>NC_080445.1:15391405-16647228 GCF_028018845.1 Melospiza georgiana
CTCTGCACCACCGGGCACAGGAGGGGAACACGCGGCTCTTGCAGCAGCCTTGGAGGAGGAGGATCAGGTGTGCAGGAATGGAACAACCAGTTCCAGTCTTCCAGCAAAGATTTAATCTGCCTCTGGCACATAAACAGCAAATGTTTGTTCAACTGACCTGCAAACAGGCGACGTGCATCGCAGCGGGGCCGAGGCGCCCAGCTCCCCGCTCCGCCACTCTTGGTTTCTCACCCTCTAGCAGGGTGACAAGGGGCAGGGCACCAGGGACAGGCAGGTCCAGGATGCTCAGGGCACTCCAGGCTCAGTGGCTGGAGCCAGGGAGTGATGCTCGGAGGGGCCCATCCTGCCCAGCCGCTGCTGCATCCCCTCTGCTCCCGCGGGCAGCGCAGCGTGTGTGAAGCTCTCACAGCTCACAGGCGTGACGCACACACAGTGTGGCTGAGGGCTGAAGGACAGGCATGTCCCCGCGGGCACTGGGGAGTGCTGAGGTGAACCTGCAGGCAGGAGGCCCCAAGCTCTCTCCCACTGTGATGGGAGAAACCAGCCTGGGCTGCTGCAGGTCAGGGCTGCACCCCCGGGGCTCCCCCTCGCATCCCAGGGGATGTGGGTTCATTACAAGGGGACGTTTTTGCCTATTTTCTGCATGAGCAGGTCTTAGTGGCAGGGTCAAGCACCAGGTCAGCCCATATTGTGGGCATGCAGGAGTTGTCCCCCAGCCCTGCCTGCAGCTCAGCCAGCCCCAGGGAAAGCCACAGTGTGGCTCATTCCTTGTCCCCATGGCAGGTGGGATATACTCCCTTGTTTGATGTCAAACCTCAGACAGAAGTTGGAAAGGGTTCTATGCAGGTAATTCTATCACACAAACATGCTCCCAGGGGAAGGGGATGCCCCTAGGTGCCCCTGGTGAGGAGAGTGGGTACCAGAGCATGGGAGCATCCTTCAGCACAGCCACTGCCCGGGCATGGGGCTGGTGGGACTGTCCCCACAGGACTGTCCCCTCCAGGGCCACTGGTATTGCAGGCTGCAGCCAGAATATCCCTGTGTACCTGGAGCAGATGATTAGGGAAAAAAGCACGGGGCAGTGGGGCTGCAGGGCAAGAGGCCAGCCCCAAGGTGTGGGCTCACTAAGGGGAGCAGCAGCAATGCCATCCAGCCATGGGAGGTGAGCACTACCATGGAGCCATGTGGCAATCCATCCTCTGGTGTGGTGCTGCTGCAGGACTCCTTCTCTGCCCATCCCACTCTGATCCCAGCCCCTTGGCCCTGCTGTGCTGATCCCCCTGCCCTGGGAGCTGCAATGGTGCCCCAGCCCCACAGGGAAGCCCCAGACTGTGTGCAGAAGGATGTGGGCTATGGCTAGGCACACTCCAGGCTGCTGGGGAGCAGGGCCTGTTGCAAGGGCTGTCAGGTTCTTGAGCCACTGCCGGGGCCTGGCCCCAGGCAACTCCCAGTCCCAGCTGCCCAAAGTTCCAGAGACACATGCTGTTTCCCTTCCCATCCTCCCAATCTTGTCTTCTTCTTCCCAGAAGCCAGGGAGCAGATTTTTTCCCCAAATGGCTCCAGCTGCCACATTGGTGCCAATCTGGAGCTGCTTCTGGCCTTTTTCTTTCTGGGCGCTGCATTCCCACACCAGCCTGGCTACAGGGTTTCTGGGGCAGAGCTCTACCCTGAGACCAGGTACGTGGGGGAAGGGTTTGACCCCTGAGAAATGAGCCCCAGACACACAGAATGAGCCCTCAAATTCGCTGCTCTCCCCAGGAGAAGCTGGCAAGTCCCTCCAGAGCAAAGCAGCATCTGGAGGGGTGACACAGGCATTTGCATCGGGGTTGGGTGTCCTGTGACTGCTTGGTCATCTGTGAAGGAGCCCAATTTCCAGACTGGTGCCTCTGCAGTCTGACTTCTCTGTGAGATGAGGAGTGGGGGAGCTGTGCCTCCTGCCCACCTCAGAGCTGGTGTCGGCCAGGTTGTGGTACATGCATGACACTGCTGTCCCCAGGGAGGTTGCGGTGGGAAGCACAGAGGGGGCAGCCCAGTGTCAGTGTCCTGTGAGGGATATTGGCTGGACATTTTGATCTTGGCACCACCAGGAAGTGAGGGAGGTTTAGTTTAGCCTGGATTGGTTTTCCAGGCCAGATTATCCCTGTTCTGTCACAGGACAGTGTCAGTCCCACGGGGCCAGGGAGGCTGCTCTGCTTTTCCAGCAGTAACAGCAGGTTTCAGGCAGGCAGTCTGCAGCCTCTCCCTTTGCTCCTGGATCACACATTCACATGCAGGGTTGCAGGTTTCAAATTTAGCCCAGCTCTGCAGCAATTTTGGTGCCAGAGCTTTGGAACACCTTGGTAGGCTCTGGCACTGCCTTACCCCAGGAGACGGCAAAGCCAAATGAGTCCATGACCAGCATGGTATTGGGGCTGTGACTTTTCTCTTTTATCCCCTGCCCTCAGCAGGGAAATGGTCCCTGAGCTGAGCTGGGACTGCCCCAGAGAGGCTGTGGCTGGCCAGGCAGGTCACCTGGGCACCTCAATGTCAGTTTGAGGTGGTTTAGCTCCAACGCCTTTAATAGTGTTTGTTTTCCTTTTCCTCTGGGGTGGTTTCAGAGAAGAGGGTTGATAATGGGATCAGTGTATACAGGCATATCTGCAGGGTTTGGGCAAAAATTCCATCAAAAATTCCATCCAGCCTGGATTTAATTCTCAAATCTTGGAGCTCCATACTGAGGCTCCCCTGTCTGGGGCCAGGAGGTGCCCACAGAGCAGAGCCATCTCCCTGGGAGCTGCAGGCACAGCTCACCACCTCCATGCTGTCCCTCTTCCAGGGCACATTGTGCTTCCCAGACAGGCGTGGGAAGATTCACCTGCCGTGCCCCTCCATTCCCACCAGGAGCCATCTCCAGGCAGCCTCCACCATGTCCAAGGACGACGGGGGCTGCAAGCTGACCTCGGTCTACAAGCACAAGGAGAGGAAGCCGAAGAAGCCTCACTACATCCCGAGGCCGTGGGGCAAACCCTACAATTACAAATGCTTCCAGTGTCCCTTCACCTGCATGGAGAAGTCCCACCTGTACAACCACATGAAGTACAGCCTGTGCAAGAACTCCCTGTCCCTCCTCATCGAGTCCGACTGGCCCTACAAAAAGGGCAACCTGCTGCACCCGGAGCTGCGGCTGCTGCACACGGAGAGCTCCCGGCTGCGGGGCCGGCGGGACGAACAGGACACCTGTGACCCCACAGCCACCCCCGGAGCCTCTGCCCGGGCCAGGCAGGTCCCCAGCAGGGATGGCCACGAGGAGAAGCCGATGGCTGGGGTGGAGATCCTGCCTGCTGAAGGGGCTGCTGAGGAAGGGGGCCAGTTCCAGGAGGAGGAGGAGGATGTTGCTGGCCTGCTGAGGGAGATGGATGCGGGGGAGAAGAAAGAGCGAAATGAAGAGCCAGGTTGCCAAGGTGACCCAGCTGAACCAGAAGTGAACACTTTGGTCTTCGGCTTCAAGAACAAGAGGGACAACAAGCCTTGCAAGGAGGTGGAGCCCGATTTCATCATCACAGATGTCTTCTCTCTCAAGAACCATGTCATGAAGAGCAGGGAAATGGCCTCCCCTGACCTAGATGCAAAGCCAAAGCATTGTAAAGTGCCAAAGAAATGCCTGGCCAGTGGTGGGATCTTGATGGAGCAGTGGAAACTGGTGGCAAATGGGCAAAGAAGGAACACACCTGAGGTCTCCCCACCTTGTACCGACAGCAACATTATCCCGTGCTACCCCCCTCCAGCCTACAGCGACTACCACGAACCTCAGGGCCTGAACCTCTCACTGCTGGGTATTAACTACCCTTTGAACCCCAGTCTCTTCTCCTACCTGAGCCCCACCATGGCCAACAGCACGACAACACACCCTCACCTGGCTCAGCTGCCCTTCCTGGCCTCCACAGCCCAGTTGATGCACCCCCATGCCTCTCACTTCCAGCCTCTGCAGAGCCCCGAGCGCTCAGCCTTCCTGCCCCGCTTCTACTATCCCCTGCTCTTCGAGCACACCTTTGGCTCCACAGAGAGCAAGATGTCCTCCAGCAAGCCAGACCCCCAGCAGCTGGTGGGCTCAGTCCTGCCCACACCACCCCAATCCAAACCTTCCAGTGAGCCAAACAAACCCGGGCTGCTGAAAGTTCCCGTGCTGAAGACGAGTTTTCCCTGGGCCAAAGGTGTCCGGGAGGAGCCAGGCTCTGAGCTCAGCCACTCTGCCATAGTGGGGCAGGAAGAAGAAGAGAAATGGCTGTCCCAGGAGAAGGAGGGCAACCCAGCTTTGGGCCTCAGCAACCTACGCAAGAAGTCAGCCACTGACATCTACCAAACCGTGGTGGGGATGAAGGATGCGGCTTTCACTCACAGCAGTGTCAGGAAGACAGAGTTGCCAGTGGTGACCTGTCTGGAGACCAGCAGCCCTCCAAGAAACCCGCTGAAGAGGAAGTTCCCTGCCAATGGGCTGGATTTGATAGGACCCGAAAGGATGATGCCTGGGAAGCTCAGCTACCAGAGCAGGTAAGGTGCCTGAGATCTCTCTGCCTCCTCCTCACTTCAGGTTGTCACTGTTTATCTCCATATCCTCTTGTTTCTCTGTTCCTCCCTCTAATCCATGGGATGAGTCCCAGGGAGCTGAGCACTCTTCAGGCTGGTGGTCCACACCAGTGCCCACCCAAGCAGAGCTCCCTGCCCTCCAGGGCCTCAAAGCCCCCAGGTGCAGCCAAGCACCTGAGCTATGTCACACTTGCTGTCCCTTGCCTTCCCCTGATCTATATGGAGCCAGAGGTGATGTGGTGTCTGTGTGGGGTGGACCTGTGCTCCCCAGGCACCAGGAAAGCACCTCTTGTGTCCCCAAACATCCCAGGTTTGCTGGGGCAATCATTGTCTATTTTTAAACATACACATTTGCATTCCTTTGATTCACCTTCTGGTTTCAAAGCCCAGAAGGAGGGTCACGTTCCCAAACATTTCCTTTTACCTGGGGCTAGAAATGTGCACAGCTCCTTTAAACAGAATTTCAGTTCCTCCCCTGGTTGTGCAAGTCCAGCTGTGGCTCCAAGAAAAATGTCACAGTAAACCCACAGCTCTGACACCCAGAGGAGCTTTCTGTGGAGAAGATCTCTGGTGTTCTATCTCCATGTGCCCTTTCCATGCCCTCAGGCTGGCTGGACAGATTCCCTGCAATTGGGCCTTCAGGACTGTGGGACAGTCATTTCCATCAACATTCTCCAGTGCTCCAAGAAGAGGGGGAATCCAGGCTGGGCTAGCTGAGGTGGGATCAGCACCATCTCTTCAGGCTGGCCTCTCCCTTTGTCAGTGCCATGAAATAGTGTGTGCCAGGATCCACCTTCCTCTGGGAGAGCAGCACCAGGAGCAGGTCCAGCCAGGGCTCTGCCCCCTCTGACCAAAGCCCTTCCTGGAAGGGTCTCACACTGGCAGCAGCCAGTGGAG
The DNA here is from genome assembly GCF_028018845.1 of Melospiza georgiana. Lineage (NCBI taxonomy): Eukaryota > Metazoa > Chordata > Aves > Passeriformes > Passerellidae > Melospiza > Melospiza georgiana. Next base: position 15,396,866 of record NC_080445.1, read on the forward strand.
GAAACCTGGCTAATCTGGCAATACTGGCCCTGGACATAAGTGTGAGGATTTTCCTGTCTTTTCCCCTACTGATTGTATCTACTTCTTCTCTGCAGTGGTCCAAGGGCCAACCCTGGCCACATCCCCAAGGCCCTGGACCACTGGTACTCAGATGTCCTCACAGGCCAGCCTGAGGAACCAGAGAGGGGCAATGACACTGAAGTCCTTCCCTCTGTGGGTGCTGCCCTGGACCACGGCCTCTGCAAGCAGAGCCAACCCCAAGAGACTTCTGCCATGACAGGCCCTGAGGCCACAACCGTGCTTATTGGGGACCTGTCCAAAACCTTGGAGGAGTACCAAGAGGTGGAGAAGAAACTGTCTGATCTGGCAAAGGAGGACACCCCTGGGCAAAAAGAGCTGAGGGACCAGCTGGTCAAAATCCGAAGAGAGCTCTACCACATCCACCAGGCACTGGAGAAAGCCACTAAACCCCACGAGGGACCGCTGGACCTGTCGGTGAAGAGATCCTCTGAAGGTCTGGAGAAGGTCCAGCAGGCCAAGAAGGAGCCCTGCAACCTGAGCCTGGGAAGCGAGAAGCTTCACAGCAAAGACCAAGGGCCCCTCAGCAAATGCCCGGCCCCCGGGGAGGCTGGAGATGGAGAGGGGCTGCCCAACTGCCTCCTGGAGGCCGAGAACAAAACCATCGACCTGCTGATCAAGATGAGCCGCTCCGAGAGCCTGCGGGCGGCCTCCTCTGAGGCCCCTCTGGGCGCCGTGATCAAGGCCGAGGTGCTGCCCCTCACGGTGCCCCTGGAGCTGCGCCACGTCATGGAGCCCTACTACAGCCGGCCCACCAAGTGCGAGGCAGACTCCAGCGTCCTGCTGTGCTCTGATGGCCGCTCCAGCAGCACGCAGGGCCCGCAGCTCCCGGCCGGCGCCGAGGACGGGCCCCTGGGCTGCCGGGCCGTGCAGCGCTCCCTGTCCTGCGGCCTCCCCGCCGACACCGACGCCGTGTGTGTCCACAGCCCTCTGCATGCTGACCCCTAAGCTCACCTTGCTCCAAAGCTCCTGGATCTCACCGACCACCTCATGCTTCACTTCCCAGCGTCCCACCTCTCCACTCCTCCTCTTCGTCGTGGATGAAAGCTCCACCATTGCCTGGCTGGGACCACGTAGTGTGGGGTTCCAGCGGCTCCCCTGGCTGAATCCACCAGGTGTAAAAACCCAGTCCCTGTGCTCCCCAATGTGTCACGGACAGTGCTGCTGGGCTCTGCATGCTCCCAGCCTCAGCACCCCAGTCCTGGAACTCCCTTAGAAAGGGGCAGGCATCAAGAGAAAACTGCTAAAAACACCAAGAGAAAACCGCCAAAAGCACCAAGCTTTCATCAAAAGGCTCACCCAGCCCTCTCATCAGGGACACTCAGGGACATTTGCCACCCAGTTCCCACAATCTGTAGACAAGGGAGGGACTACACAGGGCCGAGCCTTGGTCCAGGTTGTGCTCAAACAGACCATGGCTGTCACCTTGTACAGAGCAAAGACACAGTGGCTTTGTCTCACAGAGGCTGGAGGATCACAGCCAGGAACCAGATGGCCACCTGGATTGCCCCAGAGGCCAAGAGTTTTCTGCACTGTGGAGAACAAGAACATCCTGCCAGTCACAATGACAAGTGTGACACAGGAGCCATCAGCTCCACACCTGGCTCCTGAGCTCTCTTGCCCAGGCCATTTGCCAATGCTGGGCTGTGGGTACTTGTTCCTGTCCACTGACCATCCAGTGTCCTGGTCCTCCTTTTGCCTTCACACAGAAAGGACTTTCCCTCCCTCTCTCCCCATGCAGATATGATGAATGTTCCTCCCCAAGGGCCCAGTCCTGCAGAGTTCAGCTCCCAGGAGCTCCTGCCCACTAGTCCTAATCCCTCAAACGGAATTAGGGTGAGAAGGATGCTGCTGTGAACCACAGAGCTCAAGGAACACAAACCCCAAAAACAACTGTGAAGGGACAAACTTGGCCTGTTCCAAGCTGGAACAATGCTGAACAACCACCCTGAGACAGAGCACTGGAGATCCAACCATCCAGGCTGCTTGTGGGATCAGCACTGGCCTTCCCAAAACATTCTCCCTGTGTTCACTGGGGGTTTCTGACTCTGTTGGGCAGACTGGGACCCACGGCAGGGCAGTCACACGTTCCTGTCCCCACCACCCTTGTAAGATACATCTGGTCTGGCTCAGGATGCCCTCATGTTTGGGTCAGGAACTCTTGGAGTCCCTCCCTGTAGTGCTTTCCTGGAGAAGCAATTCCTCTCCCATTCACACTTTGTGTTCAGGACATGGTGGGGTGTTCTGTTAGCACCCAGGTCCTCCCCCAGCTTGGTGGCTTGTTCCTTGAAATGGGAAGTTCTGGGATGGGGGCCAGGAAGGCAGGACAAAGAAGACAGTGGCAAAGCCACAAATAAGGGACATATACAGCACATCCCAGGAGCTTTGCACACTCTGGGCCCAAAGAGTGTAGGCCACTGCAGTGGCTGAAGAAGGCAAGGCCCTGTGTGGGACCTGGGATTCCCAGGTGCTTTGATGGACCCAGACAAATGAAGAGTTGGCCCTTCTCATCTGATTGCTCTCTGGACAAAGCTTCCACATCATCAAAGGGGTTTATTTCTCACTGCAAGAATTTGCTTAGGGCACAGGGCCCTTGTGGGGTTATTGGTCTCTTCTCTCTGGAGGAAAGTGTGGGGCGGGGGAAAGGGGGATATTCAGAGAGATGTTCAGTGTTGTCCTTTTGAGCCAGCTCCACATCTTCCTGATGAGCCATGTTCTGCTGCTTCCCAGCATGGCCTTGGTCCCACAAGAGAAGGTGAGAAGACCCCACCAGAACTGATCCCAGAACCTGGGTGGAAGTTCCTCATTCCCAGAGCCCAGGGAGGTGGCATTGCCAGCCTTTCTGGGTGTGGATTGTGCTGTCAGCTCTGGATGCCAGATCACCATCAGCACAGCAGACCCTCCACATCAAGCACCTTGCTCACATTACCCTCCCCCAACAGCCTCCCAGTCTCTCTCCAGCCTCTTCTGCCATCCTGTGCCCGTCTGTCACCCCATGCCCTGCTGTCACCTCCTCTCCCCAGCCCCCTCACTACCCTGGCAGCCCAAACCCCCTCTGCCAGCACCTCCCTGTTCCCATACCTCAGGGCTCCCTACTCTCCCCCCTCACCATCTCTTCTTCCATGCCTGGACCTTCACCCCAGTCACAGCAGGAAACCCACAGGCACAGCCAGGAAGTTGGAATCCCATTTTCCCATGATATCCTTCCCCGCCTTTACCTCCTCTGAGGAACAACAAGTCATGTAGATCTCTCTGCCTACCTGGAAACCACATCTCCTCCCAGTTCCAAGCATCATCCCATATTTTTTAGCAGATCCCCATCTGAACATGGGCACCTTGGAGATTCAGGACACCAGAGGGGGAGCTGAGCTCCTGGACCATCAGCCCTGAGCTTCAGCAGGAGATCCACGTCCAGAACACCAGGCCATGCTGCCTTTCACCCCTTTCTAGCTGAGATGTTACCTGCACACTGTCACCTCTCTGTCCCCAGACCCTGACTCCATCCTGCCGCCAGAGCTGGGATGTTGCCTCGCTCTGTGGGGCCCATGATGTGAGCTGGGCACCTGCCATGAGTAGAGCAGCCCTGGCTGTGCCACTCCCTGTGTCCCTCACCTCTGCAGAAAGCTGGGGGGGCAAGTGGAAGCTGGGGGCCGATCACACACTATTTATTGTTCACAGTTTTACGAATGTACAAAACAAAAACCAAACCATTAAAGGGAAAACCTCCGAGTGGAAGTTGCTGCTGGCTGCCTTGTTCTTTTCTGGGAGTTCTGCCTGCTCTGGCTGCAGCAGTCTCATGCCACAGTTCCTATCACAGAGCCTCTGTTTTTGAGGTGCCAGGTGAGCCACCAGCAGGATGTGGCCAGATGTTGACACTGGCTGAGTGTGGTCTGTGTTTATGTGGGTGGGTTTGACTTTTTCATTCTGCTGGATCAACACCGGGTTCCCCCTGGCTTGTCCTGTGCTGGGGACAGGGGCTGCCCACTGTGTCTGACAGCAGAAGTCAGGCTGAGCTATGTCCTCACAGAAGATATGAGTGTCCTATTTCATGGAATCCCAGAATTCCAGAGTGGTTTGAGTGGGAAGGAACCTCAAATCTCATCTCTTTCCACCCCCTGCCATGAACAGGAACACCTTCCACTATCCCAGGTTGCTCCAAGCCCTGTTCAACCTGGCCTGGGACACTTCCTGGGATGGCACAATCCATGCCCAGCTTCTCTGGGCAACCTGTACCAGGGCTTCACCACCCTCACAGGGAAGAATTTCTTTGTAATCAGTAATCTAAACCTGCTGTCTTTCAGTTTGAAGTCATTCCCCATATCCTACCACAACACTTCTTGCTCCTGCAGAAGTCTCTGCACACACACATGACCTTTTCTTACCATCTCCTTCACAATCCACCATGGCTGGACTTTGGGACCACAAAACCAGATTCTGAGTTCTGGTGCAGGGAAGAGCAGGGAGAGGGTGCCTGGTCATACCCCATGTCCCCAGTTCCACCCTGTCCATCAGCCTTTGCACCTTGTCCCCAGGGGAGCTGGTAGCACCCCCGCAGAGGGGATGGCTCCCCTCTCTGCCCTGCCATGGCTGTCCAAGGCAGTCCCCTCCCCAGGGACTCTTGCCTGCAGGCCACCAGGGAGGTGGCTGAGCTGGTGGCACCATTCCAGCTGAAAAGATGAAAGCATTTACCCTTACATTTAAATAATGGATGGGAGTTGAACTACAGGGGTGGCTTATCCAGGCTGCAATCTGCACCCCCAGGGCCCTCAGCCCACTGCAGCACAGGAGCCATTACACGGCTATTTGGTCACCCTAGAGGCATCTGATAGCAGCCATTACCCACCCTTTACCCGCACGATAGCCATCGTTCCTGGCCATGCTTGGCCACACTCCCCCTGCTTACATGTCCCCCCCATTTTCCTGCCATCCAAGCCCACTCCCAATCAACAGATGGAGGACCCAGCCAAATCCCTCCCCTGCCCTGGTGAGGCAGCCCCCCTGCTCCTTGGGCTGGGGGATATGGGGTCACAGCAGGTCCCTGGCAAGCTCAGAGCCCAGCAGCTCCTGGTCAATGGAGCTGCACAACTTTTATGGGTTTCTAACCCCAGGTGGGTACAGCTGCCCCTGCTCAAGAATTCCTTCTCCTCCAGCTTCAAGAGCAATGGAGCTCAGGGATTGGGAGGGAGGGAAGTTTCCTAATAAACAAACCCTGAGGGAAGGCTTATCTCAGGCAAGGCAGTGGAAGGAACCAGATTCCAAGTTCCTTGTAAAAGAGGAGGTTGTTGTGCTCCCCATCCCATTGGCACAAGGACATGGCCCCAGGGAAGCTGGGAGTGGAGGACACAGAGGGTGGCTTTGCTGCGTCCCCAACCAGTTTTCCAGCCACACTGGTGTGACTGTGGGCTCTGGCTGGATGCCCTGCCAGGGTCAAGAGCAAGGGGAGAGAGTGCAGGGGCAAACTAGACACTCTGGGACACGGGGATGGGACCAGAGCTCCTGGGAAAGGACGGCAGGACATCATGTCAGGCTGCTCATTGTGAGCAGGACAGCCCCGAGCATGAGGTGGGAGCATCCCAGAGACCCCTGAAAATGCTGTGTCCCCAGATTTCCCCAGCTTGGTGGCAAAGGACTGCTGACAAAATCTAGGGGTGGATCCCACGCTGGAAGAGGACATTTGCTGCAGAGGTACAGTCAGCAGGAGTCCCAGGACTCATCCACCTGCATGGAGGATGGCTGGGGCTGTGGTGGGCATCACCTCTTCCCACTGCTCTCCAGCCTGGCAGGGAAACCACGGTCCAAGGGATGGAGCTGCAAACTCCCTGGGGTTTGCCCACAAGTAAAAGATGTGGTAGAACCAATGTCATCTCCAGAGCTGGATGCTGCCAAGCATCAGCCGGGTGCTGGGTGTGACACCAAGAAATGGGGACACGTTTGTTGCTGGGGGAGTTCATCCCTCGCACACAGCAACGTGCAGCTGGGTGGGGGAGAGCCCAGTGATCTGGGACCACACAAATCCAGAGCCGTGGCTGAGATGAGCAGGAGGGTGAGTGCTGAGGTGCCCCACCCCGCTGTGCCAGGGCCCCACCTGCAGCAGCCTGGGGAGCTGGGCACTCACTCAGAACTGTGGGCTACCAGGTGGAACCAGCTGGGGACAAGAAGTGGTTCCTGCCCACCACAACCAGTTTTCTCTTACCCCAACGTGGGCAGGCCGGAGCTCGGAGCAGTGGAAAGTTACCAAACGTGGGCTCAAGAAGGGCCAAGGTCGGCCAGGAGATTTCTGAGCAGACATGTGAAGCTGCAAGGCCAACCTGGAGCAGAATTGCTCCATCTCAGGCAGGAGGGAGGCAATGACCCGGCCTTGCAGCACTGACAGGGCAACTTTAACTGTGAGACAAGGGCAGGGAAAGCTCCCAGGCTGAGATGACTCTGGGGCTGGGGAGACAAATCAGGAATTGACCCCAAAGGGGTCTCATCACTCCAGAGGGCCTGTCCCAACCCACCTTGCACTTCCCACCAGGGGAAAGGCTGCAAAGGTTTCCTTTCTGCCAAATGACTGCACGCTGGGGGGGGTAGTTTCCCTGTCAACTTAAGTAAGGACTGGTGTTGGTCTTGGGAGCTCCAAGTAAAGTGTTCTGGAAAGTACTAACAGTGCCAGGAGAACACCATTCCCCTTGTCTCTTCATCACACATCTTCCCAGCATTGTTCCTCTTTGGAAGCTTTAGCACAGCAGGAGCAAGCAGGGGAGGCTGTGACTCCCCTCGAGGCACAAATGTTGCCCCCAGGGCTGGTAGCACACCAGGGAAGCAGCACAGATGTGCTGAGACCTGGCAAGGCTGATCTGCCAGGGCAATGCAGATCAGAGGGACAGCCCAGCCTGGGCCTCCTCCTGCTCTCACCCAGACTGCAGCTCCTGGGGAAGAACAGCAAGTCCTCCTGATCCTCCTGGGAGCTTCTCTGTGGGAGGAAGAGGAGCAGAGGCAGCCAGAAGCATCACTCCACACGTTGCCTGTGGCTTATCTTGGATCCTGTGCTCCCAGCTGATTGTGGAAGCAGCACTACTGTTCCTCACCACTCTCCCCACCATAACCACTGTGGTGGCACCTGTGCCTTGAGCCACCTCACTGTGCCCTGGTGACTGTCCCCTGGCTCTGACAGGAACACTGCTGCACTGCTGCTGTATTTTGGGACCCACATGAACTCTTCAACCTCCATCAGCCACAAACACTGAAGTGCAGAGCAGTTCCTGAGACTGCAGCTCCAGATCTGCTCCGGCAGCAGCTGCATTCTCCATCTCCCCATAGTGTGTAACCAGTGTGGAGGAGCAGCTATCCCACCTCCTCAGCTTTACATGAGGAAAAACAGTACAAAAGGCTACAAAATTTCCCTGCTTGGTTTTCCCATCTGTTATTGCAATTGGAGGTTTCCTTTCCCTGCTCTAGATGCCTCAGAATGGATCGTTTCCCTGGGTATTTGCCCAGGGCAGAACCTTTCCAGCTTTGGAGCTGGATCAAAGGCCCATGGAGGGAAGCAGTGAGGGTTTAAGCACTTAAAAGAGCTGGGGTGGGTGAGAGCAGTGCTCGGGCTCTCACCAGGGCCGATGCTTCCAAAGGCAGCCCAGCTGAGCAGAGAGAAGGTTTCCCTCAGGCTTTGCAGGCTAAGGCAGGGTGAGATCCTGGCTGCTGCTGCTGCTGTTTGATCAGCTCCTGCCTTCCTGCCCTCTTCCCTGCCTGCAAGGGGCCCATGCCCACTGGGACTGGAGCAGCACTGGAGATGCCAAGTGGTGCCAGGGCACGGTGGCTGAGTGTTCCCCACTGCTGCCTGGGGTGCAGGAGATGCTAAGGGTCGAATGGTCGAGAGAGAAGAAGCAAACATTCCTGCAAGGCAGAAGCTTCCTGAAGACCCAGGAGCACCAGCAGAGCTGGGTACTTAGCTGCTGCAAAACCAAAACACCCACATCATTTTCCCAGATCCCAGGCTCAGGGAGTAAAAGCACTCAGCCACTGTTATTTCCTCCCTGATTTTAGGTGCAGAGTACCCAAGGATGTTTACAATTTGTGGGTGTGAAGTGAGAACAGAAAGTGGAGGTGCAGGAGCTTCCTTGCCCACCTGTAGCCAATGACAGCCTGTGGCACACCAGCAGTGCCAGCCTGCACCCTTCCTCTCCAGAGGAGAAGCTGGGGCAATCCCTCTGTGAAAGACCAATTGACTCGGTATCATCCATAAGGGAATGTTTCCAGCACATCACTTTGCTCCAGTAATAGCCATGCCCCTGGGATTCTACAGAGCTCCTGGACAGGCTGAGCATGGAGCTGTGTTTGCAGAAAGCTTTTGTTCATTTCCCACATCCTGCACAGCCTTGGGCTGCTGGTCTCTGCCAGGACAGGAGGATGTTTCTCTTTCCTCCCACCTCCCTTCCAGACCAGGTGGAGAGGCCAGGATGGGGTGGAAGGAGACAGCCTGATAGGACCATTACCCATGGCCCTGGGGACAGCCTTGTGCTCTGGCTGGGTGGAGAAGGGGGTGGTGGCAATGGAGAGGCTGCCACCAGCACAGGGATTCATCCACAGGGCTGCTCCTGGCATGAAAGGGGCTTTGTGGCAGTGCCCCACTGTGCTTCACAGCTTCTGGCCCTTCCCAGCAGTCTTAACAGGGAGCTTGATGTCCCAAAGAGGATTAACTCCCTAATCCTCTTGTGAGCCTCGTGAGCAAGGGAGGCTGCAGAGGAGGAGGGAGAAAGGGAGAAAGAAGCTGAGGTGTCAGCTGAGCCCTTATCAGACTCTGGAGAATGTTTTCCATTGGTTAGCTAACCAGCAGCAGGGATTCCAGGGTGTCCATGCTGGCCAGAGGACAGGGCCAGGTCAGTTTTAGGGACCAGAGAAGTTACAGCTTTCCTCTCTAGAGGAATTTCTGTGATACTTGAAGAGGAGCTGAATTCTTGCTCTCACCTCCACAGAACCAAGTTGAGGAAGCCCCCGCCCAGTCTCAGTCTGTGTGGGGGATCAGATTCCAAGAGCTGTGTCCCCCAGTGTCCCCAAGTCCCTGCATGTCCCCAGCTGGACACTGCAAGCATTCCATGAACAGTGGGGGGTGCAGCCAGGACAGAGGCGCTGCTCAGGCTGGGATCGTGTTTTCTGTGTGCAGATGTGCAGCGGGTGCTCCAGCTTCCCACGGAAACCTCTCGCACAGTCCTGAGATCCGACTTTCCCCTGCACACACACGGACACACACAGGGTGCACTCCAGCTCTTGGATGATCAGCGCCAATCACTCCCGGTTGTTCGGACAGACGGGGCCGCCTGGTGTCCGCACAGAGCAATGGCCAGCAGTGACAGCAATGACAGCAATGACAGCAATGACAGCAATGACCAGAAATGGCCAGAAATGGCCAGAAATGGTCAGCAATCACAGCAATGACAGCAATGACAGCAATGGCCACCCATGACCAGCAATGGCCAGCAATGACCAGCAATGGCCAGCAATGGCCAGAAATGGCAGCAATGGCCAGCAGTGACCAGCAATGGCCAGCAATGACCAGCAATGGCCAGCAATGGCCAGAAATGGCAGCAATGGCCAGAAATGGCAGCAATGGCCAGCAGTGACCAGCAATGGCCAGCAATGACCAGCAATGGCCAGCAATGACCACCCATGACCAGCAATGGCCAGCAATGACCAGCAATGGCCAGCAATGACCACCCATGACCAGCAATGCCAGCAATGACCAGCAATGGCCAGCAATGACCAGCAATGACCAGCAATGGCCAGCAATGACCACCCATGACCAGCAATGGCCAGCAATGACCAGCAATGGCCAGAAATGGCCAGCAATGGCCAGCAATGACCAGCAATGGCCAGCAATGCCAGCAATGACCCCCCATGACCAGCAATGACAGCAATGACCGCAATGACAGCAATGGCCAGCAGTGACCAGCAATGGCCAGCAGTGACAGCAATGGCCAGCAATGACCAGCAATGGCCAGCAGTGACAGAAATGGCCAGCAGTGACAGCAATGACCACCCATGACCAGCAATGGCCAGCAATGACAGCAATGGCCAGCAGTGACCAGCAATGGCCAGCAGTGACAGCAATGGCCAGCAATGGCCACCCATGACCAGCAATGGCCAGCAATGACCAGCCTGTGTCCAGCCCGACACCTGCCCCTTGCCACCCCGCTCCGTCCCCTCATCGTCCCTGCAGTCCCAGCAAACTCCCCCAGCCCTCGGCTGCTGACAGGGGTGTGGAGCAGGCTGGGAACTGCTGGGATCCGTGGGGCCAGAGTGCTCTGATATCCAGCAGGGACCAGAGCCACAGCAAGGTTTTGCAGCCCCTCATGTGACACTGGACTGACACTGTGGATTTTCGATGTCACGCTCTCCCCAGTCACAGAGCTGTGCTCTAGGGGGGGAAATATTCTCAGTGGATGGGTTTGGGTTGTTTTCCCACAAGTCTGTGACTTGGTAGCAATGACCTTGACTCCAGCTGTGGGTTCTCCTGACTCCCTACACACTTGTAGCGTGTCAGGCAGGCACCATGTCTGTCTCCCTGGGCACAGGGACTGGCAGACACCCAGGGCTTGTGTGTTCCTGGTGGACACACAACCAAGAGCTGCTGCCCCTGCATCAGAGGAGGAGAAGCCACAAGGGGTGAATTTTGCCACTTATACCTGCAAGGAATGTGCTCCAGGAAAGCCTGAACTGAACATGACCTCTCTTTCCCTCGGTCCATCTCTGGCAGCAGCAGGCTGACCATGCCCCTGTCCTTGACCCTGCAGCTCCAGAGCTGGCGTGGGCATGGGCTGTGCCAGGGCTCTGCCATGACACAGGCCTCTCCTGGGGTCTGGGGTGCCTTCTGAACAGGTTGTGACAGAGCCACGGTCCTGGAAAGGTGAACGGGAGCCCCAGGGCCAGGCTGTGTTTGTTTATCCTGGTGATGGAGCACACAACAGCAAAACAAAAGGTCAGACCCTGTTGCCCTGGGAGATGGTTTTTGAAGCTGCCTCCCATCCTGCTGGGACTTGGATGGAGCAGCCCCAGCACTTGTCATGTCAAGTTATTTTTGTAATTTTGGCTGGTAAAAGGTCTGAGGCAGGCAGTGTGAGGTTCAGGGATACATTGATCCAGGGCCAGAAGGGCCCTAAATACCTGCTGAGAAGAGCATCCAGCCCTGGGACTTGGGAGGCAGATCCCCATCCCACAGCTCCTGCAGCCAGAAGGACCCAATCTTCTCCCTTAGTCCTAAGCAAGGCACACAGAGCCCCTCCAAGCATCCCAAAACGTGGCTGAGTCTGACCAAAGCTTCACTCACATTTGGCCCATCTGAATAATGAACAGACCAACTTCTTCACAACTTTTCCAGGTTTAAGGTGGTTTGTGAGCTCCAGGTTTGAGCTCACTGTGGGCAAAGGTGGGGAGGGCACTCTCAGGAAGCACTGTCAGGAATCACTGCTAGGAAGGGAGAGCAGGTTCTGAGCAGCCCCTTGCAGGCTGCTCCTTGCTAACTCTGCTTTTACTCCTGACTCTCTTTGTTGGGGCAGAACTAATAAATGCCACCATCAACTCCAAGCGTGGTTTTGTGCAGTTGTGGGGAGCCTGGGTCGAGCAGTGTGGAGATGGAAATGGGGGCTGTTCCAGCAGTCCTGGCTGATCTGCCTCTTCTAGAACAGCTTCTCCAACACTGCACCTCAAAGCCTGATGTGGCAAAACTCACCAGGCTCCTTTTGTAAGTGGGGAGACTGAGACACACAGCTGCCCTGTGCCCAGGCTGGGGCACATGGGGAGGCAGGGGTGAAGCTGTGAGCAGCCCTGATTCACCCTGTGAGCTTCCCTGTCCCACCCCAGCAGCTACCAAGGGAGAGGAGCAGCAAATCAGCCCTTTTGCCTCTACATAAAAGCCCCAAATCTCCCAGGCAGCTGAGTGCCTCCCTCTGGCACCAGCAGGGAGGTGGGACACAGACTGATCCTGTGAGAAAGGCACCTTGTGTCTGGGCAGGAGACCAGCAGGGAGTGCAAACCACGTGGAGCAGCCCTTGTCTTGCTGCTTCTGGTTGTCAGCACAAGGAGTTCTTGTGTTTACCCAGACTTCAGGGCAATCAACTGTTACTAACAACACAACACCCCTTGGTCCCACTGCCCCGAGCCCAGCGAGGAGCAGGACAGAGGCGGCGGGAGGCCAGCGCTGCCGGGAAGGACAGGCAGCCCCCTAGGACAGCAGGACTCAGGTACAGGATCTGTGCTGCTGAGCTGCTATCCACAGGTGGTTGGCCTGAGCTGTGTGGGGGACGCTGTCAGAGCCCTCCTCTTGGGTTTGGACCCCAGGCAGTTCAAGCTAGGCTCAGGATACATCATCAAGGGGCTGATGGCAGCTTTGGGTGCCCAGTGCCCAGGAGGTGGGATGGATGCTCCTGATGAGGGGTGTGTGGCAGCTGGCACATCGCCTCCCTGGCAGTGACTCGGTTTCCCCAGCTGTAAAATCCAGCTTCTTGGACTGAGAACTCTGTCCAGCTCTGAAGGAGGACCCTGATAAGCAGTCCTAGAAATGGAGGGCTTGTTTCCACCAAGCAGATCTCTGCTGCTGGAGGCACAAGGCATAACCACCATGGGGAAGAAAAAGCTGTTCCCAGGCCCCAAACCAGCAGAAATTGGATTTCCATCTGTGTTTTCTCATTCCCACCATTTTATATTTGCATTTGGTACTCTGTGATTATGCAGGGATGGCTTTTAGATAGTTGCAGTACTTGCACATGAGAGGGACCATTTGGCATCATATGCCTTAGCTTTCTTCAGCTGTGGTCTGGGGAAATGTCACTTTTGTGAGCAGCATAAGGCACATGATCCAGGCAATCCTGGGACATGAGGCAATAAAAGTGGAGTGATGGCTTGCAAACAACTCAAAACAGTCAAGTGTGCCCATTATAATTTTAATTATAATCACATTTAAAGCAAAATAAAGATATGCCTCTCTAGGAGCTTTAATGAGGTCATATTTCTCTTAACATTTCACTTGCCAGCTCCTGGCTGTGTGTTGTAAGCCATGCTTCAGCCAGGCCTGGGGAGAACATAGCAAAGCTGGGCTCCCATCACTGCCTAGTTTTAAAACTGAGGGAGAGAGTGCAAAAGGAAAATTTGGGTTCTTATGGTGGCTCTCTTGTCTGAAAAAAATTGGTGAAGATTGAATGTATGTTTCAGAGCAGAATCTCCCCTTTTCTTCCTGACAAGTTGTTGGCTACCTCAGAAATAACTGGATCAGCAGGTGCTAATCTCTGCTCCCTGAGACAGGGACAGGGCCCAGGGAACAGCTGGAGCTGTGCCAGGGCAGGTTTAGGTTGGAGATCAGGAAAGGTTCTTCCCCCAGAGGGTGCTGGCACTGCCCAGGCTCCCCAGGGAATGGGCACAGCCCCGGGGCTGCCAGAGCTCCAGGAGAGCTTGGGCAGCGCTGCCAGGGATGCCCAGGGTGGGATTGTTGGGGTGTCTGTGCAGGGCTGGGAGTTGATTCTTGTGATTCTTGTGGGCCCCTTCCAGCTCAGGATATTCTGTGATTCTATTAAACTACTTGGATGGGATGGGGCTGCCCTGAGCAAGGACATTCACTGGCCACGTTTGACATCTGACATGTGGGAGTCAAGGAATGGTCACCCTGAGTGACTCAAGCGTTACCATGGATTGAGCTTGGTTTGGAGAGGTGAGGCTCACAGAAAATAGGGGTAACAAGTGTTAAAGACCTGAAAGAAGTCACTGTCTCAGGAACTGGGAAGTCTGAGGTCCCATTCAATAAGTTCACACACAGGACTCACCTTTACACATAAATCTTCAGGCCACATCTGACACCAGTTGAGTTGTTGGAGCTGTTGGACCTTTTTAGCTTGTTCCTCCAGCTGCAGGTCCAGTTTGCTGACCTTTTAATTTCTATGCCACGGTCCTTGTTTGTCTTTATTTCATAATTAGCTGGCAATAAAGTGACATGGTCTCCCTAGCATGAATGAATCCAGACTAGCACCAACACTTTGACCCTGGGTAGAAAGCAAGCACCATAGCACAGCCCCAGAAATGGCAGCAGGCAAGGACAGTCATGGTCCTAACTGCTTCCCCCAAACAGGTACAAAAGATTTGTCATGGACTACACGCTGGAGACCAGCCAGCTGAAGCAGAAGCTTCTGAAAACCATCTACAGCCTCCAGCTGAAGTCATTTACCACCCTGCAGTCAGCCAGCCCGCTGCTGCACAGCCAGCGTGGCATGGGCATGGTGACGCAGCACCAGGTCCACCAGCTGGCAGATAAGGCCAAAAGCCTGTGTGGGGATCTGGACAACATCAAGAACCTCCTCCACTACTGCCAGGATGACTTGGTCCGGCAGATCCCCAACCCCACTGGCAGCCGCTACGGGGGTGTCAGTGGCATCCATTGCTCCCTGGATGGCTCCATCTACGTGACAGCTGAGAGTGCTCCCTGGGTCCACGTGCTCAGCAGCACAGGCCACACACTGCAGTCCCTGCCCTGCCAGCAAACGGGCAAGGGAGGCAGCATTTTCTTGCCCGAAGATGTGACTGTGACCAGGATGGGAATGGTGGCTGTAGCTGACATGGTGAATGAAGCCATCTGGGTCTTCAACCCTCACACCAGCCTCTCCAAGGGGGAATGGATAAAGATCAAGAAGGTTGGTTCCCCCAGGGGTATTGGAGTAGACTCCACGGGCAAGATCCTGGTAGCAGACTATGCACAAGGCCAAGTGCACAGCTTTGCTCTGGACCATGCCTTCAGGACTCTCAATGCCCGCGCTGTCCCAAATCTGCAGGGACCTCGCTACGTCAGCCCAGTGCCCAGTGGAGGCTTTGTGGTGAGCGAGGAGTGTGGAGACGTCAAGGTCTTCATGCGCAGCTGTAAGCTCCTCTGCTCCCTCAGCAGCAAATATGGACACCAGTTTGGCAACCCTGCTGGGGTCTGCGTGGACACGGATGGCAGCATCCTGGTGGCAGACGAGCAGCACCGTACAGTCCACCTGTTCCCAGAGCATGGAACTCCCGTCTGCCTGGTGTCCACAGGGCTGCGGAGGCCCGCTGGCATGGCTTGCTCCTCCTCTGGGCACCTCTTTGTGGCAGACACAGTGGAGAACTGTGTCAAAGTCTTCAAGTACTGTGTGAGGCCCCCGTACAGACCCACCAAGGCTGGGGCATCACGTGCCGACCCCAACCAAACACACAGGTGGAGAGGAGGGCTGGTTCCCCTGCAGCCCCGCTGAGCTGTGCATCTGTTGGTGCTCATGGAATCATGGAATGGTTTGGGTTGGGAGGGACTGTCAAGATCATTTCATGACAGGGACACCCTCCACTATTCCAGGTTGCTTCAAGCCCTGTCCAGCCTGGTCTTGGACATTGCCCCAGACCTGACTGCCTGATGGCCCTCAGCTTCTCCAGGACTAGACCAGCTCCGGATCCACGAGAGTATGTAAAGGATGACCCAGCTACTCAGCACTGGCCTTGCATTGGTGCCTTGGCAAACTTGTTATCACCACACCCTTGATTTCTTGTGTGTTTTCCAAAGCTGATATAAATATTTCTCCTCTTCCCATGTGATTTTGATGTGCTATGGTCCCATCTTCCTGATGCCAGAACTTGACCAGAGGGGTAAGGCCATGCTAGAAGTCCATGCTCTATCACAGAGTCATGGAATCACACAATGGTTTGGATTGGGTCCTTAAAGATCATCTAGATCTACACCCTGCCATAATTAGGGACACCTTCCACTAGATCAGGTTGCTCCAAGCCCTGTCGAGCCTGGCATGATTGAGCCAACTCGTCTGTCCTAATTCATTCCCAGGCTGTTAGGGAGGGTTTTGCAATCAGGGAACAGCACACTGGGTCTGCAGCAGACTTCAGGAAAAGGGTAGGGTGAAGGTAACTTCTTCTGTGCTGCATTCCTGACCTCTACAGGGAAGCAACAACCACTACACAGAGTACGTTTCATATGGAATCGTGGAACTCCTCACACTGGCCCACACCCTGGGGTGGGAGCTGCCCTGTTGTCCTCTAGAGAGGAGGGCTCAGAGCCAGGATAAAGGCAGAGTCTGCTGCCTTTATCTGCAGGGCCAGGGGAAGGCGGGCAGGGTGTGCCGGCACAGACAGGGGCGTTTTCCTCTCCCCGCTCCAGCCCTCGGTGTAGGCATGGAACTTAACGACTCCATGGTCTCTGCTGATGTCCCAGACCCAAGTCACCACCTTTCATCCCAAATGATCCCTGGAGAAGGCCTTGTTCCCTCCTGGCCCTGGAACAGGTTCTGAACAGCAGACACCCCGTGGGGCTCTCCAGGACCCCTCTCCCTGCAGAGTGAGGCAAGCAGGGCTGCATGGTCTGCAGGAACGGCGAGATCAGCCTGGTCAGTCCCAGGAGGCTGTGTTCCCTCCCAGAAGAAGTAATCTCCCCCATCTTATTTCCAATTCTGTGGCATCTAACAACTAAAATAAAACCCCAAACCTTTTATCTAGCCCATCCCCACTTCTGCACCTGCTCTCCCTTTCCATGTGGGACCTGCTCATGCTGCCCAGCATCTTCCCAAGCTCACCGGCCCAAGCCCACTGTCGGATCACAGGACAGAGCTCTTGGGCACCTGTGGGCACCCACGGGTCTCCGCTGGGCCAGGGCCACTGAAGCGGTCAGGATGGGGGTCAAGAGGGTCCCATCAGCACAGCCGAGTCCCTCGCCACCGGGATGGGGGACAATGGCGTTCCCTGAGGAAAGGTGAGCCCTCGGACTTTGGGGATGAGGGACAATGGGGTCCCACATGGAAAGGTGAGTCCTTGGACTTTGGGGATGAGGGACAATGGGGTCCCGCATGGAAAGGCGAGTCCTTGGACTTTGGGGATGAGGGACAATGGGGTCCCGCATGGAAAGGTGAGTCCTTGGACTTTGGGGATGAGGGACAATGGGGTCCCACATGGAAACGTGCCTGGCCTGTGGGATGAGCGACAGCAGGGTCCTGTGGGAACAGCAGAGCTCCTCGATTTTGGGAAGCGAGGACAGCGATGTCCTGTGAGGACAGGTGAGCCCCCAGCCTGGGGGGATGGAGCCAAGCGTGTCCCGTGAGCACAGCCGAGCCCCTGGCCCCGCTCCAGGCGGGCGGTGGCCGGGCAGGCGGGGGCACTGCCGCTCCTTATCGCGCGGCTCAGGCGGCCCCGCCGCTCTCGGGGCCCGCGGGAAGGCGCCGGGACGAGCCCGGGGAGCGGCGCTGCCGGGAGCGGGGCCGGCGGGGCCCGGCAGGCCGGGAGCGGGGAGCGTGGAGCCGGGGCACCGCGGAACGCGGGCGGCGGGTGGCGGCGCCGGCCGGGCCCGTCCCGCTGCACGGCCCGGCGGCAGCGGCGTCTCCGAGCAACCGCGGGCGGAAGCGGCGGAGCGGAGCGGGCGGTAGGAGCGGGGCGGGCCGGGCCGGGCCGGGCGCGGGGCCTGCGCGGGCACCGGGGAGCCCCCGCCGGGCTCCTCGCAACACTGAGGGGCTGGAGCGTGTCTAGGGGAGGGAACAAAGCTGGGAAGGGGCTGGAGCACCGGGGGGGCTGAGGGAGCTGGGAAGGGGCTCAGCCTGGAGAACAGGAGGCTCAGGGGGGACCTTGTGGCTCTGCACAGCTCCTGACAGGAGGGGACAGCCGGGGGGTCGGGCTCTGCCCCCAGGGAACGATGACAGGACAAGGGGAAATGGGTTTAAGTTGTGCCAGGAGAGGTTTAATTTGTATACAGATAGGATAGATGGGGAAATTTCGTCACGCAAAGCATGCTCAGGCACTGTGACAGGCTGCTCAGGGCAGTGCTGGAATGCCAGCCCTGGAAGTGTTCAAAAAGCCGTGTGCATGTGGCACTTGAGGGCATGGTGTGGTTGTTGTGGTGGTGCTGCGGGGGGAATGGCTGGACTTGGTGGTCTTAGAGGGCTTTTCCAAGCTTTACAATTCCATGGTTCTATGATTCTTTAGATCCTGGCCCTAACCCCCCTGCAAGGATCGTGGGATGCTCAGGTGTGTGTCTGCCGTCGGATCAGTCTCCCCTGGCACCCTGTGGCCACAGGACAGCCTCTGGGGTGAGACTGTGGCCACATCCCACCGTTCACCTTTGCTTTTCTAACAAAAGTTCTGGAATTAATCAGCCCTGGGGTCCTGTATTCATTTGTTGCATTAACACGTTTTAGGAGGTGTTTATTTTGTTTGTTTTGGTGACCTGAGATCATTGCATTGGTGCTCACAGGGAAAGATGGATGTTTTCAGCAGAAATAGGTGGATCTCAAAGATTTTACAGGGACTGCATGAGCATTGGTAAGATTTTTCTGTTAAAATTAGCAGCAGTGAAGCAGTTGACTGTGATGACATTTGATATTTCAGTCTGTTGAAATGAATGAGGTGGATGAATGACAAGTCGTGGATTTGGGAATATGAGAACATTAACATAACAATAGTTGATCAGCCAGGTTTTCAACTATCAAGATATTTTGTACAGCCTGAAAATCATATCAGAATCTTCTCTGCCATGTTTCAAGCAGCCAAAGGGCAGATCATTTGACCTGAGCTATAGCCGGAGGAGTTGCGTGCATAAAACTATGTTAATTTTAAAAGTTGGGGAAGATGTAGGGGGAGGAATTCACAAACTAGAGAAGATAAGGATGGCAAGTGTTTCTGCTCCATGAGAAGTGTTCCCAGAGGATTGTGGCTATCTTTAAAAACAATCTCAGTGAAAAATACGTGTGTGTATGAACAGACAGTTGACAATTCCCCTCTGAAGTGTCCAGTGGATTGACAGACCTTTAAGGACAGCCGTGCATAGACACTGAGAGTCTCTTGTAGCGATATTCACAACAATTCTCCCTCTTTCAATAGGAAAAACATCATGGGGCTGTCTTTGATATTTTTCCTTGGACTGAATATTCCCTTCTACTGCGAAACTGCGAAGTATATCCCAAGACTTCCCTCTCCTGAGGGATTTTGTTGGCAGTGTGGTGCTGGAAGCGCGGTGTTTGCAGGTCCTGAATGCACTCAGCACTGGCTCTTGCTCACCAGGGATTCTCCAACCCCAGCAAGATCTGGAGGCCACAGAGGGACTTCATTTCTCCCTCTTTGACCTGAGGGATAACCTCAGAGACCTGGAGTCTGTGAGGAAGCAGGATCTCAGAAGAATCATAGATCATAGAATGGTTTGACATGGAGAGGACCTTACAGACCATCTCGTTCCACCCCTGCCATGGGCAGGGGCACCTCCCACTGTCCCAGGTTGCTCCAAGGCCCGTCCAACCCAGCCTTGGGCACTGCCAGGGATGGGGAGTCCACAACTCCCCTGATTACCCCACTGTAAGTGATTAACCCCAGAGGTTAATCACTCCCTATAACTGCTCCTCCATCCCTCCATGCTGTAGGAAATTCCCAGGTGCTGAGCTTTACTGGCTCAGCTCTCCTCTCTGAAGGGAGAGGAAAAAGCCACCAGGCCCTTCCCGCTGTGCATCCTCTGTCCCTGCTGTAAATCCCCTCTGTGTTCCCTTTCCAACTGACTGGTCCCTGCAGAGGAGCAGCCTCGGGGGCCTGTGGAGTTCCACATCCCTCACACAGCTCTGAAGGACAGGAAAGGACAGCGGGCCGGATGCTGCTGTTCTGCGCCAGCGCCCTCCTTACTGCAATTACAGTCCTGTTAGAAACCTCCACCTTATTTAAAGAGACACTGTCAACTGCCTCAAAGCTCCTTTCTGCAACAGGCTCCCAAGGCCACTGAGATGTGTTTTTAATGAGGAGGAGAAAAGCACTAAAGATAAACAGCGCTGATAAAGTAGAGGTGCTTCTCATTTTTTAGGCTGTTGAATCTAATGAATTAAAACTACTTCAATTAATCACTGTAGTCCCTTCTGACAAAATTATCATCTCAGTTTCCAAATGAGAGGAGTGAGGCAAGAGGAGCTGAGTGATGGGATCAAGGTTGCTCTGTGAGTTTGCTGCAGAGGTCTGGGTTGTAAGGTGGTAAAGGAGACTGAAGCAGTGTTTGATTGTTGGTGGCAGCAGGAAATACTCCCCAGAGGCACCATGGTGAGCTGTGATGTAGTCCCTTCTCTAGGAGGTGCTCCAGCACATGCAATATGGGATCCAAGGTCTAAGGCTGGGTGAATGCCAGGTCCTGGCTGGTCTGATGGGCTGTGCTTATCTGTGTACCACCATGAAAGACCTTTCCAGGACTGGGAGAAGGGCTTTACTAAGAAACTCCAGGCTCACCTTCCCTCACTTCAAAGACTGCAGATCACCAGGAACCCCCTGAATGTGTGTATGGCTGTTGCCTGTCACTGATAGCATTATTCATGTGGTTGGGCTTAGTGTTTTTGAACATGCTTAGTTCTCCTCTCTGGTGGCTTTGGCCAGCTCAGATTTTCCTTGCATTTACTCACCATGCTCAAGTTGAATTTTTGTGTTTATTGGCAGGTGTATATCCCTGCAGGGTCACTGCCATGGTACTGAAGGTGTTCTTTCCATCGTGCTGCTCCTCAGCAGACAGCGGCATTTTGATCGGCCGCTGGATCTCCGAGCAGAACTCTGCTGTCATCCTTGCTGTGGTGCACTTCCCCTTCATCCCTGTGCAGGTGAAGCAGTACCTTGGGGAAGTCCAGCGTGTGACTCAAGTCAGTGTTTCTGTGCTTGGCTCGTGGAGCAATAGCAAACAGGAGAAAGAGGAGAGTCTCAGTGAGTTCTTGGAAGACCTTGGGACCATATTCTGCCATGAGCCATGGATCCAGATAAGCAAAGAGGGAGACAGCAAATTCTGGAGCTGTTCTATCCTTCAGAAACACTCTACAAACCCTCAGGAGGAAGAAATCATCTTGGTGTACTATGACCAGCGCAAGGTCATGCTTTCCCATCTGCACCCCCCTTTGGACACAGCTGGCCAGGGGGCAGAGGATGCCTCAAAGCTCTCGGCCATCTTTGACACGGTGGCCAGGAGCCAGGTGCTGTTCATGACAGACAGGTACGACGAGGGGCCCATCAAGCTGACCCACTGGCAGTCGGATGGGGTGGAGGCCAGCATCATCGTGGAGCTGCTGAAGCAGGCCTCTGTGCCTGCCTGCATGCTGCTGACACTCCTGCTCTCTCTGCTCTCTGGGATCTGCAGGAGCAGGTAGGTGATGTGGCATCACCCAGCTTGTTCTGCCTGGAAATGTAATTCTTGGTTAGGCATTGCAGGGCTACTGCTCAGCCTCAGTCAGAAATGTGATAGAAAATTGTTCTGTTGGAAACAGGCTGCTGCAGGAGGTCCTGTTGGAGCTCCACTCCAACAGGAAAACACAAGGCCAGAGGCTCCCTCAGAGCTCTTCATGGAGCTGGGAGGTTTTCTGGGGAGGCATGAATGTCCTCCCCATTTGCAGCAGGGATAGTTCAGCCCTGCTTCAGTTTCATCACAGCTGAAACAGTGGATTTCCAGATGTTCTATGGCTGACAGAATGATGTGAGGCTGTCCTTAGTCTCCATAGCTGGGGACTCCCTCCTCCCTGTTTGCTGTGACTCCTTCTGCAGCTGTGAAACATCAGCAAATACTGTTTCTAAATCCAAATACTGTTTCTAAATCCATCCTCTCTCCAAGAGACTGTGGTGCTTCAACCTTGGCATTTTACAGAAGTTTAGAGGGATTGCTGCTCAGCCTGAATCCTTGGTGAAATCCTGTTCTCACAACTGTGAGCTTGAATAGGATGCTCCAAATGTAATACGTGGCAAGTGCTTGGACTGAAAGTTAATTCTGAGCAGATTTTCAGGGAAGAAACTTAAAATCATGGAATCATTTACCTTGGAAAAGCCCTCTAAGATCATCAAGTCCAATTAAGCCAGCACTGCCAAGGCCACCGAACTACCCTATGTTTCCAAGTGTTACATGTATTTTAAATACTTGCAGGGATGGTGATTCCACCACTGCAGCTGCCTGGTGAGGTTGTGACAGAGAGGAGAGTGGAGTTCTGGTTCTAAGCTGCAAGAAGGCACTGTAATTGATGAAATTTTGATAACAGCTACTTCTGTATTCATGGGTAAATCTTTTTAAGTACAGCCTAAAGGAATGGAGTTATTTAACAGGTTTCCAATGTGTAATACAGTTGTTAAAGAATTACAGTGAAACTCTTCCCATGCAAAAATTTTCTGAGCAGTTGGGTTACACAGTCTGGTCCACAAAGGAAAAACTGTCCAGTTTTGGATTATTGGAAGAGATTGAGATTCAAACCTGATATCATCAAGGACCCCTGTGTCCTGGGACTGCTCTGTAGATACTGTGTGTTACTGGTTCTTAATGGTGATTAGGTCCCAACTTTGTGGTTGGGCAGAAGATTTGGAGTCAGCTCCAAAGGTCCTTTTTCTGCCTGTGTGCTATCACCACAGACAGGATGATTCTTTTCTGGTCTCACTTGGTCCCACCTCAACTGGTGCCAGGATTCAGGCCAGGCTTGGAGTCAGGTTAAGCTCAAGCCTGGCTGGCATCCAGTCTCAGTCTGCAGTCCAAACACAAGTTGGGAGCTCAAGCTCAGTGGCAGGTTGGGCCCAGATAGCTGCTACCCAGCTTCTCAGGAATTCTGACTTCAGCTTTTCCTAGGGCCAGGATGGATGTTCTGAGGGAGAGCAGCAGCCAGCTGTACCTGGCAGCAGGCAGAATGCAAGGCTTGCTGTGCACAAACCAACACTGAGCCTGTTCTCAACCTTGGGAGGCAGAGCTTTCTCTCTCCTTTGTTTTATTCACCCCCAGTATCAACTTTATATTTACTTATCTCCTATGTATTTTAAAACATCAACCTTGGAGAACAGAGATTAGTGCCTGGCTTTATAACAAGTCTCCTGCTTGACCTTCTAAGTCATTTGAAGGAATTTGGTTCCATTTTGTACCACATGATGTGTGGCACAACCTCCTTCATGCCAACATACTCGAGGCAGGGAGAGTTCAAGATGTCACATGCAGGTGTCCTTCCAGTCCCCTCCTCCCCATGCTGGGACAGGACATCCCATAAAATAAGATTTACTGATTTTTTTTCTCTTTCAGGTCACAGGACTTTTTTCTATCTGGTTTTTTTTTTTTTTTTTGTGATGTTAAGGGATAGTCAGCTTTGAAAGGCTAAAGCAAGAGATCAGCAATGTGCTCTCAGGCTGAGGAGATTTGGGGATTTTTGGATATGCCCCTGTTATATATACACTGCTGCCCTGTACATTTGCAGGGCAGCAGTGCTGGGAATCTCAGGGAGTGAGTCCCTGCCATCCCTCCAAGCTCACCCCGTGTTCCCAGGTCCTGCACATCCTGACTTAAGGCATTTCTGCAGCACCACCGTGTGCTGAGGGGTGGCCATTGCGATTCTGCTTCCGAGGAACTTGGGGGCAGCGTTCCCATTGTCCCTGAAGGTCTCTGCTCTTGGGGACGTTAGGATGTTTTAGTCTTGAGGCAGTAAATTCCATGTGCTCGTTTTTAAAAAAGTCTGTTTATAAACACCTCCAATTCTTCATCCAAAGGGAGGCACTGCTCCTGCAGTTTCTAGCAAGGAGCAAGAAAACACACAGGGGTTCTGGTTAATGGAGCTTAATATTTGCATGTGATCCAGATTCGGAAAGATTGCTTTTCATCTGATATCTGAAAATTCCCCTCTCACTCTTGGGAAAAAAAATGAATTGGAAAATCAAGGCTTACTCATGGAGGCTGTGTTAATTTATTGCAAAAATTCCATATATTTGGAAATACCCCAAAGATCTCCTGCTGCTTAGATAATGCAATGACACAACATGACTAGATTTTTGTTGGGTTTTTTAATCTGGTTGGTTTTCTATTGAAGTCCTGAAAATGGTTCTATATAGTGTGTTGTAAACAAGTGGGAGTATTTCTGGCAATGCACAGTCAATGTGCAAAGGGGTAGGAGACCACACAAGGAATATTTTTTTGCTCTCTTCCTCAGTCCTCACAGAGAGGAGAGTTCCCATAGCACATCTTGCAGCTGCTCTATTGAGCTTTTTGCAGTATGTTTGTATTTTTATTTCAATAAGTATGTGTATGTATGTGAAACTGTGTGAGTGGAATAGGGATTGTGCTTGTGGTGGTGAGTGAAAAGAGAGTCAGTTGTAGCACAGACAGGGACATCCTGGGATGTGTTTTTGGGCCCATGGTGTCCAGTTGAGGAGCTGAACCATTGCAGGCTGCACAATGTTTTGGTGCTCTGAGGTTGCTTTGGGAGTCGTTTCCATTTGTGCAAGACATTCCTCGGGCAGACAACAGCAGCCTGTCCTTTCTCTCCATCCTTCTGGGGGTGTCAGACTGGGGGTGAGCCAGGGGCTGGCTGCCTCCAGCTTGAGGAGCAGCCATGGATGGTGAGAGACACCCACTGCTGAGAGAGGATGGGGCTCTCACCCAGTGAGTGTGTGGTGTAGCACAGGCCCCAGAGCTGCTGCTCTCTGCCTGAGCTGACACGGTCTGGCAGCTGGTGTTTGACCCATAATTCTTCACCTTCAGCCATCTGTACATAATCCCACAGGTAGAGCGTTCCTCCTTCCCCTTCTTTACATTTCAAGTGCAATTCTCTGCTCTAGTCAAGTTTTGCCACACCAGAGTTTGTAACCACTGAGCTGGGGCATAATTGGAAGGGAAAACTCATCTGCTCTGGTGTCTTGGTGAATCTGTGAGGCCAGGTGTGTGTGATCCGTGGCCAGAGCAGTCACCCCCTCTCCCTCCCCTGCACTGCTCTTTTCTCCACCGCCCCAGCTCCCTCCTCCTGACAAGTCAGCTGAGGAACAGTGCATTCATTTGTCTCCAAGGTGGGAGGCTGTAGCAGAGCTGAGTAACTTGGAGACCTCAAATTAAGAATGATTCACAGTACACTGCGTGTGCTTCAAACCCAATGTGTCTGAAATTTGAATGGGGAGGGAGGGGGAAGAGGGGGACTTCAACACTCTGGTCCTTCAGCTGACAAATGATGCACAAAGTGGGGTTCAAAGGGCTCAGGAGGGTGTGGGGAGGAGAGGGACAGCAGCCCCAGGGGACTGAGCAGGGTTTGGAGGAACTGTACCTTTGTGATTGGTGTGAATTGTATAAATAGCAGTGGGCAGCCCAGTGTGCCCATCCTGGCCTGTTGTGGAGGCATCTGCTGCTGGGCATGGGCTGGCAGGCTCTGGGTGAAATCCATGCAAGGCACACACAGTTTGCAGGGACATCCATCTCCAGGCCCTGCTCAGGAATGGTCCAGGCAGCTGTGCAATTTCCAGAGTGAAGCAGGATACCAGGAATAATGGTACTGTGTGAAATGAATGTAACCTGAAAAACAGTGCCAGAGCAGCACAGGAGAGTAGATAAAGTGACTAAAAGTGACCATGGATTCCTGGACCTTTAACAAAAACCAGTAAAACACTGTGAAAATGGTGCAACAACTGTGCTGGGTGGTGTACTCCTGTGTACAGGAGAGAAGTGATCCAAATTATGGCCACATCAGAATTTATCCCCCAAACCAAACCTGGTGCCATGTGTTGCTGTGGTTTCTGTGACCAGCCTGCTCCCAGTGCTGTGTCACTTCAGCCTGCACAAATCACCAACTATCCTTGCTTTATAGGTTGTGTGGTAATAAAAGTAACTCCCCAAAATAATTGAGCATCATTTTGTACTTTTCTTCTGAGTCATAAGAAAAGAACCTTGTGACTGTTTCCTCCCCTACAGGCCTAATGTGGATGTTAACTTTGAAACCTAATTAAATGCTAAAAGTTGGTTATCTACATAATGCTGGTCACTGCAAGGCAGTGGAGAGAAGGTAGAAGTGAAGAGACCCTGAAAAAAGAATTTGGAAGTAATAAAAAAAAAAAAAAAAAAAAAAGAAGAGAAGAGAAGGATCAAGTGGAAGAAAAAAGGAAAGCAGGGGGGAAGGGACATAAACTGCATGGAGGGCACAGCTATTTGTTATACCAGGCTCACACCACACAGAGAGTTGTGATCACCTCTGCTCTGGAGCCAGGCTGGGGGAGCTGGAAGGGTTCACCTGGAGAGCTGAAGGCTCTGGGGGGACATTAGAGTCCTTTCCAGTGCCTAAAGGGGCTCCAGGAGATGTGAGGGAGGGAGAGGGACTGGGGACTGAAGAGGGAGAGGTACTGGGAGGGAGAGGGGACAAGGGATGGAGGGACAGGACACAGGGAATGGCTCACAGTGCCAGAGGGCAGGGATGGATGGGATATTGGGAATTGGGAATTTTCCCTGTGAGGGTGGGCAGGCCCTGGCACAGGGTGCCCAGAGCAGCTGTGGCTGCCCCTGAACCCTGGCAGTGCCCAAGGCCAGGCTGGGCAGGGCTGGGAGCAGCCTGGGACAGTGGGAGGTGTCCCTGCCATGGCAGGGGTGGGATGGGATGGGCTTTAAGGTCCTTTCCAACTCAACCCATTCCACAATCTGTGATGAGTAACACTGGGGTTTGTGCAGCAGTTACACCATGTTGAATTGTTGCACTGAACACAACTTGACTCTGCTCTCCTGGAGATTGGAGCATTGTGCAAGCCCAGTGATGTATCCAAAGCAGAGGCTGGGATCAGGATTGCCTTGTGGCTTCCTTGGAAGAGTGAGACATGGTTTGACAGAGTGCAAATGAGAGCTTGGGTTGTCTGCATGTCTTGGTCTGGCAAGGCTGCCTTAATTCTTTTAACCTTTCAGAGAGTCATTAACATCTAATCACCCACTCTGGTTGCCCAACCTTAACTTCACACTGAGTGTTTTGCATGGATGTTGGATGCTGGCCTGCCTGCACCATGGCAAAGGCAAGAGGAGACATTCCCATGTGTTTTGCAGGGTGCTGAAGTTTTGGCCTTTGTCTTTCTTGTGGAGCAAACTCTCAACCTGTGAGCAGCTGGGACACCGCCTGCAGCACCTCCAGGTCATCAGCAGCAACAAGAAGGCTCAAAACCAAAATCAGCTGATGAGGTATGGAGTACATGTAAAGTTAGATGTGTCTTGGCTCTATCCCTATCTCCTGTGGGGAACCCAAACCATGTATCCCATGCCTGGACAGAACTAGGCCCTCACTGCACCCTATCATGTTCCTCTATTCCCTGCTAGTTTGCATATCTTTACTCTACACTCTATTCATATGCATGTATATTTGTATTTTTATGTGTTAATCATGTCTTTTGCCAGATACCTGCCTTTTTCCCTAGCTCAGGAAAGGCAACTGGGACATTGCACCCCAAAAGCTTGTGCTGCACCCATGTGTGAGTGCTTTGCTGTCACTACTCCCACAGGCACATTGCTTTCACATGTGCTGCTGTCAACCACAGCCATCCATCAGTGTTCAGTGGCATTTTCCATAAGAGCAGAAAGGTTTAAATGCTCCCCTCTTTCACCCACTCTTTTGGGAAAGCTCTTTGTGCAGAAACTGCAGACCAGGGACTCCACTTACACTGTTAGAACAGTAACAAAGTGTAAGGGAAAAAGCAAACATGCAGCACAGTGAGAGGAGCAGAGCAGAGATCTGAGACAGATATTGGATGCCCTACAGCTCTTCCACAGCCAGTCTTGTTCTGTGTGATTCTCTGATCCTGCAGTAATAGACTCCCAGGGAACACTTAAAATAGATTAACAGATTTGAAGGCCAAAAGTAACTGTGATTGTTCTGTCTGATTCCTGAGTAACTCACGTCATGGAATTCCATTCAGAAACTCTAGTGAGGAAGGGGCAGCCCAGCAGCTCTTCTGGGTTTGTGTATGAACCCAAAACCACTATTTATTGCCTTGTCTGGGAAAGCCATCTGATCTCAGTGTGGATGTGCCAAGTGCTGCTGCCCTTGGTACAGGTAATTGGTAAATCCCCCCTGAGTGTGCATATACCTTTCTGTCTAACATTCCTCTTTGTAGCTTCCATCCCCTCTTTGCTCCCTACTAAGAAAGGTTTTGTGATGTGGCAGGCTGTGAATGGCTCTGAGTTTAGAATCATGGAATCACAGAATATCCTGAGTGGGAAGGGACCCTCAGGGATCATCCAGCCCAGCCCCTGGCTCTGCACAGACACCCCAACAATCCCACCCTGGGCATCCCTGAGATCATTGTCCAAGCTCTCCTGGAGCTCTGGCAGCCTCAGGGCTGTGCCCATTCCCTGGGGAGCCTGGGCAGTGCCGGCACCCTCTGGGGGAAGAACCTTTCCTGATCTCCAACCTAAACCTGCCCTGGCACAGCTCCAGCTGCTCCTTTGGGTCCTGTCCCTGGTCACAGAGCAGAGCTGCTCCTGAGGAGAGAGCTGTAAACAGCTGGGAGGTGTCCCCTCAGTCTTCCCTTCTCCAGGCTGAACAAACCTCTCCTGTGCTTGGCTACAGGAGCAGCACACCAGTGGATATGAAAAGATTCCAAAATTGTTCCTCTTCAATGAGTTGTCCTGGTGTCCCTGGGACATTAAAGGTGCTACATAAGCAAAGCCACCAACTGTCATTGAAACATTAAACACTGTCCTTCCTTTAACTGTGTTTCTCTCTGCCCTGCCTGCAGGAAAGCCAACATCTTTGTGTCTCTGCTGATTGATGTGGCCCTGGGGATACTGCTGATGTCGTGGCTGTACAGGAAGAACCGCATTGGTCACCTTGCTGACACCCTCATCCCTGTGGCTGACGTAAGTCTGGCCAAATCTGATCCCCTTTCACCTGCTCTGGGTTGGTTTTTAAGGAGGCAATGCCTCTCACACAAGCTTTCTGAGAGACCTGTCTGAAGTCATGCAAATTAGGTCTCCTCAAGAACAGTGAAATCTTCAAATCAGGCCTGTTGGGGCTGCTCGAAAGAAACTCAGCTCTGCTTTGCATGTGCTGTGAATAGTAATTAGATGTTTATGGGAGGGCTCCTCAAGCTTCTAAAGGAACAATTATGGCTTGGACAGAGCTCTGCAGCTGCAGGTTAGGTGGTTATGGAGCCATAGTGCTTTTGTTTTATTTTATTTTTTTCTGGAGTCGACAGAAAGTGTCCTCAAGTTGTTGCTATATGGGGTGTTTGTGGTGAAAAAAATGCTGTAACCTGGGTTGAGTCTGATAAACTGCTGGAAAGTCAAATATGATAAGCAGTGCAGCTGTGCTTGTGGAAGGAGTTTCATGGGGAAGTCCAAAGGCTTTGCTGGTCAGGGTACAAACACCTGAAATCCTGCCTAAGAGCTCTGCGATATGGCCAGACTAGGAAAACCTGCTGTGTGTTGTGATTTTCTTAAACAGAACTCCTCTTGCCCACTGAAATCCTCCAACATCAGCAGAAATTCACGGGTAGCTGGTGTGACCCACATTGTCCTGCTCTTCTGGTGGTTCATTTTATGCAGAGCTCCAGTTTATCTGTTTAGTGGCAGTAAGGAACATATAATGTACTTCAGAGGCTAGAGACCAGACCACTAATCTGAGGTCAGCTCTCTTTTAAGAGCTTCTGTGTCTTGGGATTACATGTGCAGCCAATTTTGAGCCCTGCCATGCAGCTGCACAGCCTAATCCTTTCTCTGCCCACTTTTCTTTCATTTCTACATGGCTCTTTCCATTGGGTTCTTTCTAGCAGCTGGAGAATGTCTTCTCTTTGCTCTTTCTCCAGCTTCTTGGTTGAGAAGAATTTGATTTTGATCAGAAAATTCCAGCAGTGGTTTATTTTTCCTACTTATGCTGCATTTCCTGGGAAGACCTCACATTTCCTTTGACGACAGTCTTTTTGGTCCATGTTGAGCTCCTTAATTATTGCAAGGTCTCTGATCATTCTTGTACTTGCTGGACTTGCAGAAAGCATGTATGGATTGTCCAGCATAGCTGTGGATCAGGACTATTGGTTTTCTTGTCTTTCATAGTCAAACTTTTAAGGACAGCATGTGTGCTGTAGGCACTACTTAGCAGTGCTGGTGGGTAGGGAGAAGCACATTTGTTGCAGGACACTTGGTCTTGTGTTTGAGCTATACACTGCAAATATTCTTCCAAGCCTTATTCTTACATCTTTTCCCTTACAGATATTTCAGCTGGAGAAGTTTAAGTTCTCTAGAGGTTTTCCTTTGGGATTACTGGAAGTGCCCAGCTCTCAGAAATCTGATTTCTTAACAAGTCTGCAGGGAAGTGGCTTTGGCTGCATTCCTGGTTGCACAGGTGGCTCTGGGAGGGATTCCATCTGCCCAGTGTCTTTGGCAGATGGACACTCTCCATGCTCAAGGTGTGTCCAACCCCAGCACCTGTCCTGGACAGGCTTTCTTGTGAGGGTTGCTTGTTTGTTCCTCTTTCAGTAATTTAGCTCATCTGTCACTCACCTTTTGCCTCATAGTGACAGCTGTCTTCAGCAAGTCTCCTCCGCCGTGTGTGGACTCTGGTGCCTGGCTATCACCAGGAGCTGTTTGCTTTCATTCCTGGAAGTGCTGACTCCTCCATGGCTGGGGGGGCTGATAGCCAGTCACTGCCTTTCTTCCCTGTTTTTCCTGGCTTATCAGCTCAGGCCATTCACAACTTTTCTTTTTTCTAGCCTTAGTTTCTTCTTTCAGGCATATGAGATTGTGGACATAAAATCTTTTGGAGTCTTTTTACTCCCTTTGCTGGGCATTGATTTATATGCATTATATGCAGGCCTTAAAAAATGCAGATCTGAGTGATCCCAAAATATACCAATGACTTCAGCATGTGGTGTGCAAGCCAGCACCACTTCTTTTCCAGTATGACAGCAAAATCTCCCCTCAGCCATTCAGCAGTGGGTTTCCTCTCTGCTGCTGAGTGTCCATCTGGTCTGCATTATTCCCATCACTGGGCTTTCTCAAGTGCTTGTGTGTTGCCAGGTTCAGTAACTCAGCATTCCCTGTGTGCAGAGAGCCCCTGTTCCTTCCCTGACACTCTTCTGCTCTGAGCTGTGCCCAGATATGCTGATAGCATTGACCCTACACCTCTGTGTCTGTTGGTAAATACAACATTGGGTATCTCATTTGCCCAGAGGGTGCTGGCACTGCCCAGGCTCCCCAGGGAATGGGCACAGCCCTGAGGCTGCCAGAGCTCCAGGAGAGCTTGGACAGCGCTGCCAGGGATGCCCAGGGTGGGATTGTTGGGGTGTCTGTGCAGGGCCAGGGGCTGGGCTGGATGATCCCTGAGGGTCCTTCCCACCCAGGATATTCTGTGTTGCTACTGTAATAAGATTGTTATGTATAATAAGGCTATATACATAACTATATATATATATAACTATAACTATATATATATAACTACACATAACTATAAGATTGTCTATATAAGTCTATATACATAACCTCACTTTAACCTTATTGATTTTAATATTGACAGACTACCCTTATATAACACATAACCTTACTGGTTTGATTGATTGATTTTAACATTGACAAAATCCCAGCTGTGTGGGCTCTGGGTGCAGTGCTTGGGTTTTTTCCAACCAACATTTCTCTGGAAGGAAGCAGTGCAGGTGGGTGATTTTGACTCTCAGCACTGCCAGGGTCACAAGCTCAGCCTGCTGCCACGAGTTCAAGCTGTGTTCCCTGACCATCCATTTTTTATCCTCTGATAAAATGGATCTCAAATCAGCACTTGGGTGGCAATTGTTGATGCTGCACAAGACATCTCTGAGTGCAGCGCCCACTTTTCCAGTGTGGTGAGCTGTACTGTGCTGGCTGTAATAACAAGCTGCTTTTGTCACTGTGAGGCAGATGTGATTCAGAGACACCCAGGGAGTAACTGGCAAGGAGCTGTTAGGAAAGACTGATTTTTGAAGCAGCCTTTCAAATCCTAAAATGGAAAACTTGAATAATCTTCTCTCTGTAGGTGCCCTCACAACTCCTACCTTCCTCCTTCTCTTGATCCCACCAGGCTTCCCAATGGTTGTCCTTGCTTTTGCCTTCCACAAGACAGCCTTCTTTCAGAAATACCTGACTCAAAGATTTGCACTGGTTTTAAACAGAACTGCTCATAAACCATCTCCTTTTTTTTCCCCCTTTATCTCTTTTATCCTTGCTGATGTCTCTTTTTCCTAAGTTGCAATCTGTTTGAAACAGTTACATATTTATCATAGATTGTGCCTGCAAAAGCTTTTCTGGGGCTTGGAGATAATTGGATGTATGCTCCCAGTCAGTCTTGTTCCACTGATCCATAAACAGAGCCAGCAGAGAGAGCGCTTTCTGAAAAATATTTTTAGATGTTAATTTATAAAATAGTGTATCTTAGAGCCCCAACCACCTGCCACAGACACAGGGCAGGTGTGTCTGACAGGGACAGCTTTGCCTCTGCATGCTCTGACTTGCACCAGATGGAACCCTTACAGCTGGAAAAGACCTTCAGGATCACCAAGTCCAACCATCAGCCCAGCACCCCTGTGTTCACCCTCACCCCTGGCCACAAGGGCCCCCAGGGATGGGGACTCCACCACTGCCCCAGGCAGCTCTGTCAGTGCCTGACCACCCTTTCAGTGAAGAAATTTTCTCAATATCCAATGTAAATCTCTCCTGGCACAACTTAAAGCCATTTCCCCTTGTTCTGTTCCCTGGGAGCAGAGCCCGACCCCCCCGGCTGTCCCCTCCTGTCAGGAGCTGTGCAGAGCCACAAGGTCCCCCCTGAGCCTCCTTTTCTCCAGGCTGAGCCCCTTCCCAGCTCCCTCAGCCCCTCCTGGGGCTCCAGCCCCTTCCCCAGCTCTGTTCCCTGGAGCATCACAGTGCCCTGTGTGTCCTTCTCAAGCCATGTCACATCAGCATTTACCTCTGCACATGGAAACTAGGAAGAAGAGCATGACAGGAAAGAGAATATTTCCACAGTGAGCTCATCTAACCCTGGTTAGCACCAGTCTGTCTCCAGTTTGGTCATGTCCCAGTACCCTGTTATGAAACACTTCCAAACCACTGTATCTGATTTATTAATATGCCCACATTCAGTATTCATGACTGCAGGAGGAGAATCGGACTCACCGTCACCTTTCCTCATTCTGCTTGCTATTGATCAGTCCTAAAATATCTGTCTGGAAAACAACCTGCAAGGTTATGCTCCAGGACTCTTGTTTTGCCCAGCTCAATACCAGCAATGTAGGGCACCTTCCCAGGGCTACGTGCCCCTGCCAGGCTTTAGCAGCACCTCTGGGACTGGCAGCCTCCAGAAATACTCCCTGCTAAAACTCAGCCTTGCTGAAGGACTGCTTTCAAGCATTTAAATATTTCATTAAAATCCCCAAATGCTTTTTCTAAGTTACCAATCCAACACTTTAAATATTAAAAGCAATCTATTTATAAAGCAGCAAACGCTTCTCAGCCACAGAGGTAAGCTCCATGGGATCCAATCAGTCCTGACTTGCAGTGAGACAAATGGAAAAGGAAGGGAATAGAAAGACAAGCCTTTTGGAGAAGTTGAAAATGGAGCCATTAATTTTGCCACTGCATTAAAAGTAAATGTTTACAAACTCATTTTGCCAGCATCTATTGGTTAATAAAGAAAATGGAACCACTCCTTGGAAATATTTTTTTCCACAGGGAAGTTATACATGTGAATGATAAGGAAAGTAGGCTACAGTGCATCACTTTAGGGAGTGTGGCTTGGTGGTTCTGCATGTGGGTAGTTTTCAGTGCCCTTCACTTGTGTGGACTGTAAGTGGGATTTTTGGAGAAAGGGGACTTTTCCTCACAATCTCTGTCCATGTGGGACAGTGTAAGGGGTCACTTCTTCCAGATGTTTTCCCCACCTGTTTGCTGAAGATTATCAGCTCCCTCAGCTCACAGCTTGGTAACTGGTGCTCAGCAATGGTTTCAGCTCAGGGGAGCAGGGCAGGTGTGAAGTTCTGAGGAGAAAAATCCCCCAGCTGCAAGGGGAGTGTGGAGTAGTGGAGTGGAGAGATAAAACCAATAAATAACACCAGCCTGGGCTGAAATCACCAGAAAAAGTGAATAACAGCCCTCAGTGAAGAGTCTGGAGCGCACATTTGAGGTAGGGAAGAACAAGCCCAGAGCTGGGGTTTGGTTTTTTCTGCAGCAGTGAAGTGACAGCACATGGGCCTGGAGCAGGTCCAGGGAAGGGAACAGACCTGGGGAAGGGGCTGGAGCATGAGGAGAGGCTGAGGGAGCTGGGAAGGGGCTCAGCCTGGAGAAAAGGAGGCTCAGGGGGAACCTTCTGGCTCTGCACAACTCCTGACAGGAGGAGACAGCCACGGAACAAGGGACAGGACAAGAGGAAAGAGCTTCAAGTTGCATCAGGGGAGGTTTAAGTTGGATATTGGGAAAATTCCTTTATGAAGAGGGTGGTCAGGCACTGTCACAGGCTGCCCAGGATGTGGTGGAGTCACTGAAAGTGTTCAAATGCCATGTGGATGTGGCACTTGGGGATGTAAGTTAGTGCTGCACCGGGCAGTATAAGGTTCATAGGACTTGATGTTAGAGGGCTTTTCCAACCATGATGATTTTCTGATTCAGTGATGTGGGGAGCACCTCCATTCGTGTTTTTCCTCAGTGATTCCAAGGCTGCTTTGTTGCTGGGCTGCCATGAGTACCCATGAAGCCTGCAGAGTGTGATAGGCAAGATCAGGGATATTGTCTAGTACACCACAAAGTATCAAGAGAGTGTGTGCATGAAATACATTTATGTAATTCAGTGTTTTCTACCCTGCTCTAAACAAACACAGATTGTTTATAAAAATTAACTCTCTTTTGCCCATTAGTGCACTGCCACCTTCCCCCCTTTTAAAATCCTAACAGCCTTTCCCAAACTCAGCTCTGACTTTTCACCTGACTGTCCCCAGAAGTGGATTTGTGCACCAGCATTTGCCATCTATTTCCAGAACCCTCATTACCCCAAGAAATCCCACAGTGCAAGCCTTCCAGAGGTGGCCAGAGGTGACATAGTTCCATGGTCCCAGCACAGAGACCACTGAAGCAATTCAGGTTCCTCTCAGCTGTTGTGTTTGATTCAGTATGGAGTTAATAAAACTGCATTTCTGATTTAGGTAGCTGTCTGTAAAGCAGCTGTTTGGATTTTTTCACATTGGTTTGAAGGCAGTGGTGGAATACTTGGGGGGGCAGCAGTTAGAGTGCACTGGCCCTGTTCAGTGTGAGTCTGTTCTCTCCATGGCCTGGCTTCCTTGTGCTTGCAGCACGTGGCTGAAGAGCTGCAGGACCTGCTCCAGTGGCTGATGGGAGCCCCAGCTGGACTGAAAATGAACCGAGCCTTGGATCAAGTCTTGGGCCGCTTCTTCCTTTATCACATCCATCTGTGGATCAGTAAGTGAAATTGTTTAACTTTCCAGCCTCCCTTTTCATCTCTTCCCTCTGAGTGTTTAATGTTTGCCTAGAGGTGAGTAATGAATCAAAATGCACTTCTGCAAGTACAGACTTGTCTGGGAGTCTTCCTGCTGTGGGAACTGAAGCCAAAGTTGGATTCCCACACAAGGAATTCATGCATATTAAATAAAGTGCTGGTATTGATGCTCTGCAAGAAGTGTGGATGCTGCTGGGGCTCAGTTCCTTGGTGTCACTGGTGGTGAGTGTCCAAGGGAAGGCACTGCTGTGAGGGGTTTGTGCTCTTTGCCATGTGAGAGGGGCAGCTCTTGGGATAGGGATGAGAAATGTGCAAGAATGCAAATGCCAGCCCTGTGCTATCTCAAACTTCAGCTCAGTGCAATTTTATTATTTCAGTTTCTTCCTTGAAATAAAACACTTTTGTTATCCTTGATGGAGGAGTACAGGCATGATGGACATGAACTCCACAGTTATTTGACTGATTTGCTTTGCTCACCAGTCAAGTATGGTCTTGTTTCTGTGACTTTGCCTCACTTTGGTGATGAAAGAGACTGTTTGTCCATACTGCTTTATTTTACAAAAGCCATATGAGGGGGCTTTTGTGGGAAGAGCAGAAAAACAGGAATGGTTGCAGTAAAGGTTGACGTGTGCAGTTAAAAATGTACTTAAGAACCTGGACACAAATGTAGGAAATCAAATGTTACATCCCTGGAAGTGTTCAAGGCCAGATTGGGTAGGGATTGAAACAACCTGGTCTGGTGCAAGGTGTCCCTGCCCATGGCAGGGGGTGGCACTAAATTATCTTTAAGGTGCCTTGCAACCCAAACCATGCCATGCTAATTCCATGAAATCCCATGTGGAGAATGGCGACTGCTGTGTTCAAGCTGTGCACACTCCTCCCCATCCTCCCAGTGGGCAGAAACTTGGGCAGGAGAGTTTTTGTTGGCCCTGCTAAAGAGAAGATGGCATCTAAAGGAGTTTTCCAGCTGCCCTTCCATGTTGTCATGGCTCTGATCTCTGGAGAAGCGTTCTAGGGCGAGGGGAATCAGCCTTTTGAGAGGGTCAGGAGGGAGATGACCCAGTCAAACACTGACCCTGTGCCATGTCCACCAGGCTACATCCACCTGCTGTCCCCGTTCATTGAGATGATCCTGTGGTACGTGGGGCTGTCGGCCTGCCTGGGGCTGACCGTGGCTCTCTGCATCCTGTCCGACATCATCGCGCTCCTCACCTTCCACATCTACTGCTTCTATGTCTACGGGGCCAGGTGAGTCCCCTCCCTCTCTGGGCTGGGTTTGGAAACCCCTCAGGCTGTGTGGAGCATTCAGTCCTGGTGTAGTTCTCCTGAATTCACTTTTCAACCCACAGTAATTTCTTGCAGTCTTTTTTAAGCCTGTAGAAGTGATGGCCACAGCAGTGCAAGCAAGCCATGTTTCATTTCTCCTCCATTTAGATATTTATCTGTTGTGGTAGTGACCTGGAAAAATGAAACTGCATGACAGGCAGAGGACAAGAAAGCAGCTCAGCCCATCCCTTTGATGCAGCTCATAGTACTCTCCTCCATTGCACCCTGCTAGAGATTGGGAGGGGAACTGGAGAAGATGAGGAGGACAGGGGAACCCCTGCAGTTTAGGAGAACCCCCAAAATCCCTATCTCTGCCCTGCTTCAGAGGTCCTTGCCTGCACTGTGGGGCACAGGTGTCAGGTTTGGGTTACAGAGGGTCTGTGACACTATCCTGGTGTCATTGTCTCAAAGGTCCCATGGCCTGAGAGCTGGGCAGAGGCTCTGAATGAGCAGGGGGAGTGCAAGGGGCTTTGGGGCACATCTAGGGCTTCCTGTGCAAGAGGTGCCCATCACTGTGCTCTGTTCCTGCTCTCCTCTTACTTGTGCTGCACCAAGGAGTCCCACAGGCCACAGGATGTGCTTGCCAGGGAGATGGGATAGAAGAGATGAAGGACCTTTTGCCTTGTTAAGTTCAGAATGGCCATCATCCCTCCACAGAAATAGTAAATCTTTAGATATGGGTGGTTTAGGGGATGCTTGGAAATATTGAGACCTGATTGGTGAGCCAGGTCTATTGTGAGCATAGGTCACACACCCAGAATCAGTAATGTCAGGAGTGGGAGGTCTCTTCCCAACTCCTCTAATCACTGGAATTTCTGTGTGGGTCTGGGAGGAATGGCCTTGCTCATCCTGGTTGTGCAGAGTGGTAGTAGGAAGCAGGAAAAGCATTTTGTCAGCTGATTGCTCTTCCCTGGAGCTGCAGGGAGCCAGCCTACCTGTCTTGTGTTTGTCAGAAGTACAGAGTGTACAGCTGTGTGCTGTCCCCGTGGAGAGTCAGGAAGAGTCAGCAGTCACCCACAGCCAGCACAGCCCCTTCAATTCCTGCAGCTGGCAGGAGGAAGGATTTGCTGGTTCAGGTGCTGGTGATGCCTGAGATCCCCTGTGGAGCAAACACAGAGTGAAACGAGGGCAGGAATGTGTGTGCAGGCAGCAGGGCAGGTGGGGCAGGTGCCACTGCAGCAGCACCCGCTGGGTGTCATGTCAGGGGTGCAGGGAGAGCCTGGCCTCAGTCAGAGCCATGGGCAGGTGTGTGCCAGACCCTGGAGGAGCTGTCCTGGGCTCCCTCCTGCTAGGGATTAGTGCACCAAGCTGTGCCTGCCCGTCTGGAGGCACCCTGCCAATTCCTTGAAGCAGTTGGTGTTCCTCAAACCAGATTCTTCTCTTGGATAAGACTCCTTACCTCTGCTTTCACATTGCTGCTGTGAAATCTGAGCAGCCTCCACACCTTAGCTAGCCTGGTTTGCCAGTCTGGCTTTTGCAGCTCAGGCTTTCTCAGACTCTGTTCTGCCCCACACATTGGCCATGTAACCTTTCTTTACATCCCTGTGTGTTGGCACTGCTGCCCAGGGCACTTTGTGCCTCCTCTCCATCTCAAGGGCTCTTTCTTCCTTGCTGTTACTCCATAAAGAGGTGTCTTTTTCCCAGCCCTTGTCACCTCAAGCTTCCCTCACTGTTGTCATTTTCTGTGAGGGAAGTAGCTCCAAGTCTCATAGCACCAAATTCTGAAAGCCTAAGGAAGGGATGCAGTAGGGGCCACCAAGCATTTCACTGGTCTCTTCCCACTCTTAAGGATTTGTAGAGCTGTGGGCTGCTAGGGATGCTTCAGGGGCTCCACTCCTCTCCCTTGTGTCTCTGCTGCAGAGGCACAATTGCATTGCATTGACTCAGGTGTGGGGGTAATATCTTGGCCAGCTGTGTCTGGAAGGGTCTGAAGGCAGGGGAAGGGACAGATCTGAACTGGGGAGACACAGGTGACCTTGGGGAAATAGACCTGCTGGTTCTTCTCAGAGAATCATGGAATGGTTTGGGTGGGAAGGGGCCTTAAAGCTCATCTCCTGCCATGGCAGGGACACCTTCCACTACTCCAGCTGCTCCAAGCCCCATCCATCCTGGTCATGGCCACTTCTGGGGATCCAGGGGCAGCCACAGCTTCTCTGGGCAC
The DNA here is from genome assembly GCF_028018845.1 of Melospiza georgiana. NCBI lineage: Eukaryota > Metazoa > Chordata > Aves > Passeriformes > Passerellidae > Melospiza > Melospiza georgiana. Next base: position 15,435,602 of record NC_080445.1, read on the forward strand.
CCTGTGCCAGGGCCTCAGCACCCTTTTGCTGCAGGGAAGGTGTTGCCATGAGGCTGGTGGTTACTGCATGCCCATGGAATGGCCATAGCCCTGCAGTGGCCCAGAGCTGGCTGCAGCAGCCCTGTGCCAGGGAGCAGCCCAGACAGGCTTGACTGAGCCATGAGGGTTTATCTGCAGCATTCCCAGAGTATTTTTTTTGCCCCCCCTGGCTCTGCAGGTGGGTGAGTGAGTGTGGGGCTGTGCTGGTGACAGCTGGGTGCTGCTGGAGCTGGGAGCTGCCAGCTGTGCTGCAGAGTCTTCTCTTTGCTCAGGCTCTACTGCCTGAAGATCTACGGCCTGTCCTCTCTGTGGCGCCTGTTCCGGGGCAAGAAGTGGAACGTGCTGCGGCAGCGGGTGGATTCCTGCTCCTATGACCTGGACCAGGTAGTGCCACAGCCCTGGGGACACCCCAGGGTACTGCCCTCAGTGATGCCCTCCCTCCTGCTCTGACTGATACTGGGACACAGACACAGGAGCCTTTGTGGTGCCCAGGACAAGGACATGTCCCAATGCTCTGAGTCCACGGCTCTTCTGCTGCCTTACAGCACTCCTCGACTGCCTGCAGCACCCCTTCATTGCCATGGACTCCTTCCCTGCCCTCCCACACCCCTTCCTTACCTGCAGCAGTTCTTCCCTTCCCTATACCACTTCCATTCCCTGCACCCCTCCCCTTCCGTGCAGTGCCTCTTCCCTGCCCTGCACTCCTTTGTTTCACCTCTTCCCTATCCTGCACTCTATCCCTGCTCTCCAGCATCCCATCCCACCCATCCCATCCCATCCCATCCCATCCCATCCCATCCCATCCCATCCCATCCCATCCCATCCATCCCATCCCACCCCGTCCCGTCCCGTCCCATCCCATCCCATCCCATCCCGTCCCGTCCCGTCCCATCCCATCCCATCCCATCCCATCCCATCCCATCCCATCCCATCCCATCCCATCCCATCCCATCCCATCCCATAAATCCCATCCCATCCCATCCATCCCATCCAATCCCATCCATGCCATCCCATCCATCCCATCCCACCCATCCTATCCCATCCATCCCATCCCATCCCATCCCATCCCATCCCATCCCATCCCATCCCATCCCACCCCACCCCATCCATCCCATCCCATCCCATCCCATCCCGCCCATCCCATCCCACCCCATCCCATCCCATCCCATCCCACCCCACCCCATCCATCCCATCCCATCCCATCCCATCCCACCCCATCCCATCCCCACCCTGCAGGCTGAGCTGTGCTGGGTGCTGCAGATGCCGGAGCTCTGAGCCTGGAGTGGCAGTGGGGGAGGGCTGGAGGCAGTGGGAAATGTGGTGCCCAGCAGTGTTGCCACAGTAACAGCCGTGGCAGCGTTTCTATTAAAAGGCCCTGTTTCATTCACGTTGTGCTGGAGCCTGGCCCACACACTCTCGCTCAGGCAGAGGCAGTTCTTTGTGAAGTGCTGTAAGCTCTTTTTAATTTCTGAAATGCCATGCAAAAGTCCAACAGAGCCTGAACTGCTGCAGGCCAGCAGCTGCAAACATCACTGAAATAATACAATAATATTTGGAAACTTGCAGGGTCAGCTCCTCTTTCTATTACAACAGATAACCTTGAGCTTCTTGCACCACAGCTGAGAGCTGGTTTCTGTTTCTTTGGTGATTAAAAGCCTCCATGCCAGGTTTGCATCATCTCCTCCCTGTGTACTTTGAGGAGAATTGGTTTGGCACTTGAGGCTTCATCCTGCTGCTCTGGAGACCAGAGGGAATTGTGTTGCTGGCCGGGTAGGAAGAGACATTCAAAGCAGACCTAAAAGACTCTTGGAGGTTTAAACAACTGCAGTGGAGTGATAGGAGAAAGGGGAAACAACTGCTGTGAGGAGCATGGATTGGGTTGTGATTTATTCCTGGTTACATCCCTAAAGCTGTGATGCTGATCCACCTCTGTGCTGTGGCTGCTGGGTTGTTTTCTTTCATGACATCCTGCAGCCAGGGTCCCTTTTTGCAGAGGTTGCAGTGCCCTGTTCTCCTGTGGCCTCTCTCATCTGGAAGTGGTGGCTGGAAATAGAAGAGTCAGGTTCCTGTTTGGTATAAATCTGAATTCTCCCACTTGGAATTATTTAGACCTACGCCAACCTACGCTGGCCCAGAATAAAAATAACTTTTTCTGTGGGCAGTGGAGCTAATGACACCTCCTTCCTTAGGGATTTTTCTCCTGCATCCTCTAAATATTGCTCCCTGACTCCAGCTTCTCTCCCACCTTCCCACTGAGCAAGAAACAGAATTCCTGTGGCTGGAAGCTCAGCCAGTTGCTGCTGGGAATGTTTATCACAAATAATTCTGTTAGGTTTGCACCAAGTGCCTGCACTGCTAAAACAAGGAGGAACAAAAGTACTTCTCAGTTCTTTCTAGAATTCCCATTCAAATTACCACTTCTTTGTTATTTTCCACATTTCTCTGGTAAAATCTGGTCAGTGGCTCTAAAACTTTTGGGGACAGAGAGTGGAAAAATTGCAAGATCAGTTAAGTCTAGTTTCCTAAGGAAGCTGGCCTGAAATGGGAAATCTTGAATGTTGTCTGTAAAGGAAAAGTGCTGTCAGGATCCAGCTTTTATCTTTCCAAATTTACTCCCATAATAAGGAGTGTTGAAGAAGGTCCAGTGAGAGGGGAAATACTGAAAATATCCAAGGTAACAGCATTATTCACATAGGCAAGATAAAAACACATTGAGAAGTCCTGCAAACTTCTATTGCCTCAGAGTCTCGTATTTTTTATTTGTAATGTATTTTATTTTACCATTGCTCTGCTCATGATTGTGTTTCCTTTTTCCCTAGTTATTTATTGGCACATTGCTGTTCACAATCCTGCTGTTCCTTCTGCCTACAACTGCACTGTATTATTTGGTGTTTACCCTGGTAAGATTTAACCCTTGAAACAAGTCAAACACTCTGTTCTGAGGTAGTAAAAAATGGTTTCCTAGACATTTATGGTCATCCATAAAGAAAATAAAAATGTGGATGTCTTAGGAAGGATTCTCCACATCAGCTCAGGTTTGTGTTTTTCCAAAGGAAATTCCCAGCAAATCCTGTCCACAAGACAAACTGTTCTCTTTACTTTCTCTCAGAAGTTGATGTTTCTGTCTACATCTGTGGTGATGGCCTCTATAGTCTGATCCAGAACTTTTTTTCCAGGGAATTAACTTGCTGTATTAAATGCTTTCAGCCAAGCTTTCCTCAGAGGTTTGAAACTTCTTTATTTTTTTTCCTTCCCCCAACATGACCAGTCCTCTCCACAGTCTGCCCAGAGCCAAATTTTCCACAGACAGTGGCCATCACATGCTTTCAGCATCTTTTTTGAGCCCTCTCTTTTCAGATGAGCTTGGCAGCAGAAAATAACTGCATTGTGACAAAAGGAGGTGCTTTATACAGGGACAGAAAACACAGAGCAGGAAGCTCATTTCTGCCTTGCTTAAGCTCTACGTGGGGTTTCTCCAGGCTGAAATGAGCTGTTGCAGCTCACTGTTGGAGAGAGGAAAATTTACATTCACTGGTACACAGTGATGGAATTGACTCAAAGTGGGAGAATTTGGGCTTCCTTTCCAACTGTGGCTGTTGAAAGTGGAATAGTTCTCATGTCCTTGCAGGTCACAGCTTCTCCAGCTGTAGGAGCTTCATTCCAGTTACCCCTTAAACCCAGACTGGTGAGGACACAGGGTCTGGATGCTCAGCACTTCCAGCCATCACACCCACTTTGGGAGGCCTTAGCTTAGCACACAGCAGTGTTGGATCCAAGCTCAGCTCAGGAATTTACAAGTGTTTAATCTCCTGTTTCCTGAGATGTTCTGTCAAACTGGTTTTTGCAGCTCCGCTTGCTGGTGGTGATTGTGCAGGGCCTTATACACTTGCTGGTGGACCTGATTGACTCCCTGCCTCTTTATTCCCTCATCCTTCGCCTCTGCAGATCCTACAGGCTCGCAGGTGAGTCCCTCAGCTCTGCCCCTGCAGCACTTCAAGCATTTTGCATTATGTGCTTGATTTTGGTGTACTGGGTCACTCCTGGATTGAGGATGCAGTGGGGGTAGGGAAGAACCCAAGGCTTGAGTTGTGCAGGTGTCCCTGCTGTGAACCAGTTCCTGCAAGGAGCAGGATGTCAATGGAAAGAAATCTGAACCTGAAGCAGAATCTGGAGCACCTTTAGAAAGTCCTTGGCCACTAAAAATTGCATCCAAACAAGCACCATATAAACAAGGTCATATTTTATTGCAGTTCCAGACTACCAGGTCAGGTAAAACTTCTGTGAGTCAAACATAGCATGGAGCTGTGCCAGGGCAGGTTCAGGTTGGAGATCAGGAAAGGTTCTTCCCCCAGAGGGTGCTGGCACTGCCCAGGCTGCCCAGGGAATGGGCACAGCCCCGAGGCTGCCAGAGCTCCAGGAGTGCTTGGGCAGCGCTGCCAGGGATGGACAGGGTGGGATTGCTGGGGGGTCTGTGCAGGGACAGGAGCTGGGCTGGATGATCCTTGTCCCTTCCAAATCAGGATATTCCATAGTTCTGTAAAACAAGCTCGTAACTTTGGGTGTTTGGCCTCTGAAACAAGCCAGATCACAAAAATACTTGGAATATCAGCTGTTCCAAAGGGTTGGATCTGCAGTGGTTGCAAATCAATGGAGCTCTTTCAGTTCTATGCTGACTTTGACTGGCTGAAGCCCGGGTGTTTGGATGAATTTCAAAGCTCTGGGCAGAGTTCAGATAATCATTCCCTTTTTGAGACTAATCTGTCACCATTTTGAAACCAGTCATTGTTTTTTCACTTTGGATAACCATAAACCAGGGCTGGCACCAGAGTAAGGACTCATTTTGGAATGCCTTTGACTGTCCACAGCTATGGTTGATCTAGTTACAGTCAAGCACATCTAAATTATTATCTCCCATCCTTTTAAAGAGCATGCAGCAGGAATTTAGCATAGAAGAAAGAGCTTGATCATCAGTAAACCAAGGCCAGTCATCAAAGGCAGAGGAAGCTCGAGGCAACCTCAGCAGCTTTGTCTGCTGGAGCACTGCCAGGCTCAGCTTTGGGAAGGTAGAGCTGAGCTCTGTTACCAACTCTGGTGCTTTTCCATGGGAGCCTTCAGCAGGTTCCTGTGAATTTCCTGGCAGAAACCTCTTAAACCCTTCAGGGCTGTCTTTGGGGAACAGGAGATGCTGCTGAAGAAACCTGACCCAGTAATGTGCAGGATGTAGGGCAGGAGGAAATCCTGGTGCCACTGAGAGGTTTCACACCATGAATTCCTTTAGGTTATGTAAGGCCACAGGTTACTTCTCCTCATTCCTGTTCAGCCAGGTCTCTGCTGCAGGAAGCAAGCCCCCACCTGAGCAGGGATTGACTTCCCAGCTGTGTTCCTTAACTGGCACTGCTGCCTGTGAGAGGAAGAGGCATCTCTGAGCAGCTCTGCAGCCTGTGTCCCTGCCCCAGCACAAAACTGTGGCATGGCAACAGGAACAGATGGAGCAGTTGAATCCAACTCAGAGGACTTGAGAGAGTACACATCACATGGTGTGCTCACTGCTGAGGTGCTGCCTCCCTCGTCAGACTCAGAACTTGGAGAAGACATCCTCTGGCAGGTGTTGGGGCAGCTGATTTACAGGCACCATCAAGATGGTTCTACCAACATGAATGAATAGTTTTTGCTGGTGGAAAGGGAGTTGAAGTCATTGTGGCAAGTGGCCTCCAAGTTCTTTGATTCAGTGTCTGAACTGACAAAATACTTCACTGACGAAGGCCAGGCCAGGGGTAGGTGAATGATCCATCCACACACAGAAACTAAATGCAGTTTTTTTCTTTCTGTGCATCCAAATTGACATATTTATGACTTCCAAAAGCCTTTCTTATCTAGATCACAGCTGGTGTCCTCTGTGCACCCAGTGCCAGCTCAAGGGGTGCCAGCTTGGTTGGGATGTGGATTCACAGCATGAAGAAAGGAACAGCAGGGGTTTCAGGGCTCTCAGAGTGCCCACACACAGGTTACCAGCATTGTTTGATTGTGAACAGGCCAGCTTGTTTTTCCTGTACTTCCCTTTCCCAACATTCACAGTGGAATTGTCCCAAAACCTGTTGGGACAGGTTTTGTCACAGTCCTGCAGGACCTGCCACAATTGCTGGAGTACAAACCCTCACTTGAGTGTGCTGTCATGTGAAACAAAGCAAATGAATCCATGTCCTGAGCTCTCCTGTGCCATTGCTGAGGCCTTTGTACAGGAAAAGCAGAGCCCTGAGCTCTGGAGCTGGCTGGAAGTCAGGGAATAGTTCAGGTTCTTCTGTGCTGGAGTGATCTGCAGGAACCTGAGCCTTCCCCTCTTCCTGTGAGGAAGGGAGGAAGGGAACTGCTCAGAGTCCTGAGCTCTGCAGTCACCTGCAGGTCATTCTAAAATGAATTTATAGCCTTTTTGTGCTCGTGTTTTCTTAGAAGTTTAAGACTCTTGAGCAATTAAATAATCTAATTAAGAAAGTGTTGGCTTGTATCTTGAGAAGGGAGCTGTGTGGCCAGGACCTAGAGAAGCAGCATTTGTTGGGATAATGGATTACTGTTCTGGGGTCAGACTCCAGAGTGCCCAAGCACATATCTGAACCTTCAGTGCCTGCTTGTTTCTGTCTCTTTGTGACAAAGTTTGCCAGAAAAGTAGTTCCTGGAATGGCTTAGACACTTCCTCATAGCCAAAGCTCTGTGAATCACATTGAGCACTTTGGTCATCCAGCACATTTGCTTGTTGAGGCCCAGGGTACTCAAACATCTATTTCAAGCCATGGGGGAAGCCCCTCTATCAATATAATCCAGCAAAATGCAGATAAATCCCTCCTGTCCTGGACAGAACAAGTTTTATGATTTGGGGAGAGAGTTTAAACCAGAGCTGTGTGCTAGAGAAAAGCATTCTATCCCAGGAGTGAACTGTATGATTATAATTAATTCAAAGCTTTAGGAAAAAGAGAAAACATTTTGGTTTTTCAGTGTTCAAGAGTCATAGAGATACTGCAGCAATGGCACTTACACTTTCAATGGTGAGCAGTGTTACTCTGTTTGTGCTCCTGTCAGTGTTTGATCTGTGCCTTAGTCTTGGCTCATCTTCTTACCTGCAGGAAAGAATAACAGGGCATGCTTGGCTGGAACAGGTTTGCAGAGATGGATTGGTGATTTTATTTCTGTGAAGTAATTTGACATCTTTGTAAGAAAAATGCCTCTCTGGTCCAAGCTGTTACCTTTGAAACATTGTGTTAAATCTGTGTGTGCGCTGTGTCACCCTTGGAATCCAAAATCTTTCCTATTTATCTTTACAGTATCAGCAATGAGGCAAATCCAAGAGAAAATAGGAAAGTGGCAGGTTGGATGGGGTTAGCCTCTTAAAAACATGTGGATGCTGGGATTAATGGGCAGGGATTGCTTTGAAATGTTTCGGGTCAGCCACTTCCCTCCCTCAGCCTGAACCAGGGACAGATTTGCACTGTCCACATGAGCACAAATTAAAGGTGGGCTCTCTGCCTGCTGCTAACATGGAGTTCCCATTTTGATGGAAGTTTGGGGAAAGTGGAAGGTTTTTCCAGTCACTCTACCATCCTCAGGTCTGGCTGGCTCATTTCTAGGCTTTGTGCTTGCCCTAGGACTGAGTTTTCAAGCTGGAGGTGGGAGGGGTTACTTTTAATGGAGCTGTGACATTAGGCTTAAAGCATTGTAGAGACAATCCATGCTTCCTGTTGAAAATGGGGAATGTTCCCAAATCCAGAAAGGTTGAAGACAGTTTCTAGGGAATCAGTGCTCAGCCAACAGCACTGGGCAGCAAATTCATGGTCTGTGCTCCAGGCATTGAACCATGGAATACCCTGAGTGGGAAAGGACCACAAGGATCATCGAGTCCAACTCCTGGCCCTGCACAGGACACCCCAACAATCCCCCCAAGGGTTTGCTTTCCTTGTTTTGTGTCTTTGCAGCTGGAGTGAAGTTCAGAGTCCTTGAGCAGCAGGATGGAAAACCTCTACGTCTCCTGATGCAGGTAAGGCCCCTGTGCCTTCCCCCAGAGTGACCCCAGCCCCTCTGTGCTGCTCCCACTGAAAGGCTCCCCTTCAACATTATCAGCTGTAAAATGCTGAAACAAGGGAAATAACCTCGTGTTGCTGTGGCTGGCTGCTGCTTTCTGTGCTTGTGTCCTGTTTGGAGGAAATGCAGTGCCCTGGATGGTGTGAAGTGAAATGCAGAAGGGTAGAAGGAGAAACACAGAGCTGTGTTACTTCTGGGACTCATGCCATTATCACCTCCTGCCTCTGTGCAGCTTCATTTCATAATTGCTGACGCTGGGAGAAGAAAAAGAAGGCAGAATGAAGCAGCAGGAAAAGCTCTTCCCCTCCAGTGGTGCTGGAAAGCTTTGGCTGCTCCATGAGGGAGCAGAATGAGAGCCTGGGCAAGATGAGAGAGTAAAGGGCCTCCTGCTTTTCTCCAGAGTTGCCCTGGTGAGGGGTATGGGCACAGCTCACCTGTGCTTTTGTAACCCCCCATTCCATGCTCTGGCATCAAAGATACTAAAGGAAATTATCTTCTGAAAAGAAATGAGGTGTTGGCAGCAGGGAAGTTCTCCTTACACTTTCAGGAGTGAAATTTCCATCTCCTGACCCAGCAGGAACACAGCCATGTCCCAGAGAGGCTTTTCTTGCTCTCTGCATCCTAAAGAGGAGAGGCTGCCAGTAGTGTATAACACTTATAAAAGCACTTGGACACTGGGGGAGTGAGTGGGAAAGATTTAACTGCAGCTTCTCAGTCCTTTTGCTTTTTCCATCACTGTCCCACCCAATTTCAGCAAAGGTCAGGCTAGCAGGGAACCAGCAAACCAGCTAGTAGCAATTCCAGAGGGAATCCTTTCTACAGATGTCCTCTAGGGCAAAACCAGCATTCTCTGAGCAAGCTGTCGTCCCAGCTCCTGCCTTTCAGTGGGATTGTGGTGTAAGAACCAAAATCTGCCATCCTCCATGGCCAGGAGACTCCAGAGAAGGGAAACCAGACCCCAGAGATGAGGCATAGGAGGTGCTGAGCAGAGGCTTTGGCATCAGTGTGTGTGAGATGAGGTGGATGGAGTCTCCAGAGAGAAAAGACCACGACTTAAAGAGCAAAGGCAATGAGTCATATGACTGTGATGAATTTTCTTTGGACCACTGCAGGAAGATCCATTTTCTATCTGGAATATAGCACAAGTCATCATTCAAGAGGTGGAAGTGCTGCTGTAGATGTCTGTCCCAGCCTTCTGTTCCAATAGTAATGAGCAGACAGTCAGAAAAGGCAATTTTTTTCTCTCTTTGTGCTGGTGGAAATAAAAAATGGGCTTGTGTCAGAAATTCTGCTGAATGTCCCACTTTGTGATAGGCCTTTGGAGAGGGTAGTCTAAAAAACCTATTTTTAAGTGAAATTCTTATTTATTGTACACAGTGATGTGCCTTTCTTGAGAATCTGCAGTGGCTTTGCCCCCTCTCTGTGTGGAAGCCCCCTTGCAGCAGTGCCTGGTGAAGTCAGGCTGGATGCATGGACCTACACCCAAAATAATTGCAGCTGTAGGTGATAGTCTGAGCTGTCCTGTGGGGCACTGGGGATGGATTAGAAATCAATAATGCTGGCTTTGAGCATTCCCAACCAGCTCCTGGCTCAGCCAAGGGATTATTTTTGATTTTTAAGATAGTGCCTCTGGAATGCAAAGTCCAGACCCTGGAGGGGGGAGATGATATTTCTATTTCATATGCTACTTAATATTCTTCAGGAACTCTTACATAGGTCAGTATTTTCATTAGTGTTTAAAGTCATTTCTTTTGGTGCACAAGAAGGAATATTTCTGGCAGTGTGGCTCAACAGAAGTGATAGCCCAGGGAGAAAACTGGCTTTAAGCTGAAGGAGGGCAGGTCTGGAGTAGATACTGGGCAAAAATTGTTCCCTGTGAGGGTGGGCAGGCCCTGGCACAGGGTGCCCAGAGCAGCTGTGGCTGCCCCTGGATCCCTGGCAGTGCCCAAGGCCAGGCTGGGCAGGGCTGGGAGCAGCCTGGGACAGTGGGAGGTGTCCCTGCCATGGCAGGGGGTGGCACTGGATGGGCTTTAAGGTTCCCTCCAACCCAAACAGTCTGAGATTTTGAGATTCTAGATCACAATAAGTTTGATCCATTCATGTACCTTCTGCTGAAAGTCTCATCTTCTCCAGCAATTGCTTTGGAAAGGGTTAAACAGCAGAGGAAGGGAGAAGGGAACAGCTCCTTTAGGATGGATATTCTAGCAGGGTTTGTTATAGCTTTGGCCTACAGAACTTTCATAAGGGGAACAAATATTGCCTCTTCACTAATAATGAGTTTTGCCTGTTTGCTTGCATTGGTACCAGGAGAGGCAGGGACGTGAATTGCTCTGGGTGTAAGGAACCCTGGCTGTTACAGTGGCCAGTGCTGCCCCTGGGTATCACCACTGCACCCAGAGATGCTTCTCAGCAAGAAATGTTGTGTCAGACCTGCCAGCCCACACAGCTCATAGCCAGAGGAGCACACTCTGTGTTTCTCCCTTGTGGAGCAGCAGTTCCTCTCCTCCTCCCCCAACATGTTTGCACTTCAGACACTCTGCTTTGCCTACAGCTGAGGAAATGGGCAGAAATAGTTACTTGGGTTTTACTTGTTACTTGGGCAGAAATTGTTCCTTAGGTTTTACAGCTGTTAGTGCTGGGGACAGGTTTCTTTGGCCTTTCTTCCCCCTGCTGTTTATTCTATTTTATAATTTTCCCTGCAAGCAGCTGCCCTGACCTTTTGTCTAAACTTCCTAGAGATGCTTCTGTGTACAGGCATTTCCCCTTCTGCTTGAGCAATCTTGTACTTTGAAACTAATTTGACAAAGATCTCCAGGGTTAGTTCTAAGGAACTCTTAGCTCAACCCTGCTTTCCAAGGGCTCCATCTCTGTAGGCACTGGAGGTTCATCCCTCAGCACTCCATGAGCTCCAAGCAGCTGAAGCAAGCTGGTGGCACAGGCAAACTCCCAGAAACCCAGATGCTTTTTAGTGGACGAAAAAAATACTCAGCTTTGACCAAGTAGTGACTCTGTGCATGGGTTTGCTGTCTCTCTTTCCTTTGTGGCTGGATTCTGTGCTGTGAATCACAGTGTCCTTTCCCAGAGCTGCTTGGTTGGTTCCAGCAGAGCTGAACCCTTCTGCTAGAGAGGGATGTCCTTCCATTTCTCTCCACTGACCCAGCTCTGTAAGTCCCCACCCTGGGCATCTCTCATGGTCTATGCTCTAAGCCCCACCACTTCTGTGCCATCTCTTTTGGTCCTTTGGTGGCTGTGCATTCTTTTCCTGCCACACTGGATCCATTCTGTGGACTTCAGCTGCCTCCCTGCCCTGAGTGCTTCACTGGGATGAGCATTTCCAAGGTCTGACATGCTTCTGTCACCCCTTGCACAGTAAATGTGTCTGTTCACATCCCTGTCTTCAAAAGGTCAGTGCAGCAACTGGGGACCATGGGCACAGACTTGGGGGGCTGATTGAAGTCAAATTAAAAAAGATTAACTCAGCCAAGGAGACTTAATTGAAAATGGTAATGAGGAGCTCTGGTGTGATCCTGTTGTGCTGACACTTGGTTCCACTGGGTGGTTTCAGGTGATACCAGGTTTGACTTCACACCTAGCTGTGGGCTGAGGGCTCATAACAGGTACAGCCAAATTCCAGAGGAGTTCCTGGAGTCTCAGTGCATCCCTAGTGCAGTATAGATGTAGATTTAAATTAGATATTGGGAAATATTTGGCTCATAACAGGTACAGCCAAATTCCAGAGGAGTTCCTGGAGTCCCAATGCATCCCAGTGCAGTACTAGATGTAGATGTAAATTAGATATTAGGAAACATTTCTTCATGGGAAGGGTGGTGAGATGGTGGCACAGCTGCCCAGGGCAGTGGTGGAATCAGCATCCCTGAGATGTTCACAAGCAGTGTGGATGTGGCATTTGGGGACATGGGCTAGTGGTGGCTTTGGCAGTGCTGGCTTAAGGGTTGGACTCAGTGATCTTAAAGGTCTTTTCCAAACTACAAAATGCCATGACTCTGTGATTCTGTTGCTGTCTGCTGTCTCTCCAGCCACTGTCCCCTCCACTGGTGTGTAACACACTCCCCTCTCATTCCTCTCATGCTGGCTCTTGTCTGCCCCTCTGCTTGGGAATGATTCTAGTATCACCCCCTGCCAAGCTCAATTTATTAATGTTGGGGGATGCAGGAGAAGGATAAACAGCCTCAGCAAGGCAGGGAGGGGTTCTGTGCTGTGTGAGGAGCAGCACTGATGCTGCCCTTGCTGCTGTCCCTCTTTCTCCACACAGATCAACCCCCTCTCCTATGGAGGTGTGGTCCAGACCTACAGACTGCCCACCTACAGCTGCTATCCCAGGGACTCCTGGGCATCTCTCTGCAAGAAACTCTTCCTTGGAGAGCTCATCTACCCCTGGAAACACAAAGGAGACAAGCAGAACTAAAGACAGTGGAAGAACTTGGGAATTTGACCTGAAAAACTTAACAACTAATGCTTTGGGACCAAAGGCTGCTCAGAGCCAGCAACTGCTTCATCCCTTTAAACAGATTTTGATAACATAGGAAGGGCTGAATTTTTAAAGGCAAGTATTTTTAAACATTATTTTTCAACTTTCTCCTGCCCTGCACTGTGTTTGTATATTATGCTAATGATTATTTTGGAAGCAAAAGGTGAAACCCATCAGTGCCTCATGAAACCAGCACTCAGTGTCACGGAGGGAGCAGCTCCCAAATGGTCTGGGGATGAATTTCTCCTTCCATGTCAGCTCACAGGGCCATAGCAAATCAGCCCCTCAGGTGGTTTGGAGCCACAAAGCTGTGGTGCCTTCAGCCAGAGCATGTTTTTGTGCTTCAGACCTCAAGCCAGCTGATCAAAACCATGTGGAGAATCAGCTCGTGGAGTCCTACACTGAAAACTGAGCAGCTGGGTGTCTGAGCTCATGGGATATTTATTAACTTCTTTTGAGGAGGACCTGCACTCACCCTCACTGCAGCACCAGAGGTGTTGGAGAGTGAGGCTGGAGGCCCAGAAGCACAGACTGTTTTATCATGATTCTGTGATTTCTCTTGGGAGAGTGCTTTGGATACATTTCCAAAGTGCAGGAGTGCTTGGCTTTCCGTGTTCTGGTCTCATTTTGATGTGTCTCCTATTCTCTGTCTTGGAAAGGGTGCCTGTGCACTGCAGGATGTCCCACTGGGCATCAGTGGTTGTGTCAAATTTAAATACAGTCCTGACCCAAAATACAGTCCTGACCCAAAATACACTTCCTGCAGCTCTGCTCATTTCTCTGCCCCAGCTCAGACAAGGCCTTTGAGGTTTCTTAGGGCCATGTGAGGGATGCAGGACTACATGGGCACTACATGGTGCCCTGTCACCCTGAGCCAGGGCAAATCCCTGGGAAAGCCAGTGTGGCAAAGCCCCCCTCACCATCTGCCTTTACAGGCTCTGGTGGGACATCCCTGCCTGCAGAAACTGCAGAGAACAAGCTGTTCTGGGCTTAAAACTCCTGTGCAGCATCTTCTTGTCCTGGAATGATCACTACCTGAGGAATTCTCTGCGCTCCAGGTGTGAATAACTGCAGGCTGTGATGCACTCAGTGGAAGAATGGTGTAAATAACATTTTCACTCCAGCTGAAGTCAGAGTCATGAGCCCCATCCTCACCTGGCACTGAGCAGAGCAGGTTTACACCTCACCTCCCTCTCATCTTTCCTGTGGAGCTCCTAAATGGTATCCCCTGGTTCCTCCCACGCCTGCACAGTTCAGTTTGCTGACTGCTGTGAGAAACTTTGTTATTTTTGGTCTAGTGAAAGGAATGTTTCTAATATCCTGGCTTTTAAAATCTGTCTGTGGGACCAGACAGTTCATGCTCGTCCTAATCAAGGTACAAATCCTTAGGTACAAATGCCATGATAGCCCCAATGACAGCACAGAGCCACAAACACCAGCAGCTGTGACCTTCCTACTGGGACCCTGCCAGATGTATCAGATGTTCCAGCGTTGGGTTTGTTTACTGAAGGCTGATACTGACTCTGGCGTGGGGAAATACCAAACCAAGGAAAGGCTCCTCCTCAAACCTGAGACCCTGAGTCTTCTGCAAGGGAGAACCTGGAGCAGCCCATCTGGGCAGTGGCAGCTCCTTGTGCTTGCAGTTCTCCTGTGTCACCCAGAGTGGTGCCTGAGCTGCCTCTCTGCTCCTTGCACTGGCTGTTCTCCTTGCCTGCAGTGGTATCTGAGCATCTGAGTTGCTCCTGCTGGATGTTTGCCATGTCTCTCCTCTTCCTTTCCAGTCCCTGCTGGAAGAGTCTTCCCCCACCCTTTCCGACTGTGTGCAGGGACATTACAGCACTGCAGCAGGCATCCTGCTCAGGAGCACCTGACCTTATGTCATCTCTCTAATTAGAGTTAGGATCTGCCTCATCTTCCACAGCAGCACAGACTGGCCCAGTGCTGGCATTTCCTCCGGGAAGAGGCTGCTGGTAAGGCTCTGGCTCTGATTTGTCCTCAGATCCATGTTATCCAGAGCAGCTCTTGGATGAGAAGTAGTTAAAAATTCCAGTTCTCCCATTCCTACCACGCACCCCTTATAGCAGGCAGCAGGCAGGCTTTGCCAGCCATCAGTCAAAGACTCTAATCTTACAGACTTCTTTTAATACTGCATTTCCTTATTATTATTTCTCCCACCTTTTGGTTCCCAGTGCTGCCACAAACCCCCTCTTTACATAGGCAGGGGGTTTGTGAAGGAAAATGTGATTCACTGTGTGAAAAACTCTATCCTAGAGAGAAATTCTGCCTTGGAGAAATACTTTCTTCCCCTAACCAGGACAGCATGTGACGATGCTGAAAGGAAACCTCAGTAATTACTGCACTGAAAGCTCTGGTTATGGGTTTGGGAGTCTTCCCTGATGCTTGCTGCTGGACTGTGCCCTGTTCAGGCCCACACAAAGACTCTTGCACAAATACACAGCCCATATATTGACTTCCAGTAGTGTAAGGAAAATCTGCATGTCACCCTGCAGAGAATGAGCTGCTTTCCTTCTGCCCTGTGCTGCCTCTTCCTGCTGCTCCAACACCATCTTCTTGCATAACTTTATCCCTCAGTGGTTTAGCCTTTATGCTCAGACCTGCTGGTCACACCATCCCAGAGAGCTGCTGGAGGTTGTGATCATCTCCTCCAGCCCCTGCTCATGCAGGGCCACACAAGGCTGGTCACCCAGGACTGTGTCCAGGTGGCTTTGGGCTATCTCCAAGGATGGCAGCTCCAACAACCTGTGCCACTGGCTGATGACCCCCTCAGTGAAAGGTGTGGCTGGTGACCCTCACAGTGAAAGGTGTGCCTGGTGACCCTCACAATGAAAGGTGTGACTGGTGACCCTCACAGTGAAAGGTGTGCCTGGTGACCCTCACAGTGAAAGGTGTCCCTGATCACCCCCTCAGTGAAAGGTGTGCCTGGTGACCCCCTCAGTGAAAGGTGTGGCTGGTGACCCCCTCAGTGAAAGGTGTGGCTGGTGACCCCCTCAGTGAAAGGTGTGCCTGGTGACCCTCACAGTGAAAGGTGTGCCTGGTGACCCTCACAGTGAAAGGTGTGCCTGGTGACCCCCTCAGTGAAAGGTGTGCCTGATCACCCCCACAGTGAAAGGTGTGGCTGGTGACCCTCACAGTGAAAGGCTGTTCCCTCTCCCAGCAGGGTTTGATGTGTTTCAGTTCATGACTCTCATCCTGGTGTTGTGCAGAGCTCGGTGACACCGTAACTCAGATTGCCTCAGGAATGTGAGCATTGGCAGTGCTGTGCCATCTCTGCTCCTGTTCCCCCTCTTCAGGCATTGCTTGCAGCCCCTTTGCCTTTTGGGGGATAAAGCCTTGGTTAGGGGGTGCCTGTGCATTGACTCAGATCCCTTTCCTGCTCCTTGGTCCTCTTCTGGACTTGGGAGCAGAGAGCCCTTTCCTGCCACACTCCTGCCTGTGCTGAGCTCACAGGGGGAGCAGCACCCCAAACCTGGCAGTGTCCAGGTCTGCAGGGTCAGGGAACAGCCCAGAGTGTGGAGCCCTGGGCTCTGCAGGGGGACTGTGCTGTGCACACACAGGGGATGGCTCTGGGTCTCAGCTCATCTCCCACATGACAGGAGGCCACAGGGCTTCCCAGCTGGATTGGGAGCTTTGGGTGCAGGATAAACACGTTCAGAGCAATCCAAGCCCCATGTGGGCAGCTGATCTGCCTTCCTGGATGAGAACAGTGCCCACCACCTTTGTCTCTAGCCCACCATTTTGCATTAGGGGTTGCTGCAAGAGTCTGTCACCTTTGGCTCCAGCCCTTATCCATGCCTGGGCCTCAAACCAGGAAAGCTCAAACCCCCCATTTACCATCTCAGCAAGCTAAATATGAGGAGTGTTCCTGCACTGATGAGTGCTGCAGGTGACAGAACACTGCGCTGCATTCCCAGGCAGGTGCTGGGGCTGGGAGCAGTGGAGGTGTCGGGGGGAAGAACCCAGGCCCAGCTCGGGGCAGGGACAGGCTGCAGCTCCTCTGCCATCCACTGTTAGTGAACATCTGGCACTGGGGAAGTTCGTGAGAACTTCACAGTTCTTGTAATCAATCCTCCTCACAGTGTTTTCTGGTTTTGAGTAAAGTATTATAAAAGAGCACTGACTCATTGAGAGTTTCATTAGAAGTGTGTGAGTGTTTGTGATGAGGTTTGGCAGGGAAGTTCAAAGCCACTGTGCATTTCTCCTTCCCTCACGTGAGGCACCAGGCGTTCAGCAGGAGCAGAGTGCTCCCACAGCAGTGACACAGGGCTTGTTCTAAATGTCACCACCAGCCCCAGCTGAAGATGACTTCCTTCCCCCTGCAGCCCTGATGTGAAACACAGCCTGATGATGTAAAATGCAGCCTGGTGATGTGAAACACACACAGTCCCCTGCA
Organism: Melospiza georgiana; assembly: GCF_028018845.1. Taxonomy (NCBI): domain Eukaryota; kingdom Metazoa; phylum Chordata; class Aves; order Passeriformes; family Passerellidae; genus Melospiza; species Melospiza georgiana. The sequence continues at coordinate 15,452,608 of NC_080445.1, forward strand.
CCAGTCCAGGAACGAGTCCTGCCTGGCTTCAGGCTCATCAGAGCTCCAGCTGTGCAGGCAGGAGTGCTGGGCAGAGCAGTGGCGCAGCAGGACAGTGACAGTGCCAGCAGTGCCAGCTGCAGCAGGGCTGAGGGATGCTGCACATTCCAGTGCTTGTGTGCAAGTTTAGGGATGGAGAGCTTTGTTCTACTGATAGGTTTTATTGGTTAACTCAACCTTTTAATCAGATTTTGATAACTCCAGAATAAAGATGTTGGGAGGAACATCCAGCCCTTACCTGTAGCTTGCCTTGCTGCTGAGCACAGTGTGGCTGTGAGCAGCACAGGGACAGGCAGGGCAGCTGCTGCAGCCTCAGCTGATCCAGGCTGTTCATGCCCACCCCAGGGCCTGGCTGGGCAGCTCCCACACCTCTGCTCTCACACACTGGGGTATTTCAGCATTTGTCCACCTATAATTGTTCTGCCAAGGCCAAAACACAAAGCCTGTGCAAGGAGGATCCAAAGATGCCACCTCAGGCCTGGGAGATGGTTGAAGTGATGCTCCCCCAGCTCTGGGTGTTCTGTGATTCAGAGGGGGATCCTTGGTGTCCCATGGGCCTGCCCTGCCCATGGGGTGTGCTCAGGGTGAGGGGCAGGACAGGGGACAATCCTCTGCACAATCTGAGCAGCAGCCCAAGCTGGGCCTGGGAGTGGTGGATCCTTCTGGCCTCTCCTTCCCTCCTCACACCAGAGCACTCACTCCCTTGAATTCCATCCCTTTCTCCTTTTCCCTCTCCCAGCTGAATGCATGGCTGTGACAAAGTCCCCACATTGCAGCAAGTCCCTGCCAGGATTTCCCCTCTCCCTCTGCCTCCCACCTCTTGCCACAATTCCCACCTGGCTGGGCTCTGTTTGGTTTCCACCATCCCATCAGAAACAGGAGAAATCCCTGGAAGGAGTGAGGGTTTGGCTGGCCCTGTGGAGCAGCAGGACTGAGACCCAGAGGCTAAGAAAAGAAAAAAAATAGAGGAGATTGCTGCTCATCCTCTCCTGTCCACCTGCACTGCTTTGGATCCATTGGGCTGTTGGACAGAAATGAGGCTTTTCTCTCCTCCTGGAGAAAAGAAACATCCCCATGTCCCCCTCTCCCCTTCCCCTGCTCTGCCCACCAGGCTGTGCCCTGGGTGGGTGTTTCTGCACAGGCTTCACCTTCCAAGCCCCTTTACCCTGGCAATGCAGTGGCCAGGGATGGCAGTGGCTGCAGGAGGACATCTGCTCCTTGGGTTGGCTTTAGCTGCTCCTTGGGGTGGCTCTAGCTGCTCCTTGGGTTGGCTTTAGCTGCTCTTTGGGTTGGCTTTAGCTGCTCCTTGGTTGTGCTTTAGCTGCTCTTTGGGGTTGCTTTGGCTGCTCTTTGGGGTTGCTTTGGCTGCTCTTTGGGGTGGCTTTAGCTGCTCTTTGGGGTTGCTTTGGCTGCTCTTTGGGACTGCTTTGGCTGCTGTTTTGTTTTCCCCTGTCCCTGCTCTCACTGTGCTTGGCAGCAGCCGTGGGAGCTGGCAGAGGGCACAGAGGGGGGCTGGGTTTGGCCCTGCCAATGGAGAAGCCAAACTGAGCAGCTGAGGGTAAGGATCCCCTTGGCCCACAGGACACAAACCCCTCACGAGAACAGGGCCCAAAAGGAATCCAGAGCCCCAGGGCAGCACAGAAGCCCTCAGGCTGTGGGAGAGGAGAGGGAGCCAGACAGAGACCCCCAAAGAGGGGGCAGCCCCCCTCCCTGTGAGAGGGAACAGCTCTGGAGAGAGCCCAGGGAGGCCACAGAGATGCCCCAAGGGCTGGAGCCCCTCTGCTCTGGAGCCAGGCTGGGAGAGCTGGGGGTGCTCACCTGGAGAGGGACTGGGGACAAGGGATGGAGGGACAGGACACAGGGAATGGCTCCCACTGCCAGAGGGCAGGGCTGGATGGAATATTGGGAATGAGGAATTGTTCCCTGTGAGGGTGGGCAGGCCCTGGCACAGGGTGCCCAGAGCAGCTGTGGCTGCCCCTGGATCCATGGCAGTGCCCAAGGCCAGGCTGGGCAGGGCTGGGAGCAGCCTGGGACAGTGGGAGGTGTCCCTGCCATGGCAGGGGTGGCACTGGGTGGTCTCTGAGGTCCCCTCCAACACAAACCATTCTGTGGTTCTATAAAAACATCCCCCTTGAATCCATCCCCTCTCCCTCTCCATCCATGAGTGACCCCCTGGCATGAGCAGCCAGCAGAGCTCCCCCAGGAGCTGCAGGATCCTCACAGGCTCAGGGCACGTGGGTCATGGGCATGGCATTCCCTGGAGCAGCAGGCTGGGAATGTGGATGGTGAAATGCCCAGCTCTGGATGCTCTGTTCAGCACAGGGATTTGTCAGCAATGGTGGCAGGGAGAGGATCCTCACACCTTCCATGGGGAATCCCCTGGGATTGGGTTTGGGAGTGGTTCCTCAGGGATGGCAGCCCAGTGCCAAGGGATTGCAGTGGAGAACATCCAGGTACAGCCTGGTACAGCACCCACAGCGCCATTCCCTGGGGACACGCTGCACGTCCCCATGGCTGCCCCCTGCCCCACCGACAACGGGGTGCACACACCTCCCACCCCAAACCCCGCCGCCTGCCATAACATGGACGATCACCCACCTGGATGCCCCAAACTGTGGGTGCCCCTCTTTCTGCACGCCCACCCCATATCTGGAGGAGGACACCTGTATGCCCTCCCTCCCACGTACCCACCCACCTGGACATCTCTGACACCTGGATGTCCCAAATCCTGGGTGCCGCCTCTTCTTGGATGCCCCACACATCTGGATGTGCCCGCATCTATGTGCCCCTCCCATTTGGATGCTCAGCTCACATGTGGATGCCCCCCCAACCTAGATGACACCTGGGTGCCCCGCACACACGGATGTGCCCCAATCCCGCTCCCCCAGTCCCCCTCCCCAATACCAGTTCCCCAATCCCGGCTCTCCCAATCCCGGTTCCCCCAATCCCGGCTCTCCCAGTCCCGTTTCCCCAGTCCCGGTTCCCCCCCAATCCCTCTCCCCCAGTCCCGCTTCCCCAGTCCCGGTTCCCCCCCAATCCCTCTCCCCCAGTCCCGCTTCCCCAGTCCCGGTTCCCCCCCAATCCCTCTCCCCCAATCCCTCTCCCCCAGTCCCGCTTCCCCAGTCCCTCCCGCGTCGAGCACTTCCCCGCCCGACTCGCTATCCCATCACGCTCCGCTTCCCGCAAGGCATGCCGGGAGCTGTAGTCCTCAGCCACCCAGCCGTCCACTGGCCCTGCCCCTTGAGCTCTCAGGGGCGCGCCGGGGCGGGGCGCTTCTGATTGACGTGTGGCTGAGCCTATTGAAGCGGCGAATATGTGTAGGAGGCGGGGCCATTTCTGATTGACGTGCGGTTTAGCCTATGGGAGCGGCGAGAGCGGGGCCGAGGCGCCGCCTGGGCTCGGGCGCACACGGCGGCTCCGTGAGGCGGGGGCGGCCCTGCCCGGCTGAGGTGGGTGGCGGGACCGGAGCTGGGGCTGACCTGGCGCGGTGCTGCGGCCCGGCGGGGCGGAGCGGGCTCGGGGCCCGGTGGGGCGGCGGCGCTTTGTGCGAGTGGGAGGGCGGAGCGGAGCCGTGTCAGCAGCGGGGGCGCTGCGGGGCCGGGCCGGGCCGGGCCCTTCCTCCGCCTTCTCCTCCTCCTCCTCCTCCGCCGCAGGTCCCAGCGCGGCCCCGGCGGAAGATGCGCGGCCGGCGGTGAGCGGCGGCGGGGCAGAGGCCGCAGCCCGAGGCTGGCGGGCGGAGGATGCGGGCCGGGCCGCCCCGCCGATGAGAGGCAGGATGGGCACCCAGGGCAGCCCGGTGAAGAGCTACGATTACCTGCTCAAGTTCCTGCTGGTGGGCGACAGCGACGTGGGCAAGGGGGAGATCCTGGAGAGCCTGCAGGACGGCGCCTCCGAGTCCCCCTACGCCTACAGCAACGGTAAGGGGGGCTGGGGGGCACCGGGCCGCGGGACCCCATCGCTGTCACACCCCTGCCGCTGTCACCTCCCCCGCCATTGCTGTCACCGCATCCCGCGGGGACCCCGAGGGCCGTCACCCCAGCGCCGAGCTGGCGGCCAGGGAGGGGTTGTTTTGCTTTTTCTTTTGTTTTTTTTCCCATTAACTGGGAGCGCAGCGCGTGGCAGGCAGCTCAGAGGCCTCCTCAGCTCCTTGAAATGCCCCAAATCTGGAGGAGAATGTGGGCAGAGGGGCTGGTGTCTGATGTAATCCCGGGATGCGCAGCCGGACCCTTCCCGAGCGGTCCCAGGGCTGCCCTCCCTCCCTCTCCCCGGCTGCCACAAGGACCGAGCCGTTCCCAGAGGAAGCCGGGGCTGTAACAAAAGAACTGGAGCCTGATTCCCAGCCCGGAGCCGCTCTGCCTCGGTGGCTGTACCGGGAGCGGCCGCGTTGGCTGATCCACCTCCTGCCAGCGTCGAGGTTCCTAATGGAGCCCATGACAGACCATTAACTACGCTATCACAAGACCGTAATTAAGAGCCAAGGAGTAGCGCTGTGCATTTCCTGCAGTTACGGTGTAGCGCGGCCTGGCGGGGTGCGGGTCCTGCTGTGGGTGTCAATCTGTCATCCTTCCCCTCCTCCGTGCACAATAACATCCCCAAGGGCTCGGACCCTGCATCATCGCTGGAGCCCAGGGCAGGAGCAGGTAGTGCCGAGGTTTGCCTGTATCAGGAACCCGAGGGAATCGGGAGCTCCTTGGTGCTCTGCACGGGCCAAATTTGGAGCGTGCAGAGTGGTGTGGCTTCGACCACACTCGGTCCTTGGAGCCACCACCAGCTCCCCAGGAGCTGATGCAAATGCACACCTGCTCCACGGAGATTTACGGGGAGGTGGTGACTCAGAAGTGGAGCTGCCTGTGAAATGGGAGCAGCTCTTCAGGAAGGAGAAGGCTTTGCTATCGTTCATCTCCTCGGGTGTCTGGCTGGGCTGGTGTGGTTTGCCTTTGAGGAGGTGCTGGGCCCTTCAGAGCTTCCCTGAAGAGAGTTTGTGTTTCTGGAGAACCTGCCTCACCCGGGAGCTGTGGGACTGCTCCGTGGGGTTGGTGTTTACCATGTAGAGTGTAACGGGGTGGCTGTTTTAAGTGAAGTGTTGCAGCTGGAATTGTCTTCTGATTGAAGTGGGTTTGAAGCAGACAGGGTAGGAATAAAGAGTGAGTTAAGTGGGGTCTTTGGTTAACACCCAAAGAACAGGGATTTTGGCTATGGCTGTAGACCTTTTGTCTCAGAACGCACTGTTTTGTAGCAACTAAATACCAGCATCTTTTTGTTGGTTAAAGAAATCTCAGTGAATAATTTCAGAACCTTCCCTTGTCCTCTGTGGGCAATTGAGCCCATTCCTAATTAGAGAATTAGGTCACACACTGTTTCACAGTAATATATGCTCTGACAGGCTCTGCTTCTGTTGATTCTGGGAGGCGACGCACCTTTAGGATAATCAGCTGGAGTGGCTTTGATATCCAAGTGAATTTGATCCTGCTGATGCTGCTGACAGCCTTGGCAGTGGAACTCCCTGTGCCTCTGGCACAGCTGGGACGTGCTGACAGGGCATGCTGCTCCCTTCCCTGACAGACACCATCCCCTGGGCTCTTGGCTTTTGGGAGCAGCTCGAGCCTGGCATCCTCTTTGGCACGTACCTAATGCCATCCCAAAACAGCAATGCCAGAATGTTATGTGGAGGTTCTTTGTAAATCTGCTTGTAAGCACATTGTCCTTGTCCTCATCCCCTCCCATATCCCACATCCCAATTTTAAAATGAGTATTGTGTCATCTCCCACTGTTTTGGTCAGTGCAGAAAGTACAACTGGTGTGTGCTTTGAGCTGCTCTTGTGGTGGGGACATCTCGTGTGGAGCTCAGGTCCCTGACCTTGGCAGGATGGGAGAGAGAGCATTTGCCTTCTCTGTCTGGTTAGGGTCTGCTGCTTTTGCTCTGGTTTGTGGAAACAGTTGTGAGCAGCCAGGTTTTGTGATGCAGCATGGAATGGATTGTCCTTTCCAGCTCGGGGAAGGCACACCCTCAGAAGTGAAGCTCTGTAAATGTAGCTCTGTATTTTAGCTGCTCTGTATTTTAGCTGCTCTTACCCAGCCTATTAGAAAAGGGATCCAGGGATTCCTCTCTGCTCCGTGGGCACTGGGTGTTGGATCAGCACACAGCTGAGTGATGAAAAGCCCTTTTTCTGTTGGATTTTAGGTGCTGTAAGCAGCCTCTGCCTGCCTGTGTCCAGTATCTGAGAGCCTGGGGTGCAGTGGGAGCTGTGTCTGTCACACAGCACCACCGGTGCTTCTGTCCATCCTTTTTCAGGATCCCTGAACAGCAATGTCACTTCTCAGCACAGCCTTGGAGCTTGGCACCTCAGTCTAAATCAGGCACATCTTATATTAGCCCCTGCAGTTCCTGTGGTGCATAGCAAGGCCTCAGCAATGTCCTTTCTTTAAATTGCTGGCAAAATAAAGCTCCTCTGTGGGAGCAGAGGTGGTTGTTACTCCTGGTGCAGGAGATGTGAGCACCATTGCTGCACCAAGCTGTGAGGCCAGTGAGTATGGAACTCCTAGTGACAAAAAGGTGGCATTTTGAGGAGGAAACTGATGTCCAGGTGTCACTTGTGTGTTCCTTACTAGGTTTGTGCTGAGCTATGGAATGTGTCAGTCTCCAGGAGCATCAGCCAAGCAAGCTCCCTGCATATTGTAACTGGTTTGGACTTAGCTTTTGCCTTTTCTTGGCCATCCACAGAAGACCCTGAATTAAGCCTTCCTACTGTTGTTTGGACAGGGAGAACATTAATGCTTTTCTGGGCTTCCAACGTTGTCCTTCTTCCCAGCTTTTACACTCCCTTTCCCAAATGTGTAGTTGTGGAAGCAGGATGCTGTTCTGAGAGCCTCACTGCTGCTCTGGACAGCTGGAGGATCTCACCTGGGAACCTGAAATCCTGCATTTTCCCTGAATGCCCTCTGTGCTGTCAGTGCTGCCTCCTCCTCCCCAGGTGCAGGGAGGGTCTGCTCTGTGCCATGAGCCTGGGGTTACACCAGACTCAGTGAAACTGCTTTACTTGTGGTGAGTGCCCTGCACAGACCACACAGCTGTCCTCATCCATCCCCGAGCACTGAAGCAGGACAGAAGTGTGTTGGTCCTGGGGTGGTTTGGGCCGTGGATGTGGTGGAGCTGCAGGTGAAGCAGGGACAGTGTGCATGCCATGCATTAGGGGCACGAGGCTGCTCCTCACCTGAGGGACCCGCGGTGGCTTTGTCACCGCCGTGTCACACGTCCACTCTGGAATAGCTGGTTGTTCATGTGCTGGAATGAGCTCGCCCAGCAGGTTTGTTGGCTTGCAGGAGCAGCCAGCCCTGAGCTGAGCCCTGGTGAGTCAGGGCAGCCCTCAGTGCTCGGCAGGAGAGGGCTGGGGCTGCCCTGGGAGACAGGGCTGCTGCCCCAGAACAGGGCCAGGGCTGGGCTCAGCACAGACTGAGGGTGATGTGCCCCTCCTCACATGATGGAGGGCTTTTTCTGCCGCTGCTTCCCCCTCACCTGCTGCTGTTCCCACAGGAAAGAAGCAGAAATGTGTGTTAGGGAGAGAGTAGAGCGTGTTTTGGAGCAGATGGCTTTGACTGGAAAGGGGGTGGATTTTTATTTTTATTTTCCCTGTCCTCAGCTTGTATTAAGAAAGTGATGAGGATGCAGCCAATGTCCTCACTCTGATCTTGCAATGAGCACACAAAAGCTGAAATGAGAGCCCTGCCCTGCACAGAGTTGGTGCTGACACCAGCCCTAACACACCGAGTCCCAGCACCTCCTTTCAACCTTGTCCCTTGGCTGGGCTTTAGTACCTTTATTCAGGCACCATCCTTTGGTGCTCTGTATCCCTCTGCTATGCAGACCCAGGCAATGTCAGGGAAAAGGCACCTCAAGTGCTGCTGACAGGTTTTGTGGTTCAGGTGGAAACTGGATCTTTCCCAAGAACCCTTCCCCAACAGCAGAGGTGCAGGAATTCAGCTCCTGGGCAGCAGCAACAGCAAGCCCACCAGGGCTGGGGTTCCCTGCCAGGAGCAAGGGCTGGGGCAGTGCAGCTTCCTGCCCCTTTCCTGGCCAGGAGGAACGGGAGAGGCAGCTGAAGACACTGCCCAGCCCTTGGAGGTGGTCGGTCCCTTCCAGTTTGCCTGGGGGCTGCTGTTAATTACCAGGTTGTTTGTCTGAGTGATCCACAGCTTTGGATGTCTTTTTCCCTCTGGTTGTTTTTGTGCAACTGTCTGAATCTGGAGATCTCTAAGATGTTTCTTTCAAGTCTTCCTTTACAGCAGTTCCTCTCCTGATCTGTCCTGTGACCCCTCAGGCACCAGTGTGCAACCAGAACCTCCCCTGGTAGTTCCATGCCGAGCAGGAGATAACCTGTCCTGCAGCAGCCTGCACAGGCACAGGGTGAGGACACACTTTGTGTGATCCTCCCTGCTGCCATGGAGGGCATGTGAAGAGATATTTCCCAGTGCTTCTGCTCCTTGCCTGCTGGGTTTCCAAGACTGACCATGGACATGGTGTCTCACTTCTGATCTGCAGCCTCCGTGGTGCTGTCGTGTTTGGCTGCAGGTCCTGCTACACTGGTTTGCTTTTCACAGCCTTAAAAAGTGTGTAGCTGAGCAGCTCTGCTCTCAACTTGAACTTGTGTAAGCACAGGACATCTCTTCATACTGGCCGACCCTCCTGAGCAGACAGGAATTGCTGGGTGACCCCGTGTGCAGTGAAACCTCAGCCAGGGCCAGCACTGATGTAGTGGCACCTGCTGGGCATAGGCATGAGAGCTACTGGTGCTGAGCCCAGGTTTCTGACAGCAGCTGTCTGCTGCTGCACTGTCAGGGCTCTCTGGCATCAGCAGGGAGGGAAGGGGAAGCCTTGGTTCTGGTGCTGCTTTGCTGCCTCCTCACCTGGCCTGCTCCCACCCGGTGTGTCCTGCTCTGCTGGAGCAGCCCTGTCCTGTGGGCCATGGCTGCCCCACTGCTGCAGCTGCTGCACACCCATGGAAACTGCTCTTTGTTTTCTGGCAGGACTGTATTCTTTGGAATAATGCTTGGAATAATGTTTCAGTTTGAGGCTTTAGCTCTCTGGTGCAAGGAGGATTGAGGCAAAGTGTTCCAAGTGCAGCCCAGCCATCACGTTCCTGTAGTGGCTGCACAACTGATGTGCAGAAATGTCTGAGCTGGACTGTGCTGGTTGTGCTGCTGGAAACCTCTTTGGATGGCTTGCAGAGTGCAGAGTGGTTGTTGCAGCAATTCCTGCTGTCTGCCAGCACTTGCATCAGTGTCCTTCAGGGATGTTCACTTCCCTGTCATCAGAGATGCAGAGCTGATCTCATCAGAGCAGGCAACTCAGAAACAGCTCCAGCATCTCTTGTTTCTCCATTGTTTACTACATAACCTTTGTGTGAAAAATAGTTCCAAAGATACAGTGCTGAACCTCCAGCCCTGCTTGTTGTGGGACTAACCAGCTGTGATTTAAACTTTAATTCCAAAACAAAGCCAAACAAAAAAATCCCCATCAAGCCAAAACCCAACCCCCAAAGTGAGTGTCTGGCAGGTTTGGTGTCTCTCCCTAGTCAGGATTAGATGTGCACAACAGTGTAGGTTGTTATGTGTGCAGAACATCTGAGGAGGGTTGTGTTTTTGTGGAGATTTTATAAAGCTGGGGAGGGACCTACTCTGCAAAGTTCTGGGTTGCACTGCAGAGTTCTCACCACCCCTAATCCCTCTGTAAAAGCTGTGCTTTTATGGCTGTAAACGTGTTCCAGAGCCCTGAGTGCACAAAGGTGATGGGAGCTGAGCAGTACAAAGCTGAAATGGGTGGAATGTTCTTCTGAAAACTGGGATTAAAAGTTTTGCTGTGGTTTTGGTTTGTAAAGAGCAGGCAGGTATTGCTCTCTCCAGATTCCACACCAAAATTGTCCACACCTCTCCTGGTGTGGAGGTTTTTGGTTGGTTCAGTATTTAAGCTGCATAGGAAAGACCACGGAAGTTAGTCTGCTCCTCCTCCTCTTCCTCCTCCTCCTCCAGCTTTTGTTTCCAGCTGTTCCCTGGCATGTTTTCCTCTGCAGCCTCGATGTCTCAGAACAGCAGAGCATCTTTCCATTGCACTTGAGAATAGCTAGGCTCTGAGCTGAGGCTTTGAGCTGTGCTTTTATCACCCTGCTGGTTAAAATCTGGATTTCTCTCCCTTTACTCCTCACTGTCCCCTAGCACTCCAGAGGAGCATTATGTCATATCAATTCCTGTGTGATTGCAGGCACTGGAGGAGGAAGGAAGCTGCAATGTGAAAACCTTCAGCTTTGTTTTGCTAAAGGCTTTGCTGTAAGGTGAGACTCACCTGAAAGAAAATTACTGTGGGGCACACAGGGTGGTGGCTCAAGGCAAGAAACCTCCATCAAAGAGTCTGTTCGCTTCTGCAAAAGTTGTAGTAAATAGTAAGGTTGCAACATAGCTTGGAGATTGTTTGTTCCTATAGAGCTTCTGTTTGCTGAAAGGATTTTTACGTTGCCACAGCTTTTTAGATTTTCTTCCTCTTTTCTGCTTCATCTTTGTTTCATTTCCATTGGCCCGTTCTAGATATTGTTAGATCATTTTAAAACTTTGACACCTGTTCTCCTATAAATATAACACCTGAAATTCTTAATGTCCTGCATGTTCTGTGCAGGATTGGGCATTGAATTGGGACAAAAATCTTTGTGCAATTCAAACATAATATTTGCTGCTTAAACCATCAGTGGTTAAGGAGGAGACAGGCAGAAAGGGCACACTGAAAGGCTGTAATTAAATGGCAGTTTAACAGAAGGTTCTGAGCATCTTTGGGGTAACCTTTTAAATAAAATGCAGAGTAAAAAAAAAAAAAATCTTTTTTTTTAGGGATTTTAACTTGTTTCCAGCCAGGCTGATGGGTTCCTGGCACCATTTGGGGCTTTGTTATACTATTTGCCCCTCTGTGCAGGTGATTGGCCCTGCTCCCTGCTCAGTCCTGGGCACAGAAATTACCCTGCCTTGTTTCCTTTGGTACCAGCTGTAGCAGCACCTGTAACAGACCTTTTGCCCATGGTTCTGGCGTGGAGGCCAAGTGGACTGGAGAAGAACTAGATGGAAAAAAACCCAACCAAGCAATGAACAAAGAAAATGCAACAACCCACCCCTCACCCCATTTTGCCCATCATTTATTTAATCTTAAATCCTTTCTTGTCCCAAGAATTGTTGTTTTTCTTACATTGTCAAGCTGCCTGAGCAACTTAGTGGTAAAATCCATCCAGGAAACTGCAGCCTGTGCTGTGGCACAAGGAGATGAAACTCTGCAGGGTAGCTCTTACCTGTGCTGCTCACCCTGCCAGCCAATGTGTTTGCTGTGGAACACCTCTGTGGGTGAGACACACTTGTGTTCTTGTAGGACTCATCTTTATTAAAAGGCTGAAATTCAATACTTTGTTCTGTTTTTTTAAATGTCAAATGCTGGCTTTTCCCTGGTGGCAGCAAAAGTGCTCCAGAGTGGCTGCCAGGGTAGCTGGAGTGAGATCTTCGTCCTGTAGGTCAGGAGGGAACCTGGGAGGCTCCAATTTGGGCTTGGAAAACCTGGTGTTCAGGCTGCTGAGAGCTGCTGTGAGGCAGCAGAGTTTGTACAGGTGTGTGTTGAGGTGCTTGCTGTGCCAACAGGGCCAGTCCATCCTTCAAGGACAAGGAGGGAGAGCTGAGCACACCTGCCATGCACTGTAAGTCAGGCCCCTGGAGATTTGTTGTCATTGGAAACAGCCCATGGAAAGGTGAAACCAGTGTTAGCAGCCATCCTGGTGCTCCCAACATGCAGCAGCCCTTTCCTGGCTGTGGTTGGTGCAGCAAGACCAAACTTGGGAGCCAGAGAAATTCCTGGGGAGTGGAATCTCTGTGGCTGTTCTGGGAACTCTGCAAGTGTCTGCTTAACCTGTCTACACCCAGCTTGAGGGCTGCAGCTCTCTCTGGGTGTTTGGGTGTGGAGCATGGCTCTGGAAATGCTGTTTTGTTGCTGGCAAAACCCAGAAATGCCAGTGAGGTGTGGCAGGATCAGAGGCAGCCTCTGCAGGATCCCTGAGCAGGGGTGCACCTGAGGCTGGCATGCACCCTGCAGGCTGCCCAGGCACGGTGTGGGGCTCTGATGCTGCAGGGCAGCATTCCCCTGCACAGTGTCCACAGAAGTGTAACTATGGAGGGATAGGATATTCAAAGTATTTTGGACAAATGCTTGGATTTTTTGGAGTGTTGGGGATTTTTTTGTCTCCCAGCATATCTTGATGTTTGTACGGTCATCCAGCAACAATGCAGACTGTTATGGTGCCCTCTGATTTCCCTCACAGGCTGCCTTTGTTTCTGCCTGCAGCTGTGTGGTTTTTATGGAGATCTGAATTGCAAGGCATGAAGAAACTCTTTTGTTTGTTGTCGCTTCTGTGCATAAAATCATTCTTGATTTTCTTCTAAAGCACAAATCCACTTCACATCCCTGGTTCTGGACTGACTTTGGACTGTTTCTGGGATTTCCCGGGTGTCTGCTGAAATTGTTGGAGCTTTAGGAACAGATTTGCTCCTGGCTTCAAATGCCATTTTCTGATGCAATTGTCCCCCTTAAGTGTGCCCAGAACAAAGTTCCTCTGTGTGAGACCATATAGCTGCTGAAACGGTGCCGGGCTTGCGGCAAGCAGTGAGCAAGTGAAATCTGCAAATCCGCCCTTCTTCGAGGTCTCCAAATCAATGTTTTCCTTTTGGCTGGTTACAAAACCAAACAAGCAATTATTTGCCGGAGATCCCCACCTCCAAACCCTCTCAGCTGGAGATGAAGATGCCTGGGAACTGATGTGAGCAGCCTTCCTGTGAAAGGCTTCCAGGCTAAATGGAAATCCCTCTCAGCTGAAATGAAGCGGCTGTGAGTGGAAGATGGAGTATGTTTTTCAGGGGAAAATGTCCAAATCTGGGTAACTACAGATAATTGAAAGGCTTTGTTCTCTCTCAGTTTCAACAGGTGTCTGTACGGGGTGCTTGGCAGCTCGTTGGGTTTCTTGATCCCGTTCCCAAAGCTCAGCTAGGGTGCAGGATGGGATCACAGAGGTAAAATCACGTTTGCTGACCCTCAGTCCCAGCTCTGCAGGCAGAACTGGGCTGTTCTGCTGTGATGCTGTTGGGGAACTTCTCTCATCCTGCTCAAAACACAGCAGTGATACTGTGAAGTAAACTGTGACACTGAAAGGCACAGACCTGGGATGAATCCACCTGTGTTTGGTTGACCCCTGTTGTTGGTGATGATAATTTGTTTCTCTCTTTAAAGAGTAGGTAATTGAATGCATGACTCAAAAGGATGAGCTCATGTGTTGTTTGGAAGGGATTTTTCCCGTGGCTCGCAGCTCTGAGCTGACTGGTTCAATTGCTGCTGTTAATGTGCTGCTGTACACACTTTTTAAGGTTGGGTGACTTCATCAGTTGCTATTTGAATAGCTTGAATTCTCTTTTTTTCATCTGTTATGTTGATGCCACATTTGCAACATCTGTTATGTTGTGCCTCATGCCACGTTTTTTCTGAACAATTTAGTATCACTTACAGATGACAGAGACAGTAACTATTCCTCTAAGCTAGGGATGGAAGATAATGCACCTGTGGTATCTTCTTACAGATGTTTCTGCCTGTTTTTAAAGTGCTTGTGAAACTAGAGGATCTTAAACCTGCATCTGTGGGTGCATGCATAACCTGGGTGCTGGCCCAGCAGCTCCTTCTGCCTGGGAGTGGGCTTGGTGTTGGATTAGTACACTTGGTTAGACCTGTTTGCTCTGAACATGCTTTCAGCAGCTCCTGGCCACCTGTGGTTTCCATGCCAGTCTGCCTTGTTTGACTAGAAGTGAAGCAACAAGTCCTCCTCTATCAGCTTTTACCCACAAACAACCTATTCTGATAGGTGAATTCTGCCTTTTCACTCACAGGCTGGTGAGGGCTTGTAAAAAAACCCAGAACAACAAAACCATAAAATAAGACATTTTAATCCACAAGGAGCCTTTGGACACTGCTGGGGTGTCACTGGCATTTGGGATAAATGAATTTCTGCATTAATGGCCTTGGGCTGGACTTAGCAGAGTGCAGTTCCAGTTCCAGCACTGAAGAAGGGGCAGCCTCTGCACTGTGTGCAGCACAAATTGTTTTTTCCTTTTTAAATCCAGCAGGAAGGTTGGCACAGGCCCTTTGGAGGGAGAGGGAGGGACCTTTCAGCAGCTCATGTCTTGCATACACACCAGTAAGATGACAGCTAGTTTATGTGACAGAAACACATGTATGGTATGTCCCCAAAGGTGTGCCAGGCAGAGCCTGAGTGACACCCAGCCAGGCTGTGCCAGCCCTGCAAGAGGGCTCAGAAGAGGGGACACCCTCACCAGACCCCTCCTGGGGACCCCTGGCTGGAAGGGACAGGGCTCTCATGCATGGTTTATGTTCTCACAAAAATTCACCATTGCTGTGGTGTTCTTGGCACCCACAGCGTTTACAAAACTGTTGATAAGGTTTTAAAACCAAATTTACCCACCCCTGCTTAGTCACAGCTCCTGGATCCTTGGTGCTGAGAAGCTTCACCACAGATTCATCCTTGATATTTTCCTTTTGCAGACACACAGTAAAGGATTTGCAGTCCATTGGCCCACTCTGAAGTGTTCCTAGGTGCTTATCTACCTTTGTGGCAGTGAGAACATGCCTCTAAGCCCAGCTGCACACTGAGTGATTGTGGCTTTGATCCTTCCCTGTGTGGTAAGGAGGGATTGTCACGACACAGGTTACAAGTTCCTGGCTGGATACTGTTGGTGTTTTATAATCATGGCGTGTTTCAATCTGTCAGCTCCCTGCTCCCAGAGCTCTGTGTCCCCTTCTCTTGAGGCTCCTCTCTGCTGCCACACAGCATGACCAGCCCTTCACAGCTGCTCACTCGAGTTCACTGTGAAATCTCAGCAAATTAAATATTTGATGTGTATTCTCTGTGTTTTCATTCCAGCCCTGTGCTGTCCCCTCCTCCCAGCAGCCAGTGGTCAGTGTGGCACTAAACCTACAAACCTTTAGTGAGGCCTTTTGAGTGCCCCAGACCTTGTACAGAGCTGATGACCTGTGAGCAAACAGAGGAGCCCGGGGTGTTTGGGGGAAAATGCAACTTTTTCAGTTACACATCTGTGGTGTGGTGGCTTCAGCTGCACTAGTGACAGTCACAAACCAAAGTCCATCACCAGGCTGGCTGGGTGAGGCTCTGTGGTGACACATTGAGTCTTTCTGTGGCTTCGGAGCCAGCCTTAAGATTTCCCAGTCAAGCAGAGCATTTCTGCAGGGCTGCAAGAGGCCAGGCACAGCTCACCTTTAGCCCTCTTCTGAATGCTCAGATGCCATCAAGAGTTGCAGAATGCAGCCACTCTGACTTAATTATGCCTCTAGATAAAGGAACAATCCACTGAATTGCAGCATTAGTCAGGTAACAAAAGTCCACTCAGTTTATCTTATTTCTTATTTATATGATGCATTGAGTAAAGGTTTGGCCTTGGCTCATCATCACTGCACACCTCCAATTTTGCCTGTTGACCTTATGTATCTCTTTGCAAGCAGGTTGGTTATCTTCTTTTGAATTAAAAATAAATGAAACCAAATTTAATCTTTAAAAGGAGGAAAAAAGCTGAGGCTGCATCATATAGCACATGTCTGCAAGCTGGGGGAACTGAGTTTTAATGAAGTTAAAATAATGTGCACTGGGTTTTTTTTTTGTGGGTGGACTAACAGCGAGGTGGATTCCAAGCTCCCACAAGCAGAAACATTCATGTAAGAAATGAGGTGGAAAAAGCATCTTTGACCAATCTGACTCACACAAACTGGAAATGACTGCAAGTGACAAGGAGTCTCTCTCAGAAGGAAAGCAAGATTTAAGTCTTAAAACTATATCAGTGTTTCACTTGAGTACGTTGATTTATTTTTACTACTTTTCATTTTTTTTCCTTTGGAAAGAGATTTTTGAGCATCACCTGGAATGTCTCCTGGCCCAGATTTGTGAATAAATTATGTTCTTCTTAGAGACACTGCAGATACCCACTGGAGATGGTGCTGGCAGCTTTTGGGGAAGGTCTCAGGAAATCCTGCTGCTGGCTTGGTTAATGTGGGCTGAGCCCTTCATCCCTGGCTGTACCTTTGTGATGTGTGTGTTAGCTGGGCCTTGGATCATTAGAGCATCCCTGGAGGAGGACACTTGATGTGGACCAGTGACCACAGCAGCAGGGTTGGCTCTGGCATTACCCTGGGAGCTGGAATCTCCCTCCCCCAGGGCAGTGGGGATCACCTTGGGGAGCTGAAGGAGGAAAGAGGCACTTGCTGCTCTTGGGTTTTGCTCAAACCTGCCTTGTTAAGGGGAGGTGCCCTCCTGGCCTCCACCCAGGTGTTAGGGCAGAGCCACCTGATGAGTGTACAG
Organism: Melospiza georgiana; assembly: GCF_028018845.1. Taxonomy (NCBI): domain Eukaryota; kingdom Metazoa; phylum Chordata; class Aves; order Passeriformes; family Passerellidae; genus Melospiza; species Melospiza georgiana. Next base: position 15,469,086 of record NC_080445.1, read on the forward strand.
CTGCAAACTTGTCTCCTCTTCTCTGAAACAAAGACCCACACAAAACCCACAGGCCACCATGTTTCAGTAGTAAATATTTATAGAGCTTTGTTCACTTGAGCTGTTTAAAGCAATTTTCCTGAGATCAACCTCTTTAAAGGGAGAGCATGAAATGCACATCTCCCTTGTGTTTCTCCCTTTCCCAGTGTGACTTCTAGACCCATGTACCTGCTTGGCTGCTGCCCCCTCCTTTGTGTTTTTGCTGCTTATGCATACACGTGTGTCTGAGCCATGAATTCCCAGGGGGAAGGGAACAGCCTGATACAAAGTGGTATCAAGTGCTGGGAAAAAGTTACCATTTCTCTTGGAGGGGTTTAACTTTTCCTTTTTACATCAAGTGTCATCTTTTGGGTGAAAGCTTTAAGTAAGCTCAGGTTGGGTGTGGAGTTTTCAGGTGATACTGATGCCAAGTGTGTTGTGCTTGGCATGAGTAATTTGGAAGAGATCAGAGTTTCCTATAACACATCCTGTGGGTTCCCATGGGAAAATGACTTGCTTTCTTAGGTTTTCCTTAGAGCAACTGGCAAAAGAAAGAAGGAAAGGTTTGGGATTCCCCTGAACCTTGCCCAGAAGCATGGAACCCAGCTCCGTGGAGGGGAATTGGGTGTCTGATGTCAGGCTTGGTACAGCAGATCCCTCTGTGCCAGGCTGGCAGATACAGCCTTGGTACAGCAGATCCCTCTGTGCCAGGCTGGCAGGTACAGGATTGGTACAGCAGATCCCTCTGTGCCAGGCTGGCAGGTACAGGAGTGGTACAGCAGATCCCTCTGTGCCAGGCTGGCAGGTACAGCCTTGGTACAGCAGATCCCTCTGTGCCAGGTCATCTCCCTGCTGCAGGAATGGGGCTGGGATGGCATCAGCATAACAGGAGTCTAAAGCAGGGCTGGAAAAATAACACAGGAGTCGGCCTGAATGCTAAATCCCAGAGAACAGCCCAGACTTGTTCTCTGAGCCTCATTTGCTTTGTTGCATCATGGTAATATCGGCCCAGAAAGAGATCAGTTGATATAAAATAGGCTTTAAACAAGAGTGGTTTCTTTTCCCCCAGCGCTGCTGCTGCGGGGCCGGGCAGGGCCGGATCTCTGGGCTGTGTGTGCTGCAGGAGCAGCCCGTGCTGGGCCGTGTGTGCTGCGGGAGCAGCCCGTGCTGGGCCGTGTGTGCTGCGGGAGCAGCCCGTGCTGGGCTGGGTGTGCTGCAGGAGCAGCCCGTGCTGGGCTGGGTGTGCTGCAGGAGCAGCCCGTGCTGTGTGTGCTGCAGGAGCAGCCCGTGCTGGGTGTGTTGCAGGAGCAGCTGGGGCTGTGTGTGCTGCGGGAGCAGCCCGTGCTGTGTGTGCTGCGGGAGCAGCCCGTGCTGGGCCGGGTGTGCTGCAGGAGCAGCTGGGGCTGGGTGTGCTGCAGGAGCAGCTGGGGCCGTGTGTGCTGCAGGAGCAGCCCGTGCTGGGCCGGGTGTGCTGCGGGAGCAGCCCGTGCTGGGGCTGGTCCCTCTCTGTCAGGGGAGTGGCATCAGAGCCACTCAGTGTCCATCCCGAAATCAGCTGTGCTTGGCTGTGAGCAGAGTGATGCTCAGGTGGGGGAAACCCTGTCACCTATAGAAAAGAAGTTCTGAAAACTTCCCTTGTGTCTGAGCTGCCTGAAATGTAAAGATGGAGGGGCAGCCCTGGTATGGCCGTGGCCATGCACTGCCAGCAGCATCAGAGCAGAGGTGGCATCTAGTGGCTGCTGTGACCCTCTGTCCCCAGATCTCTGGGACAAGGAGGGAGCCAGGGCTGAGCTTGAGCTGTAGGCTGGGCCTGGGAAAGGGAGCTTGGCTGCTCAGCTTCCCTGTGAGCTGTAAATGAGGGAGTGCCTTGGGCTGCAGCTCAGGACATGGTTGTGGGTCACTGGGGCTGAAAGGGGCCAATACTGGTGTTCAGCACAGTGCAGAGTCCCATGATTTTGAGGGCACCTCCAAATTGATGCAGATTTTGTCTCACCAGGAGAGCCACAGGAGAGCTGTGCTTGTGAACTGCAGCATACTCAGTGCTAACCAGCTAAAATAACAGACCAAAACCAGGGAGTGCCTTTGAGCTGTCCTGATGCACTGAGTGTTTATGGAAAAGGGAAGCTGAAATTTTCTCCAAAACATTGCAGTTGTGCAGATTTTTGTCTTTCATTAATGAGCTTGTAGGCAGAGTTTGCTCCAAAACCTTGAGTCTCAGTTTGGATGTTTGTACATTTAAAAGTGCAGCACTTTCCTCAGCCCATAACCAGATACCAGCTTGCTTTTAACTGGAGTGTGTGTGACCTCCTTGGGCCAGCGTATGTAACACCCAAAAACTGGTGTCCCTCTGGATTAAAGTATGTGTACAGTTTGAGATGAACATGGATTATTTAAAGCATTTCTCTGGTGACCAGGTCATGAGTTTTGAGGACAGGGACCCCGTGTTCCTCTGGGGTGTAGGCTGGGCAGTTAGCGGGCGAGGAGCACAATGACGACATCTGCGGATTTGACATTTCCATTAACAAGTTTCCTTCTCTTCCCAGTTTAGCTGAACCTCTCTCACTTTTAAAAGCTGTAGTCAAGCGATTTGTTTCAGCTCAGCAGTGGCATTTTTGGAAGCATGTGGCCTCGGTGCCCTGAAAACTGTCCCTGTTCCCACCCATGGTGCTTTCACACAGCTGCTCCAGCTGTGCCCTGCTGGCACTGGGGGTGATTGGGACTCACTGCTGACAGGGAGCTCTTGTGCCTGAGGAGGGGCCAGAGTCTGTCGGGATTTTGCATCTGAATCAGAGCAATGGGCTGAATTAGCCTATTCCCTAACAGCCCAGCAGGTCCTGGTTCAGGAGCTGGCAGGGGAAGATGTCTGGATGCTCCCTTCTGGTAGCAGAGCAGCCTTACTCCCACTACTCCTCACCATCCCTGGGCATGAGGGAGATTTATGTCTGCCTGGAAATAAATACAGATCATTCACTTGTCTCTGGAGGAAGATAAAATGTAAACTGCCTATTTTCTGTGATGCAGCACTGGAAATAGTTGGAATTTAAGATAATTATCTTTATTGCTTTTTATAGCACCCTATGAAGGCTGAAATCTAATTTGTTTTTCACTAACAGGGAACTCCTGCGGATGACTCAGAAAAATCCATTTGCTTTATTGACAAACTTGTCTGTTTGGTTGTCAGGGCAGTGCTCTCCTTGCAGGAAAAGGGAAATGCAGGTCATAACACATAACACAGTGTGGGGTTTTAATAGATATTCAAAGTTTGATATCTGTTGGCAAGAAGAAAAACTAAAGTTGATGTAATTAGAGTGAAGTGACTGTGCTTTATTAAAAGGTTGTAAATTAGTTGATGCTTCAGTGGGTGTGCAGTAATGGTGCTCTCTGCTTTGTTTATGCAATTTCACTACACTTGAAGCTCATTAACAAGAGCTTGCAGAGAAGCTGCTTTTCCTGGTGCCCCTCAGCTTTGGGCAGGAGGTGGGAGGTGCAGTTGTGCCTCTTGCCCTGTGCCTGGGGCTGCAGGGAATGCTGTGTTCCATGTGGGTTGGGCCTGTTGCTTGTAAGGGGAGTTGTTTCTTTTCAAACTTTTCAGTCTGTCTGTGAGACAGGCTCCCAGCTTTAACAAATTTCTGATGTATCTGAAGGTAGTGGACACCCCTTGTGTGAGTGAGTGAGTTGCATGCCAGCCCAGCTGGTTGTTGTGGTTTGTGGGGTTTCTGCTGCTCCAGTGCTGGGGCTCTGTGAAAAGCAAAAGCAGATGTCTGTGCTGCTTCTCAGGCCTTCACAAGGGGGGAGTGTGTCCTGCCTTACCTGCCCCCTGTGATCCACACCCCAGAGCTGCTCAGAAGGAGGGACAGCAATCTTTGGACAGCCTTCCTGTAAGCTCTCCCAAAGTGCCTGCTGCTGCGGGCAGTGGTGGTTGAGAAATGCTGGGACTGCAGGCTGATGTAGCAGAGATGTATCCAAATTGTTTCTGTCTGTTCACCCCCTAGCAGTCTAATTTATCACTGCCATGTGGGATAATGCTACAAATCACTGAATCTCAGAGAATCATGGAGTGACTTGGGTTACGAGGAACCCTGAAGCTCACCTTGTTCCATCCCCTGTGCCATGGTCAAGGACACCTTCCTAGGTTGCTCTAAGCCCCATCTAATTTCTCCTAGAACTCAAGTTCTGAGAGGTTTAAAACCACAATGAAGAAGTCAGAAGCAATGTAGGGGTTAAGTGTGTTTTCATAGAGCTCCACAGAGCTGCCTTTGCCATGGAGCAGGAGTCTGGTCCTGTCAGGTCTCTGTAGCTCCCCTCAAAGAGGCAGCAGAACAAGGAGAATACATCCCTTTAGGAAACATGAAATGAGAGTTCCATGTGGGCAGAGCAAGGTTCTTGTGCATCTCTGAAGATGTTCTCAGTGTTTGCTCAGCTTTTCATTGCTTTTCTTTCAGGAATTGACTACAAGACCACTACTATCCTGTTGGACGGCAGAAGGGTCAAGCTGGAACTCTGGTGAGTGTTCTGAGCCTCTGTAACCCAAACCCTGGGAGCTCAGGCCAGGTGAGCAGGGACACAGGGCTGGGGGATGCTGTACCAGGCTGTGGAGAGTGTGGACCATCCCTGGGGTGTGGTGGGACTTCCTGGCTGTTCTTCCCTGAAAGTTACTCTAGCAAAGAAGATTCCTTTCTGTCAGTCAAGTAGCACAAACACCATGCTGCTCTTTGCTGGAATGGTCTGAATTCAGTCATTGTCTGTCATAACTGACCATTTTCACTGTTACTCTGCACTTGAGACCCCACCTGTAGTTCTCTTGTCCAGAGCTCCTGGCACAAGAAGCACATGGATATGTTATAACAGGTTCAGAGGAGGCCATGAAGGTGCTCCAAGGGCTGGAGCCCTCTGCTCTGAGCCAGGCTGGCAGAGCTGGGGGTGCTCACCTGGAGAGGAGAAGCTCCAGGGACACCTCAGAGCCCCTGCCAGGGCCTGAAGGGGCTCCAGGAGAGCTGCAGAGGGACTGGGGACAAGGGATGGAGGGACAGGACACAGGGAATGGCTCCCAGTGCCAGAGGGCAGGGATGGATGGGATATTGGGAATTGGGAATTGTTCCCTGTGAGGGTGGGCAGGCCCTGGCACAGGGTGCCCAGAGCAGCTGTGGCTGCCCCTGGATCCATGGCAGTGCCCAAGGCCAGGCTGGGCAGGGCTGGGAGCAGCCTGGGACAGTGGAAGGTGTCCCTGCATAGCAGAGGTGGGGCTGGTGGGTGTATAACATCCCTTCCAACCAAACCATTCCATCATTCTGTGTTCCTGTACTGCTCTCAGTCACTGAGGGACTGGTATTGTTTTGGAAGCAATACTGGATTTTCCTGATATCCAAGGATGAGAAACAGAAACAAGAGAAGGAAAGCAGAAAAATAAAACAGGTGAAACCCTTGGTCCCTCAGCGGCTGGATATTTCTCAAGGCCTTGAGTAGAAAATTCAAACAAGCAGTGAGGAGGCATCACCACCTCAGGGTGGGGAGCAGGACTGACTGGAGTGACCAGAGCCTGGGACACAGATGGAGAGCCCTGCATGGGAGGGGTAACCCCTGCATTATCTGTCAGCACCTGAGGGACAGCTGGAGCCCTTCTGGCTGAGCTTTGTCTGACTTGCTGAGAAGCTGACACAGCAGGCTGTGGAGATGAAAGAGGAAGGGAAGGACAGGATAGGTTGTCTGTCCCTACCCTGGTTTTCACCCAGATCTGGGAATTAGGGAATGACACAGTCCTAAAACATGGAGTTAAATATCCCCTTAGAAATGCTTGGGTCAAGTAACAGGGATATTAGTAACATGTGTGAATTGTTAAATAGGAATGAACTCCATGTTCTAAGCCTCAGTGACTGACTCTGGCAGTGTGTAGTTTGGTGGTTTAATTACACCCCTGCTCTTTGAAGCTGAATGTCCTTATTTTTCTTACAAAAAAGAACAGAAGCAGCTAATTTATCTCTTGTAGCCTCCATGTTTTTATGTGCCACTTGCATTCTTGTCTCTCTTGTAAGAAACCTATTTTAACATTTCAGCCCCAGGTGTGTAGTAACTTAGTGCTTCCCTTTTTATAATGTAATTCTTGAGCTGGAGAACAGCACAGAAACTGAAAAGCTGATGACACTGATTGATGATGCCTTAGAGTAATCTTTTACCATTACTTACCCAGTATTTGATTGTTGAGGGAGAAGGATGTGTAAGCACAGGCTGTTAGATTGATGTCCAGGATCCTACAAAGCTTTACATCTGAAAAAATGACTGTCCTGCATGTGAGGTCAATGTGTTTTTCCTAGAGCTGCAAATCTGGGGCTGAGGGATTCCTCAGCCTTCTCAGTGGTCATTAAAGTGTCTTTTATCCTGGCCCAGGGAATAGATTTGAGAAACACCATAATGTGTCTCTGATGAGCCTGACACATTTCAGTATATCCTGGTTAAATCAGAGTGCTGGACTCTGCTGTCTCAATCCAGAAGGGCACTGTGAGGTGCTGGCAGTGTTGTCACACTTATTTGAACCTTGTCCAGACAAGACAAGTTACAGTGACTGAAAGGCCCCTTATTGTCACAGTGGTCTAGAAACACTGTACCCCACTCCTGATCCTCACTTTCTGTAGGGTATATAGACCAGGTCTGTCAGGGATCTGGGTATAAAGAGAATTCCAAGAGAATTCCCTTTATTTTGGTTAAAATGTAGTGGAAAAACAGGTGAAGCCTAGTGCAAGGCAGTTTCTCCTCCTGTGAGTGGTCATATTTAGGTTGGCTGTTCTCCATGGCTGGGAAACCTCTGTACACTCACTCTGACTTTGAACTCCTGTGGACTGAAGGGAACCAGGCAGAAAATCCTTTGCCCAAGGGAGTAAAATGACTTACACCCTCACACATCATCCGGTAGTGCTGCAGCCCAAGGTTTGGGCATGTGTCTTCTCCATGGGAAGCACAATGACAGTGACAACCTCTACCCAAAGGTGGAGATGTATTCACCAGTTCTTCCCCAGAAGAACCCACAATGCAGAGGACTTTGGGTATTCTGCCTGTCCTAAAGATCTGACAAGATCAACCCTGATTTTTATTTTATTTTATTTCTTTATGGCCAGTAGGAGATGTGCAGTATGGGAGTCAGTTCTCCACCTCTCATAGCTGTAACTTTTCTGTGTTTTAGGGACACCTCAGGGCAAGGAAGATTTTGCACTATTTTCAGATCCTACTCCAGGGGAGCCCAGGTAAGTGCTGCTCTTAGGCCTTTGATGGGACACGTGTGCTTGAACTTTGGGATGTGTAAGTCTTTCCTGCCATAGTAAAGAGCTCTGAAGAGGAATGCACTGATCACCAAAAGGATCTCTGTAGATGACAAGAGACACTCAGTGTTGTCATGTTGCCTGGGATTCTGTTCTTATGAAGTGGTGGGAGAGAAGGGAGTGAATGGCAGACTTTGCTAAACTCCTACAGAAAAGGTCTGTGCAGACAATATTCACTCTTAATTTCTAGAGGAGGACTGAGAGGTCGTCAGGGAGGATGAGGCAATTCTCGCTCTAGTTCTGCCTCAGCCTTAATGTGGGAGCTCCTACTTTCTGAGGTTTTTAAAATTTGTTTAAATATGGCACTGGCTTTCCCAGTGGAGTTCTTCCAGTCTGTGTTGCTTTCGAGTTAGTTCCAAAAATAGGGGTGGCTCCTACTTGTGTGTCTGAGGCAGACTTGAAACTAGAGCAGCTCAATTGGAACGTAAAGTATGTGTGTTCCTCAAAACATGAGGCACAGTGTTACATTTTGAGTTTCTTCTTTGGGCCCTGCTCCAGAATAACATCGAGATCCTCAACAGCACAAAAATCTCGTGGTCCTCTGGAAAATTGCATTTAATAAATTGCTGTTTAATAGTGCTTTCTGACAGTTCTGCTGTTGTCCTTTTAGTAGCATGGCAGGGTCCCTCCAGGATAAAGTTTACCTAAGTTAAATGAGCTCCTTTATTTTCCTTATTGTTTTCAAGTTGTAAAGCTTTGGAGAAAATTCCTCTTTTGTTAGGCACTAGGAGTCAGAAGCTGTCTGTCAGCCTCCTAAGCAGGCCAGTATCCTGGGAGATTCCCAGCCTTTGGGAAACATTGTACTTCTACTCAAGCTCTTACCACTTTTGGCTTTTTGCTGCTTGTATCTGTAGACATTTGCTTTGCTAACTGGCAGAATTTGTGTTGTTCTCTTTCTCTGACTTCCTGCAAATTCACTTGTGCTCTAGACATAGGAGCACCTCACCTGGAGTGTGCTGTTGAGATCTCCCCATGTCCTGTTTATTCATGTTAGTGCACATCTCTGGTGGTCTGGATGCTTTGAGGCAGCTCCTTTGAAGCAGAGGCCGATTTCCTGGTGCTCCTGGTGGAGTTCTGCGGTGGGAGAGTGCAGGATCTCCTGTTCACATGTTCAGTCCTGTGTCTGAGTTTCTTTCAACTTCTACATTTCATTTTCTTTCAGCCTTTACTACTTTTCAGAAAAAATCTGTAACCCCCATCACATAATCAGTTTGCTTTGGAAGGGACCCTAAGGCTCATCTCATTCCAACCCTCTCCCATCTGCAGGGACACCCTCCACTAGACCAGTGTGCTCCAAGCCCCATCCAGCCTGGCCTTGAGCACTTCCAGGGATCAGAAATCCACAACCTGCTCATGGAACCTGTGGGCTTGAGGCCGTGTTGCTTCCCTCACCAGTTAGAGGTGAACAGAGCTGGTCAGTGTGGTTTTCTGGTGACCACAGAACTCAGCTTTGGTCAGGCTCTTTCTAAGACCTTGCTGTGTCAGATCACACTGGGAATGGAAAGCAGCAGCTGCTGTGTCTAGGAATGTCACCTGGGGGCTTTTAGCCCTGTGTGCAGCCACTGTGCCCTGTGGTAACTCCTCTTGGTGTGACCTGGAGCTCCTCAGAGCAAATGTCTGCAGAGACACTGCACCCTCAGAGCCTGAGCCCACACACCAGACCTTGCACCTGCTGCTGCCACAGGGCAAACTGGGGCACAGGGCAGAGCTGAAATGGGCAGTGATGAGAACATTCCAGTTGGATGGGGAGAGGGACACATCTGTCTGGAACCTGCCTGGAGCTGTGAGGCACTGGCACAGCACCTCCCTGTGATTCCTGCAGCCTGTTCTCCCTGGACACTACCCTTGGGTGCCACAAGGTGTCATGTACCTGGCTGCCCACAGGCTTGAAAGGGATTGATTTTCTCTTCCTTCCTCACAGTGAAGCTCTTGACCTTCTTCAGCTGTATTTATCAGTATTGCTGCAGGAACTCTCACCTGAACATCAGCAAGGTTTGCCTCATCCATCTCACTGCCTAGCCCTCCCAAGGAGTGAGTCTGAGAGGCAGTGAACCTCATCAGCCAGGCAGGGGGACCTCTAGTGGGAGTGCTTTAGGGAACCATGGAATCCCTAAGGCTGAAAAAGCCCTCTGAGATCATCGAGGCAAACCAGGAACCCAGCACTGCCAAGGCCCAGCTAAACCATGTCTCTCAGCACCACATTCTGCGTGGATTTTTTTTAACAATTCCAGGGATGTTGACTCCACCAGTGCACTGGACAGCCTGTGCTAATGCCTAACCACACTTTTAATAAAGAAATTACCCCAAAATGCAATCTGAACTTCCCCTAGCACAACTTGAGGTTGCTTCTTCTCACCCTGTCACTTGTTACTTGGGAGAAGAGACCAATCCCCACCTGACTCCCACCTTCTTTCAGGAAGTTGTAGACAGCACTTCACTGCTGAATGCTGGGGAATGGAGCTCCCTTGCACAGCAAGGTGTAGCTCACACCTTTGCCTCGAGACTGCCCTCTGCTTGTGCAACAAATGCCTTTTGCAAAGTGCTGTTGTGGTGCCTTAATCCTGGTCTGCACAAACAGTCAGTGCTTAAAAGCAGCAAACCAGCCCTAAGGAGCAAGGCAGCCTAGGATGAGGAGAGGTAATTCCCAAGGGAAGTCTCTCCAGGCCCTCTGGAAGTGCCCAGGAGATGAGCACAGGGAAAATGCCTGTTGAAAATGGCTGGAGTCCTTGTACAGTCTTCTCCAGGTGGCTTGGAGTAAAACTCAGATTGTTTTCAGCCACAAGTGGTTGGCTGCCATGTGATGTTCCTGTATTAGCAGGAATACAGATACCATGTCTCTTAAATAACTCACCACAACTTTCAGTGGAAGAAGAAAATATCGAAATTTATACTCTGAATGGTTAACCAAAGAAGAGGACTGTTTGTTTTGAATAACAAATGCCTGTGTGACTGCAAGGGTGGACTTCCAACACCTCCAGTTATTTTCAGTATGCAGAAGCTGACTTCTTCTGGCATGGCCTTAGCATAAATACAGCATAACCAATGTGGTCTTGGCAGAGAAACACAGAAATGCTTCTGAGTTCTGTGATTTAGAATTATGGAGTGGTTTGGGTCAGAAGGGACCTTAAAGCCCATCCCATTCCACCCCCTGCCATGGCAGGGACACCTTCCACTGTCCCAGGCTGCTCCCAGCCCTGCCCAGCCTGGCCTTGGGCACTGCCAGGGATCCAGGGGCAGCCACAGCTGCTCTGGGCACCCTGTGCCAGGGCCTGCCCACCCTCACAGGGAACAATTCCTCATTCCCAATATCCCATCCAGCCCTGTCCTCTGGCAGTGGGAGCCATTCCCTGTGTCCTGTCCCTCCATCCCTTGTCCCCAGTCCCTCTGCAGCTCTCCTGGAGCCCCTTCAGGCCCTGGCAGGGGCTCTGAGGTGTCCCTGGAGCTTCTCCTCTCCAGGTGAGCACCCCCAGCTCTCCCAGCCTGGCTCCAGAGCAGAGGGGCTCCAGCCCTGGAGCATCTCCATGGGCTCCTCTGGACTGTTCCAAGATGCCCACATCCCTCTCATGCTGGAGGCCCCAGAGCTGGGTGCAGTACTCCAGGTGTGGTCTCCAGGATGCATTCAGGGCTGTTTGCTTTCCTTTCTACTGTCTTGGAATCATCAGACTTGAAGACTTCTGCTGTAGGAAGGCTGATGCAAATCCCCTTGGAGGCAAGAGAAACAGCTTATTGAAACTACAACCCAACAGCTCAGGAAGAACAAATCCAGCACAGGAAAGATGTGCCAGCATGGGAAAAGCTCTGTTTGAATTCAGTGTGATATTTGTACAGGAGCAGATTGGTGTAAACTGGCCTTGAGCACCTTCATGCTGAGAATTAGTGGAAGGTTCTCACTGAGTGGAGGACTAAAGAGCTCAAGGGGAGCTTGAAGAATGAGGTTCCAGAGAGAACTTGTACAGTTTGGCTGTGAGAGCAGGAGGCTGGCTCAGCAACCTGGCAGCCCTTGCCCAGGTCTGAATAGCCAGTGCTTGAGAGAATACTTGGTATGAAAAGTACCTCCAAGCCAGGGAAGCATGCCTGACTTTCCCACACACTCTTTATTGTTTCTCAAGTGTAGTGATAAAAAAACCCTGAATTTTCTGAAGTAGACCCTGGAGAGGTTGCAACATGGCAAAACAGTCTCCAGACAGCAAGTAGGCCTTCTTGGGAATTCTTTTTTCCCTCATGGCACAGCCTGGTGCAGTGCTCAGGCTGAACTGGCTGCTCCCTCCCCAGGGAAAGGACTCCTTGATGCCTTCCCCAGTTTCACCTCCACCCCACTGGCCTGGCTCCTGAGCCATGTGACTTTCACATTCAGCAGGAGCTCCTTCCTCCTGAAATTATCTGCAGTAAAACATCCTTGCTGCCTCTGATGAGCTGGCTCTGAGCAAAAACCAGCCCCTTCTTCCAGCATGACTGCCTCAGGGTTTGCTGTGAGGATCACAGGGCTCTTGCCTTCCTCCCTGCCCTGCTTTAGCAGATCTGATCTCCTCAGAGACAGAGTTCCTGGGCTCCAGGTGGTGCTGGTGTGCCTGGGAGTCCTCTCCTTTTCTCTTGCTTCCCTAGGTGTTGAGTTTCCACTTCAACCCCTTCTCTGTTGGGTTCTGATGGGCCAGCAGGTCCTGAGCACATCACTTCAGGGTCTCCTTTTGGGGCAAAAGAGGAGCATTTGTGTCTGGGATAGCAGAGCATTGGCCTCAGGCACAGATGGGGCAGGGGGAGTGTGCAGCCAGTGATGGTGACTGCAGGGCCAGGGAGGAGGCAGAGATGGAAACCAAGCAGTGCTGTGCCCTGCAGAGCCAGCTTGGGCAGTGGAGCTTGCTGTGCTGCACAAGGATTTTATGTTAATTGTCACAGCATGGGGTACAGTGAAAAGAATATTTAAGCACACCTTTAGTGTGCTTAAAAGTGCTGCAGAAACCTTTTTTGCTCTTGGACTCCTGTTTTTTTTCTTCTTGGCTTCCAGGTCTCAGTCATTGCAGCAGAGCTGGCTGGCTGATCTCAGCTGTTTGAGCAGCTGTGACTGTTCTGGCTGCTGTGAGCAAATGCAAACTATTCCAAGAGTGATCACAGAGGGGAGAAGGAGCTGTGGTGGTGCTTCCTGATCCAGCCAGGAAGAAGCAGTGTCAGGATCATTCCTGATGTCCTCATATGCCAGTGATTTAAACTGTTTCTGAAAGTGTGGCTTGCCAAACCCTTCCCAGACAGTGTGATAAAATGCTCCCATCTTGCAGCAAAGCTGCAGCCCTAAAGAAATGATGAATATTGTTGAGTTCAGCTTAGGCAGGTGGTTTGAGGAGCTGCTGTTTCTCCTGTTCAGGGCTTCTTAATATGCAGGAAGGTGGTGGATTTTTGGCAGCTCAGCAGACTCAGGTGTAGATTGAGCCCTCCCTTATGGCTCTTTTGGTTACAACAAATACCTCACCTGCCTTGGGTCATTCAGACAGGATTGCCCAGCTGCTGGAGGGGCCTGCCCTGCCTGCAAAATACTTATCAAAAGCTCAGTGGTAAATACCCCCAATGCTGGGAAGAGGTTTGGCAGCAGGGTGTCCATGAGCCAGTGTCAGAGGTGCCAGCTGGAAAGCCACGATAAATGGAGATGTGAAAGAGCAGGCAGGAGACAGAGTGTTCTGGTTCCTGTCAGCACTGGACCTTCTGGTTAAGGTTTATTTCATCCTGTGGGACAGAAAATTCACTCTGAGGGGCTCTTCAGCCTTCTTCAGCAGCAGCCTTTTTCCGTCAGTGGAGAATATCAGCAAGTGACACTTTCCTGGCCACCCTGTCACCTGCCTGCCTTGGGCTGAGGTCCTTGGCAGTTGTGCAAGTGTTCCTAGCAGCTTCTTGTGTGCTGGAAGCCCCTAAAGCCATCTGGGAAGCCTTTTTGGACAAGCCTGCTTTGCATTAAGAGTGTGCAAGCTGATTTTCTCTTACCTTTAAAAGCTTTTTGCTTATAAACCTGGTCCAAACCTGCTGCAAGCAGGCAGAGATGATATTTCCCCACCACTACCTCAGTTACATGGACAGATCTTTGTGTAAGCTCCTGCTGGAAGCAAATTTGGGTTTTGGCAGAGTAAGTGTCCACATGTGCTGCTGGATACAATAACTGGTGCTCTGTCTGTGTTCCTTGTTCACTATGGGAGGCACTCATGTGGAAATTTCTGTCGCTGGCTGCTGAGGGTTGTGCCAATCCCAGTAGTGTGGAACAAAACCAGAGTGGCAATGAACTCTGAAAATCCAACTGTGAAAAGACCCCAGATGGATCTGGGGATGAGTCCAGTCAGCTTCTGCCTACACAGAAGCTGTAGGCAGACTGAGGAGGAAAAGAAGGAAGGATTTTGGAGGCTTGTGAGGGCTCCAGGTCTCCTTGGTCTGAGAAGCTGAGCGTGGAGCTTTTCACTCCATACTGTGGGAACCTGGGGTACATAATGGTACAAAAGGGCTTTGTGAAACTAAAAATTGAAAGCTGTGGAGATAATAGGGTGTTGACAACCATCTAAGCACTTAGAGAACAAATTAGGCTGCAAATGGGAAACTGTTCATTTGTTGAGTTGAGGAAATTAAAATTCTGTGCGTGTTATTCCAAAGGAGACTTTAAAAAAGCCTGACAGATCTTACTTGGAACTGTCTGCAGAGCTGGAGCCAGCCCCCTCCCTGTGCAGGGCTGAGTGCTGTTCTCTCTGGGGCAGCAATGGCAGTGACATTTGGGATGCATGCTCTGGAAACGTGGTGTCTGCAGCATGCCAGTGCTCCTTGGAAGCTGTGTGAGGTTCTCTGAAGCACCAGGAGCTGGCCAGGGGTTGAACAGCCTTCTTGCTGCCCCTGCTGAGCTGCAGCACAGCTGGGCTCCATACCCAGCTGGGCAGGATGGGGATGGAGCAAGGCAAGGGCAACTTGGCCTTTGAGAAGCTCTGCTGGACAGTCTGCACTCCAAATGTGGGTGCTGGAGCCATGGAGGCTCCAAATGTGGATATTGGAGCCATGGTGTGGCTTGGAGGCTCAGCTGGCAGACAAAGGATCATGTTTTACATGTAGAAATCATGGTCTTGACCTTCCACCCTGCTGAGAAATTAGGGGTGTGTTTTTGCTCAAGTTTTATCCTTATTCCTATTCAAAGAAGATCCAGGCAGAAGCTGCCAGCAAGTTTAAAAACTCTCTCCTCCTGAGGCATATTCCTGGCAGAAATAATCGTCACAAACTAGGTCTTGGGTCTGTTTTTCTTGGCTGAAGGAACTTGTCCATCCAGAAATGAAGCAAGTAGACTTTATTTATCTTGCTGGCCATTTGTGTTGGAAGGAGCTCATCAAACCCTTTGCTTTGTTTTTTCCTGACTGTCATTAATTCTCACACACAGCCGTGGAAGCTGGAAATCAAAACAAATAGAGGAAAAATGAAAAGAAAGCACAGAGTCTTCTTTTTTTTTATATGCAACTAAAATGTGATGTATCCTGCTAGTAGGTATTTCCAGATTGGGTCCTTGAGAAGCAGTATCTTTGGTTTTGTGGCATTTTTTAATTACAGAAAATCATTACTTCCTTCTTACTTTTCCTCTCTAAATCTTGGAGAAACTGATCCTTTTGTCCTCCAAAACAAAAAAAAACCCCTCCATTTCTTTTGATTATGAAGTTTCTGGACTGTCCTAGAAATGGGGCTACAAAAAATTACAGACTCTAGGTAGGAGCTCCAGACTTTCCTTGAAGGAAACTGAAGATGCTTCCCCCTCACCCCACAGATATTTCTGCCATCATGTAAACTCACTTCAGGTCCTACAGAACAGCCTCAAACCCAGACTTTGAATGGCTTGCTCTTTGTGTTGGACTGTCAAACACCAAGCCAACCCATCTGGCTTGGCTTTTGTGCCCTCTGCCCTTCTATTTTTGTGCATTTGAGCCTTTCTGTGGGGGTACAAGTGCAGATGTGGAGATGCTGGAGGGCCAGCAAGGACAGAAAAACAAACTTCACCTGGAGAGGGACTGCCTGGGCTGGAAGCAGTGGGCAGGGAGGCTGGGGGTGCAGCTCAAGAATCAGAATTGTTCTTCAAGGAAGCATCTGAATTGTTATAAAATTATAAAATTGTTCAGGCTTTGAGAGCTGCTTATTTCAGAGGAGCTGAGGGAAAGGCAGACAAGGTCGAGGCACACCCAGAGCGTTCCGAGAACGGCTGCTGCTCCATGAGGGGGGAGCAGTGCTAGTGCCAGCTCCAGATGTGGCTTCATTATGAGCATTCAGGTGCCTTTGTGGCCCAGATGCCAGTTTATCATTCCTGTGTGCTTCACATTTCATGTTAATGGGGTTTTTTTTTTTGTAAATTAGAGGTATATCATCCACAGAGCTTCTGCACAGGCTGCTCTCAGGTCAGCACAGGGGCTGGCAGCAGCAGGGACTGTACAGCTGGGGTTTGGGAGGACTGGGTAGCTTGTGCTTCCCATCTGTGTAGCACACCTTTCATTTCAGTAAGCAAAGGTACAGGAGGCTGCTCCAGGTCCCTGACTCATCCAGGGCTGATGCTGGGAGTGTCTCAGCTCTCTCCTTCCCTGTGTTCAGTCCATAGAGAGGACTGGGCTGAAAGCTGACGCCTTCCTTTGCCAGTTTAAGATCTCTGCCTATGCTGGGGCTTTGCTATAGGGGATGGCTGTTCCTGGAGGATGCCCCTGGTTCAGGGAAGGCTGATTCTGCAGAGCCTGGTGCTCAATGGTCTGCTTTGGTTTGCCCTTAGCCTTGCTGCTGCTGGGTTCCCTTTCATCCAGCACTGCCTTCCCAGCTGGGTTCCTCCTCTCTCAGCACAGCATCATCTCCTCCTCCCTAGTTCCCATTCCAGGCATCTTGTACTGTGATTCTGCCAAGTCAGCTTGGAGTGCCTGTTGTCACTTGGAATGTCCTTTATTGCAAAGAAGAGTGACAAGAAGTCAGAAAAATAATGGGAGGGTTGCAGAAAGGCTCTGCTGAGGACAATTCTATAAATGCTGTCTGTGCCCAACTGGTGCCAAGCAGCAGCTCCTGACTTGTGTGCCTGCAGGGCCAGGCACAGCCTACTTTCCTTGTGTCTGTCCTCAGAAATACTCAGATTCAAGAGAAGCTCATTTGCTGGGAGATGCTGTGGACCTGAGTGATGGCCAACAGCCTGGCCATGCTCCTGGGTCCTGCCAGCCTCCTTGGGGTGAGATGGAGACTCCTCAGAGCTGTCCCTTGTCTTTCCTGCCTTGAGTCGTGCCTGTGCTGCTGCCAGCACCACGTGCTGCACCTCAGGAGGTGACTGGGAAGCAAGTCATGGATGAGGTGTTCAGGGACAGTGGATGTCAACATGAGGATGCTGTAGGTACCTCTGGCCTGCTCTCTGCCAGTGTGGCAGTGACAGTGAGAAACACCTTCAGTGAAGTCAGGATGGATCCCAGTCCTGAGAGCTCAGTCTGTGGAGATACTGTGGTGCTTATCAGCATTATTCATCTTCCTCCTTGTCAGCAAAGGACTCACAGTGACACAGGTTCTGGTGAAGAGGGATGTGCTTGAAAATTCCTTCCTGTCCTGCTGCCACCTCCCCACTGACTGCAGCTGTCAGTAAGGGGATAGAAAAAAGGTGTGTTTGTGCCTCAGCAAGTTTGTATCAGAGTTGTGACAGGAGAAAGGTGTGTTTTGCTCCTCCAGTACAGCCACCAAGGCAGTTCCTCCTCCTCTGTAGAGACTGCAGCTTTGGAAATTATTTGGCAGATACCAGAGCCAAAACAGGAGTAGAGCATTCCCTACTGACCTGGGACTGCATTAGCACGGCCCTGTTGTCTCAATTTTTGCACTATCAGCACACAAATGTTGTGGCTGGAGCAATGTTCTGTCCCTTTGCTTCTTGGTTTCTGCATGTGAGGGTCTGTCAGGGTTGTCCTGCCCCTTTTATTTTGCCTGCTATGGAACTTCCTGACTGCTTCTGATTGTCTTCCACCAGGGAATTCTCTTGGTGTACGACATCACTAATCGCTGGTCCTTTGATGGGATAGACCGATGGATAAAGGAAATAGATGAGGTGAGTGAATGGAGGAGCACCTGCAATGATCCACAGCAGAGACATGGGGAGGGATCACCCAAGGTGTTACCTGACATGGAGACAGCTCTGCTGTGGAGGGGACACGATGGCAGTGCAGTCATAAGTGGAGCAAAGCAATAAATGTCTGCCCTCCATCTCTTCGTAAATCTGGAGTAGTAGGGAGATGGCTCAGGAATGGTCAAGAAAAGACAGGAAAGTTCTCTTAGAAATGAATGGACTGGGAAAGTTCCCTCAGAAATAGGAGGTGACAAATGAGTTGTCCCCACCACAGAGAGGTGCTGCTGGGCAGTCCCTCAGCCACAGGGCAGCTTCTGTTTATTTTCCCCTCACTGCTACTGCAGCTCAGCAAACGCTGGGTGTAGCCATGACTTCCTCACCCCTTTCCTTGCTGCAGCACGCCCCAGGAGTGCCCCGGATCCTGGTGGGGAACAGGCTGCACCTGGCCTTCAAGCGGCAGGTGCCCACGGAGCAGGCGCGCGCCTACGCCGAGAAGAACTGCATGACCTTCTTCGAGGTGAGCCCCCTGTGCAACTTCAACGTCATCGAGTCCTTCACGGAGCTGTCCCGCATCGTCCTCATGCGCCACGGCATGGAGAAGATCTGGAGACCCAACCGAGGTCAGTGGGCACGAGGGAGCTTGGGGGGGCCCTGGGGCTGCCTGGGTGGGAGCTGTGGGAGCTGCACCCTCCACACATGGGGGAATCCCTCAGGCCAGGCAAGCTGAAGCTGAGCCAGGAGCTGCCTGTGCTGGTGTAGGGATGGGCAGCTCCAGAGGGCAGCTCAGCGTGTCTGGGAGCTGCAGTGCTCTGGGGCATCCTCTGCCTTTCCACCTACTCTGCATGAGGCTGAGGGCAAATAAGCTCCCACATTGAAAGTACTTCAATCAAACATTTTTGTGGGATAAATCCAAGTGTAAGCACCTCACTCCTTTCCCTTGCCTGAGCCTGTCTTTGTTTTGGATGGAAGCAGTGTGCCCAAGGAGCTGAAAGGGACTAAATCTCATCCCTGCTGTCAGCATGCAGCAGTGGGCTGGGTTATTCCGTATATCCAGGCATGTGTGCCACAAGGAGGGAAACCACAAGCAGATTCCATGTTATGTCTCAGCCTGTTGAGTTTGAAGCAGAATAATCTCACTTCCCACATTATTCCTGGCTGGAGGTAGCAGTGTGTCCCACTGCAGTCTGAGCAGCAGCAGATCTGTGTTTGTGGGGTGTCCTGCTCTCATATGGACCTTCAGCCCCTGCTCAGCAGGATGAGAAAATCCTCTTTGCCAGCCCCAGTCACCAAATTTTCTGCCTGGGCTCCTGTCCCCAACCTGGCTGCTGTGCCATGGTCTGCAGGTCACAGGGATGGGCTGAATGCACAGACCTTTCCTGCATCTTTTCCAGAGGATTTGAGACTGCAGAGTGCCTCCTTGGGAATGGAAAGGGCAAAAGGAAATGGCCTCAAACTGTGCCAGAGGAGATTTAGATTAGAGATTAAGGGAAATTTCCTCACAAAAAGGGTAGTCAGGCACTTAAACAGGCTGTCCAGGGCAGTGGTGGAGTCACCATCCCTGCAGGTGTTCAAAAACAATGCAGATGTGGCACTTGGGGACACGGGTTAGTGGAGGCATTGGCAGTGCTGGGGGAATGGTTGAACTGAATGGTCTTAGAAGGCCTTTCTAACCGGAATGGTTCTGTGGTTCCATGAACGGGAGCTCCCGAGCAGGGAGTGGGGATCGGCCTGCTCGGGAATGGCAGCGTGGCTTTGGCAGGCAGGAGGATAACGAGTGCCCTCGTGTGGCCCCTGGCTGGGGATTCCCCGGCAGGGAGAGGGACTTCCCGAGGCAGGCAGGCTCACAGGGTGCCGGCTGAGCTGGGGGATGCTGGGAAACCCGGACGGGCAGAGTGATGTTCTGAGTGCTCTGGCTTGCTGGGGTCTGTGCGCCCTGGGGTTCAGCAGATCCCAGCTGACACTGTCCTGTTCCAGGACTTGCTGACCCTGTTGCCTCTTTGCCAGGCATGCCCTGGTTGCCAGAGGATGGGTTGAGAAGCCAAGTGTCTGTCAGGAATGTGAGCCAGGCTCTGCCAGCCCCGGGTGCTGAGAGCAGGGCTGGCAGTGCCTAACCCTGTGTTCACACCAAAGCTGGTGTCTGGCAAAGCACCAACCTCCAACAGCAAAGCTCACCCTGATTTCCCAAGCTTTTGTCCTAAACACCCTGCTCCCTGCTCCCACTCCTGTGCAGTCATTACTGACATAACTCCCTGAGGAGCTGGAGCTGTGCAGCGTAAGGAATGGTTGTGGGGAAGGGCAGCCCAGGAGCTCTCCTGGCCCTTGACCGTGTGATCCTTTGTCCCCGCAGTGTTCAGCTTACAGGACCTGTGCTGCCGAGCCATCGTGTCCTGCACCCCGGTGCACCTCATTGACAAGCTGCCCTTGCCCGTCACCATCAAGAGCCACCTGAAATCCTTCTCCATGGCCAACGGCATGAACGCCGTGATGATGCACGGCCGCTCCTATTCCCTGGCCAGCAGCGGGGGCGGCAGCAGCAGCAAAGGGAACAGCTTGAAGAGATCCAAATCCATCCGGCCGCCCCAGAGCCCCCCACAGAACTGCTCGCGCAACAACTGCAAGATCTCTTAGCAGGATGGGCACCCTGAGCTTGTGTCGGACCCGCGCCCGCCCGCCCGTGTACAGCTGTTTGCACACTGAACCCTCCTCCGCTGGATCCTTGCAGATGGGCCACGGTTGCTTTTCCAATGGCACGCACGAGCGTTAGGAATGTGCTCACGTTTTGGCTTGGCATAGGAAGAAGCATGGTGCCGGCTGGATCCCGCAGCGCTGGCGGGGAGAGGATCTGCCAAGTGACCCTCCAAGAATGCTTTGGGCTTTGCCTCTTGGCCTGGGGTGGAAAATTCAGCAGCTGCCGGGTTAGGGAGGGGGGAAGGGGAAAAAAAGCTCATCCAGTCTCAATGGAGCAATGGATTTAATGGAAGATTGAGAGGCTTAAGGGAGTAGGCAAGGAGAGTCTGTGCTGCAACTTTAACTCTTGGCCTCCTGAACAGATTGCTGGTGCAATAGTGGTCATTGGATGTAGACAAAAAGAAGCAGGGACAGGGGACTAATGACAGTTTTCACCAGGATGTTAACCTGCTGTTGCCAAAAAAAACAGAAAACAAGGCAAGAGTTGGCCAATTGGAAAGGGGAAGGCAGCGCTCCGTTTGCTGCCTTCACTTATTTATGTAAATATTATACATATATATAAATATCACTTGTTTTTTAAGGGTTTTTTTAAGAAGCAGTCAGGGAAAATTTTATGCAGCCATGTAAATACAAGCACTGGATTGACTTTCCCAGTGTCAGCAAAGGGGACAAGTGGAGGATTTTCCAATGAAAACACATAAATGCTTTAAGAGACTTTCCCTCACCTCTGGGCTCGTGCTGGTGCTTTTAAATACTACATGTGCAGAAGGAAAGGATGATTGGCATGGAACATGCCCCAAGCTGCTCTATTCCTACCATTCACCAGAACCTGTGAGTGCTGAAGGCAGGGTGGGGTGGCAGTGCTTGGAGAAGCAGAGCAGCGAGGCCAGGGTCCTGGGGGGTTGGAGTGCTTTGGCAGGCAGGAGGAAGAGGCAGCTCTGGGGTCAGACTGAGGCCTTGCTCACTTTGTGCTTTCTCATCGGGGATTTGGGAGCAGGGGGTGGAAGCATTGTGCCTAAAGCAGGGGAAAAATGCTGAATTTTTGTCCCTTATTGTTGCAAAGTCTCATCCATCGCTTCTAGTGCCCTCTATCCATGACAGCACCACATGTGACAGCTCCTGGATCCTGGCTGCTTCCAGCTTTGCTTTCCCAAAGATGCTGCCTGAGCTCGTGCTGCTGTGGCTCCTCCTGGATGAAAGTGGGAAAGGACAGAAGTGGCTTTTCCCACTGGAGCATGAAGGAGCAGGGACTGGGAAGGTGGAAGGTTGGGATGAGGAAATGGCCATCTCCAGGTCCCTCAGTGGCAAAATCACCTGGCTCTTGGAGCAGTCCCAGGAGACTGGGAGAGCAAACTGCTTTGCTCCATGGCATGGCTCCTGGATCTTGGAGGGGGAATAGCTTGGGATGGATCTTCTGTCGAGCAAGTGCACCTGCCTCTCTGGCTTTGTTCCACAGCTGACCTGTGCTGGAAATTCACCTGCAAACTGAGAAATAGCACCCAGCCCTTATCCCAAAAGCTAAGGGAGCCTGGCAGTGGGGCTGGGCTTTGGTGGCAGGTTCTCATAGGTGGCCAGGGTGTGTAGACTGTGAGTAGGGTAGTAGTAAGTGAAGTATACAGTGCTGCCATCTCCTCCTGGGATCAGCTTGCTCTGCTCCCCCTTTCCAGGCAGCCTGGGGCACTGTGTGGGCAGGATGAAGCCGCTGCAGCTCCGGCGTGGCTGACGGACCCGCTGTGTCCAGGCAGCAGGGACAGGAGGGACAGGAGGGACAATCCCCCCGTGGGGACACCGCTTCCCTCCCTCCCAAGCCGACCTAGGGGGTGCCAGAGCTTCCCCCTCCCCTCCCTGCAGAGCCCAGCATGGGCAGGTCTCTTGGCTCAGCTCTCTCGTGCTTTATCACCCAGCTCAAGTGAGCGAGGACAGAATTAAACCCCAGGCAGGTGGAGGGGGAGAGGAATCCTTTGAAGGGATGCTTTGGCTCGAGAGCAAAGCCGCGGCCGGGCTGTCCCGGTGGCACGAAGGCCGGGGGATTTGGAGAACCTGTCTGGATGGCTGGCACCTGTTTCCCATCACTTAACAGGCAGCAGAAGACAATCGCTGGCTCAGCAGCACAGGGATATACGGCCAACAGGTGACCGGCACCGCCAAGGGCGGCTCCTCCGGGATCAGCCCCGGCCCGGCCGGTGTGCGGGACACAGAGGGAGAAAGGGATCCTCCCTGGAATCACCAAGCTGCTGCATGGCTCAAAACTCGCTGTACCTCTGCTTTGGTTTGGCTGTGCCACGTGTGCCACCTCCCCACGCTGTTTCCCTGTGGTTGGTTTAGGTTTTGTCACCCTGTGAAGTCTCACAGATCCTGTCTGGAGTGGGGATGGAAGATTTCCCTGGAGTGATTGCCCAGCAACAAACTTTTTTTTATTTTTTAATTTAAAAGGAAAAGATTCTTGCATCTGATGTCAACACTAGTCTGTAGCTGCTCTCCAACACTTGTACCATTCCTGAGTTGGGTTTTTTTGGACTATCCTTTTATTTTTTTATTCCTTTGTACAGTCAGTGTTGTTTAACTGATTCTACATGGTTTTGTTTTGTATAAATTAAAGTCTTTTTGTTTGTTTTGAACTACCAGTTGAAAGGAGAAGTATTCGTTTTTGTGTGGGCTGGAAAGAGGCTGAAGGGAAAAAGGTGGTGGTTTAGCCCATGCATGGGGATTTGGGACTGTTTGTGTTACAGGTGTATATTCCCATTTCCGGGTCATCCACAAAATAACTTGAATTACATTTTCTGGGGAGCCATGATTCCTGTTCTATAGATGCAGAAATCTGCAGAAATCTACAGAAATCTGTTCTTGATTCTCACAGAACCACTGATTTGGGGTAGTGGAGCCCTAAGGAAACACAAACTCATCTCCAACAGGGCTGGTCCCGTAGGTGGCTGCAGGAAGCCACACTCTCCAGCAGTTTGCCAGGAGTTGTGCCCAGTCCCTGCTCCACAGGGCAGGACAAGTACAGTCAAACCCTAAATCCCTCCTCTGGGTCTGGGTGATCCTGAGGGAGCAGCGAGTGCTGTGGCAGCCCAGACTGGAGCAAGCTGGAAGCCATCCTGGGACAAATGGGACTGACAGGGAGAGGATGCTGCAGGGAGCTCAGAGCACCAGTGTCACACCAGAGTGGCCTTTGGAGGCACCAGGAGCCCCAGAGAAAGAGGATTTGATCCTGGGGTGGAGGGAGACTTCTTGTCTGATCCCCTTCTCCCAGCCCACCTCCCCTTGACCTCCCTTTTCCCTTGCCTTCTCACTTCCCTAGGATCAGATTTTCCACTTCGTACCAGACTGGCCACGCTTGTTTTAACAGCTTAAGTAGTAATTGCTGGGGCTGGGAGGGGGCAGGGGGAAATGAGATCGTGTCTGCAGCCTGGAAAACCCTGGAGCTAAGGTGAAAGCCTGGTCAGGGAAGAGTCACACAGGCCTTTTTTTTCCTCTTTTTCTTCAGGGGGTTCTGGAAGTGTCTGTTCCCTCTCCCAGGGCCGAAACAAAGGCTGTGTGTGGTTTCAGGTGCGGTCGGGACAGCCGGAGCCCATTAGGGCGGAGCAGCGGGGACTGCGGGGCCGCAGCTGTGCCTGGGAAGAGCCGGGCAGGAAAACACTGCACAGCCTGAGCCGGGTGGGAAGGCTGGGAGAGCTTCAAGGCTCTCTGCTCCTCGGAGAAAGGAGGGAGCAGGTTGCTCTGGCATGATTCAGGGCTTTGGTCACTGAGTGTGTTTCTCCGCACTCACCTTTCTGATGAGAGGTTTCTTGGGTTGGTCCCACTGTCCCACATAGGCTGGGAAGAGGTGGTGACCTTCATACAACTGCAAGATGCTTGAAAATGAGGGTGCAGCTGCCCACGGGTGCATTGGAGGGGCAGGAGCCTGCTGGGTTCTGGGAGCAGGGATAGGTAGCACGGCACCCTTCCCTCCAGGACACAGTGCTGGGCCAATTCCTTGTCTTGGAGGGAGAAGATGAACCATAAAATCCTCATCTGTGTCTGGGATCTTTGAAAGTGACCCAAAAAAGTCCCTGTTCTAGGGTGCAGTTGGTGCCTGGACACATGGAGGTGAACATCTGGGAACTGTTGAGATGGTGGAATTTCTGTGGGCTTGGTCAGGGTGGGAAGAGTTGCTTTGTCGTTCACCTTCAGCTGAAGAAGCACTGAAAGAGGCTGGGTCAGGGTCCCAAGGTGTGGGTGAGGATTTCCAGTTGTTGGGAGCTGCTTTTCCAGCCATGCAGCAGCTGCCATTCTTCCATCCAGCCTTGCACCACTGAGGTGAAGGTTCCTGGCTTGTCCTTGCAGCTTCTGATCTTGGGAGCACAGGCATGAGGCACCTTAGGCTCCAGTGTGACACGTGCCATCCTCTGGCACTGCTCCTCTGGCTGTGGAAAGGAGCAGTGGGACAAGAACCAACCCAGAGCCTGGCACTGGCATTATGCTGTGACCACACAGAGCTCAGACATGGCTATGGGCAGAAGTTGGGCTCCAGGTCTTGTTCCCCTTTCCCTCCTGCACCAGTTCCCCTGGAAGGACCCTGGGACACCCCAAAGTGGCCCTGTGCCTCTGGGACCAAGGTGCTGTGCATCTGCCATGTTCCTTCCCAGCTGGAATTTGTGGGTTTGTGGATCAGGGAGTGCCTGGGGCCAGCTGGGTCAGTCTGGGGCTTTCAGGCTGCCAGGGCATGCAGGGTACAGGCCCTGGCAGCTCCTGCCTGGGCTGGCCTGATGCAATTCCCTGCTTGCAGAACATCAGCCTCCCCTGAGTGTCCCAGGGCAGGGTAACCCTCCCTCAGCATCTGCAGCTGGATGGACCCTTGGGAGCCACCTTGGCTGTGGAATGGGATTCAGGGCACAGCCATGGACACGCTGCAGCCCTCCATGCATGGCCATGGCCAGCTGGTGACAGACCTGGCTGTGCTTTGGGGTTTGGGTCCCAGAGAGCCCCAGGATCACCATGGGCAGCCCAGAGGCAGCAGCAGTGCTGTGTGCTGGTGGCACAGGTGGCACGGTGGTCACAGCACTGTCAGTGCTGCTGGCTGGAGGTCACTGTGCCAGAGCATTGTGGTGCACCCTGCTCACACCAGCGTGGGGGTGCTGAGGGTCCCCCGAATCACCGGGTCTGGGGCGAAAGGGCTTCCCCAAGGAGCCACAGACTGGGGGAGCACCAAACCATTCCATGTGAAAGCAGCTCTGGAGTGGGGGTGGGTTGGGTCACCCCCACCACAAAACAAAACCCCAACAAAAAAAGGAAAGGGCTCCCACCGGTTTTTTTGTCCTGTCCACCACGTGCTCCCCAAGAGGGGAGAACGGAGGTGCTGAGCTGCTCCCCGGGGCAAAACGCCCTCGGGTTTGCTGTTTCACAGGGGCTGCAAACCCCCCTCAGGGCTGAGGCTCTCACCAGAGCCGGAAGAGTTAATGCTCCCAAAATGCCATTAAATGTTCCTGCTGCAGGTCAGTCTCCATCGGGGATTAGGGGGATCTGGCCTGGGAGCCGGGGCCGGCTCCTGCCAGCTCTGGGCCGGTGCGGGACGTGCTGGTTGAGCCCCAGCACAACGTGCCGGGGTCTGGTGTGGCTCAGGAAACATCCTGGCTGTAAATCACCGGGGAGGGAGGGCTGGGAGCCCCTCCGGGGGGCCTGGGTGGGCACCCACCCCGCCAGGCCAGACACGGTGCTGTGCCCGCAGCACGGCACGGGCGGGATGCGGGCTGGAAAGCCGGGATGGATCCGTGCCGCTGTCCCGCTCCCGGCACCTTCGGCTGCGGGGCCGGTGGTGCCCGAGATGCGGTGCGGGGTGAGGGCGCCCGGGCCCGCCGGGTCCCGCCGTGGGCTCCGCGTCCCTCCCGCCGGCCGCCCCGTCCGAGGGGACCGCAGGCTCCGGCTGTTTTCTCATCCTGCAGGAATTCGGCTCCGTGGGCCGGGCGGGTTTCTGTGTGCGCCCCCCCGCCCCCCCTTTCACTCTCCCTCTTTGGAGACTTTCTGCATTCTGCCTTTGATCTCCCCCCGTGTTTGCCCAGGGATCGCCGGGCTCGCCGGGGTTAGAGGCTGAGGTCAGCGCCTTTCCCATTCCAAACACCCAGAAACATCAGTGGGAAGGGAGGGGATTCAGATTACAACCTTCCCGTCCTCCCCTTCCACCCCACTCGCCCCGCTGGCCGTGCCGGGGATGGACTGAGCCCCGAGAGCCGCCCGCCACTGCCGCCGCGTCCCGAGAGCCGACCGCGATGGATGGAGGCGGCGGGCGGCATCGCCGGTGCTCCGGCGGGCGCCGGGTGTGCTGAAGGACAGAGGTTTGGTCCTCTCCTCCTGCTCTTTGTCCCCCCGCCCGCCTTCTCCCTCATCCCGTCCGTCCTGAATGTGATTTCCCCCGAGCCCTCGCCAGCGAGCCAGGCCGGCGGCGCGGGGCGGCCGCGATGGCTCCTCGGGGCAGAGGCGGCCGCGGGGCCCGGGGGCAGCGGGCGGGCCGGCAGCGGGGCCCGCTGCGCATCGCGCTGCTCCTGCCCGTGCTGGCCGCGGCGGCCGGGCTCAGCCTGCAGCCGGGCAGGATGCGGCACCTGGGCGTGTGCCCCAACCAGCTGAACCCCAACCTGTGGGTGGATGCCCAGAGCACCTGCGAGCGGGAGTGCCAGGCCGACCAGGTGAGCGAGGGGGCTGCGGGCGGTAACGGGGTTTGGGGGGCATCCCCAGGCAGCCGAAGGAGATGCTTTGGGGTGTGGTGTGGGTCCTGTGCTGGGTGGCACAGCCGGTTCAGTTGTTTGAGAGCAACGGGCTCTGCAGCCCTGCTGCAGCTTTACCCCCTAAGCCCCTCCTGTCTGCTGGGCTCCCCTGTTGTCCACAGGCAGAGAAACTGCTTGTTGCCCCCTCGTGTCACCCCCTCAGACCGTGTCCCATGGTCAGAACACCCTCCTTGTGCACCCCCAGGATGCTTCCACCCTGTCAAAGGGCTGGCTGGGATGAAGGGAATGGGTGTGCTGGGACACGGACCCCATCAGCCCGAGAACAGAATCCTGTCCCAAATTTCCCCTAGGGGCCGGAGCCCACCCACGGACCGGGCTGTCCATTCCAGAGAGCCCTGGCTCCACCAGGCTGAGCAGGGGTAACCCCATCCCGGTCAGGGCTGTCTGAACCCCGAGGGGAGACTCCTTCACAATTCATCTGTTGGTCCTGCCTCCCCTCGGCCAGCAAAAGCTGAGAAGGGCAAGTTGCTCTCTGCTGTGAGGAGAAGGGACCATCATCATCACTGCGGTGCACCCCAAAACATCCTGGGGGTGCTGAGGGTGGGCTGGGGCTGGGATAGCTGTGCCGGGGAGCTCTGGCTCTGGCCGGGGCCCAGCGATGCTGAAAATGCACGGGGCTGCGCGGGGGACACCTGCCCACCCCAAAGTCCCACAGGGGTGGGAACAGCACCCACAGCCCCAGCACAGCGGTGACCTCCACGTCCCCCCCAATCTCTTCTCCCTCCCCGGGCAGGACTGTGAAGACTTTGAGAAATGCTGCACCAACGTGTGTGGGCTGCGGAGCTGCGTGGCCGCTCGCTTTGCCGACGGCAGCGTCCCGGCGCTGGCGCTGGCGCCCGCAGCGTCCTGCGAGAGCTTCGTGTGCGCGCAGCAGGGCTCCGACTGCGACATCTGGGACGGGCAGCCCGTGTGCAAGTGCAAGGACCGCTGCGAGAAGGAGCCCAACTTCACTTGCGCCTCCGACGGCCTCACCTACTACAACAAGTGCTACATGGACGCCGAGGCGTGTCTGCGCGGCACCCGCCTCACCACCGTGCCCTGCAAGCACATCTTCACCTGGCCCGACACCAGCCCCGTGCCGCAGGAGACCACGGCGCGCCCCACGCCGGGCGCGGGCCCCGAGCTGCCGGTGCCGCCCGCGCTCTACACCAACCCCTTCCACCAGTCGGTGCGCGCCGGCGGCACCGTCAGCTTCCGCTGCGACGTGAGCGGCCGCCCGCAGCCCGACATCACCTGGGAGAAGCAGAGCGAGCGGGAGGAGAACTTCATCATGCGGCCGGACCAGATGTACGGCAACGTGGTGGTCACCAACATCGGCCAGCTGGTCATCTACAACGCCCGCTACGAGGACGCCGGCATCTACACCTGCACGGCCCGCAACGCCGCCGGGCTGCTCCGCGCCGACTTCCCGCTGTCGGTGCTCCGGCGGGAGCCGGGGGGGACCCCGCGGAGCGGCAGCCCCCAGCCCTTCCCCAGCGCCGAGTGCCTGAAGGAGCCGGACCGGCGGCGCTGCGAGCCCACGGAGGTGCGCTGGCATTTCGATGCCAAGCAGGGCTCCTGCCTGACCTTCCGCTACGGCGGCTGCGGGGCCAACAGGAACCACTTCGAGACGTACGAGGAGTGCCGAGCCGCCTGCCTGGGCAGCGCCCGCCCCACCTGCCTCCTGCCCATGGTGCAGGGGCCCTGCCAGAACTGGGAGCCGCGCTGGGCGTACAACCACCTGCTGAAGCAGTGCCACTCCTTCGTCTATGGCGGCTGCGAGGGCAACACCAACAACTTTGAGAGCAAGGAGACCTGCGAGGACGTGTGCCCCTTCCCCAAGAGCCTGCAGTGCAAGGCCTGCCGCCTGAAGAGCAAGATGGTGCTGAGCCTCTGCCGCAGCGACTTCGCCATCGTGGGGCGGCTCATGGAGATCGTGGAGGACCAGGACTCCGGCATAGCCCGCTTCGCCCTCGAGGACGTCCTCAAGGATGAGAAGATGGGCCTCAAGTTCTTCAACATCAAGTACCTGGAGGTGACCCTGACCGACATGGACTGGAGCTGCCCCTGCCCCAACATGACGGCGGAGGACGGGCCCCTGATCATCATGGGCGAGGTGCACGACGGAATGGCCACGCTGGACCCCAGCAGCTACGTCCGGGCCGCCAACGACAAACGGGTGAAGAAGATCTATGAGCTGATGGAGAAGAAAACCTGCGACCTCCTGAACCGCTTCCAGGACTAGGGGAGAGTCAGGATGTGCTGACAGGGGAGCTGCAGACACAGCATGAGGGGGCAGCCTGAGGGAGCCCCCGTACCAGTGCCTGTGTCTAGAGGTTACCACTGCCAGGTAGTTCTCCCCCACCCCGTCCTGAGCCCCAGACCAGCTCCCACCTCCGCTGTAATTTATCTGCTGCATGTTCCCCCACCGTGTGACCCCTACCCCAGCCTGTCCAGAAGCAATGGAGAACTGGGTTGGGCTGCAGAGGGGTGGGAGACCTGCTGGGAACACCCCACCCATAAAATCTTCCCACTTCACCAAAGCCTCTGGGCCCAGTGTAACACCCCTGGGTGCTGGACCTGACCCTTCATTGGTGCTGGAGTTGGAACTGGGGACACCCCCACCCCCAGTGTTTGTGCTGAAAACATCAGGGAGCTGCTGGGGTGTGGGGGGCAAAGCACAGAGTTTATTGGGGGGACAACAGCACAATCCTGAGGAAAGGGGGAAGGGAGACATCATTGGCACAGCATCCTCCGAGGAAATGGAGCAAGGAGTCTCCCCCATGCCCAGGGGTGTTGTCCCTCCCCCCACACCCCGTGGCAGCTGTGCTGGGTCCTGTGGCCCAGGCTGGGGCACCCCACTGCAAAGGGAGCCCCAAAGGCACCAGGGCAGATGGACCCTGCCCAGCCAAGCCAGCCCCAGCTGGGTGAGTGGGGCTCTGCCCCATCGCTGCTGTCCCCAGCCCCAGTGGCAGCCACGGCGGGACAATGACACCCTGCAGGAGGCAGCAGTGGGGACAGCAGTGCCGGGAGGCGCTGGTAGTGCCGGCAGGGCTGGTTACAGCTTGCGGAAGATCAGGCTCTTGTTGTTGGCCGGCATGTCCACCTGGAAGCACAGAGCCTGGCTCAGAGGTGCCCAGCAGCACGGGCAGCCCCGGCCCAGCACGTACCATCCTCTCCAGGCTCAGCCCCGGGCCCAGCGCCATCCTGACCATCCTCTCCAGGCTCAGCCCCGGGCCCAGCACCATCCTGACCATCCTCTCCAGGCTCAGCCCCGGGCCCAGCACCATCCTGACCATCCTCTCCAGGCTCAGCCCCGGGCCCAGCGCCATCCTGACCATCCTCTCCAGGCTCAGCCCCGGGCCCAGCACCATCCTGACCATCCTCTCCAGGCTCAGCCCCGGGCCCAGCACCATCCTGACCATCCTCTCCAGGCTCAGCCCCGGGCCCAGCACCATCCTGACCATCCTCTCCAGGCTCAGCCCCGGGCCCAGCACGTACCATCCTCTCCAGGCTCAGCCCGTTGGCCTCGGCCAGCTCCCGCAGCATTGCCGTGTCCCGCAGCCCCCAGGCGGGATTTCTGCGGGAGGAGGAGCCGGGGGTCACACCCGGGACACCCAGAGCAGAACCCCCGGCTGGGGGCTGCCCTCCGGCCTGGCTTATCTCGAAGGACCACGCTGGGAGGGAGCTTCCTGCAGCTGCAGGGGTGGGACACAGAGGACAGGATGGGCCCCAGGAGCTCCCAGCCCCCTCCTACCTCTGCCTCAGGCTGCGATCAAAGTCCACGTTGCTCTGGGGGCTGATGTGGCCGTCCACGGCGTAGGGCTGTGGGACACAGCTGGAGCTGCAGGCAGGAACCCCCCTGTGCCCCCCCAGTCCCCTGCCACGGGCTGCTGCCCCCACCAAGCACAGAAGCCAAGCGGGAAGAGACACGGCCCTCAAGGAGTCGTGTCACCCACTGTGAGTCCTGTCACCCTCTGCAGGCACCCCAGACCCTGCTTTGGATAAGGTGAGGGAGGACAGGACCTGCCTCCTCCAAAACTGCACCTTTCAGTGCTCAGCATGTGCCCCAAAAGGCAGAGAACCCCCCAAAAGCCAAGCCCCTGCATTTCCCAGCTCCCTCCCTAAGCCATGAGCAGAGCTGCCCCCCAGTATCTGCTCTGGCACCCTGCAGCCCCCAGGATGCTCCTGCACCAGGACAGGGGACCCACCCCATAGGTGAAGAGCACACCTCCAGGCTTCAGCAGCACCCCGGCACCCCTGAACAGGCCCTGGGGGACGAGAGAGGTGGGGACAGGTCAGGGGGCTGGGGACACCCCCGGGAGCCCCCCCTGAGCAGGGACAGGGGCTGGGGAGGGCGCTCACCTCGGTGCAGCGCAGCTCTGAGATGTGCATCATGTTGATGCTGACCAGCAGGTCCAGGCTGGCGGGCTGGGTGCCCCCCCAGGTCTCCCAGCCCTGGGACACGTCCAGCAGGATGGGGGGCAGCAGGTTGGGCAGCCCCGTGGCCTCCACGTAGGCAGCGATGCTGTGGGCACCGAGCCCAGCTCAAGGCCGGCCGGGTGCCCCTGCAGCCGCTGCAGGCAGGGACAGAGCCCTGCACGGACCCTCAGGAGAGGAGAAACACCCACAGGGATGTGGGTCCAGCACAGCCTGGGGGTCCTTACCCAGCCCTCTGCTTCCAGCTGCCACACGGAGAGCTGGAAGCACCTGGACAACCAGCACAGGCCGCAGGGCCCAACCTCGCCAAGTTTGGAGCCCTCTCCCCTTGTGGGGAACCCCCTTGGCACCACTGCACCAGCACCTCCTGATTTGGGTGTTATTTACACCCTTTCTGGCACATTCACCACCGAGGTCTCAGCTCCTGCAGCCTCCCAGCCTGGAGATTATTTTTACCCAGGGTGGTGGGTGCTGCTGCGTGGGCAGGACAAAACTCCTCCAGGACAGGGGCTGGTTCCAGCATCTCCCCAACAGGCTTTTTTTTTTTTTTTTTTCTACAGTGGAAAGCTGGATTTTGGGGGTTTTCTGGGAAAAAATAAAGTCCTGAGCTGGGGAGCATGGGTTGTTTGGGAGTTGGATATTGGGGATCTATTGAAAAAAATATAGTGAGTATTGACCTGGGGAGCCTGGGCTGGGCAAGAGCTGAATATTGTGGTTTGCCGGGAAAAAATAAAGCGTCAAGCCAGAGCGCCTGGACTGTCCAAGGGGGTCTTTGCTGTGAAAAAATACACATTAATCTCATCTGAGAGCAGGATATTGGGGTTTTCCTGGCAAGAGTACAGTACTGAGCAGGGGAGCTTGAGCTGCTGGAGAGTTGGCTATTGGGGTTTTTCCTGAAAAAATAAAATAATGTGGAGCCTGAGCCCACTGTTGAGTGGGTCTTTTCTGGGAAAAAAATATGTATCCAGTTATTCCAAGAGGTGGATATTGGGGTTTTCCTGGAGGGAGCAAAGCACTAGGCAGGAGAGCCAGGCCTTCAGGAGAATTAGATATTGGGGTTTTCCCCAAATCCCCAAACGGAATAAAATAAATAAAGACAAAACCAAAACGGGGAGCAGGGAACCGAGGCCGCGGTGCATGGCCCGAGGGAGGGGCCGCAGGCGGTGCCCCCGGAGTGCCGCGGGCTCCCCCGTCCCCCCGGGACCCCCGGCCCCGCTCACCTGCGCAGCGCCCGCGGGTCGATGTCCGAGGGCTGCCAGCGCAGCTGCGGCAGCGCCCGCGCGAAGTGCGCGGCGTGGAGCCCCGAGCCCGCGGCCACCTCCAGCACCCGCAGCGCGCCCGGCCCCGCGCACTCCCGCAGCACCGCCAGGATCGGGCCCTTGTTCCGCTCCGCCGCCGCCGGGACCTGCATGGCCGGGCCGCGAGCGAAGCGCGGCCGCGGCACCGCCCCGCGCCGCGGGAGGAGCAACGCGGGGAGGGGAAAGGCGCAGCGGCCGCCCTGAGTTGTTGAGATTTTCTAAGCCTTCTGATGCTTGCATTCTTGTAGCAAACTTTCACACACGCTTTCTGTAAATAACTTATTGTTTTGCATTCTTTTATGGAGGAGGGGAAATTTGGTGGACTGTTGGTTTGTCCGGTGTCGTTGGAGAGGTGGCACAGTCACCGTCCAATTCACTGTCATTTTTGGAAAACTGTGAGTGTTGGAGTCAGAAAATAAACTCGCCCTTTTCTTCGCCCTGAGAGTAGCGGTGCTGGCGTGTTTCGTGTCCTATGGCGACATCGAGCAAGACGAAAAGTAACTGCGCCGCCCGGGAATCGAACCCGGGTCGCAAGAATGGGAATCTTGCATGATACCACTACACCAGCGGCGCGGCCGGGAGCGCTTCTGCCCCGCTGCCCCTCGGTCCCGCCGCCCCCGCGGGGACCCCCGGCCCCAGCCCTGGCCCGGCCGTTCCCCCAGCACCGGCATCCCCCAAAAGGGACAAAGTGAGGCTCTGCGCGGACACCCCAGGGAAACGGGGCCGGGGGGGGAACCACCCCCCCTCTTCCGCGGCAGCTGTCAGTGGTGATGGAGGTGCGGAGGGATCCATCTGGAGCACAGGGATTAGGGGTTCAGCCCTCCCCAGCATGGAAGGGCTCAGGGATGCGCCAACAGGCGCTTAGAAACCCCGGGCAGATCCGGGGGAAACTGAGGCACAGCCCCCAGCACGTTACAAGGCGGGTGACAGCCACTGGTGACATCCCGTGGGTCAGGGGTGTATTTAGGCACAGTAACAGGGTTGGGGGTGGCAGCAGTGGATGCACACCCGCGCAAGCCCCACGCGTGCCCGGCACCCACCAAGGGCCAGGCGAGGCTGGGCTTTTATGGGAGGTACCCTCCTACACCCCTCCCTCTCCAGCCACTACCGGGGCAACGTGGCGGAAAGGCAAAGGTCACCCTCGTGGGGTGGCTCTGCAGCCCCCGGAGCCTCCCGGAGACCCCAGTGTGTTTGTCACACGGCCTCTCCCCAAAACTCTGGGTGCTGTAGCCAGCCACGGGGGCGGCCGGTGGACACTGTGGGGTGGCGGGGGACCAGCTCGGGGTCGTGTCCTGGGTCTGCACCTCCTGCCACGTGGGGACACCTTGGCGGAACCTCCCGCTCCAAAGATCACCGTGCTGGCGGGGACGCGGCTGCCCACCCGGCTCCCTGCGCTGTCCCCGTGGTGGTGGTACCTCAGCCCCTGCCTCTGCACCCCTTCACTTTTCCCTGCCCGGGTCCTTTGTGTCCCAGGAATGACCCCTGTCTGTCCCCTGTGTGTGCCGGGGCTCCAGTGTCCCGTGTCCCGAATGTCCCCGTGCGGGTCCCCGCCGAGTTTGCCGTGACTCCCGCGTCCCCTGCGCGCCTGTGCCATCTTGTGTCCCACGTGCCTGCTGTGCCCTCTCCCCTACTTCAGCCCCGCACGGTCCAATGTCCCTTCTGCGCGTTCCGTGTGTCCTGTGCGAGTCTCCCGCATGTCCCCTCTGTGTCCCATGGAAGTCCCCACATGTGCTCGCAGCATGTGCCCTGCTTGTTCCTGCATCCTGTGTGTCCCCGTAAATCCACACGCTGGATTTGCTGCCAATGTATCCCGTGCGCGTCCCCTGTGTGTCCCCACAACGCAGACATGTCTCTTGCACATCACACACGTGTCGCGCGTGTCCCCGCACGCCTCCCACCGATCTGTGTCCCCCCCCCGACCCGTCCCGCGGGTGTCCCCCGCTCCCCCCGGGCTCTGGGCGCCGTCTCCGCGTCCCCCTCGCTCCCTGCGCGTTCCCCTTTAAGCGCGGGGGCGTGTCGGAGCCGGGGGGGCCCGGCCCTGCCTGCTTAAGGCCCCGGCGAGGGGCACCTGCGGCACTCGAGAGGGCGGCGGGGCCGTGGGCCGGGGCCCGCACCATGTACACGCTGACGCGGGGCCCCAGCAAGCTCGCCACGCAGCGGCGCACAGGTACCGGGGGGCGCGGGGCCGGGGCCGCGGGGGCTCCGTCCCGCCCGGCCGCGCTGACGCCCCGCGCTCCCCGCAGGTCCCACGCAGCAGGCGGTGGAGAGCAGCAAGCTGGGCGAGTACCGGGGGCGAGCGCAGCCCGGCCTGTGGCCCCCGGCCAGGTGAGCGCCGGTGACCTTGGCGGGGAGCGGCGCGGGGCGGCCGGGCCTGACCTTGAAGGGAACGGGAACGGGAATGGGACCGGGACGGCCGGGCCGGACGCGGGACGGGGGCCCGGGGGCTCCGCTCGGTGCCGCTCGGCCCGGGGGTCTCGGCGGTGCTCGCGCGTCCCGCGGAGCTCCGGGCACGCCTGGGCTCGGTGCCCTGAGCCGCGGCCGCCCCGCGCCCGGGACACGCCGGGGTGGCCGCCCCCCCTCCTGCCCACGGCCGTCCCCAAACCCGCGGGCGGTGGGAGCGGCGGGGTCACGCCAAGGAGGCGGCGCGGGGGGGTCCCGGTGCGGGCAGAGCCGGGGCCGGGCTGGTCCAGCCCCTCCGCCGGCGGCCCCGATTGCACGAAGCGGGCGGCGGGGCCAGCGCCGGTCCCGCCCGCCTTGGCCGCGCCGCGCACCCCCGGGGCCCGCGGAGCCCACGCGGAGCCGGCGCTCCCCTGAGCCCCGAAAGCCGGGGTGACACTTTGTGATGAATTCCAGTGTCCCGCAGCGGTACCCGGAGCTGTTGGCAGGGGGCTGGGGGTATTCCAGGGGCATCCCTACGGAGACCCTTTCCCGACTGGAGGCCTGGAGTCACAGCACACCCAGACAGGGTAGTGGGACCCCACTGGTTCTGCACGTCCTCTCCAGCTCCAAGAAATGAGCTCCCCCTTACCCCCCAGTTCCTCTCCTTCCCAGGACCCCTGGAATTCACTGGAGTGGCTTCTCCACACTTGCCCTCCTCCCTGCCCCAGGCTGTGGGGGCTTGAGAGTCGCTGCCCTCCCCAGCCCCTGCCTGCAGATCTGCAGGAGCTGCCTCCTCCCAGTCCCTCCTGCCCTCCAGTCCCACTCCTAGGGCCCCTTAGACTTTGCCCTGCGAGGAACGTGGCTGTTGCAAGCGTGTCCTGCCCTAGAGCTGGGCAGAAAACCCAAAATGCTGGAGTTTGCATTGAATGTGCTCCCAGGTCTCATCCCAAGTCTTGCCTTTAGCTCTGGTGGGTGTTGCTGCATCCGGGCAGGGAGTGGTTGAAGTGCCCCTCACCAGAGGGGATCCCAGCTCTTAGGAAGCCTGACCTGCTCCCACTTTTCAGAGTGTAACATCCCAGTCCTGGGACACCATGTGTGCCCCATGCTGGGGCCAGAGCTGTTCCTGTGTACCTGGGTGTTTGATCTGCAGAGGATGGCACATCCCCTGTCCAGTACCTGACTGAATTTCACTTCCGTTTCCTGATATTCCTGCACTTTTCGTGGCAGATTCTTTATCTTAGGGACTACACTTGGTACCAGATTGGAGGATGGGTAGGAGATGGGCAGCTGGGGCTTTTCCCCAGGGAGGCTCCCTTGCACCCCTCCTGTGTCAGAATCCCCTGTCCCTGGGGCTGGGTCCCTTTCCATCGCAGTCCTTGGGGACAGGGCAGGGTGGCTGCAGCTGTGGGTGAGTGTGTGCACTGTGGGGACACAGTCCAGGACACCTGAACCGCCCCAGTTCTTGCTGGGGTGGGCAGAGCTGCCTGTGCCCTCACCTCCCCCTTGCTTCCCTCCCTCCACAGCCCAGCACAGAAACTCGTCTTCAACAGAGTGAATGGCAAGAGGCCCCCACTGCTGCTGCAGCAGATCTCAGCCCCTGAAGAATGTTACACGCTGGCCCACGAGGAGAACGTCCGCTTTGTCTATGAAGGTGAGGGCACAGGGTCCCTGGGGCAGCAGCCAGGGGAGCTGGAGCACATGGAGCCCCTCCCCAGCACCTGGGAGTCCCCAGCCTGGGCACTTCCCTCCTTTGCTCTGCCTCCCGCTCCTGTCCCGCAGCCCCCTGCCCTGGGTCCCAAACCCACCCGGCCTCGTTCCCTCCCCAGCCTGGCAGCAGGTAGAGCAGCAGCTGGACAGCAGCCGGAGCGGGGACAGCGCCTGCGGCCCCGTGCAGTACGTGGAGAAAACCCCCAACCCCGGACTCAAAAGTGAGTGGCAGTGCTTGTGGCCCTTTGGGGTGCAGGGAGGGGCTGTGGGCTCAGCCTGCAGCTGAACGGGGCTGTAGTGGAAGGAGGAGGAGGATTCCAGTGCTGGATGTGCCAGAGGGGCTGGATGGGTCTGTCCTGCTGGTGCTGAGGTCACTCTGGGGGTGCTGGGGGCACAGGTGTCCCCAGGCACTGGGGTGGGGGTGTCCCACTGCATCCCTTGCATGTTCCACTGTGTTGCTGACTCCTCTGGGATTCAGGCCCTCTCCTGCCACCAAGGGGTTCAGCATCACGCTGGAGAGAGAGGAGCTGCCTGTGGGAACCTGCTTCTCCTGGGGCCAGCAGGACCAATTGGGCTCGGGGACAACACTTGTCTGGTGGCACCTGGAGTCAGCAGCCTTTGCGCTCTCACAGCAGCTGAGAGCTCCCCAAGGAAGAGAATGTCCCTGTAGATCCAGTCTGGCCTTTTGGGGACATGGCACAGGGGTGGAGGAGACCTGGGGGTGTCATTGGATTGGAGATCAGGAAAGGTTCTTGCCCCCGAGCGTGCTGGCACTGCCCAGGCTCCCCAGGGAATGGGCACAGCCCCGAGGCTGCCAGAGCTCCAGGAGAGCTTGGACAGGGATGTCCAGGGTGAGATTGTTGGGGTGTCTGTGCAGGGCCAGGAGCTGGGCTGGGTGATTCCTGTGGATCCCTTCCAGCTGAGGATATTCTGTGATTCCATGGTTATTTTTTCTGGGGTTTGGAAGGGGCACCCAGAGCTCTGCTCCTGCTCCAGCTGTTCCCCTCTTTCTCAGACTTCGTTCCCATCGACCTGGAGGATTGGTGGGCACAGCAATTTCTGGCCAAAATCGAGAACAGCTCATAAAAGGGAAGAAAAGGTTGCCTTTGGTTTCTTTCTAAGAGAAACGAAGCTGCGAGCACCTGGTGACAGCCCAGCATCGGAGGCGTTTTTGAAGCGTTTTTGAGACGCCCGAGGTGGAGCGAGCCAGCCCCGAGCACCGGACCACAGCCATGCCCGGCCCCGCGCCCTCCCCGTGCCCGGCACAGGAGCAGCGTGCAGCCCCAGCCAGGATTCCTTAAGTGCCAGTTCTCGGCCTGCTGCGGCTCCTGCAGCCTCCAGCTCCAGGGACACTGCGGTGCCACGCTGGGGACAGGGAGCGGCTCCCCCTGCGGCCGCGGGAGGCCAGGGGGTGCTGCAGCAGCACCGCCAGACAATAAAGCGCTGAAACTGCCCGTGGAGCCGCGCCTGTGCCGGGGGAACGGGGGAAGCAGGGGCCGCAGCGCCGT
The DNA here is from genome assembly GCF_028018845.1 of Melospiza georgiana. Classification (NCBI taxonomy): domain Eukaryota; kingdom Metazoa; phylum Chordata; class Aves; order Passeriformes; family Passerellidae; genus Melospiza; species Melospiza georgiana. The sequence goes on from NC_080445.1 coordinate 15,507,231, forward strand.
GCCCCCGGAGAGGGGATGCTCCCAGCTGACCCGTGGCTCCTCTGGATCCAAGGGCTTGGAGCTCCTCTCCCTTGCAGCTGCATCCTTGCCCCGATGCTGCCTCATCTCCCGGGGCTCAGCAGGGGCTGCTGCTGTCTTAGGTGATGTTTGGGAGTGGGGGGCATATGGGAATCTGCAAGGGGGGGCTGAGCACCCTGGCTGTGCATGTCGGTGGGCAAAGCTGCAGGAATGGCAGTGCCAGGGCCAGCTGCCCACTGCCATGGAGGCCAAAAGGCTCCAGGTCTCCCCCTCACTGTGGCTGTTTGGGAGAGCTGAGAGGGGATAGTTGTGGCTACCTGAAGTAAAGAGAACGGGGACCCCACCTTCTGCTTCTACAAAAAAAAACTCCTCAGCTGATGGGCTTTTCAAGCCAGACTGAGCTCTTCTCCTTCTGGTTTGTAGGACACCCCTCTACCCCCATGCCCTTCTCCCCAGGCAGAGAGCAGAAGGCCAGCACAGGCTGAACAGAGTCTGACTCGAAAGGAGGCCAGGAAACACCCACTGGAAAAAAAAATCATCTTTATTATTCCTATGAGGGGAACAACAACCACACTGCAGCCAGGGGGGAGTAGAAGCTGGCCAGGAGCTGTGTTGCTTCTCCCACCTGGGAGGCCAGAGCAGTGCCAGCAGCAGCTGTGCCCCTGGCACCTGCCCATGGAGCACTCCTGGTCCTGCTCCCAGCCCCAGGCTGGCACACCAGGCACTGTGGCTGTGACTGAAATCAGGAGCAGCACCACGCACAGCCCACAGTGCCTGCCTCGCTGCCAGGCAGGGTGTGCCAGCCCTGGGACAGGGAAATGCTGCTTCCATAACACCTCCTTCATTCAGGCCAGGGGATGTCATCCCTGCCGTGGACTCTCCCCCAGCTCTGCCATGGCAGCAGGGGCAGGGAGGGGGTGAAGCTGCCTCCGTGTCCCCACCCAGCACCAAGCCTTGCAGGGGCACCAGAGCCAACATGAACAGTTGCTGCTGTGCTCAGGGCACTGCCAGCCCATCTGCCCAGCTAAAAGCATCCCCCCTTTCTCTTCCCTCCCTGGGACAGTCCCTGCTGCTGGGATTCCCCCTGCATGGTGCCCTGGCAGTGGCTGGCTCTGCTGCCCACCAGGATGCTCCCAGGGTGCAATCCCTCCCTGGCAGCAACTCCACAGGACTCCAAGGTGTCAGAGCAGGCCTGCTGGCTGCTGACTAATAAAAGCACACATCTTTAAGATCCAGGGAAATTCTTAGTAACATGATGCACCATTATTCTGAACAACAACATTAGGCAAAGGAAAGAAATTGAACAGGAATAAATGAGTCAGTCACAAGGAAAAAAATGAAAACCCAACCCAAAAATATAACCCAACCCCTGACAATGCAATCACTGGGAGGGAATCAGCCCCCCTTGCCATAAATATTAATTATGTGCAATTGTGTGTAGTACTATAGTGCAAATAGCTCTGCATTGATCATGGGGCAGCTCCCAAGGGGCTGCCCCAGGTGACACAGGGACTAGTTAAGGACAGACAAGAATCAACACAGATTTCCAACAAACAAACAAAAAAAACCCCAACCCAGTCATTGGGAAACTCCAAAAAGGAGCTGCCTCCTCCAACTGGGCCCAGGCAAGGCTGGGCAATGCTGGTGCCCAGCAGCATCCTGGAGCCAGGCAGGGGCAGGACAGGGCCTTTGCTCCTGCCTGCTGCTGGCACAGCCTGGTCAGGGGCAGAGGGGATGAGGAGGCAGGTGCAGGACAGATGTGGTCAGGTTGGAGCTGTGTGGGGTGTAGAGGTGAGCTCAGCAGGACATGGGCACAGCGAGGGCATCGCTGGCTTCAAGCTGGTCCTGTGGCTGCACTGCACAGTGTGGGGCCGTGCTGCTGGCAGAGCCCCTGCATGGGCACAGCACTGAGGCCAGCAGCATCCCTGGGCACCCTGTGACACTTCATACCCATCCCACAGAGCACAGCCAAGACCCTGCAGCACCTCTCCCTCAACCCACAGCGTCCCCAGGGACCTTGTGGCACCTCTCACCCGTCCCTGCAGTGTCCCTGGGCACCCCTCGCTGCCCCCAGCTCTGGCTCCCAGCCCTGCCCATCACGTGCTGTTCTGAGGCCGAGCTCTGGGCACTGCTCCATGGCTACCTCTCACCCAGAGCCAGCTCCTGGCACCACAGCTCCCCCTGCACAGCTGGGGCCAGAGCCAGCTCCTCGAGCCACGCTTGGCAAGCTTTCCCTAGCGCTTAAAGGAGACAGAGCCTCCTCTTTCCATGCCAGGCAGGTGCCAGACAGGAGCTGAGCTGTCCCCCCCTGGCTGCACACAGAGTGCTCCCAGGGGTGATTCCAGCACCTCCTGCTGCCCCAAGGACGGTTTGGATCTGAGCTATGTGAGAGCCTCCTGCTAAACCACGAGCAACCACCAAACAACACAGGGACATGCGGGTGAGGAGCGCGGGGCGCGTCCCGCTGGGTGTGAGTGAGAGCAGGGAGGAGGGAGCACAGGGGATCCTCCTCTGCCATCCCAAGTCCAACGCCCCTCTCCACCCATCCAGGCTCTCCCGGGTTTTTGGGTGGAGTTTTTTTGCTGTATGGATGAAGAAGGCTGGAGAGTGGCAGTGTCACATGCGCGCACACACGCACACCCACGCACCCCGGAGCCAGAGCTGCCATCCCCTCACCCTCGCTGGGAAGGTTTACATTGATACAGTATTTAAGACACGCCGATATATAAATTACTGTCTCTATATATACTATGTATAGGCTGAGGGCCAGTCCGTGCCAGGGCACCAGGGGCTCATTTCCCTCTGTCCTCTGTGTAGTGCTGGAAGCGAGTGAAGCTCATGAAGACCTGCTCCAGGGAGATCTGGCTCACCGAGTAGTCCTCCAAGCGATATTTCTCTTTGGCTTTCTCCAGGGCCCCAAAGACCTGCAAGGGAGGGCAGGGACAGGAGGCAGCGTGACTCGGTGTGGGGGGACTCCCAGGAGCACAGGGGAGCCCCAGGCTGTGACAGGGAGCACCGACTGTGACAGGGAACCTCCCAGCTGTGGCAGGGAAAGCAGAGAAAGCTTTGTTCTCCAGGGAGACCCAGGAAAACGACACCTTCCCGGGCAGGAGAGTGGGGGGAAGCCAGGAGCATCTGACACCATTTTAAAACATATGCTATGGATATGATTGTTTTACACAATTATATGTGATAAATGCACACATACATACATATATACAAATACATACATAGAGATACATGTATATATGTATTTATATATATACACACACATATCTGGGTTTGAATCCCTGCCCAAGGCTTCTGCTAACACATTATATATATAAAATATTTACATAATATAGAAATAACAGGATACTATATACACTATACATAACTATCTGTATCTAGCATACACATCATTTTTATATTGAGCTACATATGATATACATATTGATAAACTCACTCTCTAGTTTTTATATAATCCTATACATAGTTTTAATATAATCTGCATACTATGTACTCTCTATATATATACTCTATAGACTATACTATATACTTGATATAGAGTATATAATCTTATAGAGTACTACCTATACCACATACCCTATTGAGTATATATTATATATTGTATAAATACAATTAAAGTATATGATATACACTACATCCAGTGCATGTAATATACAGATACATACATATATATATATACACACACTTAGATCTGAATATGAAAACTATCTATATACTATGAATATCTCTCTATGTATTCACATATAGATAATGTACATGTAGGCAGTATATACAGAGAGCTATACTAGGTATGCTCTATACCTAGCCCTGCATTCTGTATGCAGAGGGTTACATACTGTATCTGTACTGTGGGGTTTTATCGGTGTCCCTCAGGATCAGTGGCTGGGGAGAGCCACTGCCCACAGCCCCAGTGGGACCACACTGAAGCACTGCCAGGGGGTTCCTGGGGCTGAGGGGCAGGAGCAGGGAGCAGTCAGCACGGGGAAGCTGTGCCCACCCATGCCAGCTTTCCACAGTGTAATGCAGTGTGGGGAGGATGCACCACCGAAAGCAAAGCACCAAGAACGTGGGAAGGGGCAGGAGAAGGGTTCCCAGTGCCCCCTTACCTGTGCCCAGCTGAGGTTCTTGTTGGTCAAGTGGTAATGCACCATGCCCTGGTGCTCATGCTTCAGGACACTGCCTGGGGAATGGAGCAGGGAGAGGCTCTGTGTTAGGGAAGGTGCTGCAGTTCACACCCAACACCTGCCCCTGCTCCGGGGGCAACCACTCCAGCAGCTCACGGTACCTGGGAAAGTCTTCTCCACGAAGGCCTTGAAGGCCTGCAGCTCACCCTCCTCCTCGCTCCGGGTTTTGGCCAGCAAGGTGTATCCACTACCAAACTTGCTTTTGAGGTGCTGGGGGCTGCCCAGGCACTTGAACTGCCCATTCACCATGATGGCCAGTCGTGTGCACAGTGCCTCGCACTCCTCCATGCTGCAGGAAGGAGAGGACTCGTTCAGAGAATCCCAGGATGGGTTGGGCAGGAAGGAACCTTAAAGCTCATCTCATTTCACCCCCTGCCATGGACAGGGACACCTTCCACTAGAACAGCTGCTCCAAGCCCAGTCCAGCATGCCCCCAGAGATGGGGCAGCCACAGCTTCTCTGGGCATGTAAGCACCAGACACAAGCAGAAGCTTCTGGGAAGCGGCTGGAGGTTTTGAGGAGGGACTGAAGCTCTGGACTCTTTGAGGAGGGAGATTTGGGTCGAGCCAGCCACTGGCTGCAGGCAGTGTATGCCCACCCACCAGGCCCTGGAGGTGTGTCCCATCCCTTGGATCCCACCACTCTCCCTGATCTCTCATGCCAAGCCCTGCCCAGCCAGGTGTCACCTGTGGGAGGTGAAGATGATGGATTTGCCACACTCCCGTGTCCGTGTCACTGCGTCCCAGAGCAAGCGCCGGGCCACGGGGTCCATGCCAGTGGAGGGCTCGTCCAGGAAGATCACAGGGGGGCCACCAATGAGGGCAATGCCAGCACTCAGCTTCCGCTTGTTCCCACCGCTGCAGAGGAATCACAGAACCATTAGGGCTGGAAACAACCTGCGAGATCACCAAGCTCAGCTGAAAACGGGAGCAAGGAACGGGGACAGAGCCCCAGCAGGAGCACGGGAGCAGCACACCAGGGGAGGGACAGCGGTTTGGCCAGGCCTGCTCTCACCTGTAGGTCCTGACGAGCTTGTCGGCGTGCGGCTCCAGCAGCAGCCCCCGCAGCATGTTCTCCACGCAGCTGCCGATGTAGCGCTCGGGGATGCCGCGCAGCCGCGCGTACATGCTCAGCGTCTCGCGGCCCGTCATGTGCTCCAGCAGGGCGTCAAACTGCGGGCAGTACCCGATCCTCTGCTGCACCTGTGCCCAGGGGAGCACACGGCAATCAGCTCACGGGCAGGGCTCCGAGCCAGGGCTGCCTGGGCACCCACGGGCGCTGCTGCTCCTCCCAGAGTGATGGAACTGAGCCGCAGCTCTGAAACCGTGGGGGAAATGAGAGGGAAATGCCCCCTGGAGAAGCTGGGCTGACAGGGATGGACAGATGTGTCTCTGGACAGCAGCTAGTGGGCTCACAATGCCTTTGCCAAGCTGGTTCCTCACTGTGAGGGACCATCTTGGGGTGCCCAGGCTCTCAGAAGAAGGAAAGTGCTGGAGGGCTGGTACCTCCCCCATGTCCTGCTCACTTGCAGGGACAAGAGCACGAGAGAAGGCAGTTTCAGGGAAGGAAGCAATTTGGGGCATGCTCTCAAAGAATGTTCTTCATGTCTGACCTTGCCTGGGATCCCAATTCATTTAAGAGTCGGACTTGATGGTCCTTGTGGGTCCCTTCCAAATCAGAATATTCTGTGAAGTCTGGGACAGTGGTAGAGGAAGGACTGGACTGAAAGTCTAACCCCCGCTCATCTCTTCCTCTCCCAAAGGAAGTGGACAATTCCCAGCAAGGACACCCCTAGCAGAGCTCTGGAAAGGTTTGATACACTCATTTTAGAGACCATCCTCCAATATTTTCCACATTTCCAGCTATAGAGGTAAAACCCTTTGATGGAGGGTTTGCTACCCTCATCAGGTTTGGTCTCCATTTGTATCACATCTGTAATCCCAGTGGAGAGGAAACTGCTTCCTCATGGCCAGATAATGGAGAGCTGAGCCAGCCAAGGACACAATGTCCCTGGGATATTTATTGTCCCTGCCTCTGGAACTGCAACCATGTCCTCTTGGAGGCACCTGCAAGGTGGCTCAGCCCAGGCAAACACAGGATGGTCTGCAACACCACCCTTGCCCCTGCAGCCTTGGGTACCTTCTTGATGTTGGCCAGAATGCTGTGGCCATCCACAAAGGCGTCCCCCGATGTGATGCTCTCATCACCCGTCAGCATCTTGAAGGTGGTGGTTTTGCCCGCTCCGTTGAAGCCAAGGAGACCAAAGCACTCCCCTTTGCTGACAGCCAAGGAGATCCTGTCCACTGCCAGCAGGGACTCCCGGCTGTCATAGACCTGGAGGAGCCACACACGAGCCACATGTCACTGCCTGATGGCACGGCAAGGCCCGGGAGGACACGGCTCAGATGGCAGCAGGATGCTCAGGTCACCCTGCCTCACCTTGGTCAGCTCCTTGATGACCAGAGGGCTGCTGAGAGACGACAGCAGTTCTGGTGGTGACTCCAAAACCTTCTTCCTCTCATCTGCCACGTCCCTGTCCTCTGGCAGCACAGACACCCTGTTCAGCAGGGCCACCTGAACACAGGGGGAAGACACACTCTGTGTCACCTGGCTGCTGGGGGATGAATGGGTTCCTCCAGTGTCCCCAACCCTGGGAGGATCCATCCCTCTGGAGATGCCTCACTCCCTTTGCCAATCCATACACTTAACAGGAGTGGCTCCTCCAAGCTCCAGGGATGCTCCCTGGGAAGATGATGTAGGTGATGAGGGCCCATCTCCAGCTCACAGGGACTCCTGGGCTGGGCTTGGAGGGCACAGCTCCCTCCCACGTGCTTCACTCACCCATTTCCGCCGCCTGCAGATGCCACAGACCAGAGTTCTCAGTCTCCAGAGAAGGTTTGTCTCGATGAGGAAGAGGAGGAAGAGGAAGGAGAAACCCTGGATTGCCAAGGAGGTCAGGTACCGCCCAATCCCAGGGGTCTCCCAGGAAAAGTAGTTCATCTGATAACTGATATCTGTGGAAAGATGGAACAAAATCAACTCCAGGATCAATCCACACTTTGGGGAGGGGCAGATAAACTCCAGAGGAAGCTGTGAGCACAAGGCTTTGCCAGGCTTATCTTCATCCCACACTGGCTCCCTGCCCACAGCTCTTCCCAATGTTTCCCACAGGAGGATTTGGGTCTGGAAGGGATCTGGCAGAAGATGCCCACTGGAGGCAGGCTGAGGACACCAATCTTGGGACTGGGATTTCTTCACTCATCTCTGAAACTTGCCCTAGCACACATTTTTCCTCCAAATCATGAATAAGGTGATCCAGTTAAGGAATTTTTTCCTATGTATGTCCTAATATGCTGCCCAGTTTTTGCTCTAAAATGGTACCTGCAGCTACTGCCCAGGCAGAGGCCCCATGACACTGCCCAGTTCCACCATCCACCCCACACAACCCCCCAGTGATGCTGTGGGGGCTGGCCAGGTGAGGATGTAGAGACTCACTGAAGGCCTTGCAGATGAAGATGGCTTCAACAGAGGAGGTGCAGAACTGAATGAATTCATAGTTCTGGTAGAAGTCACTGATGCACTGGCCCAAGCAGTAATTGGGTAAGATGAGAAAAACTTTATCCAGGGTTCTGGAGAGGTCCACCAAGCCCAGTTCTGAAAGAGAACAGGTGGATCAATGAATTAGAGACTGCTGGTTTGGGAGAAAAAACCCTGATTCCTGAAAAGCCCTGAAGTTTAGAGAGAAACCAAACATATTTTGTCACATTTAATGAGTGAGAATGGACTGTTGCAGTGTTTTATGGCTATTGTGGGACCAGCCCTGGGGTCAGAGAGCCCTTCTGGGGGCTGGACCTTATTGGTGATGGCTGAGCAGGTAGAGGGCAGTGACCCACCTGGGATGCTCATGATGGTGACGGCGAGGAAGGTGGCGGTGCCAGAGAGGATGTTGAAGATGGTCAGACGGGTGTAGGCCGTGGCTGCCACCGAGAAGAAGAAGCTGAGGAGGTACATGAGGGGGATGATGGCCCAGCCATAAAGGAGGAAGATCAGCATCACGTCAACGAGGTGGCTGTCTTGGGTGAAGGCTTGCACGTTGAAGGCTTGGAATATCACCTGGGGCACAGCAATGCGGGGAGAAGGTACATTTGGCTTGACCTCAGGCGATGTCTCCTTGTCCCAGTGGCCCAGGGTAACATCAGCACTGGACTGACCCAGACAGCTCCTCATGGATGGGACCCACCAGCAACCCATGGCTGTCCCCAGGGGAGGCCCTTTCTGCAGACTGGGATGCAGAAGAGATCTGGCGAATTCCTCTCCAACATCTCATGGATTTAACATTTTCTAGTCCCAGCACCAAGAGGGAGGACAAAGGACACTGCCAGAGGACACTGCCCCAGCTGGTTGGCCGTGGTCCAGCTCCCAGCAGGACCAAGGGACAGCTTTCTAGTGGGTCCTTTCTACAGAGACATTGCCAGTGTCCTTCTCCCTGCACCCACACACATCCCCGAGGAGCAGAGCCCAGCATCCCACCAACGGGGAGGGCATTGGGGTGCCAGGGCTGACTCACCAACATCAGAGCGCAGGGGATGAGGAAGTTGATGATGTCCCAGAGCAGGGCAGAAAGCCAGAAGTTGACCACGTACACGCCGCTGACGAACTGGACGTGCTTGGCCTTGATGGCGCGTTCGCTGACCAGCAGCAGCGCGAAGGTGCTGGCGAGAGAGGCCATCCCATACAGCAGGTTGATAGCAATGGCAAAGCCAGTCTGGCCTCTGTGGGGACAGGGGGACACGTTAGGGCAGGGACACCTCAGCCAACCAATGCTGAGGCTACACAAGGACAGCACAGAATCATAGAGTAGTCTCAGTTAGACAGGACCCAGAGGGATCATCCAGCCCAGCTCCTGGTCCTGCACAGACACCCCAACAATCCCATCCTGTGCGCCCCTGAAAGTGTTGTCCAAATGCTCCTGGAGCTCTGGCAGCCTTGAGACCAGGACTATTCCCTGGGGAGCCTGGCAGTGCCCCAACACCCTCTGGGGGAAGAACCTTTCCTTGATTTCCAGCCTAACCCTCCCCTGACACGGCTTCAGCCGTTCCTTTGGGTCCTGTCTCTGGTCACAGAGAGCAGAGATCAGCACCTGCCCCTCTGCTGCCACTCTTGAGAAAACTGTGGCCAGCACACCCACACTGGGCTCCTTGAAGAGGCTACACTTGGCCAACATGCTGAAGAAACACTCAAGGGAGTCAATCATCCCCCAGGCACAGCCCACCCTGCACACCACAGACCTCCACGCTGCCTTGGTGAGGTCCCAGACATGGCCCCTCTGGTCTAGGTGAGGTTCAGAGGCCCTGGATGCGGGGTTTTGTGAAGAGCATGGCAACATGGCCTCCACTACTATGGGCACCCAGGAAAACTAACCCCAGCCAGTATCTCGAGGGGAACAGCCAACTCTGAGATGTGCATGGGATGACATGGCTGCCCGGCTCAGCAGGGAAGTCATCTGCACAGCTTTGCCCCCCTGACTTCCTGAGTGCAATCACAGATACACTTGGGTCTGAGAAGCTCCAGCCTGGCTTCTTCACTGACTCCAGCACAACCAGGCCAAGCTGCACCCTTGGGAGCCCTAGCAGGAAAGCGAGCCCTGTGCCGTCACCACACGTACTCCATGAGCTGGTCCTTGGCCTTCTCGGTGATGTTGCGGGGCTGGGGGTAGTTGGTGACGGTGATGGAGGCGTTGGGGCCTGCCAGCACCCTGAGGATGGCGCTGTCAGCCAGCATGAGGGCGGTGGCCGGGGAGTGGTAGGCCTGGTTGTTGAAGAGCGCCGTGACCAGCGTGCGGTTCCCCGCGGCCTCGAAGGAGGCGGCTGCAATGTAGTGCTCGTTGAAGGCTCCTCCCTCCTCGGAGGCTCTGGAGATGAGGTACTCCTCCAGCCCACCTGCCAAACACCACCGCTGTTACGGGCGGGTCCATCACACCACTGTTAACTGAGGACAACTGGAAAAGACCCCAAGCAGACTCAGCCCTGGTGGCCCACCCTAGTCCTCATCACAGAAACACAGGTCCATAGAATCTCATGAGTTGGAAAGGACCCACAAGGATAATCAAGTTCAACTTCTGGCCCTGCATAGAACATCCCAACAATGCCACCATGTGCCTGAGAGTGTTATCCAAAGCTCCTTGAGCTCTGGGAGCACTGGGGCCGCGACCATTCCCTGGGGAGTCTGCTCCAGTGGCCACAAACATGGGGTTGTGGAGAAGACAGCTCTGCTCAGATGAGGAGAGGTCCTGCCAATGACGCGACACTCCCACGCAGGAAAGAAAAGCATCAGATATGGCACAGCTGGGATCTAAACCACCCACACCAGTGGCCCTGGACACCCCACCAGGCACCACCTGCTCCAGGGGCACTCCCTGAGCCCTCACCCAGCACCTCCAGTGGCGACTGATGCTGGGCATCCAGCAGCTCCGTGTACTGCTCCGCCAGCCTCTGCGGCAGCCCCATGGCGCCCGACACCGAGAAAGGCACGATGGTCTGCCCGTAGGGCTCCAGCGTCAGCCGCAGCTGGGACGAGTCCCGCGGGCCCGGGAAGGTCTTGGCCACGATGAGGGCAAAGGCAGTGAAGATCAGAGGCACGAGGAACTGCGCCGCCACCATCTTCCAGTTGCGCCAGCTGTACATGGCCCGCTTCATGAACATGGCGTAGAACTGCTGGCAGCACAGGTAGAACTGCGAGGGGAGAGGCCGGGTCACGGTGAGCCCTGCCAGCTGGGGACACGTCACCCCATGCAGCTGATGTGGAAGTGACCCCAAACCACCACCATCCTTTATGCACCTGCCAGCCTGCAGCAGAGTCTGCTCTCCAGCTAAGCCTATAAAGGGATTAGCAGGGCAGCTGCCCAGCTCCAGCTCATCCAGCTCCATGGCTTCTGAACGAGTCACAGTCACTTTGAGATCTCAGGTGTTAAAAGCAGCTTTAGCCATGACCTTTACCTTCCTCCACCTCCCAGCAGCTGAGGCTCCCAAACAGGATTACTGCAGGGCAACCGGGTGAGCACCTGCAAGTGCCCCGCCCAGCCCCTGCCAACACCTTCTGTGCTTTTCAAACCCAGCAACATCCTCCTCCCCCTCTGCCTTTGAGACGTGCCCTTGGGAAGACAAGGGACATTGATCACAGGCGCTGAGGCAGCGGGGCATGAAGGGCTGCCAGGGAACTGGAACACGAGCCTAGCGAGGGAAGGAAGATGGATTTCCTCATCTTCCTTCTGGAAAACCCCAACGATAGAACAACAGCAGGTGGAAAACCACATTGGATCACCTTGAAGAGCAACTTGGATCGCAAGATAAAGATAAGATAAAGAGTAACCCTATCAACCCTAAAAATAATTTTTCTTAATGATGCAGATTCCAACTTGAACTTTCAATTTGATTGTGGTTCCAAACCACATGCAACAACAGCAACTGTGGGGGAGGCTCCACCTGGTAGCCCTACTTCAAGCCCCTCCCTTCACACATCATCTCCCCATTCCTGCTGCACTGACCCCCCAGCACTCACCCCGGTGTTGAGCTTGATGCTGGAGCAGTCCTCAGTAATGAGCGCCCCGCTGTCGTCCGTCATGTCTGTCATGCCACTCAGGCTGCTGGAGTCATCCATGGCCCAGTCGTTGGAGCGCCTCTCGTGCTGGTACTGCAGAGCAGGCAGCTGGATGGCCTGGATATCCATGCTGGAGTCCACGAGCTTCCCAACCCTGTGCCAGGAGGGAAAGCAGGTGATGAAACAGATCCAGGCAGGATACAGCTCTTCTGAGCTGGGGAAGCCAAAGACCAGAGACCAAAGCCAACGAGTGCCCCGGAGGGCTGTGCTGGCCATCACCAAAGCACATGGGCACTGGTCACCCCTGCACCTACCTGAGGAACACCTCCTCCATGGTGGTGACCGAGGCGCCGTAGCTGGCGATGCCCAGCTCCTCCCGCCTCTGCTCCAGCTCCGTGAACAGGGCCTCAAACCTGAGCAGAGAAGGGAGACATCAGACACTGACACTCGTGGGAGGGGGCACTCAGGGGTAAAGACCCTCTGGGTATCAGTCCTGCTGCTGGCTGGAGTCTTGCATCCACCCCCAGGGTGACCTTGGCACTGAGCACACCCCTGTCCCCCAGGGCAGACTTTGGGCTCACGGGCTGTTTGTTCTTGCCTCAGCTATCACAGAATCATGGAAACACAAAAGGGTTTGAGTTTGGAATGGACCTTACTGACCATCCCCTTCCACCTCCTGCTTCCACTATCCCAGGGTGCTCCAAACCATATCCACTGGCTTTGGGCACTGCCAGGGATCCAGGGGCAGCCACAGCTGCTCTGGGCACCCTGTGCCAGGGCCTGCCCACCCTCACAGGGAACAATTCCCAATTCCCAATATCCCATCCATCCCTGCCCTCTGGCAGTGGGAGCCATTCCCTGTGTCCTGTCCCTCCATCCCTTGTCCCCAGTTCCTCTCCAGCTCTCCTGGAGCCCCTTCAGGCCCTGGCAGGGGCTCTGAGGTGTCCCTGGAGCTTCTTCTCTCCAGGTGAGCATCCCCAGCTCTCCCAGCCTGGCTCCAGCCCTTGGAGCATCCCTGTGGCCTCCCTGGACTTGCTCCAGGAGCTCCACATCCTCCTGCTGGTGCCTCCAGACTGGGAGGGAGCACTGCAGGAGGGGTCTCACGAGAACAGAGCAGAAGGAGACAATCAGCTCCCCTGACTTCCTGGGTCTGTAGATCTGATTTCAGAGCCAGAACATCCTGCCTTGTGCTTGGCCACCCTCAGCACTACAGGAGGAACTGAATCCCATTTTCCACGACCAGTGCTGATGCAGGGAGCAGCTCCCCTTTCCAGCAAGCCTGTGGGACAGTGTGTGAAGAGAAGGGACCCCCCAGGGAGGGGCAGCAGAGGACAATGCCATTACCTGTGGGTGCTCTCCTTGGGCAGGATGAAGGACAGCTCTGCCCCGGCGTTGCTCTCCATGGTGGCATTGGGCACGTAGTGGCAGATGAGGCGGGAGATCTCGCCCAGGTTGCAGTAGGGCTCCTTCACCATCACCATGTGATACCCAGCCCCTGGGGGGAGCCACGAGAGAGGGAGAGGAGGGTCAATCCCAGCCTGGGCAGGGGGCTGGGACAGAGAGGGATGCACAGGCACCGCTGTGCACCGGACACGGACACGATGCAAGAGCAAACGTGGGGATGGGCCCCAGGAGAGGCTGAACAGCAGGATGGGGAGCACCAGCCATCAGGCAAGGAGCAATGGATCCCCTCCCTGCTCTCCATACCCCTCCTGCTCCTCCCTGGCCAGGAGAGCACACGGAGCACAGCCTGCCCTGCTCCCATACCGTATTTGCGCTTGAGGAAGAGCGAGGAGCCGCAGCACTGCAGCTCGCCCTTGGCCATGATGGCTATGCGGTCCCCCAGCAGGTCTGCCTCGTCCATGAAGTGAGTGGTCAGCAGGATGGTCCTGTTGCTCCTTTGCTGCTGCAGGAGATCCCACGTGGCTCTGCGGGAGGCTGGGTCCATCCCCGAGGTCGGCTCATCCAGCATCACCACCTGCACTCAGGAGAGGGGAGCAGGTCAGAAAGGGCTGGGGGAGGCCCAGCAGCACGGGAGGGACAACCTCAGGGCCCAGGAGAAACCTCACAGCAATGATCTTGGGGAGCAGCTGCCAGACAGCAGAGCCTCAGGGCACGGCCTTCAGAGTGCGGGTGCTCCTGCCCGCTCCCCGCTGTCCCTGCTTCTCCCACTGGCTCAGGGCAGATGAGGAACAGCCTGGGAGCCACCCCAAGGAGCTGCAGTGGCCCAGGTGTGAGGGGGGCCCAGCAAAGGCACCTGCCTTGGAGTCCCCGATGAGGGCGATGCCGATGGACAGCTTGCGCTTCATGCCCCCGGACAGGGCCTTGCTCAGCGAGCGGCGCTTGTCCTCCAGGCCCAGGATCCTCAGGATGTGGGTGATCTCCTCAGGACACTTGGAGGCTGGGTATCCCTTCAGCTGCCAGACAGGGGAAGGGAGGGATGAGCCCAACTGCAGGGCTGCCAAACCCCCCCACGCTCCCGGCTCCACACTCAGACAGCAAAGTGGGGAAGCAGAGCTGGACTCCTGCCCACCCCTGCAGGAGCTGGCACAGCTGGCAGGGGTGGCTCCATGGAGTTATGCTGACTGAGACCCTGCACTCCTCCACCAGCCTGCAGATGAGGTGGGAAGGGGATGCAAGGGCTGTTCTGCTTATCATGGAATCATGGAATAGTTTGGGTTGGAAGGGTGCTATAAGATCATTTAGGCCAACTGTCCCGCCTTGGGCAGGGACACCTTCCACTATCCCAGGCTGCTCCAGCCCCATCCAACCTGGCCTTGGACACATTCAGGGATCCAGGGGCAGCCACAGCTTCTGTAGATCACCCTCACAGGGAAGAATTTCTTCTGTATATCCCATTCAACTCTGCCCTCTCTCAGTGTGAAACCATTCCCCATTGTCATTCCAGGCCCTTGTCCAAAATCCCTCTCCTGGAATCTCTGTAGTCACGCCGAGAGGCTCCAAGGTCACCCTGAAGCCTTCTCTTCTCCAGGTGAACACCCCCAGCCTGGCTCCAGAGCAGAGGTGTTCCACCCTCTGACCATTTTGGACCCACCTGATATATCTCACCCCCAGAAGCCCAGGTGCCTCCCCAAGGGCTGTCCCCCTGCTCGGTGCCAGGCTCACCCCTGCATAGAAGTGGAGGTGCTCTTCCACAGTCATGTTGTCGAAGAGGACGTCGTGCTGGGGGCACAGCCCCAGGCTGCGGCGGATCAGCACCATGTCCTGGGAGATCTCGTAGCCATTGATGTAGGCCTGCCCGCCCGTCGGGGAGTGCAGACCTGTGGGGAGCTCAGGGTGACCCCAGTGCAAGGAGACAGTGGAAATGTGGAGGGTCCTGATGAGCAGCCCTCCCCCACCAGTTTTCTGCCAAAAACCAGAGCAGGTCTGTCTCGTGCTCAGCCTGGGGGACAGCAGCTTCCTCCTGCTACAGGACGGGCTGCAGGGCACCCACAGGTGGGAACTGGCCCCCAGTGCAGACAGGAGAGGAACAGGCAGGTCAAAGACGGTTCTGAGCCGTGCAGAGAGCCAGGCAGGGCCAGGGCAGAGTTCCAGGAAGGTCCCGTGAGCCCCCTGAGCTGCCAGGAGCAGCTCAGAGCAATAGAGAACAGAAGGGGACAATCAAAGGTCATCGTGTCCCTTGTGCCAAAATAGGTATCCTGGAGCCCAGCAGATCAAGAATGACAAACAGCAGATCCACCTTATCTGTGTTACCATGGCAAAGCCTACAGAGAGCAATCCTGGACAGCAGTCTCTTCTCACAGCTCTCCAGCACAAAACCTGGCTGCCATTTCACCCACTGGCTGATCCCACTCTTGTGGAGGGCTGAGCAGGGACCCCCATGCTCCTTCTGTGCCCCTCTCACTACCCTGGCACTCCTAGCCAATGGCTCAGGAAACTGAAGGTGCTCCAAGGAGATCAAAAACCCCTCCCCACCCTCAGAGACAGGGCCTGGCTCTTGTTCAAGGGTAAAGCCATCAGCTCCTGCAGCAGGAGACTCCTACCTGTGAGCATGGATAGAGTGGTGGTCTTCCCAGCACCGTTGTGTCCCAACAGGACAGTGATCTGCCCCTCGTACATGTTCACTGTCAAGTCCTTCACTGCCTCTTTTGTCTTGTTTCCCACTTTGAAGACCTGTGGAGATGAAGTCCATGAGTTGGTGCTGTGCTTCAGGCAAGTGCCTCAGCTCCACCCAGCAGGCAAAGCCTGGGATGCTCACGGGGTGTTACCAGGAGACAACAGGTCTAATTCAGGTTAAATTCAGCTGTCAACAAGTTAAATACAGATGTCACTGCACCTCTAAGTACACAGCACTTCATCCCACCACAAAATGCAGCCAGCTCTGGGGAAGAGCTATACCCAGCCCCAGGGCAGCACAAGGACACAGAATCAGGCAGCAGATTTTACAAAACCAACATTATGGTGTGTTTGTGCCCTGCTGGGCAGTCAGTACCTTGGACAGGTGCTTTATTTTGATGCCTGACACGAGGTCAGCTGGCTCCTCCTCAATGTACTGACTCTTCAGGGCTTTCTCAGGGTCCTCCTCCTCCTCTTTCTCTTTCCCCACAACGGTCCTGGGCCGCCCACACCAGTACGAGGGCTGATGGAGGAAGGGAGAGACAGAAATCAGGCACAGGCAGAGCCCATCTCTTCATCCCAGCCTTGGCCACCCTCCTCCTCCCACAGACATCTCCCAAGGATCTCCCAGACTGCTCTCCTCGGCCTGGGAATTACCAAGCAGAACATCTTCAGCAGCAGGGCTGACACGATGGAACAGCTCCTCCTGCCCTCCCCCATCTCTCCCTCACAGCAGGACTGCCTGTGCTTACACAGCAGCTCTTCCCCATCTTCATCCCCATGGAACAAATTCCACTGAGAAGTAAAATCACTCAGGCAGCATCATCCTGCCCAGGAGAGCCCATGGATGACCATCCCCTCCAAAACTCCTGAAAAACACTAAATACAGCTTGGGGTCCAGCTGCTGCAGTCACAGCCCCTTTTTTTTACATGGCTCTCTAGGAATGAAACTAAGTGTTTGGGACCTTAAATCCTGGTGGGAATAACAATTCAATAACTCCTGGATGCAAAATCAGCTTTTGTCAATGGCTGCATCTCTGTTTCCCCAGTCTGACTGCAAGAGGGAGTGAGATGCTGGCATGAAACCACTCTAGGATGAGGAATTTGGAAGGGAGAAGGAAAAGCCTCTCTATCAAATAACAAAGGATCCATCTCCAGTATGCAAACAGAACAGACTCTCCCTGCAGCCATGTAGCTGCAGTGCCCACGCAGCTGCAGCTGCAGAGGGTGATGCCAAGTGTTTGGCTTGGCAGAGCGAGGGTGGCTCAGCTGAGGGGTGACACCCACCCCTGGCATGTGGCAGCTGGCAGTGACACACAGGTCAGCCATGCCCGCCTGCATGGCAGTGCTCAGGGGTGTCAAATGGCTGCATCTGGCTCCTCCCACCTGGGCTTTCTCTCCAATGCCTTTGCTGGGGCCTGGAGACATTTAAAAACACCCTGCATGCCAGGAAGTGCTGGGAGAGAGCTCTAAAGCCAACATGACCTTCATCCCCAGTAAAAATCAACAGCTCCATCAGCCTTTAGTGAGGACATGCTGCAGGCCCTGTGATTTTGGAGGCCAGATGGTGCCACCCTTGGCCATCTGTGTGGCCTAATGCACGGCACAGAAGTGGTGACTGTCCCCAGGGATGCCCCTCCAGCCCAGGGAGGGGTGCAAGCAGTGCTCACCGTGAGGAAGAAGTACCAGGGCTGTGGCACACCGTACTCCCCAGGGAACACAGCCTCCACGTACCAGGCCACCACACCATACAGCACCGAGTCCAGCAGCAGCATCCCCAGCACCTGGGCCAAGGTGAAGTTGTCATCCACGCTGACAGGCTTCATGAGGTCCCTCCACTGGATGCCAGTCCCTGCAAGGCACATGGGACACTGCTCCCTCTGCATCCCTAGGAGGGCCATCTTCTCCAGGCCTGGCAGAGAGCAGCCCCTCTGCCAGCTCACTGCTCCCTAACCAGGAGCCCCTGCACGGCTCTGTGATCCTCTGCAGATGGAGGGAAAACAGGCACTGACCCCTCGAGGCTCCCCACCCCACCATGATCCTTCCATGGCATTCTCTGCCACTGCCTGGGAAGAAATGATCCCTTCTCCAGCATCACCCCTCCAATCACTACTGCCACACCTAGTAAATGCATGGCTCTGCATGGAACCAACAAATTTAAATTAAATTTTAAATTACATAAATTAATTCTTTTTAATTAAAGAAATTAAGGATATATATTGTGAAGGAGGAAATGCAATGGTTCCCATCCATTAGAACAGAATTCTTCTAGTAATTAAAGTGAGGATGGTCCTTTGCACAGCCCAGGGGCACAGGCACAAGTTCAGAGAGCCCTGGTATGGGAGCCATCAGCTCTAGTAAGAAGGAAATTGCTTCTTCTGTCCAGTGTCTCTCCACCAAGGCAGTGGCACCCCACCACAAACGAGGCTGACAGGAAGGGGATGCTGCTCTCCCCAGGAACAGATGGCCCTGCTCACCTTTCCCCTCAAACATGCCGATGAGCTGCGCCCCCATGGCCATGGCCACGTTGGAGATGAGGCAGGACGCCAGCTTCTGGCTGTGGGACATCAGGTCGTAGCGGGGCGAGATGAAGAAGTAGGGGATGTAGGAGAAGAAGTAGAGGAAGCCACCAGCAGCAGCTGCAACGTTTGCTGCCAGCACAGGGAAAAGCAGGAGGGAGAACGTCAGGGTGAGGCCACCCAGCACGGCTCACCAGCTTCCCACCCAGGGACGTTCCAGATTTGGGCACTAAGCACGGTTATGTAGGGGCAGCACAGGGACACACCCACATCCCAGCAAGGCAGGAGCCTGACCACAGCCCCAGCCCCATGGTGGGCAGCTGCAGAAGCCTCTGCCCATCCCAGAGCAGAGTCCGGGGCCAAGCCAGCCAGATGAGGCCCTGAGACAGGAGCTGGTACCAGGGAATGGTCTGGCTTGGAAGGGGCATTAAAGACCACCTTGTCCCACCCCCTGCCATGGGAAGGGACACCTTCCCCTATTCCAGGTTGCTCCAAACCCCCTCCAACCTGGTCTTGAACAGTGCCAGGGATCCAGGGGCAGCCACAGCTGCTCTGGGCACCCTGTGCCAGGGCCTGCCCACCCTCACAGGGAACAATTCCTCATTCCCAATATCCCATCCATCCCTGCCCTCTGGCAGTGGGAGCCATTCCCTGTGTCCTGTCCCTCCATCCCTTGTCCCCAGTCCCTCTCCAGCTCTCCTGGAGCCCCTTCAGGCCCTGGCAGGGGCTCTGAGGTGTCCCTGGAGCTTCTCCTCTCCAGGTGAGCATCCCCAGCTCTGCCAGCCTGGCTCAGAGCAGAGGGGCTCCAGCCCTTGGACCTGCTCTGGTTTGGGAAGCAACAGTACCCACATCCCTTTCCACACACTGTGCAGAAAATGCAGCCAAAAATGGGAAGAAATGCCCCCTCCACAAGTCCCAGTGTCAGTAACAAAAGGAGGCAGTGCAGGGGGACTCACCTCGTGAGAAGAAGGTGCTCACCATGAAGTTGAAGGAGATGGAGGAGATGGAGAAGACGGCGAGGAAGGTGAACACGAGGGTGGGGTCACTGTTGGTGAGCACTGCTCCCTGTTCGCTCACCTGCCAAGAAAATCTTGTGAAGCCCAGAGCTGCTGGAGCCAGCTGTGGTGTCAGCAGCACAGACCTGATGTTCTCCAAGTGCTGGAGACCATCTCAGGTGGGTGAGGACACCAGAAACTCCCAGACCCCTCCAGAGGGTGGAAACGCAGGTTGCCTTCATGTGATGCAGGATCTAAGGGGCAGGGGATACCCTGGACCCAGAGAGTCCCCTCCTGCTTACCCTGGTGTGGGCACATGCAGAGGGGAGAGCTCGAGGAGCTGCAGAGGCTGTGGGAGCAGGGTGGCCCTGCTCTGCATGCAGTGTCCCTGGAGCTCCCATCCCCACCTCCCTCTGGGGTGTGACCCTGCCATGAATGCAGCTGTGGCCAGCACTGCTCATTTCAGTCCAGGAAACCCAAACTCCAGACTCTGGAGGAGCCCTGGGACACCAGGACAGTCCCATGGCAGAGTGGCCCTGTCATCCCTGTGCCTTGCCAGCACAGAGTTTGTGGCCTGGGGACAGACGCTCACCTTGACACAGAAGAGCACGGTGACGAAGAACACGGACACCAGGAGGAAGAGGAAGAACATGAGGAACCAGGCACTCCAGTGCAACCAGTTGCTGAGGCCCATCATGTGCATGTACTCCTGTGGGAGGTCACAGTGTCACCCACAGCTGCACCCACACTCCCTGGGCACAGCCAGGGCAAGGCACAGGTGGCTTTCCCTCGTGGCACAAGCAAAGGTGGCAGCCCCAGGTACCAGCAGAGTGGTCCTGCACAGCCACCAGCACGGTGTGGTGTCCCCCACCTCCCCAAACAAGGGCTGTCACACTGGAGGAGTTCCCAGAGAGTTGAGCTGAGCCCAAACCCAGAGCAGGGTGCCAGTGGTGCCACCAGGGCCACCCAGCACAGGGCAGGACAGCCAGTGCCTGGGGGAAGCCAAGCCCTGCTGTTGTAAGCACGTGGCCGAGCTCCAGCCGCCCCCACAGCACACGCACAACGGGTTTCTACATGCAAAAGGCAAAAACCTTCCTTCAAACAGGCTGAACTCTTGAATCCACAAGCTCTGGAAGCCAGGCATGTTGCCCTCTCTCCCAGCCCTGGAGAAACACCACCCCTGTGGTCCAGCACCCCGGGCTGCATGGCAAGGAGAGCCCAGCCTCCTCATGGCAGCAGGATTAGCAACATTCTTCCCTGGGGCTCGCTAATCCGCTGCCATCCCCCCATCCTGCTCACTGGCTCCACACCCAGCAGGGATTTTGTTCCTAATCCAAAGGCATCATCCATTGGGGAAAGCTGCAGAGGGAGGGGAGCACATCCCAGCTCTCACCTTCAGCTTCTTCTCCTTCTCGTGGACGACGGCGCGGACGATGTTGAGCGAGGTGTAGGTGAAGCTGAGCATGAGCAGCAGGGGCAGCTGGTTCTGGATGGCCAGGAGGAAGAGGTCGTTGACGTAGGCTGGGAAGGGGAAGCGCTGCACCACCACGGTGATGTTCTCCAGCAGGCTGGCAGAGCTGGCACCGCCGTGGTACTGCATGATAGCCCTGTCCACCGCGTGCTGCACCGCCAGGAAGCCCTCCCGGAGATAACCTGCACAGCAAGAGCCACACCAGGAACAGACATGGGGCTGGGGCTGGAGGGACACACAGCCCTTGTGGGAAGGGGAACAGGGGCTAAATCTGGAGTGCAGAGGAAAAGCAATACAAGCATCACTGACACATGGGGGGCTGGGGAAGGACTGATATCACAGCAAATTCACTGAATCACTGGTTTGGCCTGGAAGGGACCTTAAAGCTTATCTTGTTCTACATCCTGCCACAGGCAGGGTAACCTTCCACTAGACCCAACCAGGATCTTGCATAACCATCATTTAGGAGGAGCTGCCAGGAAAACTCTGTTCATGGCTGCTGCCCTGCAAGATGGTTGTGACTTTGTTATGGGGAGATTCTCTGTCACCACCAACCTCCACAAGTCACTGAGCTTGTGTTTCTCCTCTTTTTCTTTGTAAACCAGAAGAATAGGCAATACTACACAGGTTGCAGTCAGAAGTATATCCTGTGACTCACACATGTGGTGTTAATTTTTGTGCATTAGAAAACACTGCAAATATTTCAATTTCCCAACAGCATCTCCCAAGTGGGAAGGGACCCACAAGGATCATGAGGCCAGCTCCTGGCCCTGCACAGACACCCCAACAACCCCACCCTGGGCATCCCTGGCAGCACTGGCCAAACACTCCTGGAGCTCTGGCAGCCTCGGGGCTGTGCCCATTCCCTGGGCAGCCTGGGCAGTGCCAGCACCCTCTGGGGGAAGAGCTTTTCCCTAATCGAAACCTCTCTCGACACAGCTTTAGATAACAAAATCAACTTAAAATAGTTTATTTTTAAGTGGAATTGCTGCCAAATGTTACCTGAACAGGAACTTAAGTTCTCTTACAAAACCCCAAATGAACATTTTGAAAGTCAGTGGGCTAAAATGACCCAGAGAGAGAGAAGATAACAGTGGAATTATGAGATTGGGAACTTTGTTTGATATTAACTCATGTACTGAGCAAACACTCTGCTTTATTTACACACTGTGAGCAAAACCTGTTTGCCCACTTCCTTGCCCTCACTCTCCCTGGACACTGAAATCGAATACAGAGGGAGAAATCCCACTGAGGGAAATATTTCCTTTGCCACCCACAGGAGGAGTTCCCAAAAATCCAGTCCTGAGCCAGCAGCAGCTCCAACAATGTCCCTGCTGGCTTATGCTCTGCCAGTGGTTTGGCTGCCCTTAAACACCGCAAACCATAGAACTGCTCTATTTACTTTTCAAGTACTTAAGCAGTACAATAAACACAGGGCAGTTTGGATAGTGATATAAAATTTCCATTAAAAATTGAAATGGGAAAAAAATTAAATTTTAAAATGATTCATGCACATTAAAATGTATCCTAATCCAACCCTGCTCAGCAGAGGTGCCCAGAGGCCAAGCAGTGCCCATGAAGTCACACAATAAAATTTAAATAAAGGATAGCTACAATATAACAAAAATAACAAAATTCTAACTATAGTCCAATTGCGTCTAAGCAATGAATAATAATTCAACAAAATAATGACATATTAATATAAAAATAATACATTATTTATAATTAATATATAAATAAATATTAAGAAGCTCTACAGTAAATAATTAATATTTAAATATTAATTTAGAATTGTGTCATTATTTGATGAATTGTTTATATATGCACAAAACTGAATATAAACATCTATAGAAAAGCATAACCATTTAACTATTTATATATTCATAAAGATTTATATGTAAATTTTAACATTTTAATATATATAAATATTTAATTGCTTGTATATATAAAATAAATATATGCTTATAACAAACAAATATTTAATTGTTCACCTTATACAGATATAAATTTAGTGTTGATATAAATAATAATTCATTATAATTAACTGAATTTAATGATTTCTTTTAAAGGCACCTATTTCTTAAAAATCTCATAGCCTGCCAGGTGCTGTAGGAAGGTGACCCCAGGTCCTGGGCCGTGCTCACCTGGCGTGCCCCCATCAGCAAACTTGGCCTCGCGGGGCCCGGGCAGCTGGAAGAGCGGGAAGAGGTAACTGGTGTGCCAGTCCCGGTCCAGGTTGGGATTCAGCCCCGTCTGCTCGCTCCGCGGGGCGTTCCTGGGGCTGTACTTGAAGCGCAGCTCATACTCCACCTGCACGGAGGGTTGGAGCTGGGTGGGACAGGCCCGGGTGACACCTGGCTGGGGGATGCTGTCCCACCTGCCCTGGCTCACCAATGGGTGGCACAGGCCCGGGTGACACCTGGCTGGGGGAGGCTGTCCCACCTGCCCTGGCTCACCAATGGGTGGCACAGGCCCGGGTGACACCCGGCTGGGGGAGGCTGTCCCCCTGCCCTGGCTCACCTGGAGGGTGGCACAGGCCCGGGTGACACCTGGCTGGGGGAGGCTGTCCCACCTGCCCTGGCTCACCAATGGGTGGCACAGGCCCGGGTAACACCCGGCTGGGGGATGCTGTCCCACCTGCCCTGGCTCACTGGAGGGTGGGACAGGCCCAGGTGTCACCCAGCTGGGGGATGCTGTCCCACCTTCCCTGGCTCACCAATGGGTGGCACAGACCCGGGTGACACCCGGCTGGGGGATGCTGTCCCACCTTCCCTGGCTCACCTGGAGGGTGGCACAGACCCGGGTGACACCCGGCTGGGGGATGCTGTCCCACTGTGCCCTGGCTCACTGGAGGGTGGCACAGACCCGGGTGACACCCGGCTGGGGGATGCTGTCCCACTGTGCCCTGGCTCACCAATGGGTGGCACAGGCCCAGGTGACACCCAGCTGGGGGATGCTGTCCCACCTTCCCTGGCTCACCAATGGGTGGCACAGACCCGGATGACACCCGGGTCTGGGTGATGCTGTCCCACCTTCCCTGGCTCACTGGAGGGTGGCACAGACCCGGGTGACACCTGGCTGGGGGGCACTGTCCCACCTTCCCTGGCTCACCTGGAGGGTGGCACAGGCCCGGGTGACACCCGGCTGGGGGAAGCTGTCCCACCTGCCCTGGCTCACCTGGAGGGGCAGCGGGGCCGAGCTGTGCGGGAAGCGGTGCCGGAACACGACGGCGGCCAGGACGCTGCCCGAGCGGTTGTCCAGCCTGACGTACTCCTCAAAGTCCCGCTCCGAGGGGAAGCCCTGAGCTGTGGGGCAGAAGCAGGAGATGCAGGGACAGGACACAGCAAGGCACCATGCACTGCTGCTCAGCCAGCGCCAGGAGCATCGCTGGGTCCAGGACAGGAGGGATGTGCCCTGACTGCTGACAGACACGGGGGAGTTACATAGGATACTGCCCTCTATCCTGGGCATGCAGACATTCCTCCTCCCTGAGAGCAGGAGTCAGCTTTCCCACAGAAAATTCTAACAGCTTGGAACACCAAGTGCTAAAATTTTCTGTGCCAAAAGATTTCCAAAAATACTCTTTCACAGGGAAATGCTGCCACCTTCTTTAACTGTTTTAGGGTGATATTTTTCAAGACGGAAACTGCAATAAAATGAGACCAAAAAGCAACCCCAAATCCTGTCACTTTACTGAAAAAAACCCAAAAACCATCAAACGGTAGCCTTGAAGTTCAGCAAAAAATGTTGTTCCAGGAGCACAAGGATTCAGAATCAGTCACAGAATGGTTTGGGCTGGAAGGGACACGAAAGACCATCCAGTTCCAAGACCCTGCCATGGGCAGGGACACCTGCCACTGGACTAGGCTACCCAGAGTAAAGACTCACAGCAATTTCTGGGGTGGAAGGAGCAGCCCCAGCCCTGCTCACCTCTGATGTTGATGGGCAGAGCTCTCTCCACCGCCTCAGCGATGCTCCGGACGGCGCTGCTGTTGGAGGGGACATAGGCCAGCTCCCAGGGGTTGCTGGCATGCTGGGAGGAGAAGAAGCTGGGCAGCTCATCCACAGACTGGCTGGGGTAGAGGGTGGCGTTGGGGTGGCTGACGGAGTGCACGCGGTGCCGCAGCGCGATCAGGATGGCGGCGAAGAGCAGCGGCAGGCACACCTCGATCAGCGTCACCAGGATCTGCCTCTTCTGCAGCCCAAACATGGGGAGACACAAACGTGGCACAAGGATATAAAACACACAGACATCCAGACAGCTACCATCAGTGTGCATCTATAGACAGATACCAATAGTACACTCTCCCTCTCTCTCTCTCTCTCTCTCAAGAGATAAAAATGAAGATGCAAACACAGAAGGTAGATGAGACAGTCATGAGGTTCAGGGCATGAGAACACCAAGGAGCAGTAGCGTTCTTGCATTCCACAAGGTTTCACAACCTGGGTTTTTCCAGAGGCCAGGAATGACACTGTGCTGGTTCCCACATCCTTCAGGGCTCTCCAGCAAAGGGATCCCCTACCCTAAGCACTGCTCCAGCTCAAAGCAGCCTCCACCAGAGCCTTCCTCACCATGCTGCTGTGCTGAATGACCCAGGCTTGTGCTCTGCTCCTTCCCTGTGCCCTGGGGCTCTGCTGTGCAGCAACACTGCTGGAACCAGTGCAACTTTTCCGGCTGGAGCTGAGTTGCTCCAGGCAGCTGGACGTTGGATCTGCATCCCAGGATGGGGCCCAGCAGAGCCTCTGGCCACAGGACTACAGCATGCCAAGCACACCCATGGGCATACCCAAGCCACTCCTGCACTACACACAGTGGCTCTTTTATTTTATTTTTTTTCTTTTAATTGAGATTCAAGCAACTGGAGAATGAACTCCAGCGCTGCACTCTGGACCTTCATGCATCAATTCCCCCAGGGCTATCTCTCCTGCACAATGCCTCCTAGCCAGTGACAGCCCCCACCAACACTGGTCCATTAGCATCCAACCCAGGTCAATTAGCATTTCATACTGGTGTCCCAGGGGAACTGTGGCCATCTTGTGGGAAGTGTCCCTGCCCATGGCAGGGCAGTGGGATGGATGGCCCCTTCCACTCCAAACCATTCTGGGATTCTGTGGTTTCCTCCTGCAAATGGAGCTGCCTTCACCCCAGGCCAGGCTCAAGAGCAGCACAGCACACTCAGCCTCAGCAGGGACAGCTCAGAGGTGTCCCTGCCCACAGGGGTTCATGGCTGCTCAGAGCATGTGCCTGCAGCAGCAGCATTAACCTTTTCTGAGGCCTCTGGCTCATTTGGGCTTCACAAGACACGGGGATTTTGCACCCTCTCCCTTTGCCAGGCTGGAAAGAGGAGCTCCAAGAGCTTAAGTGTCACAACTTTGCTGTCTCAGCAACTGGATTTTATGCAGCAACTGGTGGGCAGGCTCAGGTGGGCAGAGTCTCCAGTGGGGCAGGTAGGGAGCCCTGAATGCAGCCTGGGAAGGGAGACAGCCCTGCAGGAGCCAGGGTGAACAGGATCTTGGACAGTTTGTGAGGAAATGATAAGGGGACTACCATTACCCTGGCTCTCAGCACCCACTGTCAAAGCCCAAAACACCTCTTGGGGATTCCCCTGGCAGGAAGAGTCTACTCCAGCCACAGCCAGCCCCAGCAGCACAGGCAGGAAGCAGAAGTTTCAGGCAGGCAGAGAAAAAGGAGCTTTCCCAAAGCCACGCTCATAAAAGCAAACGCTGCAGATGTCTGATGGGTTTATAATGCAGCCCTGGCAGCCCAGCTGCCTCCCACTGATTTACTATGGCACTAAACCTCTCCCTGTCTCCTGGGCTGCCTTCAGAACAGCTCTGCCTCCCTGAACTTGCAGGCTCACACACATTCACCAGCTCTGCAGCAGAAGTCATTCAAGTCTCTATTCCAGAGGTGCCAGGGACACTCATCCATAATCACCACAAGCAGCTCTGGAGAGCCACTGTCCTCTCAGCGGGATGGGGGTGATTTGGGAGCTCTGTTTCTTTATCAGGAACAGGACTTTTAGCTGCACCCTGGCACAGCAGACCTGAGTCAGCTTGTGGCCTTGGAAAACACACTGAGATGTATTCCCACCCTGGAGCACACCCAGAAAACAACAATTTTCCCCTGCAGAGGGGATGGGGGATGCTCCTGGCTGCAAATCAGCCCTGCTGCCAGTCCCTTTTGTCCCCTCCAAGGCCAGTTCCCTGTTCTGTGCTGCCAGAAGGCCGAGTGCAGCCAGCACTTCCCTCTTCCTTTGGGTTATTTTTACAGCAACGCTGTGCCGAGCTGCAGACGGGTAACTGAAAGTGTAAAGCCAGGCTGCAGCCATCCCTGCTCCCTCCTCTTCCTCCACACTCTGCCAGGGCTGGCTCTGGGTCCCAGTGGAGCCACAGAATCCACCCAGGAACACCTAAAGGGGCTGTGACCTGGGCCAGCAGCAGGCAGGACCCTGCGGTCCCCAAATCCCTCAGTGCCACCCAGCTGCCATGGTGGGAGGTGGCTGGCAGGGGGTGGCCAGTGGTTTAATATTTTTAAGACCCCTAAAAGCTGCTCCTGAGAGTGGTAGAAAGCAATGGAGAAGAAGAACCCCAGGGCTCCAGTGGGTTTTGGAGGCACCAGGACTTCCAGAGGAGGTTGTGCAATGAGACAGCTCAGAAAACCCCACTGTCACAGGATGGGCGTGGGTTACCCAGTCCCAGGAGAAGGGAGGGCAGGCTGGGGAGCCAGGGACAGGGAAACTGAGGACAGAGCACAGCCCCTAAGGTCACACAGCCCAGCACAAAAGACACCACGTGCACAAATAACCCAGTTCTCCTCCTAGAGATGCCCTGTGTCCACAGGGGAGGTTTCCTGACAAAGCCAGAGGCTGGGCAAGCTCTGATGTGCCCCCGTTTAGCGGTGCCAGAAGCAGCCCCCGGGTGCAGTGCCAGCCTACCTGCAGGATGTAGTTCTTCCAGAGCAGCAGCCTGAACTGCCTGAGCAGAACCATCCTCCCATCAGAAGGGGCCCAGCGCAGGACCCTGGAGGAGAGAGAGGAGAGAGCTGTGAGTGCCAGCTGCCGGTGGAGCTGGGCACAGGAGGGCACATCCCACACCCCACACAGCCCAGGGCACAGGAGGGCACATCCCACACCCCACACAGCCCAGGGCAGCAGGAGGGCACATCCCACACCCCACACAGCCCAGGGCAGCAGGAGGGCACATCCCACACCCCACACAGCCCAGGGCAGCAGGAGGGCAGCATCCCACACCCCACACAGCCCAGGGCACAGGAGGGCACATCCCACACCCCACACAGCCCAGGGCACAGGAGGGCACATCCCACACCCCACACAGCCCAGGGCAGCAGGAGGGCACATCCCACACCCCACACAGCCCAGGGCAGCAGGAGGGCAGCATCCCACACCCCACACAGCCCAGGGCACAGGAGGGCACATCCCACACCCCACAGAGCCCAGGGCAGCTCTGCTCCCAGCCTGGAGCCACAGCAGACAGCTTCACCCCAAAAAGAACCATTGTGCTTGCTCTCCTAAGAGTAAGTGCCCCTGGTTTCTGGCATGGCTGTTCCCAGAGATGGAAGCTGCTGTTTCAGTACCCAGCCCTGGGTCCTTCCCAGCAGCTTTCCTCAAACTGCAGGAGCACAGGGTTATAGAAGCACAAACACCAGCCCCCGGAAGGCTGTCAAACTCTTGGCAGCCTATTATTTTGGGATGGGTGGAGATTGCGGGCTGTGCCTCCACCCCCTGCCGTGTGAAGAGTCGGTTCCTCACACCGGGTGCTTTCCCAGCAGAAACTCTGCTGGGAGAGGCGAGGATGAGGAAAGGGCAGGGAAGCACAGGGGAAGGTCGGTGCTCGAGAATGATCCCCGCTGCCTCCTCCCCCTCCCGGGAAGCGTCCGCCGTCCCTTCCAGTTGTTTGTGTCTCCATTTGCAGCGGCATTTCCTGACGGAGCTCTGCCATCCCACCAGGACACCGGCTGGGATTTTGGGCTTGCAGAAGGGGCAGCCCTGGCACCAGCAGAGGCTCCTGCCCGCACTGCCGGACTCGGGGCAGCCCCCACGGAGCAGTGCCAGCCTCTGAGCATGGCAAACCCTGACAGGATCACAGCGGGCAGCTGTGGGGTCAGCTCTGAGCTGTGCTCCAAAGCCTGGCAGCACTGGAAGTGCCACAGGGACACAGGGGGGGCACAGAACCCATGAGCAATGCCCTGGCAGGCGCCCCACAGCACATTCTCCAGCCCTGGTTGGGATGGTAGCAGCTCCCTGGGTGCAGCTGGCACCCAGCAAGCTGAGCAGGGGTTTCAGGGTGCCCCAGTGAGGGGATGGAGGTTGCTGACCCACCCTGCCAACCTCGGCTCCCGGGCTGGTGAGCACACACAGCGAGCACAGCTCCGGTGGCAACAGAGCTGCAGCAACCTGAGACACACAGGGCACAGCAACAACACCCACCTGCCTCTCCTGCCCTCTGCCACCAGCTCCTTCAGCTCTCCAGGAGCCTTCTCTAGCCTTGGCACACCTTCCAGCCCCACCTCTGAACCAGGAGCCTTCTCCTGCCCTGGCACACCTTCCAGCCCCAACCCTGAACCAGGAGCCTTCTCCTGCCCTGGCACACACCTTCCAGCCCCAACCCTAAACCAGGAGCCTTCTCCTGGCTTTGCAAGCACCTTCCAGCCCCAACCCTGAACCAGGAGCCTTCTCCTGCCCTGGCACACACCTTCCAGCCCCAACCCTAAACCAGGAGCCTTCTCCTGCCCTGGCACACACCTTCCAGCCCCACCTCTGAACCCAGGAGCCTTCTCCTGCCCTGGCACACCTTCCAGCCCCAACCCTAAACCAGGAGCCTTCTCCTGCCCTGGCACACCTTCCAGCCCCAGCTCTGAACCAGGAGCCTTCTCCAGCCTTGGCACACGCCCTCCCAGGCTCAACCCTAAACCAAGAGCCTTCTCCTGGCTTTGCAAGCACCTTCCCAGCCCCAAAGCTAAACTCAGATGTGTTCTCAGAGCACAAAAACCCCACCAGCTCTTTGCCACTCCATGCACAGAAGACAGATTCCCACAACAGCAGGGACATCTGTATTCAAGGATCTTTCTCTAGGCAGGAAAAAGCAGAAATCTTACGCTTCAGCCCCAAAAAGTCCACCAGAACCCCACCCAGAGCAAGCAGGAAAGGAATAGCAATGGGGACTTGGTAAAGGCACCTTCAGGTGCCTCTCAAAGTGCCTCGTCTCCAGCTGGCCTCTGGTCCATGTGTGGCCAGGCAGAACATCCATGCTGTGCCCCAGGATCCCTTAGCAGCTCCCCAGGCCCCCACACCCACACAGCAGCATCTGAAGTGCCCCAAATAAGCCCCCCCAGCCCCAAGCAGAAACCTTTGTTCTGCACCCCCTTGAAGGAATGCAGAGCAAACCAAGGGAATCCAAGCTGTGGCTCACTTGAAAGGATGAATGCTGCAGGTGAGGCAGGAGCAGCTGCTGATCCCAAACCCTGCTGGCCCCGCCGCACCCTCCAACTGAAGCTGCCCCCCCGGCCGCCCCAAGGGCCTCACAGCTGCTGCTGGGAAAATGTCAAGCAGCTCTTGGGTAACACAAACACTATACAAAGACTGAAAATTGCATTATTGCCAATAAATATTTTCCAAGTTTTTAAGTGTTCCAAGAAAACTCATTCTGGACCTTTCGCTTGCTGGAGATGAGAGCAGGAAGAAGCAAACTTACAAAAGTTCTTGCTGGATTTGAGAGCAAAAATGGTTTTCCAGGCTCTAGTATCCGAAGCACAAATTTTTTTTTTGCAACCCAAGAGAGAAAACCTGTTTTGGGAGGTGCTGCCTGGATCAGCTCTGAGATGTCCATGATCAGAGGACAGAACAGGGCCTGGGTCCATGTCTGGGCCCATCTTTGGCAGTCAGGGAGGGCTGAGTGCCACAGGTGGATGATGACCTCGGTGCCTTGCTGGGCAGCACATTGGGCTGTGCCAGCCAGAGATGCTCCCATCTGACCTCAAGCACCACACGACTGAATTTCCCACCAAAAGGCAGGGCAAAAGATCTTGGAAGCAAGAGAGGTGACCACCACCAGCTTCTGGGAGAGCAACCCAGTTCCTCTCCCTGCTGAGGAGTTCCTCCCTTCCTCCTCCCTGGAGGAAGGGTCTCCTGAATACATGAGTGTGGACACACCCTCACCATCCTCAGGGAGGTCAGTGAGGAAGGAGACACTCCTGCCTGCCCACAGCCTGCATGAGCGGATAGGAGACTGCTCCTCACCACCTGGTCCCCACCAGCCCCTGCCGCAGTACCAGGCTGTGCCGGGTAACGTGGTGGCACCAGCTGCCAGCCTGGACCAGAGCTGTTCTGCCAGTGGATTTAGATGAGGACAGGCTGAGCACTGGCAGGGATCAAGGCCACAGCATCCCACCTCCTGACCCACTTCCACCCCGCCTCGCCTGGGAGGAGGCTGTGCCCGGGAAAGGGCCGAGCAAAGGCCACGTGCTCCCGGGAGCCTGCAGTTATTTTAGAGCACACACCGCAGTTCTGCTCTTCTGATGTCCCGTTCCCATAGAAACCAGCCCTGCAAACGGCAGACGTTGCCTTTTTTAATATAAACCCGGTGTTTCTTCCTGCTGGTTGACAGAGACACCGTGTCACCCCTACAAGATGAGCTGCCAGGTGCCCGCACCTCTGCAGCTGTGCCCGGGGCGGTGGCATCACACACCTGGCGAGGGCTGTCAGTGCCTGGCTACTTTCCACACTGACACTGGAGCAGGAAACTCCTCTCTGCTCCCCACAGTGTCTGTGTTGGAAATTATTCAGCCATAGCATGGCAAGGACTTTTTATGGCCACTGTTTACAGGAAGAGCGAGTGATTTCCGAGGTGGGTGCATCTAGAAAGTCCCAGGTCCTGCAAAGAGCAACCAGGGCCAGCAGCCACCAGACCAGCCGTGAGTGTTCAGTAACACATAGCTCTCATTGCTGGGCTGTTTTCACCTTCTCAGTGTTCACAGAGATCTGGGAGTCACAGCAGAGCAACACCATAAAAACCTCACCTTGCTTGTGCAAACAGTAATAAAACTTTCTAAGAGGCTGTAAGGCTGGTGGGGTGGTGGGTGCAGCAGGGACCAGTGACCTCACAGCCAAATCCAACCCAGTTGGGTTTGTAGAGACCCAACACCAAGTGCCCAACAGATACGCGAGTGTGGGTTGGACCCAGACAGGAACTTCAGGCCTTGAGATAAAAAAGAAAACTGGGGCTAGATCCTGTTTGCAGAATGTGGGATTGGATTGTGCCCAGCTGCTGCCCTGCAATGGGAGTGGGTCGGTGGGCACAGGGAGCCTGATGGGCTCTATGGTTGCGTCTGTAACTGCCTTTGTGCTGGGGCAGCAGCAGAAGAGAGGGGACAAAACTGCTGCAAGAGCTCGTCATCCCCTTTGCCTTAAAAACAACATCACTGGTTTGCCCAGTGAGTTTGCAGTTGCTCATAAAAAGACAAACTCTGCAAACTCACTGGCCTCATGAATTTAGCAAGAACAAGGGCTGGAGCCCAACACACAGGTTTCTCATGGACCCTTGTACAGCCCTGCTCCTGCCCTGCAGTTCTCAGTGCCTGGGCAGGACAGGCCGCCTGGGCAGCTGGGAGCAGAGGATAGGGAGATCCCTTCTGCTTCTACTTGGTTTTGAACATTTCCAGGGATGGGGACTCCACCACACTCCTGGGCAGCCTGTTCCAGTGCCTGACCACCCTTTCCGTGAAGAAATTTTCCCAATATCCAACCTAAACTTGCCGTGGCACAACCTGAAGCTGTTCTCTCTTGTTCCACCACTTGTTCCCATGGAGCAGAGTCTGATCCCCACCTGGCTGCACCCTCCCATCAGGGAGTGGTGGACTGAGAAGGTCTCTCCTGGACCTCCTTTTCTCCAGGCTGAGCCCCTCCCGCTGCTCCCCAATAGACTTGTGCTCCAGACCCTTCCCCAGCTCCGTTCCCTTCCCCCGACACGCTCCAGCCCATCAAGGTCTACCTTGGCATGAGAGACTCTCTCACACCGAGCCAAGGCCTGGGGCGCAGAGTGGGCAGTGCTCCCCCGGTGCCCGCAGCGCCGTGTCCGTTCCCGGCTGGGAGGGGCGGCCCGAGCTCCCCCGGGATGCCGGCGGGTCCGAGCCAGGCGCATCCCCCGAGCGCGGCGCCGCCTCCGTCCGCCGCAGCCCACGGGGGACGCGACCCTTGCGGGCCCGCGCAGGAGCCACCGCCGGCACGGAGCCCGAGCCGCGACGGAGCGCGGAGGCGGCAGCGGGAGGAGCCGGCCAAGGGCCCCGGAGCTGCCGCAGCTCCGGGCGGGGCCGCCGAGCGGACAAGAGGCCGCGGCCCCACGCATCCCCCGTCCGGCCCGACACCCCCGCTACTGCCACCATCACCCCCCGATGCTCATCGCCCCCCAGCGCCCACCACCCCCGGTGCCGGTGCCGGCACCCATCGCCCCCCCGCTCACTCACCGGGCCGGGCGGCTCCGGCTGCGGCTCCGGCTCCGGCTCCGTGCGGCCCCGCCCGCGCCCGCCGCGGGACCGCGGCACCGCGCACGCGCCGGGGGCGGGACCCGAGCGGGGCGGGACCGTGGGAGGAACGGAGTGTGTGTGTGTGTGTGTGTGTGTGTGTGTGTGTGTGTGTGTGTGTGTGTGTGTGTGTGTGTGTGTGTGTGTGTGTGTGTGTGTGTGTGTGTGTCTGTGTCTGTGTCTGTGTCTGTGTGTCTGTGTCTGTGTGTGTGTCATACACACGTCTTAGTGCACACATGTGTGCCACTGTTCACTGTTTGCGGTATTTACGTGTCTGCCCGTGTGTCTGTCTGTGAGGTGTGTGTGTGTGCACACATTCCTCTGGGTGTGAACTCTCAGTGTGTGCCCGCACCCCGCTGGGCAGTACATGCACCAGTGTGTGTGTGCACAGGGCATTGTGCACCTGTGTGTGCCCCAGGCATTGCCCGTGTGCCAGCTGGCTGTGGCTGTGTGTGCACCCATGCCAGTGTGAGTGCACACCTGGGCATTCCACAGCTGTGTGCACGTGCACTGGGCATTGCACGTGTGCCAGGTGTGGGACACAACACAAATTCACATGTGCCCACTTAGACACCGAGTGTGTGCAAGCGGCCGTGTGTGCAGGGCTGTGTCTGTGTAGAGGCTGTGTGTGTGTAGGGCCCTGTGTGTGTGTAGGGACTGTGTGTGTAGGGCTCTGTTAGTGTGTAGGGCCTGTGTGTGTGTAGGGGCTGTGTGTGTGTAGGGGCTGTGTGTGTAGGGGCTGTGTGTGTAGGGCTCTGTGTGTGTGTAGGGCTCTGTTAGTGTGTAGGGGCTGTGTGTGTAGGGCTCTGTGTGTGTGTAGGGACTGTGTGTGTAGGGCTCTGTGTGTGTGTAGGGGCTGTGTGTGTAGGGGCTGTGTGTGTGTAGGGGCTGTGTGTGTGTAGGGCTCTGTGTGTGTAGGGGCCGTGTGTGTGTAGGGCCGTGTGTGCGCAGGGGCCCGCACGTGTCCGTGACAGGAGCTCACGCACTCTGGGGGGCAGTGGCTGTGAGCAGCTGTGGTGGTTCCGGGTGCGGGGTCAGTCCATCCCTGCATGGGCATGGTCAGTCTGCCGTGTCCGTCTGTCCGCCCACGCCGCTGCCGAGCAGCAGCACTCCACACGGGCCCTGCCGTGGTGCCCCGGTTTGTGGAAGCATTCCCAGCTCCGTGCGTGGGAATGCGGCACTGCCGGGCCACTCCAGGGGGCAGGCGGAGCGCTCCCGATAAGGATCAAAGTGCCGGCGCTGGAGTGTGCTCACAGTGAATTGATGCCCTGCCCGTCCTGCCCACTGCCTGCCAAGCTGGCAGGAGAAGGTGCTGCTGGTGCTGAGAGCACCAAAGTGGAGAAAGTTTGCACAGTGTGGGCCGAGGGAGGAGGAAGAGAAGGGTGAGGAAAGGGGACTGCGGTGGGGACAAGGACAGCCATGGCTTGAGGCAGCTCTACTGAACAAGGGACATAGGGTAGATAGGGTAGCTTGGGTGCTGTGACTGCCGGGGGGTTTGGGGGTGCCCCAGTGAACCCAATCTGCCCCAGGCTATGACAGGCAGGAAGCAGAGCAGCCCCCAGCCACTGCCTTTTTCCACATGATAAAGAGAAGAAATTCGGACATCAGAATAGGCTGCTGAAAGAAGGGTGGAGTCCCTGGAAATGTTCAAAAATCATGAAGATGTGGCACTTGGGGACATGTTTTAGAGGTGGCCTTGGCAGTGCTGGAGAAAGAGGTGGACTTGAGCTTAGAGGGCTTTTTCAACCTAAATGATTCTGTAATTCTATGATTCTATATTTTTGGGGGCTCCATGTAGCTGAATGCCACAGTGATGGCTTTGAGTACAACTGCTTTGGAAACCTGTGTTCCTCTCTGATCTTGGGGATTTGCAGCCACTTTCTGGACCCTGGCTAGTCCTTGGGAGAGGAGGAAATGAACTGAGAACCAGGGCAAGGGTGAAGGTGTCTGGGCATGGGAACAGGAATCAGCAGCATTGGTGTTAAGATGAGGCCAAACAGAGAGTGGCACTTGTGACTGCACTGCCAGGACCCCCTGAGCTGAGAGACCCCACTCTCCACCATGGTGCCTTTGTTCCTGGCCATGGCCAAAGCTGAATTTTGGCTCCCCAGGGCACCTGGAGTATGTCACAGCCATGGGTCTGGTCCCAGATGGGGTGCTTGCAGTTGAAGTTCTGACTGTCTGGCCCTGTCTGTGCCCTGGGAGAGACCTGGAGCCAGTGCCCATCTTCAGAGCTGCAGCTGGGAGCCCTGTTCCTGCTCTCCCCCAGCTGGTTCCACAGACACCAGAGGAACTGAAGCTGTCTCCATGGGTAACTGAGCAGCCACCAGACCACAGCAAAGCTTCCCTGCTCACACTCACGTCCTCAGCAGCACACAGCAAAGCTCATTACAGTGCTCAGATGTGGAAGGAGCTGCCTGGCTCAGAGTTGTTATCCCTCAGCAGAGCCACACCACTGTTTTGAGATGATGCAGGCTGGCCAGGCGTGGGGATGGCACGTGCCTTCCCTCCAAGCATGGCCTGGCCGAGGGCTCGTCCTCTCCCTGTTTGCTTTCCCCCATCACGTGTCACCCTTGTGCGTGGCATCCTGCAGTGACCACTTTGGTAATGGTGTGGTCTTGCCCAGCATCTTTGTCATCATGGGGCCACTGGCCCTGTCTCAGGTGAGGCCAGCAGCCAGCTGAGTAGTCACAGGTAACTGTGGGCCTGGAGAGGATCTGGGACAGTCACTGCCTGCGGTGACATGCTGGAGCCTCACGCCAGCCCAGGCTGAGCCACCTGTCCACACCCCTGCTCAAGCCTGGGTTTGATCCTCACCAATTACAGCTGCCTCAGTTCTCCCTGTGACCTTCCCTGTTGCCTCATGCAGTGCCTCTCTCTGCCTGCCTTTGAAGGAAGCTGAGCCATTAGATCAAAACAAGAATCTTGCCAAAGAGAGTATTTACAGGCTCCTCATGGCGCCTAGAACAGAAGACAGGAGATGTTGCAATGAGGTGTAGTGGCATTGCAGTGACTCAGCTCACACCCAAGGCTGGGAGTGTGCAGGAGACTCAGCAGGAACATGGGAGAAACCCAGAAAAAGGCAGGATCAGGCAGAGAGGAGGCAGCAGGGACAGCAGGGATTAGGCAGTGGGGAAGCACTTGCCTGGGGGATGTCCCTGTCTGACCTCTCACATGAACCCCTGGAAGGAAGAACCACCCCCTGTGCCAAACTTGTCAGCCCTGCTCCTGGCACCTGTGTCCCTGAGGTCATGGCTCAAGCTGTTCTCCACCACCTTTCCTTGTTGGCTGTTATCACCCCCATCTCCCATGGTGTTATTCCCAAGGGGCAGCCACAGGGGCCATCCTGTCAGCAGCAGTGGGGACATCCATCCTGCTGTTTCAGACCAGCTGGGTTCAGAAAACCCCAGCCCTGCTCACCTCACACATGTTTTCAGGGTTTAATCTGTGTTAAAGGTGCTGGCTGGCTCATGAAACCATCTTATCTCTGTCCATCAAGGACATCAAGGACCTTCCCTTCTCTGTCCAAACAACACCCAAAATGCAGGACAGGTAGGGGGGAGGATGTGTGCCAGTGAGTCCCCAGGGCAGCCATGCCAGGGTGGGCCTGGCACAGGGTGCTCTGGCCCCTCATCTCTCAGCCTGTAGCCAAATGAGATGTTGGGAAGAAGAACTTGCTTAAGTAATTCCTCTTTCAGTTTCTCTGCTATCCCCATGACCCTGCCACCCTGGGCAGTATCCAGGCAAGAGATTCACTACCACTGTCCTTGTGTGACCCATCTGCATTGCTCCTTGCTCTCCATCCCAGCCTCCTGCTGCTCCCTGTGAGGGAGGAAGGAGTGTGAGCAGGACACACACCCCATGATGCCCAATGGCAGCTTCCTCCAGAGCAGCTGGTGGCTCAGGACATGCAGCAAGGGCTTCCCTGGACACATCCCACGAGTTGTGGTGCAGGGACACACACACTGACTTCTGTTGAGAGCATTTTCCATCTTGTCCTCATTTCTTCCCATCCTTAACTTTGCTGTACTGCTGCATGGTGCAGCCCTGAGACTGGAGTGCCATTGCCCAGGAATAAAATGCCAAGATGGTGGTTCCAGTTAAAGAGGGTGAGTGGATCCAACACCTGCTCTTGGTCCCCCCACACTTGCCAAGGACAAGATGTCTTGGGCTTCTTTTCCCCAGGGTGGGGCCCCCATTCCCTTTCA
Organism: Melospiza georgiana; assembly: GCF_028018845.1. Classification (NCBI taxonomy): domain Eukaryota; kingdom Metazoa; phylum Chordata; class Aves; order Passeriformes; family Passerellidae; genus Melospiza; species Melospiza georgiana. The sequence goes on from NC_080445.1 coordinate 15,544,846, forward strand.
CCCCAAGGCATGCCAGCTTGCAGCCCCCCAGTCTTGGCTGCCAGGTTGGAATCTTGGTGTTTTGCTTTGCCCTTTAAGTGCTGAGAAGATGCACAGTGAAACAGACTCCCCTTGGAGTGCTCAGACACAGGAAAATTTCCATGGGCTGGGAAGGATGACACAGGAGGAAGCTTTCCAGAATACCTGCTGCTCTTCCCAATCCCTCTTCTCCTCAAGTGTGATTTCCCTGGCAGTGCTCTGCAGGGAGCTGGCACAGTGTCTACCCACATCAGGCCCCAGTAGTGTCCCCAGGGTGTCCCTGTGTCCCTGCTGGGGGTTATAGAGCTCCAGGCCCTTGACAGACCCTGGAGCACCACCAGCACAGAGGAGGCATGGCTGGGAATTGCAGCACCCATTGCTCGTCTGTGCCTGGGTAACCTCCTGCTGTGGTGGGAGCTGGAGAGGCAGCATGGCCTGGACACACGGGCAGGCTCTGCCTGCACTGCCCAAAGGCAGCCTGCTTGTCCCTTCAGCCCAGAGAGGCAGCTGGTGTCCCCAGGGCCACTTCCCCAGCTGTGCCAACAGCCAAGACCTCTTAAAGCTGCTGGATTGGACCTGGCAATTTGGAGCTGAAAGGGTTCCAAGGCCTCTCCCAGCACTCTAGCATGGCTTCTCAAGAGGCACCACTTTAGGATCCAAGAGGTGTGTAAATGAAAAGGAACAGCCTCATTTCATTAAGAGGTTGAAGAACTGGCAGCTTTGGGCATTCTGTCAAGCTCAAAGATCTCTGCCAGCACCTAAATCCGATAAATCATGTGTTTGGGCTGCTGGCAGCGTGCTGGGAAGCCAAGGGTGAGATAAGGGAGACATAACTGGGCTGGCACCAAGGAAACTCCTGCAGGGGGGACACAGGGATCTTTCTGTTGCCACCCCCGCTGTCTGCACTTTCCCAGAGGGCACAGCAGCAGACTTGCAGTTGCACTCAATGATCCTTGTGGGTCCCTTTCTACTCAGGATATTCTGTGACTCTGTCAGACCATCCTCAACACACAAAGGCCACAGGAAGACAGGTCTTCTCCTGAAAATTTATACTTTTCCCTCTTCTGAGAGCAAGGGAGAGCTAAAAGTTCACCTAACCCACTGCTTTCGAGGAAGCTGGAACAGGGCAGGCAGTGCTGCAGGTTGCTGCATATGGGGGTGGAATTTCAGCTTACAGATAAACCAGAGAAACTTGGGGGATAGAGGGAGCATCTCCGTGAGAGATGAGCTCTGGCTAAAGGAGAACAAAAGTGGGGTGCAAATCCTTGAAATGAAACCCTGGGAGGGGTTTTAAATGATTGCTAATGGGTGAGATGGGTGGGCAGTGCAACAGGGAATCATCCACAGGTAAATCCTTCCCTGTGAGGGTGGTGAGGCCCTGGCACCTCACCTGAGGATCTGAGAGCTGAAAGGTTCAAAGAACCAAAGCTTGACCTCCAGATCTGCTCTGTCCTGCTCTCCAGAGGCTCTCCAGGAGCCAGAGCCCTCTGCAGCCCAAAATCCAGACTGGTTTTCAATGTCTGAGGTAGCAAAGAGGGAGCAAATTCCTGCTGATACCAGGCAAAAGGTGCAATGCTGCAGACACAATCCCCTATGGAGTGACTGCAGGCACCCAGATTGCCCTGTTGATGTAAATTGCCAATTATGAAATGGAGAAATTTGTTAATTTTTTCCCTTTTCATCTATTTATTATGGGTTTCTTTTTATTGCTAATTATTACTTTCAATGCAGCACTAAGTAGGATGGAGGATTCTCTTCTCTGATGCTGGCTTGGTGGCTCTTGAAATAAATCTTAAAGAATTGCCTTTTCCCACTATTTTCTGTCTGCCTTTCCCCATCACTCTGTTTTCTCAGTTTTTCTTGTGTTTTTGGGGTCTGACTTTTTAAAGCACTCTGTATTTCTGTTTACTGCATGGATTCTTCTTTCCCCAAATTGAATGTATTCAGGTCGTGATCACTGTTCCCTAGGCAACCACCAATGAAATTATAGAATGATCAAGAATTAATAGCTTAAGTTTAAGAAATTAAAATGGTAATTGGAAGACTTCCTGAATCTGCTGAACTAAGGCATTCCCACCTGAGCCACTGGTTACTATGGAGGGCCTGGGGACAATGATCTTGGTTCAGGAATTAGGGAAAACAAAACACCACCCACCAGCCTGTAAAGGTAAATTCAAACAAATCTGACAAAGGGCTGCTTCTTTTCTGCCAAAATTCTGAGGGGATGCTTTGGTAAACAAAGGAATTGAGGCTGTACCTGTTTGGGATGTGGGAAGAGCTGGAACTGAAGTGGTTTTGCAGGGGGCTGGCAGTGGAGATGAGGCAATTCAATGTTCTGCTGCTGCCTGCAATGCCAGGGGAAACAGCAGAGTGATTGTGGGGTGCAGTGCCCTGATGGCCATGGTGGCAGGAATGGAAGAAAGCCTGCCCTGTCACTCCTGACAGTGTCCAGGTGCTTCAAAAAACTCCCAGAACCAGCTGCAGAAACCAATTCAAGCACATGCCAAGCTTCTCAGAGTCACTGGCAGAGTTCTGGCTTTGCTGGGACCTTTTGTGTGCTTAGTGAATATTAGGAACACACCCTGGCATTTGGAGCAATTGAGAAGGGGTGACCAGCCCGTGGCAGAATGAGCTCTGTGCAGGACACCCTACCTGGAGACGCTTCTTCCAAGCCCTGCATCCAGCCCCATGGTGGGCTCAGTCAGAGGGTTCATACCCTGGGGGTGTTTTCATGCTGCCTCGCACCACTGCTCCACTTTCCACCATCAGCACATGGAGCTCACTCCTGTCTCACACTAAGCTTTTGTGGGAGCAGCTGCTCCACTCAGCTCTTCACGCAATGAGCAGTCGCCTTCCAGGTCCAATTTGCTCCTGCTTGCACCCAGTGGCTGGTGTTCCATGGCTCACTGGGATGGACTGTGAAAAACACCTTAACATGTGAGATGTTCTGTGGGACAAGAACCAGGTCCCCACTGCCCTCACCCACCTCTGCTACCCCTTTGCTGCGGGGGCTCAGGGGCCAGGCAACTTCTCCAGGCAAACCCTGACCTCAGCCCACCTGATGGGAAAGGTTTAAGTGCACCTACACCTCTTTTATGGAAACGGTGCCTGCTTGAGGTGTAGGATGTATACAAGGAACAGGATACACAGGTGCACATGCTGAATACACATTAACTCCTGCACTCATTAACCTGTGAGTGCCTGTTCTGCAGTCTCAGGGTCCTTTCTGAGTAGTTCTCTGGTGTCTTTTATAAAGTAACATGAAAACACTCGGCCCCAGAAGGCAGCGCTGGGAGCACGGCCTGAACAGATCCCGGGGCTCCGCCGGCCCACACCGGGGCAGGCTGACCACCCGTGTCCCTGCCCGGCCGGTCCACAGGAGCCCAGGGGCTATGGGACCGTCGTGTGCCCTGCTGCCCTTCACATCCCTGCTGCCCCCTCACATCCCCGGTGTTCCCTCACATCCCCGGTGTTCCCTCACATCCCCGCTGCCCCCTCACATCGCCGGTGCCCCTCACATCCCCGGTGTTCCCTCACATCCCCAGTGCCCCCTCACATCCCCGGTGTTCCCTCACATCCCCGGTGTTCCCTCACATCCCCAGTGCCCCCTCACATCCCCAGTGTTCCCTCACACCCTCGGTGTTCCCTCACATCGCCTGTATTCCCTCATGTCCTCGGTGTTCCCTTACATCCCTGGTGCCCCATCACATCGCCGCTGCCCCCTCACATCGCCGGTGTTCCCTCACATCCCCGGTGCTCCCTCACATCGCCGGTGTTCCCTCATAAGCGCGGTGTTCCCTCACATCCCCGCTGCCCCCTCACATCCCCGGTGTTCCCTCACATCCCCGCTGCCCCCTCACATCCCCGCTGCCCCCCCACATCCCCGGCGGCCCCTCACATCGCCGGTGTCCCCTCACATCCCCGGTGCCCTCTCACATCCCCGGTGCTCCCGCACATCGCCTGTATTCCCTCACAAGCGCGGTGTTCCCTCAGAAGCCCGCATGTCCCCTCAGATCCCCGGTGTTCCCTCACGACCCCCGTATCCCCTCAGATCCCGACGTCCCCTCAGGCCCCGATCCTCCATCTCAGCCCCGCTGTCCCGCCCGGCCGAGGCGCGGCCCGGGGGGCGCCTGCGCCGTGGCGGTGGCGGCGCGGCGGGCGGGCCCGGGCTGCTCCGGCGGGGCCATGCCGGGCAGGAGGGTGCGCGGGCGGCGCGGGTCGGGGGCAGGGACACGGACACGCATACAGACAGGGACACAGACCCCGGAGCGGCCGCGGGCGGAGCTGTCCGGCGGCTCCCTTAGGTGCTGGGGGCGGCGGGAGCGGGGCGGTGGAAGCGGGGCGGCGGACGGGCTCTGACACTGTCCATGTCCCGCAGGCCCGGCCCGTTCTGTCCGCAGTGCGGGCTCGCCGTGGAACCCACGTTCCACTTCTGCCCGGCCTGCGGCGGGAGGCTGCCCGCGCTGCCCGAAGAGCGCACCGAGCCCGCAGCGCCGGCCCCGAGCCTGCCGCCAGTCCCCAGCCCCCCCGCCTCCTCCTCCCCGCGGGCGTCCGTGGCCCGGCTGGGGCCCCGCTCGCCCCGCTCGCCCCGCAAGCCCCGGGCCGGCCCGGCCGTGCCGCTCCCGGCGGACACGGTGCTGACGGACCAGGGAGGGCGGCTGTGGAAGCTGGTGCGGCTGCTGGAACAGGGCGGCTGTGGGCTGCTGTACGAAGGTACCGTGGGGCCCGCGGCGGGCAGAGGGCGCCGGGAGGCGAGGGGTGCGGAGTCACCGGTTCTGGCTTCGGCGACAGCTGCCGTGACATCCCGAAACCCCCAGAGGCCGCGGAGTGGGTGACACCGTGGTGTCCGCCGGGCTGGCGGTGACCCGCAGGCTTGCAGGATCCGTCATTCATACAATATTCTGAGCTGGAAGACACCCACAAGTATCTGGGAGTGCAGCCCCTGTCCCTGCACAGACACCCCAACAATCCCACCCTGGGCATCCCTGGCAGCGCTGTCCAAGCTCTCCTGGAGCTCTGGCAGCCCCGGGGCTGTGCCCATTCCCTGGGGAGCCTGGGCAGTGCCAGCACCCTCTGGGGGAAGAACCTTTCCTGATCTCCAACCTGAACCTGCCCTGGCACAGCTCCAGCCGTTCCTCACTGGGCATCTGCCTGTCAGCCACTCTGCCACCAGCATAATATCAAGCCGAGGCCACACTGCTCTGTTATTATAAAATGTCCATTGTTGGGGCCACACTTCCTCTTTCTCTTTTATCTGCCACACTTCCTCTTTTACTTGCTGGCACTGTACAGGAGTTCCTGTGCTGTAAGTGGTATCAATACCCACTAAATATCAATTCTTAATGTGTTTTGGGGCCAAAGAAAGCAACCACACCACATAAGCTGCTTCTCAGCCATTTAGTGCTGAAAGTGCTGATCTTTTCAGTCTAGTTGAGAATTTCCACAGGGGAGTTTTTGATCTTCTTCTCTCATTAATTTGGAAGCTGTCCAGGAGGAATTTTTTCCATTACTGAGTTTTGCCTGATGTTTGGCTTTACTTTCTTTTTCACTATTCAAGCTCTTACATAACAAAGTCCAAGCATCCATCTACGTTTTTAAAAAAATGTGATAAAAATCAATAGTGGAGGGTGCTCTTATAGAAGTAGGTTTTAGGTGATGAGCAGCAGGTAACCTGTGGATAGCACTTGGTCTAAGGGCACAAGAAAAGGAACTGCCCTGAGCCAAGTCATGGCTGCAAATGCTTTTGAAGAAGGGAAGCCACATACAACTCTAACGTCCATACAGAGCAGAGAGACTTGGCATCCCTTACAGACTTGTCCAACCATGGAGTGAGCTGGAGGGAGTGCTCAGCAAATGAATTTGGGGATGCCTTTGAGATTCTACTAATGATCTATTCTTCACATACTCCTCAAAGCCCCCCATACTGTAGCCCTGCCTAGATGCTTCTGTGACTTAAGCAGAACTGCACTGCATGTCAGGGTGCTGAGCTCCTGGAGCAAGGTAAGAATTATTTTGTAGTGATCTGGGAAGGTGCTCTCACAGAGGTTGCTTTGCAAAGCTCAAGGGAAAGAAGCAGAGGATGAGTTAATCCAGCTGCACAGGCTGCATTTAATGATGCACAACCTCTTTTCCATGCTCCTGTAACCACATCTGTTCCATCCTTCCACAGCGCAGTCAGCATCTGGAACCTGTCCTCAAAAGCAAAGCTACTCCCTCAAACTTGTGAGTTTTGATCTGTTTGGGTAAGGAATAGTGCATAGAGTACTGTGTCCTGACCTGTTTGGCTGAGAGTATCTGAGTAATTGGGAGAGAGTGGTCAGAGAGGCCCCTGCTAAATTCGGAGATGGATCTGACCTCCTGAGGGTGTTGTGCTGGGATTTCAGTTGGCTTTTCTGCTAAAGGTGTGAAGAAAATGGATATGAGGATTAAAAAAAACCCTGAAGCCTTAATAACAGAAGGCTGCTGCTTTGATTGACCAGGCTCAGGAACCTGCAGAACTGAGCTTGGTGGTGTGAGGTGGAGATCTTGATTAGGGAATGTCCAGACTGTCTTAGTTTGGAAAGACTGCTAAGTCTGCTAAGGAAAGCAGGAGCCTACCCTGAGATGGAAAATGTAAACCCCCTCCCTCCAAATTGCTATAAATTTTAAATTAAGGGGCTCTCAGGCAAAAAATATGGGAGCAGGGAATAACAGTTCTTTACTAGGGAAGAAAATAAAAGGGTAAAATAAACAATGCAGTACACTAGAACAACACTGACAGAGTCAGAACCCAACCTGACACCCTGTGGGTCAGGCTGTTGGCAGCAGTGCCATTGGAATTGTGGCTCAGCCCTCCTGCAGTGTCAGGGGTGGTTCTGCTGGAGCAGGGATCCTGGAGAAAGGTGCAGTCTCTTCCTCTGAAGATCCAGGGGCAGAGGCAGCTGCTGTTCCTCTGGGGAATCCAATGGAGAAGCTCTGCTGGTGCTCCAGAATCTCCAGATTATATCTGGGTAGCAATGCTTGGCTCTCCCCTCTGGGCTCACATCTCCCAATGGGATGCTGTAGTTCTTATCAGCCATGCAGTGACATTCAATAGCTGTTATCAGCAGGTGTCTCCCCGGAGGGACAGTGGCTGGGGAAGAGATAAGGAAAACTGCCCACTTAACAGAAGATAGCTGCCATACAGATGGCAAATAGAATACAATTTGCTTGACAATCCAGGACACAGACCTTGATGGCAGGGGTGCAACCCTGCTCAAGTCTGGGGAAACTGCAGAGGCTGGAATTTGGTGCTGTGCTGGGTTTGTGTGAGAGCCACCATGGAGACACTATGTAAAGCCAGAGCACACTTTGAAATCAAATAGGAATTATAGTTGGAGTTCCAAGCCAGCTTTCCAGGTACTTGTCAATATCTTGGGCTCTCCAGAAATGTGTTATTTCCACTAACATCTGTTCTGTCGTGGAAATTCAGTAGATTGATTTTCAGTAGCTCACGAACCAGAGCTGAAAGACTTTTTTGTCTGCTGTGGCTCTTGGGGTTGCTGGTTTGTAGGAGGGCCAGTGCTGACTGATGGCTCTGTGGGGCTCTTGCATGCACTTGGAAAATCCCTCTGCCTTTTGTCAGAGGAGAGATGTAAGAGGGTGGAGGAATACAGTGTGGATGAGAAGGAATACAGTGTGGATGAGAAAAACCTGCTAAGTGCCACAAAACTAGAACCAGTCGGTGGGAAGCTGTAATCACTTCTGTAGGCAACACTCCCAACTTCTCTGTGTTTCTTTTGGCTGCTTGGTGGTCTGCTGAGCACTGTGGAGTGTGATATGGCACATAAGAGCATTTTGGCTCTGGGTTTGATGACCCACATGGGCTCACAGGCAAGATGCAGAGTGAAAACCCTCTGTGACATGGTCTGTGCTGTCTGCAGCTGCTGTTCCTCCAGCTTTGATACCAGTTTTGTACCAAAGCAGGTAGAGTATAACTTTCTGCCCTGCAGGATAGCAGCTGTCCTGAGTTAGTGTTGAGTAGACACGTGTGTTGTGTGTAGGCAAACACAGACATTCTGAGTGTGGACTGTGTGCAGTTGAGGTAACTTGATGACAGCAATACCTCAAATGTTACTAATACAGACTTTCCTGTCTCACTTTCTGACTGCTAGAATAAATGTTACAGCTCTCTGTAGAGACTTGTGTGTTTGTAGAAATGTCCTCATCCCTGCTGTGGCTAAGAAGGTCACCTCTGGCTCCTGCTAACATAACAGCTGTGGGACCACAGCTCTCTCCATGCTGTGCCCGGGCTGCACTGCCTGGCTGTTGTTAACCCTCAGACAGCTGTAAATGGGCTGCTGGAAAGGCCCAGCCTGAGATGGCCCCTCTCCTAGTCTGTGCTGATACTCAGAGTTGATGTGTTTGTTAGGGGGAGCATTAAATAGGGAACCAAGACACCTGAGCTCTGCTCTCAGCTCTGTTAGTTGATCTTTGTTTTCTTTAAAAGGAGTAGTTAAGGTCTTATAGCAATCTACCCAAGCTTTCCTTTCCAGCAGGATGTGTGTGGCTGAATTAACACTCCTCCCTGTTCTCTTTAGGATGCCAAAGATGGGAGGATCTACAATGAACAGAATTTCTTCCAGCGAGCTGCAAAGGCAAGCACAGGTTGGTGCTTCTTGTGAGGACAAGGACTAAGGACAACTGGCATTTCCCTCTCATCAGTTATGTGAATCTCTTGGAAGGCCAGAACAGGATAAAATAATCCCCTGCTTGGTTAGTGCCAGAGTGCTGAGGAGTTTGGTCAATGCCAGTTCTCCCAGCAGACAGTGCAGTATGAGCACAGCTTTCTTGTGCTCCTCACTCTGTCTTGATGTGTCTGGGAGCTGCCCAGCCCTGCAGCCTGTCTCACCTTGGCTCACCCTCCTGTCCTTCTTCCATGGGTGGTTCTGTCAGCAGCTCTCTGGTATCAACTCCATTGATCCCAAAACTTGAGCAAGAACAAAGCTGCCCAGAGAATGTAGGCAAGGGGGATGGAAGAATTTATGTCAAATCTACACTTCTGGCAGAAGTGTAAAAATCTGCTTGTCCCTCATCCTCTCTCCCTCTCCCCTCTCCTTGTTTTCCCCAGCCCTGTAGCAATCTCATGCCACAGCCTGCTCTGGTATTCCCAGAATCTTCCCTGCTCCATTCTTGCACACATGAGACTGGAATTCTGGGGACAGAGTCAGGTTGAGAGGCCACTGTCAGCTCTCCAGGGCAGAGCAGACCTTCAGAGGAGGAGCATCACTAACTCCTTCCTCCTGGAGCTCCTCAGCAGCATCTGCTGCACTGTCCTCTTCTCTTGTAGTGGAGAAGTGGAAGAAGTGGCATTCCGTGCCTCTGCTGGGCATCCCCAACTGTGTTGGCTTTGGACTGCATGCAGACAGCTACAGGTGAGGTGACTGAGCTTTTGGGCTGTCTGAGCACCTCTGGCCTTTCCTCTCCTCTGCTTGCTCTCCACTAATCCTTTTGTCATTGCCCCTTGGGCTCCTGAACACTGACACTGCTCCTATTGTGTCTTAAATGGTTTGCCTCTCATTGCTTTATTTCCTTCAGTCCTTGTCTTGCTGGTGAAGTTACTGCTTTTGCTGCTGCTGCTGCCCTTCAGGCCAGAGGACGCCTTATTTTGGTCCTTGACACTTAACCCAAAGGGGAGATTCAGGCTGTGTGTCTGCAACACACGATGAGCACACCTGTCTCCTTTATAAAAGTTTTCTCTTATCAATAGTCAAGGAAGTGTTTGCCCAGGTCAGCTTGGAGTTGAAGTGGGGTCCAGTGGATCACTTGGCAAGTGTCTGTTGCAGGGTCTCCAAGCCAGGTAGGTACTGCAATGTGCAAAGCCCTTTTCTCCTGCAGGTTTTTGGTGTTCTCTGATTTGGGGCGATCTCTTCAGTCGGTCCTGAGCGATGGCCTGCACCTGCTGAGGGAGAAGGCAGCTTTTCAGATTGCAGTTCGTGTGGTATGTGGAGAACCAATCATTCCCAGAAAAGACTTCTGACTTCCTTCTGGATCTCCCAGAGGTGTTTTAAAGCTGGTCCAGGGGCTTGGGTGGGGGTCTCTAAACCTGCTGTAAACTTCAGTAGCATCTTTTGAGCACTGTGTCACTTTGAAGGAATTTGGGCTAAGAAGAATGAGAAAAACCTGACTTTTGAACTTGAAGGCTGTGAGATGTGGTGTTTTTAGTGCTCATCCACACGGCCACAGGGAGCTGGGGAAGGTCCAGCTCAGTGACAGCCAGGGTGCTGCAGGAGCCTGCATGGATCTGATATGCTCCCCCTGTTTATTCTCAGCTAGACTGCCTGGAGTACATTCATGAGAATGAGTATGTGCATGGGGACATCACTGCTGAGAACATCTATCTGAACCCAGCAGACCTCACACAGGTAGGGAGAAGGAGCAGTGCTGTGCCAGGAGAGGGACTGGAGATGGGATTGTGACTTGGGATAAGGCAGCCTCCAGGTCCCTGCCTTGGGCAGGGCAGCAGGGCAGGCTGGGCAGTGCTCAGGCAGGAGCTGTGGGGCAGCCTGGGGGCTGCTCTGCACTCAGCTGGGTGCTCTGTGCTGCTGCAGGTGACCCTGGCTGGCTACGGCTTCGCCTTCCGCTACTGCCCCGGGGGGAAGCACGTGGCTCTGCGTGAGGGCAGCAGGACCCCTCACGAGGGCACGCTGGAGTTCATCAGCCTGGACAGCCACAAGGGCACAGGTGGGTCTGGGTTTGTGACACGTGCTGGCACTGCTGCTTTCCAGGCATTCACGTGCACCAGGAGCTGGGTTCCTCTTTGGGCTTTTCACTCCTGCCTCCTGATGGCTGCTGTGTTGGGACTTGCCAGGTCATTCAGTGATTGCAGCAGGGATGTTCCTGCTCCATCTGGAGCTTTGGCTGCTGCAGGCGTGTGGGGAATAGAAAACAGCCCTTTGTGCTGGCTTAGCAGGGATCTTTTTCAAGCCAGACAGGATCCCTGCCCAAAACAGATTTGCAGCAGGCTGTGCTCTGACCTTGAAGCAATGAGAGCTGGAAAGGCATTTAAATCATAGAATCACTTTTGTTGGAAAAGACCTTTAAGATCATTGAGTCCAGCTGTAAACCCAGCACTGCCAAGGTCACCACTAACCCAAGTTTCCAATTGCCACATATACATGACTTCTAAATCCCTCCAGGGATGGAGACTCCACACTATGCTGGGCAGCCTGTGCCAAATTCTGTCCTTCTGGTTGGGATGTGACTGCTCTTTCACAGTGTTCAGGAAATCTTCCTCCAGGTGCTGGGAGGTGATTCCTGAACTATGTTAGCAGGCTCCCAGGAGTACTGATACCCCAGAGCAAATCCTCATGAAACTCCTGAATTTCTTTACTTCTGTCCCTTCATGTCTTGTGTTTCCCATCAGGACCATCTCGACGGAGTGACTTGGAATCTCTGGGCTACTGTCTTCTGAAATGGCTCTGTGGCACTTTGCCTTGGTCTGATGAACTGGACAAAGTAAAAGCTGTGATGGAACAGAAAGAAAGGTAGGAGAAATCATCTGTTCTTCTGGGAAATGCTCAGCAGAAAGCAGTGAGGGGGGTTTGTGACTGAAATCCCCAGGTCACAATACACTGTTGGGATGTGGCAAATCCCACAGCCAAGGCTGAGCCTGGCCCCCAGGGTGTTGGTGAACCCCAGATTCTGCTTCATCCAGAACATGGCCAGCCGAATTCAGCCTTTTGGGAGTTTTTTTTTGTCAAAGCCAGGTGCTCAGGTGCCTACTCCATTGCCTCTTCTTCTGACAGGTACAGAAAGGATGTGAGATACCTTCTCCAACTATGCTTCAGGCAGAGATCCATTCCAGGTATGGGCTTGCTCTCAGTGGCAATGGGACTCAGGAATAAAGGACTGCCTGTACCTGAAGGCAGAACTTTCTCTGTGCTGGGGTGCTGGTTCAGAATGGCTTCCAGTGGTGATGGTGACCAAGCATTGATTGCATGGACTGTCTGGCAGGCAGGGAACAAATCCCTTGTTTTTTCTACAGAAGAATGAGGGCTGCTTTCCATGATCTGCTCTAATGAACCTTGCTGAAGGGAGAGCTGTGCTGGTGGGTTTAGAAATTAAATACCTGGGGCTAGAGGACACTTCCCCATCCCATTTTGTTGGCCAGAGAAACTGTGGCTGTCTCATGCCTGAAAAGTGTTCAAGAGGTAGAAGAAGATGGACTTCATAGTCCCTTCCAACCCAAACCAGTTGGTGATTCTATTTTATGGTATAATTTGGTGATTCTTTGAGCTTTGCATTAGCCTTGGCTTGGTTTTCCTCTCTGCAGCTGCCTGGGTGGGTGGGTGAGCTGGCTGCAGGACAAGCAGCCTGGAATGGCCATTTGGCAGCTGGGGTTTCTGGCTGCTCCCACAAACCCCTTTCCTTGCAGATGCCCTGCAGAACTACCTGGAGCAGGTGCTGGCCCTGCAGTACGAGGACAGGCCTGACTACGCCGCCCTGCGGCAGCTCCTGGGGCAGCCACTGGAGAAGATGAGAGCCTCAGCTTATGACTGTGTGGATGTCCCAGTGGTGCCCTGAGGTGAGTGCTGGCACCTCCTCGTGTGCCAGGTGAGGGCAGAGCAGGCTGGGCTGTGACATCCTTCCAGCTGAAACCAACCTGCTCCTCCTGACATGGCATTCCCTATTGATACCAGTGCTGCACAAAGCCAGGCTTAGCCTGTGTTTCCTCAAGTGAAACACTTGCCCAGCAAGGAATACAACAAGGGTTAATAAAGCAAATGCTGAAAGAGCTGCAGGGCTGTGGAGGTGATAACAAAATGCAGACTCAGGCCATCTGGCAATTTTTTGTATATATCTGAAGCTCTGGGCTGTAGTTTTTGCTTTTCTCTCTCAGCCTGTAGCTCTGGTTTTAGTGCCCACCTGCTATTTTAGCCATGAGGCACCTCAGAGTGAGGCTTGATACAGAGCCAGATCTGGTTTTAGTGCAAGGCTGCACCAGCCAAGGCTCTGCATCCAGCAGCAGGAGCACAGAGTCAGCTCTTCACCTAATTTCCTCCTCCTGGGAAGGAATTTAAACTGATTCATCTTCCCCTTTTCTGCTTTTATTTTTTTTCAGATCAAGGAAGAGTTCAGAGCTTTCTGCAGTGAGGCCTTTCCCAAATATATTTTCACTTTTACCAGTTTTTAGAATGAGAGGTTTTTGTGTTTTCTTCTCCTGTTTATGTGACCCAGTGCTGAAGTTTGAGCTGCTGCTGTACCAAATTAATGTGAAGAGACTCCTGCATGGCAGATCAGGGGAAGCAGCAGCTGGAGAACTGCAGTGAAGCCACCATGAGCCAGGAAACTAAATCAGGGATTTTCTCTTTTGAATGAGAGCGGCAGTACATGGTTTTGTAATAAACTTTGAGGACAACTACCCAAGGCTGCTCTTGTTTATTTGGAAGATTTAAGGCCTCTCTGGAGCTGCTGTTGGGTTTTGAGGGTGATTTGAGCCCTGTGCTCCTTGTGAGATTTGTGTAAATAGCCTTCAGGCAGTGCCACTGCAACCTGACCATCAGGATTCAGCTCAGAGCTAAACCCTGACCTCATCCCAGCAGTTCTCCAGGCCTCAGGCCAGGGAATGAGGGAAAGGAAGACCAGGATCCGTCTCTACTAACAAAACAATTTTATAAAAAACCAGTCAATAAGCACTCACTACACTGTGTGTAGCTGAATTGTTGCCAATGCCACAGTAAATTGGCAGTCCTGGAGTCCAGTTCCAGTGTTAGCTTCAGTGACATCTTTTTGAAGTCTTGTACCTTAGTATTCCAATTCCTATGTGTTAAGGCACAGAAGGATATTTCAGGTGAAGAAAACATGGCAACAAGAGAAGAGGCAAATGGAGTTTAAACCATGTGAGAGGTAGGTGAGAGAGCAGCTCAGACCTGCAGTGAGCCTTCATTTACCTCTGGGGTTTTTCAGTAAAAACCTTGTGTCAGTGCAGCAAATGCCATAGACAAGAAGAGGGGAGCTGAAGGAGGCCTGGACAGAGTAAAAAAGGCAGCACAACCTCAAAATAGGTCTTTCAAGTGGAAGATTCAAGCATAGTGTTACATTCAGAAACTTGAGAACCAATGTCAATTCATGTCATCCATAGTGCCAGGCCTCAGAGAAAGCAAGGGACAGGACAGTTCTTTTCTATCACTAAGAGGGATGATAAAACTGGGCTATGAATTTCACAGAGAGAGCAGAACCTTAGCAGAGGATCAGGCAATAGAGGATACATAAAAAGGCAGCTGTGAATAGAGGAAATAGCCCAGCTGTACAAGATAGACAAGGTTGAAGGGAAGTTATTTTGGAGGTATTTACAATTATTCACTATCATCCCTGTATGACTGCAACAGAAAAACGGTTTCTAGAAATCCCGGTAAAGTTAAAAGCATGAAGAAATCAGAGGCTTAAGAAGGCCAAGTTCAGCCTTTCTTCAGTGTGTTCTGCCATGTTTTTTCTCTTGACTTGCCTCCTGTGCAGGTAATGGGGCTGGCATGGCTCCTTGTTCGTGGAGTTGCCGTGGGGCAGTGCTGAGGTAGGTTTGGGAGGAGCTCCAGGGCTGCCTTCAACAGAAGATGTAGGACTGGCAGTGTTGACAGAAGAGTAGCCTGAGCTCCCCTCTGGGTTGGGATTCCTTGGGGTGAGATATGCCCCTGGCAGCTCCCCCTGCCTGAGGGGTGCCCCAGAGCCATCCCATTCCCCAGGCAGGCTGTCCTCGTCACTGGAGTCCTGGCCACAGTGCTCTGCAGGGTCCAGGTACAGCACTGTCACATCCAGGATCCCACTGGGGCTGGTCACTGCAGGATGGGAAGAGAGAAACCTTAGTTTGTCCCCATCCAGAGCCAAGCAGGCACTCAGCACAGAGTCAAGCAGAAAAAAGCCAAGCAAGAGTCACCCTTCTGTCTGCTTACACCTGGAGGGCAGGGCACTAAGCTCACCCTCTATTCACACAGCATCTTCTCTTCCCTCAGACTATTTGAACAGGTACTAAGAGCTGTTAGAAAATGAGCAGCCAGGCCCAGGGTCAGCAAAACCCAACAGCTAATTAGTGTTTCTAAGACAGTGGCTCATTCATCACATTTGGTGCACTGCAAACAGCCTGACTCTGAAACTCTGAGCAAATACAAAACCCCTCATCACATTCTGAAGCAGTGCAGAGAAACAGGTAAGATACCCCTGACAGAGTTTAACAATTATAACCACGGGGGAAGGGGAAGAGTTTTTCCAGCTGGTCTTCAGCTGAAAATTTAGGCATCTGGTGCCTGAGAAACAGTTTTAAGTGAAAATGAAAAGACAGGTTCAATCCTCTTGGCTGCTTTTTATAAGAATAAACTGCTCACCATCTCCTTCTCGCTCGCCTTCACTTTCCTGATCACCTTCATAACCAGAGCAGGAATCTAAACTCCAGTCAAGGAAGTTGTCCAGCAGACTTTCTTCCTGGGAGGACAGCTCTGCTGTGGGTGTAGTCACAAAGCTGCCTCTGTCATCCTGAATGCTGTCTTCCCTCCTCCTGTAGCAAAACACCCCAGAAATCATATGTCAAAATCCAAGTCTTTCCCAGCTCTTTTAATAGGTATGTCAAGATGGTGACAGGAAAATGGACTGTAGGAATTAAGCTCAGGGTACCAGAGAGGAGGAAAGGCTCTGGCTGATCTTCAGAGCTGCTGACAGCCATGCGTTATACTCACCTTTTAGCTCTCTTTCCAGAGGGAGAGCTGAGGAAAGTCTGAATTTCCACTACATTCCTGTGCAAGGGACTGGGCTCTGGGTCCTTCTGTTTCACACCCAACAATGAGCAGAGCTGGCTGTAACTCATAACCTAAAATATTAAATAAATAAATAGATTTTAAAAAGTCAAAGCACCTGTAAGAATTGGACCATGAGATTCTTATGAGAACTAAATAGCCAGAAGGACACTATTTATTTTCTAGGAGAAATCTATCGCAGTGAGTTCTTCCCACAGGCACTCAAACATCAGGTAAGAGTCCCTGCAACTCAATTTTTGAACTCTCACTTTATTCACACAGCCTGCCATGGGACAGCAGCTCTGCTCTGGGTGTCAGCCAGCAGCAGATGCAGCCACAGCTCACCCACCTGTTCTTTGCCAATTTCTTCATAGCGCTCATCTTCAAATCGCTGTTTGACTGCCATGAGGGACACCTGCCTGTAATCCTTTGGGACATCATCATGGAAGCTGGAAAGAAAGATTGAAACCCCTATCTTACAATGCATTCTATGAAACAGTATTAAGAAAACCTGCCAAGTTAGATAACTTTCCTCTGTTGCTCAGTGGTGTGCTAAGGGAGTTGGTGTTTCAGCAGCTTCATCAGGACACCTGGTGGCTTCTAAGCATGTGAGCATCTAATTCCTTTTCTGTCCCTGTTTTCTGTGACCCAGGGCCAGAACAGCTGTCCCTGAACTGGACCTTAGTGCCTTGTGCCAGGGGAGCAAGGCAGCTAACCAAAGGCTCTTCCTTCCCTGGGAAGGGCTGACTGTACAGGTGCAGCACATTTGCCAGAGCTGCAATCCAAGTACTCCTGTGTCCCCTCAAAGAGTCCCAAAACAATTACCACTTTTGGTGGAGGCTCAGCACGCAGGGCAAGAGGTCTTCTTGAGAGAAACCAGTGCACTCAGACAGCTGGCTGGTCCAGGAGTGTGCTGGAGAAGAGAGTACATATTCAGATATTGAATTACATATTCATGAAGTGTAGTAGTTCTGTAGTGAGTCAGCTTATTTTCTTTGATAGGTTAAGGATCGTGATATTTGCAAGCTTATATCTGTCCATAGTTTGTTCAAGTTCACAGCTGGCTTTAAGGACAGGTTTATCTGCCAAACTGATGTTAGACCTAACAACAGAAATCTTCAGGCTCATTTAAATCAAAGCCTGCAGAGTCTGATGCTAACGCTCGAGTTCATCTCTGCTATTAAGAGGTAAAATAGACTCAGAGAATCATGGAATGGTTTGGGTTAGAAGGGACTTCAAAGCCCATCTCATTCCACTCCCTGCCATGGGCAGGGACACCTCCCACTATCCCAGCTTGCTCCAAACCTTGTCTGACCTGGTCCTGGACACTTCCAGGGATCCAGGGGCAGCCACAGCTTCTCTGGGCACCCTGTGCCAGGGCCTGCCCACCCTCCCAGGGAACAATTCCTTCCCAATATCCCATCTAACCCTGTCCTCTGGCAGTGGGAAGCCACTTCCCCTTGTCCTGTCTCTCTAGGCCCTTGTAAATAGACTCTTGTCCATGTCTCCCGTCAGCTCCATTCAGGTATTGGAAGGCCACAATTAGGTCACCCTGAAGCTTTTCTTCTCCAGGCTGAACAATCCCAGTTCCCCCAGCCTTTCCTCATAGCAGAACTGTTCCAGCCCTCTAATCATCTGGGTTGCCCAATACAGCCAAACAGGCTGAACTCAGCTCTTCATTTTGACTTCTTATACCTGTCCCCTTCTTCTCCACTCCTCTGTCCACCTCCCCCAGCCAAGTGATTGGGACATCTTGCCTAAAGACAAACTAACACCCAAAAACCCCCAAAAAATCTCCCTAGAAAGAGAAGGCAGACTGGCAGCCTGTGCTTGAGGTAAGACGGGTTACCTTGCCCATGCAGGATTTTGGCCAGCAGCAGAGCAGCAGCAGCCAGCCGGGCTGGGGAGTACACACTGAGGCTCGTGTTCAGGAGGGACAGCTCACAGATGAAGCTGTAAAGGTGAAGAGTTCTTCTCTCCAGTGAGACAATGCTTGACAGAACTTCTTTGTAGTCCAAAATGGTGGGCATCTAGTGCAGAAAGGAGAACAGAGGTTGGAAATACAAGACCAGCACAAAGTGTTTAGAACAGCTGTTTCCAGGCGCTGGATTTTGTTTGTTTGGGGCTTTTTTGTTTAACTACTACATTGACATTGATGCATTCTCCAGTGACAGAATAAATGGCCTCTTAAAATTGAAGTTTTAATCTCTACAGAAGGCAGAGGGTTCTGTATCTGCATGCTCTGAGACATGCACAGGTTCCACAGTTGATTGAGAACTCTGACTTAAACCCTCAACTCATGAGATAGGAACTGCTACTGCCTGACTTGAACAGCAACCCAAGGGCAGGGAAATATTCCATCCACTGTCCAAACTCACCCTTATCTTTCCTTCTAAGGCAGAAATGATCTCGCCCATCATTCTGACCAACTCTTCATATTTGTAGGAGTTGTCTGTCAGCCACACAGCTTCCCGTATCGTCAGCATCTCTTTGCTGATGAAACTGCAATGTTAAATATTAAGTTAGCCCCAGCAGAAAGGGGATTTGTGCACTTACAGCAGATAACTGCACCCACAATGACCAGAGTTAAACAACTTCACAAGGTACTTTCCCAGGTAGACCAGCAAAGAATTGCAGCTCTTTATTTCACCTCTAAGATGGAACCACCTACTAGAACATTCCTAATTTGGAATGTTCTTCCTATTACAGAATTCTTGGCTGTGAGAGTGGTGAGGCCCTGGCACAGGTTACCCTGAGAAGCTGTGGCTGCCCCTGGATCCCTGGAAGTGTCCAAGGCCAGGTTGGACAGGGCTTGGAAGCATCCTGGGATAGTGGAAGGTGTCCCTGCCCATGGCAGGGGATGGGATGAGATGATCTTTAAGATCCCTTCTAACCCAATCCAGTCTGTGATTCTCTGATCCTAATTCTTCATCTATGAAGCCTCTCCTAGGTTAAGATGCAAGATATTAAGGAGATTACCACAGAAGGATAATCTTCCACCACACCATGCAGTTCATCTGAGTGTACACAGGCTCAACTATGGAATGTTGCTGCTTTTATTCCTTTCCAGCTTTCTCATGCCAATATGGTGTCAAACACTCCAGTTGCTGATGGAATGCATTTAGAGCAATCCACAACTATGACCATGTGTTTAAATAAGAAAAAAACCTTCAAGAAACTACCTTTTTTACCTCATTTACAGAGTCTGTGTTTGTATGTAAACACAGTTAAACAGCAGTCAAAGTAGAGGAAAGTCAAAGTTTCCAGCATTTCCAGTATTACAAGCAAGGAATGGGGAAAAAGTTTGAGGTGCAGGAAAGAATTTGGAAGATCACAATGACCATCTCTGCTCATCATCCAGAACCTCACCGTGTGCAAATGACCATGCAGGCTATTCCCAAAAGCTGGAGCCGAGCACGAGGCACAGGTCTCAGCGTCAAGTAACGGTCCACACATCCCACTGTCATGTGCAGGCACAGGCTAGAAAAGTCCTTCATGGTAGCCACTTCCACCAGCCAATCCACCAGGATATACCTAGGACAGCAAGAGAGACTTAAGGAAGAACTTGGGAAGTGGTGTCCCACACTATGACATGCAGCTGGAGAATGAGCCAGGCCAAGCAGAGCAGTGACAAATAAATGTTCCTGTGATGCCTCCCAAGAGAAGAGCCAACTCCCTCCAGTGGGGTTGTGGCTGAGGTGGATCCTCCTGCAGCCCTCCTGCCAAACCTGCCTGCTCCATCCCCACCCTGCACAGCAACACACACAGTGTGGGGAATAAACAGGAGTTGGAGATGTGTGTGTGGTCACAGGGCCATGATCCCATTGCCATTACAGGGCCACACTGGGACACCCATGTGGCTGCAATGCTGCCATGCATGGTTATGTACTTGTTTAGGAAAGCAGTGCCAGCAAAGGGAAGTGGTGGAGCTGCCCTACATGTGAGAGAACAACTGGAATGTATCAAGGTCTGCCTAGGGAAGGATCCAGAACTCATCCCTAAGGATTAAGGGGCAGGCTAACACAGATGACACTGCTGCAAGTGTTTATTCAGGAAAAGGGAGTCAATGGGGACTTTGGACAAGGCCTGAAGTGACAGGACAAGGGAGAATGGTTTCACACTGACAGATGGCAGGGCTAGATGGGATATTAGAAAGAAATTCTTCCCTGTGACGGCCATGAGACCCTGGAACAGGTTCTCTAGAGACACTGTAGAAGGATTGTAGAGACACACAGGGAAACAGAGAATAGTTTTTGTTGTGGGGGTCTCACTTCTGGATCCAAGTTCCTACCTCATTATTTCATTCATTCCTTTCTGCACAGTGAAGATGCTTTGCTTGCTGATAGGAAGGGAAGCTTGAAAGATTTGAGAAACCATTTCCCTGGAAGATTTTGCTTCTAATCCTAGTTGGTTTCCATTCCCACAAGCTTTGGCTAAAGCTATCTGTAGTAGAGAGAACACAAAAGAAAGTATGTTTATTTTACGAAATGCAAACTAAGGCAGTAGAGGATGGTCCTCTATTTTTCCTGCTGAAAACACTGAACATGGCAAACTACTTGAAAGTAGTTCTTAGTTTGGTTTAAATGTTGAGCACACAGATTATTTGGGGCCAGTCTTTTAAGTCCATCAAAAGATGCATCTTTACTCCATTCTGCCACCAGTGTGCTGCAATTTCTCAAAGAAGAGATACAGACATGCAGAGGAGATACAGACATGCACATAAAGACAATACTCAGCAATGCTGGTCCTGCTTCTAAAAAGAGAAATTTAAACCTACAATGGCAGCACAGAAAGGCCCAAATGAAGACTGTAACTCTGGGAAAGCTCAGTCTTACCTGTGCTTCCCAGCAGCCCTTGGCTGCGTAGTCTCGTAGCTTCCTGAGACTTTGGAGGTACCTGCCAGGATCCGACATCTACAGAGAGGAACACAGACAGATGTAAAAACTCACAGCCTTTACACAACAAACAGAAGGGCTGGAGCACCAGTATCCAGAGAAAAACACTGCCTGGAGGTACATCTATTATTTCAGCAACAAGTCTCTTTCTTATCATGACACCACTGTTTTTAAGAACCTTTTTTCAGCCTCACAGGAAATGAGAGCAGTCACTGAGGATTCCAAGGGGGCAGCTTTGGCAGATTTATTAAAGACAAGGCAGGAGCCTCCTGCTCCTGTTCCCCAGAGCCCTGGGATCACTGGCCAGCAGTGCTCAGGCCTTCAGCAGAGTTGGAATAAACTTCTGAGGCACCTTGGCTACAACTGCTCATAGCCTCATTTCAGACACCAGAGCTCATTTCAGAGAGTTCTTAGCACTCTCCTTGTTTATGAAGAAGGTAAGCTCTGAGGAACAGCAATTGCTTTCTGAGGACATTCCTGGCACATAACAGAGATCCAGAAGTTAGTGTAAAAGTTGTTTGGAGACAAAAAATGACCACTTACAGCAGCTTTTCTGTTGTTTTCCCAAAGGAGGTAGGAGCTGATTAAACAACCCTGTTTAGAAGATTCTTCAAGCATTTCAAGGGATTCTTTCTTTTTTCCTTCATCCTAAAAACAAAAGATATATATTGGTATTCCTTCTGTCCAGACAAGTGGCTGCCTCAACACTTCAGAAGCTACAGAACACTGTGCTAAAGCTACAGAGCAGAATCCATCCCTTGGGAATGCCCTTCAGCCTCTGAGGAATGCTCCCCCATCCACTCAGTGCTGCCATTTCCAGATGCAGGCTCTGAGAGCAGTTAGTGCTTTTCCTCAGCCAGACAAATGCTTTTTGGCTTGCTTGCCACTGAAGGCTTTTTATTTTATTTTTTGTTTCACAAAGCATTACAACTGGAAGGCTTCCTTTGAGACCTGAACATACTGTGAGCCCATGATTAAGCCAAAATTAATTTCACCATTTGTACAATTCAATAAACTAAGTTAATAATGTTCCTTTAAGCAACCAGTAAATTAAACTCACGAGAACAGAAACTCCTGGGACCCTTGAGGAGTAAAAGAGCATCTGGCTGATTTATGTTTTTAATCAAGGTAAACAACATTAGCATCACCAGAAAAAAACCCAAATCCAAACCCATCAGAAATACTGCTCACCTCAAAGAAATTCAAAACCTTTGCCAAGCTGTGGAGAATAGATCCTTTCTGAGCCTGAAGAAAGCATCAAAATAAAGCATTGTTAAACCACAGCAATTCTTGCTAGTAATTTCAGACTACAGTTATCTTTCAATCATTCTTCCCCCTTGCTTTTCTCTATGTTTTGTTATCCCTGAGATAGCACTGCACCTCTCCAAAGAGACAATACAGGCCTCCAGCACTCATGATCTATCATGTGCAGTTTTGCAATAAAGTCAATAAATGACTGAGCCACAGTTGTTGAAGCAACAAGAGCAGAGGAGGCTCCTCAGGGAAACAAAAGTATTCTTTCCAAAATAACAAGAAGCAGTTACTGAGCAGGGTAAAACCAAGGGCAGAGAGAAACCTGACCTTGTCAAGCTGACACTCTGCCTTGAGACTCTCGAAGACCACAGCCTTACAGCAGCTGCCAGAGAAGGACCAGGGAGGACGGATGAAGAGCCAGATAAAGGGGACTGCACACACATTCAGGTGCTCTGCCAAGCTGAAGTAGTGAGATGCCTTTATTCCGTTCACTTCTGCACGCCCGTGGCCCGTGATGGACACTGAACCAGAGAGAAAGCCAGGAATCAAGTGGAGTTTGTTCACAATGCCTGCCTGGCATTCAGTCAGGCCAAGACAGACTAGAGGAAACAAACAGGAAAAGATCGAACTGTCTCTGTCATTTAGAGCCTTAGGAATCATGGAGGTTGCTAAAGAAGAAAAATCTTAACTACAGTCAGGCTTTAGGAACACATAACGTGAGCTCATTCTGCAAATACCAACTGCCTTGCCAGGACCCTGTGTCAGGAGGCTCCTCCTGTCACTTGTCAGGCCCTTTTGATACATTTATCCCACTGCCAAAGCAGCTGAGTTTCACCACAAGTTTGCAGAGGGTAATTCCTAACCCTGAATTCCCAGGGGCAGCTTTGTGGCCAGTGCCTAAGTAGAGCAGTGTAAAATTCCTCATGCCACGTTCCCCAAAGCCCCAGGACAAGCTCCCACACTTACAGCCTTCGTTGTACAGGTACGCCAAGCTCAGCTTCACAGCAGCTTCAAAGTTCCCACTTTCAGCAGCCCTGAAGGGCAAACAGAGAAGGCACTGGAGGTTAAAATCCTTCCTAGCACCAGAATCCACAGTTTGGTCCTTGTGCCCTCAAGGACATGCATCAAAACATGAAGCCCTTGTGCTCCTCCCTCCCAAAGTGATGTGCACATACTGCTCTGCCTCAAAAAGAAGTGACACTCAGAAGCAAAACCATTATCGTGGCATTTAAACATGTTAAAGAAACCTCTGACACCAATGGATCCCCTTCAAATCAGATGGATAAAAAGATGCTCCCCATCTTTTTGAAGCAGATTTACTGTTACCCTTTCAAACTTTGTTACTGAAATTCACCTGTTTTTCAATACACTGGTTTGCACAAGAAGGGATCAAGCCAACTTAGACTTAGAAACAGGATTGTTCTCTGGAGTCCCTGACCTCACTTGTTCATTCACATGGGAACACCACAAAGAGGTTTTAGGGAATGTGTTATGTTCCAATCTGGAATATTAATGACTGTGAAGAGAAATAACTTTGGTATATGCAATAGGGCCTGCTCTAGTTAAAGAGAGAGCAGTGACCAGCAGCAGCTCAGACCTGAAACCAACTTTTTTTCATTGCCAAAGCAAATATTTTCCCTCTTTGTACAACTCAGATCCCACAATTACACTGGGGACTGATTAGAACAGTTAATCTTCCTTCAAACATCATCTCCTAAAAGGTCAGAGAACTTTGACGTTTAAAACTTACCTTTCAAACATCCTCAGATGGTTTGGAGATGGCCACAGGTCTTGGAAACTTGCATGTGCCCAAACACTGGAATGATTATCTACAAGGTATTTAAGATGTGAGTGCACCTGCATGGAGGGAACACAGAATAATGATTACCAAAATAAAGGACCAACAGAAAAACAGGTCTTTGCAATCTTATTTTAGAGAAGTAACTAACTGATCACAAGTTATGTTTAACTTGCTGCCTGCCTGATAACCAGTAAGGCAAGAGATGCCAAACCAAACCTATTTATTCAGCCACAATAATCTGGCAAGACAATTTCCACAGAAAAGGCACAAAAAGCAGTCAAATACTGCTGCTACTCTTAACTTGAGCAGTGAGAAGTGAAATTGTCCCTGGGATAGCAAAAATCTCAACCCTGCAGGCAGTCTTTGGGTTTGTTCAGGTTCTGTGACATGGGATGCCTGCTGTGTGTGCAGCCCAGGCTCCTGGAGGCAGAGCTGAGCCCTGAGCCTGGCACAGGGGAAGCTGCAGCACTTACAGCTCTGACTGAGAGGATGTCTGCAGCAGGGAGGCCCTTCAGGATGTGAAACAGAACATCCTCGGGGAGGTTCAAGAACGTCAGGACTCGAGGCCGTTTTATTATCCTTCGCTTTGACGGGAAAGAAAAGCATCTGGAACACCTACAGTGAACCACTGGAAAAGAAAAAACACAGGACACCTCAGTTAGTGATAGAACAGCACAAGGAAAAAAGGCACTACACAGCAGTACACACATACACAGGTGTTCACTTGAGCACCTCTTCACTGCAGCACAGGACACTGCAAACACATTAACCAGGCATATACAGCTCATGCCTCATAATGGCACAAGACTAAAGTACAGAGCAGAAAGAGCTTGTTTAAATTGGTTAATGAAGCCAAGAGGCTCAGAAGGGGTGGCTCAAGCTCAAGTGCTCTTCAACAAGAGCCCCTCTGAGCCCTGACTCCTATGACCATGTGTAGTGGTGACAAAGAGTTCAGCTGTCCCTGTTCAGTAGTAACAAATAGTTTAACT
Source organism: Melospiza georgiana (assembly GCF_028018845.1). NCBI lineage: Eukaryota > Metazoa > Chordata > Aves > Passeriformes > Passerellidae > Melospiza > Melospiza georgiana. The sequence continues at coordinate 15,569,543 of NC_080445.1, forward strand.
GTCACTACTGTCACTTCATCTACCTCCCCCAAGCCCCAGCTTTTCCTTCTCAACTGACAGCAGTCCCTGGAACACAACCAGAGATATTAAGAAGACAACCAAACCTACTCAAGCCTATCTTTCCAAGCAGTTGCTGCCAGGAATGCTAATGGAAGATCCATTGCCTATATCTTCTGGAGTATTATTTCAAGGCAATATTTATATACACACACACACACACGGACATATTTATGAATACAAAATGTATTATCCTCAGCAGTATTATTGCCATGAAAATGAAATGGACACGCAAACTAGGATGCCAGTTCAGCCCATAGGACCATCCAAATAGGGACCAGGGGGTACACGAGCAACTCAGTGAAAACTCCATTTCTACAGACAGGGAATGGCACAGGTTCATTTCCAATGTGTTGCTTCACAAAACCAGAGTGGTTTAGGCTGCAAGAGAACTCTGGGGGTCACCCACTTCAACCGTCCGGCCAAGCAGGGCAGGACCACATCCAGGGGGGTTTGAACAACTCCAAGGATGTGGATCCCACCATCGCTCTGGGCAATCAAGTACCATCGTTCAGCCACCCTTACAGTAAAAAAAAACAAACACTTTCTCTTACTTTTGAATGGGGTTTCCTGCACAGTCCTGCAAACTCACAGACGCCCGAGAGGTTTTCCCACGCGCAATACACATCCTGACCCCTCGGCTTTGGGGCCAGGCGCGCTCAGGCACAACCGCCAGGCACAGCCACGGCCCCGGGGTCACAGCAGGGCTGAGGCACGGCCCCGGCGGGGGCACAGCACCGACAGAGCCGAGCCGAGCCGAGCCGAGCCGAGCCGAGCCGGGCCCGCCGCGTTTGAATTTGGGCGCGCAGCCGCCGGCCCGGCCCCTCACCCGCTGCCGGTCCCGGCGGTCCCTCAGCCCGGCCTCAGGGTATCCCGTTATCCCCCGCCCTCAGACCTCCTGAGGAGGCGCCCGGCAGGCAGAGCCCGCTCTGGAGCCGCCCCTCAGAGCTGGAGAACCAGCAAACAGCAACACCCGCGGGCAGATCCGCACTCACCGCCCGCCTTCATCGCGGCGCGCCCGCGGGGATTGCACGGACGGACAGAGCGCCCTGCCCGGCTCCGAGAGAGCGGCACGGCCGTAGGAGGGACCGGAGCGCCGGGGGCGGGCGGGGAGCGTGCGGCTGACACGCCCCGCTCGCAGCGCGGGCGCGCCCAGTGAGCGCCGGGAGCCGCGGGAGCTCCGCCCGCCAGACCCGCCCGCCGCGCCACCGCCCCGCCCACCGCCCGCGCGCACTTGTTTTAAACACAGCAGGCTCTGTCATTGGCCAGGATGTCCATGGAGGCGGGGCCGTACCGCACCTCGCGCTGTGATTGGTCGGCGAGGATGCGAATTCGAATTGGAGCAGTTGGCGGTTCAAACCTGCGGCGCAGCGGCGCATGCGCGGGAGGCACGGCGCCCCCTGCCGTGCAGGGCCGTTCAGTGAAGCGGGGGCGCAGCGCTTCCCCTCACGGTGAAGCCGCCATGTTTCCGCCGTCCCGTTATCCCCGGCCGGCGGCGGGTGTGGAGCACAGCGGTGGTCCCGGCTTTCCGACGGGCCAGGAGTCTCTTTTCCTGTCTCGGCTCCAGCCGGCAGCAGCCATCTCTGCTGGTGCTTTGTCGCTCACAGTCACCTTTGCTTAGCCGAGGCTGCCTGACCGAGGGAGCTGTTGAGGGGAGCGGTGGGGGCTTATTGCTGCCTGATGATCTCCACCTTGAACATTCACTGAGGGCGTCCATGCTGGAGCTAAAGCATGGGGGAGGTTGTTGCATGTCCCAGCCTGGGCTGGGGGTGACCTGCTGGACAGCAGCTCCACAGAGAAGGCTCTGGGGGTCACAACTATCCTTGACCAGCCCTGTGTCCTGGGGCCAAGGTGGGGGATCCTGGGGTGGGAAGGGCATTGCCAGCAGGTCAGGGACAGGGTCCTGCCCATCTCTTCAGCCCTGGTGAGGCTCATCTGGAATGCTGTGTCCAGTTCTGGGCTCCTCAGAACAGGGTGGACATGAAGCTCCTGGAGTGGGTATAGAATCATAGAATGAAGGGGACCTGAAGGACCATCTGGTTCCATTCCGTGCCATGGGTAGGGATGCTTTCCGCTATCCAGGTTGTTCCAACCCCTGTCCAGCCTGGACTTGGAGAGGTGGGGTGGCCACAGCTTCTCTGGGCAACCTGTGCCAGGACTCACCTCCCTGACAGCCAAGAACTTCTTCCTAATAAGCTAACCCTATCAGAGTGAAGCCATCCCTTCTCTCTTTCCAGGCCTGTGTCCCAAGTCCCGCTCCACTTCTCTTGAAGGCCGTTTAAATACTGGAAGGGGCTCTATGGTCTCCCTGGAGCCTTCTCTTCTCCAGGCTGAGCACTCCCAGCTCTCCCAGCCTGGCTGCAGAGCAAGAGGGTTCCAGCTCTTGCAGCATCTCTGTTGCTTCCTCTGGACCTGCTGCAGCAGGTTCACAGAGGGAAGGTGATGAAAGGACTGGAGCACCTCCCTGACAAGTAAAGGCTGAGGGAGCTGGGGCTGTTTGGCCTCAAGAGGACGCATAGCTGAGAGTGGCCCTCGTCTGTATCTGTCAGTATCTGCAGGGAGAGATCAGAGCATAAGACCAGAATCTACTCTGTGGGGCCCAGCACAAGAGGCAATAGGCAAAAAGTAAAATACAGGATATTCCACCTGAACACGAGAAAGAACTTTTCTGTGAATCTGACTGAGCACTGAAGAGACTTCCCAGAGAGGGGGTGGACTCTCCCTCGGTGGAGATAATCAAAACCCACCTGGCCACAGCCCTGTGTCATGACACCCTGCTTGAGCAGGGAAGTGGGACCATTTGATCCACTGTGGTCTTTTCCAGCCTGAACCATTCTGTGATTCCTGGTGGGGGAAGGAGCCAGGGGCTGCCTGGACAGAGTCTGTTTCTGATGTCCTGAGCTGCAACCTTGCCCCGTCTCTCCCCAGCACACCCCTGTTCCTGGCCTTGTGTGGGGGTGAGGGGGAATTAGACAAACAATTGGGACTCAAAGTTCAAACCAGAGTACAGGATTCAGAGCAAAGCCCTAAACCTCATAAGGCAAAGGGCAGAGCAGGATAAGGAGGTGTACTGAAAAGGCTGGTAGGCAAACAAAGCAATGTAGGGAAAAGCAGATATTGAATTAGCTCAGCTGAAGACTCTTGTGAATCTTAAGATTCACAAGACTTACAAGCAGTGAGAAGAGGAGCTCTTGTTTTGTAGGACAGGAAATGACTGCACCCCAATTACTGGTGGCTGGGAGGTTTCCCAGGGTTGTACTGTGACTAAACATCAATCCCAGCAGAGCTGAGATTTCTTCCTGCTAGCGTTTATGAGATTTGTTTGAGGGTTTTACAAGCACTTCTCATTGCTAGAACATGAACTTCTGGATGCTTCTCTGCACCCTCACCCTTTCACCTGCAAGGGGTTGCAATGGCTTTGAAATCTCACTAGAGATCTCATTTTATGGTTGGGGAGGCTGAGCTTGAGAAGCCTGATAGCTTCTCTGAGCCCACCCCACAGTGCTGGCCTTGCTGGCCATTTCACCGTGTGCATTGTCCCCCAGTCCCTCTGGTGAGGTGACCCCAGAGGGAGGAGCAGCTATGGACAGTCCTCCTCCTGTCCAGCCCCGCCTCCACCTCCATCTGCGAAACTGTGTCATGTTCCTGCGAGCACAGCAGCTGCCAACATGGAAAAGTGGCACCAGGAGCACAGGGAATATTTAGATTCTTTTAATTGAGAAGCAATTTGAGTTAAAAAGTTAATCATGCTGTCAGCTTCTGTTCCTCATTTTTTCTCCCCCTCACAGCTGTTTCTGTCAACTAAAAATAAATTGAGCCAGCAAACAAAACATGAATAATCAGCTGCCTACAGAGAGCTCAGATCCCAGCAAGAGATGCTCCTTGGGTGATCTGCAGTGCAGAGTCCCCTCAGGTAGATCCCATCCTTCCCAGACATGGCAGCAGAAGAGGAAGGCATGGAGAGGGTTATATTTGAGGGACAAGTATAACAAAAACCTGGGTGGGCACTGGGAGGTGGGAGGTGAGATTCTCAGCAGCAGCACACCTTGGCCTGATTTGTTCTTCCCCAAATAGGATGGCAGGACATCCAGGTGGTTTTATCACTGACACACAAACCAGAGCAGAGGCTGACTGGTGTGAAGTGGGGCTTGTGTTACCTGAACACGGCCATCTGACTTTGCTGAGCCTGTGGGTTACAAACACAGGCTCAGCCCAGAGGTGGCAGGCAGGACAGGAGTGGGGCCTGCACCTTCACCAACAGGCAGCTGGATGCTGGGTGGGATGCACCATCCTGAACACACCTGCACCACTTGGGAAGCCACTACTCATCAGAGTCAGTCACTACAGAGGAGAAGGAGGATTTGTGCATGTTTTATTCTGTATTGCCAAGTCTTGAGCTGGATTTCAGATCAGTTTATAGAGGGACTTTTCACAAGGGGAATGGCCTTAAGCCATTCTTAAGCCTTGTTCCATCACTGTCCTTATCACATCATTCCCTGGAGGGTGCTACGGCCCTGGCCTAGATTGCCCAGAGCAGCTGTGGCTGCCCCGTCCCTGGAGGTGTCCAAGGCCAGGATGGAGAGATGGAGAGATGGAGCCACCTGGTATAGAGGAATGTCCCTGCCCATGGAATGGGATGAACTTTAAGGTCCATTCAACCCAAACCATTCTGGAATTCTATGATTTCCCATATTTGCCTTTTCCTCCGCTGAAGAGCCTGCAGAGGGTTGTGTTTCTTCTCAGTCCAAATGGCTCCTCACTTCCTTCTCTTCTGCTGGCTCTGGAAATGAAGGTGAATACAACAAAGGCATTTTTCCTTGCCTTTATTGCTGTGGTTTAAGCAAAACTCAACACAGGTGTAACACTCGCAGTTTGCCAATCCTGGTAGTCTCTGGGGACAAGAGTTGTTGTTACCAGCTCCAGTTTCACTCAAGGTGTTGATACCTCTTCTGAAGAGATCCAAGGGCTTGAGACCATGATATCTAAGCAAGACACTCAACAGCAACATTCTCGTAGGAAAACTGAAAATTTGCTGAAAATATCTCTTAGCCAGGAAATATCAGCTCCCACTTTCACAAGTCCATGCGAGAAAGAAGTTCGTTGCTACACAGATCATTGCTCACTTGCTGCCTCTGCCACTTCAGCCTTTAAAGCCTCTTCATGTGTGAAAACCTCTCCTATTTTTCTACTCAGTTTGTATATTGTGATCAGATTCAAATGTGCACATTTTAAGGAAAGAGCGAAAATTAAGAATTTCAGTCAAATAGGTTTTTGAGCGTGATATAAACAAAGACCAGTGTAACAGCCCCTCTAAACTCTTCAGATAGTGAACAGCTTAGCAAAAAGCTGTATTTAGACATTTGGAGTGTTCAATCTGGTGAAAAAGATGCAGACAAGCACCTGAACACTGGAGATTGTGTTACACACCATTGCAAAAAAGTAATTTCATTTGTATAGACAGTGAAATTACATCTATCTCACTGCACCGCAGAGCTGCTTGCAGAGGCTTTTCCCCCAGATGAACGCTGTCCAAGATAGTTCCAGAATTGAAAACAAAATGCCTGTGCTATTACAGGGCTACATAGAAGTTAATCAGCCAAGCTGAAACCTCACAGTAATTAGCTCAGCTGCAGCTATGTCCCAGCTATGCTGCCTCTAGGATCCAGCACCTCTGCACGGCCTGATGTGATGCTGTCATGGATATGAGGGTGCCTGAGGCTTGGGGGAAAAGTGATGAACAGCGAGTCATTTCACTCCAATTTGTACACGGTCTGTGATTACTCAATCAATGAACATGAGAGTTTTATATTAGAACGGCCCAAGAATGTGTTCTGGCAGTTGTAAAGTGGTGTCTTTCCTGCAGATCAGAGGGCAAACAAAAGCAATCTGGGCCATTTGATGCATGAAAGGCTCTAAAGCTCCATGAATGCACCTGGCAAAAATCACTCTCTGCTAGAGTGGTGAGAGGGGAGGAGGAACAATTTTCTTTTGAAAGAGCCAATTCTCGGTTGAAATATTTGTACCAGTCCCAGTAATTTCTGTTCTCCTTTTTAAAGGGAGATAATTCAGCTCTTTATTAGACCCTTAGCACAATGTAATGACAACTGGGCTGGAGAGGGAAGTTGCTCTTCAAGGGAGGAAAGAGCTCCTCCAAATTTGAAAATCTAATTGTGAATTCAGTAGAAGTGTTTGTCTTGGGTCCCAGGATGATGAGGCAACTATGACTAAAGTTTCATGTCAGGACATCTCAGTCTATTCTGTGATGGCACATCCATATCATTACAGAATAATGTGCAATCCCTCTGTTTTACAATCATACTAACATTTATTAACAGTGCTGTGGAGCTGTAAATCAGCAGTGAAGAGCTGGACATCTGTCTATCTTCATCCTTTCTCCACACTGATTCTCTCTCAGAAGGAAGCTGCTTGGGAAACATCCCACGAGTGAAACCTTTGCCTTGCAAATCAGGACACGGAACTACCACGAGGTGGCATCAAACACATGTGATGGAACATCCAACTTTGCGTTTCGGGGCATTTTTCCAGTTTCAGGACATCTCAGGGTAGGACTTCTAATCCAATAGGACTGCACTGGTATTTTAGGAGAAGCTCTAGTTTCACAAGTCTTCATGCTTACTACTGCTGTGTGTAATCTGACTGCCTTCCGTGAGTAGTACATGAACAGGGATCAGGCAATCGGCATGAAGCAGGTTAATGCAGTGCTTTCCAAAATCCAAAATCCAAGGAAGAGGCAGGTGAACATGGCTTTTAGGAACAAATGATTTAGCAGAAGTGTCATGCAGCAAGTTTCTTTTTCCCAAAAAGAGGCCTGTGGGTTCTGCTGGTGCTCTGAAGGCTCAGCCCAGAAGGTGAAATCAGCAGTGAGCCAGCTCACAGATGTGTGCTTGGCCCGTGTGAAGTGCTCGTCCTGGCAGGGTGTGTGGCAGGGTGGAGCCCTGGTCCCTGTGGGAGGGGGTGGATCACCCAGGAGGGCTCCTGGGGGTACTGCAGGACCCAGTGTCACACTGCTCAATGCACGCTCAGCCATGAGCAGCAATGGAACTGGGGGGGGGAAAGTGCAGTGGTGCTGCAGGAAGCCCATGGAGAAGGGAGTGTGAGGAGTAATGCTGATGGCCCCCAGGACCTGAGAGCTTTGTGGCTGTGGTGGTGTGGGTGAAACCAGTGCCTTGGCTCAGCTGGGCTCCAGTGCCAGCCCACCAGCTGTGATGGCCAGACACAGCTTGGGCAGCCCCAGGAAAGGCTGTGGAGCAGTGACTGATCTCCAGAGGTTCTGAGGTCAATCTCAAAGGTTCTGAAGTAGGTTCTGGAAGTTCAGTGACTTCACTGTCAGCCCAGGCCTGTCCCATCCCCTAGCTGGTTCCATGTCTTCACTTTGGGGTTCTTCAGCAGGGCAACTTTTCCTTTCACTCCATTCAAGTGGAAGCTTATCCCCTCCTCAGCCAGAGAACACGGAATCTGACCAACTTCTAAACAATATTGGATTATCTTTAAACCCTTGAGAAGAACTACCTAAATACCCCACAGCTCTGTGGGAGCGAGGTGCCTGGGGCAGAGCCAGGGAGCTGTGATTGGGACACAGGATTCCAGGAGGCAGGGAGAGGAAGCAGGGATATATCTGCCACACAAGCACTGGCTGGCATGGCACAGAGCCAATGGCTCTCACTGTCACCAGACTTTCTCCTCCCAAGCTCTTGCTGATACGAGACATTCAGTTTATAACTCTTTATTTATTATTTATTTATATTTATTTATCTTTTTATGCCCTGTTCACTTGAGGCAGATCCTCAGCACCCTAGAGGCTGAGGTGCCAGGAGGGAGCTGTTGGGCCCATGATGGCCAATGCCACTGACACTACTGGGTAAGGTGAGCAATAAGTTGGCTCTTGTCTGTGTGAATATTTCTCTCCTACAGGTCTTTAAATGCCACTAAAAAGGACTGGCCTCACAATTCCAGGATGAGTCTTCAGAATTAAAAGCCCCTGGCTATCTCTATAGCCTTTTTACACATTATCCTCCCCTCAAACAAAGTGATTGTGAGCTGAGTCTTCCTTGTCTTTCAAGGCTGAAAGCACAACTTCCCTTCTTGGGGAGGAATGGGTTTATCTTGGGATAAACCCATCCCTTGAGGACTTCTCACCTCCTCCCTTTCTTAGGAACCCCTCAATTTGTTCCTCCACCACAGGAGTTAGAGGCACCCCATCTTTCTATTTCCCCCTCATCCTCCAAAGGACTTCTTTTCTTTTTGCCTTCTTTCCCCACAGTTAGGGAAGCACAACCCTGGTTCCTGTTGGGATGGTGTGGGTATATGGGATAAGGGGGACACCTGGATCACTGAGCTCAGCACCCATACACTAGGTTTGCTTCAGGAGAGACCCTGCAGCTTCTTCACTGCACATCCTGTGGCACTATGGGAATGAAAAAGTCTTCAGGATGTTACTGTATGTTTTATAGGTACAGGTAGAAAATGAAAACTTAGAAAGAAAAAACAGGTACTTAACTCCTGTATGCACACCAGGCTTACAAGAGAGCTGGAGAGGGGCTTTGGACCAGGGCATGGATGGACAGGACACAGGGAATGGCTTCCCACTGCCAGAGGGTAGGGATGGATGGGATATTGGGAAAGAATTCCTGGCTGTGAGGGTGGGGAGGGCCTGGCACAGGGTGCCAAGAGAAGCTGTGGCTGCCCCTGGATCCCTGGATGTGTTTCAGGCCAGGTTGGACAGGGCTGGGAGCTACCTGGGATAGTGGAAGATGTTCCTGCCCATGGCAGGGATGGGATGGGATGGGATGGGATGGGATGGGATGGGAGGAACTTTAAGGTCCTTTCCAGCCCAAACCATTCCATGATTCTGTGCCGTGTGTTTGCAGGCCACACCACAGCTCAGTGCTTCCCAGCAGCTCTGGGTCCATGAGAAGCCCATGTGAAATCTTGGAATCAAATAATGAATAATGTCATTACAGCTGAGGCCGTTTGCCATGATGAGCTCCACTGAGTGATTGAAGGAGCTGCTGGGCTACAGTTCTTGGTGTGCACTGCTCCTCAATCTCAGCCCCCTTGTGCTGCTGACCCCTTGCAGCCAAGCACTAATTCATGGCAGACTGTGGCACCCCAAGTTTTGGCACATTTCAAGGAATACTGTCCCAGTTCCATGGTTCCGTGCTAATTACACTGCCTCAGCCACTTAATACTGGGTATAGGGTTGTTTTTATTTTCTGTAAAGAACAGAATGTTTGGCAAAAGAGGAGAGTGAGAATGACAACTGTGTACACATTTCACATTTTTCTAATATTATTTCTCCTCCAGAGAGGAACAGAGGTGTTATTAATAATTACCTTGCCAAGTTTCTGAATTGATATTTTGAAATGAGCTGTGTATATAATTTAGGAACCACAGGCGAGGGAGAAAATGTGCTTTCAATTGAATTTGAAATGGGTGGAGAGTTGATGACGCCGTGAGATAAATGCTGGCGATTCTGGAGGGCTAAAGCTGAGTGAAGAAAGCTGTAAAACAGTCATTTTGCAGATTTTGTGAAGTCAGAGGTATCTCAAGGACTTGGGAAGTAAAAGGAGGTGCAGGTAGGGGAGACAGAGGCAGAATCCATGCAGGTGAAGTCCTTAATATGGAATGGAAAAGGCATTTATGTGGGGCTGAACATCATGAGGTTGTGTCTCTGCACAAGCCAGACAAGAGCTGGGGGCTGAGAGGTTTCAGGTGGGAAAGAGGGAAGGAGGCTGCAGGGATAACGGCTCTTGGCACGACTCTTGTTGCTTAGGTAGAAGCAGAGCTTGCCAGGCACTGCAAGGAGTAAGCCTTTGGAAACATGCATTCAGCATGTGAAGGATGTGAGGTGAATTTTGGGGTAGTAGAGGTACTGGGCACTTTGTCAGTGTTCCCTCTCTTGTCATCTCTGACCTCCTACAGAACCTAGCACTGTTTGAAAACAGAGGAAAAGAATGAGCTGTTGAGACATTACAATTCCAGCCTCTCCAGCCATGACTCAGTGTTGCAATGTCTGTGTGAGCCTCTCGCCACTCAACCCGAAACAAGGTCTCTGAAGGGGAAATTGTGTGGGTTACTGCTTGCTCTCTGTAACTCCAGCAATATTAAATCTCTTGCCTGCAACAGACAAAATCCCTTTAAAGCCCTGCCCATGGCTACCCTTACACTGGAGGATTCTCTTCTTGCCTGTGTCCCAGCACAGGCTGCTCAGTAGCAGGACTGGTACTCATTTATCACAGCAAACCCGTCTCTGCCAGCCTTAGACCCAGTGCTGCAAATGTTCTTGAGTGTTTCCTGCCTCCTGGCAGGCCCCTTGTCAAAGGACAGGCAACAAATGGGTGACAAAAACTCCTGGATGTGCACTACAACTGCTGGCCAGCTGCGGTCACAGAAAAGTTTAATTATCATAGAGCAACCATTTAATAAAGACCAAATGCCACACATTAGGAAATGTGACATTTCCAGCCAGCAGACTCCCAGCCCTGGGGACCTCATGATCCCTCAGATAACCCCATGGCTCCCCAAGCCTGAGTGCCTGTGTGTGAAGTGCACAGATCTCTGGAGCTGCCCATGGTGCCTTCTCTCCTGGCCTGCACCCATGGCTTTCATAACACATGGATCATTTTCCAGGATGTGGGTCTCCAAACAGAGCTGCCTCCCTTCCTCAGGGCTTACCTGCCTGGATCCAAGGCCAGCTCTGGTGTGGGTGTGCATATTTCAAATCTGGGATTGGGGTGCAGTGAGAAGCCTTGTGGGGTCTCCAGAGCTGCCCTTAAACTCAGGCTCCTGTCCTCAGGGACACTGCATGGGCCACATCCCAGCCATGGCCTCACTCCAGTGTGTCTCTCTTTGGTCCCTGGCCTCTGATGGACTTCTTGCCTTGACCTTGGGCCAGGTCCTAGTGCATGAAGAGATGCTGTGCTCTCCCTTCTCCAACAGGCAGGGTTTCTCTGCAGTAGCCTGGATCAGCATGGAGCCTGGGCAGTGATGAGAAGGCTGGAGCACAGCCTCCTGTGACCTGACTTGGATTAAACACGGCCCCACCAGGCTGAGCCCTGTAAACAAGGCAGCTTCCAAGGAGCTCCCAGTGGTGCATCTGCACTTCTTGTGAAATCTAAGCCTCAAAGCCCTGCACACTCACGGCATGAAAACGTCAGTCACTTTCCAGACTCAGCTTCAGCAAAGAACAAATGTATGCAGAGCTACAATGGAAATTAATTTCCCCGAGTTTTGCAGTGCCAGAATTTCATGGTGTCTCCTGTTACAGTTCAGTGGCAATTTTACAAGGTAGATCTTCAGAGACTTGGATTCTTAATATGAAAGAGAAGTGGAATATGAAAGGTTGAAGAATATCTTCTAAGCTCCCTGCAGACTGCAAGAAGCTGCTTTCTCTCATGTAATTTGTCTCTTCCAAATAGCTAATGACATGCATTAAATACAGGTCCAGATCCTCAAATGTATTTTCCCAAATGCCATCGATTTTCTTTATGAAACCATGACTGGTTTCTTTGTACCGTGCTCCTCTACACAGCAAACTTTGCAGAAGTGTAGTAAAGACTCTGACTGCTGAATCTAATTGCATGAGAATGAATCATTAGCACATTTCTAAACAGTTTAACTAGAACAGAAAACAGAATGAAGCTGTAAGACCATTATCTGATTAATTAGAAGGGCAAGGTTCAAGAATTAGGCTGGAAAAAGTTTCCCATATGAATTCTTTTGCAATGGAAAGTTAACGATTGCAAAGCAAAATCAAATTGGGCAAGCTCTGACAAAATTATTTTCGATTGCTTGAGTTTTGTTTTGTTGGTCTTTTTTTCAATTTGGGACAAATTATCTGGTTTGTTCTTTTGAATGTAACAATTTTCAGACACAGCTGTAAGCAGGGGAGGAAATTGCAACTCCCCCCATATTCCACAAGACAGGGAAAAGTCTGTGCCACTGTGGGACACTGTCAGTTTCTTTGCTGTCAGTTAATTACAACATAAAAAGTTGGAATTAATACAAAACCTTTCTCTCTTCATCCCAATTGCCTTTGTTTCAATTTGCTTCCCAAATTGTCTCTGAGTAGGTACGAGCAAAATGTCTGTGTCCTGCATGGAGAGGCACCACTGACTCTGTACCAGCTGCAGCTGGAGCTGGAATTTAGGACAGAACAGAACAACTGATTCTGTGTTCAATGGATAGTTCTTAGTCTTCTCTAATGGATCAGTGTGGAGCTTCACACATGTAGATTCAAAACACAAGGTGTGTACACCTGCACAGCCTCTGGTCAGGATGGGGGACCCCACAAGGTGAGGGGATGAGTGCAGGGTGATGTTCTTCTGCCTTTGAGGCTTTTTAGCTTTTAAACAGCTGACCTGCATGCTGTAAAGACATCTCCTACATTCCATCAGCTTGGAGCATCTGTGCTCACAGAGGAAACTCTGGATTTGCCCTGCCTGGATTGATGCAGCAGAGCAAACCTCAGCCAGGAGCAGAGAGCATGTGGGAGCTCCTGCCTGGCACAGCCTCTGTGAGACACAAGTAGCCCCAGGGCTGGTGGGGTGTGCTGGGGGCTTGTGTAAGCTCCTGCTTCCAGCCTCACTTCTAGGAGAGCTGGCCTTTGTTGTTCCCCAGCACAAACAGGTGGGAAGGCAGAGCTCCAAGGAGGAAAAACTTTTTAACAATTCTTTCTTCAACAACTATGATCTTTAGGAGTGGATGAACACTTATCTACGAAGGAAAACACAGCCAGCAGAGCTAGTTGATGCTTCTCAGTCACCCAAGTCAGCTTTGGGTTTTCCAGCCCATTCTTGGTCACAGGATTCTGGTGGTGCAGTCGGTACCTGAGCCACTCTGTGCAGCTGAGGTGTCACTCACAAACCTGACAAAATCCCTTGAGGTGGTAAAGATGCTCAAGTTAAATGGCAGGAGCCATTGCTTCTCCTTTCTGCCACAAACAAAGGGGTGGAGGCCACCACAGAAGGCACAGACAATGAATGGAGGGCTGAGAAGAAGTCCCAAAACTTCCTGGTTGTTTGAAAATCAGCCACATAAAACTGAATTTTCCCTGCACAGCTTCACAAATCTGGGGAAGGGGCACAGCAAGGGGGAAGGTGGGCACTGACTGCATGGATTGCATGAGCCTGAGCCCTGCAGGAGACTGCCTGTGGGTCAGATACTTCCACTGCAAGGAGATGTAGGTTTTCTAAGCAAGAAATCTGTCATCCTGCTTGTCTGTACTCAGGAAAGAAGGCTTTGGGTGCATTTTCTGTGCATATGTCCCTTCACACTGAGGAGTTTACCTGACTGATCCTCACTCTCCCTCCAGCAGATCAAACCATGCCAAGCCCCATCTGTTCAAATGCCACAAAGGCTCAGGAGGAGGCCAATTTCCTCCTCCCAAATCCCCACTGAGATAGGTGAGTGAAATTTTCATTTTGTTCTGTGATGACCGTGATGAGAATGAAGAACTAACACTCATCCAGCCTACATTCAGACCTTCATTAACTCACCTCACCTGAGTCTTGGTGCCCACTGCTCCTGGTGGAGCCAGCAGTGAAGGGTCTGGCATGTGGATCACACACTGTGTGGGTGTATCACCAAGCCAGACCCCATTTTTTAGGCTCCAAATGCATAAAGTGGGGTGAATTCAGGCAAGAGGGACATCTTGATGTTGGAAATAAGATCTGCAGCAGGCAGCCACAGGCTGGTAACTGAGCTGTGGAACTGCCTTCCTCTTGCTCTGGTGTAGGTTAAAGTTAAATTTTTGCTCCTGCAAAATCACACCCCTGCTGTATTTCTGCTGTTGCATTACAGTAGCCTGAGTGGTCGTGGCTCTGTGTGAGGCCCCTCATGTTTCAGGCTCTGAACAAGCTGTGAATTGGCTCCTGCCAGAAGCATGTGCTCACTTGGCATTGCTTGGCAATGTGATAAATCCAAAAAAAATTGTGTCCAGGTAGTCATAGACACCAAGTTTGAAGATAACGTTTTCCAGTTTCTGCTGTAAATCAAGATATTTTTTAACATCCTGTGAAATAAAACATTTGCAAGGGAGCCTTGGTGTGAGAAAAGGAAGTTACTGATATGCTTGTAATTGCATTTCTGGCTTTATGAGCTACAAAATTACCAGTGATTTCTCTAAGTGGGCTGAGGGTGTAAGAGAAGAAGCTTGAACAAGCAGATCAGAAGAGATGGGCGTGGGAATGTGTTCAAAGAGCTACTGTGGGCTCAGCCTGGGTAATGTGTCACTGACAGCTGGCCAGGAATGCACCAAGCATGGTGCAAGGGCCAGGCTCTGCCCCAGGAATCTGCAACCCAACACTGGCAAACTCGGAGACATCAGCAAGGAGGAAGGGGAGTGTGTCTGCAACAGGAAGGAAGAGAAGAGCAATAAACACAGTTGTGGTTGGTGGAAGACATTGGAAAACAGGGAGTGACTGGACAAGAGAGGACAGGATGGAGAGGAGGCAACCTGCAGGACAGCAAGAGGAGACAGGAACAGACAGTGAGATGGAAAATAAGCTCTAATTCAATTTTTAGTACTATTCATTGTGGATTAGGACACGTACCCACTGTGTTGAGGCCTACAAGACTCACCCCACGCAGGATGTGGCACACCAGGAGAGCTCTGTGCTGATCCCAGCCAGCACAGCAGCACGTCTCCATGATCTTGAACCTTTCCTGGTAGCACCAGCAGGGTAAAGAGTCAGGCCAAAACCTCTGAATGTGCCTTTCTGGCATGGCCCCAATGCTCCAGCAGGTCCACAGTAAAACTATTACCCTCTGCTGGTATCTGTCCTCAATAATTAGAAAATTTCATTTTCTTTGTGGTGATGCTGTAACTGAGTGAGCTGGAAACATTCCCAGAGAGAGAAGTAAACTGTATTCTGAAGACATTTATTTTAATTGTTTTATGAGGCGCCCGTAGAAAATGACACTAAGCTGTCTCTGAAGAGGCAGAGTTAACGCGTGGGAGTTCCCCCTGCCAAGGAGGCACCTCATGCTGAGCCTCTGACAGGTCCACTTTGCCTCTAATGGGCTTCTTCGTGCTGCTGGATGCTCTTTGTGGGTGATTGATGGTTTGATTTTCTGCTCTTCGTCTCTGATGATGGTTAGTCAGCTTGACTTGGACTTCTCCAAATTGAGATAAGAGCAAAGTTGCCAGGAATCCAGGTGATCTCAGAGAAGGCCTCCAAGGGATAAAGCTTTGCTGATGGGGTTTCAAGATGTCAGCCTGAAACCATTTCCAAGAAGAAAATTGCAGGGAAAAAAAAAAAGAGAAATAGTGGAAGAATAAAAAGTTAAGAAGGAAAGCTTCAAATTATCTCGAATGAGCACTGGACCTTCAGGACCCCTGTGAGGCTGTGGCAGTAGAACTCCTGGAGTGTAATTACAAACTAAATATGGCTGTTCAGGGCAGTCTTAAGATCCAGGCTAGGTGGAGAAACCAGAGAATAAATTTCTGGAAACTTTGGTTTGCCAGTGCCCAAGTTGGGTGAAGAAGCTCTGGCCTCTTTCAGTGCTCTGGGCTGTGCTGGGGAACACAAGTTACACCAACCCCGGCGGTGAGAGGACCCAAAAGTCATCAGTCTCCCAGGAGCCTTCCCTTGAACAGACCCAAACAACCAAAGCTCATACCCAGTGCTCCAGAGTCTTGTTTAAATACTCACAGGGGGGATCAGTAACTTTGTAAACGAGCTTTTCCTCACTGAACAGTCTCTCCATAACCACAGCCAGTACAGATTATGTTCAAAAAAATGTGTTAAAGTCATCAGCTGAAGATTGGGTGAGGAAGTTATCCAGTCCCACGTGATTATCCATCAAAGCCCAGCACTGCACTCCATTAGCCTTTATGAAACACTGAGGGTGTGTGGATGCAGAGAAGATGATAATTGCTTTAATTATAATTCTTTTGACTACCAATTTTTTATTTACTGTCAAGAAGGTTGCCTGCTCCTGCATTTGTGGAGAGCAGTTTTTATCTCCTTCCCAGGAATATGTTTAGCATGATCAACAACTGCTTGGATCTCTACAGCTCCTCTCTGCATCAGAGCACAAGGTGTTCATGTGTGTGTGTGTTTGCACGAGGAGAACCATCAGATTTTGGTGTTCCCAGGCTCTCTGCACCACTCTGCACCTTCAGATGCACAGCACAGCTGTTTCAGGAGCCAGCAGGCACCTGCTTTCCTCCTGCCTCACCTGACCTCACATGGGTTCATTGATGTTGCTGCTGTCTTGCACTTCAGCACTTGCTTTGCTCAAATCTTGCGGTCCCAGAGGTGAGGTGAGCTGGCCCTGACTGGCAGCCAGGTGCCAACAAAGCCATCAGTCCCCTCCTCAGATGGACAGGGGAGAAGAAATATAATGACAGGCTGGTGGGTTGAGATAAGGGCAGGGAGAGATCACCCAGCAATTACTGTCACAGGCTAAACAGGCTCAACTTTTCAAATTAGTTTAATTTATTACCAATTAAATCAGAGTAGGAAAATGAGAAATAAAACAAAATCTTAAAACCTTTCCCAGTCTCCCATCCTCCCACCTTCTTCCTGGGCTCAACTTCTCTCTGAATTTTCTCCCTTTCTGCCATGCAAACCCAATAGAAAAGGAGAACTGTCTTGATTGCAGAGCAAACTTGTATTTCCAGAGCTCATAACTGATAGGAAAGATCATTTGAATGCATGGAGTTAGGACAGAGGCTGGGATAGTGCTAAGCAGCATCTTGGAAGATTGTAGGAAGAAGACTGGCAAAGGCATGGATAGCATTGGGCTAAAGGGAACAGATTTAAACACATCACAGAAATTCCTGTCATGTGTGCTGCTCCAACTCCATCTTAAAACTCTGCTTACTGAAAAGCTCTTCCAGAGCCCTGTACTTCTGACAGTCACAAATCATATTCCAGTTTCCAGCCTCAATTTTTCTTCTAGGGAATTTCCTGACATTTATTATTATGCACACCGTCTGTTACATTATATAGCTATTTCCTGAACTGATGCTTTCTTCTGTAATGTAAATATAGAAATTATAAGGAAAGAAGCACCTTTCAATGGCCTGACAGTTGAGCAGCACTCATTGGCACAGCCTCTTCTCCTGCCTACAGGGAAGTGACCAACAAGTCAGTGCCAGACTGCTCAGAGATGCACAAGGACAAGAGCACAGATGCAAAAATGATTCTAAACTTCGCCAAGACACATTTGGGGTCAGCATAAGAAAAACTTCCTTCCCAGAAAGGGTAACCAGATATTGGAACGGGCTGCCCAGGTGGATGGTGGGGTGCCTGTAGAAGGAGGTGTTGAAGAAAAGCCTGGGTGTGGCGCTCAGGGCTCTCATCTGGTTGCCTTGGTGGAGCTGGGTCCCAAGCTGGACTCAGTGATCTCACAGGGCTCTTCCACCCCATCGATTCAGTGATTCTGTGACATTACAGCCTTTGGGGACAGCGTGGTGGCCGATGAGTGTCCCCAGCCCCTGGCTGTGCCCAGAGCCCTGGCAGAAGTGGGCTGGGAAGGATGGGCAGAGCCTGCTGAGGGTGGCAGCTCAGCCTTCAGCAGCACCATGGGCAGCCAGGGGCTCTCGGTGCTGCTCTCCTGGTGCAGCCACTGGAGCCTTCCAGCCCCGCTGCCAGGACACAGGGACCTGGGAAGCGCTTCCCAAGCTCCTGGAGGAGCAGGATGGGCACCAGTGAGGGACACTGTGCTGGCCCTGGAGGTGCTGCCGTGGATGTGCATGGCCCTAGGCTGCCCAGCCACCCTCTAGGGAAAGAACTCTTTCCTAATATCCAACTTAAACCTCCCCTGACACAACTTCAGGCCATTCCCTCAGCTCCTGTCATTGGTCACTGGCAAGGAGAAGAGCCCTTCCCCTTCCTCTCATGAGGAAGCTGCAGATGGCAAGGAGGTCTCCCCTCAGTCTTCTCCAGCGGAACAGACCAGGTGCCCTCAACCAGTCATCTGATGGCTTCTGCTTGAGGCCGTCACCATCTTCATAGCCTTGCCCTGGACACTCTCCAATCATTTTATATCTTTCTTCTATTTTGGCATCCAAAACTGCACACACATCGCTGAAGTATGGGGCCACCACCTGTGCATGCACCACCACAAGGCTGCTGGTTAGCAATTTGTCTTTGCTCAAGTTACCTGGGGACATTTTGCTGACATCCAGCTCCAAGGTGTTGTGTCTTCATCGAGGGCTCCAAGGCTACAGAAAGGGTAGATTCTGTTGTTGAAGAAAAAATCCAGGGCATTGCCAGGGATGGACTCTGGGAACAAGGCATGTTCTGCCAAGGCAGAAGGCGTCTGTGACACTGCATTTACAAAACACACACAAAATATCAGAAAAGATGGGAACCCCTGCTGCAGCCAAGTAACAGTATCAGAACAACCTGCGTAGGCAGTGTTCCTGTGTTGATTGAAATCAAGCCAGGTCAATGGGATTAACAGGCTCCTCCTGGGAATGTACCGAGGGAACTCTGCGTGACTCCTCCTCACTGTTCAGTTCCATCAGCGGGGGACAGCCTTGGGCACAGCCTCTGCCAGCAGAGGCAGGGCCATCCTGTGTCGGGACCAGAGCACTGCCAGTGCAGTTCTCTGATCCCCCAGAGGATCTCTCATCTAATCTTGGGCCAAAATTTGTGCTTAAGATCTGGCAGAGGTAGCACCCAATTCAGACACGTGTTAGAACCCCAGTGAAATCCTTCACCTGAGCCATCCAGCTGGAAACTCCAGAGCTAGCACCAACATCTGTGACTCGGGCCGGGCCTTGGGCACTCCCTGGAGAACTCGATGTATTCTGTGTTTCAGGAGGGATTGCTCATGGCTGCTGGGCTGCCTGGCCAGCCTGAGTTTGCCACCACCACAGAGCAGTTTGTGGTGAGAAACCTCAGGCACGAAGCTGCACTTGGTGCCTCTGCTGCTGGGGTTTGCTCTCATCTGATCCATAGCACTGCTCTTCAGCCCAGCACTTCATGAACATTAAAGTGATGCCACAATGCTCAATAAACATTCTCAAGGCTGCATTAAATACCAACTTGACATCTTCTTGTCAAGCAAAAGTGACAGACAAAAACCAAATACTGACAATGTGGGTATCAAGATGAAGATGAATAACATACAACAGCTCCTGTGATGTGCAGTGGGCTTAGACCATAATATTTTTTAGACACAATTGAAGTTTCCTCAGGTGCCATTTGAGAGGGTAAAACAGCCATGGGTGGCTCACAGCTCACCCACCTTGCCTTCCTTCAATGCTTTGGTCAGCAGAAGCTTGGATAAACAGAGGGGCACTGGGATCAGTCACACATCCCAACATCTGAATTTGCTCTGCTTAGTCAGGAACTGTGAGACACATCAACTGTGCAGTCTGGAGACAGATACTGATGGATCTATTTACACTCTATCCCACATTTAGAGCTTTTTGTCTCTACAGCCTGAAGAATTGGAGATTAAGTGGTTTAGTTTGGATGTAAGGCTGGAGCTTCATGGAGGAAGGCAGCCTCCAGAGCAGCAGGATGGGCTGAGCTGCTACAAGCCTATTCTGGAGAGGAACATGTGTGCAGCCCCATCCTTCCCCTCTCCCAGATGGAGCTGTCTCCAGCTCTGCCAGACTTCAAGCAAAGTTAGGACCCACAGATTAAAGATCTCTAGATACTGAACTTCTCTGAAGTTTGGGGAAGCCAGCAAGACACACTTAGGAGAGAAACATTCAGCTGTCCTTACACAACAGGGAAGAGTGAGACAGGAGCAATAGAAGCTTTTAGAGAGCTATTTTCAGTCTCTCCCAGCCAATTGAAAAGCTTTACCAGTTGCAAGTGAGGGTTGTGCCACAAAATCCTCCTGGTGTCAGTCCTGTCTCCCAGGAGAGCACAGGTTGGAGAGGTGCATTTCACAGGGCGGCAGCTGTGCCAGCTGCCAAACAGAGATGGCTTCCATTTAGGATGAATCATCACCAGACCTTATCACAGCATCCAAGGGCTGCCTTTTAAATCATCATCTTCTGACACAAGGCACTGCCGTGCCTGGCCTAGCGCTCAGAGCTTCAGCAGATGTCAAGATGAAAAGCAAAGGCTTTGGATAAGTCACATGTGGGATCTGCAGCAAAAATGGGAGCCATTTCCAGATGTCCAGTTCTAAAGGCAGAGCATCTGCTTTAAAGCCATCTTTTGTCTCCAACAGGAAAGTCCCTTACATTTACTGCCTTATCATCATGGAGAAATTGAGCCCAGCACCAGCTGCTAGCAACCAGCAGCAGAGTTTCTTAGAGAGCAAAACTTCCATGTCACATCTTCAGATCTCTCTCTCATAGCCAAGGGCTGTTTTCCATCTGGTTATTGCACAATGCAAAAACAAGAGGATGGGAAGATTCCTGTTCTCAGCGAGAAACCGAGTGAAATGTCAAGAGGAATATGCCTGCATGTTTAGCATTAAATGTAAATATGCATGGAACCCCAAGGCTGAGTCCTTTCCTCTGAGATGTTAATAAAACTTTACCCTTCAGCTCACAAGACTGAAAACAGATGAACAACAGCCACATCCTGGTAAGCTTCGAAAAATTGCATGACAGAAACAGAAGAACCTTCTGGGCGCTCTTTCATTAAAACATGAAGAAAAAAAGTGGTGTTTTTTAGTAAGGCTAGGAATGTCCTCCTTCCATGAGTCTGGCTGCTCTGCCCTCTGAGCAGTGGCAGCCTGGGACAGCTGCTCCCTCCTCCTGCACCAGAGCAGGGTCTATGGCAAAGGGGAATTTCTGCAGTAGCAGCACACGGGTCTGAGGGCAGGGGATGGTGTTATCCCCGAAGGAACACATGTGTCTGACAGTGCAGGGCTCCTCACAGCTGAGATTTACACCTGCAGAAGGCAGAGCTTTCCTCTCCTTGCTGGGGCTGCCTGTGTGTGCCCAGGGGATGACAAGTGCTGGTGCTCCCTGCTCCTGAGGGACTGCATGGCTGCATGTGCCGGGAGCCAAACCTTAATGCACTCGTGCTTGGTTTCAATATATTGCAACATATCTAGAAGATCCTGAGTTCTTCAGCACAGGGACACGTCTCATCTGAAATTAAATTTCACCTTAGGTGCTGTTTTAATAAAGAATAAGACCAATTGTTTCTCTGGATCTGCAGAGAAATTACTGAAAACTCTTCAATGTGTGAAGCCACAGACCAGCACACCTATTGAGTTCCCATTCCTCATGGCAGAATTCACACCAGAATTCACACAGCCCTTTGTTTTTACTAAATTAATCTGGGGTCCTTTGAGGGGGTTGGCTGTTAACACATTCTCCCTCCTGCAGAAATTGCACATTACCATTTCTCCATCTCAGTGAATTCCAAAGAAACAAAGGCATAAAACACAGACGCCTCCACCTACATTAAGCTAGTGTTGAAGAGAAATGAAATGCATTAATGAGTGGAAGGAGAGGACAGGAGTTCATGAGTAGCTCCTGGAGCCAAAAATCCTGTTAAATCCTGTTTGTCTAGCAAATACTCTGAAGCAACACATCTGACCCAGAGCCTGACTGTGCTGGAAACAAGGGCAGCTGTCAAGGATGCAGGGGGAAGCAGCAGCTCTGCAGGGATGAGGGCTGGGGAACTGCTCAGAAATAGAAATGGTCCACTTGTAAGGGACAAACTCCCGTAGCTTGATGTGAGATTGGAGGAAAAAACTCTCTCCCATGGTCACAGCTGAGGTATCTGTTAGCATTGAACTGCTGCACGGACATTTGGGGCTTTCCTTTAAAAAGAGGAGGGAAACTGTTCCCTTTCGGGGTGGGAAGTGACTCTTAGGGAGCTGCACAGTGGTGGCAGGTGATGATGCCCTCCTTGACTCACATCTCACATGGCTCTGGGCTTGCTCAGCCCTTTGTGGGGCCTGTGCACCCCAGCACTGCTGCCAGGGCCAGAGGGGACAGACAGGCTCAGTCAGGGCTCAGGACAGGGCTCAGGACAGGGCTCAGATGAGGGTTCAGGTCAGGCTCAGGACAGGCTCAGGACAGGGCTCAGGACAGGGCTCAGATGAGGGTTCAGGACAGGGCTCAGGTCAGGGCTCAGGACAGGGCTCAGGACAGGGCTCAGGACAGGGCTCAGGACAGGGCTCAGATCCAGGCTCAGGTCAGGCTCAGGACAGGGCTCAGGTGAGGGCTCAGGTTCAGGCTCAGGACAGGGCCCAGCACAGGGCTCAGGTCCAGGCTCAGGTCAGGGCTCAGGTCAGGGCTCAGGGCCAGGCTCAGGACAGGGCTCAGGTCAGGCTCAGGACAGGGCTCAGGACAGGGCTCAGGTCCAGGCTCAGGTCCAGGTTCAGGACAGGGCTCAGGTCCAGGCTCAGGTCCAGGCTCAGGTCAGGGCATTGTGCAGGCCAGGGGAGGCTCTGGCTGCACATCTCCTTGCGTTCTTCTCCCCATCCTCCCAGGTGTGGTGCTGCCCTGGGAGCTGTGATGCACCAGCTGCCTTGTCTGGGGCCTCTCTCTGACTCCCTGCAGGGAAATGAGTCAGGGTAATGAATGGGGGAGAAAAAAGAAACAGTAAGTGAGTAAAGGTACTTCCCTGAAACTCTCTGTGAGCCTGAAGGGAGAAAGTTAATGAACTTATCTGGGACTGAGTCCCTTCCTTCCCCTGAACCTTGCCTGCACCCAGGGCTGGCATGCCTGGGATGACAGGGGTAGTGGGTGCATGGCTGGCACTGTTGACAGGCACAAGGCAGCCCTGGCCAGCCTGCACCAGGAGAGAGTGGAAAACTACAAAACAATCTGAAGAGCTTTCTATAGCCCCAAGGAGGCCAACGAGGCAATCTTTAAAGTCCTGTTACTATAGCAGCCCTGATGGTAATTTACCAGTACATCTCCTTTTCTCTTCACACCCTTTTCACAACAAAAAAATGAGATTAGGCTCATCTTCCCCAATTACCTCGCCATGTTCCCGCGCAGCCCTCAGCTAACAGCTTTCCAGAAAAGGCCCCACAACATCTCTGCACAGCCCAGGGCCCCCAGAGCCGTGAGGAAAACAGCCTGTACCAGGAACATCCTGTGGGGACAGGGAGGATAGCACAGGAGAAGGCGTGTGGCACTTGCATGGTGCTTCTGCCTGCCAGCCACAGCCCAGGCAGGAGTTTGTGCATGAGCAGGAGAGAAATTCTGCTGGAGATGTGGGCAGGAAACATTCCTCTGTCTCCAACCCCACAAACTTTTGGGATTAGGAGTAAAAACATTGACCAGGGCCAGATTGCCACTCTCTGGTTTTGCCTGTGATAATCTTTTAAACTTCCCTGTCCCAGGCCAGGTTGGACAGGGCTTGGAGCAGCCTGGTCCAGTGGAAGGTGTCCCTACCCATGGCAGGGGATTGGACTAGGTGATCATAAAGGTCCCTTCCAACCCAAACCATGCTGTTACTGTATGATTATATGATAAAATGTTCTTCCCTGGAGACAAGAACGAAGTTTGAGGTTGGGTCCCACCTTGGAGGCTTGAGGACTACAGAGGAGGGGTTTTGGGGTGTGGTCCCACTTGAGGAAGCTCAGAGAATATTTGATGCCTGTTAGAAAGCAGGTGCTGGGTACCCCATTCTCTGTTGCTGCCTGCTCTGAAGGAGCCAGCTCATGCCTGCCTGGTGCTGTGTGGGGCAGGGCTGGAGGGGCAAAACGGGGATCAAGGTCCTTTGGGACCCTCAGCCAGGACAGCGATGCTGCAGACCCCTGGTCTGCCCACTGTTCCAGCAGTGAGGCTCTCTTGTGGCACAGTGCTGGATTTTGTATGCTTATGGCACTGTGAGTGAGGAGCAGAAGCCCTGAGTAAAACCCCACACAGACCTGGGGCAGGTGAGCCTGACCCAGGATGGTTCAACCACTGCACCATCCTCCTTCCTCACCTGCACCCCCAGCACGACCTGGGGATCACCCGGAGCCAGCCCCTCACTGTGCCCTGCTCTCCCATCCCAGTGCCAGCCCCTCACTGTGCCCTGCTCTCCCATCCCAGAGCCAGCCCCTCACTGTGCCCTGCTCTCCTGCCCCAGAGCCAGCCCCTCACTGTGCCCTGCTCTCCCAATCCAGAGCCAGCCCCTCACTGTGCCCTGCTCTCCTGCTCCAGTGCCAGCCCCTCACTGTGCCCTGCTCTCCCAATCCAGAGCCAGCCCCTCACTGTGCCCTGCTCTCCCATCCCAGAGCCAGCCCCTCACTGTGCCCTGCTCTCCTGTCCTAGTGCCAGCCCCTCACTGTGCCCTGCTCTCCCATCCCAGTGCCAGCCCCTCACTGTGCCCTGCTCTCCCAATCCAGTGCCAGCCCCTCACTGTGCCCTGCTCTCCCATCCCAGTGCCAGCCCCTCACTGTGCCCTGCTCTCCTGTCCCTTTCCATGTGGCTGTGGCTCTGCAGCCTGCTGAAGATCTCTGTGGCAGAGCTGGTTTCCAACACGCTCTTTTTTCCTCAGTACCCTTCCTTTATTCTGCACCAGTGGGGCGATGGGAGCTCTCCCTTCTCTGCTGGTGGTGCCTGAGGAAGAAAGATTGCTCCCACTGTGCTTCCTGCACAAATCAGCCTAATTACTGTTCCACTGGCAGCTAATGAGCTTAAAGCTTTCATGGGCAGCGCCTCCTTCCCTCCCCGCGGGGAGCAGCTTCAGTCGGGCCTGTCCTTGGCTGAAAAGCTTTGATGGCAGTGGAGGAACAGGGGGAATAATCCTTGGGGAGCATTGTTGGTGCTGCTGAGGCTGCTGAGCCCAGAGCTGTTGGTCCTGGGCAGGGCTCTGGATGTGCCTGGAACCCTTGCCATGGCAGCGAGGAGCAGTGCTGATGGAAGGGGGCCTGGGGCTCAGTGCTGCAGGTACCTCCCTGTTCCCAACCCTGTGGCCTCAGCACCACATGGACATGGGGACACATTCCCAGGCCTGAGACCACAAACCCCTTCCCCACACTGCTGAGGTGGTTGGCAGCACATCTGTGGGGCTGTACAGGCTGCTGGGACATGAAACCCCTGTGACAGAGGGACACCACCAGCAAGTGCTGCTCATGGTGACTCCTCTGGGTGCACAGGGCATGCCTGTGCTGGCTGTCCCCAGACCAGCCCATTGCCATCACCAAACAGAGTCACAGAATCATAAAGTCACAGAAAGGTTTGGGTTGGAAAGTACCTTGAAGATCACCTCTTTCTACCCCCTGAAACCTCTCAGTATCCCAGCCCCATCCAATCCCATCCTTGAACACTTTCAGGGATGAGGCAGCTACAGCTTCTCTGGGCAACAAAAAGCTTCTCCTGGTGCTTGTCTTCCCAGTGTCACCTGTGCACCTGTGTCACCCAGGCTGAGCCAGGCGGAGCTGAGGTCCCTGCTGTGTCACTGCTGTCACAGATCAGCAGCACAGTCTGGTGCCAGGCTCTGGGGGCTCCTTTCAGTGCAGTCTCTCTCCCTCAGCCATGAGGCTGCTCCAGCCCTGCAGCCCTGACCTGTCTGGCTCTGGTCAGCCAGCAGTGCCTCACATGTGTGCACACAATGTGCTCCACAGAGGCTGTAATGACATTTTTTAAAACTATGATTGGTTTCCAAATTCAAAAAAGCTGTCTGGCAGGCTGGGCCCCCTTCCAAGCTTTTCTGGAAAAATGAAGATGTCAAGAACGTGCTGCTGGCAGAGGTGCCCAGCCAGGATCAAGGCCATTGCTCAGTCCAGCGCTGGCTGGTGCTGCCAGGCCAGGACTGTGCCTTCCTAAAGTGCAGGCAAACCCACAAGGGCCAGCTCTCTCACAGACCCAGACCCAAGGAACTGATGTCTGAATTCCAGCCTGGCTGGCTCATCCCACACAACCCAGCTTGTTTTCAAGCCAGCCCCAAGTTTATCCTTCGCTTCCAGGCCTGAGCTGTTGTGCAATGCTAGGCAGCATGTGCTGCCACGCTTCTCCCACCCTCACAGATGTATTTTGGGGCTGACTGAGGTGATTGCTGTACACAGAAGAATGGGAAGTGCTTGGGCACCTTGGGTGTGAAAGGATGAGAGCAGAAGAGGGGGGGAAATGCTCACAGGAAGAAGAATGTGAAAATTTCAAGCCAAAGCTCCAGCCATGTCTGTCCTCCACCTACTCAGCAGATTATTTATTACCTTTATTAACTCTGTGTTAAATTACCCTTTTCCTTCAATTTTTCAAGAAGTTTATTGTTTAATTTGTCTGGCTTATCTTCAAAACGGCTTCTTGTAAAAGTAAAGCTTTCAGGAGAGACTGACATGAAAGGGCATCTATCTATTCCCAGCATGGGCACAGAGCAGTGCCAGAGGACAAGGTACCAGCGTGGCAGAGCTCCCTCAGCCAGGCACCTGATGCAGGTGAGAGCACATTTCTTCCCTGAGTCTGATTTCATCAGTTAAAATCAATGCATTAAAGCAAGACTCAGAAACATGAAGTGCCACCCCAGCTGAATTTTTCCTTGCAGACATGCTGCCCTCAGTGCTTGACAGGGGAAATAGATCTTTCATCAAGTTCTCAAGTAAAAAAATTGCCATTTCTTCTGTGATGAGGTGCTGGCTCTGAGGCTGAGGGACCCTAAAGGGCCACATGTCCTCACAGCCTCTTCTGTTCTGCTGGGGAGAAGGGATGAATGGCACTGAGGGGATGAACCAGGGGAGAGAAAGGGTCCCTCATGCAGGGGAGAGCTCAGGCCTTTGGGGTTTGAGAGGAGAACCGATGCCAGCTGACATTTTTGCTTGGATTTAGAACATCAAATCACAGAATGGTTTGTGTTGGAAGGGACCTTAAAGCTCATCTCCTTCCTATCCCTGTCATGGGCAGGGTCACCTCCCACTGTCCCAGGCTGCTCCAAGCCCTGCCCAGCCTGGCCTTGGGCACTGCCAGGGATCCAGGGGCAGCCACAGCTGCTCTGGGCACCCTGTGCCAGGGCCTGCCCACCCTGCCAGGGCAGAATTCCCCCTAGTACATAACCTCAGCCTGCTCTCTGAATTTCAGCTTAAAGCCATCGATGCACATGGTGCGTGTGGGCAGCCACCTCTGCCAGGGGGATGTACCCGGTGTCCCCCAGCACAGGGCAGAGGAGCTGCAAGGACGGTGCCAGAGCCTGGCAAGGGCTACTGGAGCAGCGAGGGCACCTGAGAGAGTGGGTGTGGGCACTGCTGGGGGCGCTGGCACTGCCCACAGCGCTGGAAATGCTGGGAGCACTGGCACTGCTGGGAGCAGTGACACCCCCGGAGCAGTGCCATCCTCGGAGCAGTGACACTGCAGGAGCAGTGACACCCCCGGAGCAGTGACACCCCCAGACCAGTGACACCGCCGGTGCAGTGACACTGCAGGAGCAGTGAGACCCCTGGAGCAGTGCCATCCTCGGAGCAGTGACAACCCCGGAGCAATGACACCCCCGGTGCAGTGACACTGCAGGAGCAGTGACACCCCCGGAACAGTGCCATCCTCGGAGCAGTGCCATCCTCAGAGCAGTGACACCCCCAGAGCAGTGACACCCATGGAGCAGTGACACCCCCGGTGCAGTGACACCCCCGGAGCAGTGACACCCATGGAGCAGTGACACCCCCGGAGCAGTGCCATCCTCGGAGCAGTGACACCCCCAGAGCAGTGACACCCCTGGTGCAGTGCCATCCTCGGAGCAGTGACGCCCATGGAGCAGTGACACCCCGGAGCAGTGACACCCCGGAGCAATGGCACCCATGGAGCAGTGACACCCCCAGAGCAATGACACCCCCGGTGCAGTGACACCCATGGAGCAGTGACACCCATGGAGCAGTGACACCCCGAAGCAGTGACATCCCCGGCACAGTGATACTGCAGGAGCAGTGACACCCCGGAACACTGACACCCCGGAGCAGTGACACCCCGGAGCAATGGCACCCATGGAGCAGTGACACCCCTGGAGCAGTGACACCCCGAAGCAGTGACATCCCCGGCACAGTGACACCCTCAGAGCACTGACACCCCCACAGCAGTGACACCCCCACAACAGTGACACCCTCAGAGCAGTGACACCCCCAGAGCAGTGACACCCCCACAGCAGTGACACCCCCAGAGCAGTGACACCCTCAGAGCAGTGACACCCCCGGAGCACTGACACCCCGGAGCAGTGACACCCCCGGAGCACTGACACCCCGGCACAGTGACACTGCAGGAGCAGTGACACCCATGGAGCAATGACACCCCCACAACAGTGACACCCTCAGAGCAGTGACACCCCCGGAGCACTGACACCCCGGAGCAGTGACACCCCGGAGCAGTGACACCCCGGAGCAGTGACACCCCGGAGCACTGACACCCCGGAGCAATGGCACCCCTGGAGCAGTGACACCCCCGGAGCAGTGACACCCCCACAACAGTGACACCCCGGAGCAATGACACCCCGGAGCAGTGACACCCCCAGAGCAGTGACACCCCGGAGCACTGACACCCCGGAACACTGACACCCCCAGAGCAGTGACACCCCCGGAGCAATGACACCCCGGAGCAGTGACACCCATGGAGCAGTGACACCCCGGAGCAATGGCACCCATGGAGCAGTGACATCCCCGGAGCAGTGACACCCCCAGGGCGCGGTGCCGGCCAGGCGGTGAGTGATGCGCGGGGCCGTGTCGGTGACTCACAGTCGCTGTCTGTACCTGCCGGTGACTCAGCTCTGCCTTCCCCGCTCCTGGCAGAGCTGTAATGAGATCCTGGCCCCTCGCCGGGAGGGCGTTTGTGCCTCCCCCAGCGCAGGGTCAGGGCCGCCACCCCCCGAGTGGCAGCAGAGTCACAGCAAGGCTGCGACACAGCCCGGGGCTGCTGGGCAGCTCCTGTCGGCTGGACGGCCAGGGATGGAGAGGCGCGGTCAAAACCAGCGAAGGAAACAGGTCCAGGCTCCCCAGCCCGGGTTTGTGCCGGTGTGGGACGGGGGAAGGGAAAGCTCCGTCCCTCCCTCCCCAGCTCGGATCTGCGGCTGGGTCTGTGCTGCTCCGGGGGAGGGACAGCAGCGTGCTGGGGACACACTGCTGGGATACCCGTGAGCTTTTGTGGCTGAGAACATGCTGCCACCCTCACTGAGCCCTACAAAAAGGTTCACACAGTCTTGTCCAGCTGTTTTCTTGGAGCTCCTGGCTGTAAAGGTTGATATTTTTGCTTTGGGCTTTGGCTTGCTCGCTCCCTCTCCCCAGAGACTCCTCCTGATCCGCTCTTCGGTTGTGCAGTGACCAGTTCGGCTTCTGTCCCTGCCCAGTCGGGCGTAGGATGGCCCTGGGACAGCCCGCGCTCCAAAGGACGAGTCTGCACTCTTCAGATTTTCAGTCTTCAGTATTGTTTATGATTTCTTATCTATAAAATTTTCTTCCAGCCTGACAGAGGTCTGACCAGCAAGACAGCCATGGGCACACTGACCTCCCACTGGGCGGTCGTCTATTTTTATCCTAAAAACTGCGCACATCATATTTACCTCTATTTCCCAATACCTTTCACCCCTATTAACAAGTGCACATTCACCATGAATCAATCCCAAAGTGCCAACATCACCACAGAAAATGGATGACAAGAAAGAAGAAAGAAGGACAAGACACGCCCTGATTCCTCCATCTTGTCTCCATAACCCCCCTGTACCAAAATCCCAAAACCTGTATTTTCACCCTGTGAACAACTAATTCCTTCACCACTCATCCCCAAGTGATCCTCTTGTCCTCATACAGGTGGCACATCCCGTGCAGGGTCAAAATCCAACCACCAAGCACTTCTGGCAACATTCCAGGATTTCCGAGCCTCCCAAGGGTTATCTTGGCAACTCTGGCAACTCTGGCAACTGGACATCAGGAGTGATGTGCTGAGTTCCCACAGTGCAGGGACATGCTGGGCTTTCCTGCACTCTCTCCTGGATACTGGTCTGACCCCTTCAGGGAGGAAATACCTTTTCCCCACCACTTTCTCCCTCACAACCCTCCTTTTCTTCACGTCAAAGTAATTTTGCACCCTTCCTACTCATGCCTCACTTTCTCTGGCCACGGATGCTGTGTTCTTTGGATAGGGTCTCCCTGGCATCTCAGCCAGGCTCCCTGCAGAGCAGAAAATGTGGCCTTGGACAGAGGCACTTTGGGTGCCAAAACAAGCCAGGGATTTTTACTGTGCGCCCTCAAAACACTGCAGTGCCTGCAAGTGAGGATGTGAGCATTAATGCCCACAGGAGATGGTCTAGATCACTGTACTTAAAGGAAGAAATGCTGCTGATGTATCTCCCAGGAGTGGGTCTGAAATGCTCAGGATGCAGCCACAGAATGGGGTGATGGTGCCATCCCAAGAGCTTCCCCTCCAAATCTACCAGCAGGTGCAGCCTGGACAAGAGGGAGCAGGAAACAGCCAGGGTTTGGTTCTGACCAGCACCTGCAGCTCTCCCCATCTCCTGGACTTGTTGGTGATGCAAGAAAGGCAAGCGCTGGGAAAAGGTCTGAAGAGCAATGGGGTCAGTTTGTACCTGGGGTGTTCTCCAGAAAAAAGGGAACAAAAAGTCCAGAAGGTATTTCCATCAGAGCCTCACCAGAAGGCCTTGAATGGGTGGCTCTGTCCAGAAGCAGTCTGGACATAAAAATGGGAGTCCTCACCACCATGTGGGCAATGACAAAAGCTCTGAAGTCCCCAGGCCAAGGGACACGGTGCCCCAGATCCTCCAGGCACCCAGATCACTGCCTGCTGCCCTCACACCCTGGGCAGTGCCCTTGGAGGGGACCTCCTGCAATTGCCAGCTCTCCCCAAAATGTCAGTCTGAGGCCTTTTGGGATGTGGTTTTTTGGAAATAGCCTTCAGATTGATGCCATCTCCTTGCCCTATTTTTATCTCCTGTTTACAGACCAGAGGCTGTTATTGCTTCATGCTCTTCTGTCCCTCATTTCCACTGTTCATGATTTATTACTCCATTTTTATTTAATTTAGCCTATATTTCCTCCTGGAAGGCTGGTCATAGAGTTCAGTAACCTTTTCAGCACTGCTTCCTCTGTAGTTAAGACTGTCTCTTAATATTAAGGTTAATGCATCCTTAGAGGATGAGCTGACAACTGTGTCACATCAGCACATGGCATCTGTCCCTCAGCCCAGGGGTTTCCAGGTGTCTTCCAGGGGTTTCCACACATCCACCAGCCCCTCTGGAGTTACTCTTGCAACATCCTCTGGATGTGCAAAACCCCCAGACAAATGCCCCAACATACCCAGACCCAACAAATCAACTGATTCTGGGGATCAGCAATAGGCCCTGAGTCAGGGGAGAGGTTTAGGTTGGAGATCAGGAAAGGTTCTTCCCCCAGAGGGTGCTGGCACTGCCCAGGCTGCCCAGGGAATGGGCACAGCCCTGAGGCTGCCAGAGCTCCAGGAGGGCTTGGACAATGATCTCAGGGGTGCACAGGGTGGGGTTGTTGGGGGGTCTGAGCAGGGCCAGGGGCTGCCCTGGATGATCCCTGTGAGTCCCTTCCAGCTCAGGTTGTGTCTCATGCTGTGGATGCCACTTCTGACCCAGGTTATGTCTGCACAGGGCTTGGCCTTCAGTCAGGAGCCCTCTAAAATCCAGTCTGTGCATGAGGTTACCAACTTTCTCTTGTTCTTCTTGCAGAAAATATGGAAATTCCCATTTCCTGTAATGGCACTGGGATATTTGGCCTCAAGAGACTGGATTTAAGTCTGTGCAATGCCCCAGCACCTGGAGCTCTTCACTGGTCAGTTCTAAAAAGCCTTTATGAAAAAGCATTCACCTTCTGTATATTCTGCCACTGAAGGCTGTTCCTGCCCCTGTGAAGCTCTGCAAAAATGGAGCCAACCAAGCTGCAGGCAACAGAGTGTTGTAAGAAGATTGTTTTGCTAATGAGGGAGCAGGAGGAACATCAGCGAGGCTGGAAGGCATGAAATGGAGAAGTGATGAAAGCAGCCTGCTAACACCTGGCCTGCTCATTCCATTCCCTGCCACGGGTTATTGCAGCCCGGGATGTTCAGCATCTGAAAATGACTCCCCACCTTGCCATGGGGAGGTGCAGGGGTGCTGTGGGACTTGTACTTCCAACAGCAAATTGCACAACTTGCTGGTTTCCTTCTCAGTGCAAAACGCTCGGGATGAGGAGGAGGCACAGGAGAGCAATTGGCGGGGGAGTGAAGCTGGGTGTGCCTCCAGAGCTGAGCTTCCCTCAGTGGATCAGACCTTCAAACGCTTCCTAAAGCATCAGAATCCCCTGGCCGACTCTCTCAGAGGCTGGGGGTCAGCTCCTGTGCTTGGCTCCTGCACCTTGTAGCTGGTTTAACTTCAGAACTTCTCCGTGCTAGCTCTGAAGCGCTTGCTGGGAGAGCCAGGGACAGGATAAATGTGTGCAAACACAGACTGAGTTGCCTGAACACTGCACCTTGAGCAGGCTCTGTCCCCTAGGAGAGAGCAGAGCTGGCACCTGGGGACGCTGGGGCACTGGGGGACACCTCTGCAGAAAGCAGAGACACACACGGAGCTTTAGGGAGCTGCTGAAGTGGAAGCCCTTGGACCCCATCCCTGATATTTTCCACTGCACTGCACTTGTCCTGGGCAGCAGAACCCCACAGATCCATGCTCAGCAGCAGGCAGGCAGAGGGCTGAGCACTCCTGCTCAACACATCCAGGCTCCCCTCAGCCCAGCAGACTTTGGGGACAGTATAACCCAGCCCAGCTCGGGGCAGCCCTGCACTGATGGGGATTTAAATGCAGGATTTAATCACAATGGTCAGGCTCTTGACTCCTCCTCGTGATCCTGTCCTACCCTCATATGGTCTCATCCAAAAATTAAATGCTTGTACTTAACAGCTTAAATATATCTTAAATCACAAGAAAGCCATGGGTAGATTCAACAGATCCTTCCTAGAAAAATGCCCCTATCATAGATCAGAATCACAGAATGGTTTGGATAGGAAGGACCTAAAAGATCATCCAGTAACAACCCCCCTGTCATGAGGCTGGACAGGGCTTGGAGCAACCTGGGACAGTGGAAAATGTCCCTGCAGGGGTGGGATGAGATGAGCTCCAAGGTCCCTTCCAACCCACACCATTCCATGAGTCTATGAACTGGCAAAACCCAGAAGACACAGAAGTGCAGTAATGCTGATTCAGGATTTAGAAATGCCAGTCAGATCCTCTTAGCTCTACCCCCTTGGTGCCCCATTCCTCTGCTCTCCTCTGTGGTCACTGCATCCCTGTGGGACCACACGTGCCATGGCAGTGCCATGACATGATATGTGCCATGGCCAGTGTCACCAGGCAGCCCAGCTCTCTAGGAGGGGTTGGACACATGGACACCAGGGATGGGATGTGCTGCTGCTGGGGAATTTTGAATTATTTGTGTTTGTTCATCTAACATAGCCCAAAATTTTTAGTCAAACTAAAAATCTTGATGCAAAGGTTTTGTAATGTTCATTTAAAATTTTTCATTTTTTCTAAAGCTGAAAGCCAGCACTTGCTGTGAAGAAGAACAGATTTTGCATGGTTTCTTGTCCCCTTTATCCCAGCAGGATCTGGGTCTGGTGTAGCAGGCTGTGAACAAACCCACTTCAAACTCAACTCAGGGATTCACTTAAGAATGTGTAGAACTCACCAGTTCAGATCCTCTGGAGCTCTGGAAAAACATTCCAGCATATGGTCCTGAACACAGGCTTAAAATAAATCCCATGGGAATGCTCCACCAGGCAGGAGCCCTGCCGTGGGCCATCAGCTCCAACCTGGCAGTTCTGCAAATCCAGCTTTTATTGGGCAGCTTTTGAGCCCAGCAGAGGCAGATAGTGCAGATAAAACCAGGCAGCAAAAACTGACCCACAGGGCCTGAGGTGGAGCCATGGGTCTGGTGGGATGAATTTTGCTGGGGTGTGTTGTGCTTTTCTTCCTCCAAAGTGTCTCCTGGGTGCCCTGGGAGGAGTCATTGTAACAGCTCCGTGTAATGAAAAACAGAAGAAACTCAATTGGTGAGTGCCCTGTGGGAAATCAAAGTCCTGAGCCAGCCCTGAGGGATTTCTGCCAGGCAGCTCTTCAGGAAAACATCCTCAGGACAAAGGACTCGGAGTGAACCCATGGTTTTGCTGTGAGCAGAGCATGGAAATGGTAAAGTCCTAAAAATGTCACAGATCATGGAATCATTAAATTTGGAAAGGACCTCCAGGATCACTGAGTCCAACCATTCCTCCAGCACTGCCAAAACCACCACTAAACCATGTCCCCGAGTCCACAGATGCCTTTTGAACACTTCCAGGGACAGTGACTTCACCCCTGCCCTGGGCAGCCTGAGCCAGTGTCTGACCACCCTTTTAGGGAAAAGATTTTCCCAAAATCCAACCTAAACCTGCCCTGGCTCAACTTCCCCCTTGTCCTGTCCCTGTTCCCTGGAGCACAGCCATGCCCCCCAGCTGTCCCCTCCTGTCAGGAGCTGTGCAGAGCCACAAGGTCCCCCCTGAGCCTCCTTTTCTCCAGGCTGAGCCCCTTCCCAGCTCCCTCAGCCCCTCCTGGTGCTCCTGACCCTTCCCAGCTCTGTTCCTCTCTCTGGTACAAAAAGCTGCAATGGTTTTGCTGGCAGGGATCTGGGTTTGGAAGCAGTGAGGATCCAGGGATGGTCAGGGCTGGTGCAGGGGTGGAACGTGTGTGGGGCTGGAGCAGCACCCCTTGGGAGATGCCTCCAAAAGCCTCCGTGGCATCTCAGCAGAGAAAGACAAACTCACAGGCATGTTTTTCAGTATCTAAATGGAATGTTGGAAAATGGAGACTTAGAAAATTCATAACTATAATCCAAGAAGTGCTTTTAAAGAAGGGTTTTTAAAGAAATAATGCTGCCTTGATCTCACTCAGAGAGTGTGCACCCATGAGATCTGCAGCGAGAGCTCTCCAGCCCTGACACTGGGAGAAAAAACCACTTCAGTTTCAACAGAAGTTCATTATTGTCTCTCTTTATTCCAGATATTATTATTTTCCCTGACTCCCTGGTTATTATCACCTCTCCAGAGCCTGAAAACAGCCTGTGTTTTCCACCCTCTCCTGTGCTGCCTCCACTCAGAACAGCTTTACTGTTCTTTTCCCTCCTGCTCTCCTGGAGGATCTCGCTGCTTCCTTTGCAGTCCTGCTGTGTGACACCTTTCCAGAGGGATGCAAATCTATTCCTGGCTAACAGGTGCTACAGAGCTCCTCATTGCCCATCTAACCCTCCACTTAATGATTTCCAAGTTAGCTGCCATTAAATAGCTGGGGGTTTGCCTGGATTTTTAATGAATTTCAGTGTGCTTCATCCTGTGTGGGAGCATAGTGGAGAATGGTGACATTTTTGACTTCATGTGTCACAGAATCACAGAATATCCTGAGCTGGAGGGCAGCTTAAAGAGTCATCCAGACCAGCTGCTGGCCCTGCTCAGACACCCCAACAATCCCACCCTGGGCATCCCTGGCAGCGCTGTCCAAGCTCTCCTGGAGCTCTGGCAGCCTCGGGGCTGTGCCCATTCCCTGGGCAGCCTGGGCAGTGCCAGCACCCTCTGGGGGAAGAACCTTTCCTGATCTCCAACCTAAACCTGCCCTGGCACAGCTCCAGCCGTTCCCGTCCCTGGTCACAGAGCAGAGGTTGGAGCTGCCCCTCAGGAGGAGCTGCAGCCCTGTGAGCTCTGCCCTCCTCTCCTCCTCTCCAGGCTGCTCCAGGCTGAATGGGCTTTCCCTTTGAAATATGAAAGTGAGATTCCAGTTCCTGTTCAGGGCTGGGAGTGCAGGAACAGCCCTGTAGGAACAGTGGGATGGGGAGGCATCTCACAGGACCTGATTTCAGCCTGGCAGGAAGCCCTGGCACTGGAACTGTCCCTGACATTTTACCTTGCTGATGCCATGGGATTCACAGCTTTTTTCATACACTTTGTGACATCCTGCTGCTCTGTACCTGGGCTTCAGTGAGTGGGAATGATGCCTTCTGCCGTTT
The DNA here is from genome assembly GCF_028018845.1 of Melospiza georgiana. Classification (NCBI taxonomy): domain Eukaryota; kingdom Metazoa; phylum Chordata; class Aves; order Passeriformes; family Passerellidae; genus Melospiza; species Melospiza georgiana. Next base: position 15,605,456 of record NC_080445.1, read on the forward strand.
TCTACCATCTCCACAAGTTCCCTGAGGACAGATTTAGGAAAATGGGGTTTGGGAAACACAGACCAAGGGTGGTGCACAGGGTCATTGAATCATTTAGTTTGGAAAAACCCTCTGAGAACATCAAGTCCAACTGTTACCCCAGCACTGCCAAGGCCACCTCTAAAACATGTCCCCAACTGCCACATTCATGTGTCTGTTAAATCCCTCCAGGGATGGGCACTCCTGAGCAGCTGTGTCCATGCCTGACCATCCATTTGAGGTGGTAATAGATAAGATATACCAATATCCAATATATATATATATACATTAAAATGTAGATTAGATATAGATATAGATATAGATATAGATATAGATATAGATATAGATATAGATATAGATATAGATATAGATATAGATATAGATGTAGATAAGATATACCAGTATCCAATATAGAAAGATAGATATATTGGTAGATATTGGTAGATAATAGTTATATTGGTATATAGATAAGGTACACCAATATCCAATATAGAGATATAGATATATTGGTAGATATTGGTAGATAATAGATGTATTGGAATGTAGATAAGATACATCAATATCCAATCCAAACCTTGCCTGGTGCAGCCTGAAGCTGTTTCCTCTGCTCCTGCCCCTTGCTCCCTGATCCCAGGGAGGGTAGTGGCGAACATGCAGGTTTCTTGTCTTGTCATATCTCAATCCTATATCAAAACATCTCCTCCCTCCTGCCGAGTAGCAGTGAACTGGGGAAAGCTCTCTCCTCAGCACTGCCCACTGGGCACCAACATATTTTCATTTTGAATAAAAAACCAGCAGAATTTTGTCATAAGATTGGCAGTTGGCATTCTGTGGATGGTTTAGCTGCATCCTGAGTGTCTGAAGTGCTGTGCTTTCCTATTTGCCTTGGCACAGCACAGCCTGTATTTGTTAGATGGGCTTTAAATGGAATTGCTGCTTGCTGGAATGAGCAGCCGTAGGCAGCTTCTCCCTGGTCTCAGAGGCTGTCAGGACAAGGTAGCTGACTGACACACAGACACAATGTGGAAAAAAAAAAATGGGGACATGGACAGAAAGGTCATGGGAGAGATTTTTAAAGATGATGGAGCCCATGGGTCTCGTTGTGAATGAAAATAGAGTGTTTAATAATGGGCAGAGAGGCCCATGGAGGAGGATCATGATTTAACTCCAGCCGGCAAGGAAACAACACAGAGCTGGCTCAGACACTTCCCCCTCTCCCTGTGGGAGAGAAGAACCAGAAAGAACAGAGAAACTTGGTAGATTAAGAGCAGTTTAATAATTAAAACCAAATGAAACATAAAAGTACTAATAGTGAGGATAATGCAGTGAGAAGGAGGGAGAGAGGATGAAGCCCAGGACTGACAAGTGAGGCTCCCCAGCCCATCCCCAGGGCTGGCTCCTGGCCAACCCTCCCAGTTTCCATACTGGGCACGATGTTCCATGGTCTGCAATGTCCCTCTGTCCTGGCCATGATCCCTCCCAGTCCTTGGCACTCCTGGCAGGCAGAGCCTGGGAAATGGAAAAGTCCTTGACTAAGGGAGAGCATTTCCCAGCAACAACCACACCAGCAGCGTGTTATCAACACTGTTCTCATCCTGAACCCAAAACACAGCCCTGGACCAGCTCTGGGAGGAAAATTAACCCTATCCCAGCCAAACCCAGGACAGGGAGCCCTGCCTCAGCCGCGGGCCCTGCATCCCAGTGCCCCTTCCCAGGGGGCAGGGAGTGAGGAGGATTCACAGCCGTGCCCGTCCTCCCCTGGCAGCAGGAGCACAGCCTGGCAGGAGCAGCCACCTGTCCCCGCCGTGCCGGTGGCACAGCCATGCCAGCCCATCTGCTCCTCTCTGAAGGACAGAGAGGTTTGTCCCCGTGGGCCCTGGGCTGTGCCACAGTGCCACCGTGCCACCGTGCTACCGTGTCCCCGAGCATGGCAAGGCCTCTGTGCCAGCCCCGGCTCGGGCACGGGGCACAGTGCCACCCACCCACCCTGCCTGGAGAGGGCACAGTGCCACCCACCCTACCTGGACAGGGCACAGTGCCACCCACCCACCCTGCCTGGACAGGACACAGTGCCACCCACCCACCCTGCCTGGACAGGACACAGTGCCACCCACCCTGCCTGGACAGGGCACAGTGCCACCCACCCTGCCTGGACAGGGCACAGTGCCACCCAACCTACCTGGACAGGGCACAGTGCCACCCACCCACCCTTCCTGGAGAGGGCACAGTGCCACCCATCCACCCTGCCTGGACAGGGCACAGTGCCATCCGCCCTGCCTGAACAGGGCACAGTGCCATCCACCCACCCTGCCTGGACAGGGCACCTGGGATCCGCCTGAGCCTCCCCAGGCTGCTCTCCTCACAGAGAGCTGAGCTCAGCCCTCAGCTCTGGAAAATTCCATGTGGGAAACAGAACCAAACCCCAGGGTTTCTGTGCCTCAGTTCCATTCTGGCTGGGGAAGAAAACATCTCCTGGTTTTCTCCACAGCAGGAGCATCTCGAATGGAAGGTGTCCCCAGGCAGGGGTTGGAATGAGATGAGTTTTAAGGTCCCTTCCAGCCCAAACCATTCTGGAATTCCATGATCTTCAGGCAGCTGCTTGCACCAAGGATGACTGCCCATGGATGAGGCTCCAGACACTGCTCCAAACCCCAGAAAAAACGTGTATAAAGGCTTTCTTTCCAGCCTTGTGGTTAATCCACGTTGTTTCTACTCCCCATTTGGGGCACCTGCCATGCAGTGTCACCAGCTTTCCTCCTGGCCACGGAAGGTGTCACACAGTGCCATGATGTTTTGCATGGATAATCTGTTCAGTTAAGATGTGCTCTGACCTCATGGCGACAAACAGGGTCAATAAATTTCGGGGTGATGCAGGAGATGCCCTGAGCTGGGAGCACAGCTGGCCTTTCCAGGGCTCTGCAGTGTCTCTGAGCTGAGCCTGCATGTTCTGACACAGGGAGGGAGCTGCCAGCCCCCAGCAGAGCTCTGGGCAGGGGTCAGCAGTGCTTGAGAAGCTTCAGTGGGAGCATGTGAGAGCCTGGGGACAGTTCTGGGTCACAACACTCGGGACCAGGGGAGCAGAGATGCAGGCACAGAAATTCATGGAATGGTTTGGCTTGGAAAGGATCTTAAACTCATCTAATTCCCATCCCTGCCTGGGCAGGGACACCTCCCACTGTCCCAGGCTGCTCCAATCCCTGTTTGACCTGGCCTTGGGCACTGCCAGGGATCCAGGGGCAGCCACAGCTGCTCTGGGCACCCTGTGCCAGGGCCTGCCCACCCTCACAGGGAACAATTCCTCATTCCCAATATCCCATCCATCCCAATGGCAGTGGGAAGCCATTCCCTGTGTCCTGTCAAGCTTTGGCCTCTGACCACCCCCAGTATCTGCTGCACTGAGCCCCATCTCTCTGTGATACATTTCATGCTACACAATTTGCAAAATCCTCCTGAACCTTGCTGCCCTCAATCCATGTAAACCCCCAGGGGAAGATGATCTAAACCCAAGCCAGGGCTCAGGCATGCAGGGATGAGAGGAGCTGAACCTCTGAGCAAGGTGTGACCTGCTGGTCTCATCCTGGGGATGAGCAGGGGCCTCACCCTCACTCCAGCCCCAGTCCCTGCTCAGGTGTCCCCTGCCCCCCTGCAGCAGTGCTGGGCACCCCCTTGGTGCTGAGCACACCAAATGCTGCAGCTCTGTCTGCTGGGGGACTCCAAATTTGAGATAAGGCCCCATTGGAGAGACAGCTCTGAGAGTTCAGAGCTGCAGGAGGAGCTGGAGCTGGCTGGGCCAGCAGGACACAGGGCAGCTGCAGGGATGCTCTGTGACAGTGAGTCCTGCATGCACACACACCATCAGAAACTGCATTCATTTGGAAAAAAATATTCTGCAATTGTCCATTTGGAGCTTCCTAAACCAAGATTAGAGCAACCTCCTGGGAGGCAGTGCTGGGTAAGACAGTCTGTTGGTCATTTCCACATTCCCAAAGGTCTGCTTCCAGTGCCCACCCTGTGCCTGGCATCCTGTCCCTCGTCCCTGCCTTGGGAAGACAGAGTTTTCCATGCACAGATAGGGAAAAAAGCCGTTAAAATTTCCATTTGTGTCCCTGCACAACAAATAACTATCAGAGGAGTAAATAAATTAGTTGATTAGCCAGGAATCCAGCCCAGCTGTCTCAGAGTTACTCATTATTTTGCTGGCAGCTTTGGAGGGGAGGCAAGTAGATGGGCTTGGCTGTTCCCACACCTCCCTGGGCACATGAATGTGTTTTTGAAGAGCAGGGAATGGTGATTTTTTGGTAGGGATGGATGTCCCAGGCTGTGCCAGCTTTCTTGCTCCTGGATAAGGAGACAGGCTGCATAGGGAGACCTGCACTAGTGCTGTGAGGTTTCCTGGGCCTCTTTGCTCCTCTTCACCGTGAATTTCCAGAGCCAGCTGACACCTGGAAAAGCAGCAGAGCTAGATGTGGGTTTTAGGCTGTATGGGCTGTGTAGGAAGGTGAGATGGGTGTGTTTTAGGGGACCCAGGTGCAGCACAGACACAGAGTTGTGCAGGGCTTGGGCCATGGAGGCACTGGGGAGGGAGCAGGGCCCGTCTGCAGCTGCTGGAACGTGTGTGAGCTCAGGTGCATGGCCCAGGCCAAACCCTGTGCCCTGGGCAGGTACCCCCTGGCACAGCAGCCATGGCAGGGGGAGAGCAGAGAGGGCCGAGCAGGGGATGTCCCTGTCACAGGGAGTGTCCTGCAGGCACCTCCTCTGCCACCAGCACCTCGCTCCGTGTGACACGCTGGCTCCACTCCTCCATCAGCCCTGCTGGTGCCCTGAAGCTGCCAGGAAAAGCAGTCCCTCTGCAGCTGTCCCTCTGCTCTTCCGAAGGGCTTCACTCTGCACCAGGAGTGGGAATGGGAATGCCCATGGTCCCCATCCCGAGGAGAGCCGGGCTCTGGGGGGCTCCACCCTCTGCAGCCAAACCCAGCAGTGGGAGCAGCCCCACGTGTCAGCCAGGATAAGAAATGAATGTCAAGTTTATTTTAGGGATGCATGTTTTTATTTTTGCGTTTCCCTTTTGCAACTGTTCCCAATCTGGCAGCAACAATTCTTAACCCTTCCCTCTGGTGCCTCAAACCTTGCATTTTCCCCTTGAATCCTGTTTGGAGTTGCAAGGGGGCTGGGGTGGGTCTGTCAGAGAGAGCACCCCGGGCTGTGCCAGCAGCTGGAGCATTGCTGGTGTGGGTTGGTGTGTGCAGGGAGCCCTGGGCAGGCTGTCCCTGCAGGGCAGTGGCCCTGGGCTGGGGAATGTTCTCCCTGTTGGAGCAGTGCAGGTTAATCGAGGCGTGGCTTTGGGGAGAAGGCGCCTGGCACGGCCTTTGAGCCACCTCTGCCCCCTCAGGAGCTCCTGCCAGGGGCACAGAGGCCTCTGGAGGGTGCAGCTCACAGCCGGGCCGGGCTGCAGCTCCAGGCAAAGCAGATGGAAACTGGTGTTCGAGTGAGCTTGACAGGTTTGTTAATTTTCACTTTGGTTCCCCTGGCAAGGGTGACGCCTCTCTCTCAGCCCAGACCGCGGTCAGGCAGCCCAGAGCCCCTTCCTGCTCTGAGGATCCATCTCTGCCCCAACAGCTCCCGTGCCACCAGCTCGGCTGCTGGGCTTGGACAACACCCAGGGCATCCCTGTGAGCCCTTTGCCAAACCTGTGCTGGGCCAGGACAGCTGCCCTTGGGCTCCCCTGGCACCGGCTGGGGTGCCCGGGTGGCACAAGCTGGGGTGCCCAGGTGGCACAGGCAGACAGGCTGCTGCAGTGGGGCGTCCTCTGAGCCTCCCCAGCTTGCACGGGGAAGGGAACAGCTATGGGGGCAGCTCCCACACATCTGCAATGCCACCAGTGGCACCAATGCCACTTGAGGAGGAGGAGGAGGGTGTGATGGTGGCAGTGCCAGCAAACACAGAACCACTGGTTCCAGTTTGTGGCAGATTCTGGATCCCCAGGTGCTCTATGAGTGCAGACTGACTACGTGGCTCCTTTCATCTTCTTCCATCCAAGTTCTTTGTGACCCAGGTGTAACTTTCCCAGCCATTTCTCACAGCCACAACCCCCGCTCAGGGCTGTTTAAGGGGCTGAAATTCCCCAGACTTGCTCCCAAGCAGTGCAGTCCTAGGGGGGAACTGCCAGGATCCCTCCCTGTCACAAACCTCCAGAGGCAGCAGGAGGGGTGGTTGTGGCTGTGCCCTCTTGGCAGAACTCAAATCCCTTAAAGCTTTTAACAGAAAACAAAATGAAATGTTGGTCTGTGCAGGACTGGCATTCCAGCTCCTGCAGGCTGTCTCTGGGATGGGCTCCACTGCTCCAGGTCCTGCTGAGAGCCACCCTGAGGAGCTCTCTGGGAGCAGGAGAGCTGATTTGGCTCTGGAGAACTGGATTTCAAGAGCAAAGGAGGGTGAGATGTAACAGGGCCTGACGCAAGACATTTTGGGCTGGCTCCAAGGCCTTCCAGGTGCACCTGGCCAACCAGCCCAGCATCCTGTTCAGATGGGTTTGCTTCAGAACGGGGGGAAGAAGGGCTGAGCACTTGAAAAGTGAGATCAGTCTGGGCAGGATTAGGAGCAGCACTCCTGGTCCTGGTGGTGGTGATGGGCAAGGTGAGAGCAGAGGGGTTTGCATGCAGCCACAAATGTGTTTGCTGAAGTATTGCAGCAAGGCGAATGAAATAAAAACTAATAAAATTGAGCTGGCACCTCAAGCCCTCAATACATGAACTTATCAGTGAGCATCCCTCACACCACACACCCATCACTGATTTGCTGACCCTGGGAGGCTGAAACCACAAACTATTTAAACACCTCAAAGCAATGACCAGGCTTAGGCAGAACAGCCTGGGCTCAATGTTTGCTAAACTCATTCCCAGAGCAGGGCTCTGGGATACTGTCCCAAAAAAAAGTAAAGCTTTGATCAGATCTGAGGCTGAAAGTGTCTCCAGTGGGTGTTTGAGCCTGGGTTTGTGGCACTGGGTGTCCAAGCCCTGACACCCGGATTCCCACTCTCCTGAGGGCGGCTCAGACCCTGCCTGCTGTGGCAAGCAGCAGCTCCGGGGCTGTGGAACACGACAGAATGATGGAGACAAGCCCGTGGGGATGAGAGCTGCGGGCAGGGAGGGCTGGATGGGGCGCAGCACACACGGGGGAGCCCCGGCTGCCCGGGCATTGCTCGGCTCTGCCCCGGCTCGGCCCTGCTCGTTCTCCCGGCTCTGCTGGGCCTGGGGGGCTCCGCTGCCGGCCCGGGGCTGCTCTCGGAGGCCCTGAGGCTGCGGGGCCCTGGGGCAGGGCAGCAGCCCCCGCGGCCGGGCACCACAGAGGAGCAGCCACAGAGCAACCCCGTGCCCGGGTCTCACTGCTGTTTTTTAGAGTCATGAGTTCAAAGCTAAATTCAAAGAATGGGAGCATGGACTTCTTTAGAAAAAAAAAAAAAAAAAAAAAAAGTCTTAAAAGTGTATTTTCTCCTTTTGGATGAGCCTCCAGCTCCCTCTCCACAACAGCATTGCTGTCAGACTCGCACAGCCGGGGGATGCTGCTGCGGGCTCACAGCACGAGCACCGCACCTCGGGCATCCCTGGCACGGAGCCCGGGGCATCACCGGGCTGGGTCACGGGCGAGGGCTCGGAAAGAGCCCGAGTTCCTCCTCCACGCACAGCAAACCCCGCTCAAGGCTGAGCCCCTCCATTCCCCGTTTCCCCACCCGCCCGTGTCGCCGTGGCTGTCCCCGGTGTCCCTGCCAGGCCGGCCCCGCTCCCGCTCCGCTGTTTGTGCGTCCCGCACCCCGCGCCCTTCGTGCCCGCAGCTCCCCGGAGAGCACACACACAATTTCCTCCTAAACTTCTTCTGTCCTGCGCCACGCGGGTCCTCGCCACAGGGAAAACCGCAAGGGGACAGAAGTGATGCCGGACTCTCCCAACGCCCCGCAGGGGCTGCCGGGCTGCCTCGGTTTGCTGGGCACAGATCCCCGGCGGAGCACGGCAGGACAGCAGCCGGTCCCTGTCTGGTGACTGCTCCCTGGCCACTCTCCGGCCTCCTGGCCGCTCTTCGGGCTCTTTCCATGCTGGTCCCAGGCGGGCGGGCCGGAGGGAGCCTCTGGCGTGGCCGGACCGCCCCTACCCCGCGCCGGGAGCGGGGCTGGCCGGACCAGCGCTGGCGCGGGCGGGGTGGACAATGACGGCAAGCTGACCTCGGGCACGGTCCGGACCTCCTCGGATGCGACAAAGCCGGTGCTGTCACCCCTCTGCTCGCGGAGGGGGGCTGTGTGAGCAGGGGGCTCCGGGTGGAGCTGAGCTGTGCCCCAGCCCGGCTCATAGCGCTCCCTGCTCCAGAGCCACGGGCTCCTGGCGCTGCCGCTGGCGCTGCCGCTCCCGCTTGGCCCGCCAGCACACATAGGCGGCCACCAGCAGCGCCACCCCGAAGATCAAGGTGGCCACCGAGACCACCTTAGCGATGTCCATCTGGGGGCCATTGATGGTGAAGGTGATGCACGTCGCTGCGACGCCGATGACCACGGAGACGATGCCGAAGGGGAAGATGCAGCGGTACCAGGATTTCTCGGTGCCGCCCGTGGCCAGGGCCAGTTTGTTGAGCGTGGCCGTGGAATCGGTGGCTGTGGCCAGCGGCAGCCCCGGTTTTCCTCCCTGCAGGCAAGTGAGTGAGTTGGACTTGCAGCCCATCATGTTGGCAGGAAAAGCCAGGAAGGAGCAGCACAAGGCGCGTCTGGGACGGGCGAGAGTGGCTGTGCGGGCGGTGCAGGGAGGGTCCCGGATCCTACATGCTCGCTGTGTCCGGCGGTGCTGCTCTCGGTGCTGCTCTCGGTGCTGCTCTCGGTGCTGCTCTCGGTGCTGCTCTCGGTGCTGCTCACGGTGCTCTCGGTGCTGCTCTCGGTGCTGCTCTCGGTGCTGGTCACGGTGCTCTCGGTGCTGCTCACGGTGCTCTCGGTGCTGCTCACGGTGCTGCTCACGGTGCTGCTCTCGGTGCTGCTCTCGGTGCTGCTCACGGTGCTGCTCTCGGTGCTGCTCTCGGTGCTGCTCTCGGTGCTCTCGGTGCTGCTCTCGGTGCTCTCGGTGCTGCTCTCGGTGCTGCTCTCGGTGCTCTCGGTGCTGCTCTCGGTGCTCTCGGTGCTCTCGGTGCTGCTCTCGGTGCTGCTCTCGGTGCTCTCGGGCCGGGGCTCCGCTGCCGCCGCTCTCACTCGCAGCCGCGGCTCCTTTGCTGCCAGACGGAGCGAGGGCTGGAGGAGGATTGCGGCGGGGATTGGCGCTGCCCGCGGTGATCTCATGGTGGTGGGAGGACCGGCTCGGCCCCGCCGCCTGTTAACTCTTTCGGCTGGGAGCAGCCGCCTGGTATCGCTCTTGGCGTGTGTTTTTCCAACTTGCGTCTGTTTTGGCCAGCCCGGACCCTGGCCGGGCAGCGCTGTCCCAGGGGCGCTGTCCCCGCTGCCCGGTGTCCCCAGGCCCGCAGCGCTGCACCCCCGGGCACGCTGATCCCAAGGGAACGGGCAGGGACCGCTCCCCTGAGCCCCTCTGCCTCCTCCTGGGCAATGCCAGCACCATCACCTCCCTCCAAGTTCTTTCACTCCCGGTGTCACCCTCTCCATCTCTGTTCACTGGCACAGGGCTGAGGTGGCCTCACTGGGAGCCCACGGGCTGGTGCTGCTGGTGGGACACTGTGGGTGACACTGCGGGGAATAGAGGGTGACCGATCACGGCACCTGGAAGGAAAGGGGCTGGAGCTGAGGTGCGGGAGGATTTGGGATTTTTGGGATGATTGCTGAGCAGGCAGGGCGGCAGCAGGGTGAGGTCCAGGGGAGCAGGATGCTGAAAGGCAGCTGAGAGCAGGAGGGGATCAGCAGAGCCACAGGAGCTGTCCCGGGAAGGAGGGCCGGGCCGGGCCGGGCCGGGCCGGGCTGGGCTGGGCTTTGGGAGCTGGCACCGTACCCACCAGGACCCCCGGGCACTGCTTCCTTGCCCTGCAGTGCCCACATCCTGACCACCAAGATTAACCATTTTTAAAGAGCAGTGGTGAGCACAGGTAGGGGATGTTGGCTCAGCACTGCTCCAGCACAGAACCACACACGTGCACAATGTGGCAGAGCCCAGTGATGCCACCCAGGGCTCCTGGGCAGGGCGGAGGGAGACACAAACAGCCTGGAGGAGGTTCAGTACAAAATCCTCCTGCCCAGCTCTGAACATCACCAGAGACTTTTTTTTTGAGGGCAAAAGCTTTTCGTGCCTTTACATTGAGTGGATCAGAGAGGCACCAGGACTGGAGAGGACACAAACAGTTCCCACCTCTGGCTTCTCCTGCACTGTTTTATCTTTTAATTGGTTTTCCTGAAGGAGAGAGGAAAGGAATGAGCTATTGCAGCAAACCTGAAGACCTGGAGCCTTTCCCAGGTCAGAGCTTCCCCTGAGCTGATGGGGCCCAGCTGTGTGTCTGCATTAACTGAGAGGAAGCCAAAAACAAGGAAGAAAATCCACACTGCAGGAGCAGCAGAGCTGGACAATGAAAGGGAGGCTCTGTGGAAGCTGAGATGGAGAATCAGAGGAGCTGATGGGATTGACTCAGGAAAGGGAAGGTTTGGGCATTAATCTGCACAGGGGATTTTATGGGCACTGTTCTTACCTACAGCATCCCCAGGGAAGTCATGCCACTCTGGGAAGGAATAAAGCTGGTTTGGATCAGCCTTTGCCCCCTTCAGGTTTGGCCTGGGGAGCTGTGTGCAACCTGTGAGCACCCAAACAGAGGGGCTGGCTCTGCAAGACTCCTGGCTTCTCTTCTTTCTCCCAGTTTCTTCAATAACATTTGGAAATAACAACAGTGGAAGTTGATCAGGTATCAGCTGAGTTCCCAACATTCCCATGGCATGCCCAGAGGCAGGCAGCTGCAGACACAGAGAGCTGGGCACAGGGCTTGGCTGTGCACAGGGATGGCAGTGGGAAAATAACTCCAGCTAAGGCAGACATGCAGCAACAGTGCTCTGCAAACCGAGTTTTGTTATTTACTCTCCTGATTGCTCATTAGAGGGGAGGAAAAGCAGCAGAACTCCATGAGTCAATGCCCTCTGAGCAAGGGCAGAAGGCTGATACCGCCCAGCACAAGCTCCCGTTTCAGTTTTGTGAGGCTTTGTCAAACTTGAAAATGTTCAGGCTTAAATTTACCCTGAGCTGAACCCTTGAAGAAAATATCAGCTAAAATAGTTCAGCTGCTGCTGACAGTGGGGTCTGGAAGAAAATAATCCAAGAATCTGGAGTATTTTGGAAGAAAATACTCCAAGAATTTGGAGTATATCCAAAATACTCCAAGTAGCAATGCGCCACTTCCCAAACTTCTTCTCAGGAAATTTGTGATGTGGTGCCACCCCTAAACACAGCTCCAGTCCTCCGTGCTGGTCATACCCTCTGCAGCATCCCCACACCTCCAGCCTGCACTCAGAGGACTGAAAAGCACTCTTAGCTTCTATCAAAACCTGGCAGCATTTGTGGGTTGACAGCTGTACCTGTTTTTAAGTGGTGCTGAAGAGTGGTGACTGGCCTTGAGAAAGCAATAGGTGAGAAAACCAAGTCCCAGCTGGTTAGAAAAACAGCCATTTTCATGTCTCAGTTCTGATGCACGAGGGCTTTGAGTATTTGACTCAGCAGGACTGATGTGACCCTGCTGTGGCAGCCCTGTGTCTCCTGGAGCTGCACAGGGGTGAAGTACAGGTGCACACCCATTGCAGGAGATGTGCCTGCATCAAAGTGCTCCCACTGCCACCCACACACAGCTCACCTGAGAGTGTTCAGAGCAGCAGAGGCAGCAATGGCCAACCAAGGACCTCTACAACTGCACAGATGCTTTAAAGAAATCATCTGCACAGTGCATGTCAGGGAGCCATGCTGGCTTTGCTCCTGGCTGGAAAGAAAAAGCAGGACCAGGACAAGCCTGCACAGGGGCAGGGCCACCACCAGGAAATTCCTCATACTCATGAGTGGAAGGCAGCTGGATGAATTTTCCCTCCATCGTCCAGAGGCCAAATTCAGGCAACTTTCTCTGATCTCATGGTTGTTTTCTATAAACTCACAAATGTGCAATGGCTGCATGGTGTGAGTCCACATTTCTGGGCAATGAATCTCCCACCCTTGGTGGGGCTGACACTCCTCTGCCTGGGTGCTGCACTCCTTCCCTCCACACTGCTGTACCAACCTAAGGGTGTAATTTTCACAGCAGAAATAGAGACTTGTGCATCCTCCTCCCTCTTCCCACAGGAGATGAAAGTGCAGCTGGGGCTGGATGAGTCACTGGCAGGAGCAGGGAGGGATGGCACTCCCTGCACACACAGACACCCCCAGGGACCCTGGGGTGATGGATGGGGCACAGGAGCTCTCCCTGCTGCCAGAACCCTGCCCACAGCCTGGCCTGGTGCCCTTGGCTGCAGAGAGGCTCCAAAGCCTGGCCAGAGCTGCAGGAGGGAAGGAAACACCTGGGAAATTCCTGTGGAGGAGGAACAGCAAAGAGCAGAGAAGGTGAATGGGTTGGGTGGGTGACAGGATGATGGTGGTTGAGCAAGAAACCCAGAGTCCTAGAAGGGAATGAGGAGGAAAGGAAGGATGAGGAAGCCAGGATCCCTCTAAAACAGTTCAATGTCTCCAATTTTCAAGTAAGGAAGCCCAGAATCAAATATGATGCTGAGCACCACTAGGGAATCCCAGAAGAAGCAAGGTGCAGGAGGAGATCCACATTCTCTAGCACTGTGGCAGGAGGAAGGAGTCCCATGGTCCATAATTATGTGAGTGACCAGAGACACTGACACCACCTTCTCAAAGCAGATGTTAGAGCCAAAATAACTCTGAGAGCACATGGAAGTGCTGCAGCAAAGAAGGCAGGGCCAGGATGCACAGACACCCTCATGCTCTGCTTCCAGCTCCAGGTCCTGCTGTGCTCAGGGTGGACACACTCCTTCCTGGAGCTAAACCACTGCACAGGGGAGTTCTGTATATGGAGGAATTATGCCTTATTTTGTCCAGAACTAGAAGGTAATGGGGCTGGAAACAAGAACAGAAAACTACATATCTGGCAGGAACATCTGTGGGCAAAGATAATTGAAGAAAATCACTGTTACACAATTCACATGTGTCCCTGCATGAGTCAAAGAAGTAATACTCACTTGTGCCCACCTCACCGCTCAGTTTTGGGACACACAGCTCAAACTGGGGTCTAGGTTGTAGAAATCCAGAAACTGGCAGCCCTGAAGCCTTCTCACACTGTGCTCTCAACAAATGACCCTCACTTGGTTAAAAATTAAATGCCAGCAGACCACAGGCATTGACTTATTGCACAGAGGAAGTGGAAAAAAGCAACGAACCCCAGCAGTTTGTAATAACTTAGAAATCCTCACAAGGGTTTTTTCCTTTGGCTCTGTGAGGAAATTAATAATTCTGCCTTTATTTGGCCCATACAGAATCACGGAATTGTGAAGGCTGGAAGATCATCAGTTCCAACCACGAAGTCAGCACCACCGTGGTCACCCCAAACCACGTCCCCAGGTGCCACATTGACACATTTGTTAAATCCCTCTGGGGTGGTGACTCCACCACTCGGTCTGTGCCAGTGCCTGAGCACTTTCCATGATGAAAATCTGGCACAGTTCATGCAAGAGCCACATGATAGATTGAGACTGGGGTAGGAAATACTGAATAACAATTTATTGCACAACTGTCCCCCACCATAAATAAACTTAGACTGCAATGAAGAGCTGCAGAGAAATGAGAGCAGGTGAATATGGCACCAGCAACCACAGCTGACTGTGGAAAAAACCCTGGCAAAGCCAGTGTTAAACTTTGAGCAGCTCCATTAATTTTAAGATAAAGAGCAGGGAAGAAAATCACGCAGCAGGACAGCATCATCAAAGAAGCACAGGTGGCATCTCAGAGTCCATTTTAAGCTGCCTTGTGCCAAGTAAAGCTGGAAAACAGGCAGCAAAATAAATCAGGAGGCACATTCTTGGATCCTCAGTGACCTAAGAAGTATTTTCCAGGTCTATGATTCAGCAAAAGGGAAATAAATAAATAATCAAAGCAGGGGAATAAAGCACCAACAGCCATCAGGAAGTGTGGGGCTGAAAATAGCAGCCAAGTGTCACCTTGATCCACTCCAACAAAGACTTTGGCAACAGTGACAAGCTGCTGGGTGACATCTCTGAGCTATTTCGGGCCCGTGGCTCTTACACTGCATGGGGAGCCCCTCTGGGCCATCAGCAGGGGGAGAAGGTCAGCCCCAGCACTCCAGAGGAACTTCCAAACCAGGGAGGGGGCTGGAAACGAGGCATTCCCGTGTCTCACCACAAGGATGCTTTCCTGGGGATTCAGAGATGGATGGGAGCAGATGGAAAAGGCTCATGACATCACCCCAGGCACAGCCATGCCCCTTCCCAGCACTGGGGTGGGCTCACACAGAGCTCGGGCCACAGTGGGCACTCAGTGCTGGGCACCTGCTGCCATCCTGAGCCAGGAAAAGCTCCAGGCTGGGACAAGAGGCCCCCAGCAGCTTTGCTGATCTCCTCTCCTGCCCTTGGAGAGGAGCTGTGGGTGCTCCCAGTGCTGCCCAGGGAGCTGACTCATACACCAGCACACTGGTTTTAACGCTCACAGATAAGAAATGCACCTAATACATACAAATAAGCTATTTTACTGTAATTACTTCTTAAAAAGAAAAAAAAAAGACCCAAAAAACAAATAAAACCCAAGCTAATTAAAAGCCCAAAGCCCAAATAATGCTGTTTGCATTGTCATAAGCAAGACCCTCAGCTCCTCCCTACGAATGGAGAGCACGGTGCTCCCGCTGGTAGGAGGAAGGGAGATGGAATCACACATGATTCAAATCACTAATGCTTTGTTCAGTCAAAATACTCCTTTAAACCTGGTGAGTTTGCTCTTGCAAGGACAGCAGGATCTCTGTGAGAGCTCTGTCACCCTCAAGAAGACTCCAGAACAGCACAACACAACAAACACCATTTAAAACTGAGACAATACCAGGTAGTTAAGATTGAAAATAGTCTAAAATATATTGGCAAACACATTGAATAATATGTGGTTATGTTTAAATTTATATGCCCAAACTTGCTTAAATGCAAAAAATAGTCTGATTCATCCCTGCATCCAGTATCCAACTATTTGAATCCTATCCCATTACACAGTCAGCACAATATTATAATTAAAGCACTATTTAGGGTTTCAGTAAGTTTTTAAAGGTTTGGGGGGTTTTTTGTTTGTTTGTTTGTTTGTTTTTTGTTGAGTCACTGTCCCTGGAGGGATTTAAAAGATGTGCAGACATGGTTGAGTGGTGGTCTTGGCAATGGGGGAACATTTTGACTTGAAGTTCTTGAAGATCTTTTCAACCTAAATGATTCTCTGATTCCTGTGCTCTCTCCTCTGTGTTCCTATGCCTGGTTGGTACCCAAAACTCCCACCCTGGAGGCAGTGAGAGCTGCAGATGCCCTCACCTTGCATGAAAGCACTCAACAATCCCAAAAGCAAGATCTACTGCTAACATGTCCTCTAGGAGCCTTCACCTGCAGAGAAAACTGCTCTGTGTGTGCCGAGCTTCAGAGCCTGAAGCGGGAAACAAAACCCCAAGGGAGGGATGCCCAGAGAACACAACTGCAAACTGCAGAGCTCCAGGCTGTGCCACTGAACCAACAGCTGTGGCACACTGCTTTGGAGAGGGGAGAGATGCTGAGGGGCCACAGAGCTGCAGTGGAAGGAAATGCACAACCCAAGGTTGCCCAGGGCAGGAGCCCCACTGGGGTCAGTCACCCCTCAGGTGACACAAATCAGTTGTTTCCCTCTACAACATGTAATGGGTGAGGATGAACCTGACAGCAGCATGAGCACATCTGGGGGCTTGTGCTCCCAGAAACCAGGGGGAACACTCCAGACAAGCTTCTTTCCAAGGCCAGGCTCTTCCACTGACTCACATCTTGCTTCTAGTTACTTTTTCTTATCCAAACTCATTATCCACTGGTTATCTTTCTTTTTCTGGCTAAAAATAAGTCAAACATCTTCATTTGTGTGCCTAAATAACAGATTACTGTAACCTTTCTCCTTGTGAAAGGAGAAAGTTCAAAACTCCCTTTTAATTTTTCCCCCTCCCATTCCCAGCTCTTTGTTCCCTGGCACATGGGGCTTGGTGCTTCCTGCCCTCTTCTGTCTTACTGAGCTCACATTAATTAACCAGCCATAGAATTTTTTTTTATTAAAATACTAACCCCCTTCTTTCTCCACAAATTAAAACCAAGATGATAGATCTTTTCTTCTGGGTGCTGGTTACAAAAATAGCACTCAATCTCTGTGGTGAATGGTAGGAACTTTAATACTTACTTAATGAATTGTTTTCATGTCAGACTGAGCAATGGTTAGGGGTTTTCTTTTGTGAGGTTGTTATTAATGCATGTGAAGGAGGACTAGGAAGCTGCCAGTGAACCCAGATGTCATCTGCACCAGTCCCAGTGTACATGCTTCTAAAAATCAACCACAATCCACCAGAACAAGAGGCCTTGCTGCAGAGAGCACAGACACACAAAACCAAGCTCATGAGCAAGTGGAATCACATCAATCTCTGTTTTACAGATAACAACTGGCAAGCCCTGGTGTCAGATCCATCATCTGCTGCGGCCTCTCAGTGCCTCCACAATGGTGACAGGACTCAGGACTGGAAATGCACAGCCATGAACTGGCTGCCTGCCCACCAAAAATCCCTGTTGGCTCCTTCCCCTGGCATCCATGAGGCTATTAGAGCATTTCCCACTCACTGCTTACAGTGTGCTGATAATTAGACACCCTGGGACAGTCTGGAGGAGCTCTCTGCATCCTGCAGCTCCCACACCCAGCATCCTCAGTGGGCTCTGCATGCTTGTGGAACCCCTTTCAGCTTTAGCAGAACCAGAGAAAATATCTCAGCAAAGCTTCAGCTGGAAAACACAAGCTCATCCTGAATTCTGTAACTTAGGGAGAGACTGATTTGGGTAAAAGAATATAAAAACTAAAAAATGTGTGTGGACATACAGTTCCCCCCTAGTGGCTCCCCTAAAACCCAAGAGCTCTGTCCCAGCATTTTGCAGCAGCAGTGCTCTTTCTAGAACTCTAGACTGGCACAACAACTTGCTGGGTCAGCTGTTAATGCCTCAGGTTTGACTCACACACAGTTTTAATCAAGTAACCTGCTCTCTGGAGCTCACAGAAAGCTCATTTAGAGAAGAACATCAACAGCAAATTTGTCATCTTCAGAGGGGGCTGGGAGTTTTCCTCCCACTTCAACATTTACCATCTTAAACTGCTCTTTGATGAAATTCCCTTGTGCCTCACACAGCTCAGCAGGGTTTGCCTCTCCCAGCCCTAAGGTGTGCTCCTGGCCCAGGGAGCTCCTCCTGCCCTTTTCCCAGGGTGGGAGGGTGCCAGGGACAGTCGCAGCAGCAGGGCACAGCCTGGCATGCTCTGTCACACTCACATGTGCCAGAGCCCCCAGAAGGGCTGGCAGAGGCAGGACATTCCTCCACACCACTGCTGTGTCATCCCTCTCACCAAGACTCGGGTTATTTCTGTTTTAGATGGGGAGCAGCCCTAAAGCCCCACTGCTGAGTCTCTCCATGTGCTTCAGCAGCACTTGGTGGCAGATCTGGTGACACCTCCAGGATGAACCCTTTGGGGGCTCAGCAGAGCTTCAGAACTGAGCACAGCTGGGGCTGGGGCTGCCCCTGCATCCCTGGAAGGGTCCAAGGCCCAGCTGGATGGAGTTTGGAGCACCCTGGAATAGGAGGAAGTGTCCCTGCTCATGGCAGGGGTGGAATTAAATGATTTTTAAGACCCCTTCCAAGCCAAATCAGTCTGGGATCCTATTATTCTCTAATGCTAACCAAAGACAACTGGTGCATGTGAAGCCCTCCAAGAAGCTCTGCTGTTTGCAGTGTGTGCTAACAGCAGCACTGCTGCTATCCCAAACATATCTGCAAAACAAGCACAGTCTGTGGAGAAGTTGTAGAGGGGAAGGAGAGAAGAGAGCCAGGGAAAAAGAAAAACTGTAGCAGTTGGAAATGCTTAAAGTCACAGATTCTGGAAAGAAAATAAAACACTTGCCTCCTCCTCAGGATCCCATCCTTGAAGTAGGGAAAACCCAAAAACCTTGTAAATGCTACTGCAAGGGACAAAGAAGGAATCAGCTGCTAATTCTCCCTGGCCCTCCATGCTTTCTCAGCTCATGTCTACACAACACTGGGATCATCTATCACTTTCCAAAAATACTGCTCATTTCCTGTATTTCTGCAATCCTATCCCCTGGCATCAAACACTACCTTAAGTCTTTGTTTCCTCATCTCAGCTGGATGTACTTTCTTCCAATAACAATTGCACATCCTATAACAAAGCCCCCCAGCCCCTGAGTTCAGCTGCTATTGAATCTATCTCTGCTACAGCACAAGGCTGGTTTGAAAGAGTGAGTCATTCAAATTATTTAAAGTCTTACACATTTCTGAAATTTTAAAATGTGGTGTAGGAAGAGAAAGAAAACCTCACTGCACACAGAGGCAGAGAACAACCCAGCTACCTGACACTGTGCACCCCTTCTGCGCAACCCCTACAGGGTCAGCTTGCCTTCTGAGTTTGCAACAACCCCTGTGAACCTTCTCTTGTGGGCTGTCTCCTTTTCCCAGCCCTTTCCCACCTCTGCAGTCCTTGCTGTGCTGCTGAAGTTGCTGCCAATTTACACTGGCCTGCTCTGTGCTGAGCAGCAGATGCTCCGTGACTCATGCAGTGCTTGCAGATGCAAGTTATCCATAACAGCACCCTAATTAACAATAGCAAATGTCAGCTCTCCCATTCAAACATGTTCATGTTCATGTGCATGACCATGCTATTTTAGAAGGCAGTGTCTGCTCCCTTGGAGTGTTCAAGGCCAGGCTGGATGGGACTTGGAGCACCCTGGTCCCATGGAAGGTGTCCTGCCCATAGCAGGGGGTGGGATGAGGCCCCTTCCAACCCAACCCATTCTGGGATTCTGTGACAAAAATACAAAGGGAAAGTCAGAGATGCTGATTTTCACCTACCATGTGAATGATTTTTATTGAATTTTGAGTGTCACAAAGAGCCAGACATTCAGAAGGGCCAGGAAGCAACCTGACCTTGGGAAAAGATAAGGAAAAACTAATGAATGACTTTGCACTGCTAAGAGCTAAATTACACACACACACACATATACACACAACAAAAGGAGTCCAGCTTTGAGAAGAGGTCTGGGTCAAACTGTACTAGGCCATGGCACACTTCCTGAATGGAATTTAAGTACTCACAAGGAGAGGTTTTCCACTTCGCTCCCAAGCTTTACCTGTCACTGAAACACCAGGGAATTTGGGGATTACACGCAAAAGCCCAGCATAAAGGAGAATGGCAGCTGGCCTTTTCCTGCGGTGCCAAGGTGGGAAGCGCTGCAGGCCCTGTGTTTTCTAGGGCCGGGCTGGACATTCCCGGTGACTCTGTGTCGGTTTCTCGGCTGTTTTAATGGCCCGGGAAGGCCCGGGGTGGCCTTGGGCAGCCTGCACTCCAAAGGACGAGAAGAGGTTTCAGGTTTTTTCTCAGTCTCCAGTGTTTATTAGTTGTTTATCTAAAAGATTTTCTCTCGGCCCGACAGAGGTCTGCACAGCAGCCAGCCATGAGCACACTGAGAGCCCCCGGGGTGGTCACCTATCTTTATACTCAAAACTACGTATAAAATATTTACCTATTTTCCCCAATACCTTTTGCCCTTATTGACCAGTACACCTTTAGTAATAACCAATCCCAAAGTGCCACCATCACCACAGAAGATGGAGGCTAAGAAGAAGAAGAGGAAGGACAGGACACGCCCCAATTCCTCCATCTTACTTCTTTAGACCCCCCTGTACAGAAATCCTAAACCCTGTGTTTCACACTCTAATTAACTTATCCCTTCACCATTCACGCAGTGAAATCCTCCCATCCTCATACAGGTGTCGTCTCCCGTGTGGGATCAAAGTCCAGCCACCAGACACTTCTGGCAACATTCCAGGACCTCCGAGCCCCCCAAGGGTGGTCTTGGTGACTCTGCACATCAGTCCTGAGGCGCTGAGATCCCACAACTCCGGCTCCGGCAGGGACCGCGGGACCCGCCCGCCACCTGCCGGGCACAGCCGGGGGCAGCGCCGGCCCCGCTCGCTCGCTGCGGCACTAAAACCACTCAACGCCGCCTGACCCTGCGTGCCAGCTGAGAGCACCGCACCGGGGCAGCAGCGTGCCTTCTGGGGCTTTCTGGATGCTGGAAGGCCGTGAGCCATGGTCCTGCTCAGTATAAACGTGTTTTGCTCTCTGCTGCACTGTCTGCATCCTGAGCTTGGTGTCCTGAGCTTGGAAGAAAAGCCAAAACCAGAGTCTCTGAAGCCCTGAAGGGGCTTCACAAAACCTCAGTTAACAGGTTAGGAAAGTGATATAGAACAACAGAAACACAGACTGGTTTGGGTTGGAAGGGACCTTAAAACTCACCTCATTGCAGCCCCTGCCATGGGCAGAGACACTTTCACCATCCCAGGGTGCTCCAAGCCCCAGTGTCCAACCCAGCCTTGGTTGGACTCCCAAGGATCCAGGGGCAGCCCATGCCAGGGCCTGCCCACCCTGCCAGGGAACAATTCCTCATTCCCAATATCCCATCCATCCCTGCCCTCTGGCAGTGGGAGCCATTCCCTGTGCCCTGTCCCTCCATCCCTTGTCCCCAGTCCCTCTCCAGCTCTCCTGGAGCCCCTTCAGGCCCTGGCAGGGGCTCTGAGGTGTCCCTGGAGCTTCTCCTGTCCAGGTGAGCACCCCCAGCTCTCCCAGCCTGGCTCCAGTCCTCGGGATACAAAAGGAAGTTAAAATAAAATAAAATAAAAGCCCATAATGGAAACAACCCCCTGGAATTTAGGTGAATAAACAAGCAGAGTAAAGAAGTTCATAGAAAAGATTTATTGCTTGGAGCTGTCTGGCTCTGTGCAGGAGTAGCAGGAGGCTCCCAGCTCAGTCCAGCAGCTCGTCCCTCACCAGCACAGGGAAGCTCCGGCCCCCCTGACAGAGCTGGCTGTGGATGGCCCTGAACAGCCCTGCAGAGCCCTCCAGGCACGGCCTGGCCTCCAGGACAGGCAGCAGCTCTGCCATCATCACCTGGCAGAAGCAAAGGAGACACTGTCACCAGAGCCAGCAGCACTCCAGGACTCCTTGTAGTGGCTGCATAACAAGTGAAATCTAATCAGAGCAGTATGACTAATAACAGGCTAATTGATTGATGGATACTTTCTTTTGTCATATTTAATAAAGGCAGAGTGGTTCATTTTCTGCTCATGAGCTGCCTCAGCAGCCACCCAGCATTTCCAGAGCAGAGTCAATGGCAGTGCTGCTGCCCTGCTGCAGGGAGGGCCCACACTGGGGTGAGATCAGCATCCTGCAAGAAACTGCAGCTGGTGCTGCTGCAGGAGCTCTGCAGGCACAGTGAGTGCTCACTCACCCAAGGGTGAAGTTCAACCCCTCACTCAGCACTGCTCCCAGCTATGCCAGAGCTGTGAGTGGCACCTGCAGCCCAAAGAGGCCACAGGGGCTGCTCAGGCTGCCCAGCACTCCCTGGCCTGGCTGCTGCTCTGCTAAGCCTGTGCTGGGATCTCAGCCCAAGGTGTCACACAACCCAGGGCAGCATCAGTACCAGCTCTGGGATCAGGACTCACTGACAATTCAAGCACAGGTCACTCCAATCACTGGACAAAAGCTGGTCTTTGGTGCCCCACTCTTGACATTTTGCTTGGGATTTTAATTTTTGCTTGGGATTTTAATTTTTTTCTTTTTTCATCTGGCATGAGGTTCTGAAGTCTGAGCAGCCTGCACACCAAAACCCAGCCTGCTGCACACTGCCTGCCCAGGAGAGAGGACAAGTGCATGTGTCAGCCACCTCCCTAAAGAGCCAGAGCTCCAGGAGTGTTGGACAATGCTCTGAGGCAGAGGGTGGGATTCTTGGGCTGTCTGTGCAGGGCCAGGAGTTGGGTCTCTTCCAACTCAAAGTTATTCTGTGATTCCATGATTGTTCCCTGGTGGATGATACAGAGGAAGACCCAAACAGAACAGAGTACAGGATATCTGCAGGGGGTTCCCTCTCCTGTTCTACACAAGTCTCTGTGCAGGGATGCAGGACACAGCTGCTCATCTCTGGGAAGTCTCTTTCTACAGACAGGAAAGCTACCTAAGGGAAAGCTGGCACATGCAGGAGTGCTGCACTGCTCCACTTCCATCCCCCTGCTCTGCTCCTCACACCTAAGGAGAGACAGATCCTCACCATCAAAGAGAGGCTAAGAGCTACCAGGAATTTCTGTGGTACTTGGCATTCCTCCACGGAAAGGCAGTGGAGGCTTGGCCCAGAAACAGGCACATCCTTTTCTGGGGTATTTACCTTGTTCCATGCCCACTTACTTCACCTGGCCCAAGAATTTCACTTATCCTGCATACTCTGCACAGGGCTGCTTCAAACCCTCAGGGCTCACATGGCACCAAGCATCTATTTGGGGACATGTGCCGAAGAAACTGTGTCCACCAGCAGAGCAGCAGGAATCAGGCTTTGGTCACCATTTCATTTTGGCTAGACAAAAAACCCCAAACCTTTCATAATTCAGGATTATAATGCTGAAATCCCATTTGAAGTCAGGTAGCAATCTGTCTTCAGCCACAGGGCTGCAGACAGTTATTAATAATGCCTCTCTGGCTTACAAAAAAATGACTTTTCCAGAGTCTCTATCACTCAAGTCAGTAGCAAAGAACAGGTCAAAGGAGGAGATTTGATTTCATAGATCTTCTCTGCCCTTTGCTGCTGGCTGAGAAGAACAAGTAATCCCTGCGTGGCAAACTCTCTGCTCAGGCTGCTGAAGAAGCTGACACCTCCCACCCTGTTCTTACAGTCCCAGAATGGTAAAAGCAAGATTAGCAGCACAGTGGTTTGAGATTTAAAAGGAAAGGAACAGAGAACAGAGGAGCTCAGGTGTACAGTGGAAGCTGGAAGTCACACAGGAGGCAATGAGTGCCCTAAGAGGGCTGTAAAGGCCTGACAAAAGGGGCATTATCAACAACATCCTCCACTGCCAAATTCTTTCAGAGTACATAAACAAAATCTTATCAGGAGAGGGTCAGGCATGTAAGGGCCTCTGCTCTGACCCTAACAACAACAACAACAACAAAAGTCCCATTCACCAACAAAGAGAACAAGGCATAAACACAAAAACATCACTGGAGGAACTTGCCATGCTGCTGCTGCCCATCAACACCTTGTACAACAGCTGCTGCCCTACAATTGTCCTTTTCCTTCCCTGCTCTGGGAGCACCGACACTGCTCCAGACTCACCTTTTGTAAGGCAATCTCTTGGTGCAGCATTGCCACTTGCAGCTTCAAGGCAAACAGGTCCCTGAGCTCCTGGAGGCTGGAGTAACAGAGGAGAGGCACAGCCAGCATGTCTGCACTGTCACACATCTGTCCCCTGGCAGGGACACAGGCTGGAGAGCAGCTGCCCACATCCCCAGGGCACTCTGGGCACAGCCTCAGCTGGGACTCCAGAGCTGCCAGGGTACAAGAAAGGGCAGGAGACAAAAACACAAGTTAAATCTGTACTTCCAGACTTTGTGATCTATTTACTATTCCCAGAACTGATGACTGAAGACACTGCATTAATCTGGGTAAGCTCCTCACACTTGGCACAATCAGGGCACCCTAAGCTGTGGCCTGCCCTGTCCCCTCCCCAGCCCACTTGAACTGAAACTGCATTCAAAGCTCCAAGTCTCTCCTGAACACAGAGGGGGGACACACAGGTACCACAGATTTGTTTGCCACCAGAGAATTAAGTTCTCCAATACCATAAAGATAACCAGGAGCAAAATGACCTTGGTGCAGTGTCCTGCACACAGATGGCAAAGGGACCCTTCACAGCTGACCACAGACACAGGGACTGTCTCACCTTCCTGCAGCAGCTGCAGCTTCTGCAGGCACTGGGACACTGTGCTTTGCAAACCTTCCAAGGTCAGAAGGCTTTCATACTCTCCTTGCAGAGTGGGAGGATCTACAAGAGAAGCAGAGAAAAAGTGTGAACCCTGGAACCTTCCTCCCCAAACAGCTTCCAGAATGGCCTTGGGTTCACCAGCCTTCATTTCAGGCAGAGAATGTTCCTGTCCCTCGTGTCCAGCACATGCCAAGAACACAAAACTCGTGGAACTGAGCCCAAACCATCCTTATTCTACGTTCTGCCTTCCCACTGCCCTTTTTCCCTCCTTACCTGCAGCCTCAGCTTCCATACACTGCCTCACACGGGAGGGGACATCCTGGAGGCCCCTTAATTCCTCCTCTATCTCTGCAGGACTGGGGGTCAGCTTCGGGGAGCAAAACTCAAACAGCAGCAGCTTAAGGAAGGTTCCACAGAATGCTGAGCCCCAGGCCAGGCCAGCTGCACTCAGGACAGAGGGAAGTGGCACTGCAGGGGGAAGGTGAGGACAGCAAGCACAGCTGTGTGGGGCATGCTTGCCTTGTGGCCACGTTTGGCTGGATCAGAAGTTTTGCAAGTGCTCAGCAGCTGTACTGTGAGAAAACCCACTGCCTAGAGACCCAACTGGAACTGCTGTTATTGGGGGCATAACTCTCTCCAGCCTGGAGCTCACTGCAGAGCAATTGCACCCTGTCCCTGCTAGGAAAGGATACAGTTGTCTGGATCCTCTCCACAAAACGGGTCCTTGCAGCTGCTGCATCTGCACTCGTTTGGCACAGGCGACATCTCTCCCACGCCCTGAAATTCCAAAGGGGCGGGAGGTGGAAGTTATGCTCCTTTGCAGCAGCCAGTGCTCACGCTGAGCTGTGACACACCAGTGTGGCATAGCAGTGCTTCAATTACAAGCGTCTCCCTCCCCTCTCTCTCACAGGTTATTTACCAGCCATTCCCACCTCATTCCCACGGCTGCTCTCAGATCATCAGGGCCATCCTGCAGAAAGCCTCAGACCCTGCACAAAGCATCAGACCCTGCAGAAAGCATCAGACCCTGCAGAAAGCATCAGACCCTACAGAAAGCATCAGACCCTACAGAAGGCATCAAACACTGCAGAAAGCATCAAACACTGCAGAAAGCATCAGACCCTACAGAAAGCATCAGACCCTACAGAAAGCATCAGACCCTGCAGAAAGCATCAGACCCTACAGAAAGCATCAGACGCTGCACAGCACCTGTTACTCCCTCCTCTTGTTCTGAGGGGAAGGATCAGAAGACAGACAGCACATTTCCATAAGCAGAATGTGAACTTGTGGCACATCCCTCATGAAGCTGAATTGTCCTGCCTGTCTTTATACCCCAGAGGAAACAACAAATCTCCCCTTCCTTTCTTGGGAGTAAGTCGTTTGCATTTCTGTACATTTGTTCTGTTAGTGTAGGTGTACAAAATAAAATAGCAGACAGGACAAACTACTCTCACCCAACTACTTCATATTCCAAACTTCCTCAAGATTCTTAATAATTTCTTGGAGGGGGACAAAGTGGTATGTATGGCAAGCAGAATGGCAGCAGCATGTCAGGGATGCTGCACAGAGGTTTGAGGACAGAACCATGAGGAAGCTGGCCAGGACTTCACACCAGAGTCACCAGTTTTTTACATAAAGCACTGCACGAATAACAGCACTACTGGAAAGATGCATTTCTCTCACAGAGTTCAACATCTTCATGGATGCACAGTCCCCATGATATCCAACCTTAAGGACTGTCTCCCAAAACCTGCCACAGCAAGTGAGAGCCATCAGGAGGAAGCTTAAAATAGTTCTGCAGTGCCTGACTAACTCGAGTGTGCATGTGTCTTCTCTCTAGCCTAATGGGTCTTTTAAATCATGTTAGAATCTGCAGATTTCAGAAATATGTTATGCAAAGAAGTGTCAAGGTTAATGGAACAGGAAAGAATAGAAGTTCCCAGGCAAGATGCAAATCCTCTACAAAAGATCTTGAGTGCAAAGGTTATTCTCAATCTGTTACTGAGTTGAAAGCAATAGTGAGAAGTATAAAATTACACCAAAGTGACTGGAATGCTAAAAGACTCAATTTAGAAGCGAAAATTAAGGGTAGAAAGTCTTTACAACTTGCAGAAGGGCAACTAACAAACTGGTGCCTGATAAATGACAGTTTTCAAGAGGAGGAGGAATTCTTGAGGGCAGCACAAGGGGCTATAGTTAGATTTAAGAAAGGGTTTATGCTTAATATCTGAACAAAGCACATAATGAGCATCAGAGGAATTGTGGGAAACCCTTCCAGAAGGCTGGAGAATGGACTGGAGCATGCAAGCCCCAACCTCTGGCACCATCCCTGCAGTAACACTGCAGCTGGCTGAGTGTCAGAGCTCAGCAGCAGGAAGCAGCCCCAGACACACACAGGAGAGCTGCAAAGGCAGGGCAGGGATGGGCTGGGAAACTCATTTGGACAGTGTGCACAGACACCCATCCCACGGGGGTGTGTGTGCCACCAGCAGAGCCTTCTGCTGCACCCTCAAACCCACAATTAAAGCACTGCAGGAACTTCCTGGCTCAGTGATTAACAGTAATTAGCACACAGAGAACAAAAGTAGCACCGGTGGCTACAATAACAGGAGAACACATCCTCAGCAGCAGCCATGCAGTAGGGGAGCTCCTCCTGCTCCCAGCCCTGGGGGTCACTGCCCCCACACCGACCCCTCCTCACAGCCCTGAGGCTCAGGGGAGTTCTGCCCTGAACTGCTCACACTGCTCTCACCTGCAGTTCCTGGAGTAGGCTTTCCTGTAGGGCAGGGGGAGCTTCAGCTGGCATCTGAAACAGGAGAAGGATCAGTCCTGGCAGCTGCAAAGCACTTAACTCAGCCTGGTGTTCCACCAGGGAAAATGGTGCTTTGTCAAAAGCTGAAATGAATTTAGCTGCAATGGGAGATGTCAGCAACTCTGGAGATTGGATCCACCACCGTCCTCAAGGAGGGAAGATTAGGTTGCTCATTGGACTCCACAGGCATCATGGAGCTGAGCTGGGAGAGCTCTTGGACCAACAGAGGTTCATGCAGGGTGGGCAGCTGGGAGCAAAGCCATGGCACAGCAGAGCACAGACATGGAAACAACACCTGCAGGGAAACTGCTCTGCCACAGCCTCTTGCCCTGTCTCAGCTGGATGAGGCAGCTTTGCTTAGCACTGTGTCACACTCACAGAAATAGGAAAGGGACATTCCAGCTTCCACTGGGAATATGATTCTTAACCCTGAGGCAGAATAATCCCTAAATTGTTACACAAAAACAGGAGGGTTGGCAGTGGTAAGTCACATGCAGACTAGGAATGCAAGGCCACAGCTGGGAAATTAAATAAATGTTTGAATCCAGCTCCCTGTTCCTACAGCAACTGTCACTGAAGTGTCCTGGGGCCCTTCCAATGCAGTGAAATGGGATCATTTCCTCCCTGCACAAACACAAGAGTTAGGGTGTGGTGGCTGAGAGAAATACTCCTCAAAACTTTGCAGGTGCAGATTGAACTTCAGTGTTGTTAAAGCAAAAGAGGAAAGAAATTACTTAAACAAGCCAGACTGGCATCCAATCTTCCAAGTATTATTCTGCCACTTTTCCACAGAGAATCTCAGTAACATTCCCTTCATAATCCTTCCTGCACCAAACCCTTAAAACAACTGCACTTGAGTCAGTCCTGATTTGTGTGGTTACACAGGCAGTACGTTACAGGTTAACAGGGACAGCATCAAACCCAGATGCCATCACTCCAAACAGCACTGGGCACATGCTTGAGACAGAGAGAGAGAGAGAAATCATGCATTATGTATTGTCACTGTGTAAAAAACAGAATGAATAAATAAAAAAATCAATATGCTATAATAGAGAGTACACTCAGAGGAAAGCTAAGGCTCAAGAAAGCTCTACAGAGACAGCTTTCCAAAACACTCATAGGGGACTAGGAAACATCAAAAGTCTTAATTGAAAGGCTTTCAAAGTCCCAGCCATCCAACAATAAGCCCTTAAAATGAAAACACTTACTCAACCACAATAAAGGCTTTTAAACTGTATAGGATCCTTCCTCTTGAGAGGGATGTGAGGAGGATGGAGCCAGGCTGGGATCCCCAGAGCAGCTACAGCCAGCAGGATCTGTACATGTGCCTGTGAGTCTGGAGCAGAACAGGAGAGGTGCCCACCTCCCACACTTACCCCTTTTCCTGCAGGGTGCCTGCCCTTGGTGAGGTGCTCCTTCCCCATGCACCTGCAGTGTCCTCCTTTTTGCTGGACTCTCCCAGGAAGCCACAACTTTTATTCCCTGCATCAAGTAACTGCTTGCCAGCAACTGTGGAATTCTTTACTGCAGCTGAATCCCCCCCAGAAAAGCTTTGCTGGTCATTTGGGGCAGATTCAGACAAGCCAGGTGTCATCTGGGGCTGAGCTGCAGCACTGACTTCTCTGGCACTGGCACCAGTCACTGTCCTGTGACTCCCTCCTTGTTTGCAAGTCACTCCTTTTGAGGAAATCTTCCCAGCTGTCCTGGGGCCTTGAGAAACACATCTGGCTGGGACTTTCCTTTGCAGTTTCTTCACATCTGGGTCGGTCCTGTAAGGGGCTCTTAACTGGTATGCAGAGGGCTTCTTCAACAACAAAGGCTTTTGGCTTCCAGCTCTCACCTTCCTGCACTCAGGAACACCCTCAACAGGTACAGGCACCTGCTGCTCTTGAGCTTTCTTGGGAGCATGTGCCTCACCTGCCCATTTCTGTCCTCTAGCTCCCTGAGCCTCTAATGGAGTTTCCAAGATGCTTTTCCTGACCTTCAGTGCCTTCTCTAAGGCCCTGTTCAGCAGTTCCAGCTCCTCCAGCTCCTTGGGTGAAGGCCTGTCTTCTGCAAGAAGAGAAAACATGTCAGAAGGCTCAAACATGGGTGTTCCCTATTTGACTCTTCACTTACTTGCTCTTCCAGGTGGCACAGAAAGAAACGAAACCTAATGACCAGTGCAGGGGGTGCTTTTTAGCTGTGGGAACAACCGCTACAGAGAGGATGCAGGCAGGACTGCCAGAAGCTCTGAAGACCCAGGATGGATGGGAGGACACATCTCCTGAGCTAACCTCAACAAGTGACATTCCCACACCTGGGTCAGGCCCCAGTCACTTTATTGCTGGCCTTGGCTGACAAGACACGACTCCAAGCTAACCCCAAGGAGGAGAGAGGGAGGACGAAGGCAGAGGGGGCATTTAAGTGGATGCAGAGCATTGGAATAACTCCCAATACCCCAACTGGCCCGAGGCCGGTGTGACATGAGGGGGCAGCGGCCCGGGGGAGGCGCTCACCATGCTCAGTGCTGGAGCCCGACTGTGGCTGTGGCCGCTCCTCTTCCTCATCATCCCTGGAGAGAACAAACAGCGACGGAGCCGGCGTGGCTGCCCTGGAGCGGGACCAGCACCCCCGGCCCGCGGGCCTCGGGCACGGCTGCCGGACCAGCGCCCGGGCCTCGCCCTCCTCCCTGCGGGCCGCCGGGGACGGAGGGGCCCGGAACGGGCCGCCCCACACGCGGGTGCCGCACTCACCAGCGCCCCAGCAGCGCCCGGCTCCGCGCCGCCCGCCGCTCCAGCTCCCGCCGCCGCTCCGCGCCCGCTCTCAGCGCCGCCCTCAGCGCCGCCGCCGCCCTGCATGCAAGGCCCAGCGCGGTCAGCGCCCCGCGGGACCCGGCCCGGCCCGGCCCTGGCCCCTGCCCTCACCTCCGGCCGCGGCCCGCCGGCAGCATCGGCCCCGCCGCGGCCCCGCCGCTGCTCCCGCCGGCCCCGCGCTCCCCGCGGCCCGGCCAGGACCTGCGGGCGGGGCGGGGCCCGAGCGCGGCGGAGGCGGGAGCGGCCCGGAGCTGAGGCGGGAACGGCCCCGGGCCTGAGGCGGGAGCGGCTCCGGTCCCGCTCCCCGCAGCGCCGAGGGTGTCGGGCAGAGGGGTCCCTGTGGCGGTTGTGCCTGCCCGGCGCGGGCGGGACAGGGCCGGGGATGCCCCGCTGGGCCCGGGGAAGCGGCTTTTCCCTCCGCTGCCTTCGGCGCTTCCCTCTCTTTCCTACCCCCTCTCAGGGGGCTCGGGCGCCGCGGGCCTGTTCCACAGCCCGAGGTATTGGACCTCTCTTGGGGTCAGGACCCAACCGGGATTTGTTCCCCTCAGCCTTGGCAGTGGAGCGCCCCGAGAACACAGAGCCCGCGGCCGGAGGTGGGAGCGGGCCCGGCTCGGTGCCCGCCGCTCCCCGGGACCGTGCCAGAGACACCTTCGGCCCCGCGCACGGCAAACTGCTGCTGCCGCCCGTGGTTTGCGTCTGCATAAAAGAGAATTTGTGGGGGTTTTTTGATGGAGAGGGGAATCTGCCTTGCTCTGCGGCTGTGGGAGCAGCCGGGTTGGTACCGCGGGCTCCGAGTGCTGCTGGATCCCATCAGGATGAGCTCTCGCTGCCGAGCAGTGCAGTTCCCCAGAACAGCCCGTAGCTGGCACTCGGCACTGTCTGTTCAGGCAGCTGAGGAGCAGGAATCCAGTCCTCCCCCTTGCACAGCAGAATGAAAGTTAGCCAAAAGTTAGAAAGGAAGAAAGAAGTGGTTCTTTGCCTTCAATGGCTGAGTCTTGAGGTTGAGATGCTCGTGATTCTCTGCAGCGACGTGACCACAGACTTTTTAAAATAGAAGTTGAGAATTCCAGGTGATTCGTCGAGACAAGACTTTAAAACCCCTCATAAAATGTTGCAAAATATCAGAAGAATCATCACACATCGTGAGTTCCCACATTCACGAACTCAACATTTTTCTAATTGTAATTTGCACTTTTGACACAGGCAAAGAATGATTTCTCTCTCTGTAGACATTGCAACCGAATTTGGCAAGCAGGCTGGCCCCTTCCTGCCCTGAATCTTGTAGAGAAGTGTGAGTCCACTGTCAGAACTCTGTGAGCAGTTATGCCTCTGAGGCATGAGACAAGGTGGAGCCCAGCTAGATATCCCTGGGCTCAGCAGGGCTGTTGGGGGTATCAGGCACTCAGAAAATAGTTTAATCAACAATGTCACCAGGTGCAACGCTGTGGGACCCTGGGAAGCACAGCAGCAGAACAAGAAGAGCTCATTTTTAGGCAGCTGCCTCTCTGTAATCATTAAATATCCTGAATCAGAAGGGACACATAAGGATCATGAGCCCAGCTCCTGGCCCTGCACAGACATCCCAACAATCCCACCCTGTGCCTGAGAACGGTGTCCAAACACTCCTGGAGCTCTGACAGCCTCGGGGCTGTGCCCATTCCCTGGGGAGCCTGGGCAGTGCCAGCATCCTTTAGGGGAAGGAGCTTTACCTAAAATCCAATCTAAACGTCCCCTGGCACAGGTCCAGCCTTCCCTCAGGTCTTGTCCCTGGTCTCAGAGCAGAGATCAGAGCTGGCCCTCGGGATGAAGCTGCAGGCCCTGCTGAGCTCTGCCCTCAGTCTCCTTCAGGCTGAACAAACCGAGTGCCCTCAGCCACTCCTCACACAGCTCTAGTTCCCTCGAGACCCTTCACCATCCTCGAGCCCCTCCTTTGCTCTCCAGTGACTTTGGATCCTCCCGATCCTGTGGTGCCCAAAGCTGTGCCCGGGGTGGGTGGATTCCTGCAGGATGGGACCGGCCAGGAGATGGAGCCCTGGACTCCCGGAGCCTCCAGCATCACCTGCTGTCCCAGGGGGAGCATAGCCTGGGCCGTGACAGTGACACCTCTAGTCAGGCACCTGTCGGCATTTAAGTATTAAAAACAACCAGAAAAGGGATCGGGCTGCTGTAATCCGGCAAGGTCACCCGAGGCATGAAGCCTGCTGGAGCAGCACTACTGACACGGCTGCCTTTTGCATCAAGTCTCTGTGGTTTGGCAGTGCTAAAAATGATCCCCACAACCCAAGGGTCCCTTTGAACAGGAGATAATCAAGTGTGTGCTCCTCCTGAGCCTCTGGCTTTATGCGGGCAGTAGAATTCCCCCCAACAGACAGGAAAGCTTCAATGCAGGCACTTTGCTGTTAAGCTGCACCTTGCTGGGAAGAAGGACAGGTGAATATGTTTTAGGTGAGGTAAGGGCTGCTGCCATCCCAAAATCAGGAGGGGCAGTGTGGCAGGGAGGGCAAGGCTTTACCTCGCCCCTTCCAGCTGCAGCCAGCACTGGTTAAACCATGGGTGAAACCTTGGCAGAGATGGGGTGAGGTGAGAATTGGCAGGTGGAGAGCAAAAATTTCCTGACAGCTATAAAACCACTCCTCTACTGATGCTCAGGGCTCAAACGTGCTGAGTCTGGACTCAGCTCAGCTGCTCCCACTCCCCTGCACACCTCTATGGCGGGCTGCTGCTGCCTCAACTCCTGAGAGTCTTGCAACAGGGCAGCAGCTGGGGAAATCAGTTCCTGCCTTCTCTTGTGGGTGGTTGGGTTTCCAGTGGATCATCTGACAAAGGCAGTTGAGGAAAAGGTCCCAGGTGTGTGTATCACTCTTTTCACTGAGAGCATCTTGTGCTGGAGTGGGTAAATGCAGTGAAGAGCTGTATTCTGTTCATGTAGCAATAGGCCCTGCACCAGAGCAGGCACAGCTGGCACAGCTGGCACAGGAGACACTTGCGCCAGAGCCTGGATTTTGAGCTAACAGAGTCTGAACTGTGTTTCTGCTTCATGACATTTTCTTGCTGGGAAAATGCTGGCTCAACCTGGCACCCATGCTAAGTAACATTTCAACTGGTGCAAAAATTTAGTTACAAAAGACAGGTTAAAATACTTGTGTGATGTACAAGGGACTGTTGCTGGTACACAGCTCTGGCACCAGTTATTTTTGGGCCTGAAGTCCTGAGAATCTTGCACAGGTGAGATGTAAGGGAAGTTAAAATGTCAGCACTCATTCACTGGCCAGGTGATATTCTGCAATCTGTATTTCTATTTTTCTGAGAGCCCAACTCTTAAATACCTGTCAGCTAATAAAAATAACTTTCCAGGCACTGGGATCTCCTGCTGGGTGCCTAAAGCTCTTTGAAAGCCTGCCCATAACCCATCAAGGTAGGATTCCCTGGGGTAAAATTCAAGTAGACATCACTTAGCAACAAGAAGAGGAAAAAAATTAAACCAGGAGATAAACTTAATCACTAATACACCTCCCCACACTTTTTATATTATATTATATTATATTATATTATATTATATTATATTATATTATATTATATTATATTATATTATATTATATTATATTATATTATATTATATTATATTACATTACATTATATTATATTATATTATATTATATTATATTATATTATATTATATTATATTATATTATATTATATTACATTACATTACATTACATTATATTATATTATATTATATTATATTATATTATATTATATTATATTATATTATATTATATTATATTATATTATATTATATTATATTATATTATATTATTCCATGAGCCATGCTCCTCTTGTGTGCTGCCCATGGGGATCAGTGCTCTTTGCTGAACTGACACAGGAAAATCCTCCCTATGTACACGGGCATGTTGTGGCTTAAACCCAGCCAGGAACTCAGCCCCACACCCCTCACTCACCCCTTCCCAATGGGACAAGGGAGAGCATTGTAAAAGTGAGAAAAGTCATGGGTTGAGATAAAGACAGTTTAACAGGGAAAGCAAAGGCCATGCAAGAAAAGCAGAACCAGGAATTCATTCCCTGCTTCTCTGGGCAGGCAGGTATTTAACCATCACCAGGGCAGCAGGACACTGTCACAGGCAACAGCTCCTTGTGATAGGAAAGGTGTGTGCTAATGTTTTTACACACAGTTCATGGGTGAGGGGATGGGTGTTAATGTCTTTGAAATGTTTCTTAATGTCTCTATCAGCTTCAAATGAGGCCTCAGGTTTTAGCTTTTATAGTTTTCAGATTCTGTGCTGCTTTAGTGTGCACTTCTGAGCTTCATATTAGAAGATAGTAAGCTCTCTTCACAGAGCAGGGAGACAAAACAATTCCTTCTCTAGCTGGGGACCAAGGACAAATGATCCAAATCTCAGGCCCAAGAGCAGAAACAACATGGACTGAAGAGAGAAAAACAAGGATGGGACTGCATGGGCTAAAGCTGGAATTGGACAATTAACTCCAATATGCAAATGGAGCAGAACTCATAAAAGTGAGAGACCCCGTGACTGGTTGTGCATTTTGTGACCATTTTGGTTCATCTTGGGCGCAGCCCTGGCTGGGCTCTTGTGCTGCCCAAGGTGGATCCATTGAGGCCTCCTAACAAATCCCTGCTTTATTCTGTAACTGTGTCCAGTCTCTGTTCTGGGGCAGCCTGCACAGGGCATCACCAGCAGCAGATTTGTGACAGAGCCCAGACAGCTCTGACTCCTGAAACAGACAAATGGGTCTGCACGAGCTTCAGTTTCTGAGCTTTGGGGTAAAATGAGAGGTTCAAGGGGGAGATGGGCTAGGCTGTTCAGGGAGGCTGTGCCTTCCCAGTGCCTCAGCAATGGGGAAGGAAGAGGGCAACATGCTGGCTGGGAGTTTGGGGTAAAAGGAGGGTGTGCCCTCTGAAACTCCCACAGGTGTGTGCCCTGGTGGACTCTCTGCCTTTATTTGAATAAAGTTTCAGGACTCCTCTGTCTCCTTTATGGACCCTGGCTTTTCACAGTGGGATTTTTCATACAAGTTCAACCATTAACCCACCACTAAACCACATCCCCAGGTGCCACATCTGCATGTTTTTTGAACACCTCCTGGGCTGGTGACTCTATCACTGCCCTGGACAGCCTGTGCCAGTGCCTGACTACCCTTACAGCGATTAAATTATTTTCTAATATCCAACCTAAACCTCACCTGGCAGAACCTGAGGTTGCTTCAGCTGTCTAGGTGAAAAATGCTGACAGCAGGGACGCTTTCACTGGGAAATAGTCTGTATCCTCACCCTTTTCCTGAATGTTACATTGGATCAGCCCTGTTTGAAACAAAATAGGGAGGACAAAGAAAGTCTCCTGTGTATGAAACCATGGAACAGATTGTCAGGAGAATTAATCTAAAACCACCACAGATTTATGTCCAAAAAGGAGACAGAGAAGCCCCGTAACTTTATTTGAATAAAGGGAGAGGCCGTGGGGCATTCCCCTGGAGTCTCTCTAATTTTAGGAGGACACAGCCTCCTTTTAATCCTCATTTCCTGGCCGCATGTCCCTCTCTCTTTCCCCGTTGGCTGAGGTACTTTACAGGTGCAGACTTTCTGAAACGCCCGATATCTGAAACGCCTCATACCACCTTCTCATGTATAACTCCCCACCATTGTCTTTTCCTTGTTGTCACTCAGTGGAATTTCTTGGGGATTTTATGGTTCTTCCCATTGTTTCTTTCATCTCTCAGTACCCAATTTGATTTATCAGCAGACCTACAGTTTGTTTGTAAAGACAAATCTCTCATTCCATTTATCAATCAGTGAAATCCTTCCCATTGTTTATTTTATCTCTCAGTACCTAGCTTTATTTACCAGCAGATCCACAGTTTGTTTGCAAAGACAAGTCCCTCATTCCTGTCAAGATTGTGCATATCCAAGTTGGAAAAGACTGCAGCTGAGGTGAGGAGCTCCTAAGGAAAAGGGAATTCTTTCCAAAGGAGGTCTCCGTGTCCGGTTCGGAGCCCTCAGGGCGAGGGCGCCGCTGGGTTTCGCTGTCCCGCCGCCCTCGGGCCCGGCGCTGCTGCCCGGGGCTGCCGCGGCCTCTCGGGCCCGGAGCTGCCGGGATGAGCCCTCTGCAGAGGCTCTGGTGCCGCTGCTGGGGCCGGGCAGGGTCGGGAGGAGCCGCTGTCCCTCAGGAATTCCTGCGCACGGCTGAGGCCAAAGCCCCGGGCCGCGGTGCCGGTGATCGTGGCCGGGCTGTGCTAACCCGGGCCGGCCCTCAGGGGATCCTGTCTGCCCCTGGGGGACGGAGGTGAGGAACCCGGGTTCGGTGTTTCAGCGAGGAGAGCTGGGCTGTGCAGTGAGGCCTGGGCACAGGGAAGATTGTGAATCTGGAGATTTGGCCAGGCTGTTTGGAAAACAGATGCAGCACTTCATCATTAGCCCCTGTGAGCACCATGTGCAGGAGTGTTCTGTCTTCGCTGTCTTACTCTGCCAGTGCATTCTTTGACTGCAGTAACAAGGGGGTCTGTCCTCCCTTGTTTCTGTGGAAAATGATGCATTTAACACATGCAGGTCCCCATAAAGCCAGGCCACGAGTTTTTAAACCACAGGGAAAGCAGTGGATTAATACTGCCCCTGGGGACTGAATGTGTTAAGGATCATCACGTTAACACATCTTCAAAGTCCTAAGCCCAGGCTGAGGTCTCGGTTCACACCAAATGAAAACTTTGTCTCTTGGAGCTTTTGGACAAGGGAAGGGCCTTGCCCAGATTGCAGAGTCACCCATAGCACTGAGGTATTTATGGGGCTATTCTGCCCTCCAGGCTTTTTGCTACCTGATTTACAGTCTGGGAAAATGCAGCCAAATGGAAACCTGAGGGATCTTTCCTTCTTTTCTCTCTGGCCTTCTCACAGGACAGACTGTGGGAGATGGGGAGAAAAGGAGATGGGGTTCCTGTGGGACCAAGAATTGTCCCACCCATTGACCAGGGCTTCTCCTGCTGAGGTATCATGCAAAGCCTTAAACAATCCTGGGACCAAGTGTGGCTGTGAGATTTGCCTGATCGTTTCATGCTCTGAGTGCTTGTACAGCACCATTAATTCCCTGGAAAGTGCCGGTTCTGGGAATGGGGGGTGAACTCTGGGCTCATCAGCACTGGAGGGTGTGGATACTGAAGTTTGCATGAGTTAAACCGGAAAAAAAAAAAAAAAAAAAAAAGCTATTAGCAAAACTCACAGGAAAAAAGAGTGAAAAACAAACACCACCAGGAATGAAATGCAAAGATCTGAGCTCTGGGGAACTTTGAGCCCTATGGAGGATGGAGAGGAGCAAGGGCAAAGACAAGTATTTTTTTATTTCCCTCAGAATTGCTATAAAGTGTAGAACAAATGTATTTTCTTGTCTTCCATTAAAATATTCCTGGATAAAAGCTAAAACACTGCTGGCTGCTTCTTGGAGAAAGTTCAAACATGGAGCATGCACACCTTGGAGAGGTAAGCGAGGCTCAAACATATTCACATCTATTCCCAAATGTTTGCCTTCTACCTGAAGAAAAGAACACCGAGCCTTTAACTTTGGCATGGCCTCGATTTTCCCTCTCAGGACATTTGGGGCCAGCCCTAAGGTTGTTTGGGAGGTGTCTGTGCAGGGGATGGAGCAGAGCACAGGTAGGTTCACCTGCCCACCATGCTGCCCCACTGCCATCTCCCTATGGCCCCATGGCAGCAGCTGCTCAAGCTGGGCCTGCAGCAGGAGCTCCTGCTGGCCATTCCACAGCACCAGCTGCCTGCTGTAGGAGCAGATGCCTGTGCTGTGTGAGCAGACCCTGATGGGACCATGTGTGGTCCTGGTGGAGATGGTCCTGTGGTACAGAAAATTAAAACTGGTGAAAGCCCAGAAGTTCAGAAAACCATTTGGTGCAAAGGCACAAGAGAGAATTGAGCTGGCAGTAGCTGTACAAATAAATCTGCTTCAGGGCTAACTGAAAAGGAGAAAAGACTGAGAAAGAAAAAGCTCTGGATGCTCCTGTATCCATGTAGAGAGATCCACAATCAGTGGCCACAGGGCCCTGCTGGTGGCAAAGGACAAGAAGCTTTATGATTGCTTCTCCATGGCTTTATTGATTGCTTCTCCTTCCTGTCTTTTATTATTTTTCCTATTTAGTTAATAATTAGGAGTTAGATGAGAAGGGAATTGTCAGCTCTGAGTCTGGGGTGTGGTGACTGATGCTAGAAGAGATTGCGGTATTCTATTTAGATTTTACTAAAGCACTTGACACTGTGTCTCAGTCTTCTGCACAAAACTGATTAAGTCAAATGATACGTGAAAGCTGATGATGGAGAAGACTGCATCAGGTGGAGGAAAGGTATCTAAATTTCTGCAGACATCACTGCCAGATTAAACTGATTAATCAATGCAGATTAGCATCATCTTTATCTTTGCTGCTGGTCTCAGGCAAGACCTTTCAGCTCCAGGCCATCACATCATCTATTGCTCAGGTAAGAGCATTTGATGAGCTCCTTCCTGTTCCCTGTGGGCAGCAATCAAGCTCAGAATTGAGCTTGTTTTTCTTTATTCACTTTCATCTTCCTCTTCTAGAATTCAAAAATTACTGCAGGTCTTCATGTGCTGGAAACCTCATTTTCATTGCTCCTGAACTTGATTTAAGGCCTGAGTTGGAGTTTCTCAGAGCATTTGAAATTCACTTACAAATTCAGCTGTCCATTTTGTGTCTCTCTGAGGGCATTCAGCCAAAACTGTGTAAAAGTCTTTCATATACAGCAATCTTGATATGCAAACACATGCATGTCATCTCTGGGAGGGCTTCTGATTTCTGCTTGTATCTCACACTCAGTTTCTACCTCACATGTCTGCTCATCCTTTCCTTCACCAGTGATGTTTGCACTAAAATCACCTTCCACTTCTCATCCTTATGGAGAATGTCAACGCTATCAGACAGGTCTAGATCTCAGATTTTTACAGGGAAAAAAATCCCCACCCGTTCTTAGTGCCATAGAAATAAAAATTCCTTTATTGTATCAGCATTTTAATGCCTCATCTGTGGAAAAAAAATATTAGTTGTGGGCACATAGATCATCTAGGAAGGGTCATTTTTTCCATAGCATGTCATCTGCCCAAAGCAGGAGCTCTCCATCTCTTGGGCAGCTCCACACTCTGATAACATCTCCATGAGTGCTTGAGTTTCTGTCTGACCCAGAAACAGAAGCTCAGCCTTCAGCAGAAGTGTTGTTGGTTCCCAGCAGGGAGCCAGATCAGCCTGCAGAGGAAAAAGAAAAAGTTGCTTCAATTCTCCTCTGTGTTTTGAAGTAAGGACTGATTATGAGCAATCAGTACCTATGGCTTTTATAAATCATTTTTTTTTAAGATAGGCCAGCCATGGAGACCCTCTTCCATAACCTCCTAATTTCTCCAGGCAGTTTGTCCTGCCTAACACTCTGGAAAACCACAGCAACTTTGAAGAGGTTTTGTTTCCATCATAATAAATCAGATAACTCCTTCCAGAAGGCACCACGGGATCTGCATCACACCCATCTGTGAAAATATAAGGTGAGTTCCCTGTGAATTGGGGTTTTATCTTGATTAGGGCTGAACCCAACTTTGGCCTGAATGAGGAAAGGTCTGGTCCAGCTCCTGTAAGGTGAGGGGAGTGCAAGTACTTTATCATGCAATCACAGGATGATTTAGTCTGGAAGGGACCTTAAATTTCATCTTGTTCCAGCCCTGTTCCATGGGCAGGGATGCCACTCACTAGATCAGGTACCAGGAAGGTGTTTTACCATTTTGTTTTCAGTTTTTATCTCTAA
The DNA here is from genome assembly GCF_028018845.1 of Melospiza georgiana. Classification (NCBI taxonomy): domain Eukaryota; kingdom Metazoa; phylum Chordata; class Aves; order Passeriformes; family Passerellidae; genus Melospiza; species Melospiza georgiana. Next base: position 15,644,971 of record NC_080445.1, read on the forward strand.
ATTGAGCTGACAAAGTTGTTCTGTGGCTCGCTCACTGGAAGGGCTGAGTGGCCATAGCCTCCATTCAGATTCAAAAGCACCAGGTAAGGAGCTGATTGTGGCTGTGGTGGTGTGGTTTGGAGGGGACACGTTCCCCTGACAGTGAAATCACCTGGCCAAAGATTCTGCTCTCCTGCAAGCTAGAACAGACAGAGTGGGAGAGAAACTGGGAATGAAGAATTTTCCTGTGTCAGATAAAATAAGCTTTAGTGGGAGCTGAAGGCCGGAGGGGGCTGACCAAGGCCATGGCTCTTTTCCCGAAGCAGAGCAGATGCACACAGTGCTGCTTTCAGGTGCCTGTGATTTTCTCTAGCAGCTCCCTCTCCCTGACAGGCCTGGCAGGTGTCAGTGCTGTGCTCAGAATTTTGTTGCACGGGCTGTGGTTGGGCACTGTTCGGTTAAACGTCTCTGTCAGTGTATTCTAGACCTCAGATGGCTGAGGAGTTAAACAGGAGATGGGAGGTGAAATGGGAGTCTAGAAAGTGGGAATTAAGCCCCTGTGTGTTGCCAGGGGCAGGAGTGAACCCCAGGAGTTAGTGGCTTGGACATAACCAGGCAATCTGTGTCCTGGAGTTCATGGTCAAAGAACTGCTTTGACCTGCTTGTGTTGTTTTCTCGGCTGTTTCAATGACCTGGAAAGGCTCGGGGTGGCCTTGGGCAGCCTGTGCTCCAAAGGACGAGAAGAGGCTTCAGGTTTTTTTCTCGGTCTTCAGTGTTTATTAGATTTTATCTAAAAGATTTTCTCTCGGCCCGACAGAGGTCTGCACAGCAGCCAGCCATGAGCACACTGAGAGCCCCCGGGGCGGTCACCTATCTTTATACCCAAAACTACGTATAAGATATTTACCTATTTTCCCCAATACCTTTCACCCTTATTGACCAGTGCACTTTTAGTAATAACCAATCCCAAAGTGCCAACATCACCACAGAAGATGGAGGCCAAGAAGAAGAAGAAGAAGGACAGGACACGCCCCAATTCCTCCATCTTACTTCTCTAGACCCCCCTGTACAGAAATTCTAAACCCTGTGTTTCACACTCTAATTAACTTATCCCTTCACCATTCACCCAGTGAAATCCTCCCATCCTCATACAGGTGTTGTCTCCTGTGCAGGATCAAAGTCCAGCCCCCAGACACTTCTGGCAACATTCCAGGACCTCCGAGCCCCCCAAGGGTGGTCTCGGTCACTCTGCACCTCAGTCCTGAGGTGCTGAGATCCCACATGCTTGTATTGAAGATTGAAAAGGATTCAGCAGCTCTCATTTCTTTCATTTCCCTTCCTCTGATTCCTGAGGCAGGAATCTCCCAAGCCACTATAAGGATTGTCTGCTTTCTTGGAGCAGGCTCTCCACTTTGCTGCTGATGGCATCAGACCCCTCCATCCCCACCAGATGTGGGGATGCACCAGATGTGCAGAGCTCTCTGCAAGAGGGCAGCAGGAGAACCCTGAGGGATGGTCCCACAGCCCTGAGAGCCCTCCTGGGGCAGATCCATCACCCTGCATACCCCAGGGATTGAGCCTGCTGGGAAAGGAACCAGAGCCCTTCTCCTGCCTGGTGGGGGGGACACCATGCTGAGCTTGTGCTGCATCTGCACAGCACATCATGAGACACCACAGCACTCTGGAGCTGTCAGATGGCATTTTTAATCAACCCAAACTTGACTTTTTAGAAATTGTAGTTAATTATGCTCTCCAACCAGAAAGCACAGGGCTTTGATCAGTGCTTCTCAAAGCAAGTATGATCCAGTGCTGCATCTCGTGGTGTCAGCTCATTAGCAGCTACCTTCATTATAAATCCTGCTCGTTAGCTCGGTCTGAACTGGAAGCTTGTGAATTAGGAGAGGAGTTAGACAAGGTTTTGTAGCTGGTTCTCAAACCATAGACAACATAAATATAAACATGGTTTACACTTTATAGACACATAAACATAAACATAGTTGATAGGAAGAAGCCCTTCCTATAAACTGTAGGAAAGGTGCAGCCACTGATGAGCAGAAGATAAGGCCCAGCAGCTGACCCAGAAGTGAAGCAGGGGTGTTAAACAGGGGATTTGCCAATGTCTCATCTGCAGCCCCAGGCCAGGGTAACCAATACCATGTTTGAAGCAGGATAGATAAACAGGAGTGCACCTGCACAGGTTCCTTGGAGCTGCAGTGCCAGGTGAGGGCTTGGCCTCAGGGTGCAGTGCCAGGGCTGGTGTTGGTGTTGGTGTTGGTGTTGGCAGCCTCACTCACCACACAGACAGGGGTTTGAAGCACAGCTGGTCTCTGACCCTGAAAAGCAGCTCACTCCACAAGACTTGTCCATGAGGCTGCCCTGCCATCTTGGAATCTTTGCTCCTCATAAGCTTATAGAGGACTGCAAAGTGAGAGATGTTCAGGGTTAATTATAGTTCATTTTTCTGGTAACCCACTGTTCCATGGCAGATTTAGAGCTGCCTGGAGGGAGGTTAAGAGCCATTTTGTCCAACTCTGGAGAATCAATCTAAAATAGAAATAGTGTGATGAGGGAGTGTTGCGGAGGCTTGTAAAATTGAGACACATTATATATTCAAACAAGATTTATTTTATACACCAGTTAAACCAGATTAACTGGTTTTATTAAACCAATTCAATAAATTAAGCCAATGAAGCTGCATCAGGATTCAAATAGAGATTCATGATGTCCAGTGAAATTGGTTCTACTCGAATGACTTCAGATTTCTTAAGGTTTAGAAGAGTAACAGAATGTAAGAGTAACTCAGAATGAGCTGGGTCACCCCAGTGAGGGTCCCCAGTCTCATGGAGTTATCTGAGACAGCAGCCTCACATAATGGAAGGATCCCAGGGCTGCTCTGAGGGGGGCTGGCTCACCTGACCCCAACACCTCCATCCCAGTGAGGATGATTTGTGCTCACACAGCCACGTGAGCCCTCCCTGGCTGGGTCTGACATCCCCCACAGCCACCCCCAGGCGTGGTGGGGCTCACCTGCACAGGAGAAGGGAAGGGAAGGGAAGGGAAGGGAAGGGAAGGGAAGGGAAGGGAAGGGAAGGGAAGGGAAGGGAAGGGAAGGGAAGGGAAGGGAAGGGAAGGGAAGGGAAGGGAAGGGAAGGGAAGGGAAGGGAAGGGAAGGGAAGGGAAGGGAAGGGAAGGGAAGGGAAGGGAAGGGAAGGGAAGGGAAGGGAAGGGAAGGGAAGGGAAGGGAAGGGAAGGGAAGGGAAGGGAAGGGAAGGGAAGGGAAGGGAAGGGAAGGGCAGCCATGACTGGCCAGGCTTGGGGGCAGTGGCAGTCACAGACTGCAGGGACAAGGATGCTCATGACACCATGTCAGCCCTTTGCAGCAGCCTTCACTCCCTGCAAGGGCAGAGTGGTGAATCACAGGATCATGGAATGGTTTGGGTTGGAAGAGACCTGAAAGTTGATCCCATTCCACCCCTGCCATGGCAGGGACACCTTCCACTGTCCCAGGCTGCTCCCAGCCCTGCCCAGCCTGGCCTTGGGCACTGCCAGGGATCCAGGGGCAGCCACAGCTGCTCTGGGCACCCTGTGCCAGGGCCTGCCCACCCTCACAAGTAAAAATCCTTCCCAATATCCCATGTAATCCTGTCCTCTATCATTCCCCCTTGTCCTGGCACTCCAGGGCCTTGTCCAAATTCCTGTCCAGCTCCCTTGAAGCCCCTTTAGGCAATGAAAGGGGCTTTAAGGTCTTTTGGAACCTTCTCCAGGCTGAACAGCCCAGATCTCAGCCTGGCTTTGTAGGTGAGGGTCACCAGCCCTCAAAGCATCTCTGTGCTCCTATTAAATAGGAATATTCATTGAGTAGGAATATTTGATGTAATCTCAAATCAATGAAGCTGAAAAGCCCATCGGCATTCCTTGTTTCCTTTCACTTGTCTTGAGACCTGCATTGCTTGGCCTTCAGCAAATCCACATTCTGGACCTCCAGACTGGGCAGCTGGGGGTGCCCAGCACCATTTCCCTCATGGCATCCTCCTCCCCATGGTCTGCAGCATCAGGAGTGCCTGGGGCAGGGTCCCTGCAGAGGAGCAGCTCCTGCACTTTGCTCTAGGGGAGCAGAGCACGTCCCCAGGGCTGTGAAATGCCCCAGAAAAGCCTCTCAGCTCCCTCCTCTTTACCCCTGTGACCATTTATTGTGTGGGGGTCAGCACCTGCACTCTGCAGGCTCAGCTCCCCAGCCCCTGCAAGGAGCCACTTCCACCCCCCAGCTCTCTCTTGGTGCTGATGCTTTGCATCAAGGTGCTCCTGGACTGAGAGGGAAAACATTTTTCCTTCCTAAACCAGAGCATGCCTCAAGCATTTTAGCTTGGGAGCTCAGTGTATGCCACAGGTCCTCTGCCAGACACGGGCCTTTCATAAGATGTTTTTCTGTCTAATCACACACAGAAAATGCATTTGCCATTCTTAGCAGACCGTTTCACTGTGGTGTCTCTTTCTTCATCCCACAGCATATTTTCCCCTGATTAACTCATGTGTCTTACTCTCTGTGCTTATGTTTTGGCAAACGTGAGGAAAGAGGGCGATGCTGTTCTCAGACTGATGAGGCCCAGGTACTCCCAGTAACAAGCTTAATGCTAACACAGGGTTTCACAGATGCTCCTTGGGCTGCCCATCAGCACATTTATCTCCACTGTAAATCCCAGAAGCCTTAACCTCCAAATGGTGCTAATGAGAGGCAGTCACACAAACCTTGGGCTGGCACCAGAGGCTGCTGATACGAATCACCACAGTCTGAGTGTTCTTAGAATTTTTTAACTGGAATTAAATTCTCTGTGGCTCTGCAGCCTGGCAGGTGGATGTGCACAAAATACCAATGGAAAGAACATGGAAATACAGGCAGTTTCCTGCCTGAATTTAACAGAGGTATATATAGTGTGTTCAGGAGTTAACACAGGGGGATATTATGTCCATAACCTCCCATGGTTTCCAGCCCACCCTGCACTGCCCATGCAGCTGGACATCACTGAGAAAACCCTACCTAGCCCCAGAGAAGGGACAAAACCAATTTTTGGGCTGGCTGATGACTCCGCACAAAGAGGCCCTCCCTGCCTCTGCTTCCATCTGCATCTCTGTGCACAGGTCTGGGGCAACACAGGAAAAACAAGAGAGCAACCTGCAGCTGCTGTTGTTCTGCACTGCAGCACGGAGCTCAGGGCAGGGGGATGGCAGGGTCTGACATTGGGGCAGGTGATGGAGCTGAGCCCCACGACACTGGCACACAGGGATGTGTGCCATACCCACGACACCGGGACATGGGGATGTGTGCCAACCCCACGGCACTGGCACATGGGGATGTGTGCCATACCCAGGACACCGGGACACGGGGATGTGTGCCAACCCCACGGCACTGGCACATGGGGATGTGTGCCATGCCCACGATACTGGCACACGGGGATGTGTGCCAACCCCATGGCACTGGGACACGGGGATGTGTGCCAACTCCACGGCACTGGGACACAGAGATGTGTGCCATCCCCACGACACTGGCACAGGGATGTGTGCCATGCCCACGACACTGGCACAGGGATGTGTGCCATGCCCACGACACTGGCACCCCAGCACACAGGGATGTGTGCCATCCCCACAACATTGGCACCCTAGCACACAGGGGTGCACAAAAGCACTTTCCCAAACCCATCGGAGCTGTGTGCACTCGCTGCCCTCAGCGCATTCGGTGGTGTGCCAGGCTGGGTTGGGGCTATGGTGGGCTGGGGCTGCAGGTGCCCGCGGGCAGCTGGCACAGGGGAGCAGGGGCTGCAGGCTCCAGCTGGGAAGCACTCCCGGCTCCAGCTGCAGCACCAGTGGAACGCAGGACAAGCGGTGGAGGGGAAATGAAACGATCAGCAGGGAGGGCGGAAGGCAGCGCCGGGAGGAGCAGCCACTCTCAAACAGGAGTTGGTAGCGATGGCAAAGCACTGTGACTCCTCGATCCTCCGGTTTCTCTTAGGGGAGCAGGAATCCCCGAGCCATCAAAACGCGGGTGTGGCTCCCCGCTTTGCTGCGAGGGGACCTCACCCGTGAGCTCCGGGAGCAGGGTGTGTGTCCCGGCTTTGCTGCGAGGGGACCTCACCCGTGGGCTCCGGGAGCAGGGTGTGTGTCCCGGCTTTGCTGCGAGGGGACCTCACCCGTGAGCTCCGGGAGCAGGGTGTGTGTCCCGCCTGCAGCATCCTGCCGCTGTTCGCGAGCACCGAGAGTTTGCACGGTTTAAAATTAACATCCAGCCTGGGACGGCATTTCACTTTCTCCAGGCATCCTGCTCTAGCAGATGTCTCAGAGTCTGAGGTTAGAAGCACTTCAGAGCTAAGAAAAGCGCAGGACGATGTGCAGCGGGAGGGGCTGCCCCGAGCCCGTGCCCAGCGCGGTTCGGAGCAGCTCCCGCAGCCTCGGGGGGCTCTGCTGCTCCCTGCGCTCTTTGCCAGCGCTCCGAGCAGTGATTTCAAACCGCTGTGGTTAAACTCGGGACGGACCGCAGCGGAGCAGCGCGCTCCGTGCCGCGGTAAGCGCCGCCGTCCCCGCGGGGCGGAACCCCCGGGACACCAGCGGGCTCGGCCCGGGCAGCTCCATCCCGGGGCGGGGCGGGCTGGGCCGGGCCGGGCTCCGGGGCCGCCCCCAGCGCCGCTTCCTCCCCGCTCCGGCCGGGCCCGGTGCCCTCCGTGGCCGGGCGGGCGCTCCGGTGCGGCTGCGCCGCGGGACGGGCCCGAGGGACGGCGGAGCGAGTGAGCGCTTCTCCCTCTCCCCCTTCTCCTCCCTTTGCCCTGCTCTCCTCCCTTCCCCGCGGTGCCCCCGCCTCGCCCGCGGCTGTCGGGAGCGCAGGGCTCTGCTGCGGGAGCCCGGCAGTTGCAAAACATCTCCTGGCTTTGCAGCGCGTTTGAATTTTATTTTTCCTTTCCCTTTTCCCTCTTACATTTGGAGTAGCTAATTGGGTAGGAAAACACGAACTGCAGGGGTGGGATTACTTCATGCTCTTGCAATGCTGTTTTGCTGTTCGCATTCAGTGAATAGAGGCTGCCTGGCGGGGCTGCCCTGGAGCGCTGCTCTGCCGCTTTTTCCTTAGCAGGTTTTCACTTTAAACGATTTCCTTGTCTCTGTTGCTGCCTTGGTTTCGGAGGATGTTTGCCCTTTTGGACCGCACTAATCCCGGTCCATGGTGTGTGCCCAGAGGCTTCCTCGTCTGGCAGGTTAATTCCTGCACCATTTCTCCTTTGGTTCCGAGGTTTCCGTAGAATATGTGATTTCCAGGGAAGTGGCGATGCTGGCAGCGGGCTGTTTACTCCCAGCCTGCTGGCTGCTGTCCTGGCTCCTGCAGCCATGGATTGTCACTCTGTGGAGCAGCCTCGGTTTCGCTCCTCTGCTGGATTTCTTCAGGTTTGTCTGAGAATGGGGGAACAGGGAAATTTCTCGTGCAGGTGACATTGAAGTTCAGCCAACCAAACCAGCAGAAATTGCTTCCCTGAGAATACCGTATGTGCAGATGTGCTCCCTGAGCAGTTGGTTCTTCAATACGAGCAACAAGTTGTGTGTGTTTTATAGAAATCAATACAGAGCAGGCAAGTGCTGGGCATTGATTCCTGAGGCCTGGAGTCAGCAGGATGCTTCAACGTGGGGATGAGCAAGTTGGAGTTGCTCCTTGGGTTGGCTGGGTGCATGTTTACACCAGTGAAACATCTGCAAGTGAGGGACCAGTTTGTGTTTGTGTCATGCTCAGCTTTCTGTTTATTCCCCTCCAAAAGGGGATGGTGCAGTGTGGTGCTCAGGAACTCGCTTGTCCTTCTTACCTTCTTCCTAAGGGCACTGGTTTTGCTCTCAACTGGCAATTCCAGCAGTGAAATAAGGAGAGGGCAATTTATCTTCCTTTTTTTATCATAAATATTTTACCTTGAAAACAGCAACCTCAAAAATATTTAAACCCAGGGAAATTTGCTTTGTGCTTCTTAAGCCTGGGCTGTCTCCAATGGTATCATGCTCTGGGGTTGGCTGTTCTGCTTTAATTCCCTGAATTAATTTTATTGTGGCGCTGAGAACTCCCATGTGGTCCCTGGATATTATCCTGCATTTTGAGAAGTTCAGAACTTGCTGAATAATGGTGTTTTCTTCCCTGAAATAGAAGTGGGAAATTTCCTATCCCAGCCTGTCCGTGGGTACCTGAAAGCTGATTTTTACAGCTTTCACCTCAGCAAAGCTGGGCTTCATTGATAAGTCTTTTTTATTTCTCATAATGTTGGATTAATTAATTAGATGAGTAGAGATCTTCCTGCTCCCCTTCTTCTAAGTGAAAAACCACATCTGTTTTTATGCTGACAACAGTTGTTTAAATGATTCCCGGCCCAGGGAACCTGCAGTCCATTCCCGTTTGCACCCTGGAGCTGTGTCAGTCTCAGATGGCCTTTCCCAGTGCAGGGAAGGCAATGCCATTGCTGAGGTTGCTCCCCAGAGAGGCAGAGCCCTGCAGAGGGGTTGATGGCTCCTGGGTGTCTCATTCTGGGGAACAGCCTCACTGGGATGAGGCATCTCCATCCTTGTGCAGTACCAGCAGCTACCCCAGCTTTCTGCCCTGACACCTGCTGTGATGTGCACGGGCAGCTCGGGGTGTTCACCTGGAAGAGAACTCAGTGCCAGTGTCCTGTGTGCTCCTCCAGGATGATAACAGTGATGAGAGAAGGGTCAGATGTTCTGTCCAGCACGAGGTCATTATGGCAATGGGAATGCCAATTACCTCCCACGAGTCATAGCTCAAGAGCAAACACTCCTCTTGTCATCTCTAAGAGGGCACATGATCACCATCTGCACGGAGCTCAGCTGCAGAAATCCCCATCCCTGCCCTGCATGTGCAGCAGTGCAGCCCTGGGCATGGCACAGGAGCAGGGCAGAGCCTGTGTCTGAGTGCCTGGGGAGCCCAGGCTGTGTCTGGAGCCAGAGCTGCAGAGCAGGGCACTGTGGGGAGCTGAGCCAGTGCAGCAGGTGCCCTGTGTGTCCTGCTCCTGGCTCTGGGAGCTGGCAGGGACAGGGGCAGCCCTGGGGCACTGCTGGCAGGGCCTGGCTGCCCTCAGGTGCAGCTGCTCCCTGTGGGGCTGCTTCTGTCCCAAAAGGAGAAAGGAGTGTTGGCAGCTTCCCCAGCTCCAGGATGGCAGAGAGGGCCAGAGCTGTGCTCAGCTTGGCCTGGAGTTTGCAGCCTGCATCCTCTCCGGGCTGGGCTGGCACTCCCCTCCCAGCTCGCTTCAGGGGTTTCCAGCTCTGAAGCTGGGATGTTAAATGACATCCTAGTGCTGAGCTGTGGCAGGTGAGGGATGCTGTGTCCTGCTGAGGCTCTGTGGAGTGTCACAGCCTGTTTGCTGCAGCCCTAAGGCAGGAAGGGACAAGTGCCAGCCCCTGTGGCTCCTGGCCCTGCATTCCTGTATTCAGTGCCTGTCCTGCTCAGCTGCAGGAGTCTCTCCTTCACCTGTGAGACACTTGGCCTGTGTCTCACTGGGCCAGAATGAGAGCATGGGGACCAAATCCTGCCTTGGCTGGCACTGCTTGGTTTTTTTTTTGGGATGCAGAAAGGTGTGAGGAACGACCACAGAGCTGGAGGGTGGACTCAGCAGGGGAACAGCAGTGCCATTTCAGTGGCTCTGAATTGTCCTGGGCAGAGTTATGGCCGGGCTGGATGCTGAAGCTCAGGTGGAATGAGTTTCTGTGGTCTCTGCTCCCCTTCAGCTGCTGGGTGGGAGAGGATCCTGTGCGGCTCTGCCCCTCAGGCTCCCTTGCTCCTCTCCCTTCTGGAGGGAAGTGTTGGCAGCTCTGGGAGCTCTGCTGCCACCTCAGTGCCTTCACACCTTGTGATTGCACCCGTGCTTTGCTCAGCCACGTGTTGTCCCTAAGGACAAAGGGACAGATGTTGCTGGCTGGGGTCCCCTCAGGAGTGACCTCTCTCCAATGAAAGCCGATGCAAGAGCACAGGTACTTGCTCTTTTTTTCCTTTGGGAGTGAGGGTCCTCTCTGCTGAGACCTCCATCCTGCGCAAGCAGGGGAGGTTGTGCCACCAAAAGTCTGCTTGGGTCCCCTCCAAAGCAGTGGCTGCGGTTTGGTGGCTGTGGTGGCACTGCCACTGGTGCTGGCGGCCTGGCCAGGCAGGGCTGGCACAGCTGGCTCTAGGTGGAGTGTTTGCACCGGGCAGCCCAGGCTGGCGGCAGCTTTAATAGGAAGTTACTTTTTGTGATAAATTGATGGCTTCATTTTTTGACCTTTCAAAGCTTTTCATGCATTAGCTACATGTAGGAAATGTAATTTTCCATGCTGAGAAACCAGCTCTGAAGCAGAATGACTGATGTGATTTTTTTTTTGGATGTCTGGCAGACCAAATTTAGTGTGAAACAAGGCTCAGGTCCTGGGCTGAGCTCCTCTGCCTCAAAGATTTGGTGCCTGCATGACAGGGAGTTAAAAAGGGAAGCAGGGAGAATTTGGTAGAATTGTTTTCTTTTGATGGCTTGGAAGCTCCTGGAGAGACACCAAAGTACAAGGGCTTCCAGACTTACACAGGGATTTCAGTGACTTAAAAGTGACTTGAAGGGAAAAAAGAAATGCTAAAATGAGGGAGGCTGAGAACTGCTTGGTCTTGTGCAGGGCTGCTGTGATGCTGTTCCCACTGGTGCTGGCAATGGGGTCTGGTCCTGCTGTGTGAGCACGTTCTGGCAGCTCCAGTGCTGCTCTGCCTGCATTGAGGCAGCTGCCATCTCTCCCCTTGCTGTTCCTCCACCTTGCCAGGGATGTAGTGCTGGGTTGTCCCTGTTCTGCGTGCTTTGGGATTAGCATTTGTAAGCCTTCTTCCAAAAGAGAGGCAGAAACCTACTTGTCTCAAGAACTTGCCCATTTCCCCCTTGGTTGTAGAATGTTCAGGTGAATGTTCTTGGTGTGCCTGCACATCACCCTGGTGCCAGTATCCAGCCTGGTTCTGGGCGTGTGTAACCAGTCTAACAGCTTTGGTTGTGTTTCTTTACAGGAGGCACCTGGGGACATCACTCGGAGGTGCTCTGTGCCCATGTCTGCAGCACAGAGCTGGCAGAGGGTGACTTTGCCTCTCAGAGCATCCGAGTGACACCGTGACAGCCTGCAAGTGGTAAGAGTGGGGCAGGGCGGCTGCCTGTCCTGCTTTGGGTGTTTCATGGAGTGCTGAGAATGTGTGAGCTGCATAAGAAGCCCAGAAGTCCCTGGGATGAGAGCTCAGGTGAAGCTCCCCCTGCCATACAGTGCTGTGCTCAGTGGGAGCAGAGCAGTTGCCCTCTGGCTGTGATTGATCTCCTTAGATCGAATCTCTGCTGTTTTGTTGCACAAACATCCCTTTCTAAAGTGCAGAGGGGTGAGTGGGCTAATCCATTCTTTAAATGCATTTAACCCGTGTGTGAGCCTTGGCTGGGAACTGCAGAGCAATGGCCACAAACCCCTCACCTGTCAGCAGGTGCAGGCAGCACTGCTGGTGCAGCCCTGCAAGGCCAGGGGGGTTCAGCTGCTGAACTCCAGACAAGCCTGTGGGGACCTCAGAGAGCATCATCTCCTTTTGTGCTGGGCTTTTCCTTACCTTTGAGATGGGGAGAAGTGATTTCCCAGCCCTCCTCCAAAGCAGAGCTGTAAGATCTTGTTAATTAGTGATTAGCAAGTGCCCTGAGGCTTTTGGCTGCAGGGCAGGGGAAAGGCAGGCTGGGGGATGGGGTGTTATGGGCAGCACTATCTTGAGGTTTTGTTGTCCCTGCTGCTCCAAGTGTAGGGGAAATCTCACTTGGCCTTGGAGTGGGAGCTGTGTGGTGCCTGGGCTGCTGACTCTGTGACAGGGGTGGGTTAAATCAGGCCCTGACTGCAGGTGATTCTGAGTGAGAAGTGTTTCAGCCCTCCCAATCTGCCTCCTGCTGCCCGCTGGGGTCCCAGCCCCTCCAGGAGCAGCAGGATCCCTGTCCCGGCCCTCAGGGCATTGGCAGGGGCTGCTCCCTCTGCTGAACCCGGCAGATCCCAGCTTCTCTTGTCGCCATCAGGAGAGATGCCCTTGCTGGGGCAGCTTGCTCTGAAGCTGGTACATGCTCAACGTCCCTGGTGTGTCTGTAAGTGCACAAAGGATGAAGGGGAAAGCATGATTTGCAAAGGTGGCTCTTCATGGAAGTTCTTGGGAAGGATCTTTGTTGGTGTGCCTTGTGCAGGACATCAGACTGGCTGGAGGGCAGCTGGAGCTCTGTGTAATGGCTAATGCCTTGTAAGAGAGGAGCTAGGAGAGCTTTAAGGAGCTGCTGGTCAGCTCCCCACGCAGGGTTAATAACTGTGCTGTGGAATGTGTCCATCTGTGTGACCCTCACGGTGAGTTTGGATGCCCAGAGTTGTTCTCCGCCTTCCCAAGGACGAGATGAGAGGTGCAGGTTTGTGATGCAGGAGGAGCAAAGCTGCTGTGCAGGTCTGGCTGGGATGCAGCAGCTTTCAGGAGGCAGGGAGGGCAGGGCTGCCCCCACACCGGCCCTGCTCCTCGGTTTATCGTTCCTGGATGCAGGGTGATGCTTCTCCAAGCTCTCAATCCAGATTGCTTCCCAGCGAGCAGCCTCTGCATATGCGGGTGTTGGCTTGGGTCTCCTCCTATGCAAATGAGTTTATAGGAATGCACTAAGCTCCTTTACAAAACAGCTTGAGCGCTAATGAAAGACATCGCTGTGTAAGGGAGAAATATTGTTAGCCCATTACTACCGTCGTTAGCGAGGTCACAGCATTGCCTTGCAACAAAATTAGTTTGTTTTGCTCTAATCAGTTTTAGTAGCTAGAGTGCTCAATAATTACTCATGTCCTTGTGAAAGGGATGGGACAGCATGACTGGAGCTGCTGGCAGACTGCTCTGACTCTGAAATGAATTGTGCAGATGATTTTTGAGAGGGCATCTCTCCAGCTGCACAGTGCCCCTGGAGTGCTGCTGGCAGAGCCCAGCTTCAGCCAGGAGCAGTCATGGTCCATGGCACGGCTCCTGTGGGAAGAGTGGCTGCAGGGGCATTCAGAGAGGCTTTAGCAGCAGGAACATCTTTGGACTCTGCTGTTGTCTTCGTGTTTATGATCCTATTTGACTTACAGCATGTAAATGTCTCTCTGAGCTATTCTTTTCTCTAGTCTATGTAAATTTTCAAGACCCTAGGAGCTCTCAAACACAGCTGCTCTGTAAACCAGAAGATTGGCTCCTGGGTATTTGCACCTCTAGAATATTCTCTTCATTTTTTGTTTTGTGTTTCCTGATGTCATTGGTGTGTTCCTGAACAGACAGCCTGTGGCCACCAGGGTGGGTGGCCAGGGTGCTGAGAGCCCCTGCAGTGGTGGTGCCCAGGCTCAGGGGCAATGGCTGTCAGCAGGCCATGCCTTCCCTTGCAGGTGGGATGGTTCTGCATGTGCAGCTGCTGCCCAGCAAGAGCAGGGCTGTGCTGATGGAGACCCTCAGCTGTGCTGATGGAGACCCTCTCCTGTGCCCCCCAGGACCTGCTGTGCCCCCCCAGGACCTGCTGTGCCACCCAGGACCTGCTGTGCCCTTGGTCTCTCTCCAGTCCTGTACCTGTGAGCTGAGTCTGAGTGCAGCTTCTGATCCAAACCCCGGCTGAGCTCAGCCATCCCAGCCACGCTGGAGCTGAAAGGTTCTTTGGTTCTCTCCAGCCTCTGCCTGCAGCTCCCTGGGGGTGCAGTGCAGGGACAGCAGAGCTGCAGCATCACAGGGCTGGAGCAGGGATGGCTCTTGCTGGCACCGTGGCCTCCTCTGGCTGTGCTGTCCCTTGTCCCTGATGGGTCCTTGCAGGAACCTGGGTCAGCTCAGCAGCTTCTTTGAGGTGGTTCATTCCTGCTAAAGGACACGTTGATGCTGGAGCCCCCAGCTTTCCCTCCCCTTAATCCCCTTGCTGACTTCAGGGAAAATGGTGTTAATCTTTGCTACACTTTCCATTTCCTTCCTGGTGTTTCCTTGTGGCTCAGCCCAGCTGTGTTTTCTGCCCTGAAGCTGGGGGAGCTCTGCTGGGCAGGGACTCTCTGGAGGGGTGCCAGGAGTGCTGGAGCTGGGCAGTCTGAGGGATGATCTCTGCACCTCAGGGTTTGCCTGGCCATGGCGAGCCCATGTCACTGTCAGGAATTCCCAGGGACCTGCTGGGGCTGCTGCTCCCTCAGTGTCCCCACACCTGTGGGGCTGCAGCCAGGACTGCTCAAGGCCTTCATGTCCCTCAGCAGTCCTTCCTCATGGGCAGCGAGGCCCAGCAGGTGTCTCCTTGTGCTGTCCCCTCTCTCCTGTGTCAGGGAGCTGTCACCAGTGCTCCCAGATGCCTCCTGAGTCCCACTGTGCTGTTCCTGCAGCACACATTTGGGTGAGGATCAGGGTCTGCCAACACAGGGCCTCTGCCATTTGCCAGAGTGTCTCAGCTGCTGTGCCCTGAGCAGGTGCTCTATTGACACCCCCACAATGTCACCTGTGTCTGTCTGTCCCCCAGCCCTGAGCTCTCCTCAGGCACAGCCCCATGGCCCTGAGCAGCTCTTCCTGCTGACCCATAGAGCCCACGTGGGTTCCATCCATGGCAGCACCTGGTCCCTGGGCTGTCCCACGGTGTCCTGGGGAGGTGCAGCCTCAGCCCTGTCCCCAGCCCCAGCCATGTCCCCAGCCCCAGCCATGTCCCCGTTCCTGCCCCCAGCCCTGTCCCCAACCCCAGCCCTGTCCCCAGCCCTGTCCCTGTTCCTGTCCCCAGCCCAGCCCTGTCCCCCAGCCCTGTCCCCCAGCCCAGCCCCAGCCCTGTCCCCGTTCCTGTCCCCGTTCCTGTCCCCCAGCCCCAGCACTGTCCCTGTTTCTGTCCCCAGCCCCAGCCCTGTCCCCCAGCCCTGTCCCCCAGCCCAGCCCCGTTCCTGTCCCCAGCCCTGTCCCCAACCCCAGCCCTGTCCCCAGCCCTGTCCCCCAGCCCCAGCCCAGCCCCAGCCCTGTCCCCGTTCCTGTCCCCAGCCCTGTCCCCAGCCCTGTCCCCAGCCCTGTCCCCGTTCCTGTCCCCAGCCCTGTCCCCAACCCCAGCCCAGCCCTGTCCCCGTTCCTGTCCCCAGCCCTGTCCCCATTCCTGTCCCCAGCCCTGTCCCCAGCCCAGCCCAGCCCCAGCCCCAGGCACCACCCCGTGCCGTGCACCAGCTGCACCGCGGGCCTCTCTCTTAATCTGTTTTGAATTTCCCACATTTTAATTCCATTGAATGCCTTAATTCCTCTGTGGTGGAACAAGGAGAGCTCTGTCCAGAAGGGCTCTGTTGGAGATGTGTATTTTGGCAATTCTAAAAATACACCTGGCTCGCCCAGGCTGGTGCAGGGTAGCCATGGCAACGTGGCTCCAGGAGCAGGGTTAAAAACAATTGCA
The DNA here is from genome assembly GCF_028018845.1 of Melospiza georgiana. Lineage (NCBI taxonomy): Eukaryota > Metazoa > Chordata > Aves > Passeriformes > Passerellidae > Melospiza > Melospiza georgiana. The sequence goes on from NC_080445.1 coordinate 15,660,357, forward strand.
CCAATTAAGGGAGAAATGGAGCTGTTCAAACTTATCAAACCTAAACATTTAGAAAATATGAAGTCACAAGCACCATGTGTGATGCTGATGTTTTGGGTTGATTCAAACTGGGCCCCTTCTGCTCTTAAGGAGCATCCCAAGTGCTGATGGAGCTGAGGGTGCTCCCCTGGAGAGGAGAAGCTCCAGGGACACCTCAGAGCCCCTGCCAGGGCCTGAAGGGGCTCCAGGAGAGCTGCAGAGGGACTGGGGACAAGGGATGGAGGGACAGGACACAGGGAATGGCTCCCAGTGCCAGAGGGCAGGGATGGATGGGATATTGGGAATGAGGAATTGTTCCCTGTGAGGGTGGGCAGGCCCTGGCACAGGGTGCCCAGAGCAGCTGTGGCTGCCCCTGGATCCCTGGCAGTGCCCAAGGCCAGGCTGGGCAGGGCTGGGAGCAGCCTGGGACAGTGGGAGGTGTCCCTGCCCATGGCAGGGGTGGGATGGGATGGTCCTAAAGGTCCCTTCCCACCATTCCACGGCTCTGTGAGGGATAGCAGCCTGCCTGAATCATGGGGAGTGCTTTGAGGACAGAAGCATCATCTCAAGAACAGTTTTGGCCTGTGAGAGGGCAGGTGGATGTTACAGTTTGTGTGCTGAGCTGAAGTCCCTCCAAATCAATGGAGACACTCTTGCTGATAGATTATTTTAGGGCTGGGAGCACAGGCTTGGTAAAAGCGACCAGATGAGTCTGAAAGCAATGTGCTATTGTTTTTAAACTAGGTCTGCCTTAATTGTACTTGCTGGGCCCTGGCCACATCCAGAGGAACCCTCAGGAATGTCACCAGTGTGCTGGGGAGTGTCTGTCTAGTGGAGCTGGCTGAGCAACGTGGTGCTTCAAAAATCTTTAAATACAATTATTTCAAGCACCTTTTTTTTTTTTTTTTTAATTTGGCTGTGCCTCACAGAAAAACAGAATGAAACTATCTCTTTCCAAAATATTTCCAGGTTTTTGTTGTTGTTGCAGGCATTTTCCTTCCTTGGCTGATTGTGCTTCGCCACCTTGGCATGCTGATGCCAACCCGTGTTTTTTGGGGGGATGGACAGAGCAGTTTGGGTGCAAATGTGCCTCTGCCTGATCCTCAGAGAAGTTCCTAAGCTCAGGGCAGAGAGTGCTGATGCTACTGCTCCCTGTTCTTGGGCTTGACCCTGAGCTGGCGAGGATCCTGCCCTGCCTGTTCTCCGCAGCCTGGCTCTGGGTCAGCCCCGCTGACCCTGAGGAGCCTCTGGGGGTTTCTTGTTGTGTGTGGATCCCTGTCGCTGGCTGGTTTGGCTGTCCTGCAGCACACAGGCAGGCTGGAGGCTGAGGGCAGCCTGAGGGAGATGATGTGAGGCAGAGGAAGGAAGCGGGGGCGTGCAGCTGCGTGGGGAGGATGCTGGAAAGCAGCGCCGGGGTCTCCTGGGACAATTTAGGTGAAGGAAGCTGCGATGAAGTCACTGCTTTGCTTGGCTTGGTGGTGGCAGGAGGTGTCCTCAGGGGTGAGCAGTTCAGGCTGAAGGGGGTGAAAAGCCAAGGGCACGTGTGCTGTGTGCAGGGCACCCTGCCTGGGCTGGCAGTGCCCACGTGGGGAGGTCAGTGCTTCACAGAACCACACACTGCACCGGGCTGGCACGGAGACCCTAAATGCCATCTCATTCTAAATTCTAAAATCTACCTTCTGTGGGCACTGTAACACAGCTGCCACGGAGAGGGAGCTCTGGTTTCCAGGCTCTGGTCCTTCCCTCCCTCCCTGGGTGTGAGTGGAAGCAGCTGTGCCCTGTGAGCACGGGCTGTGCTGCTGCTGTGGGTCCCAGTGGGCTCAGTCCCCAGGGAAGGCAGGCCTGGGTGTCCCCTGGCTCCTGGGGGACATTCAGGGCTGGCATTGACCCAGGTGGGTGCAGCCTCTGTGACCCTGCAGCAATTCCTGCCACTTGCACAGAAGCTTCAGGTAGAACAGGAATTGGAGCCTTTTAAGAAGATTTAGGCAAATTTGAAAAATTTTAGGGTGGATGTCTTTAACTCCTTTGAATTATGGTTTGCATCAATTTGGGTTAATGGAGCAGGAGGGCATCCCACAGTGTTGTTTTTGCATAGGTGAGAGCAGAAGTGTGCATGGAGCTGTTGTGGGAGCTGGGCCAGGCTGGGGAGGAGGCAGAGCCCGTGGGGGAAGGCTGGAGCAGGGCTGGTGGTGAGGCTGGAGGCACCAATGGTGCCAGGAGCCTTCCCAGGCTCCAGCTCAGTGCTGGCTCCTGCCCAGGACTGGTTTGGTGGGTGAGGACTCGGGGTGAGGCTGCTGAGGAGGGGATGTGCCCTGTGCTCAGGGAGGGCAGAGCAGGGGTGGCTGTGGGTGGCACAGGGCTCACGCTGTGACCCATCCTGGCCCCCTGGCAGCTGCAGGTTTGGCTCTGGGCCTTGCTGGGTGGCAGGGGCTGGGCAGGGGTGGCTCTTGGTGGCACAGGGCTCACGCTATGACCCATCCTGGGCCCTGGCAGGTGCAGGTTTGGCTCTGGGCCTTGCTGGGTGGCAGGGGTGGCTGTGGGTGGGACAGGGCTCACACTGTGACCCATCCTGGCCCCCTGGCAGGTGCAGGTTTGGCTCTGGGCCTTGCTGGGTGGCAGGGGTGGCTGTGGGTGGGACAGGGCTCACACTGTGACCCATCCTGGCCCCCTGGCAGGTGCAGGTTTGGCTCTGGGCCTTGCTGGGTGGCAGGGGTGGCTGTGGGTGGCACAGGGCTCACGCTATGACCCATCCTGGGCCCTGGCAGGTGCAGGTTTGACTCTGGGCCTTGCTGGGTGGCAGGGGGCTGGGTAGAGGGGCTGTGGGTGGCACAGGGCTCACGCTGTGACCCATCCTGGGCCCTGGCAGGTGCAGGTTTGACTCTGGGCCTTGCTGGGTGGCAGGGGGCTGGGTAGAGGGGCTGTGGGTGGCACAGGGCTCACGCTGTGACCCATCCTGGCCCCCTGGCAGGTGCAGGTTTGGCTCTGAGCCTGGGCAGGAGGGTTTCACCTTCCCATCCTCTCAAGATGTCACACCTTGCAAGGTGTGGCACAGCTCCAGCAGGGTTCAGTGCTGGTGTTCCTCCAGGACTTTGTGTGCTCTTTGCCTGTTATTTGCCCTGGGCTGCTGCTCCTGCAGCTCTCTGCAGCCCTTCCTCAGTGGCTCTGGTGTTCAGGGGTCCCTGTGCCTTCCCTTTGCCCATGGCAGGGTGCTGTGCAAGTGAAGCCCTGTGCTGTCTGTTGCCTTGGTGGCCCTGTGTGAAGTTCCTCTGCTCTTCCAGCTGAGCCTGTATGGGGGCTGCAGATGGAAAATGTGTAGGGAGAGGTGGCATAAAGAGCTCTGTGCCCTCCCTGTGAGGTGCAATGTCAAGAGGATCTCTTACAATGTGTGCTTGCCCTATTCCCACAAAATTACAATTAGTTCTAATTAAGTGGAGGTTAACCACTGCTGTGCATCCTGCAAATGAATGGAATGTGCCATTACCTTATCTTGCAGCACTAGAGGTTCTTCAAAATTACTTGGAAAGGAGTATATTCTTGAGTGTGGTTTGAATTGTTAATTTATGTTAATAGTTCAAGCTTGAATTAATTAATTTTAAATTATGGACCTTTGATCTTTTTTTAACACTCCTGCCTCTGCAGCTTAATTTAGCTTTCCAGCTCTTCTCCCATTGTAGTGAAATGAATTGGGCAAACATACATAATGTGATAAAAATGTGCAAATCCACCCCGAGGCACGAGGGTGGTGAAGCTGGTCTGGTGTCTGTGTGTGGGTGTGCACTGAGGGGGCTCTGCTGCTGCCACTGCAAGGGGGAAATGCAGCAGGAGCCACAGGTTTAGTGCAAGATATTGTATTATTTCGTCTTGGAGGGAGTTCTGGGGACAAAACTCATCTTGTGGCTTTGGGCTTGCCTTTGGAGGTGGTAATTTGAGTTTGTGGTTGTGTGTTTGAACAGAGCTTCATCTTTCCTGGGCAGTATAAAGCTCCCTGCTGCAGTGCCCAGGGAGCACGGGCAGGTGATGCAGTGCCTCAGCAGTGCCCAGTGCAGGGGAATGGTCCTGCCCTGGGTCCCTGGCCACCCTGGAGCTGTGTGAGCAGCCACCACTGCCCTTCTGGCCCCCTTGGGCACGCCTGTCTCCCTCAGCTGCACCGCCTGAGCAGCACTCCCAGGGCCTTCCCCACTGGGCATGTCCTGGCTGCTGTGTTCCAGTCCCAGAGCATCCCATGGGGTTGTTGTGACCCAAATGCAGGACCAGGCACTGAGCCTCGTTGGATTTTCGTGCAGGGGTGTTGGCCCTTGGATGCAGCCTGTCCAGATCCCTCTGCAGAGTCGTCTTGCCCTCCAGCAGATCAATACCCTGCCCAAACTGGTGTCACCTGTGATCTGAGGGTGCCCTGGACCCTCTTGGCCAGCTCATCAAAGATCTGGAAGAGACCTGGCCCCATCTCTGAGCCCTGGGAACACCACTGGTTTGTTCCCCACCCCTCTGGGCCCGGCCTCCAGCCCATTTCTCACCCAGCAAGCAGTGCCCTGTCCAAGCCATGAGCAGCCTCCTTCCCCAGGAGGATGCTGTGGGTAACAAAGGCTTTACTGAGTCCAGGTAGACACATCCACACACTTTTGTTCCCCATCAGCTGAAGGGATCACCCTGGCACAGAAGGAGGCCAGGTTGCTCAGGCAGGCCCTGCCTTTCCTGGGCCTGTGCTGGCTGGCCCTGATTCCCTGGCTCTCCTGAACGTGCCACCTGCTTGCCCTGAGATGATCTGCTCCATGAGGTCACGCTGGCACTCCTGCAGTTCCCCAGATTCTTCTTCCTGTGGATGGGCATCACACTGGCACCTCCAGGCAGCTGAGTGAGCCAGGAGTGCTGGTAAATGATGGAAAGTGCTTCAGTGAGTTCTTCCAGCACCTCCTCAGCACCCTTGGGTGGATCCCATGTGGTGCAGAAACTTGTGGGTGTCTGAGTGCTGCAGCATTTTGCTGACTCTTTCCTCTTTTGGAATTGATAGGGTCTTCAATCTGCTCCTTGTCCCCAGCTTGGGGGGCTGAGTACCCAGAGAAAAACTGGACTTATTATTTGAGCCAGTCCTGCAATGTTACAAAATTAAAACAACAGAATCATCTCAGAAGTTTCCCAGTCCCTGCCAGAGCATTGACCTTGTGAGGCTGACTTCAGATGGAGCCAAATCTTCTGAGAAGGGGGGAAAAAATAGCCCAGCTTCCTTTCCCTGTGTGCTCCCAAGATGTGGGGACCCATGGGTGTCTCTGAGTCCAGATCCAAGCCTGCTCTTCCGGATTGGTGTCGATGGCCCTGCTCCCAGCACGGCCCTGCTCTGGTGGGAAGCTTTGCTTGTTCTGTTCCCAGCTCCTTATCTCACAGTGCAGGGCCTGGCAGGGGCTTCACCATGGTCACCATGCAGCTTTCCTGTTCTCTGCCTCTGTCTGGCAGCTGTGGTACCTGGGACTGAGGGGTTTCTGTCTGGGAAGAGCAAATTTACTGGGATGAAGGGCAGGCCTTAAGGGTGAACTTGTTATTTCCTCTGCCCACAAGGGGGGTTTGGGGAAGCAGGAGGGTTGGCAGCAGTGCCCTTGCTTTTTATTTTTCTGGTCAGTTGTTGTCTCTGAAATGACAGTGATGGCAGTGTAGCAGAGGAGACCTTGCAGGAGGGGGAGAGATGCTGGAAGGGGCTGCCAGAGCAGCTGATCCCTCAGCAGAGCACTCCAGATGGACTGGGCACATCATCCCATCCTGGATCATCCAGCCCAGCTCCTGTCCCTGCACAGACACCCCAACAACCCCACCCTGGGCATCCCTGGCAGCACTGTCCAAGCTCTCCTGGAGCTCTGGCAGCCTCAGGGCTGTGCCCATTCCCTGGGCAGCCTGGGCAGTGCCAGCACCCTCTGGGGCAAGAACCTTTCCTGATCTCCAACCTGACCCTGCCCTGGCACAGCTCCAGCCGTTCCCTGGGCCCTGTCCCTGGTCACAGAGATTGAAGCTGCCCCCTTGAGAGGAAGCTGCAGACCCTGATGAAGTCTGCCCTCAGTCTCCTGCAGGCTGAAGAAGCCTCAGCTGCTCCTCCTATGGCCCCTCCAGACCCTTCACCATCCTCATGTCCCTTCTTTGGATGTTCTCCTGTTCAGGTCCTTCCGATATTGTGGCACCCAAAACTTGCCCCCAGGACTCGAGGTGAGGCTGGACCAGCACAGAGTGCTGGTGTGATGCTGGTGAGCAGTTTTGGGAGCTCACAATGTCCAGAAAAATAGAGAAACAGAAGTGTAGAGATGATGTTCTGTTCAGAACTGAGGTGGTGATGCTCTGGAGTGACATCTCCCAGTGTGGCAATGGCAAGGGCTGGTAGCACCCAGTTCTGGCCAGAACTCATCTGGTCCTGGCCTTGCCCAGCTGTTCTGGGCCTGAGGTGGGCGAGGGAGAGATGGCTGGGGCTGGATCAGGGACTCTGCTCTGCTGGGGCCAGAGGGGCTTTCCTTCAGCCTTGCAGGGTGGGGGAAGCTGCTGACCTTTAGTGCAGATTTGTTTCTGCATTGCTTGCCCTTTTAACACATGATTGAAAACAGGCTGTAGGGGAGAGGGAGCCAAAGCTTGGAAATTGGGCTGCTAGGATTGGTCAGGAGCATTTCTAGGAGAAACAGAGCAGAAAAAGGAGCATGTAGAGGGAATGGATGTTGCTGTTGGTGATGCATTGCCTGCCTGTGTGGAGATACAGACCTGGCTCTGGGGTGGTCACACAAACTGAACATGAGGGTCACAACCCCTTGTGTCATGTTCAGTGCAAAAAGCCCAAGAACATACTGTCATCTGGCCTTTGTGGAGGTTTTGGAAGAGGCTCCCAGAGGTGCTTGCAGCAAATCTTACCTCCTGAAAGTGCACTCACCTCCAGCCATGGCTGTGCCCATGCTGGCTCAGTCCCCTGGGGTGGCTTCTGCTGGGGACAGGGGACAGTGGGCATTGGCATGGACAAACTGGTGAATGTGATCTGAACATCCATCCCTGGGGCTGCCAAGGCTCCAGCACTCTGGGTCCCTGGCTGCCCAGGGATGCCAATTGTTTCCCTGTGGCAACAGAGCCTCGCTGGTGTTTGTGCTGAAGTCTTATAAAATCTTTATATCTTAAGTGTACGTGACCTGTTCGTTTATCTTTGGGCACTGGGCAAACACGGAGGGATATTGGATAAAACACTGCAAATATTTGCAGTTCCCTGGGAAGAGAGCTGGGTGAAACTTGAGGTTTCGTGTTACCTGTGGTCCCTTATTGCTCTGCTTTTCAGGTTTAGATCTTGAACTGCTTGGCAGAGGGGCAAGGCTGATCTTTCACAGCCAGGGAATTCGGGGCCCTGTCACCTCTGCCCATCCTGTGCCTCACACCTGGGACTCTCTCAGTGTGCCTGGCACCAGGATCTGCCCGGGGTGGAGGTGGGCACAGGCCATGGGCTCTAAACCCTTTGCCCAGGGGCTGATACTGCAGCCCTGTGTGGAGTTCACTGAAATCCCATGGCTTGGCCAAGTGCTTTGGGACCTTGTGCAGGGACTTCTGTCCTTCTGGACCGTCCTTTGGGCCTGGTTGGAGAGAAAGAGTGAGTAGAAATACGGAGGAGTTAGTAGGAACGTGTCCACATAGAGGGTGGCGTGATGTGGTACAGGACAGACCCGTTCCTTAGGGCAGGGATGGTGTGAGGTGTTTGGAAGTCAAGTTTGCTTCTCTGTCATGGACAGCACAGGAGAAAGGTCCATCTTTGACAGTGTTGGCTGGAGGGGCAGGTGAGGTGCTGGCTCCCCATGGGTCTCAGGGTGCTGCTTCCAACCCCAGGAGCACCTCAGGTTGGAGCCCCAGGATTTTGGGTTTCAGTGCTGTTGTTCACTGACTGACACATCAGCTACGGAGACTTGGAAGAAATGTTTCCATGTGTGCCCCAAGCAGGGGTGAGATGGGGAGCTCCTGTGGGGGTTCTGAGGGATGGTGGTTTGGTTGTGCTGCATCATTCATACACCCCAGGCATTTAAAGGCAGGGAAGTGGACAGTTTAAGGACACTGTAAATCTGACCTCCACCCATGCTGGAAACATGAAGAGTATCCTTCAAACCCTGAGCAGGGAACACTGCTTAAAGGATCACAAACTCCTTTTTGTTGGGACGTTAAAATTCAAACATAACTAGGAGTTCTCCTGCAGAAGTGACAATTGCAGCAGGTCTGATCCTGGAATAAAGGTTTCAGCGTGAGTAACTTGGTTTGGCAGAATCAGAGGAATTGCCTGAGGCCAAGTCCAGTGGCAGCAGAGTTGAGGGGGAAGGTCTTGCCATAGACTTGAGTGGTTTTTGACCTGGAATATTTGCCATGTGTGTAAAACAATGAGCTCAGGATGTGCTAAACCAGGAGTCTGTGACCAGCTGAGTGCATCTGAGGATGTTCCCACTTTCTCTCCCCTTCTCCTGTTTAAGCTCTCAGCTGAGCCCCAAGCTGTCACTTGTTCCCAGTTCACTGGGAGCCACGTGAGGTGGATTTGCTGTAATCTCCGAGCCAGAGCCCAAGGTTTTCCAGCTAAGCTATGCTTACAGAAATGTTCCCAAGAGATGTTTTCTGGGGAGGACTTGGAAATGTAGTTGTAAACAGAGATATCAGAAACATGTGATTATATTATTCCTCTGTTTCCCAGATGATGACAACAATGTTTTCAGGGGACAGAGCATTGCAGTCCTCCAGAGCAGGGGCTGGGAGTCACTCCTGCAGGATGACCTTGTGGCTGTGGCACTCCCTCATGAGCTTTTGCTGAGGGCATGGGTCTGGCACCACCTGGGGGTGCCCTGGTCAGAGCATTTGTGAGTGGATTTGGGAGGAAAACAGATCCTCTGTGTGCAGCTCCAGGGGTGCTGTTCATCCCGGTTGGTTACAGCCACCCCTTCCTGCTGGGCTCTCAGCTCCTCTTCCTCTGCAGTTCTGTGATGAATGTGTGATTCCAGCTTTGCTAAGGAAAATTCCAAACTTCAGCACTAAGCTCAATGTTTAGGAAACATCCCAGAGTAGAGCTCAGGTAGGATTTTATACTTTTGCTTCCTCACATGTTTTCAGGTGTGTCCCTTGACAGGCACCTTTTAAGGCCTGTCAGCCCTTACAGCAAATATGTGCACTAAATTTCTACCCTCACCCACTACTCCCTACTCCTCACTGGGCCCAAAATTGAAAAAAGACTCTTGTTTTGGCAGTGGGTTTGAAAAGCAATATATACTTTGAGTGGCCCCTTCACAAAACCACAAGGTCTCTCAGCGATCATGTTTGAAAAATATTGAGGTTTTTTTTTCCCTTTCTTTGGATTTCCTCCATTTGAGGTTTAACAAATGTTGAGAAGCAAAGATGTAGCTTACCCTGGGATCCCAGGGTGTTTAAGCCAAACCTCCTGGTGAAGCTGCTGCTGCAGCAATGCTTGGCACGACCTGAGGCAGCAGGGTTTGTGTCATTTGCTGCTCTCCTGTTGGCGTGGGTGATGGCTGTTTGGCCAAACTGTGGCTTTGCTGTTGGTCACAGCAGCAGGAGAGTGAGCCAGGAGCTTTGCACTGAGGGATGCTGCACCCCCAGTGTGGAAAAATTGAGAGACTGAGCCTGATCCAGCCAGCAGCTGGACAGCAGGAGGTACAATGTGTTCAGCACTCCCTCAGGTGCCACCAGCTGGCTTTTCCATGAAGCCTGGTGTGTGCTGATGGTCCAGGTGCTGGCTGGGTGGTGGGATGCACCTGGAAAGGTGCTCTCCTGGGTGAGCAGCCCCTTGGCTCCATGAATCCCTGCAGGATTCAGCTGAGCTGTTTCTCACTGCTGGTGCTCCAGCACACCAACATGAGGTGAACATGGTGGTCGTGCTTGGTGGGTTTGGTGATCTTAAATGTCCTTTCCAACCTTAACAACTCTGTGTTTCTAAGAGGGGTCTTTCAGGTGCTGGAAAGGAGTTGGGTGATGGAAGGCAAAGGGTCAGCTGTGTGTCACCTTTGGAGTGTCAGGGGTGGAGAAGTCTGTGGTGGTGACACCTCAGCACTGCTGTGGGGGCTCCATCAGCAGTCTGGAACAGGAGTGAAAAAAAATGTGCTTTCATTGAATGAGAATGGAATGAAAACCTGGTCCAGGCTTAGAATCATGAAGGCTCTGAGTCAGAGGAAGGTGTGACTGTTGCTCACCTCATCTCTATACAGAACCCAGGAATTGGCAGTGAAACTCGGGGGTAGTTCATGGAAAATGGATGAAGGGAGGTGCTGCTCCCCAGGCAGGTAACAAGGGCCTGGACCTTGGGGAGCAGGAGGCTCATTTGGAAGGCACTAGGCACAATCTTGGCCAGCAGGTCTAAAGCTGGATCCAAGAAGGACTCACCTGGGATATATCCACTGTCATACCTCATCCCATAGCTGTGGATGCCAGGAATGCACCATGGAGCACCCAGGCTCCTGTAATCTCCCTAGGCAGCCTCTTTATAGAAAAAGAGCAGAAAACCTGGCAGTTCCTGATGGTCTTTGGGGTGCTGGAATCTTCTGGGACCACTCCAAAGGTCAGGACAAACGTGTCTAGGGCAAGAACATCTCCAGTCTGTCTTGAATTCTGCTTGACCATAAAATGTGTCTGTGGCACTGCCAGGCTAAGCTGGCTCTGCTCAGATCAGGGTCTGCCTCCTGTAAGGACTCTTGTTTCTAGGCTGTAGATTGGATGTCTCTGGTTTGAAATGCATGTTCTGGGCTGCAGCAGGTTTCCCTTGAGATCTGCAAAGGTGTTTTGGAGCCCAAACCCCCTGGAGAGAGCAGCTTCTCTTCCCAAAGCCAAGTGTGTGCTGGTCCCCATCACACAGGCCAGGAAGGGGCTGGCAGAGCATCCGAGGGCAGCACAGCAGTGGGAGGGTGCCAGGGGAGCAGGAGGAGATCTGGCCCAGAGGAAGGATGCTGTTTACACTGGGTTTGCTGCAAGCCAATGATTTGTCACTGCTTTAATGGTAGAACAAAGCATATTTACTCAGCTTGTTTGGCTGGTGAACAAGTGCTGGATAAGAAACTGTCAGATGGGAATCAATTAGAGACTTCATCTCTGGGTGAGCGATCCCATTTGACATCAGATGCCCTGTGAAACCCAGTAAGCACAATGCTGCTATTTATATGGTTCTTTTATTGTTCCTTCCCTGCTTCCCTGTCATCATCTGTGCTCCAATATTAGAGCTGTGACCCTGTGTGGTGCTCCCAGAGCAAGCCCTGACACCGACCCTTTCACACGGCTCCTGTGAGGAGATCTTTGTGTTTGTGAGGGGGAAGGAGCTGGCCCAGCCCTGCCTTGCATCCCTGTGCCCAGCCCTGCTTCCCTGTGCCCAGCCTTGCCTCCCTGTGCCCAGCCTTGCCTCCCTGTGCCCAGCCCTGCCTTGCATCCCTGTGCCCAGCCCTTCATCCCTGTGCCCAGCCCTTCATCCCTGTGCCCAGCCCTGCCTCCCTGTGCCCAGCCCTTCATCCCTGTACCCAGCCTGCCTCCCTGTGCCCAGCCCTGCCTCCCTGTGCCAGCCCTGCATCCCTGTGCCCAGCCCTGCCTCCCTGTGCCAGCCCTTCATCCCTGTGCCAGCCCTGCCTTGCATCCCTGTGCCCAGCCTTGCCTCTCTGTGCCCAGCCCTTCATCCCTGTGCCCAGCCCTGCCTTGCATCCCTGTACCCAGCCCTTCATCCCTGTGCCAACCCAGCCTTGCCTCCCTGTGCCAGCCCTGCCTTGCATCCCTGTGCCCAGCCCTGCCTCCCTGTGCCCAGCCCTGCCTCTCTGTGCCCAGCCCTGCCTTGCATCCCTGTGCCCTGCTGGTGGGGCTGAGGCAGTGATGGCAGAGGGCAGCCCAGGTGTGCCCTGCAGGTGCCAGGCAATGTGCCTGCTGTGGCACAGGCTGCCCTGCAGCAGCTCAGGGCTGTGCCTGGGGGCTGGCTGCTGCTCTGGCTCTGAGTTCTCTGCTTTGTGCTGCACTGTGGCCTCCTGCCCACCTGACTCCCTGGCACACTGCACAGTGACTCCCCTTCCCTGCCTGTGCTGGAGCTGTCCTGGCCCAAGAGCAGAGCAAGTCCCTGCCCTGTGATGGTGGCCTGGGGCACGAGGAGGTGGGAGGGAGTGCAGGAGAGCACAGGGGGGCTGGGAGGGAGTGCAGGAGAGCACAGGGGGCTGATTGCTGTTGCAAACAGGCTCCCGCCATCCTGGAGAAGCTGCAAGGCTCCTGTGTTGGGGGACAGTCACTGAGTCCTTGTCACCATGACATCTCCTTGCCTACAGCTCAGCCCAGGCTGCCCGAGGGAGTGAGTCAGCAGGCAGTGACTCAGGAAGGTCACTGGATGGATTTACCCTCCAGGCAGAGACATTCCTGGCTGCACTTGTGACACAACTTGCCTAAAAGTCTCATCACTGTCAGGTGACTCCTGTACCCTTGCCCGGGCCTCTGGGCAGGCTGCATCCAGCAGGGCTCCAGGAGCTGCAGCTGGCAGAAAGGAAAGCCCCAAGCCCCCGTGGATCCCCTCCCTGGCCTGGGGAAGGATGGCAGCTGCAGCTGTGGGCACCGTGCAAAGGCTGTGCAAGGTTTGCAGTGGGCTTGCCCTGCCCCACCCTGCTATCACTGAGTGCATCAAAGAGCATTTCCCCTGAGCACACCCAGGCCTGATGGGAATGTTCTCCTCCTGGGGAACAGAGAAGCTTCTCAGGGAGGTAATTACTTTGTTCTTCTTACCTCGGGACTTAATTTTGAGGTTTGCTTGAGGCTAACAGCATTTAATCTTATCAGATCTTCTTAATCTCCTTTTCCTCCCTCTAATGATGGTGCAAATAAGATTTGCAACTTCTTTTAACTGCTGTCTCTCTAGGAATGCATCAGTGGAGGTGCAAAATGCAGTAGGATCTTCTTAGATCTGTAGATTGGCCTGTAACTGTGGCATTGTCCCCTGTACATGCCTTGGAAATAACTTCTAGGTTAGAAGGGGTTTTGGTGTGCAATGTGATCTCCTCTTGCAGCAGGGGTGTGCTGTTAGATTTGTCACAAGTGGGGAGGTCAAAGCCAGCCCTGCCCTCTCTGTGCTTGGTTTGCTGGGCTCTTCCTCACCCTCTGAGCGCCAGGGAGTCTCTGTGCCTGGCACAGCCTCAGGCTGGCACCAGCTTGGAGCCAGGCTCGGGCACTGGGGCAGCTTTCAGCACATGGAGGTGGACTTGGAAGAGAGGAGGAGAAGGTGAGTGTGCTCCAGGAGAGATCCCTAGAGGTGTGGTGGCAGAGGACAAACAGCTGGAGCTGCTGGAGCTCAAACCCAGCCCAGCTGTCCTGCTTTTCCTTGCTGCAGCCCTCCTGTGCATGGCTGGAGCTGGTGGGCATCACTGGACAGGGCACCTGGGAGAGGCACAGTGCCCCTGCCTGCCTGGGCAGGCGGTGTCACCCCTCTGTGCCCCCTTCCTCAGCACAGGAGTCCTGCTCTGCTCCCTCTGGGGTGTGCAGAGGGGCCCAGAGGAGCTGGGCAGGCTCTGGGGCTCAGCAAGGGGAAACCACTTTTACCTTCTTCCCTAACTTCAACCAGGGCTGTCCCTGCACAGAAACACTGAGAGCTGGCCAGGTAATCCAAACTGGCACAGGAATTGCCCCTCCTGGGGGCACTGAGCATGTCCTGGCAGTGAGGGTGGATGTGGAGTGCTTTGGGTGCTGTGCTTCCTGAGGCAGCCACTCCTGCCCTCCCCACGGAGGCTGTGCTCCCACAGGGGACACTGCTGTGCTCTCACTGGGGACACTGGGTGTGCTCACTGGGGACACTGCTGTGCTCACAGGGGACACTGCTGTGCTCACAGGGGACACTGCTGTGCTCTCACTGGCGACACTGGGTGTGCTCTCACTGGGGACACTGGGTGTGCTCACAGGGGACACTGCTGTGCTCACAGGGGACACTGCTGTGCTCACTGGTGACACTGCTGTGCTCTCACTGGCGACACTGGGTGTGCTCACAGGGACACTGCTGTGCTCACACTGGGGACACTGGGTGTGCTCACACTGGGGACACTGGGTGTGCTCACTGGGGACACTGCTGTGCTCACACTGGGGACACTGAGTGTGCTCACTGGGGACACTGAGTGTGCTCACTGGGGACACTGCTGTGCTCACAGGGGACACTGGGTGTGCTCACAGGGACACTGCTGTGCTCACTGGGGACACTGCTGTGCTCACAGGGGACACTGCTGTGCTCACAGGGGACACTGCTGTGCTCACTGGGGACACTGCTGTGCTCTCACAGGGGACACTGCTGTGCTCACTGGGGACACTGCTGTGCTCTCACTGGGGACACTGGGTGTGCTCACACTGGGGACACTGCTGTGCTCACAGGGGACACTGGGTGTGCTCTCACAGGGACACTGGGTGTGCTCACAGGGGACACTGGGTGTGCTCACAGGGGACACTGCTGTGCTCTCACAGGGGACACTGGGTGTGCTCACTGGGGACACTGCTGTGCTCACAGGGACACTGCTGTGCTGTCACAGGGGACACTGCTGTGCTCTCACAGGGACACTGGGTGTGCTCACAGGGACACTGGGTGTGCTCTCACAGGGACACTGCTGTGCTCACAGGGGACACTGCTGTGCTCACAGGGACACTGCTGTGCTGTCACTGGGGACACTGCTGTGCTCTCACAGGGACACTGGGTGTGCTCCCACTGGGGACACTGCTGTGCTCTCACTGGGGACACTGGGTGTGCTCCCACAGGGGACACTGGGTGTGCTCCCACAGGGGACACTGCTGTGCTCACAGGGGACACTGCTGTGCTCTCACAGGGGACACTGCTGTGCTCCCACAGGGGACACTGGCTGTGCTCACAGGGGACACTGCTGTGCTCCCACAGGGGACACTGCCATGGGTGGTGGCTGTCCTATGGGAGCTCTGGCTGTCCTTGTGCTCTTGGCTCAGCATGGGGAGCTGGATGAGGAGAGCTGGGTGGGAGAGCAGCTCAGAGGGACGTGGCCTTGTTCATGGAGTGCTGGTGATGTGTGTGTGCACCCAGAGCAGAGCAGTGCCCGTGCCTGGGGTTTGGGGCTTGGCCCTTTGTCTAGAGAAGGCTCAGGGTGAGCTGCTGGAGGCTGGCAGGACATGGCCTGAGCACTGCCAGCACCCAGCCCTGCCCTGGGGGCTCCCTGGCCCTGGCTGCAGGCAGCTGCTGGGAGCCATGGCAGTGCTGAGAGTCTTGGCAAGTTCCTAGTGTGGATTTTGCCTCCAGTGCCAGCATTGGGAAGCACACTGAAATGAATTAAGATGCCTAGAGGAAAGCCAAAGTCTCCCCATGGCTCCTGCTGGAGGCACTCCCACCAGAATGCTGAAGAGCTGCAGTGTCCCTCAGTGCCTGCATCAGCTCTGGGCTGTAAGTCACACTGGGATGGGAGCATTCTCTGGGCTCCCAGGAGATGTGCATGGAGTAAATCAATGCATGCACCTGTACAGCTGTAACTGTGCAGTGCATTAACAATGCATTGCAGCTTATCTTGCTCTGTGAGCTGGCTGTGGGAAGAGTTCAGAGCTGCAATGGCTGGGCCTGCAAGGACAGGGCTGTTCTTTCCCACTGCTGCTGGTCAGTTTTGAACAGGGACGTGGCTTTTCTTTGGTTACAGTCTGCTCTAAATGGTTAACAACTCTTGGTTAACAGCTCTGCTCCTGCCAGCTCTGAGCCTGGCCCTGTGTGCCAGCACAGCCCATGCAGGATGGCAGCAGTGCCAGCAGCAGTGCCAGCAGCACAGTCCCTGTGCCACGTCCCTGTGCCAGCCCCGCTGTGCCACAGCTGCTGCTGGGTTTGGCCCTGGTGCTGTGCCTGGCATTGCTGCTCAGCTCCTGGGGTTTTAGTGTGCTGTGCCAGGCTGGGCAGAGGTGAGAGTGCCTGTCCAGTGTCCCTTGTGCAGGGCTCGTGGCCTGCCTGGCCCCCAGCCCTCCCTGGCTCCTGGGTTCCCTCTGCTGCAGCAGGGGATGCTGGAGGCTCAGCAGTCACACATCCTGCTGGCTCTTGCCCACAGATTTCATCGGTGTGACTTGGCTTTCTGGCTCATAGGTGAGCGAAAAAGAAACAAAAGAATTTTCTCTCTTTCGTTGCTTCTTTCTTTGATTTGGTTATTGGATTTGATTTGGTTTTCACTTGTGTGGTGTGAAGTGGTGACAGGTCACTAGAGCTGATGTGCAGCCTCACAGAGCCACAGAGCTTGGGTGCCTGAGGAGAATGAGACCTCCTGTGCTAGACCCAGCTGTGGGATCAGAGAAATGCTGGCAGAGGCTGGAGGGAGGTTGCACTGCTGAGCTCTCCCTCCGTGCTGGAGCTCGTTATCTGGGGCAGGGATGGTGCTGCAGGGCCTGGCACAGGGAGAGGAAGATGATGGTGCCAGCCTGGGCTGGGGGAGGCAGGCCAGACCCCAGAGCCCCTGCCTGACACATGATGGGTGTAATGACCATTTTTTCACACTCTGATGCTCACAAATTGGTACATTTTAATCTGTTGAGCTTTGTTGGGACTTTGGGGGGCTGAGTTGTATTTGGAGAGAAAAGATTCCCCTTCCTCCAGCTGTGCTGAGCTGCAGGAGGATCCTGCAGTGCCTGGAGGCTGCAGCCAGGCTCAGATCACTGTCAGTGCTCTGCTGGGAGGAAAGCCACCCAGGCAAACACAGTGGGTAACTTGGCAGCCAAGGAGTGGATGGTTTGGGAATTAACAGCACTTTTATCAGCAGACTTTGGTGTGTGTATTCCCAGGCTGCTTGATTGCTCAGGGCAGGGCTGCTTTACTGGTCCAGCACTGCTTATTGCAACTCATTACTCTCAGGGGTAATCAGGCCTTGGGGAGGATGTTTGCAATCATGAGCTGCTGCTCTGGAGCTGGGGCCCTGTCAAACCCGTTATCTTTGGATATATCTGTTCCCACGAGGGTGGAGCCAGGTCCTGGCCCAGCAGAGGACAGGGCTGGGAGCTCTCAGCTGCTCCAGAGGGAACCACGGCAGTCATGGCTCCACTCGAGTCTTCTCCTGTCCCTCTGGGCTGCCCCTTGCCTTTGGGATGGGTGATTCCTGTCTCCAGGAGCCCCACTGCTCTTTGCATGTGCCACTCCCCAGGGCCCAGGTGTCCTGAGCTGCCTGGGGACAGGTCCCATGGGAAGCCATCTGAGCACTCAAATCGAGAAAACAAATGTCTGCTCTTTTTTTATCTTTTTGTTTTAATCTGTGGGGGTTTTTTTTGGAACTGGCAAATCCAAAGAAACACTAATCAGGGTGTGGGGGAAGAGCTTTGCTGTGAGTAATGAGGTTGGTTCCTGCAGGGTTTTGCTTAGATAAGCAACTTCATCAAATCATGGATGATACCTGATGTTTTGGGCTATTAATGCTGGATTTACTCCTACAGCAGGTCCAAAAAAAGGTAATTGTGTGTGTGTGTGTGTGTGTGTGTGTGTGTGTGTGTGTGTGTGTGTCTCATTACCCTGCAGTTTTGTAGATCAGCTCCATGGTAAAGGAAGAAGCTGAACAAACAACTGGGAAAGCTGTGAGATGCTTAGATTAGGGCAGCTGCCTGGTGAGGAAGTTTGTGCTTGTGTTTAATCAGTGATGTTGCCTGTGTAGGGCTCAGGCTCGGCCTTGTCAGCCGCTGGGCCTGTCAAGAAGAGAGATTTGGAAGCAAGACCAGGGAGAAGTGTACATACATATCTCAATCTTATTTTTAAATATGTATTGTATGTGTTAAAATGGCCTTCCTGATTTTCCTTGTGCTTTGCTGCTTTATTAAGGGGAGTGATGTGACTTAAACTGAGGCTTCCTGCACTTTGGGCAATGGCCTTCTCTGTGAGCCGAAACAGAAGGAAAATGGTTTGCCCAGGGCAGGTAATCCTGACCATCACAAGGACATGGAGGGACAGGACACAGGGAATGGCTCCCACTGCCAGAGGGCAGGGATGGATGGGATATTGGGAATGAGGAATTGTTCCCTGTGAGGGTGGGCAGGCCCTGGCACAGGGTGCCCAGAGCAGCTGTGGCTGCCCCTGGATCCCTGGCAGTGCCCAAGGCCAGGCTGGGCAGGGCTGGGAGCAGCCTGGGACAGTGGGAGGTGTCCCTGCCATGGCAGAGGTGGGATGGGATGAGCTTTAAAGCCCTTCCAACCCAAACCATTCTGGGATTTATGGTTCCCACCATGAGCAGCTGCAGGTTGGAGGGAAGACAGGACAGCTTTCCTTCCCTGCCAGTCCCTGGGACACCCACCGCCTTCCAGCACTGCTCTGCTCTCTGGGAAAGCTCCCAGAGGTTTGGGAAGAGGCCCCACAACTTGTTGCTATCAGAGAAATCTCTCTGACACAGCAGGAATAAAAACAAAGAGCTCTTCTTCAGTGTTTACTTTTATTTTTAGAGGACAATAAGCGAGCGGAGGGCTCTGGGGCGGAAATGATGGCTCCCGAGTCCAGACCCCCCCTCCGCCCTCGCCAGGAAGCTCACGCTGCACGTGCGCCCGCCTGGGATGCTTGGAGACAAAGAGTTTCTTGATGCTTTTTTTTCCTCCCCCCTCCAGTTCTCTTGCCCATAGGCAGAGAGGATTTGCTTGCTGACATGCTGGAGTCTCGCAGGGAGCAGGGCTCCGGGTGCTGGGGCAGCACAGCTGTGCCAGGCCGTGTCTGTGAGCAGCCCTGGCTGCAGGCAGAGCTTCCCGATTCTTCTGTTTCCCTGCATCAGTGAATTCAGCTCTGGCTGTGTGCTGCTGGTGATGAGGACAGGAGGCTGAGGTGGCTCCCACACCCCTCCATCAGTCCAGCCCTCCTTGCTGGATGGAGCTGAGCCTCAGCCTGGCGAGGGCTCCCGGAGCAGGATGAGTACGTGGCCTTGTTTCTCTTGTAGACCTGTTTGTTTCTCCCATAGACCTGTTTGTTTCTCTCAAAGCCCCATTTCTCTCGTAGCCCTGTTTGTTTCTCTTGTAGCCCTGCTTCTCTCCTGGTTCTGTTTCTGTGGTAGCCCTGTTAGTTTCTCTCGTGGCCCTGTTTCTCTCCTAGCTCTGTTCCTCTCCCAGCCCTGTTCCTCTCCCAGCCCTGTTCCTCTCCCAGCCCTGTTCCTCTCCTAGCCCTGTTTCTCTCCCAGCCCTGTTCCTCTCCTAGCCCTGTTTCTCTCTTAGCCCTGTTTGTTTCTCTCCCAGCCCTGTTTCTCTCTTAGCCCTGTTTCTCTCTTAGCCCTGTTTCTCTCTTAGCCCTGTTTCTCTCCCAGCCCTGTTTGTTTCTCTCCTACCCCTGTTTCTCTCCTAGCCCCCTTTGTTTCTCTCCCAGCCCTGTTTGTTTCTCTCCTAGCCCTGTTTCTCTCCTAGCCCTGTTTCTCTCCCAACCCTGTTTCCCTGGCTCCTTTGCTGTGCCCTGGGGGCCGCGGTGTTGCTGGGGAGCTGCAGGGCTGTGTGGCAGCGTGGCACGGTGAGAGGGGTTTGTGTGAGGCTCCTTTGTGCTGCTTCTGGCCAGGAATCACTGACAGCTCCTGTGGTGCCTCTTTTCTTCTTCCACCAAGAAGAGGTGCCGTGAACAGCCAAGCTGAAAACTGAGGAATGTTCTCCTTGCCGTGCTGTGGCCAGGATCGGGCTGTGTTGATCAGGCAGACAGCCCAGCCTGGTCCTCAGGACCATGTGCTCCTCCTCGGGGAGCGGGGCTCTGCCCAGGGACACACCCGGTGCCTTGGTTGGAGCTGTGTGAGTTACGGAGCTTGTGTTCCATGGGGGTTGGAGTTTTCTCTGTGCCTGTGATGTCTCTTCTGTGTCTGTGGCAGAGGAACTCAGTTTGAAGCCAACCCTGTGCAGGGGCAGCCCTGGTGTGCCAGGTGCAATGGGCCCTGTCCTGCCATGGTGCTGAGAACAGCTTGGCAGGGCTGTGGCTGGGCCACAGACAGAGAATTCCTGTTTGTGCACAACAGCAGCAAAGGCTCTTTGATGCAGCCTGTGACTGTCATAGCGTGGCACGGTCCCTGCTCTCCATGCTCTGCTCCCCCTGCACAGCTCCAGCTGGGATCTGCAGTGTCTGGAGCCAGCTCTGACAGCAAAGGGCTGTCTGCCTGTGTGAGGAGGAGGAGGCTGGTTGGGAATGAAATGGAAGAGCTGCTGCTGCTTTTGGGGACATGGTGATGCAGCCCACCCTGCCTGCCTTGCCAGGGTGTGGCTCCATCCAAACAGGCAGCTGGGTGCCTGGTATGGCTCGTCCTGCCTTGCTCTGCATCCTGAGAGACTGCGTCTGGCCTTTAATGAGTTTTCTCCATCCCCTCGGGTTGGCAGGCAAGGGAGCAGCTCGTTGCTGAGTGCTTGCCAATCCTAACAGAGCGAGTGTTCGATATGGATGTGCAGCAATGCCCGTTCCTGCCGGGCAGCAGCGTGGAGGGCAGGCTGGGGAGCAGCAGGGCTCTGCCCTCCCTGCCTGGCAGAGCTGGAGGGTGGCAGGCAGTCTCTGGAGCTATCAGTCCTTCCCACTGAGCTCCTCCAAAGGCCTTTGCCTCTGTGGGATGTGGGTTAATCCCTGTTCTTGGATTCTGGCTCATCCCCTGTGCCGCTCTGCTCTTGGAGGGTCTAACCCACAGCAGAGCAGCAGCCTTCTCAACCCAAGGTCCCTCTGACCTCAGCCCAAGGGGTTTAAATAAGGCTGTGTGTGCAGCACTGTCTGGCTGCTGTCTTGCCCCTCTGTGTAGCATTGAAGAGATGCTGTGTTGTACTGCCCTGTTGAGTCGTGGATGTGTATCCCTTCCTGTGGACAAGTGCAGCCCTGCTCCCTCCCTGAGCTGGGGGACACTTTATAACTCCCAGCAGTCCTCTGCCAGACCCCCACCCCGAGCTGGCTGTGGCTGTGCTGAGAGTTTCAGGCATTGCTCTTATTCCATGTGCAGCCTGAAAGTTTCTCTGTATTTTGTTTTCATCCTGTATCTTTCCCAGGTGCCTGCCCTTGGAAAGGGTGGGGGAATTTGGCAGCTTGGGCAGCCCCTTTGAGGGCTGCAGGGCTGGGCAGTGCATGTGGCATCAGTGCTGTCCCTGCCCAGGACAGGGGGCTCCTGCTGTGGTGTGAAGCTTTCCCTTCTCACAGCGGGGTGGGTGGGCAGGGATTGGGAGCCCTGCCCTGGGGCAGCTCCTGCCAGCTGCTCTGGGGCAGGGTGGCTGCAGAGGCTGGCACGGCTGTGCCTCCCTCCTCCTGTCCAAGCAATGACTGGGTAAGTCTCATTTCCTCCTCGTTCAGTGCTTGGCTGGTGGCACACACAATAGTTAAGGGCACAAAACTCCTTCAGTGACTATGAATGAAAAGGAAGACCAGACAAACAAAGCTAACCCAAGCTCCCAGGAATTCCTGAATGGTCTGCATTTGCTCTTGGCAAAAGGGGGTTTTCTTTCCTTTCTTTTGAAGGAACCTGCTGAATTTGTTCATTTCCTGGCTTGCTTGGCTGGGACCATTTCATGCAAAGAAGTCAAAATCATTGATGTAGCCAGGCCAGTGATCCCCATTCTGCAAACACTGCAGAAGATTTGGCTAAAAATGCAGTGACTGAGCCCTGTATGAGCTCAACCCTCTTTTGTGAGAGAAGACAGGTGGGGCTGTTCCTCTAAGGGATCTTGTGTGGGCTGTGGGTTTGCATCCCTGGCTGTCAGTGCTGATGTCCCACAGTATGGAATAAATCCTCTGCAGGGAGCAGCTGCTGCCAGACCCTGGGACCAAACCTGCAGTGAGCATCCTTCTGGTCCTGTGCACATCTGGACAGTTTTACTTCATCTGATAGAACAATTTCCCAAGCCTGTGGTAGCATGGGAAAAGTGGAAGGAGTAACCCAGGTTTTGTGGCAGCAGAGCTTTGCTACCCTTTGGCTCTGTCCTGCAGTGACAGCAGCAGGGAACCTTTCCCAAGGTGGGTTTGTGCCCAGGCACCCTCTGTGCAGAGGGAAAAGCCAGGTGCCTCTCCAAAGGCAGAAGTGTGGGTGCTCATAGCTTCCTGCATGTACTTTCCTCAACCTCTTGGCCTGTTCTGGACAGCAAACCTCTGGCCAGAGGTGCTGAAAATCAATCTAGCCTTGTCCCATGAAGGAGATGTGTTGCTGTGGCAAAACCTGGTTTTGCATGGATTTGGGAGGAGTGCTGGGAACCACTCCTTCCCACCCTGAGTGCTGTGGTTGTTCCCTATCCACAGCTGCCACAGGTGGGTTTTGAAGTGCTCAGCACCCACAGGAATCTGGTGTGTAGCTCTGATGTCAGCTCTGGCAGTGAGCCCTGCCCATGTGAAGGGGTTTGGCCCCAGGTGGGCTCATCTCTGGCTGGAGAGCACAAATTAAAGCACAGGAATTGCACTTAAAACATCAAAAAATGCTGTTTTACTGGGCTAGTCTCAGAGAGGTTGTGGAGTCTTCAGCCTTGGAGATATTCAAAACTCAAGTAGAAGCTGTCCTGAGCAGCTGTGGCTGGCCCTGCTGGGAAGGGTCTGGACTGGGGGATCTCCAGAGGCCCCCGCTACCCTCAGCCCTACCATGATCTTCATTCCTGAAGCAGTGTCTGGAGCTGGCTCCTGTGGCTGCCACCATTTGAGGAACATCTCTTCCCTACCTTCCTTCCTTCCCTCAGGGGCTGCTGGTCCCTGCAGGCTGAATGTGAGTCCCAGAGTGCCCTGCAGCCAGGAGGGACAGCCAGGAGGGACAGCCATGGCCTGGGCTGGCTGGGCCAAGTGAGGGAGGGGATTGTCCCTGGCTGGGGCAGCCTCACCTCCAGGGCTGGGGGCACTTTGGGGCACCACAGTATCAGAAGGGTCTGTGACTGTTGGAGTGTCCAAGGAGAGGGATGTGAGGGTGGGGAAGGGTCTCCAGGGGAAGCCATAGGAGGAGCAGCTGAGGGCACTTGGCCTGTTCAGCTGGAGGAGAGGAGATGGAGCACAGAGCTCACTGGGGCTGCAGCTCCTCCTGAGAAGCAGCTCCACTCTCTGCTCTGTGACCAGGGACAGGGCCCAGGGAATGGCTGGAGCTGTGTCAGGGCAGGTTTAGGTTGGATCTCAGGAAAGGTTCTTCCCCCAGAGGGTGCTGGCACTGCCCAGGCTCCCCAGGGAATGGGCACAGCCCTGAGGCTGCCAGAGCTCCAGGAGTGTTTGGACAATGATCTCAGGGGTGCACAGGGTGGGATTGTTGGGGTGTCTGTGCAGGCCAGAAATTGATTCTTGTGGGTCCCTTCCAGTTCAGGATATTCCATGGCTCTGTGGTTTTGCTCCTCAGCAGCACAGGCCCCACATGTCTGTCGGTGTGTGGGACTGTCACAGAGTGCCTCATTCCCTTTGGTGTTGTCCTCTGCCTCCACAAACCTCCCTCCCTGGCTGCAAGAGCAGCACAGGTGAAGAGCAGAGTCACTGGGGAGAGAAGTGATGACCAAGCTCCCCTTTGGCTTGGTCAGGATGCCCTGGATGGCCTTGGCAGTTGCACTCATCCCAATTGCTGCACTCTTTTTGTCTGCATCTTGCCTTTTAAATTTCTGCAATCTGCATCACTTGAGTGTGCAGAAGTTTTCTTCCAGACTTTCTTCTTTGTCAGAAATGTGATGTTTCCCCTGCACTTTGGGAGCCCAAGGATGCCTCAGCTTTGTTTCAGCTTTCCAGGCAAGCAGGGAAGAGCATCCCTTGGCTGAGAGATGCTCACCAAGTGAGCAGAGAGCAGTTCTGTAATGAGCTGCCTGCCTTGCCCTCAGGGTGTTTCTGATCGGCTGCTGTGTGGGGAGGGTGGCCAGGAGGGGCAGATGGAATGTTTTATTTGCAGGTTAGTTTAAGGTAAATCAGAGAGCTGCTCTGCAGCCTCCACTTTCCAATCTCTCATTTGCCCAAGTGTTTCTTAACATTGGGTAATGAACTGGAAGATTTGTTCAGTGCTTAAGGGCAAACCCCATTTGCTGTGTTGCAATAAAATTTCCTTGACACCTTTCTCCATGTCAGACACAGTGATTCGATCCATAACTGCTTGGGTGAGGTTGTAGCCTCCAATTTACAACCAGAAAAATAATTCTGGCTGAAACAGGGGTTTCCAGGCTTCCACCTGTGAATTGTCATAAAATCACAGAAGAGACCCTAAAGATCACCTCATTCCACCCCCTTGCAATGGGCAGGACATAATGGCCTGGAGTTCATATGATTTTTCTGAGGGTAAGTAATTCTTGGAAGATGCTTTCTGCTGCCTTGGCAGCCCCAGCTGGGCCAGGAGTGAGGGAAGCAGTTCACTTGGTTGTGTGCATTAATTCAATTTCAGTCCTGGCTGGCTGAGAGCAGGAGCCCTGATTAGCAGGTGTGACTAAGGATGTGATGCAAATATTCCTTTTGCATCAGTGTCCAGCTCTAGTGAAGCAAAATAATGATGTGCACATCATGGTCTCAGTTGTGTTTTTTCCCCCACAAATTTGCTTTGCATGTAAATGCTGGAGCAGCAGCAGTTCCACAGTGGAGACTGAAGCCAGGCTCAGATTAGTCTGAAATTCAGTGATGCTGAAAGCTGGCAGACAACTTTTTCTGTCTGTCACAGGGAGAATGTGCAACAGGCAGTGAGTGACAGGCATGTCAGGGCCTGGGGGCTAAAAGCACAGGTGTCATGAGCTGAAACAGGGAAAAATGGAGCACTCGTGCACAAAAAGCACTGAGAGGCCTCTTTTTAGTGGGTGAGTTTTTCCTCTTTTATCCCTAATGGAGGAAATCTTGATGCTGAAGGTTTCTGTGCCTGACCCTGTACTCGCTGGTATTTGCTGACAAAATCCCAGCGAGCATCCCTCAGGGGAGCTGCCCCATGCCATGAGAGGGGCTGTGGCTCCCACTGGCCAAGGCTCCCTGTGTTCCCCTGGGACAGCAACCCCTTCAGCCCACAGCAGAGTCTGCTGATGGTGTCACCCCTTTAGCCCTTGTCCTTCCCAGCTCCGTTCTCTCTGCAGTGCAGGCTGGCCCAGCACAGGTGCTGGGCTTTCCCCCCTATAGTGTGGCTGATCCTCACCAGTTCCCACTGCTGGGGGAGGGTTTCTCCTTCCCCAGCAGTTTGTCTTTGTGCTTTGGCTCCTGAACAGGGCACATCACCTCTCCTGACACCCCAGGCTGCAGGCTAACAAGCACGGGGCCATGTAATTAATAAATGACCATCAACATGGCAGTGAGTGAATGCATAGGGCACTCTTGCCAAGCTGTGCATGTCTGCTGGGGTCAGGAGGAAGCACAAATAAATTTTGGCTGCTGGTGCCAAATAGAGGGGAGAAAGGATATATGAATGTGGAAGCCCATAGTTCCTATTCACACATCTGCTTTTTACTGCTGAATAAGAAATTAATGTAATCCATTAGCTAATGCAATCTCTCATCAGTCCAGTGATTGATAATCATCCCAAAAGAGGGCAGCACGTCCTGCTTTAATGTCAGAGCAAGAAAGGGAGGTTTATCTCCTCACAGATAGAAACTCGGGCTCATGGCTGCTGGGATCATAGAATCTGAAATGGTTTGGGTTGGAAAGGACATTAAAGATCATCTCATTCCACCCCTTGCCATGGGCTGGGACACCTTCCACTATCCCAGGCTGCTCCAAGCCCTGTCCAACCTGGACACAACCAGGACCCACAGCCCTGCTGGGTTCCCTGCAGCCCTGCCAAAAAGTGCCTTGGACACTTCCAGGGATCCAGGGGCAGCCACAGCTGCTCTGGGCACCCTGTGCCAGGGCCTGCCCACCCTCATGGGGAAGAGTTTCTTCCCAGTATTTGATCTAAACCTTCCATCCTTCATGTTAAGGCCATTAAGTTCCTCTGAACTGAGCTCATTGCTCAGGCCTGAGAGGGGGTGAGCTGAAGCTGCTGGGTGGGACAGTGCTGGAGCAGAGGGCCCTGGGGTTCCTGCCCCTGTGTGGCTGGGAGGTTTAGCTGTGCTGGGCGTGGGGCTGCTCTCCTGTGCAGGACTCAGGTGTCACTCCCCTGTCACTGAGTGCTGCTGGTGTGTGGGGATCACCCAGGGCAGGCTCTCCGTGCCTCTGCCCTTGCAGGGGCACAGGCTGGCTGGCAGGCACAGCATGGGTGGCTGTGTGCTGGCACATGGACTCTGGGCTGCCCAGAGCCCAGGAGCTGGGGCTGTGACAGTCCCTGGGGTGAGGGAGGGGATGGACCCTGCAAAGGGCCAGTCAGGCCTGCTCCCTGAGGAGTGAGAGCCAGGTACTGTCAATGTGACACTCTTGCTGCAGTGGTTGAACACATCTGTTTAATCTCCGCCCATGACATCACTTTCCAGAGTGGGGAAAACTGTTTTCCTGATTCCCTTTATATTTGGTGTTGTTTTTTGCATTAAGCTGCAGGGGGAGTTTGCCTTTTCAGGGAGGATCCCTTTGGAATCGTGCTGGCTGAGCTGTCCTGCCTGTTCAGCAGCCATCAGTGACCACTGCTAAACATTCCCACCTGTGAGATCCATGCTGAGGTCACTGCAGAGTGACCCCAGGGCTGTGGGGGTGAAGGCAGGGTGCTGTTGTTTGTCATGGGCAGCAGTGAGGACAGGCTGCTGGCTCGCTGCAGGCAGCAGAGCTGGGAAATGAAGGAAGTGGGATTAAACCTGTTGTCCCTGGGGATTTGCTTTTCTGCATATGGAAATCATTGCTGGCAGGGATGTGAAGTGCAAGTGTTGGGGAGGGGCAGGATGGGCCAGGTCCAAGGGCAGGAGCACAGGCCCTGCTTTTCTTTGGTCCCCAGAAGGAACTCTTTGGCTCTCTGCCAGTCTGGGGGCAAAAGAAAAACATGGACGATAAAGGGATTTAAGCTGGGATGTGTCAAACCATACAAGAGGAGGGGCTACCAGAGAGCTGGAGAGAGAGTTGGGACAAGGGCCTGGAGTGATGGAACAAAGGGAATGGCTTCCCACTGCCAGAGGGCAGGGATAGATGGGATATTGGGAATGAGGAATTGTTCCCTGTGAGGGTGGGCAGGCCCTGGCACAGGGTGCCCAGAGCAGCTGTGGCTGCCCCTGGATCCCTGGCAGTGCCCAAGGCCAGGCTGGGCAGGGCTGGGAGCACCTTGGGGTAGGGGAAAGTGTCCCTGCCATGGCAGAGATGGAATGAGATGAGTTTTAATGTGCCTCCCAACTCAAACCCAAACCATTCTGTGACTGTATGAAACCCCCTGTCTTGGTCTTCTGTTGCTGTGAGAGTGCTCTCATGGCCCTCTGTGTGCTCCAGGCCCTTGCATGAGGGGATACCTGTGAGGGGCCCCTACCTGGGCTCATGAGTGGGGCAGCAGGAGAAGGGGGTGTTGGACACTTCTGCTGCTCTCTGCACATGGGTGACCATCTCCAATGAAAAGCAGCCCAAGCACTGCTCCAGTGGTGGAACTATCCCCCATCTTCTCCCCAAAGCTAACTTTGCCTTAGCACACACAAAGGCGGGTCTGTGTCCCTGCCTTGGCAGGCTGGTCCTGGCCCAGCGGTGGCTTTGTGTGCCCCGGAGGTGCAGATGGGCTGCAGTCAGTGGCTGTCAATGTGCCATTGTCTGTGGCCTCCCTCGGGGGACGGGCAGGGGGTGCTGGCCGTGCCCCCCTTGTGCTGCTCTGGGTCCCGGCACTGCCTGAGGGCACAGAGCTGCTGTGCTGGCCCCCTCTGTCCCCCAGGGTCCCCTTGCTCCTGCAGGACCTGTCCTCTGGCTGCCCCCCCACAATGGGAGCAGGGAGGAGGGTTCATCCCAAGAGCACGTGGTGCTGCTCAGATGGCATTGCACCAGCCTCAGCCTTTGCCATCTGCACTGCTGCCATGTGGGTGAGAGAAAGGTGTTCTCTTATTGTTGTTATCATATTTCTAGAGTCCCATACCTTCTGGGTGGGTTTCTCACACACAGCTCTTCTCAGCAGTGTTACTCCTGCTTCTTCATCAAGGCTCTTCCTGACTGCCCAACCCACCCCCTTTTATCCCAGTTATCTTCACTAGCCACAGCTGCCACCCAATTAAGGACATCACAGCTGCAGCCCATTTAGAACAATTAGGATCGGGGCAAGGCCACTTATACAGTACATATATTTTACTAGGACTCCTACTATAGAAAGGGATGTGGGATATCCCCATTCCAGCAGGGTTTCAGAGCTCCTGCCATGGGACAGAGGGATGGAACCCCTTGGAAAGTGTCTGCCCCACCATGTGTAGGGACCAACTCTCTGCATTGTTGCTCCCTGTGCTCTCCCTTTGTCTATGTCTGTCTCAGACTGCAGGAACAGAAGGTGGAAAAACCAACCTGTGAATAGTGCAGGGACAAGCTGGGGGTGCTGGGGCTGGGACAGGGCCTTGGTGGATGTGGATTCACACAGGGCCTTGGGGGATGTGTGCTGTAGGTTCTCCAGGTGCAAGGATGGACTGCAGTGTCCCTCTGGTTAACCCAAAGGAAGAGACAAGCAGGTTTGTGGTCAGGGAGAGCATGGGAGGAGCTGCCTGTGGACAACATGGTCTTTGTGACTGCTGTGAGAAGAGGTGGCACAAAGCAGCATGTGTCAGGTGGGCACAGCATGGGCTGTGTCCCTTGCCTGCTTCCTGCCAGCCTCTCTCTTTGGGTCTGCCTGTGAACTCCTCCTCAGCTGCCCAGAGGTTGTAGGAACGGGGGTCAGGGATGTTTTAATGCCTGAGCAAAGGTGAGAACAGGTTTCTGTGGGTTCCTCTGCCCCAGGCTCCTAGCAGGATCCCGATCCCTCTGTGTTTCCTTCCTGCATCCTGTCTGCATGGGGATGCTGGGGGTGTCTGGCAGCTGTCACTAGAGCCCTCTGCCCCCTTTCCATGCTCCCACAGTGGAGTTTCAGGGTGAGCTCTTTCCTTGAGAACTGGGAAACTGCAAGCACTGCCCCTGTCTGTGATCCCCCATGCAGCCCCCCTGCTTTCCCCATGAAGGTGGGAGGAGAGGAGGGAGTAGCAGGAGACTGGAGCTGTTTCAGAGTGGGTCCCCAGGAGGGAAGAGATTTATGTCCCCATGGTGTGTGGGCTAGGCACTGCTGCTCCTATGGCTCTGGCACTTGTGGGGACTGGGATGCACTGCTGGAACACCTCACCTGTGCTTAATCCTCTACCCTGTCCTGACCCCACTGCCTTCTTCCACCCCACCTCTCTGTGCTCTCTTCACTCAGCACCAGACTGTCCTGGGTGGCCAAATGTCTGTATCTATCTCATGGAACTTGATCTTCTTCAAGAATTACTTCATCATTTTCACAAGGGTTGTCTCCTGAGGAGGGCAGACCTCGTGCTTTTGGAGCATTGGGTACAGCTCCTGCTGAAGGAGCATCTGTCCCCCAGTGCCCTGTGGGAGTTGCTGCTGTCCCTTGTGCCCGGGCACCTGCCTGCCCTCTGTGCTGCTGGGCACGGTGGTGGATGGTACCATGTGCGTGGGCTGATGGAGGCTTTACAGAGGCTGCTCTTCCTCTGGTGCTGTGAAATCTGGTGCTCCTGGGGTTTGTGCTGTGAGCTCCATGCCTGGGTTGCAGCTCTGGGGAGAGGGAAAATGCCTCTGCAGAAGATGGTGGTTAAGACATCAAAGGCATTGAAGCGGGAGGGAAGTAACAAATGCAATTGTCATGGGGTGCTTCCCTCTCAGTGCTGGGTGTGAGCTGAATGAGATGGAGAGAGATGCTGTGCACAGAAATGTGCTCTGGTGGTGTCAGAGGCAGCTGAGGTGTCAGAGATGTCAGGATGACAAGGTGTGATTCCCATCTAAGCTCTTGCTAGGAGGCGCTGGCTCTGGCAGGGAGAGGCAGAGCAGAGTGCTAATCCCTTGGGAATGAGCAGGAGGCACAGCACTAGGGCTCCTTTTCCTTTTTCTCCCTCCCCAGTGCTTGTAGTTCTGACCTAGAAATTCCTTACTACATTTGCTGAGCTGGCTTAGTTAAAGACTTGACAAATTTCTGGAGGATTAATTATTCAGAGAGTGTGGTGAGGGAGGGTAATGTCTACTCCTAGCACTGTAGGCCAACCTGCTCAGGGTTCCTGGCCTGGGGACAAGTGCTGCTCTGTCCCCAGGTGTCCCAAGGGTACATCTGCTGTGCAGGTGCCTATTGGGGAGCACCTCAAGATGTAGGTGTGTCTTGCTCTGCACCTTCTATTTGTTTTCATTCTGTTTAAGCACAAAATCTAATTCTGGTCTTCAGTGACACAACTTCAGCTCATGCTGCTGTTCCTCCTCCCTGGAGGTCCCTGTGACTGATGTCCCCAAGGCCCTGTCTCAGCCTTCCAGTCTGGGGTGGGCACCTCCACCTTGACCAGGGCCTTCACAGTGGGCCTTGGCCACAAGGATCTCTGCAGTCCCCTGGGGAGGGGCTGCCAGCAGCACATCTGCAGAGATCTGCTCTAGGGCTGGGCTTTGGGGGATCCTTGTGCCCTGTCTCTGTGGGTGGGGTGGTGCTGGTCCTCCCTGCAGATCGCTTTCCTGGCTACCCAGAGGCACTTTGGAGGGAGCCTGCAACATGCTGCAGTGTGGGTAGTACTTGTTCCTTTGAAGCCACGTTGTTGTGCTCAGGATCATTCCTCAGATGTGCAGTGACAGCAGCTGTTTTTCAGGTTGCAAACAGCTCCATGCCCTGGAGAGTGTGTGGAGGAATGTATTCCCTTGATCTCCACGGGCTCTTGATGTGCTGATGAAAGCGGGTTCCCTGTTTACCAGCAGAGTGAGGGCAGGTTGGCAGTTTCGCTCCTTTCTGTGCTTTTCCCATGGTGTTTTGGGAGGAAGCAGTGGGAAGAGGCTGTCAGCAAGCCCTTGGACCCATCTGCAGTGCTGAGGGTGACTCGTGGGCTTGGTCCTTCACTGCAGTTGTGGGAAGCTGGTGGGGAGACACAGAGCCCTGATGGGTTCCCTGCAGCCCTGCCAAAAGGTGCCTGGAGAGAACATGAGCTCCTCAGGAGAACTTCTGCAGGGAGTGATTGTGTTGCTGTCTGTTCCTCAGCACAGGGGCTCTGGCAGGAGGCTGAGTTTGTCCTGGACACCATCATACAGGCACAGCTGTCACAGCTGGAGGAGCCTGGGCCACCCAGGGTTCTGCAAACCCCCTTTTCAGAAGGCAGTGCCCAAAACATCTGTTTCCCTGACCTGTGTGAACAGGCAGCTTTGCTGGTAGTGACTGCAGTGCTTTTTGTTTGTGTTTTGGCAGAATGATTGCAATAAACAGGGAATGATTTATTAATAACCTGCAAATAGCTGCTCAGCAGCTGAGCAGGGGGATGTGTTTGTGCTCTCTCCTTGGCCACAGGGAGCTGCCAGAAGCGCCAGTGTTCAAAGCTGACTCGTTCAGCTGACAAACAGGGGTGTGCAGCTGCTGGGGCTGCTCCTGGGGCTGCAGGCACTGGGTGCTGAGGCTCTCCCCAAACCCAGCTGCTTTCATGGGGCAGCCCCGAGGCTTTGGGCAGGGTTGCTCTGCTGGATCCATGCTGGTGCTCGTAGCAGAAGAATGTGGAGGTGGGGAGTGCTCTGCCTGCAGCAGCCCCATGAGCTCTGTGAGTGCTGGGGGACATTGGTGAGGAGCTGCTGTCACCCCAAAGGGGCAACCCAGGGCAGTGCCCTGCAGCCTGCCCATGCCTCCCACACCGATGGCAGGAGTTGGCATTTCACACTAAGTCATCATCTCAGTCTGCAGGCATCTCTTTTCCAGTTTTTCCAACTTCTCTCCATGGTGGAGTTTGAAAATCTGTGAGCATCCTTGCTTGGGTCAGAGCAACTGAATTTTAGCTGTTATTTGCTTCTGTAAGTCCACCTTCATCTGGGTCCTGCAGGAGCTTTGAACCATGAGGGTTTAAAGGGAATGGGGAGGGGTTGGGAGAAGAAATGAGTGGCTCCGCTTCACCCTGCTGTGGGAAGCTGGGAGGATGTGGAGGATGAGGACAGTGGTGGGGAGTGAGCAAAGGACAGGCTGTGTTTATGGAACGGAGCCCAGCCCTGTGGCATGGGGAACGACACCACAGGGTGGTGCTTGGCTGCATGGGATGTTTCCAGAGCCAGGCTGGGACTGTGGAAGGGCCTTTCCAAGGAGCAAAGCACCATACAGCAGTGAAGGTGGTGGGGGCAGTTGCTTCAAGAACCCATCTCCAGCTGTGTGCAGCCTGTGGGAAGCAAACTGCACCAGAGTTCCACTGTAAAGGAGTGTTATCCACGAGTGTAACCTTCCTCCAGGCATGGTGTGCTTGTGAAAGCACCTGGATCTCTGCAGTGGAGCATTCAAGCCAACAGCTTCCCTTTGGCAGCTGCAAGCCCAGAGAGCTGGAAAGAATGTGAGATGTGCAGGTGGCTGGACCTGGGAAGTCACACTCAGGACCTGGAAATGCTCCCTGCATCTGTGAGCGAGCCCAGGGTGTCAGCTCTGGTTCCCTGGGCAAATTATCTGCAGGTGCCTTGTGCTGGGTGGATGGGTTTGCCCTGCAGAAAGGGCCCTGTGGATGCCAATGGGAACTCTGCTGTGGGAACTCTTCCCCTGCATCTGCTGCCCCTGGACAAGTGCAATGTTTTACTGCTCAGGTTCTGTAGTGAAGGTTAGGGGGTGTTAGAGTCTGTGCTGCTTAGGAAGTGGCACTTGCTGCACCCCTGATAATGCTGTACTAAACTGGGTTATCTCCCCAAAGCCATGAGATTCTTTAGCATATGATGTTCCTGATGCTGTGACAGCCTGTGCTCCTCTGCTCCCATCAGCCCTGGCTGAGGGAGCCAGGGTTAATTCCTGCCTGCTGTCAGAACCAGCAAGTGCTTTGGGTCCCAAAGTGCCACGGTCTGCAGGGGGACGCCTGTGTGGGACTCTCTCTTCTCTGGGAAGGAAGATCCTGTGTGGTGTTGAGGCTCCCTGCTGCCCCTGGCCTGGGGCTGTTTGTCCTGTTCCTGCAGCCTTGGGAGCCCCTGGGTTCCAGTGGGAAGCAGTGAGCGTTCCTTTGCCTCTTCCCTTGGAATCAAGGTCTGCCTGGCTCTCTGCAGGCTTGGCACGGCTGTGTCTGCACATTTTCTTTACTGCTGATGGAGCTGCTGCTTTACCCATTGGTTCCTGCACCCAGAAAGGGCTCATGAGAGCAACTGCAGCTTTTCCTCTGCTCCACAGGGCCGCTCGGGTGCCCGGCTAGCTGCACTGTTTGCTGGATTTCAGCAGATAAAAGGCACGTTTTTCTTAATAGCCTGTGTAATTTTTTCCAAAGGGACCCCTTGCATTAAATCTTTAATCCAGCCAGCTGCTAAGGGAGAAGAGTCAGTCTCCCTGCCTGTGCTGTGGAGCTCTTGCACTGCCCTGATGTTACCCTAGAGGCTTTTCACTTCAGAGTAGTTGGAGCTGGTGCAGCTGGAGCCTTTGGGGTGGCAAAGGGCCTTGTTGCTCCTCTGCTTTCTCCCTGTCCTTTGCTGTAGTGCCACATCCACTCTGTGCCAGGGAAGCAGGATCCTCTCTGTGTTGTGTGCACTTGGGTCATGTCAGCTGGAACAATGTGAGATAAACTGTAGGATTTGGGATGTGCTGTTGCAGGGCTGCTACCAAAAACCCTGTTCCAGCAGGTTGCTTCTGCTTGTGATTTCTTTTATTTCCATGCTCAAAAATCCTTGCTTGTCCCAATTTCTTAAGAGTTTTAGGGTTGCTGACTGTCATGTTTTGGCAGCTTTTTTTATAAAATGCCTTTTGGAAATGAGGTGACATTTTGCTGAGCCTGGTGCTGCCTGCCCTGCTCCTGGGCAGGGGAGAGGGAGGGCTCTTGCTAACCCAGCTCACACTGTCCCATCCTGCTTGTGCTGATTTGACTTTTATGTTGCATTTGCTGCATGCTCTGACATTTTCTTTCTTCCTGTCCCCTGCTTTCTGCCCTCACGGCATTCTCTGTGAGGCAGGAGTAATTTGGGAGGAAAGCCTCATTCATTTTTTGTGCACAACCGTGGGTGCAGCTGTTGATTGTTCTGGCAATTGCCTTTGATAGACATTTGCAGAGACAGTGACCCGTGAAAGAGTAAATCAAAGACTCAAAGCCCGTGCCTGGGGGGCACCTTAATCTGATGTGTTCCTCTGCAAATAGTGGGCAGGTAACAAAGACATATCTGCAAATCAGGCAGAGTTCAGCAGGGGATGCAGCTTTCCAAAGAAAAGGGGCCTGAGGATGGTTGGGCCATCTTCAGACTTATCATAGAATCATGGAATGTCCTGAGTGGGAAAAAACTCACGAGGATCATGGAGTCCAACTGCTGGCCCTGCCCAGGCACCCTGACAATCCCACCCTGTGCCTCCCTGAGCTCTGGCAGCCTTGGGGCTGTGACCATTCCCTGGGGAGCCCAGATATCACTGCTCACCAGAGCTGTGAGGCTGGAGGGAGGGTTATTGACCTTGGATTGCACAGCTTGCCTCCTGCAGCTGTAGTTCTGCATGAGGCTTTTCTGTGGATGAAAAAGATGCTTTGCATCTTTATTTATTTATTTTTAATTTTCATGTTATCTATTTTTATTTGCATCTTGGTGCCTTGAAAAAGCCTTAGCTCTGAGCATGTCTCTGTGATCCCATGGCTGGGTTCTTGGGATGCCAGGACCTAATCTGGGGCCAGAGGAGGCCTGGCCCTTATCCTGCTCCAGGGCTGGACTCACTGCCTACGTCTGGAGGCGATTGAGGTGGATTTCAACCGTGACCAGCCTCCTAGGCAGTGGCAGATGTGCCCCATGGGTGACACCTGGCTCAGACACTGCCACTCCCATGCTCTGGGTGAGTGTCTGTAGCAGGAAAGCTGCTCTAAGTGCCAGAGCTGCCCTATTATCACTTCATCTTATTCCTGAGCCCCATGGGGCTGCTTGTGCTGTTCCAAGAGCATTCATCCATGAGCGTTCACAAGTCTGGCTGCTCTGCTGGCAGCTCCTATCTCTGCCTGGCTGGGATAGCACCAGCCTGCCAGCAGTGACAGTGTGGCCTGTCTGATTTCCTCTGGAACTTCCCACCTTCACTGCTTGTTTGCAATTTTCCTTGCTCCATGCATGAAATGCAGAGTGACCTTTTATAACTCCTGGATGTGGGTGAGGATTTGTCCAAAAGGCATCTGTGGCCTGCCAGTTCTGCATCCCTGGGGGTGGCACGAGGATGTCTGTGCTGGAGAGGATGTGGGTCACATTGTCCTGGTGACTGTCCCTCCTGCAGGACAAGAAGCTGGTTCCCTGGTGCATTATTGCTGCTCTAATCTGCTGCTGCAGGGTTGGGGAGGCTGGTCCTGCCGAGCAGCATTCCTGCGTGGTCACTCCGTGGCTCTGAGCAGCATCCTGACACCTGTGCAGGCAGGCAGGGACACCTTCCCAGCCCTGCTGGGAGCACCAAGCACAAAATCATCCCCTGACCTCTTTAGGTCCCACCTGCTTGTGGCAAATCTCTGGCCATCAAGGAGGCTGAGGGCACGGATTGCTGTGTGCCACGGCAGTGTCTGCTCCTGCCATAGCCCCCACAGCGAGGGGGCCTGGGGTTCACTGCACAGGGAGGGAAAGCTGAGCTTTGGTGGAAAATGAATGGCTGGAAAGACACAGCTGAGTTGGAACCATGGCCCAGCTGGGCAGAGCCTGAGGATATTGGAGTGGAAAAGTCCCAGACTGTTTTTGGCAGCCTGAATGCTGCAGGGCAGCACGGAGTGGCCTTGCCCTTCAGTGCAGGCTGGTTGCCCTCACTCTGTGGCTCTCCTCTGTCCATGCTCTGCAGCAGCTGATGTGAAGGAGCCCCAGGGGTTTGCTGAACATTCCAGAACTGCTGCTTCCTGTGGGAATGCTGTGGGCCCCAAGATGAGGGCAGAGCTGTGGTAGGACCCATGGAGATGAGCCATGTGAGGCTGCACCAGGGAAACCTGTCAGCTTCTGCATTTGAAATGTGGCTGCCTGTGTTCAGCTTTTGCTTTTTATGTGTTGCCAGAGGGCTGCTGTTGGCAGATCCGGGTGATTTGGAACAACCCTGAAGAGAATGGTAAGGGCTTATGATTTTGGTGAGGCTGTGACTTCTTTTTCTAGAATTTCTTTTGAGGCCTTTGGGAGTGAGGCATTTTCCCTGTGTGTTCCAGGCCCCAGCTGACACTTGAGGATGTGGACTGGGGGCTCCTTCCCCTGGAAGTGAAGATTGGGGTGGATTTAGGGGTCTGACAGTGGATGAGACTGTGGTGTGACAAAAGGTCAGAGAGCTGCTGCCAGGGAGCTGGAGACCAAAGCAATGACATCCAGCACTGGATAACTTAAGATGCAATCTTCCTTGTTTCCTTCCTTTTTCTTGTTTTCCCCCTTTTTCTGTTGAGATGTTACAGATGGGGAAACATCTCCTGTGCCCTCATGCCAGCCTGTGCTAGATGGGGAGATATTGGCACCTGGGATAACCATGAGGAAAGTAGAATCCCAGGATGGTTTGGGTTGGAGGGATATTAAAGCTCATCCCATTCCAGGGTTCCACCATCCCAGGTCACTCCAGGCCCCATCCAGCCTGGCTTGGGCACTGCCAGGGATCCAGGGGCAGCCACAGCTGCTCTGGGCACCCTGTGCCAGGGCCTGCCCACCCTCACAGGGAACAATTCCTCATTCCCAATATCCCATCCATCCCTGCCCTCTGCCAATGGGAAGCCATTCCCTATGTCTTGTCATTTTATGCCCTTATCCAAAGTTCCTCTCCAGCTCTCCTGGAGCCCTTTCAGGCCCTGGCAGGGGCTCTGAGGTGTCCCTGGAGCTTCTCCTCTCCAGGTGAGCACCCCCAGCTCTGCCAGCCTGGCTCCGGAGGGGCTCCAGCCTGGAAAAGCCCCGAGCCCTTCCTGAGCCCTGCCCTGAGTTTTGCTGAGGGCTGTGGGAGGGGACGTGTCCCGGTGACCGTGTGGGGTCGCACAATGGCGGGCTGCGCTCTGCCTGCCCCCGCGGCCATTCCCAGGGCCCTAGGCCTGGCCTCTGCCCCTCAGCCGTCTGCCATGGCCGAGCCCGGCGCCTCCGGGCAGGGGGGAGCGGGCAGGGCAGCTCTGTGCCGCTGCCATGGTGCTCCCGTGCCTCCCAGCTGTGCCTTCTGCAGGCCTGGGGCAGCGAGAGAGCCGGCTGTGCTGCCCGGGGGAGGCAGACACGTCGGACGGGGCTCTCCAGAATTTGGGGGCCAAGCCCGGCTCCAGAGCTGCCTGAGGGGCTGCCGGAGGTGCCTTGGTGCTGCTCAGCCCTGCAGGTGCCGCAGGTGGTGCTGCTCCTGCTGGGGCGCTGAGGGATGGCCTGAGGTGTGCTGCTGCCTCTGCTTGTGCAAGGGTGCTGCTGGCTGAGCAACGGCTCACAGCAATGTCACGGACAAATCTTTGGTGTGCTTCAAGCTTTTTTTCTCATGTGGGGATACTAAGGGATGGATTCCTTGGTATTTTAGTTGAAGATAACCTGTGTGTTCGTATGCTGACGAGAGCAGATGTAGTAAGTAGCCGGTTCTGTCACACACTTGTGATGCCGATTTAAATATTTGACAGGGAGAACCACTGACCTCAGTGCCTTGTGCTCCACCATCTCCTCTCCCATGGCAGCTGGTAACTGATGTAGAAATTGCCATTTCTAATTCGCTTTCTCTTTTAAGCAAAAAGTGTTTCCCTCCTGTCAGTGGTTGCTGTTTCCTAGTAGTGTCTGTGCAGAGCACATGCTGTGAATTATTTTTCTCACCACATTGACATCATGAAGTTGGAGGTTTGGAGGGTTTTCTGCTGTGGGACATGGCTGTGATGCTGGACCTCCTTCCTCCACACTGCAGGCAAGGTGTGCTCTGCTTCCCCTGTGTCCTGGCACAGCTTGACAGACCCCAGTGGGGTGTTTGTAAAAGGTGCTGCCTTGCAGCTGTTGCCCCCCTCTCTTTCGGGAAGGGCACTGAGTTCTGGTGGGAGCCCAGTGGGCCCTTGACCCCGGCTGTTTGGCAGAAACCACCTTGGCTAAACCCTCTGGCCAGCTAGGACTGAAATGTTGGGGTTTGCATGTGCTGCATGTGCAGTAGTTAGAGTGCCTTTCCTGCTCCGGGCTCTGGCAGGACCCTAGGGTGCTTTGCAAGGCTGGAGTGCTGTCTCCCCACAGTTCTTCAGGGCACAACTTCTCATTGCTCATCCCCTGCTGGGTGCTGGGGCAAGGTTCAAACCCCCAGCCCTGGAAGGAGTCCCCTCCTTCCCCAGCCCCTGTGTTGGGTCCAGTGCCTGCTGTGGGACGAGTCAGCTCACGCTGGTGCTGAGGCAGTGTGGTTGGACTGGGCTGTGTTTCGGTTCTCAGCAGATCAGCTGAGCTGATTCATTTCTGCTCCTTTCTGCTGGTGGTGTGAGTTCCACAGTGTGACACAGACCTGTCCCACAGCCAGTTCCCATCAGCCTGCACAGACACCTCCCTGGGGTTTCCCTTCCCTCTGTCAGCACGGCTGCATCCTTTGAAGGCAGCAGCGAGCTAAAGGTGGGAATGGAGGTGAGAAGAGCTGATGCTGCAGATGGTGCAGGCTGGCAGGGTCTCCCTCCTTCTCTGCATCCTTTGTCCACAGCAGCAGCCTTGGTCTCACCACAGTGCAGGTTTGAACCATGTGCTCTGGCATGAACATAGCATGAGCATGTGGAGCAGAGTCCTGGAAGCAGCCGGGTTCCTCAGGGCTCGTGCTGGAAAATGGAGGGCTTCCTGGAGCCCTGGTGTGTGGCTGCCCCATGCACAGCTAACCCCACCAACTTCCAGGCCTGTGGGTGTCCCTGAGGTGCCAGAGCTGGGGGAGCTGATGCGAGTGCCCCAAGCAGCTCTGTGACTGGAGCTCTGTCCCTGCTGCCTGCATGTGGGGTGTGAGAAGGGACAGCAATGCCTTGGAGCTCTACAGCAGCAGAGTCCCTCTCAGGTGAGGAGTGCCACCATGCAACTGCTCATTTTGGTGGCACTGACCATCTGGGTAATTGTCTTTGTCCTGCCCAATGAGGCTTTAAATATTTTGCCTATATTGTGAAGGATCAGATGTGATTTGCTTTGTCAGTTGTCTTATTCTCCTGAAATAAGTCAAAGTATTTGTTTTCCTTTGGGTGCTATTTGGGCTCTGTACTCTGGCAGTCCTGGAGGTTTTAATTTTACACAACTAGCGTTTCAGAAGTTGTAGAGGTTTGTTTTGACTTTGTTTTAATTAAATTGCTATAACCT
Source organism: Melospiza georgiana (assembly GCF_028018845.1). Lineage (NCBI taxonomy): Eukaryota > Metazoa > Chordata > Aves > Passeriformes > Passerellidae > Melospiza > Melospiza georgiana. Next base: position 15,699,412 of record NC_080445.1, read on the forward strand.
GGGGAAATCTTTGGCCTTAATTTAAATGGAAAGCCTTATTCTGAGTAAATCCAACATCCCTGTCTAGCTGGTGATTGTGCTGTTCAGAGTTTTGACAGGAAAAGTTAAAATTTTACTCCAGGCTTGAAAGTTTGCAATCATTGACTGCAACAGGCAGGGCCAGCTCGGTGGCGTAAGAGGATTATGTTAATCTATTGTTTGAGGAAGAACAGATTTAATAGATTCTGTTTCGATGCAGAAATTAGATAATTACTGCTTGTGAGGTGAAAAGAAAATGGTTGGAAGTAGAAATGGTGCCTGGTGTTGGATCCTGGGCTTGTTGAGGGTGTCTGTGCCCATCTGGGCCAGTGCTTCCTGAGGGATACGGTGCTTGCTAGAGGATTCAAATTCCCATGGGGTCCGAGCACCATCTACTCCTGGGCTGTCCCCCACACCAACCCCAGCTGCCATCTGGGTCTGCTGCCAGGGCTCAAAGGTCCAGCTTGATTTGTGAAGCCCTGGGAGGGAGAGGTGCTCAGCACTGAACCTCCATGGCAATGGGATCAGTGGAGGGACTTCATATAAATCAGAAGGAGGCTTGAGCCTGTGGATGAGTCATTTCCCAGAGAGGCTGTCGCATATTAGGAAGAGATTTTTCCCTGTGAGGGTGGGCAGGCCCTGGCACAGGGTGCCCAGAGCAGCTGTGGCTGCCCCTGGATCCCTGGCAGTGCCCAAGGCCAGGCTGGGCAGGGCTGGGAGCCACTTGGGACAGTGGAAGGTGTCCCTGCCATGGCTGGGGTGGAACGGGATGGGCTTTAAGGTCCCATCTAACCCAAATCATTCTGTGATTCCCTGATTCTGTGATTTATCCATAATTCCCTTCCAAGCAGGCCATGCCAAGTGCTGAGAGGTCAGATGTTCATCCAGCTCATTTTGTTGCGTGTGAGGTGATCTCCTATGCCTGATTGTTAATTGAATTTTGCTCCCTCTCCAGCCTGTGGCCACTGGTGCCCCCTCCCTGCCCTGGTGAGCCCCATGAGGGGACATCTCAGCCGTGTGCACTCACAGGTGCTTTAGGAAGCTGTGGGCACAAGGCTGGGGTGAAGGGAGCAGTAGGGGCTCCCTGAACAGCCACCATGGTGTGTACAGGAGCAGGAGGAGTGGGGACAGCACAGCACACAGGGAAAATTGTGTGGCTGGGGTGGCTTTGCTGGGCACAACCCCTCTGTCCCCTTTCTGCTTTGTCTTTCCCCAGCCACAGCACTGCGAGTCCTGGCCCCTTTTGGGAGGCCTTGGGGGCTGTGTGCTTGGTAAGGAAGCCCTGTAACAGTCCCCTGGGCAGGACAGGGCTGGGGGGAGACACAATTGTCAGGAGCCAGCTGTGGGAGGGGACAGCTCCTCCTTGGAGCTCTGCTGTCTGTGGGATGTCAGCAACTGCATCGATCCAGTCCCCTGTTCTCCCAGCCTGGAGACTGCTTGCTCCATATTGATTATCATTTTTTTTTTCTGAAGACTGATGAAGTTTGCTGGGCTCTAATTGCATGAATTATTCTCCTTTCCATTTTCTGAAACCCTTGATCATGTTAATAAGTTTTCCAATTTTTGCTTTGGGTTTTGCCAGGACTCGTTTTTCAGGGAAAAAGAACAACTGGTATGCAGTGAGCTGGGTCTGTTCCCAGGCTGCTTGAGTAAGTGGGGATTATACACGTCCCAGTTTGTCCCACTTGGGCAGGATCTGCGAGGTTTGTCCCTTTTGATTTGAAAGAATCATAGAAATACAGGATGTCCTGACTTGGAGGGACCCACGAGGATCATTGAGTTCAGCCCCCACAATCCCACCCTGGGCATCCCTGAGAGAGTTGTCCAAACACTCCTGGAGCTCTGGCAGCCTCAGGCTGGGACCATTCCCTGGGGATCAAATGGATTTTGGGTGGATCTCAAGCAATGTAGGGGCAGAGCCAATGGGGCCACACTGGGGAATGGCTCAGCAGAGGCAGAACTCCTTCTCCATCAGACAGACCTGCCAGCTCCAAATGTCCTCAGATAATCCTGCCTTTGTTTCTCCTTTGGCTGTGTTTACTCCCATCACCTCACTGCTGATGTTTTAGACTTTCTTCAGTCCTTTTGAACTCAACAAACTATTTTTAGGAGGTATCAACCAATTTTCTCTCCTTTTTTTTTTTTCACTTAGCAAGTATCTAAAGGCCTGTGTGACCTCCAGCTGCCCGTGCTGCTGGCTGCTTTTCCATGCCCTTATCTCTTCCCTGCAAGCCTGAGCCAGGTTTTTATGCAGCAGTCAGGGAGCAGCACCAGGGACAGCCCTGCTTTGGGAGGTAATTATCCCTGTGTGCCCATGATTTAACTGCACAGTGCTGCCAGTGGGGAGAACCTTTTGAAATGGGATGAAATAACCTGGCAGTTTCCATCTGGGGGTTAAAAAGGGAATTGGATTTCAGGAGCATGCACGTCCCATGCTGCTCCAAAAAGGGACAGCTGCTGATCAGCTGCTGCGGGTGGGCTAGCACTGGCTCAGCACTGGCATCTCTGTGCTGGGGCTGGGGCTGCCTCTGTGCTGCCACGCTGCATTTGATGGTGATTCCATTGTTGAGTTCTTCTCTGGGAAGGTGAATTTCCATAGAATCATGGGAAGGACCCACAAGGATGGATCACGAGTCCAATTCCCTGCCCTGCACAGACACCCCAGCAATCCCACCCTGGGCATCCCTGAGATCATTGTCCAAGCTCTCCTGGAGCTCTGGCAGCCTCGGGGCTGTGCCCATTCCCTGGGGAGCCTGGGCAGTGCCAGCACCCTCTGGGGGAAGAACCTTTCCTGATCTCCAACCTGAACCTGCCCTGGCACAGCTCCAGCCGTTCCCTCAGTCCTGTCTCTGGTCACAGAGCAGACATCAGAGCTGCCCCTTTGCTGCCCCTCAGGAGGAGCTGCAGCCCCAGTGAGCTCTGTGCTCCATCTCCTCTCCTCCAGCTGAACAAACCAAATGTCCTCAGCTGCTCCTCCTATGGCTTCCCCTCCAAACCTTTCCCCATCCTTGTAGTGCAATGCTCTCCCTATGTGATTCTGTGTTATTTCCAAGAAAGAGGATATTTTAATTTAATTTGAGAATGAGGGTATTTTACCTTAATTTGGGCAGCACATCTGGGTTTGCTGCTGGAATTAGAGTGGTTGTGCTAAGTGATACATTGGGTAAATCAGTATATTGATGTGGCTGGCTCGTGGTAGGTGCCGGCACGGAAGTGTGTGAGTAATGCAATAGAGCTGGCAATTACAGCAAAGTGCCTGCTTAGACTGAAATTATTGAGCCTCTTGCACACTCTGCACTTTATTACAGCTGTGTTGAGATGTAGCACTTCCCAGAGGGCCCCACAGCTCTGACAGCAAGTGTGCTGCTCCCAGATCTGTGCTGTTCCCAGCAGTCAGCTCCAGGAGCTCCAGAGGTGTTTCTCCAGGGTGCTGGGCACCAGAGAGGACCTGCAGTGTGTTGTGCCAATGTGGGCTCGTGTTTGAACAGAGCATGGGCACATTAGAATCATAATGAAATGCTTTGATGAACTCTGGATGGAATCATTTAGATTGGAAAAGTCCTCCAAGATCACTGAGTCCAACCTCAGCGCTGCCAAGTGCACTCATGTACCCTCACAGAGAGGAATTCCTTTCCAATATCCCATCTAATCTAGCCCTTGGTCAATGGGAAGCTATTCCCTCTTGTTCTGTCACTCCAAAGTTCCTCTCCAGCTCTCCTGGAGCCCCTTCAGGCCCTGGCAGGGGCTCTGAGGTGTCCCTGGAGCTTCTCCTGTCCAGGTGAGCACCCCCAGCTCTGCCAGCCTGGCTCAGAGCAGAGGGGCTCCATCCTTGGAGCATCTCCATGGCCTCCTCTAGGTTTGTTCCAATGTCTCTTGTGCATCTGTTTCTTAAATCAGTTCATACTTGTATTTAACATATTTCTTCACATTGACATGTTGATAATTGGTTTTGAGCACGCTGTGAAATAATGTATTCCAATTTTATTTTTGTAGCTATCCCAAAACATTTGATATTTCTTTGGTATGCTGGGTTAACTAGCAGTGAAAAATTTGGCCTCAGTCACTGCAGGTATATTTAAAATAGAGTGGAGGAAGCAGAATTAGTGCTCAGAATTAGAAACAAATAAATAGTGTTTATCAAAATTCTTCTGAATTGGCTGAAAGATTTGACTGGGAGCTGATGTGTGACATGAGTGGCCAGTTTTCAGCAGTGTGGAAAATTCCTGTCCCAAAGTCCTTTGAGGTCCCCATGGTGCTTTCAGATGATTTCTGAGGTGACTTGGAGGGGCCAGTCCCTCCCCAGCTGGCACTAAGAGAAGGGTGATAAGAAATCCTCTTCCACCTGACCTGAGGACACAGATGTTCTTGGAGAATTAGGAAGCTTCCTCTCACCCAGTTTTGGGATCTCAGCAGGTATTTTTCCCTTGTGGGGAGAGAGACTCTGATGACAACTGATGCAAACAGGACTCCCATGGTGAAGCCCTTTGCCACAAGACATCCTGGCATGGGCAACCTGTTCTGAATCTGTTCCTGATGAGCTGCTCAGGCTCCAGCTCCTCCTTTGGCCCACCTGGCAGCTTTTCTAGACTGTTCTGCTGTTATCTCTGCTCAGTGTCACCCTCCAGACTAGGACTGCACTTGTGCATCCTGCTGGGCTCCGATCTCTGCATTGCTGGAGTTCTGCTCTCCAGGTATCAGCCAGCCTGGAAAGGGACAGAGGGGAAGGGAGCCTCAAACCAGCCAAGGTTTTGCTTGTAGAGATGGGGTGGCTGCTCCCACCAAGGCTTAAACTTGTTTTAGTTGCTTCCCCCACACACTGGGAGGTTGGGTTCTGGTGAGCATCCCCCGTGCTGTCCTGGGGGAGGGATCAGCTGTGGGAAGCATGGCTGAAGGAGGGGCAGGATGGGCTCTGCATCAGCTGCTCAGTGGCTTTTAGGGATTTGCAGCTCCCTGGAAGAGCCAGGGCTGCAAAGTGGATGTGTTTAACTGGTGTGGAGTGAGCCCTGGAGAAGTGCAGTTAGGGCCCTCTTGGACTGTAGGAGTGGATGGACAAACTGTCAGCTCAATAGAACCCCCTTTCCCTCTTTCCCTGCTTCTGCCTATCCATATTTAAGAAGTGTAATTGGAGCAAAAGCTGCTTGGGGAAGCCACAGATGTAACCAGATCTGGTTTGCTCACAATGGGCTTGGGAGCACAGGAACTGGGGGCTGCAAGGATGGTGCAAGGGCCCCCTTCCAGGGCTGGCTGGCTTGTCCCACTGTGCTGGCTGGCCACAGGACCTGGCAGAGAAGCTTTCCAGTTCACACTTAGGATGTCTGAGCTGCTGGGATATAGCTCTGATGATTTCTGCCTGAAAAGCATTGTGGTTGTTTGCAAGCTGGGACCAGTGCTGGTTCCCATATCTGTGATGGCTTCATTGTGTTTGGAGGGCTCTGAAACGAGCAGCGTTGGTCTCTAGGGCCTAAAGCAGTGTATGCACAGAAATGTGTGAGATGACCCAGACAGCCAGGCTGTGTTTGACTTGTGGCTATTTTCTCCTCCCAGATGCTGCAGCCAGGGCTGTGTGATGGCTGTGCCAGGGCTGTGTGATGCCTATCCCAGGGCTGTGTGATGCCTATCCCAGGGCTGTGTGATGGCTGTGCCAGGGCTGTGTGATGCCTATCCCAGGGCTGTGTGATGGCTGTGCCAGGGCTGTGTGATGTCTGTGCTGCCCTGCTCAGCATCCCCCAAGTCCCAGCGCCGTGCGGGCTCTGATTCCTGCTCTAACATCTCCTCCACAGCTCCTCTTAAAAATCAGTTTATGTCTCTGCAAATTAAACTACTGCTTCGCTTATGAAGTGTTTCATTCCACTGATAAGTGGAAGTGGGAAGCTGTTGCATTGCTGAGTGCAGGGCTGCAAACCCCAGCACAGCAGATTGTTAATGTGAAATTAGAGAGTTCAGCAATATCTTGGCAGATTGCCTCTGCTGCCTGATAGGAGGCACCGAGCTCCTCTGGGAGCCAGCTGGTGTGACAGCCCTGTTTGAAGGGCTGACCACTCTTCTTGGAGCAAGGAAGGGCCTGAGGGCTGTTCCATGTCCTTGGGGCAAAGGAGACAGCCCTTCCCTTGCCTCAAGGCACCAGCACAAAAGCAGAGGCTGTAACTCAGAGGAATGGTGTGGGAGCTGTGCTGCCTCCGCGCCAGCACTGGCTGTGCTTTCCAGATGGGTCCCAGTCAGCTTGGTCCAGGGTCACTGGGGGGATGTGGGGCTGGAATCCCCTTCTTGGGCACAGATGGAAGCGTTTGTGGAGTTGTCTGAGCTTTCAGGCATCGGTGCCTTCAAAGCCACCGTGCCCAGCTTATCCAGAGGCTTCATGAAGGTGGCATTTCCTCCTGGTTGTTTTCCAGGTCTGGCACTGTTGGGCTCACGGACTGAGCTCTGCAGCCTCGTGGGGAGCCTGACTCCCCCCAAGAGCTGTGGCTCCTGCTGACCCCACCGCAGGGTACTGCAGGAATGTGTGATGTCCCTGGCTCCAGGGTGTCCCCCGGAGTGCTGGGGAAGTCTGCCTTGCTCCTTGGATTTTGTGCCTGCAGTCTTCCAAATTGCCCTTTTGTCCCCAAACAGTTTTGCTTTGCAAATGCCAAAGGAGGATCCCTGGGGCAGCGTGGCTGCTCCTCTGCCCTCCCAGGTCGTGGAGGAAGGGGGAAGTGAGCGATTCAAATTAACGCCGCTCTTCCTCTCCCCTCTTCCTGCTGCCCTGTCCAGCCCCTCTGCTGTTGCCTTGGCACAGCCAGGAGCAGGTCACATCACCGCTGCCAGGTGACCCCGCTGTCCCGCCGCACTCCGAGGTGTGTGTGCCTCGGCGCAGTTTCCTCCGGCAGAGCCGCTGCCGTGCCTTTTCCCATAGCAGGGAAACAAGTTTGTCCTTTTCTGCCTCCCCTTCTCTGATCGCCCCCTCGGCTGCTTCCCGCTGCCTCCTGCCGGCCCCCTCTGCTCTGCCCGGCTCCTCCGCTCTGCTCTGACCTCCTTTGACGTGTTGCATTTCACCGTGCCGGGTAACGGGGAGCCGATGGCAGATAAGAGGGGTGACAGTGTTCCGGGCTGTCGCTGCGCCGCCCGGAGCCAGCCGGCGGATGCTCTGCCCTCGGCACAAGCCCAGCGGTTCGGGGAAGCGCCCTGGAGCCCTCCCGGCTGCGGCGGAGCCCATCGGAGGGAGAAGGTGGGAGCCGGGGGAGGGTGGCCGTGCGGAGCAGTGCGGGAGCAGCTGCGTTTCCCCGGCTGCGAGAGGGGAGCGGCCCCGCTCTCCCTCCCCGTGTGTGCCCGGGGACCGCGTCCCTGCCCGGGGAGGTGCTGCAAGGGTCCCCCATGGCCGCGGGGCCCCCCGAGCATCGCCAGCCCCCTGCTTTGTGTGCAGGGCTGCGGCGCTGGCTCCGTTAGCGGCATGCATGTCAGCGCCCGGAACGGGGAGCAGCGAGTGGGGACGGTGCGAACCAATGACCCCCCCAAAGAGCGCGGGCGGGGATGGGGACGGGGACGGGACGGTGACTGTGCCGGTCACACGCGGCCGGCGGGGGCGGCTGCCCGGTGTCCCTGGGCCGTGCTCCGCGGGGCGCGCCCGGCTGCCCAGGCGTTCAATTCCGAGGGGAGAGCTGAGCCAGAGTCTACAGGAAAAGAAAGATAATAAGGGAGGAGGGAAGTGGAAGTCAGGAAGGGCTTTCGGCAGCGGATGGCCGTCCCTGGTGGCGAGGGTGCTGCTTGCAGGGCATGGCTCTAAGCAGGGAAATAGCAATGAATGCAGGTTGTTTATTTTTTAACATGGCATCCACACCAGAGGGATAAAAGGGTGTTCAGGGAGCCTGGGGCTCTGCCAGCTGAGTTACCTCCAGTTTTCCTTGCTGTTTCCTCTCTTGGCATGGCTGGGAGTTGCCGTCAGACACCCCTTCCCCTGGATGTGCTTCACTGACTTGATCTGGCTTTGCTCCGTGGGGCTGGAGCGAGGTTTGGGTGGTTTTTTCTGAAGCCCTTGTTTTTTCTCCGCCCAGCTGGCGTCAGGCGCCGAGGATGCAGAGACAAGTGCTCCTGACTAGGGGAGGGCTGGCAGGAGGATTTCCCTTCGGGTTCGCAGCATCCCCGTGTCTGCTGTCTGCTGCGGAAGGGCTTTGTGCTGGAGCGTGGGGAGCAGAGCTCACAGGTGACCTCTAACTGGATCAGCCTCGCTTGCTTTAAATGCCTGTCCCTCTCCTCGGGCTCAGGTGTTTGGTGACAGGCTGGAAAGTCATGGTAGGTAGGTGCTGCTGGCAGCTGAGGGTGCCTTCTGCTCTGGAAAACAGGGAGGGAGCAGAACTGGTGGACTCTGAATAGCCTTGGGAAGACCAAGCGGGGATCTTCACGCTGTAAGACCCTTTGGAAATTCATCTGAACATCTGATTTCTTGGAGTTTCTCATCACTTCTGAGATCAAACCCCATCCCCTTCTTCATCTGAGGGCCACCACAGCCACGCTGGGCCACCTGCTCAGAGGGCAGCTCCTCCACCCACTCGCCGTGGGGGCTCGCAGCCCTGTGCCAGTGCTACCGAGGGAACCTTTCCAGCGAGCACTTTTAATTTTTCCTCCTTCACTCAGCTCTGCAGCATCACATGAAATACACGCTCAGCTGCCCTGAGCTGTGACCTGCGCTTGGCTCAGGGAGACAGGACGTAGCACCCTCCAGACCTGAGGGCTGGCTGGAGCACGCTGTGGACTGTCCAAGTAACCGGTGGTGGCTGAGCTCGTCCTGCCCTGCTGTGCTGGGTCCCCGTGGCCGCGCTCCCTCCGGGGGCTGAGGGCTGGTGCAGCGCGCGGGGCAGCGGGCACGGCCGGGGTGTAGCATGCACGAGCGTGCGGAGGGACGCGGGGACAGCGGCGGCAGCCATGGCCTCGTTTGGGAAGCTGACGGAGTATTTCAGCCTGAGGAAGTCGAGGCCGGAGCTGCGCTCCAGGCGCTGGGGCCGGCGGAGCGGGAGCTGCTGCTGTAGTGTCACCGAGTGCAGGTACGGGCTGGCAGTGACCCGGCTGTCCTGGTGCCTCCGTGTGTGCCCGGGGGGCTGTGGGATGCAATGTGTGATCCTCGGTGCTTTGCTTTCTGTTTACCTCTCCTGGGGCTGGGAGGGGGCTGGCAGCAAGCCCAGGGCCCTGGGAGCATCACCCTCTTCCTGTCTGGGTCTCCCACACAGCTCTTCACTGTGGGATGTCTCTGGCAGGCTCTGTGAGCTGGCATCTGTCTCCCTGCCCAGGGCATGTCCCAGGTGTTGGTGGCACATCTTGGGTGTCTCATGAGTGACCACATGCACCTGTGCCTGCCTTCCTCTGCCTGGTGCTTTCTGCTGTGCCACTGCACAGTCCCCTCATCAGAGGGGCAAGGTCGTTGCACTGAAATTGCCCTTCCCTCCACCTGCCCCTTCAAAGGTCTCTCTGCAGGGGCAGCAAGAAGTGGCTTCTCAGGTGAAGTGGAATCTGTATGAGGTGCTGATGCAGCCTCCTGTCATGTTGGAAGGGTCTGGGCAGTGGAGAGGGGAGCTGTTCTGGGCAGATGCACACATGGCTCATCAGCAGCTTGTTTGGGGTATGGATTGATGAGGGGATCGCAGTGGGGATGGGGAAGGTGGCCTTTGGGCTGAATGGAAATTCTCTAGGAGCATGTGAGTGCTCAGAGTTGTGTTGGGGGGGTTGCACACATCCGTATTTTGCATGTAAACACAGTTACTGCAATTAAGAAAATTGCTCTGTGCCTGGGTGGCTTCTCCTTGGATGTTTCGTGCAGCTTGTAGGACAGAGCTAGCATTCAGTGCTGCTCTGGGCTCTTCCCCATTTGTGTGGGCTCAGCCTGAGCAGTGTGTCCCCAAATCTCCTGCTGACCTGCAGTTGGTGCCTCCCTGCTGCTGTGGGGTGTGGATCTGTGTAGGGGACACACAGGGCACAAAATAACACCAAGGTGTTTACTTACCTTCCTCCCTGGCTGCTGAGCACTTTGTACTCTGTAAAGGTAATTAAATATCTACAGATTGAAATGAAGTTGGAGCCCCTGCTGCTGCCTGTGCTGCTGCTGAGACAGTGAGATGAGCACAGCCGCCGCTGCCTCCCCTCTGCCCTCCGTGGCTGGAGAGGAGTCGCCTCTTCCCCACTCACGTTTCTCAGGAAACATTCCTGGCAGAGCCAGCAGCTTTGTTCTGCTCCTTTTTGGCACTGTGGATGGAAACCCTGGTTTCTGCCCTTGGGTTTTGCTGTCCTGCAGTGGAGCTGGGTGTGAGGAAGGTCTATTGTCTAGGTGCTGCTGGGCACAGGGCGTGCCTGGGGTTTGCTGTGTGCAGCCGAGTGTGTGCCAATGCCCAGCCCAAGGGGGAGGAGGAGGAGGTGCCACCCCCATGCACAGGGTGCTGCTGTCCTGAACCTTGGGGTTTGGGGTGACTTGGGTGGTTTCCTCTGCAATGGGAGATGTCATGGTGCCTTCCTAGCTCTGGGACGTGAACCACACAGAAGTGGCACTGATGGTGTGGAGCTCACACACCAAATTTTCCTGGGGATGCTGGCTATGGATGTGGGACTCTGAGCAGCCTGCTCTGGTGGAAGGCATCCCTGCCCATGGCGGGAAATGGAACAGGATGGGCTTTAAGGTCCCTTCAGCCCAAACCATTCTGTGTCTGAGTTATCCCCTCATGCGGGACTGTGGCTCACTGTGCATCATTTGTGGCCACCAAGGCCACTGCCCATCAGGGCTTAGTGCTGTGTGGGGCTGGTGGACCCTTCCCCCAAGCACAGACCCTGTGTGTGCCTGGCTGCTCTGCTCTGGCCAGGCTTGAGTTGCACGGAGCTGTGCTCTGCTTGCTTTGCCCCTTGGGCCATGCAGCTGCTCCAGGGCAGCTCCTCTGGCTGGATGTGAGTGTGGGGACAGATTTCCTGGTGTCCCTGGCCCCCACAGTGACAGGGCTTGAGTGCACCTGTGGATACCGAGCCCGTTCCCTTGATTGCCGCGGCTGATTATGAAAGTAAAACTAAGTGTTGATTGAAGTGTGGGATCCTTTGAAATCAGTGTCACTTGTCACCCCAGCTGCTTGAGCTTCTGCCTGTTCCTCGCTGCCCCCCCAATGTCTGTACCTTGAGAAGCCCCAGGAAGTCTCCATGGCTGAGATCCAGAAGCCAACACAATGCAGCTGCTGCAATGTCTGGCCCTGCCCTTGCTCTAGATGGTGCTTCTTCCATCTCTGCTGATCAGCTTTCTGCTTTTACTTCATTCCTTCACTCTGTTGTGGGCAAGTGAAGCATGGAGATACGATCCTCGGCTCCCACGTTTCCCCACACATGGAGATGTCAGAGGTCCTGCAGCCCAGGTTCAGCAGGGTGATGTCTAACAGCCCTGCCCTGGTCTTGCTCAGGGCAGCCAGGCTCCCACCACGCTTCCCAAGGCTGCATAATCCCCTGGGAGCACAGGGAACAGACGTAGGCAGGTACTCAGTCGAGAGCTTGCACTGACTGGAGTTATTAAATTCTAAATATAGTGGTCCCACGCATTCTCATAGGACCTAACAGAAATCAGCAGGTGTGCAGTTATGGTTTTAAATAATATTCCTGCATTTTTAAACTACGCCTCCAGATAAGGCAACATGAGTGAGCTGGGATGAGTAAGTCTGCTGGGCTTGAGAGTTTGTGAGCTCACACTTGTGCGCAGGAGTGGAGCCTGGCAGGAGATCATCTCACTCGAGGTGCTTTTGGGCAAAGGTGCTGCTTGCAGGAGCTCTTCAGCCCCTGCCCCTGCTCTGCCCCAGCCGTGGCACAGAGTGTGTCCTGGTTTGTCCCTGTGTGTTGTGTCAGCTGGAGGCTCCCCCAGCCTGAGCCCTGTGCTGCAGGAGGGGCTGTGGCACCGCTGCCTGCTGTTACTGAATCCATCACCTGCATGGCTGTCCCTGGGCTGGGAGGCCCCAGGTGTGACAGGCCAGGGGATCAGGGTGTCCCTGTGCTGCTGTGCTGGGACAGGGGCTGGCAGTGTGAGTGAACATCCCTGCCAAGCCCAGCCCAGCCCAGGGGAGACGCTGATTTATTTGCAGCAACTTTTTTTCTGTCTAGCAGGGGCAGTGATGGATGAACAAGAAACTCCAGGTGACAGGCTTGGAGCAGGACTGCTCCGTGAGGGATGAGAGCCCGGGGCATGGCAGGGATGTGAGGATTTGTCTGCAGAACTGGGTGCAGGTGCCTGTGGGAGAGCACAGGAGGGGCTTGGGGTGCTTGCTGAGGTCTGGTGTGTTGTTCTTTGTATTATTTTGTGGTGCCAGCCTTGAGGTGCTTGTGCCCAGCTCTGTGTGTTGTCTGGAAGGGCACAGAGGCTCTGCACTGGGATGGAGGAGAAATGGAAGGGAAAGGCAAGTTATACTAATTAGCTCTTCTTTTAGTGAGCTGTTTGTAATCTGAAAGGTCTGGACAGCCGATTTTGGATTCCTGCAGCTTTTGCAAAGTGGATGACAACATCAGTGTTGTCTTGTTGTGCTGTCACTGGGCTGGAGAGCAGCCCTGCCCGCTGTGAATGAGCCAGGGGGGCTCCAGGGTGGGCTGGAACTCTCTGGAATACGATGGCCCTTCCCAGGCTGCTGTTGGCTGCCAGAGCTGCTTAGCAGGGAGCCAGGCTGGGAGAGCACTGGGCTGGGACCTGGGGCCTGCAGGGATTCTGGGAGGGCAGGGATCCCATGTCAGAGTTAATGGATGTGGGGGAATTTCTCAAGGACACTCTTGGAGCTGCTCTCAGTCTGGGTGTAGTGCAGGAAAGCAGAATTGCCTGAGAAGGCCAGTTCTATCACCACAGAGGTGACCTGCAACAGTAGCTAATTAATTTAAAAAATCATTAAAAATTCCAATTGAAAGTCATTAAAAATCTCAAGTCCCATCCAGAAGTGGCTTTTGAGAGAAATTTCTCCTCTAGGCAGGGATTTGGGGACTGATTCAGTGGCTTTCATTGTTGGCCCAAGACTGTTCTGAGATGGATCCATTCCCTGGCTTCAGCAAGTTCTGTTCCCTCTTGGACCTCTCCCCTTCCCTGTGGTCCCCACAGGGTCCCCACAGAGGGGCTTTGATGAGCTCCTCAGGACATCACTGCCCAGTTATGGAAGAGAAGACGTTCAGGGTGTGGGAATAGAGGGGGAAATTTGTGCCAGGGGTTGGATCCTGCATTCTGCTCCTGGGGCACCTTCAGCCCTGGGGGCAGCAGAGCTGACAGCCCCAAAAACCTGAGGGTGAAGGCACTACATCCTCAGTGGGCTCCAGGAGAGGGGCTTGGGGTGCAAGCCAGAGAAGCTCAGCATGGCAAAGGGGGAGGAGAGCAGTTTGGCTGTGCTGGGCCTGCAGGGTGGCAGCTTTAGGGTTCTGCTGCCGTTGTCCTCTCAGTACCTGAGCTGGTAGTTGGTGTTAATTAACAATGAATTCGATTATGTAAGAATTCAATTATGTAAAAATTCCAACTTGCTGGGCCTGTTTTTGCCCCTGTCATTAGATGATCTCCAGCTGAAGAAGGGATGCTTGGGGTCATCTTTGCTTTCCTGGGGGCTGGTGAGTCCAGGCTCAGAGCCTGTCCCAAGCCCTGTGGGAAGCTGGACCAAGGAGGTGCCTTTTGCCATGGGGAGCTGTTCCCTCCTCTCCTTTAGGGGTCTGTTCCACACTGATACCCTGATTCATGTCCTCACTGTGCAGTGTGATGGGTTTGAGTGGGGAGGGGTAGTGGGGAATGTTTTCCTGGCACGATTGTGCTTAGTTGTTTTTGGGTGCTTAAAAATACCTCCTCAGCTCTGACAGCACGTCTGTGTTCAGGCACACGATTGTGGTGGGGGACAGGAGGAACTGCAAGTTTTGGGGCTAGGAAATTACTGAGGGAGCAGCTCCTGTGTTAGCAGCACACAGCATGAGACAGGTAAGGGTGCCATGTAAAGGTGCCCAGAGGGGCTCTCTGAGGGGCTGTCCTACATGGCTGAGAGTTTGACTGACTTCTCCCACTTTGTTTTTGGCACATTTTGAATGTTTGAATCTTTCTGCTTCCAAATGACACGTCCATATGGAAGGATAGCTCCGTTTTAAAGGCGAAAACTAGCAAGGAACTGGGAAGTGTTTTGGGTTAAGTGGAAAGTTTCCACTTGGAATTAGTCAATAAAATGTTTGTGACACTTATACTCCAAACTTCCCAGCGTTCACACCTCCCTTGCCTGCTGAGATGCCAGCAGGAAAATGTGTGTGGCTGCATGGATTCCCATTTTTTGTAACCTGTTAACAGATCAGTGTCCATGGGCACTGCATGGAAGTGGGCAGTGCTGGTGCTGGAAGTCCTGAATCCAGTGTTGGTGACTCAGCCCGTGGCTGCTTCACTGAGGTGCTGAGCATCCATTAATCCTCTTAACTGGAACAGGCAGCCCAGCACTTTTGCAGCTTGGCTGGGCAAGAATGAGGCAAAGAGCTCCAGGAGCTGGGGCTGGCTGGAGCTGGAAACTTCAGCCTCGTTCAGCTGGAGGTTGGGAATGTGGTGACAGGTTTTGGGGTGCCTGAGGCTGCACAGCTCTGGATGGGGCTGTCTTCAAGGGCAGCCTGTGTCCTCTTGGGTGAGGCTTGTTTGCAATGATGCTCCAAAGACTGAGCCCCCCTGCCATGGAGACAGGCTGAGAGCTGGAGAGGAGAAGGCTCTGAGGAGACCTTAGAGCCCCTTCCAGTGCCTAAAAGGGGATTATAAAAAGAGGGAGAGCGACTTATTACAGACAGTGTAGACAGTGACAGGACAAGGGGAATGGTTTTAAACTACAAGAGGGGAGATTCAGATTAGATATTGGGAATGAATTGTTCCCTGTGAGGGTGGGCAGGCCCTGGCACAGGGTGCCCAGAGCAGCTGTGGCTGCCCCTGGATCCCTGGCAGTGCCCAAGGCCAGGCTGGGCAGGGCTGGGAGCAGCCTGGGACAGTGGGAGGTGTCCTGGACATGGCAGGGGTGGGATGAGATGGACTTTAAGGTCCCTCCCAGCCCAATCCATTCCACGATTCTGTGCTGTTTCCCACCTGCCCTGTGTGGTTGTGCCTGGCAGGGTCACTCAGGTGCCCCCTCTCTCTTGGTGCTGGTGTCTGTGTGGCTCAGGACTGAGCCTTCCTCCCCTCTGCTCTGAGCCAGCTCTCCCCAGGCTGTGTCCCCGGTGGCTCATGAGGATGACAAGCTGTCAGACGTGCACAACTGTGAGCAGAGTGGCAGTGCCACGGGAGGAGATGACATTTAGCTTTTGTTGCTTGGTTGAGCTGCCTGGGTTTTGTATATTAAACCTAAAGAAGCCTTTAGGCTTTGTTCTTCCTCCTGTTTGCAGCACCGTGCCTGGGATCTGACAGGAGGGGGCTTGAGGGGCAGCATGGAGAAAGATTCTGTCTCCCCATCAAACCTGTCCTTGCAAGGGGCCTCTCCACCAGACCTGGACTTATCCTGGTTCTCAGTGCTCTGGGGACACCTGGGTGCATTCCCAGTTCCAGCCCCACTGGTGTGGGCTCAGTCCCACAGAGCTCCTGGCCTCTGGGCTGTGGCTCTGTCCCCTCCTGTGCTCTTGGGGTGCAGGGGGAGGTGATGGACAGAGCCAGGGAAGCTCTGGGCCTCTGCCTCCTCCTGCTCCTCAAAATCCTGCTGCCATGGCTGTGTGCAGAGGGATGTTTGAGATCTGTCCCATAAAAGTGCAGGTATGTGTGGCCTGGGAGCTGGTGGTCTTGGATCTGACAGACTTGAAAGCACATCTGAGCCCCCAGGGTCATCTTTTTGGGGTTTGGGGCCATGTTTTAGGTAAAGACAAGACTTGCACCTGCTGTTTTCCCTTTCTGCCTGGCTTCCAGTTTCCTTTGAAGACCAATCTTCGGGACAGGAGATGAGCTTGGGAGCTGCCTAGTTTCTGCTCAAGCTGAAGCTCATCTTTACCTGGATGAGGCAGAAAAAGATGAATGGGCATCCTTTATTTTGGAGTGGTAGTTGGATGGGTAGTGGGAGGCAGGGAGTGAAGCTGGTATGAAGGGGAATTACAGACAGAGCGTGACTGCAGAGCTGGCTGCTCCAGCAGAGAGCCTTGGCCTGTGAGTCACACTTTGCTCGAAAGGCTCTGGGGCTCCTGATTCCCACTGCTGTGGCACTGAGTCACAGCTGGCTGGGGGCACAGGTAGGAAACACGAGCCCCAGCAATGCACAGTGATTCCAGACAGCAGAGGCAATGTTAACAGCTCCTGGGGGAGTGCTGGCTGCACGGGGAACATTCCCAGTGGGGCTGCTCCTGGTGCAGGGCAGTCCCTGTGAGCCCCCAGGAGCAAGGGGACACTGGGCAGCCCGGGTCCTGCCTTGGGTGGCAGGGCTGGCTCTGTCTGCTCCAGGTGGGGCTGGGATTTGGGGGGGCCCTGGCAGGCACAGGGCAGCTGTGGTGTGCTGCTGCCCCATAACACCTGGGAAATGTCCCTCTGCATCGGTGTTACCTGGGGCTGGGGCTTGGTGTCCTTGCACCACACGTGGGGACAGCGGAAGGATGGAAGTGTCAGAGCTGTGAGTGCCCCTGGGATGGTGGCAGAGCCTGGGAACAGGGAGATGCCAGTGGGATTTGGAGGTGTCTGGGCACAGAAAATCCTCTGTGCATCCCCTGGGATAGGAGCCCAGCACCCTCCTGCAGGGGGGTTTGGGTGGGTTATGTCCTTCAGACAGCCAGAGTCCCCTAGGAGGAGAGGGCTGCTCTGGGGAGGGCACCCAGGTGATGCTGTCCTGCAGGAGGTGGGCTGAGCCAGCTCTGGGAGAACTGGGGAGGAAGGCAGAGGGAATAGATCAACAAAAGAGATTTTCTCTAGACCCAGGAAGAAGCATTTCAAAGAGGAAAGGAAAAAAGGATGCTGCTGTTGGGAATATTTCAAATGGGAAAACTAGAATACTTACTTCAATAATTAAAACAGTTTTTCCCCCACAAAAAATTCTATGCTTTTTCCTGTAGGAATAGTTGGCAATTATACAAATTAATGCAAGATATTTTTAGTTTGCATTTTTGGATTTTTTCGATGGAAAGAATGCAGACAGGAATGAGCAGCTCCTCCTGGTTGCCTGGCTGCTGCAGCCCCTGGCAGGGGGGGAGCAGAGCAGAGCAGAGCCCCCATCTGAGGCAGCCCCTGGGTGTGGTGCTGCTGCCTGGAGCATCCATGTGCTTCCACAGGTGTTTGGAAGCCACTGGGGCTGGCTCTGGTTCCTGTTGGCTGCTTGGATGCTCTGGTCCCCTGCTGCCTGCCCTGTGTGCAGGATTTGTGTGGCTGTCTCTGGTACATTTATGTTTTGGCTGCAAATCCATGTTTGTAGAAAAACTGGAAAGCTCCCGTGCATTTTTATGGTGCTTTAAAGAACAAAGAGATAAAATTTATCACAGAAGCCCAGGATGGTTTGGGCTGGAATGGAGATTTCAGCTCACCTTGTTCCAACAGCTTCCACTGTCCCATCCCAGCTGGCCTTGGACACTTCCAGGGATGGGGCAGGCACAAGTTCCTCACTGGGAGATTGGGAGGCTCTTCCAGCTGAGGTTTTAGGAGATGTTTTTCCTGCAGCAGGGATGTGTTTCCCTGGCAGAACCTGGCTCTGCCTTCCTCTGCAGCTGCTCACAGGAGTGCAGAGTCCTCATCCCTGGAAGCATTGAAAAAATGTGTGCATGTGGCACTTGAGGACATGGAAAAAGGAGGTGGTGCTGGCTTGGTTGTTGCATTTTATAACCTTAGAGGTCTTTTCCAACCTTGATGATTCTGTGATTCTCCAGACAGCCTGGCAGCTGAAGCTGTGCCATTTCTTGGCTGGAAATAGGAGGTTTTTGGGGCTCTCTTTCCTTGCACCCCCAGCCCAGCCCTGTGGGTCAGTTCCTGCTGTGCTGTGGGGCCCTGGGGCTGCCTGGGATCCAGAGCTGATTCTGCCCTGTAGGAATCTTGTCCCCAAGTGCTGCTGCCCAGGCTGGGCTTCCTCTGGGCTGTTCTGGGCTGTTTGCTCCTGTTCTTCCCCTCACAAGCCAGATAAATTAATTATCTGAGCTATGAGCAGCTACTGGGCTTTTCCAGAGCTCTGCTCCCAGCTGCCCTCAGCCCCCATTACTCCTGCACTGAAAACTCTCTTTTTCAGGAATTTTTACTGTGATACACTGGGAGCATAACAATCTCTTTCTGTTCAATGAGCTTGTCTCTCTGACCATGGTGGTGACCTGCCTCTTGTGCTTCAGAGGAAAATGAAAACCAGCCCACAGCTCTGGTTGAAAGTTGGTGCTCAGGGAGGGTTTAAAACAACAGCGTGCCTATGATTGATTAAAAATCTGCTTTTTGACCAAAACATATACAAATAATTCTTTTTGCCAGGGATTAATAGTCAGAAATGGATCAGCTTGGCCCCTGTTCATCTCCAGTGTTGGAAAACTTGGTCATGCTGCAGAAATTAAAGGGTTTCAAGCAAACCAAGCAGCTCCACCAGCTGCCTGGAGTGTCTTCCTGTGCTGGAGCACATAAAATTGAGGCCTGCAGCATCTCCCCTATGGTTGTCAGGAGCAGCAGTATCCTTTCCAAGATGATCTCAGCAGCTTTTTGTCTCCTCTGTGGTGTGACTGGGATTTTGAAGCAACAGGGGAGAGCAGCCCTGTGTCATGGGACTGGGAATGGGACCAGGAGCTGCTGGGGGGCTGTGGTGCAGGAGCATCTCAGCTCCAGGGATTCTCCTGCGAGTGCAGGGCTGAGGGAGGAGGGCAGGAGGTGCTGCTGGGGGTGGCTGTGATGCTGAACCCCTGCACATCCTCCCTGAAAGGTGTTTGTAAATGCACAGGAGACAGCTCCGTTATTTATCTTGTAAATTAGCCAGCCCTTTGCTGTGAGCCGGATGTTTGTCATCCATTACTTGTGCTTCATTAGCTTTTGTCTCCGAAATGTTTCAGAGGAGACAAAAGGAGATACAGAAACACCACAGAAGAAAAGCTGGGAGCTGGGGCACGATCTGTGGCGGGTCTGGTGAGGCTGAGGAGTGGGAGGCGTTTGCTGTGGCCTTGGCAGGTCCCCAGAGTGACCAGGAGTGAGCAGTGACCAGGAGTGACCAGTGACAGGGTCACAGGAGTCACCAGGAGTGACCAGTGACCAGGACTGATGGGTGACCAGGTCACAGGAGTGATTGGTGACTGGGTCACCTGGCTCCTGCTGGGGTGGCTCTGGGGCTCTGTCCTTCCCATACAGGAGCTGTTCCTGGGGCTGCTCCCTCTGCCTGGTTCTCTGTCCCAGCCATGCTCTGCTGTGTCTCTGCCTGGTTCTGTGTCCCAGCCATGCTCTGCTGTGTCCCTGCCTGGTTCTCTGTCCCAGCCATGCTCTGCTGTGTCCCTGCCTGGTTCTCTGTCCCAGCCATGCTCTGCTGTGTCTGTGCCTGGCTCTGTGTTCCCAGCCATGCTCTGCTGTGTCTGTGCCTGGCTCTGTGTCCCAGCCATGCTCTGCTGTGTCCCTGCCTGGCTCTGTGTTCCCAGCCATGCTCTGCTGTGTCTGTGCCTGGTTCTCTGTCCCAGCCATGCTCTGCTGTGTCCCTGCCTGGCTCTGTGTCCCAGCCATGCTCTGCTGTGTCTCTGCCTGGTTCTCTGTCCCAGCCATGCTCTGCTGTGTCTGTGCCTGGTTCTGTGTCCCAGCCATGCTCTGCTGTGTCTGTGCCTGGTTCTGTGTCCCAGCCATGCTCTGCTGTGTCTCTGCCTGGTTCTCTGTCCCAGCCATGCTCTGCTGTGTCTCTGCCTGGTTCTCTGTCCCAGCCATGCTCTGCTGTGTCCCTGCCTGGCTCTGTGTCCCAGCCATGCTCTGCTGTCCCTGCCTGGCTCTGTGTCCCAGCCATGCTCTGCTGTGTCCCTGCCTGGCTCTGTGTCCCAGCCATGCTCTGCTGTCCCTGCCTGGTTCTCTGTCCCAGCCATGCTCTGCTGTGTCTCTGCCTGGCTCTGTGTTCCCAGCCATGCTCTGCTGTCCCTGCCTGGCTCTGTGTCCCAGCCATGTTCTGCTGTCTGTGCCTGGCTCTGTGTCCCAGCCATGCTCTGCTGTGTCTCTGCCTGGTTCTCTGTCCCAGCCATGCTCTGCTGTGTCTGTGCCTGGCTCTGTGTTCCCAGCCATGCTCTGCTGTGTCTGTGCCTGGTTCTCTGTCCCAGCCATGCTCTGCTGTGTCCCTGCCTGGTTCTCTGTCCCAGCCATGCTCTGCTGTGTCTGTGCCTGGCTCTGTGTTCCCAGCCATGCTCTGCTGTGTCTGTGCCTGGCTCTGTGTCCCAGCCATGCTCTGCTGTCCCTGCCTGGCTCTGTGTCCCAGCCATGCTCTGCTGTGTCTGTGCCTGGTTCTCTGTCCCAGCCATGCTCTGCTGTGTCTCTGCCTGGTTCTCTGTCCCAGCCATGCTCTGCTGTGTCCCTGCCTGGTTCTCTGTCCCAGCCATGCTCTGCTGTGTCTCTCCTGCCTCAGGGCTGGCCAGGCACTGCTGTGTCCCTGGCAGTCAGGTCCTGCTCGTGAGCTGACTGTCAGCCTGGAAGGAGCTTCCTTCTGCATCTCAAACACCCTTCTCTGTAAGCCTCAGAGCTGCTCGTCTGGAGAGTGATCCCTGAGGCTCTTGTGGAGCGTCCCAGATGCCTTTGGCCATCCTGTCTGCTTCATTTGGGTGGCACAGCCTGGCTATAAGCACGAGGACCCTGGGACAGTCAGCACACCGGTCCCTGAGGATGCAGGTCACGCTCGGGAGCTGCCAGGAGGGAGGATGCTCATCTGCTCCACTGTTGTGCTGGGATTAATTTCACCTTTGTCTGCCATCTCTCCCCATTTATCACAGAGAACTCAGTGAGCAGGACAAATGTTCATGTTCCATGAATATTCTCACTTTTTTCCCTGGCCCCAGGGAATTTTTGTCTTTGTGGACCTTTTGTTGTGCATGTGCAGCTGTGGCAGGTCAGAGCTGGGCTCTGCCAGAGCCTTCCCCAGGGCCTGGTCCCTGCTCTGCCCCTGTTGGTGGGGAGTGCCCAGGGCTCCTCTCACTGCAGGGTGTGGAGGGGATGTCTGGTGGCACCACAGGGACAGAGGGGGACAGGGAGGGCAGGGTGGCCACCAGCAAGGGCCCCGTGGGGTGCTCCTGGGCTGGGGAGTAGGGGGAGCTCCCCCTGCCTGGGGATGTCGTTCACTGCCTGCAACAGAGCTGGGAAAAAAGATTCTTTTAACGATGAAACCAACGTACTTTTGAATGAATGAATGAATGGCAGTGTCTGGCCCTGATGCATTTCCTTGTCTGTTCACCAGTTGGATTGCAGTGAATGGTGAAATGGAGGCGTTGCTACAAAACACAGGCACAGCTCATAGGCTGTGAGTGCTGCCATGAAGGGTTTGTGTTTTTCACCTGGTTTCCCTGGGGATGGCTCTGCCCAGCTTGGTGTGCAGGGATGGTGTCGTGGTGCCAGGGGTGAGTAGCAGCAGCAGCTCTTTAGCCCTGGGTAAATGCCTGCTGGGACAGAGGCTGAGGGCAGTGGCTGCTGTGACACCCAAGAGCTCAGGGTGTGAGCATCTGCCACAAAAAGAACTTCTGGCCCTTTTCAGGGTCATTTGGTGCTTGGCTCCCAATCTCCTGGTGCTTGGGGCAGGGCTGGGCTTCAGGCACAGGGGGCTCATAGCAGGGAATGGTGCTGAACCCTCCTCCAGGCAGCTCTGAAATGGTTTCTGAGGCCTGTCCTCAACACAAGGGGTGTGTGACCCACCTGTCCTGCCCTCCCACGCCCCTCCAAATCAAAGTGCAGTTTGTAGGGACAGCAGCAATTACTCCCTGGATGCCAGTGGTGTTTAGTTCAGTGCTGGGGTGATGGCCCTGCTGCAGAGATGCTCTGCAAGTCGGAGAGGTGGCAGGAGAAGAAGCTTTTGGAAACCAGCTGGTGGGAATCATGGTATTTACCAGCTCACAGCTGAGCCTGGGAAGGTATTTTTATAGCTTCACATGGTTGGTTTTCTCCTTTTCTGAACTTGCTCACTGAATGCTGTTCTGGGTTTTGTTTTGCTTTGAAACTGTCTCACAGTCAGATGAAAGATGCTCTGTTTCAGCTCTCATTTTCCACTCTTCACACACATACACCAGCCAGCCAGAAAGGAAGGTGTTTTGTTTGGGTGTTTTTGAATGTGAAAGGAAGATTTCTCAGTGATTTTCTCTGGCTTTGTCATCCACAGGGTCACTGGAAATAGTGCCAGTGACTCACGGCTTTGCTCACAGCTGATAAGGTTTGCAGAGCAAGCTGGTGATTTGAACAGGTGAGGATGCCCTGCAAAGGCTCTGCTCTGCCAAAACCCTCAGGCTTTGGTTTCCAAGGCTACTCTCTGTGTTACCTGTGTTACTCCTTCCCTGGGCTTCAGCACTGCTCTGTGATCCCCTTAAACTGCATTCCCTGCCCTCCATGGGGTCCTGCCACTGCTTGGGGTGTTGGACTGCCCTGAGGCACATCCCAGGGGCTGCTGCCTTGTGCTTCTGTCCAGAAAGAGCTCCTGATGCACAACAGCCTCCTGTGCTTCCCCTCTCCTCCTGCAGAGCCCCTGTGCAGAAACCAGCTGCAGGTGGATGTTGCCTTGTCTCCTGCTGCTCTTGGGGTGGGGATGGAGAAGATCCTTGCTCAAATCTCTGCTCAGCCCCGTGGCTCAGAGCAGAGCTCACCCCCAGAGAGCACTGTGCACTGCTGGGTTTGGGGGCTGTGCCCAGCCTGGTGGAGTGTCCCAGGAGTGAGCTCTGTGTCTGCCCTGGGTGAGGCAGCATGGCAGGACAGGGTGAATCCTGTGCCGTGGAGCCCAGCACTGAGGGGGAACCTCACAGAATCCCACAAGGGTTTGGGTTGGAAGGGACCTTAAAGCCCATCCCATCCCACCCTCTGCCATGGCAGGGACATCTCCCACTGTCCCAGGCTGCTCCCAGCCCTGCCCAGCCTGGCCTTGGGCACTGCCAGGGATCCAGGGGCAGCCACAGCTCTCTGGGCACCCTGTGCCAGGGCCTCAGCAGCCCTCAGCCAAGAATTTCTTCCCAGTATCCCATCTATCCCTACCCCCTGTACCTGTCACACCCAGCTGCATCTCCACAAGCTGTTTGAGGCACGGCTGTGGGTGTTGTGTTGATTTGTTGCCATTTTGCAGCCATTGTTTGTGTTGCCACGGGGCTCAGGCTGAGCAGGAGGTGCAGCCCCCTCCCCACACCCCACCTGCTTTCAGAGGGAGTTTGGTGGGTAATGGCTCCTCCTGTAACATCTCTCATTTTCCCGAATCCAGCTGGAGCCCTTGCTGAGTTTTTAAGGTCAGGTTGCTAAGTTACACCTCCTTGGAGGAGCGGGCTGGGAAGTGAGTGAGCAGCCATAGGCTGGGAAGATCTGGGAGACCTGTCCCTGTGCCATAGCTGGGCTCTCCTGGCCCCTATCCCTGCCACCCTCTCAGCGTGTACCACATTTAGCTGTTCTTCCCCCAACCTTCTGCTCTATCAACTTCCTTTGCTGGGTAGATTTAGTGCATTAATTAACTGAGGGGGTGGAGGAGCCCCCCCAGTTACCTGTGGGATGCTGTGTGGTGCTGCAGGAGGAGCACTTTGTCTACTCTGTCTGTTTTTGATTTGAGCTTTGGGGCTGTGAGCTCTTGGTGTTGTCCCACTTGGATCTTGGGAGTGGCCTCAGTGTCCCTCCCAGGGCGTGTGGCTGTCACCAAGTCACAGCTCTGGGGCAGGTGGGCAAGGTCTGGAGTAGCTGCTGCCCTGCTGCTCTGCCCCTTTGCCTCCTTGCTTTCCCCCCAGGTTAAGCTGCTCTCCTTGCTGTGTTCCAGCAGCAGCTGCCTCGGGGAGGGGATTGGCAGGGTGGCTGCCCAGGTTTGTGTCACAGCTGCTGGGACTGGGTGCTGTGGCAGCACAAAGGCTCCCCTGGTATCTCTGCAGGGTCAGCATCCTCAGGCATTTCCAGGACACATGCAGGTTTCCTTGCTTTGTTCCTGGGCAAATAATAGAAATCAGTGAGGCTTACTGGGGTCCTTTTTGGGTTGTGAGAGCAGTGGGTTTAGGGTTATTTTCCCCTCCTGCTGCTCTCTCTGGTGCTGCTGGGGCTGCTGCCTCCCCCATCGTGCCCTGGGAAGCTGCAGACTCCCCACTCCCTGGCTTGGGCTGGAAGTGCTCTCCAGAGAGCAGCTTCTCCCCCACAGATACAAGCTGGGAGGGAGGCTGGAGATGTGTGCAGTTTGTTCCCACCTTGCAGGAGGGCTGCAGGATCTGCCTTCTGATTTGCAGTAAACTTTTCTTTCTCCCTCCCTTCCCTTTATCTGAGCCCTTCCCCACTCTTTCCTGGGCTGGAGAAGGACATCACCATGGCAAGGTTTGGAGATGAGTTCTGCTGGTTTTCCTCCCGTGCTGCTGGGTGTGTGGGGCTGTGGCTGGGCTGGGGGTGCTGGAGCAGCCCTGTCCCCATCCTGGAGCAGCCCTGTCCCCATCCTGGAGCAGCCCTGTCCCCATCCTGGAGCAGCTCTGTCCCCTGCCTGGAGCAGCCCTGTCCCCATCCTGGAGCAGCCCTGTCCCCTGCCTGGAGCAGCCCTGTCCCCATCCTGGAGCAGCCCTGTCCCCATCCTGGAGCAGCCCTGTCCCCTGCCTGGAGCAGCCTTGTCCCCAGCCTGGAGCAGCCCTGTCCCCTGCCTGGAGCAGCCTTGTCCCCAGCCTGGAGCAGCTCTGTCCCATTCCTGGAGCAGCCCTGTCCCCTGCCTGGCACTGTCATTCCTGCCCCACAGCTGTCCCTGGGGCTGGGGCAGGGACCTTCCCTGATGATGTTCCCACATTTCCCCATCTGACTGTGGACTGGCAGTGACAGAGCTGTCCCTGGGCTCCTGCCTGAGCTCTCACACCCAGCCAAGAGGATTTTTCCACCCCTGTCATGACTCGATTGTGTGCTCTCCTTCCTACCCAAATGCCGAACGGCAGCTAAATATAGGCTGTAAAGTGTTGATTGTGGCTTTTCTAATTGAGCTTTACACTCCATCAGGGATTTGTACTAATGGGATGTGGCATCCTTGATAGCACCCAGCTGGGACGCCTGCTTGGGAAGCAGACAGAGATGCAATGTGACTTCCTGGTGCTGTCAGGTCCTGCCTGGCCCTGGCTGCTGACAGCTCTGGAGCTGGGCACCAGCTCTGGCTTGGGCTGGGACAGAGTTCATTTTCTTCCCAGAGCTGGTCCAGGGCTGTGTTTTGGGTTCAGGATGAGAACAGTGTTGATAACACGCTGCTGGTTTGGTTGTTGCTGGGAAATGCTCTCCCTAGGTCAAGGCCTTTCCCATTTCCCAGGCTCTGCCTGCCAGGAGGTGCCAAGGACTGGGAGGGATATCCCAGACCATGGAATGTCATGCCCAATGTGGAGTGTGGGGGTTGGCTGGGAGAGGCCTGTGGCTGCTGAGGAACAGGCTGGGCTTTTGAGGCACTGAGAGATTGTGTTGGGCACCACTTGTTTATCTGGGATTATATTCCTCTCTCTCTTTTTCTTATCTCTGTTTTTATTACAATAACAACAACAACAACAATAATGATAACAATAATAACCCCCACTAACAACTGTATTTCAATTATTACCTCAGCTCATGGGTTTTACTTTTTCCCAGTTCTCCTCCCCAGCCCACCAGGGGGTTGGATGAACGAGGGGCTGTGTGGTCCTTATGTGCCAGCTGTGGTTCAACAATGACAAGTGGGATAGTAAATCCATGGAGCTCAATTGTGCTTGGGAATTCGAGCTCAGATTTCAGTGGTAAACAGGTTTCTAGTAGCTTTGCTTTTTCTGACAATATAAAGCGCTGCCTGAAGATACATAGCTTGAAAATTGCTTCTCTAACAGAGTGAATTCTTCTGGTTTTTTCCCCCATGTGACTCCTGTGAGTGGCCCTGTGAGCACAAAAGGAACGGGAGCACTAAAATGCTAATGGGGTTCTGCAGGTGATGGAGCTGTACACAGGTATCCTGGGATTTACATGCACAGAAAAAGGAATGTTTTGAACTCATTTATGCAGCACAGCGATGTGTTAAGCTCTGTCCCTGTTGCCTTGTGCCAGTGAAATATGTTACAATGAGATGTACAAATGTTCTGCTGGAATGGAAACTGCTTGGGAAGCTAATTCTGGCTTTGTATCTCTTGGCACATCTTGTTTCCATGCTGATCCCACTGAAGCGTGGGGGACCTGGGGTGGGCAGGATGGTGCTGAGTGCCTGGCACAGCTGAGGCACTGCTGCCCTGGGCACTGCTGCCCCTGCCCAGCCCCAGAGAGCAGCAGCACCTGGCAGCTGAGAGAATGTGATGGATGTATAGCAGTGAGCTGCTGACCCAGTGTCAGCACGTGCTGCCAGCCCTGCTCTGTGCCCTGTGGGCTGCCTGGGCCTGCCCTCTGCCCAGGGCTGGGTGTGACTGTCCCTGGGAGTGCCTGCACAGCTGTGGCACCACTCTGGCCCTGTGCCTGCCCTCCTGAGTGACACCAGCCTGGCACCACTGGAGCTGCTGCTGTGCCTGGAATGGGAGTGCAGAGCTGTGGTGACAAACATCTCAGTGACAGGCCAGCACTGAGGGTCAGGAGCTTTGGCATGATAGACTCTGCCTGCGTGACCCTGAGCACTGGAGCATGAAAGAGGATAAAATTTAGTGGTGGAACGTGCAGGGAGGCAGAGGGGTTGCCCTGCTGTCTGCATCAGGAGCTCAGGTCTGCATGATCACAGGGCTGGAGCCCTCTGGAGCCAGGCTGGGAGAGCTGGGGATGCTCACCTGAAGAGGAGAAGCTCCAGGGACACCTCAGAGCCCCTGCCAGGGCCTGAAGGGGCTCCAGGAGAGCTGGAGAGGGACTGGGGACAAGGGATGGAGGGACAGGACACAGGGAATGGCTCCCACTGCCAGAGGGCAGGGATGGATGGGATATTGGGAATTGGGAATTGTTCCCTGTGAGGGTGGGCAGGCCCTGGCACAGGGTGCCCAGAGCAGCTGTGGCTGCCCCTGGATCCCTGGCAGTGCCCAAGGCCAGGCTGGATGAGGCTTGGTGCCACCTGGGATGGTGGGAGGTGTCCTGGACATGGCAGGTGGTGGAACAAGATGGGCTTTAAGGACCTTTCCAACCTAAACCATCCTGGGATTCTGTGAGGCTCCAGAATGGGTGGAAAAATCTGAGTCCACTAGAGAGGGAGGGCAGTGAGGGGTGTGGAAATATCCATGGGGAAATAAAAGCTAATTTTGTGAGAGGAGACTGAAAGAATTTGTGTTAATCAGCCTTGAAAAAGGCAGGCAGAAAGGGGCTGGGACTTCATTATAATGGAAATTAATCATGGGAGCAAACACCGTAGAGGGGGGATAATTATTTAAGCTAAAGGTTAATATTGGCACAAGAACAAATGAGCATAAGCAGTGAAGAATTGAGTTTTAGATGGAAATTTGAATTATCTGTACCATTCATTATGAGATTTGCCCATGGCAGGGCATTGGAATATCATCTCTAAGGTCCTTTCCAACCCAAAGCATTCTGTGTTTCTGTGATTCTGGAACAGCCTTGGGGTGTCCTGGGGAGCTTGTTTGGGCTCAGCTCTGGGTTCTGTGAGAGCAGGGGACAAGGGACAGCCTTGGGGTAACCCTCAGCCTAGGACATTCCACAGCAGTGCTGGGCTCTGCTCCTTTCTATGGCATTTCTGGGTTCCTTGGGGCACTGCTGGGGCTGGTGTCATCCCCAGGAGGGCACCTGAGGAGCCTCCTGTGGCCCTGGGCTGGAGCAGGAGCAGGGGCCCTGCTCCCCTGTGGCCCTGGGCTGCCCCTGGGCTTTGGGACTGTGGCTGTGCGTGGTCACCCTGACACATGGGCTGTGCTTGCTCACCCTGGCAGTTTGGGAGCCCCAGCATCAAACTCAGTTGAGGTTTGACCTCACAGAGACATTGAATTTATGTTCCTGCATGTTCCATGACACCCTGAGGACCTCTGCAGTCCCTTCTGTGTGAGTCTGGCTTTCTGGAGTCTGGACCTTCCCTAGTACCTGTCTAGTGTCCTGTTTTCTACCTCAAATCCCTTTCTGGTGCTGTGGATGATGTTTAATGGGGGTTTCACTGTCTCAAAGGAAATTTTTATCCCTTCAGTCTTGAACCCTTTGGTTTCTTTATTTGGTTAATTCAGATTATCTGGGAGTTTTGAGGTGGGCTGGGGTCTTGAATTCTTTTTGTGCTGGTTGTGCCTTGCAGCTCAGGATGCTAATCCT
Organism: Melospiza georgiana; assembly: GCF_028018845.1. NCBI lineage: Eukaryota > Metazoa > Chordata > Aves > Passeriformes > Passerellidae > Melospiza > Melospiza georgiana. The sequence goes on from NC_080445.1 coordinate 15,727,652, forward strand.
AATTACAGTGGCCAGGGGAGAAGGCTTCACTGGCACAGCAGCAGCTTTGCTAACAGAGGGTGCAGTGTGGTGCTGAGCCAGCTGTGCCCAGGTGGGCAAGAGCCCACTGGCACCTGGTCTGTACCAGCCATGGTGTGGCCACAGCCCCAGGGCAGTGACCATCCCTGTGCTGGGCACTGCTGGGGCACCTCCAGTGCTGGGGTCAGTCCTGGGGGCAGTTCTGGGCCCTCATGACAGACAGACACTGAGGGGCTGGAGCATGTCCAGGGGAGGGAACAGAGCTGGGGAAGGGGCTGGAGCACCAGGAGGGTCTGAGGGAGCTGGGAAGGGGCTCAGCCTGGAGAAAAGGAGGCTCAGGGGGGACCTTGTGGCTCTGCACAGCTCCTGACAGGAGGGGACAGCCGGGGGGTCGCGCTCTGCTCCGGGGAACGGGGACAGGACAAGGGGGAATGGCCCCAAGCTGTGCCAGGGGAGGGTTAGATGGGATCTTGGGGAAAATTTCTTCATGGAACAGCTGCCCAGGGCAATGGTGGAGTCACTGTTCCCAGAAGTGTTGAAAAGACCTTTGCATGTGGCACTTAGGGGCATGGTTTAGTGCTGGGGTAAGGGTTGGACTTACTGATCCTAGAGGGCTTTTACAACCTGACCAATTCCGTGATTCCATGAAGGGCATAGCTGTGCTCAGCCAGGGGCTGTGTGTGTGTCACAGAGGGGTCCTGGCCTGAGGGACCCCTGCCACCCCCTGAAAACCCTGTGTCCTGTGTCCCATCCCACCTCCTGAAAGCCCTGTGTCCTGTGTCCCATCCCACCTCCTGAAAGCCCTGCGTCCCATCCCACCTCCTGAAAGCCCTGTGTCCTGTGTCCTGTCTCACCTCCTGAAAGCCCTGTGTCCCATCCCAGCTGCTGGAGGCCCTTGTCCTGTGTCCTGTCTGTTCCAGCTGCTGAAGGCCCCTGTCCTATGTCCTGTGTCCCGTGTCCCATCCCAGCTGCTGAAGCCCTGTCCCGTGTCCTGTCCCAGCTCCTGAAAGCCCTGTGTCCTCTCCCAGGTCCTGAACACCCCTGTCTCCTGTCCTGTTCAGCTCCTGAAAGCCCCTGTCCTCTGTCCCATCCCAGCTGCTGAAGGCCCCTGGTCCCGTGTCCCATCCTGGCTGCTGAACACCTCTGTCCCGTGTCCCATCGCACCTCCTGAAGGCCTGTCCCGCCGTGTCCCGTGTCCCATCCCGCCTCCTGAAGGCCTGTCCCGTGTCCTGTCCCAGCTCCTGAAGGCCTGTCCCGTGTCCCGTCCCAGCTCCTGAAGGCCTGTCCCGCCGTGTCCCGTGTCCCATCCCAGCTCCTGAAGGCCTGTCCCGCCGTGTCCCGTGTCCCATCCCAGCTCCTGAAGGCCTGTCCCGTCGTGTCCCGTGTCCCGTCCCAGCTCCTGAAGGCCTGTCCCGCCGTGTCCCGTGTCCCGTCCCAGCTCCTGAAGGCCTGTCCCGCCGTGTCCCGTGTCCCGTCCCAGCTCCTGAGGGCCTGTCCCGTCGTGTCCCGTGTCCCATCCCGCCTCCTGAGGGCCTGTCCCGCCGTGTCCCCGCAGGTCCCTGGACAGGAAGCTGCAGCGGCCGCTCCTGGGCAAGTCGCGGACGCTGCCCAGCATCCCGCAGTCCCCGGTGCTGAGCCGGCTGCCCCTGCTCGAGCCCGCCGCCTACAGGGACGACATGCCGGAGCAGAAGCCCTGCCAGAAGCGCTCGGCCTCCGAGCACCCGAAAGGCTGCACGGTGCCTTCTGCCGGTGAGTGCGCCCGCCCCTCTGTGCCTGCGGGATCCCAGCAAAGCTTCCCCGCTTCCCCAGGGGCACAAATCCAACTCCAGCCCACCTGGAGTTTATTCTGCTCTGAAAATAGCACTTCTTGGTGAACTTTTGGGGGTTTTGACCCCAGTTGAGTCTTTCTTTGAGCTTGATACTTAAACCTCCCCATCCTTCATATTATGCTGGTGAAAAAGAAGAGGAGGTTGTTGAAAGCCACCCGAGGTGGAGGGGTGATGCTTGGAGCCTTCTGCCTGAGGGTGCTGGGCTGAGCCACCACCCTGGGGCCTCCTTGTCCAATGCCCAGGCCTAGGTGCCTCTGTCTTATTTCACTTGTAGCTGGTCTGCACCAGCAGCAGTGACAGGAACATCATCGCTGTGCTCTTCCCGCAGCCCTGGCCTTGGAAATTTGCAAATGCTCCCAGCCTAGCGCTGTGTTTTGGTGTTTGGGCAGCCCTAAGGATTTTTATAATGTTCTTCTACTCTCATGCTGATCCTGATGAAATACTAATATTGCTGGGCCAGCTGCTCTGAGCAAGTTTATTGGCGAAGCTGCTGATGGCCAAAGTGTTTCAGTGCTTTTGGTGCCAGCAGAATCACGCTGGGACCATAAAAGTGATGGGAAAGGGGGATTATTAACACTGAAACAAAGATAAAGCCTGGAAGCCAGGGCTGACAGTCCAGTGCTGAATAAAATGCTTATAAAACAGCTCCCTTCAAACAGCACCCTTGGATTTTTTTATTTTAATGGAGTTTTTAAAATTATCCCTCTCACAGTCAGATCCGTGTGTTGCTCAGCAGAGCAGCTGTCCAAACCCTGGATTAATTTTGATGCTTTGCATGCTACATTTCATTTCCTGATGCTGCTAATTCTCCCAAAAGTTGTGCACAGAGCAGATCTCTGCACATGGCTGAGCCCATCCTGCCACTCTTGTCGTGACAGAGTTCCTGGGTGTCCTGCAGCACCCGAGCCACTGCTGCCATGTGTGGGACCTGGGGGTTTTCCTTCAGCCCATCAAATTGTTAGAGTGGGTCTTGGAATGGGAGGAAACCTGTGTAGCCTCCCCCACGAAGGACATGGCATCCAGAGCTCCATTGCACACCTGCAGGTCCCCGTTTGCTCTGTTGATGCCTCCAGGGAGCTGTGCTGGAGCTGAAGGATGGGAGCGGGAGGCTGGGGTGAGACTGTGGGGTGATGTTGCCCTGTGGGTCAGCCCCACTGCAAACACCTCACCTTCTGCTGCAGACTCCTGCTGTCCTGGGAGTGCAGACAGGCTCGTGCTCCATGGAACAGCTGTCCTGGAGCAAACCCCCTGCACACCCTCCCTGCACATCAGGAGCCACGGAAACTCTGAGTGCACCCAAGAAGTGTCTGAGATCTTCCTTTGCTCATGGCTGGAAGGGGCTAGGGGTGCCAAGAGGAGCAGGAGTAGGAAAACCCTTGGAGACTGGAGGGCTCCCCCCACAGCCAGAGCAGTGGATGAGTGACTGTGTTGTTTTCAGTCCAGATTCTCCCACTTTGTTTTCCTGGCTCAATTAGGAACTGCTAATTATTTACTTATGAAGGCTGTCAGGATGATATCCCAGAGGAGAAAAAGAAGAGATGCCACTGCTGGACAGCACAAAGGGAATGGGACAAATGGGAAAGGGAAAGCATGTGGTGCTGAAGGTTAACGAGCCCTGGGATGCTGACCAGGAATGCAGGATTCCTGTAAGGATTTATGAGCAAGAGCTGGGCTGCTGGGTATGGGGATGGAGAGAAGTTGGAACAGGGTGCCCAGAGCAGCTGTGGCTGCCCCTGGATCCCTGGAACTGTCTAAGGCCAGGATGGACAGGGCTTGGAGCAGCCTGGGATAGTGGAAGGTGTCCCTGCCCATGGCAGGGGCTGGAATGAGATGGACTTTAAGGTCCCTTCCAACCCAAACCATTTCATCATTCTTGGATAGTGTCCTTTCCCTAAAGCAGTGGTGGATTTGCTGTGAGCAGGCACTACCACTCCCCATTGGAGGTGGGGGGGATGCAGGACCAGAACCAGCTCAGAAGGGGCTCATGCACAGGGACATGGCAGGAGCAGAGCTGTCCTTGGGAGAGGTGATGAGCTCATCTTCAGGAGTGTTCATGGCTCTGGAGAGGAACTGCACTCTGCTCAATGCTGTTCTGGGGGCCATGAGCAGAGGAATCTCCAAGCAAGATGGAAGATGTGATTGTGTCTGGCATGGATGAGATGTGACATCCTCATCTGACCACTGGGACGTGTTCCTCAGCCTTTTCCTTTGTGTCCCATGGTTCCAGTGTGTCAGCACTGGAGGAGGGATGTGCTCTGGCACTCGACAGGAGATCACAGGAGGATGTCTTGCTGTGGCACCACAGCTCCTCTGCAGGTCCTTGTGAAGACACCAAGGTGCCTGGCGGGGAGCTGGGACCCTGAAGATGGGCAGAAGAGCTGAGTCCGTGGCTGCTGAGCCTCCCAGAGCCCTTCTTTCCCTTCAAAACAACCTTCCACCTCATTCCATGAGCTCAGGAACTGGCTGGGCTGGTCAGCAGGTCTGGGTTTCCTGCTGGTCTGGTTTTGTTTTCCCCTGCAGGACACCCATAACAGTACTGGGGTCAGGTGGGACAGGCTCTGAGCTCTTCCTCTCCATCCTATATCCTTCAACTCCTTGCCTGAGCAGCTCCAGGATTAACCCCACATCCTTATGGCTCCAAGCCCTGGAGAGGGGAAGACAAACACAAATGAGGCTTGACTGGACAGGGGACAGTGCCTGCCTTGTCCAGGCCATTGTCTCTTGGGTGTCACACTGCAGTCTGCCAGGAGGTCTCACACCTGCTGGTGGCACACAGCAAAGAGCTGCCTGTTGCTTCTTATCCCTTGTTCCAGTGTGGAGATTTAGGAGTGGGACTGAGGAAAATTCCTCCTTTTGCTCTCTCACCTCTTCCTTCTACATCAAGCAGGGGCTTCTTCTCAGCCTTTGAGCACTGCAGCAGCCCTGAGCTGCAGCCTGCACAGAAACCCTGCATGGTTTACATGCCTGGTCCCTTGCAGTTCCCTCCTCTGGCACCTGGAAGGAGCAGACCACTCTGGAGCACTTCCCTGCCTCCACTCTCCCTTGTCTGTCAGGAGCATGCAGAGCTCTTCAGGAGCTGGCTCCATGCCCTGCTGTGGATCTGGGAAGAAGTTAACTCATAGCATGGCTGGCGTGAGTTTATTGGAAATTGTGCTCATGGGAGGAAAATAAAGAAGCCACGAGGGAGCACCTGGATTTGAGCTTAGACCGGGACCCTGGAATTAATTTTTCTTCTACTTGTAGAGGATGTACTAGAGAGGCACCAGGTCTCTGTTCTTGCTGTTCCCTCCATCCTTTGATGTGTGTCCTCCCCAGCACCTCAAATTCAGAGAGAAAAAAGGGTTTGCAGGAATTGTTATTGCAGGAGATGGTCAGGAGATCTTCCAGAGGTGCTGATCTTGAGGGCACAGCTCTGAGTGGCAGAGGGGTGAGCAGCTCCAAGACACAAGAGCATGAAGATTGTTGGCCTCCAGTCTGTGGGCTTGCTTCTGTTCCTGGCATTTTCTCTCCAGGTTGGATGGGATCCTGAGCCACCTGATCTAGTGAGTGACATCCCTGCCTGTGGCAGGGGTTGGAACAAGATGAGCTTTTATTTCCCTTCCAGCCCAAACCAGTCTTTGATTCTCTGACTTCTTGATCTTCCCCTTCTGGCCATTCTGGGCTTGATCATTGATTTACTTGTTTGGTAGCAATCAGAACAAGCTCCTTTAGCAGGTAGAAAAGCATTTTGGGTAGACAAGGTCCTGTGGTGGCTCCCTCCGTGCAGGGAGGAAGGACCCAGTGTGGTGAGGATCACCCCTTGGGCAGGCCAGGGAGCAGCTGCCTCTGGTCCAGCTCCTGCTGGAGAACACAGCTCCTGTAGATGAGAGACAAGACCAAAAGCTGCAAAAATCCTTGGGGAGCTGGCATCAGTGAGAGCAGATGTGGCCCAGCTGTTCTGTAGGATTTGAAACCCAACTCCTCGTTCCTGGGTGAGGTGCCCTGCACAGAGGAGCAGGTGGGTACAGCAGGTGAATCCTTGCCCTCATTCAGCACATGGCCTCGGCCTCCCTTGCTCAGGGCAGCAGAGCAGTGGGGGCTGTGTCTGGGGGAGCTCTGGGGCTGCGAGGGGACAGTCTTGAGGACACAGGATGGCACAGGCAGTGGCTGGGCCATCTCAGGTGAGCACGAGAGCAGGTTCTCCTTTCAGTGTGATTTCCCTGCGTGTCCCCTGCCTCTTGTGTGTCAGTGCTCCTGCTGTGCTCCCAGAGCGATGCTGTCTCACAATGGCAGCCTGGATCTGCCTCCGATTGACGTGTTTGTGCATGGAATAATCACAGCTTTCAAACAGCAGTTCCTGTGTTGTGTGAGGTGACATTTGGAGAGGAGCAGCAGCAGCTTATTAAATTGAAACTAGGGGAGAAAAAATCTACACGATGCTTGGAGTGCTGTGCTCTGGGTTGCCTCTTTCATGGAATGGTTTGGGTTTGAGTTGGAAGGGACCTTCAAGGTCATCTTGTTCCATGCCCTGTCCTGAGCAGAGTCACCTCCCGCTATCCCAGGTTGCTCCAAGCCCCATCCAGCCTGGCTTTGGACACTTCCAGGGATCCATGGGCAGCCACAGCTTCTCTGGACACCCTGTGCCAGGGCCTCCTCACCCTCACAAGGAACAATTCCTTCTCAGTATCCCATCTAATCTTGCCCTCTGGCAGTCTGTGTAGGTGGTTCCTCTTCTGGTGGCTTGGAGTCCAGCCTGTGTCTCACTATGTTCCATGTAACCCCCACAGCCTTGCTGGGTAAACTGGACTGCACTGCTGAACTGGGGCTTAGGACCATTATCTGCTTTAAACCCCAGAAGTGTTTTGCTCCTCAGCCCTGGTGTAGCAGGATCATGGTCGTTCATGCTCGAAGGTGCTGGGTTTTTCAGCAATGAGAGGTGAAGGATGTTGCCTTGGCTGCAGAAGGGGGAGAGCCCCTGGAGGCAGTCCTGTGAGATGCCCTTTTGGGCTAATAATTGAGAAGGCTTCAAGATTGAGGCTTTTATTGATTGTTTGTCATGGCTTGAGCAGTGATTTTGGCTGAGGGGAGGAGGGAGGGCAAGCTCCAGATGTAAAGAGGAGATTGGCAACAAAAAGCAGGCGACAATCTGAGCCGAAGGGAAAAGAGCGCAGCAGTGATATTCTGAAAACATCTCCTGTTGTTTTGTTGTTTTTTCCCTTTTGTTGCAATGAAATGTGGCCAGTCCTGCCCTGGGATCACCAGCCCTGCGTGGTGCCAGCTGTCACCACTGTGGCAGTGTTAGTGAGGTTTGTCCCTGGGACTCTCAGCCCTGCACTGCTGCATCCTGTTGCTGCTGGTGATGGGCAGGTGGAGAAGGGAGATCTGGCTTCTGTCCTTCATGGGGCTCTTGATTTGCTGTTGGCAGTGACATAAAGTGTTTTGGGGTGCTTTTCTGTAGGAGAAGATGGCAGTAAATTCTTTTGTAATTTTTAACACTTGTTGATGCCTCATTTTTCTCATTCACAAAGCAAGATTCGAAGGCCAGGTTGGACTGGAGTTGGAGCAACCTGATGAAGTGCAATGTGTCCCTGCCCATGGCAGGGGGCTGGAACGAGATGAGCTTTAAGCTTCCTTCCAGCAAAAAGCATTCCATGATTCTAACTGTCTCTGGCTGATTCCTGCCAGGAGTTGGTGGGGGCTGTGCATACCTGGGTGGGCAGTTGAGTGCAGGGCTGTTGCCTGGGGCAGGGGCTATGTGCGGATTTCTGGGAGGGATCTGCCATCTGAGTAAGTTCCCAGTGTCTGTACCCCGTGGGATGGGGTGGGATGGCCAGAGGGGGTCCAGGGATACCCACTGGGCATCCCCAGAGCTGGCTCAGGGGGTAGGACGGGTCTGATCACGCTCTGATGGGGACACATCTCCTTCTCCCGGGCAGGGGAGGCCTGGCGGCTGGAGGATGACTGCTCGGAGCCGCCCCGGGCCCCCCAGCTGGGCACGGCCGTGGAGGACGCCCCGTTCAGCTACTTCCGCACGCGCTCCTTCTACATGAGGAAGAGCCTGTCCGTGGACAACCACCTGGGCTCGCTGAGCTACGCCGTGCACCCGGCCGAGAGCAAGGCCGAGCGCGTCAGGACCAAGCTGCGGCGGCAGTTCGTGAGTATCGGCCCCGCGCGCGGTTCCCAAACACGCCGACAGCTTGGAGAGCTATTTCTGTGCCCAACATGAGTAAAACAACAGAAAGAGAGGCTGCTCCAGAGTGGTGGAGCAGATGGTGGTGGCAGCTCGGCTTTGCCCAGCCCGTGACAGAGCCCCTCTCCTGGGGTCCTATCCCCCTGGCTCTGAGGGCTCAGGGTGGCTGTGGCTCAGCTGGGTGAGGGGGAACAAGGGCCTGGACTCTGGGCACTGCTGTGCAAAGCATGGAACAAGGCTGAAAGCAGGAAATGAGTTTTCCTGTCCTTGGCTTCGTGTCTGTGAGGAACTGCACCTTTCCAAAGGTTTGTCAGGGGCCAGCAGTGAGGGGTTGGGGCAGCAAGGAGCCAGCACCGAGTCCTTGGGGCAGCAAGGAGCCAGCACCGAGTCCTTGGGGCAACAAGGAGCCAGCACCGAGTCCTTGGGGCAGCTCAGAGCCTCCTGGCCCTCGGGAGCTCCTGGTGGCCGGACAGCAGGGATGCGTCAGGGCTGCCCCGCAGCTGTGGCAGCCTCTGATCAATGTTTAATGGGCTCTGCCTCCTCTCTTTCGCAGAGACACCGAACCCCGCGGCTCGGGTGTCCCTCCCCCGCCTCGTTAGTTGTAATGAGGGCTCAGGTGCCGCGGGGATGAGAAGCACTCCGTGTTGATTGGCAATGGCTGAGAGAGCCAGTACAATGGGCATGGAGCAGGGAATGGGCTGAGGCTGCACAGCTCACCTGCCCCAAGCTGTGCACAGGCTTCCTCTGCCCCAGAGGAAGGGTTGGTCCCTCTGGGGTCACACTGGGGGTTTGTCCTGGTGCACCTGGGCACTGTGGGTCTGGGAGCTCACCCTCCCTCTTGTGCCTGCATCGTTGGATGTAGCCACTGCTGCCCCTGGGAGGGCAGCTCCGGTCTCAGAGCGTGCTGGGGCCAGCAGTGAAGGCTGTGGGTGAGTCTGTGGGAGCTGTCACAGTCCCAGCACTGCCAGTGAACCTTCTCTGTGGGAGCTGCTGCCTCGGGCTCAGGAAGCACTTGAAACCTCAGGGATGGTGATGAGCACAAGCAGGATGGGGCACCTGATGAGCTGCTGAAAGATGCTGGAGATGTTTAAGATGAGGCGGCCCTGCTGTGGGGTAAGGAATTGTCTGCTTTTTCTGTCTGCCTGGATCTGTGGCTCCAAGCTGTACCCAGGAGGGACAGGAGGGCACTGAGATGTTGAGGACCATTGTCTTTTGGGGATGTGTTTTCCAGTGTCTCTGTGGGACCTGTTCCCCATAGCCTCTGTGCTGCAGTGGAGATGGTCACAAAAGGTGTGGAGGCACTTGGGTTTTAAGCACAGTGTTCTGGTACCTGCAGAGAGCTGGGTTCTGCCCTTCCTGTGGGGCAGCCCCTGTCCCTCCCTGCTCAGGGCCATGCCAGCACCTCTCTGTGCTATCTGTGGCCAGTTTGATTTGGCCTTTGACTTACTCAGGTTTTGGGGACCTTTAGCTTTCCTTGGTGTACCCACAGAGCTGGCTGTCTGTCAAGGAAGAGAGCAGGTTTTCTGTGGGATGTGTGGGGTTTTTTCCTTGCTAAATAATTCCTGGCTCGTTCCAGCATAAAAGTTGTTGCTGTAGACTCAGCCATGGGCTCTGACCTTGTGAGACCTGCTGAGAAAAGCAGACTCATCCTACTTGGGAAGGGCTTCCAGAGGCCCTTCAGCAGTGGCAGAAAGTGTGGAGGAAGGTGAGCTGGCAGAAAGTGTGGAGGAAGGTGAGCTGGCTGAGGCTTGGGTCAGGACAGGAGCAGCATTCCCAACACAGCCCAGAGCCAGGTTTGTAAGTTCAAAGCAGAGATCCTGCCAAGCTGGGGAAATGATTTCCAAGGACAGTTGTGGGCTCTGTGTGCTCCCATGGCTGGGTAGTTAGTTTCCATCTGTGTGCTGGAGGTGTTGCAGCTTCCCTGGGCTCGTGCTGTGCCCTGGCCCTGCGTGACTGGCTCTGCCCAGCCCTGGCTGGGGAGGAATCACTGCCAGGTGGGATCTGCTCTCCTCATGCATGGCACAGCACCCACAGGAGGGAGCATGATTTACCATATCACAGTGGCCCATCTTTTAGGAAGAAGCTGGATTCGTTTTTCTGGGCTGTTGCACTTCCCCAGCCTGTAGTGAGGATTTCTGGCTTTGCTCTTTCCATGCTGACAATCTGAGCCACCTCTGCAGCTGCTTGGCTTGATTTTCAATTTCCCCAAAAATAGAATTTTGGGATTTGCTGAGAGAGGGGAGGCTGTTGAGGCTTTGGGTGGGACAGGGCAGGGTGGATGGTGGGACAGGGCAGACCTGCTGCTCACATGCACCCAGTGCTGTGTGGCCCCCTCACATCCATGTGATTAGGTGCTGCCTAACCAAGGCTTTGTGCTGCTCATGGGCACCTGAGCTTGTCCAAGGGAGAATTTGCTATAATTTATGTGAAAATACTGGAATCTGGCTCCCCTGCTCCCCTGGCTGTGACATGCTAGATGCTGCCAGGGCTGCTGCAGCATCTTCAGTGCAGAGGGAGCACCTGCAAATGCAGCCTGGCCCCAGAGCAGCCGCTCCTCCCGTGCCTGCCTGAGGCCAGCACACCTGCCTGCCTCCCAGAGCCCTGGGGAGGGGGGCATTTCTCCAGCCATGTCACTGGTGGCATTTGTCTGCAGTCCCACTCTGCTGTGTGATGGATCCGCACGTAGAGATTACTGGAATTTGCATAATTTGAATTTTAAATGAATTCCAATTTTTGCGATTGTCAGAACGAGTTTTCTTTCTAATAAGCCTTTCCTTTTAACTCCTCCAAGGCCTGCAGTGCTGTCAGCATTCCTGCCTGGAGACAGGGGAGCGGCTGATTGCTTTTGACATCTGTCTCTCACTCGGATCCCTGCCTTGTCCCAGTCACTCCAGCTGTGACAGAGACAGGCTGGGGCTGTGCTCTGAGACCTTGGGCGTGTTGTTTGGGGTCACTTGGTGATGGCCAAGGGATTGTTTTGGTTTTGTGCCCAGCTGGCTCCTGAGATGGGCAGCAGGAGCAGGGATGGGACCTTCTGCAGTGTTCCTTGCCAGAAGTGAGACATGGCTGAGTTACAGACTGTGCTGATCTCCTTGCCTTCGCTGGAAAACTGGTCATTAAAGGCAGAATTAACCCTGTTAAACTCAGCATTAACCTTATGGAGCATTAAAAGAGGTCAGCAGGGCTGAGTCACTCACTGTGGTGGTTGCTGGGAGAGTCAGTGCAGATTGCAGCAGGGCTCTGAGGGAATTGTGCTCTTCCCTTTGCCCCATGGGAATTACAAGTTCTCTGTATCTAGGCCAGTCGTTCTGGCATTGCCCACTCATTTTGTGGTGTTATGGCACAGACCCTGCTGCCTCTGAGGAGAAGGAGCCAGCAGTGCCCAGGGTCCCTCATGCTGAGCCAGCTTGGTTTGAGGTCTCTACCCTGACCCCTCTGCTGCTCTGAAATGATGTGCTGCTCTCTGAGCATTGCAGAGGAGTCACCAGTTTGTGCAGGGGACATGGAGGAGAGCAGCCCTTGGCATTGCCATGGCATCCCTGGTGCTGCCCCAGCTGCCCAGACACTTCTGCTCACTGCAGTTCCTGCAGGTTTCAAGTAGGTGACTCGGGGTTGTATTGCTTTCCTGCCTCTGCACTAATTAATTTTACTCCGTACTCTCATGCAATAATTTATTTTTTAATTATTATTATTTGTGTATAGTGTTTTTCCAGGCAGTGATTTTGATATGAAGTGTCTCTGCCCTGCAGGAAGCACTTAGACTGTTTGTCTTGGGAGTTCTACAGATGAGTTGAGCAGAGGAAATCCCTGCCTGACAAAGCAATGATGACAGAGACAAGGTGGATTGGGATAGCAGAGCCTGGGGAGGGAGGCAGTGAGGGGAGGAACTCACTGTGTGGCACAGACCTGGTGCTCACTGGAGTCACTGACAGTGCCTGGGCTGGCACCAGCTGACAGGCACCTGCTCAGGTTTTCCTATTCCAATAAATAATGATCAACCCAGAAATGCCTCCTGTCCCTGCTGGTCACTGCAGGGATGTTGAGGAGTGCAGAAACTGCCTTACCCCAGAGCAGCACCAGTCCATGGGGTGTGATTGTCCTGCTCCGGGTTCTGCGTGCCGCACGAGCTGGAGACAAGGTAGGACCTTGGTGGAACCCATCTGTGCATTGTCCCAAGGGTTTGGTCTCGTTCCTAAGTGTGCAGGGACCTCCCCAAGTCTGTGAGTGCAGCCAGGAGATGTCTCTGGGGTGATGCTGATGGTGACAGCAAGGCCATGTCACCCTGCCATGATCCCTCTGCTCCAGTGGAATCCCAGTCTCTCTGCTGGTGGTGCCTCTCTCCTTGCTGTATGTTATTGGGTTCTGTTCTGACACTGCTAACCATGCACTCCCATACCTGATTTCAGAAGGGATCAGCAAGCTGACAGAAGATTCCTGGCTGTGTCTGGAGTTTAGTGTGATAAAAATAAATCCATATATAAAAATAGAGTAATAGAATCATATAATCCTAGGGTAATTTGGTTTGGAAGGAGCCCTAAAAACTATCTCATCCCAAACCCTGCTATGGGCAGGGACACCTTCCACTACCCCAGACTGATCCAAGTCCTGTCCAAGCCCTGCCCTTGGACACTTCCAGGGATCCAGGGGCAGCCACAGCTGCTCTGTGTTGATAAAATGACCGTGTGAGAGCAGGTCAGCTGTGCTTGGTGAGGAGGTGCAGCAGAGCAATGAGGGTCATCCTGGAGCTCCACACAGACTGCCCCAGCTCCCAGAGCAGAGTGGCAGTGCTGCCTGAGGGAGGTAACTGCAAAGGCAGGTGATGTTTGGGCTCTGTGCATCACTCCTGTGCCCAGCCCCTCCTGCCCACGCTGCTCACTTGCTGACTTGTTCACAGAGTGCTCCACAGAAAAACCCAAACCTGATAAATAACGTGTTACTGGAGCCAGAGAGAGACTCATTCCCTGGAGAGCAGTCCCTGGGAGCTGGGAAGAGGCTCCCTGTGAATCACCCCACTTTGCAAATTAGTGTGGGAGTGAACAGGCACAGCAAAGCTCGAAACCCAAACGTAGCCGGCTCATTTCTCTGGTGAGCGTGGTTTTATTTACAACAGCAGCTTGTGACGTCCCAGCTGGTGCTTTGTGGTGCCTGTAGGAAAGCAGGGCTGCCTCAGGGGGAGCACAGCATTCCCACACAAAGGGAGATGTCTCCTGTGGGAGGAATTAGGGAGCAGAAGAGCGGTTTGTGGGGAATGCTGCGGGCCGTGCTGGTACAGAGGGCTTCTGCTGGGGCTGGGGACAGTGTCACACCTCCCACTGTGTCAGAGCCAGGCTGGGACCAGTGCCTGTGACAGTGAGAATGAGCTGGGGTGGGTGAGGCCTCTCCTGTTTGCTGTGAGAGGTGGGCCCAGTGCTGGGAAGGTTCAAGGCACAGGAATCTAAAATTGACACACAGAAGATGTGGGATCCTGAGCTTGAAGCTGGAAGTGCTTTGTTGCTGGGGATGAGACTTGGGGTTTGATTTCAGTGCTGTCATTGCAGGGTGGGTGCTAGTGAGACTGACCTGTCATTTCCCAAGAAAACATACAGGCTGGCTTTGCTCCTAACCTGGGCCTTTCTGTTGAATTTTTATCCTCTTTTTGCCAGGGTCAGGATTAAATGTGTCAGATGGTATTTCTTGTTGGGACTCAGATGTTTATCAGTTCTTATCTCTGTCACAGTCTCACAAACCCTGAGTTGTGCAGCATTTCACTTTAACAAACTAAAAATGGAGCCCCATCTCTCTCTCTGCAAGGCCTTTTAAGGATAAACTGCCCAATTAAGAAAATGACACCTAAATTATTTTCACTTTTTATACAATAATCAACCACCCATGGCCCGAAATGCAGACTTTTTTATCCAATTACACAAAACCACCCAAACCCATGGGGAAGAATGTGAAGAAGAAGGACCAGCCTCTGCCCAAAACCTCCATCTTGCTTTATAAATATTACTATATTCTAAATAAGCCCTTAAACTCTGAGTTTCTCACCCTGTGATATCACACACTTCTATTCAAACTCCACACCCACAATCCCAGTTCTGTCATTCCATTCTGGAAGCTTCTCCACAGCCTCGGGTCAGTGCAGTGTTCTCTGGGGGGTCAGTGCCTGTTAGCACAGAAAGTCTGAAATTCTCAGTAACCAGGGTTCCACCACCTTTCCAAACAGCTTATGCAAGCTCCCACGACATAACCTCTACGTTCAAAATACAACAGCGAGAAACCAGCACGCTCTCCCTGCAAACCTGCAGTGTTTGCTCCCTCTGCTGGCCTTGCTCTGGGGAGGAGAGCCTGGATGCACCTGCCGAGGGCTGGGGATGATGTTGTGGAGCCCGGGGCATCCCCCAGGCTGGCAGAGAGACAAGCAGCAGCTTCAGCCTCCCCCAGTGCAGCCTCCTGCACCCAGCTCGGGGCAATGCCAAGCACAAGCACAGACTGGGCAGGGAATGGAGCAAGAGAAGTGCTGAGTGGGACTTAGAGATGTTGGTGGATGAGGGTTGGACCTGCCCTGGCTGTGTGCGCCCAGAGCCCCCCAGGCCTGGGCAGCAGGAGAGGGGGGGATTCTGCCCCCTCAGGTGAGACCCCACCTGCAGAGCTGCTGAGGTGAGCATAGAGGAGGCCACAGAGATGCCCCAAGGGCTGGAGCCCCTCTGCTCTGAGCCAGGCTGGGAGAGCTGGGGGTGCTCACCTGGAGAGGAGAAGCTCCAGGGACACCTCAGAGCCCCTGCCAGGGCCTGAAGGGGCTCCAGGAGAGCTGGAGAGGGACTGGGGACAAGGGATGGAGGGACAGGACACAGGGAATGGCTCCCAGTGCCAGAGGGCAGGGATGGATGGGATATTGGGAATGAGGAATTGTTCCCTGTGAGGGTGGGCAGGCCCTGGCACAGGGTGCCCAGAGCAGCTGTGGCTGCCCCTGGATCCCTGGCAGTGCCCAAGGCCAGGCTGGGCAGGGCTGGGAGCAGCCTGGGACAGTGGGAGGTGTCCCTGCCATGGCAGGGATGGGATGAGTTTAACAGGCCTTCCAATCCAATCCAATCCAATCCAATCCAATCCAATCCAATCCAATCCAATCCAATCCAATCCATGATTCTGTTTCCAGCCACTGATGTGTTACCATTTCTATTTCTGCACAAGGAACATGAAATGCTCAGCGAGCAGCAGGGCTGAGGAGGAGAGCAGAGTCGTTTGCCAGTTTCCAATTTTACTCTGCTTCCACCAGTGAGACTCACCAAAAATGTGCACTGTGTCCTTTGGTTTGTGGGGTTTGTGTGAAAAAAGAAAATAACTACAGTGATTTAAAATAAGTGAGACTCTATTTTGTGAGCTGGAGTATTCCTCCTCCGTGGCAGGACTGGAGCCTTACATGAAACTCAGAGGATTTTTAGGGTTGGAGCTGCAGGCCTGTCTGGGCTTTTGGTAGTGCAGGGTGGGCTGGGGATGCTTTGGGCTGCAGCCAGCAGTGCTCCAGCTCTCTGGAAAATCAAATGCTTTTGGTTCCAACCCCCTGAGCATGAGGGCTTTTGCTGGCACAACCCAGATCAGTGTCTGGTTTGTGTGAGGGGAAGCTTCAGCTTCTCCACCTGCCTTTGCCTGGTTGTCCCTTCCCAACAGCTGGCTGTGATGGTGGCAGTGGCCACATGTCTGCTGCCCAGGCCCTTCCTGCCCTTGGCATCCAGCAGGAGAGGTCCTGCCTGCTGGGGCTCTTCCTGTTAATCCCAAAGTGCACACTCTGCTGGGCTTTGTCATCCTGATTTCCCTTTCTTCTGGGGTTTACCACAAGGATGTCTTTGTGGTGGCAGGTCCCTGGATCTGGGTGGATCACTGCTCAGACCAGGTGTACTAAATCCCACCCCTGCTGCCCGTGGGGCCTCTCAGTCCAGCTGCAGTCCTTCATTTGTTTCCCTGGGAGATGTGCTCCTCTGCTCTTCCTCTCCAGCCCCTTGCAGTTGTTTCAGAAAGGAAATCTGGCTGTTGTGAGGTGTTCTCCTACAGTCAGACCCACAGTCTGCAGCTCCTTGGGTCTCTTGCTGTGAGGGAGGCGGGTGCCCCAGGTTTGTGAGCAAATGGTGACATCCCCACGTGCCTTTCCTGTGCAATTGGAGCGTGCCAGCGAAGGAAGTGCCTTGCCAGGCTGAGGATTAAATCCTTCCGAGCCCTTTCCCTACAAGCACATTCCTGCAGGGAGGTGCTTGTGCCTGAAAAGCCCTTTGGGCGATGGCTGTGCCTCACAGGGCCCCAGATGGGCTCAGCTGTGGGACTGGGAGCCCCTGAGTGCAGTGGCTGTGGATGGAGCTGGCACTCGGTGTGTGCCGGCTGCCATCAGCTGGGCTGCACAGCCCCTCCGAGTGCTCCGGGTGCCTGCCCGGGCTGTGCTGGATCCATCCCCGGCGGCTGTGAGGCACCTGTGGGGTGAGGAACCGGGCTCTGAGTGCGGGGCCGGGCGGGAGCGTGGCTGCAGTGGCGGCTGAGCGCTGCCAGGGGTCTCTGCAGCACCGCGCTGCTGCTGCTGCTGCTGCTGCTCCCGGCTGCTGCAGCCTTCCTCCCGCCCTGCTCCTCTCCATCCTGCCTTCCTCCCCTCCTGCTCCATCCAGAATTCCTCCCCTCCTCTGCCCGCCCTGCTCTCGCTCCAGAGCTCTGAGTTCCCAGCCTCTGCAGCAGGGCATTCCAGGTGGCTTTGAGTTGGGATGGACCTTAAAGCCCATCCCATCCCACCCCCTGCCATGGCAGGGACACCTCCCACTGTCCCAGGCTGCTCCCAGCCCTGCCCAGCCTGGCCTTGGGCACTGCCAGGGATCCAGGGGCAGCCACAGCTGCTCTGGGCACCCTGTGCCAGGGCCTGCCCACCCTCACAGGGAACAATTCCCAATTCCCAATATCCCATCCATCCCTGCCCTCTGGTTTCCCATTAAGCCATTCCCTGTGTCCTGTCCCTCCATCCCATGTCCAAAGCCCTTCTCCAGCTCTCTTGTACCTCACAATTTCCCCATTCCTTATGCCTGGGGCTCTGTGGGAAGCTCCCAAAGCTCTCACAGCCCTGGGGGTCACTGGGTCACATCTGACAGCCCCTCATCAGTGGGCACTGCCAGGGCTCCGTGCCGTCCCTGCACATGGAGCCAGGGCTCAGCTCTGTGCTGCTGCCCACTCTCCAGGGTGACCTGTGAGTGGTGGGATGTGACACTGGTGCTCCCAGGGTGTGCTGGTCCTGCTGCAGGTCCCAGCCCCTCATGCAGGGTTTGCTGCTTGCTGGGCATTGCTGATCTCAGCTGGGGCTGGAGGGACTTTGGGGGGATGTTGTTACAGAGCAGAACTCGATGTGAGCATGGCTTTTTGTCAGGGACAGACCTGTCCCTCCTGCCCCACAGCTCCCCTGGGGCTCACAGGGACAGAGCTGATGTTTAGTAATTCCCTGGCAGTGGGATGTGGCAGGACAGTGCCACCCTGCTCCGTGGGACACTGCCATGTGCAGGGCAGACCTGACAGAGCCACTGGGGCTGCCACGTGTCTCCTTCCCCCCTCTGTGGCACCCTTGGGAGCCCATGGGCACTGTGAGCTGGGGCACAGACTGGAGCTGGTTCAGCTCCCTGGGGAAGGCTGACAGTGGAAGGTTTGGTGGGCACTGGGGATGGAGAGAGCTCTGCCATCCCGGGGTCCTGGACAGGCCCCCACAGCTTCCCTCCCTCTCCAGGAGGAGTCTGACACTTGTCCTGGAGCACAGCAGGGCTGGGGAAGGAGCTGGCAGCGATCTCAGAGGGGACCTTGAGGCTGGAGATCAGGTGGGGCATTTCCTGTGGGGACAGGCTGGTGTCTGGGCTCGGGTGTCACCTCCCTTGCACGGCAGCAGCCGCCTTCTTGCAGTTGGGAGGGATGGAAAAAGAAAGGCTCCTGAAACCTAAGAGCTGCTTGCTCTTTGCTTTGGTTCTGGTTTTACTCCAAGAATAGAAACAAAGACGGTGGATTTGCATCACCAGGAGCAATTTGAAGAGGGAGGAGGAAGTGATGGGACCTCTCCAGTGACAGGAATGTGCTGGCAGGAGGCCCTGGTGACAGGGAGGAGGTTTGACCCGGGGGTTCCTATTAGCATTTTGTTCATCTCACTTGTGTTTCATTTTTCAATGGTGAGTTGGTGAGCTTCAGCAGCTGAGCCTGTCTCTGTAAGGGAGCACTTGCAGAGGCAGAGGGTGCCCAGGCTGCTGCACAGAGCAAGGTGCCTTTGGAGGTGCTCCACTTGCATAATCAGGTCTTGATCTCCTGCAAAGAAAAGGAGATTTCTCTCTCTCTACATTGACTATTTACATGTCACATGTAAAGCTGCTTTTCCTCCTTCCTGCTGCTGCAGTCACATCTCCAGTCTGAGCCCAGCCCTGCCAGAGGACTGAGCACAGCCACAGTGGGGTGGGGGAGGTTTCTGTGAGACCCCAGACCCTCACCCTGGGGTCAGCAGGGATGGGGTGGATGCTTTTTCTGTGAAGCTCTTGATGCTCATTTAAAGGAAGGGGTGTGTTTGTTGCTGGCCTGCTGAGCCTGTCCTTGCTGAGGCCTCTGGGCAGCCCAGGAGGAGAGGGCCTGGCAGGGGAAGAGGAAAGCACAATGACATTTTTGCAGGAGAGAATTCCCCTGTTTCTTTGGCTGTTACAGAGGTGACTTTCCAAGGTAGAGAGGAGCTTTTCTGAGATGTCCAGCTGTCAGCATGACAACATTCAAATTTGGGTGTCTCTCTTCCCTGACAGAAGGACTGTCCAGCCTTGTGAGAAGTTTCAGCTCTTCTGGACACTTCGAGGAAAGCAGGATGAAACGGCTGTCCTGGAATGACCCTACGTGCTCCCAGTGCCCCTGTGGGGTGGTGGGGTCTTGGAGAGACCCCAATTTCAGCCTGGGGTGTTGGGGTCTTGACACTCTTGTCCAGGCCCCTGTTAGCCCCTGGGGAGAGAGGGAGGACACTGATTGCTGGAGCAGATCTGGGATGGAGCTTCGTGTCAGGAGGCTCCAAGGGACGCTGACAGGTCCCTGCTGGGCCCTGGTTGAGTCCCTGCTGCCTTCCCCTCTGGAAGAGTGGTCAGATACTGGAATCATCTACCAAGGGAGGTGGTGGAGTCACCATCCCTTGAAGAGTTTAAAAAAGACTGGATGTGGCACTTGGTGCCATGATCTAGTTGAGGTGTTAGAACATGGGTTGGACTCGATGATCTTAAAGGTCTCTTCCAACCTAGAATTTCTGTGATTCTGTGTGAACTGGTGCTCAGGGAGGAGGAGCCCCACGCTGGGCTGTGGTACCTGGGCTGGGGGGGAGCTTGTGCCTGCTCTGCTTGGGCTTTGTGCTGCTTCCCCTCTGGTGAGGGGGGATGCTCTTTCAATAATTTACCTCTGCATCTTTGTGGGTGGGTTCCTGTTTCAGGCTTGAAAGTCAGCAGCAAACCCAGCCCACGGCTCTGCTGACCATCCAGGTTTTGTCCAGATGACCATTCTCTGGTACCTCTGGTGACATCTGTGACACTGGCTCTGCAGCAGAGTGTTGTGCAGTGGGGGGGAGGATGGAACACTGGCTGCCCCAAAAGTAGGGAAAGCAGAGTAGGGAAAGCTGGGCCTGGGAGTGGATTTGTTTTGACTGCAGCCCTTTGCTTGCTGTGAAAAGGCACCAGGTCCTTTGCCCTGGGACTGGTCTTTGTGGTGCTCCAAAGGGAACACAGGCAGCAGCTTTCTGTTGCTGAGCCCAGGGAAGGATTTGGGCAGGAAGCAGGAGGTGTGCCTGGAGAGTTCCTGTGGGCTGCACGTGAATCCAGCCTTCCCCCAGAGCTCTGGCTGCTCTGTGGTTCTCTGTGCTTTCACCAAGAGCCTCAGGTGATTTGTTCATCTCACTTCTGGAGAGCACTGAAGAGGCTGCCCAGGGAATTTGTGGAGTTTCCCTCACTGGGGTGTTCCAAACCCACCTGGATCCAGTCCTGTATGTGCTCTGTGCTCTGGGATGGCCCTGCTTGAGCAGGGAGGTGGGACCAGATGAGCCCTCCTGTGGTTCCACCCTGGACTCTGCTGGAATACTGTGACAATTCTGGTGGTCTGATCCACTTTCCCAACCTTTCTGCATCGAGCCTGTGAGAGGCACCTTCTCAGGAAGGTACAGCCCTTCTGCCATCCTTCCTCTTCTCCCTGAGATGGCTTTGCCACCAGAGAGCCTTTGGATGTGACCCTGCACTGCCTGGTGTGTCAGCAAAAGCTGCTTTGGAATCTGGAAGTCAAGTGGGCAAACTGCAAATCATCAGCTTGAGTGCTGCTGTGGGTGAATTAACAACAGGAGCAGCCCTGGCCATGGCTCTGAGTCCTGCAGGACACCTGGGCCTGGAGCAGCTGAGCATGGCATGACCAGAGCTCTGTCAGTGGGGCGCATTCTCCTCGAGGTGTCAAACCAACCAAACAATCTGGGCTTTCATTCCTGGCACATTCAGAGATCAGAGTGTTTTCCTTACCTACCCCGGCATGCACAGATGGTGTCACTGTGGCTGTGGTGCCTGAGCTCCTTCTGGGGGGTGTCTGTTTGTCCAGCCAGCCTCCTGCTCCTGTTGTTGCTCCCAGTGGTGGCTGGGAGAGCTGAGCTGCACCTTCTGCGTGTTGGAGCTGGATTTGCAGTGTGGGGAGATGGATGTGCCCCAGCACACGGTCCCAGGGTGTGCATGGCCCTGCTCACTCTCAGGGAGTTCCTTTCAGCCTTACCGGGGTGAGCCTGCTCCTGCCAGGCTGGATGCTTGAGACAGAGCAGGCACAGCTTCCTCTGGGCTCAGCTTTGTGCTGCGTGGTGGGCACTGCCATGGGGGCATTGCAGGCTCTGCTGGGCAGGGTGGGAGCTGCCATGGGGGCACTGCAGGCTCTGCTGGGCAGGGTGGGCACTGCTGGGCATGCAGAGTCCCTCTGCTGCTTTTCCATGCTACCACAGGTGGGTTTGGTTCACTCTCCTTGTTTTCTGTGTGTAGCTCTAACCAAAGCTCAGTTCCTGTGTGTGTGGCTCTAACCAAAGCCCAGTTTGTGTGTATGTAGCTCTAACCAAAGCCCAATTTCTGTGTGTGTGGGTTTAACCAAAGCCCAGTTTCTGTGTGTGTGGCTCTAACCAAAGCCCAATTTCTGTGTATGGCTCTAACCAAAGCCCAGTTCCTGTGTGGCTCTAACCAAAGCCCAGTTCCTGTGTGTAGCTCTAACCAAAGCCCAGTTTGTGTGTGTGTAGCTCTAACCAAAGCCCAGTTCCTGTGTGTAGCTCTAACCAAAGCCCAGTTTGTGTGTGTGTAGCTCTAACCAAAGCCCAGTTCCTGTGTGTAGCTCTAACCAAAGCCCAGTTTGTGTGTGTGGCTCTAACCAAAGCCCAGTTCCTGTGTGTAGCTCTAACCAAAGCTCAGTTTTCCTGTGTGTGGCTCTAACCAAAGCCCAGTTTGTGTGTGTGTGGGTTTAACCAAAGCCCAGTTCCTGTGTGTAGCTCTAACCAAAGCCCAGTTCCTGTGTGTGTGGCTCTAACCAAAGCCCAATTTCTGTGTGTGGCTCTAACCAAAGCCCAGTTTGTGTGTGTGGCTCTAACCAAAGCCCAGTTCCTGTGTGTAGCTCTAACCAAAGCCTAATTTCTGTGTGTGGCTCTAACCAAAGCCCAGTTCCTGTGTGTGGCTCTAACCAAAGCCCAGGTGCTTCCCTTAGGGGAGTGCTGGGGAGGCCATGAGAGCCACCAAGTGTGCTGCAAAGTCTGTACTGAAGAAATCAATGCCCTTGCAGAGGAAAGGCAGCTTTTTCATCCTGACAAGGAAATAGATGACAAAATTACTGTCAGAGAGTCGTGATGGAAAATATCCTACATTTGGAGACCTCTTTCAAGCAGTGACAAGCCATCTTTTTTCTGTGCAGGCCTCCTTGGCCAGAGAAAGGCATTTAGATCAGCAGCAAAGGCAAATCTTGGTGCAGGGATGTGGAGGGTTTTACTTTGCAGGTTCTTTTTACATAGGGTAGACCTTTATTTAGTCTGGGTTTTGTTCAGCAGTTCCCATCACACACAGACTCACCCTCACACCCTTGGACATGTCTCCTTTCTCCAGGACCACCTCATGCCCCCACAGGCATCACTCCCCCTTCCCAAAAAGTTATTGTTCCTCAAAAGCAGAGCAGCTCTGCTGGAATGTTAATTGGGGGAAGTGAATAACCGGGGCTCCCCTCTACCTAACCTTCCCCAGCCCCCTCTTAATGAGCAAATTGCATTTATTTAGGCATTGAAGCTCCTGCCTCTCCTCCCCTGGGCAGACTGAAGTGTCCATTGTGCAGCTCTGCCTTGGGATTTGCTGCCATTTGTTCAAGGAATGTTTTGTCAAAGAAAGGCAATTTCTAAGGAGGGTGGGAGGTGCAACACCCGTTCCTCTCTTGCTGCAGGGACAGATGAGCTATGGTGGGCAGAGGTGGGCACAGAGTGGGTTTGTCATCGGTGCTGTTCCCAGGGAATGTCAGTGTCTCAGTGTTTCCCTGGCTTTCCTTGCTTGGAGGGAGTGTGGAATGCAGCTGTGTCTGTCGTGGGGAGCAGGTGGGTCATGTGTGGGTGCTCAGGGTGCTGCTCCTTGCCAGCTCTGGAGCCTGGGCCCCCTGCCAGCTCCTGCCAGCCCACTCAGTGGCACTGCAGGGCTGGCACCGAGCCTGTGCCCATGGGGAGGGGGTATCCCAGCGAGGATGAGGTTTGAGAGGTCACCTGAGAAGTCACCAGCCCATCCCAGGGGGCTGTGGGTTCGTGTCTGTGTTTCTCAGTGGTGAACGCTCCATTGGGTGCAGCCCTGACAGCCCCAGGCTGTGGTTTGTGGCAGAGGGGACAGTTCCTATAGAAGGGACAGTTCCTATAGAAGGGACAGTTCCACAGAGGGGACAGTTCCTATAGAGGGGACAGTTCCACAGAGGGGACAGTTCCTATAGAAGGGACAGTTCCTATAGAGGGGACAGTTCCACAGAGGGGACAGTTCCTATAGAGGGGACAGTTCCTATAGAAGGGACAGTTCCTATAGAAGGGACAGTTCCACAGAGGGGACAGTTCCACAGAGGGGACAGTTCCACAGAGGGGACAGTTCCTATAGAAGGGACAGTTCCTATAGAGGGGACAGTTCCTATAGAGGGGACAGTTCCTAGAGAAGGGACAGTTCCTATAGAGGGACAGTTCCCACAGAGGGGACAGTTCCTATAGAGGGGACAGTTCCACAGAGGGGACAGTTCCACAGAGGGGACAGTTCCTATAGAGGGGACAGTTCCACAGAGGGGACAGTTCCTATAGAAGGGACAGTTCCTATAGAGGGACAGTTCCTATAGAGGGGACAGTTCCACAGAGGGGACAGTTCCACAGAGGGGACAGTTCCACATAGGGGACAGTTCCTATAGAGGGGACAGTTCCACAGAGGGGACAGTTCCTATAGAGGGGACAGTTCCTATAGAGGGGACAGTTCCACAGAGGGGACAGTTCCACAGAGGGGACAGTTCCTATAGAGGGGACAGTTCCACAGAGGGGACAGTTCCCACAGAGGGGACAGTTCCTATAGAGGGGACAGTTCCACAGAGGGGACAGTTCTATAGAGGGGACAGTTCCTATAGAAGGGACAGTTCCCACAGAGGGGACAGTTCCTATAGAAGGGACAGTTCCACAGAGGGGACAGTTCCTATAGAGGGGACAGTTCCTATAGAGGGGACAGTTCCTATAGAAGGGACAGTTCCCACAGAGGGGACAGTTCCTATAGAAGGGACAGTTCCACAGAGGGGACAGTTCCACAGAGGGGACAGTTCCACAGAGGGGACAGTTCCACAGAGGGGACAGTTCCTATAGAAGGGACAGTCCTATAGAGGGGACAGTTCCACAGAGGGGACAGTTCCTATAGAAGGGACAGTTCCTATAGAGGGGACAGTTCCACAGAGGGGACAGTTCCCACAGAGGGGACAGTTCCTATAGAGGGGACAGTTCCTATAGAGGGGACAGTTCCCACAGAGGGGACAGTTCCTATAGAGGGGACAGTTCCACAGAGGGGACAGTTCCACAGAGGGGACAGTTCCTATAGAGGGGACAGTTCCTATAGAGGGGACAGTTCCACAGAGGGGACAGTTCCTATAGAGGGGACAGTTCCTATAGAGGGGACAGTCCACAGAGGGGACAGTTCCCACAGGTGTGCCCAGCTGCCTGGGGAGGGCTGGGGGCAGCCACCCTTGTCAGAGCCCAGCCATGGTGTAAAGGCTGCAGGCCAAGTTTGCCTGCAGGCTTGGAGGTTGTTTATCCATGAAAACATCAATGTCTTTGTTTGCCTGCTCACTGGGCTTTGGATTCACCATAGGAGGGGTTTTAGAATCCCAGGATGGTTTGAGCTGAAAGGGATCTTAAATCTCATCCCATCCCACCCCTGCCATGGCAGGGACACCTCCCACTGTCCCAGGTGCTCCCAGCCCTGCCCAGCCTGGCCTTGGGCACTGCCAGGGATCCAGGGGCAGCCACAGCTGCTCTGGGCACCCTGTGCCAGGGCCTGCCCACCCTCACAGGGAACAATTCCCAATTCCCAATATCCCATCCATCCCTGCCCTCTGGCAGTGGGAGCCATTCCCTGTGTCCTGTCCCTCCAGGCTCTCATCCAAAGCCCTTCCCCAGCATTCCTGATGGCCCCTTTGAAGGGGCTCTGAGGTCTCCTTTTGGTGGTGGCTGTAGGGATGGGGATGCCCTTGCATTCCCAGCTCATGCAGTTTATGTCACAACTGTCCCAGGTGCCAGCTGGGCTTGGGCTCAGGACACATGGAGCAAGTGCTTTGCTTAGATGAAACTCTGAAATTTGAGGTACAGATGGGATTGGCTGCTGGGGCATCTCTGGTGCTGTTTATTTTGGCACTGAATTTGTCTCACAGGATGTTTGCACAGGTAACTCTAGTCCCACAGCAGGCTCCTGTGGTGCCCTGTGGGGTTTGCTGGGTGGGATATGGCAGAGAGGGGGGTCCTGGCATTGCCCTGAGGTGCTGCTGCCCACAGGACCAAGGCTGGTGAGTTGTGGAGTCCTGGAGGCTCCAGACTGGTGGTAGTGGAGGGGAGAGGTTTATTCCTGTCTGATTCTCTCTATTATAGGGAACTGACCTTTTTTCTTAGGTGCAGGGATTTTTATTGTGTCAGCATTGTGCATTTGGTGTTGTTTGGTGGTCCCAGGGTTGGCTTGGGAAGCTGATGTTGGGAGGGAGCTTTGTCTTGTGGTGCTGTGGTGGAGGTGGAGGGGAGGACGGGGCTGTCAGGAGTGGGCTAGCCCTGGAGCTGGGCTGGAGAGAGAGAGAGAGCTCTGGGGGTGCTCTGGGGGTCCTGGAAAGTTCAAATATCCCCAGAGAAATATCAGATTTTGTGGGGGAGGCTGCAGAGGGGAATACAGAGAGTTTGCAAGTTTGAGGGCTCAGGAAACCCC
The DNA here is from genome assembly GCF_028018845.1 of Melospiza georgiana. Taxonomy (NCBI): domain Eukaryota; kingdom Metazoa; phylum Chordata; class Aves; order Passeriformes; family Passerellidae; genus Melospiza; species Melospiza georgiana. The sequence goes on from NC_080445.1 coordinate 15,753,109, forward strand.
CCTGGAACACCTCTCTCGCTCCATATGCAAACCTGCTTGGGGATCATGGAATGATAAAGATTGGAAAAACCCTCCAAGATCATTGAGTGCAGCTGTTAACCCAGCACCACTGTGTTCACCACTGACCCATGTCCCCATGTGTCACATCCACAGATATTTTAAATTCCCCCAGGGATGTTGACTCTGCCCCTGCCCTGGACAGCCTGAGCCAGTGTCTGACCACTCTTTCCATGAAGAAATTGTCCCCAGTATCCAATCTAAACTTCCCCTGGCACAATTTGAGGCCATTTCCTCTCATCTTTGTTCCCTGGGAGCAGAGCCTGACCCTCAGCTGGTTGGAGCCTCCTGTCAGGAGGTTGTGGAGAGCCAGAAGGTCCCTGTGCAAGAGAAGGGGATGGAGCCTTCCCAGCATGGGGCCCTCCCTTCCTGAGCCTGGGGGACACAGATTCCCTGTTGGGATCCAAGGGCTGCACTGCAGCGGGCAGCAGAATGGATTTGTTTCTCCCACTGCATGGGAATTTGAGCACCATGGAACTTTGAAGCTTGGTGTGGAGCAGTTTGCTGTGATACAGGAAGGTGTCATTGTACTCACTGCTGGAGCCATGCCTTGGCACAGATTTTGATCTCCCAGGCTGCCAGGACTGTCCGTGTGTCCACCCTGCTACCCCACCCACAGCCCCAGTGCAGCCTGGCAGACCAAACGAGAGGCTGGGTGTGCTCTGGGAGACTCAAAAACCACTTCTTTCCCTGGCTGGTGTGGTTATTTGTATTTCTAAATCTTGCACTTTGGAAGCACATCACCCCCACCCCATCACTTCTAGGCAGGCCATACTGCAGACCAAATGAATAATTCCACAGGGTGGTTGAAGTTAAAGCAGGTAAATCTGCAGAAATAGCATTGGGTTGGAAACTGAGACCTCAGTCCAGATCTCTGACACGATGTCCTGCAGGATCTCAGGCCCTTGGAAAGCAAATTCCTTGTGAATGTGTGCTGAGTTTTGGCAAGGGGCTGGAGGTGGAGAGCACTGCACAGCTCCCAGCAGCAGGAGAGATGATGTTTGTGCTGGGCCTGTGCTCAGCCCTGTCTTGTACTCAGTCCCTGCTCTTTTCACAGAATCACAGAATATCCTGAGTTGGAAAGGACCCACAGGGATCACCCAGCCCAGCCCCTGGCCCTGCACAGACACCAGAACAATCCCACCCTGTCCATCCCTGGCAGCGCTGTCCAAGCTCTCCTGGAGCTCTGGCAGCCCCGGGGCTGTGCCCATTCCCTGGGGAGCCTGGGCAGTGCCAGCACCCTCTGGGGGAAGAACCTTTCCTGATCTCCAACCTGAACCTGCCCTGGCACAGCTCCAGCCATTCCCTGGGTCCTGCCCCTGGTCAGAGAGAGCAGAGATTGGAGCTGCCCCTTTGCTGTCTCTCCTGAGGAAGCTGCAGACCTGAGGAGATTCCTTCTGCAGAGCAGCCCCTCTGGAAGCTCTGCATAGCTCCTGCTGCCCAGCTCACTGTCCTGTGTAGCACACAGTGCTTTGCACTGATGGCTGTCACTGCCTGCCCCATGTTGCTCAGCAGCTTTGGAGCCCCTGAGCATGCAGAAAACACCTGAGAGGCAGCAGAGGCAGGTCTTTGATGCTTGGGCAGGGTCCTTAGCCTGCTTGGCAGCAGCAGCCCCTGCAGAACCCCTCTTCACAGGGCTGGTGTTTGATGTTGAGTGTAGCAGCAGCAGTGCCTGTCTGGGGACCAGCACCCCGTCCCTGGCTGCACAGAATGAGCAATTCCCATCTTCTGCAGGGATTAAACCCTGTGTTTTTCCTTCCCAGCTCGAGTGTCCATGCAGCTCCAGCCCCTCTCTGTCCCCAGCCTTTCCTTCCCTCCAGCCCTTGCCCCTGTCCCTCACTTCTCCCTCTCCTCTTCCCTTTGCTCCTCTCTTGCAGCTCCCTGCTCAGTGCTGGGCCAGCTTTGCCGGAGCAGGGAGAAGTGCAGGCAGCATTCCCATGTCTGGGATTCAATGGGAGGGGCACTGTGGTGGCAGGAGGAGGTGTCAGGTCCTGGCTTTACCCATCCCCTCCTCCTTTCAGTGCAAAAGAGGGAGAGCAGCAGCTGAACCAGACCGAATTCTGGGCCTTGTCTGTGGTGTTCGGAGACTCTTTGTTGTTCATGTGTTGCTGATTTGTATATTCATGATTAAACCTGCAGCTGTCCAGTGCCAGGAGGATTTGGGATGAATTAGAATGACAAGAGACAAATAAAGTAATCATTTCTCCCTGCACTTCACATTCATCCCCTTTCAAAAGGTCTCTGTGTGACGCAGATTTGCTGCACTTTGATGCCAGGACTGCTGGGAGATGTCTGGATCTTGCAGTGCTCTTTATTCCCGTGGCAGCCGTGGGTGCAGTGACGTGGGAGGAAGGGGCAGTGTGTTAAATGGTCTGATAGTTTCTAATGGTGTCAAATTCTGCCATTTAAATTGGGACTTTCATGCTAGAGAAGAATTGAAAGGGGAAGATGGGCGTGAAAATCGCTGCCGTGGCCTCCGTTGGTGCTCGGCGTCCCTGTCGGGTGCTTGTTGATGAACCTCCCTCCCCTGGCCCTGCTTCCCCTCCCTCAGGAGCTTAATCCTCTGCCATGGCATCCCTGTGTTGCCATGGAAATTGCCATCTGCCAGGCCGGGTGCTTCACCTCTGCCTGCTGGAGAGCAGGAGCCGGGGGTGACCCGCTGGGGAGGTGGCACAGCTGGTGCTGGAGCTGTGGCTGGGATGGGTGGCTGGAGGGCAGCACGTGCCCTGCAGCAGCAGGGGACTGGCACACAGGTGGCATCAGCAGTGCTCCTATCTGGCATGTTATAGTTATGGCTTTGACTTTCTGTTGTGTCTGAAGTGTGACAGCCAGGAGAAGGGTGGCCCTGCTGCTGGTGCCTGTGTGGGTGGGCAGTCACTCCCTGGCTCCTGTTTTCCCATGACCAAGCAGTTCTGCCTCCTCCTATTCCCAGGAGTTGTGCCCTGCATCCACACTGCCATTGCCTTAGGGTGAGGCTCTTCCAGTAATCGCCCACAGCTCATGCTGAAGGTTCCTGAAATGACTTCTGGTCCTGAGAGTGTGAGCTGTTTGCTCATTGAAAACACCCTGGAGATGCCTGGGACCTCTCCATTGGGTGCAGGCCACGTTCCTGGTCCCTTCCCAGGGTGGTGATAGGGGCAGTTGCTGCATTTCCCTGGCATGGCATGCAGGGTTTGTGTGGGAGTGGTGGCAGGGGGCAGGTGGAGCTTGGGGTGAGCCCTGGCCCATGAGGTGGTGCAGGAACCAAATTCCCAGGGCTGGGGAGCTGCCTGCCTGTGTCAGTTTCTCGGCTGTTTGGGTGACCTGGAAAGGCCCAGGGATGGCCTTGGACAGCCCGCACTTCAAAGGACGAGAAGAGACTTCTGATCTTTTCTCAGTCTCGGTGTTTATTAGTTGTTTATCTAAAAGATTTTCTCTCGGCCTGACAGTGGTCTGCACAGCAGCCAGCCATGAGCACACTGAGACCCCCCGGGGCGGTCACCTATCTTTATACTCAAAGTTACGTATACAATATTTATCATTTTTCCCCAATACCTTTTACCCTTATTAACCAGTGCACTTTTAGTAATAACCAATCCCAAAGTGCCACCACCACCACAGAAGATGGAGGCCAAGAAGAAGAAGAAGAAGAAGAACAGGACACGCCCCAATTCCTCCATCTTACTTCTTTAGACCCCCCTGTACAGAAATCTTAAACCCTGTGTCTTACACTCTAATTAACCCATCCCTTCACCATTCACCCAGTGAAATCCTCCCATCCTCATACAGGTGTCGTCTCCCGTGCAGGATCAAAGTCCAGCCACCAGACACTTCTGGCAACATCCCAGGACCCCCGAGCCCCCCAAGGGTGGTCTTGGTCACTCTGCACATCAGTCCTGAGGTGCTGAGATCCCACATGCCTGGGGAAGCAGAGGGGGGCAGATGTGATTGAAGGGTTTTGGTGTTGGATGTGTTTTTCCCAAGCTCCACTGAGGAGTGTTGAAGCCCCAGGAATTCCAGCATGGGAGGAGGGCTCAGTGGGTGACTTGGGGTTCCTGTGGGTCCCTCTGTGGGGATGGCTGGGGGCTCTCAGGGGGATCTCTGACTCTTCTGCTGCACCGTGGTGCCAGGGGGCCCATGGGCACATCTTGCAGGAGGTTGGTGGTCGTGCCCAAAGGCCTGGGCAAGGGCAGCTCTGCCACAGCTGGCACAGTCTGTTGTGGCACTGGTGGGTGACAGACACACGGTGCAACATTAATTTAGGCACCAGGGCTGGGTGGAAGGAGATCCACCCATGGATCATGGCCTCAGTGGTGTCCAAGGCTAGCTTGGACAGGGCTTGGGGCAACCTGGGATAGTGGGAGGTGTCCCTGCCCATTGCAGGGGTGGAAAGGAAGGAACTTTAAGGTCCCTTCCAACCCAAACCATCCTGGGATTCTAAAGCAAAAATGGATAGGGCTGCATGGAAAAGCTGGAAGTCATGTAGTAGGTAGGACAATGTGGAAAGGGCTTTTATTTCTGTGTTTTCTAATTGAAAGCCAAACAGATTACAGTTTTACAGTCAGCCACCTGATTTAAATGAAACCATAAAACATCACCATTTCCCAATAAAAAGCTTTTGACAAAGTAGCTGCAAAGCTCCCAGGAACAGAAATTCCCTTTGAATGATATGCTGGGCAACATTTGGGAAGAGTGAGTTGAGTAAGCCTCCAAGCTGGTTTTCCCCCTGTTTTAAATAGCACATTTGGAAGATAAGAAAGTAGAAGAAACGTTATTTGATAGTAGGTCTGTTCCTGGAGGGAAGCACATGGAGCACGTGGGGTGTTTGCTGTGCCTGTGATGCAGGGTTGGAAGGATCTGTGCTGGGGAGGGCTGGCCAGGGCTGAGATCTTCATCCCCCTTTTTAGGCAGCACATGTGTTGTTATTAGAGGCTGCCTTGGGAAGCCATAAACAGAGCAAAGTTTGCTTTGTTGCCAACCCAGATGAGATAAAATAGTTTTATAGAGATTTATGGGGATAATAAAGTATGTAGGGAAGTTTATGACACGTCTAGCTGTGATCAGTGAACCTTTAAAGAGTTTATTGGGCAGGGATGTTGTCTGCCACGGACAAGCCTTGCGTGGTGTTGGAATAGTTGGAATTGTGCTGTTGGTGTAAAACATTTTGATTTAAATCATGTATTTGCCTCTTCCCAGAGACTCTCCATAAATGAGCCTGGCAGAAGCTGTGTGCAGGGGGAGGGCTGGTGGCCAGTCACCTCCAAATTTTCATCCAAACAAGAGATGAAGCTGAGAGAAATCAGCTGCGAGAGCACATCACCAAGCACTTGTGCAGAACAAGGTTGTGTCAGCTTCTAAAACTGGGATAAACTGAATTTCTGTCCCTAAGCCATTCATTCAGTTTGTGATTGCCTAGATGAGCATGTGTCCTTCTGCAAGTAACCAAATAATGCCATAAATAAAGCCCTGCCTGTCCTGGAACAAAAAGGACAGGAGTGGGAAACGTGGAGATTGTGGGAGTGCAGGACAGCACTGCTGTTGCTGAACTGAGCATCTCTTGCTGTGCCAGGGGAGCTCAGATGTGAGAACAATCTGGGATTCTCCATGTAGGAACCTGCACCTGTGTTGCACAGGAGATCTGAGAGTGAAGCCACCAGCTGGCAAATCCGAGGTGACAGATGTGCATGGCTGTGGGAGAAGTCCCAACTCCCCTTTTACTTTTGGCAGAGTACCACCCAGATACCACAGCTTTGCACAGACTTGGTCTGCTAAATGGTCTCTGAAATCTTGAAGTGAAGGCAGCCTGTGTTGGGTTTTAGGCAGGTTGTGGGTAGAAGAAGCTGCTTTACAGTTAAGTGAGCACAGGAGGTGAGAGGTGACTTTGGAATGGGTCTGTGTCCTGAGGTGGTCCCAGGTCACTCCTTGCTGCCCACCAGCAAGGTCCCAGTGGGACCCCCAGGCTCTGCAGCAAACCTGGCCACATCAGCTCTCCCCTTCCTCATCCATGTTCCATATGCAACAAGCATTAAGAGTCATTCATTGCTTTGATTCTTGCCCACAGCAAGGTTTTATGGGGAACTGTGTTCCTTTCCATCCCTTGCTGTCAGTCTGTGTGCAGCAGAAGGGAACTGGGAAGAGAAGAGGCTGCCATGGGATGCCAAGGCTTCCCCTGTCATTGAGCTGGGCACCTGAGCAGTTATCCCAGTGCAGAGGGGTGGGTGAGCCATGGGGATGGAGTCAGTCTCCAGTTTGTTCCCAAATGCAGGCATGTGGCCTCCAGATCTTCCTACAGCGTTCTGCCTCACTTTTCCTTATGCTCATTGCCTTAGGAAACCTTTTTCTTCCTCTTCTGTGTTTTTCAAGCAAGGGAAAGTTGGCCCTGATGTTCCCAAACTGGGGGTGATTTTAGATCACATTGTCATTTCTGCAGGGGGGTTTGCACAGATGGTCCCCCCGTCTTGCACCCACTGCTGCCCCAGGTCTCCTTGGACAGCAATGGCCTGGGCAGTGCTGCCTTCCCATCAGCTGGAGCTTCCCTGCCCTCACACTGTGCCCTGGTGCTGCTGATCTGCAGCTCTGCAGAATTCATGGTGCCTGCTCCAGGCAGGATGCCTGTTCCTGTTGTCCAAGGAGAATAAGATATCTTTGGTTTTCTAAGCACAAAATCGATTTAGGTGACATTTCCCCTGTAGCTGTGGGAGGTGAGCTCTCCCCATGATCTGCAGACTGCCTGGAGTGGAAGCAGACTTTGCCTGTGGGGGTTTGACAGTGCAGGGATGGAGCCACATCCTCTGAGCCTGGCAGGGCTGGGGCAGGATGGGCTCCACAGGAATGGTCCACGGTGCAGCTGGGACCCGAGCATTGGCCAAGGGAGACAGAATTATGGGATGGTTTGGGTTGGAAGGGACCTTAAAGCCCATCCCATCCCACCCCTGCCATGGCAGGGACACCTCCCACTGTCCCAGGCTGCTCCCAGCCCTGCCCAGCCTGGCCTTGGGCACTGCCAGGGATCCAGGGGCAGCCACAGCTGCTCTGGGCACCCTGTGCCAGGGCCTGCCCACCCTCACAGGGAACAATTCCCAATTCCCAATATCCCATCCATCCCTGCCCTCTGGCAGTGGGAGCCATTCCCTGTGTCCTGTCCCTCCATCCCTTGTCCCCAGTCCCTCTGCAGCTCTCCTGGAGCCCCTTCAGGCCCTGGCAGGGGCTCTGAGGTGTCCCTGGAGCTTCTCCTCTCCAGGGGAGCACCCCCAGCTCTGCCAGCCTGGCTCAGAGCAGAGGGGCTCCAGCCCTTGGGGCATCTCCACGGCCTCCTCTGAACTCACTCTCACCAGGTCCCACACACAGACACCTGAAGGATCTGGCTGGAAAGGCTCTGGGACAGAAGGCCTGATTCTCACTCTAAACTCTGCTTTCTTTTCTTTTTTTTAATGAACTTGCCCTTTCTCTGGCAGTACACGAGGATTGTATGAAATGCCTCCTGTGTGGGGTCCCTGCAGAGGTTCAGTGTGTGCCCTGTGAGGAAATGTGGTGGTGGTGGTGGTTTGCTTCGCTTATGTTGTCACGTCTTCCTTCAGTTATGGGATAAATATTAACACCACAACCACCCACTAACTAGGCACTGCCTGCCATGGCTTATCATCCCAGCCTGGGCTCTTGGAAAAACTTTACAACACCCTTAAGTTTAAAACAAACACACGTGAAACCCAGTCCCTCTGGGTCTATTAGGGCTGACCAGCAAATGTGTATTTCATTACCCAAAATATGCTGGTAGACCCAGCAGAGTGAGTGAGCCAAGGGGAAGTAGACCTGCAAAACACTTTGGATAAAATACAAAAAGTGTTTTTTATTTTTCCACCCCTCCCTTTTCTCTTCTTGATTTCTCCTGCCATGAATTCCTGGGTAAGGACTTGCATTTCTGAGGGAAGCCCGGGCGCCAAGCTGGGAGACGGATTGCGCAGCCCGGGCCCAGGAATGGCAGCAGTGAACCCGTGGGCGGTCACAGAACACACTGGGGTTTATTTTTATTTATTTTTTCTTCCTAATGGTGCCAGTGCTTGGCTCCAGGTGCCTGCATGGGAGAGTTCCTTGGTGTTGTCCCTCCATGTGGTTCAGAGTCCCGTCAGGGTCCTGTGGTGGGAGCAGAGCTTTGCTGGACTGGTGTCCTGGGGAACGGAGACAGGACAGGACAGGGTGTTCCTGCTCTGCCTGGGGTGCTTGGCACAGCAGAGGCTGGGGACCACAGAGCTTGGCTCTGCCTGAATCTGGCTCATGCACCACCAGGAATTCTGTTTTCACCTCTGTAAATGCAAGGGAACAGTTTTAAACTAAAAGAGGTGAGATTTAGATGAGATACTCAGGAGAAATTCTTGGTTGTGAGGGTGGGCAGGCCCTGGCACAGGGTGCCCAGAGCAGCTGTGGCTGCCCCTGGATCCCTGGCAGTGTCCAAGGCCAGGCTGGTCAGGGCTGGGAGCAGCCTGGGATGGTGGAAGGTGTCCCTGCCCGTGGCAGAGGGTTGGAGTGAGAGGAGTGTTGGGTTCTTTCCCAACCCAAACCCTTCTGGGATTCACGTGTGATCATCAGGTGTGGCTCCAAGGTTGGCCCCATCCATGCAGAGTATCTGGGATGAGAACTGATGACACCCAGCCCTCTGTTTGTCCAGCCTGGTGCAGCAGGCAGGCAGGATGCCATCAGGGCTCCCCTTTCATCCCTTCTTGGTGGGCTTGGCAGCAAAAACCCCTGCCTTTTCCAGTGGGGTTTTGAAGGCATTCATTACTTTGCAGTGTTGATGATATCTCCTGGTGCTTGGAAGGATTTTGTCATCTGAGCTGTGCTGCACAAGGATCCTGTGTTGGCCTGGTGTGCAGGGGAGGCCGAGGCCCAGCCCTTTTCCACGGGCTTCGAGGAGCCACACAGCAAAAAGTGTCTGAAGAGTTATCTGCTTTTTTTGGGGAAATATTTTGCCTTTGGATGACTGGCTCGTTGTTCATGTGGAGCAGTGATTTTTTATTCAGTAATGTCCACATATCCCACTGCTCTCCCTCCAAGACAAACACGGTGAGCTGTGTCACCAGTTCCACCAGAGAGGTCCCACGGAGTGGTGGCTCCACCAGGGAGTTGTTATTGCATGTGAGGAGCTGAGTCACAGCAGGCTTGGGGCAGCAGGAGCAGCTCAGAGCATTTCTCTGGCTGCTTTGGGACAGCTTAACAGAGACATGGCAACTCTGCCCCACTTTTCAGATGGAAAAATAGGGGGTTGATCAAATTAAAGAAGATTCCTCCATTAAAAGTAATATGAAGAATGGTAGTGGCCACATGTGAGAGCTGTACCATCAGTTCCTTATTTTGGTGCTACTGGGAATTTGGTCACAATTTGGGAAAACTTGCAGAAGAGAGCAGAGATGGGAGAGCACCTGGGGATGGCTTCAGGAGAGGCAAAGCAAAAACCACACCCCAGATGTGCAAACGTCATGGAGGGTGCAAAGAGCCCTTCCCATGCTGTGCCAGTGGGAATCAGGCTGGATGGGGCTTGGAGCAGCAGGGTCTGTGGAAGGTGTCCCTACCCATGGCAGGGCTTTGGAATGACATCAGTTTTAAGGTCCCTTTCAGGCCAAACCATTCTGGGGTTCTGTGATTTTTGACTTTGCCCTTTGCTCTGGGGGTGAAGGAGATGCTGAGCAGCACCAAGGCACAACAGCCTGTCCCTGGGGTGAGACTCAGCTCAGGCCTTTGTCTCATTCACTCACTCAGAGGATGAGTTTCTGGAGAGAGAGACTGGCTTTAGAGCTCTGAGCCCCTGGGGATGAGCAGCTGGAGCAGGATCTGTGCCAGATCCCTGGGATGGGCTGTGGGACAGCAGCACCCTCTGCATCTCATCCTGCAGGGCTGCTGTGGACGGTGCAATCCAAGCACTGGGAGCTGTGCAGGAATCTTCAGTGCCATGAGTTCAGCTGGGGGAGCAGGATGTGTTTTATGGCTCTGGATGGCCCCACTGCTGCTCAGGATTGCCTACCATGGGGATCCTGTGCTGGGGCTGAGCACTGGGACACTGATTTTTTACTGGGCTGCAAAGGGTCCCTGATTCAGCACTGACTGCATTTGTTAAAATGAACTAATTTAATTCAGGATGCAGAATTCCTGACAAACTGCTTTCAGTATTCACCTGCAGTGTGCAATAAGGTGGTGACCTGCACACCTTAGCAGGTGTCTTTACTACAAATTAATTGATTTGACTCACAGTTCACCTTTCAGTATACACCTCAGTGTAAACCCTGCACACTCCCCAGTGCAGCAGTGTGTGACCTGGTGCAGGTGTCAGTGCTGACCCAGCTGTTGGCCTTGGGTGGCCCCACGTGCTGTCCTCAAGCCCACCAAGGGCTTTGCTGGTGGCAGCAGGAGGTGCTGTGCTCTTCCTTTTGTTTCAGAATTTCAAGATTTCTAGTGCAGGAATGTTAAGAAGCAGAATTTGTGGGTTTTTTGTTTTTTTTGGTTTTTTTTTTGTTTTTTTTTTTTTCCTTGTCTGTGGAGTGGCTATGCCTGAGTGTATTGGGTGGAAGTGGGAGGAAGAATGGAGCCTGGGTTAACTTCCCTGAGGTGATGTAGGTGAGAGCAGAGCCCAGGCAGGGAGATGTGCTTTGCCTTCCGTGGAGTGGAGCAGAGGAGCTTTGTGGTGGGTCTGGGGAAGGAGAACAAGTGCCAGGGCCTGTGGGGCTCAGTGGGGCCCCCAGCCTCAGCTCTGGGGGCAGCCATGGAGGGGAAGGGTTTCCCAATGGCTGCAGGGGAGGAGAGGTTCTGGGAGCCCCATGTGGCTGATGGAAGCCCTTGCCTTGGCTTTGGAGTTGTTCTGTGCCTGTTTCTTCCTTTGTTGTGCTTCTACTTGTGCTGAGACCAACCTCTCCATGCTGGCAGAGCCTCCTGATGGTGTCCCCAATGTCCAGCCTTCCTGTGGCCTTTTACCCTTTCCTACACGGGTAGAAAGGGAAGGGTTTAACCCCCTAACCCAGTCTGTGCAACAGGTGGTCCTTCTTTCTTCTTGTTCTCTCTTTTCACATCCTTCAGAGCTCCAATGAGCCCCTTCCCTCTGCCAGCCCCTTTTGGAGCTGGCCTGGTCCCTGTGCTGGTATTGGGGACACAATCAATCCCAGGATGGTTTGGGATGAAAGGACCTCACAGCCCATCCTGTTCCACATGGGCAGGGACATCTTCCACTAGACAGATTGCTCTACAGCCTTGCACTGACAAGGCTTCCCCAGCTGGAAGAGCATCACTGCAGAGGGTTGGGCTTGCTGAGGGCAGAGGACCCAGCTGTGTGTGACCCAGAGGGCTCAGCAGCTCAGCTGTGGGGCTCCTGGGCTGGCATCCTGCCCCTGCCCATGTAAGCAGGTCAGGGGCTTGGAAGGCATTTTTGGAAGCACAGATCTTGGTGGCTTCAGTACATGTTTCTTGGAGAAGCAGACAGGCTGCTGTCCCACCAAATTTTAGCTTTTTTCTCTAAGGAGCAAAGTGCCCAACTTTAGAGCCTTCCCAAATTTCCTGTTGGGATCAGGAGCCTGTGTTTCCTCTTACAAATGCAGAAGGGATGTAGTTTTTCATGGGCAGAACCACAAAATCTGTCCCTGCACAAGGTGGTGTCTGGGACATCCCTTCCTGGGTTTCTGTTCCCCAGTGCTGCTGCTGTTTGTGTTTTCACCTGGCTGCATCTCCTGCCATCCCCTGCCCTGTGTGCAGGAATGTGCCTGTACTGTGGTCTGACCTGGCTTTTGGGGTTTTCCCAAAGCAAGTAATCCTGCCTGGTGGGCAGTGGTGCCCTGTTACAGCTGCACAAGCTAGGGCAGGATAAAGAAGGGATTTCTTCAGGGGTTTTTCAAGGGATGGCTGTGGCAAACAGCAGCCTGGAGCCTCTGTCCCCACTTGGAGCTGCCCAGATGTTGTCATTCCTTGTGGGGGAGCATGAGCTCAGCCTCTTGCCCAGGACCACATGCACAGAGAGTGCAGACTCAAAGTCTCCAGGTGCTCAAGTTTGCTGAGCAGCCTGGGGGTGATCCCTGTGTGAGCCCAGAGTGGGTTTAGCCAAACACCCTCCTGCAGGAGCTCTGTGTGGGGCTGCTCCTGTGAGCCAGGAGGGTTTGAGCCTGTCTCCAGGGCTGTGTAACCTGCAGAAGTAGTTTCCTATAAGTAAATAAATAAATAAATAAGCAGAGGAAGGGGTTGGAGCTGTGGGATGTCCCTGCACAGAGGCTCTGGTGTGTCTGCAAACCCTCGTGTGTCCAAACCTCAGTGACAGGGGCAGGGCAAAGTGGCCTGGCTGGGGAGGGGTCTGGTGGAGCAGGTGGATTCCTCCAGAGCCCACAGCAGGGATGGAGCCTCCCTGCTGTCCCTGGGGTGGCTGCAGGGTTATCCACGATGGGGGTGGCTCCAGTGCTGGCCCTGCCCTGGTGACACCACGGCTCACACAGAGCCAAAGGGGCAGAAGGGACCTGTGGTGTCCTGCTGTGCTGGTGAGGAGCTGCTGTGCTGGGAGCTGCTCCTGCCCCCACTGCCCCTGGCCAGGGATGGGACTCAGAGCAGGGGCAGGCCAGGGGGAGCCTGGGGCCACCAGGGGACAGGGACAGGGACAGGGACAGGGACAGGGCCAGGGCCAGGGACTGGGACAGGGCCAGCCCTGCTCCTGCCTGTGCCCATGGCTGTGGGATCAGCAGAGACACAGCTCACAGTGCCCAAAGGGAAACCTGCTCTGGCTTTGGGGAGCACAGCTGGACTTGAGGAGGGAGATCATGGAATCATGGAATGGTTTGGGTTGGAAGGGACCTCAAAGATCACTTAGCTCATCCCACCCCTGCCATGGCAGGGACACTGCCCACTGTCCCAGGCTGCTCCCAGCCCTGCCCAGCCTGGCCTTGGGCACTGCCAGGGATCCAGGGGCAGCCACAGCTGCTCTGGGCACCCTGTGCCAGGGCCTGCCCACCCTCACAGGGAACAATTCCCAATTCCCAATATCCCATCCAGCCCTGCCCTCTGGCAGTTTAAAACCATTCTCCTTTGTCCTGTTGCTATCTGGACACAAAATTTCCTCTGTTTTGTCCTCTGTTGAGGAAGTTAGTTATGCTTAGGTGGTGGATTAAAGGGTTAAATTATCCTAGGGATGTGGAGAAGTTTGAGAGAGGAGTTTGCTTTGTGAGGATGAGTGTTTGGGCTACAAAATTTCCTCTCCCTCATGTTTATGAACCCCCTGAAGGTTCTGAAAGATGCAGTGACAAGTGGCACTAGAGAAGTGATGGGAGCCCCTCCATGGGGGTTGCAAATGTGGGGTGCTCCTCCTGCCCCAGGGCTCCTGCTGCCTCAGCCCTTCTCCTCTGCCTATTCTCTTCCCACCTTTCCCCCAGAGCCTCTCCAGCTCCCCCGGCAGAGCCAGACCGTGCACAGCGGGCACTGGCAGTGCCCAAGGCCAGGCTGGGCAGGGCTGGGAGCAGCCTGGGACAGTGGGAGGTGTCCCTGCCCATGGCAGGGGTGGGATGGGATGAGCTTTAAGGTCTTTTCCAACCCAGCCCATTCCACGATTCTGTCCCAGGTGTTGGGATGTGCCCCATCCCCTCCCAGCTGTCCCTGCTCCTGGGCAGAGCTGTGAGAGCAGCCCAGCCCCTCTGCTGGCACAGGGACCCAGCTGGGCCCTCTCCCAGCTCCAGGCTCCCTGCACAGTCCCTTGTTCCCCTGTGCCACTGGTGTGTCTGTGTGCTGGCAGCATCCTGCCTCTCCCTGCCTCAGCCAGGATCTCAGGGCATGTGCAGCTCACTCTGAGGCGTGGGGACACTTTCCCCTCAGTGGAACACTGAGGAACACAGGGGAACACTGAACACTTTCCCCTCAGTGGAACACTGAACACTTTCCCCTCAGTGCTGCTCCTTTTCTCCTGCACTTCACCAGCTTGGTTAGAAGCAATCTTGTGGACAAGCCACAATTTCAGTTTGTGATTTGTCAGTGGCTCTGTGGGCTGGAATTCCTCCATTGAATGCTTTTCCCTGGCTAATTGGGTGTGTTTCAGGGCAGAGGGAGGAGCTGGTGCTCAGGTGTGCTGGGAGCTGTGCACCTGTGTTGAAGATCCCTCACCTTGATTTCAAGACTCCACATGCTCAGTGGGAATAAGGGAAGAGGAACTTTGACTGTCCTGCTTTTCCTTTCCCCTTTCTCAAGAGAGATTGGAAGGAAGAGGGGGTTAGGTGACCACTCAAGTGGTTGTGGAGCAAAAGCATCCCTTTGGAAGGGGGCACAGGTTCATTTTCTTTGCTGGAGCTGCAGGCCTGGCAGTGCTCAGGTGCCTGGGCACAGCAAAGCTCTCCCTGGCTTCACACTGCCCCAGGACCCTGTTTCAGAGGTCACCATCTTCATCCCACAGCACATGGCAATATCAGCTGGATTTGGGCTGGCAGTGCTCCCCTGGCCAAAGGAGGGTGCTGGGCTGCATCCCCAGCCCAGAGGATGCTCCAGAGTTGTTTTCCTTCCATGGCTCTGCTTTTCTGCCACAGAAACACTGAGTTACAGCTGTGCATGGGTTGTGCTGGTTGGTTTGGCTCAGCAGAGGAGTGTTTCCCAAGCTGGGCACTGCTTTGGGCCAGGGCCTGTCCCCCTGTGTGCTGCTTGACCCTGGTTCAGAGGGAGGCACAGGAGGGAAGGGCTCTGAGCTGCTGGGGGTGAGCTGGGATGGAAGCAGCAGCTGCAGCCTGGTGTGCCAGAGCTGCCACCTGAGGCTGTGGTATCTGCCACCAAAAATGCTTCCTTGGAGCACCAGGAGTGGGGCAGGTTGCTCTTTCTGGCAGGTTTATTTAAAGCACGTGGCAGGGGTGTGGATTTGCAGGGTCCTGGGCAGTGGGGAGAAGGGGCTGGGGTGTTTCTCCCTTTGCCAGTGCCATTGGTGGCAGAATTGCCACGTCCTGTGCCCAGCTGCTGGTGCCAGCAGTGAGTGGAGGAGCCTGGGTGGGATGCAGGGGTCTGGAGGTCGTGATGCTCTCTGTTCCTGGGGTTTTCCAAATACCATTCTGGGCTGTTCTGGGAGAGCAGAAAGTTCCCCAGTGTCAGCACAGCCAACCTGGGTGCTTGCAGAGGGCTGGGACAGGAGGGGTGTTCTGGGAGAGGTGTCCTTGGCCAGGCCTTGGCTCTCCTGTGCTCCCCAGCCCTGGCAGCCCTTTCCCTTCCCAGCTCATTCCCTGATGGCTGCATTTGAGCCTCCTGCTACTCAAGCCCTGCAGTTTGGGGCACACCCCGTGCCAGGGGTGCCGTGGGGCTCAGGGAAAGCTGAGTGTGGATGTGTGGGACACAAAACACACTGCAAGCCCCCAGAGCTCCAGCTGCAGTGTTCAGAGCTGTCATAAGCTGATCAAAACCAGATTATCTGCATCCATCAGAGATCTTAAAGGGTCCCTCTCACTTCTGGGGCCTCTGCTGTGAGGCTGTGACCAGCACATCCCTGTCTGTGCAGGAGGAGGGAGCTCTGAGCAATGGGAGCCGTGGGGAAAAGCTCTGCTGGTCCCTCTCTGAGGTGTTAAATGTCATTTTAATGGGATGGCAGCCCCAGAACGGAGCAAAATGCAACATGAGATGAATCAGAGCTGGGTTAATGGTGGAAAATGTCCGTGCCTTTTAAAAGCTGATCTTGCTGTGGGACTCGCTGTGTGTCACAGCAGACCCTGAAGGGTTGGCCCTTGGCTTGGCCCAGGAAAATGGGAGGAATCTCCTGGCTGCTGGAATGTCTCTGTTGAATTTAAGTGGTGGGACAGAGGATGGAGGGAGAGAAACAGTTACACAGCATTTGCTTCATTGATACTCTACCCTGGATCAGCAATGACAGCAAAGGGAGCGGGGAGAGGGAGGGAGAATCCTTCTATCACCAAGTTGTGGGGGGTAAAGGGAAAGCCAGACCTTCCCCCTCCTTCAGAGTCCCCATCCCGTGCATTTAAACTCTGGCTTTAAAAGGAGAATAAAAAATAATGAGGACATGGATAGATGGTTTCTTTTTATCTCTACAACTGAGGAGATAAATGTGACATTAATTATGTGACACAGCTTTGAAAATCATTATGTATCTCTGTTTTTTTTTAAAGGGGGTTTCAGATTTCTGTCTGGGATTAATAAAGAAGGACAACTTGAAAAAAAAACCAACCCAACTTTAAAGATGATCTGTAGGGAGAGTTGATTGTCTTAATTTTCCCTTCTGTGGATGAAGCTTGTTCAGCTCTCCTGTCTCTTGCATGGAGCGAGTGTGGGTGTGCAGGAGCTGCTGAGGGAGCACCAGGAGGGTGGCCTGGCAAGTTCAATAGGACAGAATGTGCTTTGGGGTGGGTGGGGTGAGATGGGGCCAGGGGAGGGGTGAGCACTGAGCTCTGCACCCCTCTGCCCCCAGGAGAGGGGAAATGCAGCGTCAGCAGCACTGGGTGAGCCGTGTGTGATGCTCTGTCTGTGGCAGCTCCTGAGCTGGGTCAGGGTAGGGCAGGGGGACATCAGGTGGGTGAGCCTTGTGATGGCATTTGAAGTGGTGGTTGTAGGATCCTACACTCATTTAGGTTGGAAAAGCCCTTTAAGATCAAGTCCATAAATACAGGACTGCAAAGCCACCACTAAACCATGTCCCCAAGTGCCACCTTATAACAGAATCATCACAGAATCCCAGGTTGGTTTGGGTTGAAAGGGACCTTAAAGATCATCCCATTCCCACCCCTGCCATGGCAGGGACACCTCCCACCATCCCAGGCTGCTCCCAGCCCTGCCCAGCCTGGCCTTGGGCACTGCCAGGGATCCAGGGGCAGCCACAGCTGCTCTGGGCACCCTGTGCCAGGGCCTGCCCACCCTCACAGGGAACAATTCCCAATTCCCAATATCCCATCCATCCCTGCCCTCTGGCAGTGGGAGCCATTCCCTGTGTCCTGTCCCTCCATCCCTTGTCCCCAGTCCCTCTCCAGCTCTCCTGGAGCCCCTTTAGGCCCTGGCAGGGGCTCTGAGGTGTCCCTGGAGCTTCTCCTCTCCAGGGGAGCACCCCCAGCTCTCCCAGCCTGGCTCAGAGCAGAGGGGCTCCAGCCCTTGGGGCATCTCCATGGGCTCCCCTGGACTCACCCCCGTGCTGGGATCCTGAGGGCTGGGGCAGCTCTGCAGGTGGGGTCTCCCCTGAGTGGGGCAGAATCCCCCTCCTCCTCTGTCCCATGCTGTGGCATCAGGGGTTCCTGGGGGCACATGCCTGGGGCATGGCCAGTTCCTGACCCATCAGCACCCCAAATCCTGCTCAGGGCTTTTCTTGATCCATTCTTGTTTTTGGGATTGCCCCGAGCCTTGCCATGGATGCTGGGTCTGCACAGTGCCAGCGACTCAGGCTGCAGGGATCAGCATATTTCAGGAGCTGGATCTCAGGAGCTGTGGCCTGTGTGTCTGCAGGGCTCAAGCTTGCACGGCCTGATGCTGCCTAAACCCAGCCTGTCCCATGGGTTGCCAAAACTTCATTGAGCCTGAGCTTGGATCCCCCTGTGTCCTGCTCCATAGCCTGTGCAGGGGCAATCATTGTTTCAGAGGGCAAAGCTCCCCAGCGTGTGGCACAGGTTGGTACCTTGTCCTGCTGTTTTGGTGAGGAACCTGCTGCCCTGTGCTCCTGTGCAGGGCCAGTGGGGCAGAGCAGGTTGTGTTCCACCCCCAGGGGACGTGGGAGCTCTGACTGTCCTGCCCAAGGCCCACCCATGGCCCTGCTCCACTGCTCACCTCTGCAACTCCTCAGCTTGGCTTGAGCTCTCTGTGAACCCGTCCTGTCCTGGTGGGACCTCCCTGTCCCCTTTGTCACAGCCTCTCCCTGCATGGGCATTTCTGCTGGGCCAGCAGACACCTGGCTGAGGAGCAGAGAGGGCTCTGGGTCACTGCTGCCCTTCAGAGCCCGTCCCAGTGGCAGAGGGTCCCTGCACTCTGCAGTCACCATCAGGCACTGCAGGGCATGGGGACACAGACAGGACAACGCCATGGTCACTGCAGGGAAGGATGGCAGGGAAACACCTTGTGAGAAAACAGGGAGCTTCCTGCTGGTGTCAGTGCCCTCCCTTCCAGCACCAAATGATTCTGGAAACACGTCCCAGAGAAATGCACCCCTGAGTTTGGGTGATTTTGGTCAAGAGTCCATGGAGGCTTTAGGGTTTTTATAACATTTGTCTGCGTGCTGGGTGATGGAAAGCTAATAGCTATTAGGTGGGAATTCCATCCTGCTGCCAGAGATGGGCTCCAGGGAGGAGCCAGCTCAGGCCCCTTCTCCAGGGAGGATTTTTCTCCTGCCTCATGCATGGTGGCCAGGAGTCAGCTGCAGCCAAGCCTGTTCCACCTTGGCATCTGCCCAGGGCAGGATCCTGCCATGGCCTTCCTCCTCCTCCTCCTCCTCGCTGGGGGATGGTGGCCGGGCCCTGGATGGATGGAGGCCCTGCAGGATGATGTCACCTCTGCGGTGGCTCCCGCTGTGTGGTGGCCCCACGTCACCCCCAGCACAGGCCCTGCCAATGTTTGCTTTATGTCACTTCTGTGATAGCTTGGGGTGTGCTCAGCCAGCCCCCAGGGCTCTCAGAGCAACAATAACACAAATAAATCCCTGCACGCTTTCTGTCGGGTGTGTGTGCAGTGGTGACTGTGCACGAGCCCCAGGAGGGCCTGATGTGTTTGTGGGGGCCAGCCTGCCCCTGCCAGGGCTGCTCGCCCTGGGGCTGCCTGTCAGCAGCTCCCCGAGTGCTGCAGCTCTCCTGCCCCTGCCCAGCGTGCGCTTGAGCTTTCCTTGGAGCACAGGCAGTGAGCAGAGCCCACCCTGAAGGTTTGATGAGGGGAGGGGAGGCCCAGGGATGCCCCCTGTGTGGTGCTCCCCCTCCCAGCTCACACGCTGCCTCTCATTTACCCTGCAGAGCCATGTCCCTCATCCCCAGCTGCCTCCCCAGCCTCCTCCCAGATGGAATTTTAAACACTTCAGCCTCAGTGACCACCGTGCAGCTCCTCAGCTCTCAGCTCCAAAGCTTTCTGAAGAAAGACAAGTGTGTGAGCTGTTCCTGCTGCCCTTCCCTGCATGTGCTGTGCCAGCCCGTGCCCCATGGCAGCTCGTGGCAGTCCCTGCTGCTCGGTGTCCCTGTGCCACAGGGCTCAGGGCCCATCCCTGCTGAAGGTTGCTCTCTGGTTTGCAGCATCCTTGGGCAGGCAGGCAGGTGTTCTGTAAATGGGCAAGGGAACAGGTACCTTCACTCCTCTTACACTCACCTGAGCAAACCCCTGTTCCCAGTGTGCCAACCTGGCACTTCTTAAACGATCTGGTGATTTTTTTCCTCTGGTAGAACTGGGCATGGTGGGAGGTGATAGAACCCCCTTGAAATGCAGAAACTTCTGTGCCCCAAATCTTCTGTGGCTTTGGGGACGTCTGGGGTAAGACATGGCCATTTCTGTGGGCAGCACATCCATTGGGAAAGGCTCTGGCCTCTCCTAGGGGAGAGCTTGTCTGTGGCAGTGCTTGAGCTGCAGGGCTTGAACCTTTCCAAATGATGAAATAATCTCTATTATTAAGATCTGGTGTGTTTTTCCTTCCAGCAGGAGACAGACAAAATGGTTCTTTGGTTTCTCTCCCATGCATGGGACAAGTCCCAGTGCTCACACCAGTTCCCTGCCCTGTTTCTCCTTGGCTGAAGCCCTCATTACCAGCTCCTGGCACTTCCAACACCCAATCGTTCAGCTCGTGCTCTCATGCCAAGAAATGGTTTATGATGGAGTAATCTCCAGGTGCCTGTGTGTCCTGGCACACCTGGCTGTGTGTCCTGGCACACCTGGCTGTGTGTCTGTGGCACACCTGGCTGTGTGTCCTGGCACACCTGGCTGTGTGCCCATGGCACACCTGGCTGTGTGTCCAGGCACACCTGGCTGTGTGTCTGTGGCACACCTGGCTGTGTGTCCATGGCACACCTGGCTGTGTGTCCTGGCACACCTGCCTGTGTGTCCATGGCACACCTGGCTGTGTGTCTGTGGCACACCTGGCTGTGTGTCCATGGCACACCTGGCTGTGTGTGCTGGCACACCTGGCTGTGTGTCCAGGCACACCTGGCTGTGTGTCTGTGGCACACCTGGCTGTGTGTCCATGGCACACCTGGCTGTGTGTCCTGGCACACCTGCCTGTGTGTCCATGGCACACCTGGCTGTGTGTGCTGGCACACCTGGCTGTGTGTCTGTGGCACACCTGGCTGTGTGTCTGTGGCACACCTGGCTGTGTGTCCATGGCACACCTGGCTGTGTGTCTGTGGCACACCTGGCTGTGTGTCCATGGCACACCTGGCTGTGTGTCCTGGCACACCTGCCTGTGTGTCCATGGCACACCTGGCTGTGTGTCTGTGGCACACTTGGCTGTGTGTCCATGGCACACCTGGCTGTGTGTGCTGGCACACCTGGCTGTGTGTCCATGGCACACCTGGCTGTGTATGCTGGCACACCTGGCTGTGTGTCCTGGCACACCTGGCTGTGTGTCTGTGGCACACCTGGCTGTGTGTCCATGGCACACCTGGCTGTGTGTCCTGGCACACCTGCCTGTGTGTCCATGGCACACCTGGCTGTGTGTCTGTGGCACACCTGGCTGTGTGTCCAGGCACACCTGGCTGTGTGTCTGTGGCACACCTGGCTGTGTGTCCATGGCACACCTGGCTGTGTGTCTGTGGCACACCTGGCTGTGTGTCCAGGCACACCTGGCTGTGTGTCCGTGGCACACCTGCCTGTGTGTCCTGGCACACCAACACCCCACCTCATTTGTCCTTCTTGCCAATGACCAGGGTGTTACTCTGGGCTTGAGCTCTGCTGCTCCCACTCCTCCGAGCTGCTGAGATCCTGGAGGAGGCTGCAGAGGCCTTTTGGCTCTCCATCCCCCTCCTGTGTTCCCTCTGGGGCTGAGGAAGGGGCAGCCCCGGCCCTGGCAGTGCTCTCCAGCTGTTGTTGGTACCTGTGCTCACTGGGACATGTCCCTTTTTTGGTTTCCAGCTGGGTATGGATGAGCCCCTGGGTATCCAAGGGAATTCTCACCAGCTCCCAGCCAGGCAGCTGCCACAGAGGGTGGGCAAAATGAACCTTGAGTTTTGGGCTCTGGCTTCTTTCTGCCTACGGGTGCCCAGGTGGGCACTGGTGGAGCCTGGCACAGGCACAGCCCTGGTGCTTTAATGGCAGCCCAGGGCTCAGCCAGGCTCTGCTTCACCCCCCATGGCCCCCAAAGATCTCATGCCTGCCCACGCAGGCCTGGGAGCAGCCTGGGAGGGAGTGCCCTGGGCTGTGGGGGATTGGTGCCCACAGCCCTGGGGAGGAGGCAGCAGCTGATGATGCCTGCAGGGCCATGGCCAGCTCAGGCCAGCTCTGCTGGTGGCCCTGGGCAGCCTCTTGGCTGCTGAGGGCTGCAGAGCTGTCTCCACTCTCCCAGCCAAGCCTCACACCCAGCCTGGAGCTGCTGCACACTCTGCTGGGGTGGAGCAGTGCTGGAGCTGAGTAATGATCCAAACCAAACCAGCACTTGGCTCCCCTGCCTGCAGGGAGGCTCCAGTCTGATCTTGCTCTGCCCTCTGCAAAGTCTTTTTCCCACTAGGACGCCTCTCAGGATGGAATGCAGGAGTGGTTTGCACCATTTTAAGCTCAGTACAGTGTTAGGACCAGGCTTAATGCAAAACCTCAGAGGCTGTTTTACCCACCATGCCCCCAGCTGATCTTCTGAGTCAACCTTTGTCCCGCTGCTAACCTTCTTCATAGTGGAGATTGTCACCTGCCTTCCCTGACCCCCAGTGGGACCTTGCTGTAAGATCTTGCTTTAAGGTACATTGTCAGGACAAGGGGAATGGCTTTAGGGTGAACAGGAGCAATTTAGACCAGATGTGAGGAGTAAATTTCTCCCTGTGAGGGTGGGCAGGCCCTGGCACAGGGTGCCCACAGAGGCTGTGGCTGCTCCTGCATCCCTGGCAGTGCCCAAGGCCAGGCTGGGCAGGGCGTGGAGTGACCTGGGACAGTGGGAGGTGTCCCTGCCATGGCAGGGGTGGAACAAGATGAGCTTTAATGTCCCTTTCAACCCAAACCACCCTGGGATTCTGTGATCTCCTGGGGGTCCCTCAGGGCAGAGAGTGGCAGTGGGCAGGGCCTGTTCCCCTGGGCAGGGCAGTTGTTGGCCCGTGGGTCACCTCCCTAAGGTGGAACCTCATGGTGAGGGACCAGCTCAAGGACAGCAAACGCAGCCCAAGGAGGATTTCCTTGTCAGAACATCTTGCTCTGAGGTCAAGGCAGAGGCTGCCTCAGGAACCCAGTGGATGAGGAGGTGGCCATGGCCTCCAAAGCTCCCAGGAGCCCCATGGAGTCACCTTTGGAGGTGGCTGGTCCTTGCTTCCCTTGGCTGTCCACACCAGTGATGTGTTTTCAACATCTCCTCCTGCAGGCAGCTGAGGCTGGATCATGCCATGGCTGGCCTGGCCCTGCTGCTCCGTGGATCCTCTCTCTGTGCTCCAAGGCCTTGGCAGGGTGGGCAGAGGCTTTTCCCCAGTAGCCCCTGGAAGCCAATGTCAGTGTTTCTGTTGGCATCAGTGCATTTCAGATAAGAGCTGTGACTGCTGCTCAGCACTGTAAACTTCTGTTGTATTCATGTTGTTGTTATCATGTTTCTAGAGTCCCATATCCTCTGGGTGGTTTTCTCACACACAGCTCTTCACAGCAGTGTTGCTCCTGCTTCTCCATCAGGGCTCCTCCAAGGCTCTCCCTGACTGCCAACCCACCCCCTTTTATCCCAATTATCTTCACTGGCCACAGCTGCCACCCAATTAAGGACATCACAGCTCAGCCCATCAAGAACAATTAGGATTGGGGCAAGGCCACTTATACAATACATAGATTTTACTAGGACTCCTACTATAAACTTCAGCTCTGTGCTGCTGAGCCTCAGTCTGTCTGCCTTGGGCTGGGAATGCTGGGGAGCAGAAGAACATCTGCATGTCCTGTTTGCTGCAGGGCTGCTCCTGAGCACTGCAGTGAGGTATCACTGGATCAGCACAGTCCCAGCCTGCCAGCAGCCAGGCTGGCTGGCTTTGGAAGCAGTCTGTGCCTGGGATGTGGCAGTGCAGAGTCACTGAGTGCTGCACTGAGTGGCTCCTTCACCTCTGCAGTGGCAGAGCTGATGCCAGGGGCAGGAGCTGGGCAGCCCCAGGCACGGAGCAGTGCTGTGCTGGGGAAATGTGCCTGTGCACAAGGGGCAGCATCAGGCAAGAGATCTTCATCAGGTAGGAGAAGCAGCCCCTGCCTTGGCAGAGAGCATTACCCCAAGATCCAGCAGTCTCTGAGGTGTCCCTGGAGCCAAGCCACACCCTGTGTGCTTGGCTGGGGCAGGGGTGCTGCAGGATCTGCATGGATTATGCTGAATGGGTCCTGCCTTTGTAGGAGATGTGGCCTTTGGATGTGTCCTGCTCAGCTCTGGAGCCTCTGGCTCCATCCCTAAATCGTGGGCTGATTCCCAGAGTGGCCCTGCCCTCTTCTCTGTGGAATTATGTGGTAGCTCCAGGCCTGATCCTGCCCCTGGCTGTGCCTTGGTGTCCCAGCATGACCTCAGAGATGCCCCATCCCACCAATTCACTCCTGCTTGAACCTGGCCATGACCTGCAAGTGTCCCCTGCTTCTCACAGGGGAGTGGTGGTCCTGCCCTGATGTCCCCCCCCAGTTCCTGGCCCTTGCTGCACCCAACAGCTCCCACTGAGGCTTGGGAGCAAGCTGGAAGAGCTGCCTGGGGCCGGCAGCAGCCTCACCAGCATCTGCTCCAGCAGAAAGATGTGAACCACAGAGCTGTGCAGGGATCACCTTCAGAACACGTCCAGGATCTCCAGTGGTGGCAGAGAAGGTTCCCGTGCCTGGAAAGGATGTCACAGCTTGGCTCTGGTCTCATCCCCAGGCACAGCTGGTTCCTTTCCTGGGTGCCTGTCCTGCAGTCAGGCTGTGCTGTCCCCAGCTGGCCACCCGTGGGACCAGCACAGGGCAGTTTTTGGGAATGCCAGCATGAGCCGTGGGCTCTGTGCTCGAGTCACCTCTTTCCTGGTGGGCCACGAGGGCTGCTCTGGGTGCAGCTGTTCCATAGCATCCTTTCTGCATCCCTGGGGTTTTTGGTGTGGTTTTGGAATTGCCAGGGCCCTTGGGGCACCCTGGCTGTTAACCATCATCTGCATTTGGGCAGGAGTGGTCTGTGGGCAGGAATGAGTGCCCACCCTGAGGATGCCTTGGCTCCTATGGCTGAGGCACAGCATCTCAGGCAAGCTGGGATTGCCAGTTCCCAATTTCTTTAGCATTCAGCCCAGTGAGAAGCAGATTTTAATTCAGGCACATCACCTGGGCGCCCTCACCCTGCTGAACCCTGCAGGGCTGTCACCACACCCCTCCCTTCCCAGGCGTGGTGATGCCTCTGCCGGGCCCTCATTGCTCATGCAGGTGATTTGCTCTGCAATTTGTTTTGTTGCAGTCACTCTTGTTCCTAATTACAGGGAACCTGCAATCAAAGTGAAAGTGTCACAGGCCTTGTTGCTGTTCTTGCCTGTGACAAGCAGCAATGGCAGCAGGGCAGCTCTGTGTCCCATCCCTGAAGTGTTCAAGGCTAGGCTGGATGGGGTGTGGGACAATGGGAAGGTCCCTGCTCCTGTAGGGGGTAAATGAGATGAGCTTTAAGGTCCCTTCCAACCCAAACCAGTCCGTGATTGTGTGATTGTGTGATTCTGTGATTCTGTGATTCTGTGATTCCGTGATACTGTGATTCCGTGATTCCGTGATTCCGTGATTCTGTGATTCCGTGATTCCATGATTGTGTGATTGTGTGATTCCGTGATTCCGTGATTCTTTGATTCTGTGATTCCGTGATACTGTGATTCTGTGATTCTGTGATTCCGCGATTCCGCGATTCTGTGATTCTGTGATTCTGTGATTCCGTGATTCTGTGATTCTGTGATTGTGTGATTCCGTGATTCCGTGATACCGTGATACCGTGATACCGTGATTGCGTGATTCCGTGATTCCGTGATTCTGTGATTCCGTGATTCTGTGATTCCGTGATTCCGTGATTCTGTGATACTGTGATTCTGTGATACTGTGATTCTGTGATACTGTGATTCTGTGATTGTGTGATTCTGTGATTCCACGATTCCGTGAGTCCGTGATTCTGTGATTCTGTGATTCCGTGATTCCGTGATTCCGTGATTCTGTGATTCCGTGATTGTGTGATTCCGTGATTCCGTGATTCTGTGATTCTGTGATTCTGTGATTCCGTGATTCCATTATTCCGTGATTCCGTGATTGTGTGATTCCATTATTCTGTGATTCTGTGATTCCGTGATTCCGTGATACTGTGATTGTGTGATTCCGTGATTCCATGATTCTGTTTCCACCTTCCTTTGCTGGTCAATGAAAGTGCAGGAAGCTCCCTTGTCCTCCAGGCTCTCCTGGATCTGGGGTGTTGGGCCCACCTGGACACCAGGCACACGCCTTTCCCAGGCTGCTGCACCTTTGCCCTACACAACAGCTGGCTGAGAAGAAAATCCCATTTCCCTGTGCAAAGGAGCATGCAGATGTCTGAGCGCAGATGCTGCTGCTGTGTCCTGCAGCTTCCCAAGGTTTGGAGTTAGAGTGATTGCTGGGTTTGATCCAGCCTGGAGTTCCCATCCAGATCTCAGCTGCTGGGTTGCTCAGGGCTAACCACAGTGTGTGGGGATACCCAGAACCATCCTGCTGTGAAGGTGGAGAACAAATTTATGCAGACAGCCCAAGTCTGGTGTGTGAAAGCAGCATGTACTTGGCTGTGCTCTGCTGGCTGCCCCTGGCTGTCAGCCTGCCCTGCCTTCCTCTGATGGTGCCTCTGGCAGGGGGGAAATGGCAAAGGGAGTCATGGCTCGTTACCAGTCCTGCACAAACAGAACTTGACTGTTGGGTAGCTGTAGGATAATGACCAAAATTTGGTGCTGGTATCATGTGGAAGCATCTTGTTGTTGTAAATAAGGATGTAAGACAGCACCTCCCTGCCTCTGGCACTGGGATCTCCAGCTCAGCTTGTGAGGTACAGGCTTATCTCAGTATTAACACTGATAACGATGGCTGCTTCTTAAATCCTCCCAACTTCAAACACACTCATGGATTGTAGTGCTGCAGTGCCTTTCAGCTGAGCCAGCTCCAAGCTGGCAGCAAGGGGAGGCAGAGACTCCCTGTGCTCTGTGGGACAGTCTGGGTGCTCCTTTGGACAGTCCCTGTGCTCTTTGGGACAGTCCCTGTGCTCCTTGGGACAGTCCCTGTGCTCCTTGGGGCAGTCCCTGTGCTCCCTGGGACAGTCCCTGTGCTCCTTGGGGCAGTCCCTGTGCTCCCTGGGACAGTCCCTGTGCTCCCTGGGACAGTCCCTGTGCTCCCTGGGACAGTCCCTGTGCTCCTTGGGACAGTCCCTGTGCTCCCTGGGACAGTCCCTGTGCTCCCTGGGACAGTCCCTGTGCTCTTTGGGACAGTCCCTGTGCTCCCTGGGACAGTCCCTGTGCTCCTTGGGACAGTCCCTGTGCTCCCTGGGACAGTCCCTGTGCTCACTGGGACAGTCCCTGTGCTCCCTGGGACAGTCCCTGTGCTCCTTGGGGCAGTCCCTGTGCTCACTGGGACAGTCCCTGTGCTCCCTGGGACAGTCCCTGTGCTCCTTGGGACAGTCCCTGTGCTCCTTGGGGCAGTCCCTGTGCTCCCTGGGACAGTCCCTGTGCTCACTGGGACAGTCCCTGTGCTCACTGGGACAGTCCCTGTGCTCCTTGGGGCAGTCCCTGTGCTCCTTTGGAGGGTCCCTGTGCTCCCTGGGACAGTCCCTGTGCTCTTTGGGACAGTCCCTGTGCTCCCTGGGACAGTCCCTGTGCTCTTTGGGACAGTCCCTGTGCTCCCTGGGACAGTCCCTGTGCTCCCTGGGACAGTCCCTGTGCTCTTTGGGAGGGTTCCTGTGCTCCTTGGGACAGTCCCTGTGCTCCCTGGGGCAGTCCCTGTGCTCTTGGGAGAGGAGCAGCTCTGAAGCAGGGCTGGGGTGTGCTCAGCAAACCCACACAGGCCTGGGGATGGGATCCCTCCCCTCCTGCCATGTGTGGCTCAAGTGTTCCCCACCTGTGGCACAGCAGGAGTGGAGTCATTGGACAGAGCAGATGAAGTAATTCCAGACTGAAGTAGAAATGAGTGCAGCCCTCAGGTGCCTAAAGTGGCTCCAGGAGAGCTGGAGAGGGATGAGACACCAGACAAGAGGCTGGAGGGACAGGACACAGGGAATGGCTCCCCCTGCCAGAGGGCAGGGCTGGATGGGATATTGGGAATGAGGAATTGTTCCTTGGCAGGGTGGGCAGGCCCTGGCACAGGGTGCCCAGAGCAGCTGTGGCTGCCCCTGGCAGTGCCCAAGGCCATGAACAACTTGCTCTAGTGGAAGGTGTCCCTGCAATGGGGTTGGAACCAGATGGTTTTGAAGGTCCCTTTCAACTCACCCCACTCTCTGATGGATGTTGTACTCTGGGTGTAGGTTTGTCCTTGCTTCCCAGAGGTGAAGGTGGTCAGGAAGAGGCTCCTGAGGATGCTCTGCTCCCTGCCCCGTGCCAGGGCTGAGGCTCAGGGCTGTCACTGCCCAGGGGGGTTTGCAGGAACTCGTTTTTCCCTTCCCACACAGGCTGCCTCCCTGCTGGGGATGCTGTGTGGGGTAATGAGGTGGAGGTGGATCAGAGTTAAGCCCTGCCTGGCCCCCCTGTTGCAGGCAAATGGATTTTGAGCTCCAAACAGTTTGTCGTGACTGCTGGGACACCCCCATACTTTCTCCTGCTCTGTGGGTGCCAGAAAAAGCTTTGTCTAAAACAGCTTCCCATCAGGGAAGGATGGGTTTCAGCGTGGCCTCAGGCACTAGTCTGCAGCTAGAATGATTTTTGCATTTATTTTTCATCTTCACTGAGCTTCTGCTCAGATTCTTCTCTGAGGTTACCAGACAGTAACTGCTGCCTTGTCCTAAATGGGATCACATCCCTGCCCTGAGTGTCACAGAGTGCTGCTGGTTCAGCCTGTTTCACCCCGAGCAGCAGCTGCTGGGAGCCCCACAGTGAGGGGGGACAGGATGACAGAGGGCTGATTATGGAGGGGAACTCTCCTCCTGTAAATAAGAGCTTTGAAGCCATGCTGGACACCAGGAAATTCCCTCCCTGCCTCAGGCTGGGCCTTCATGAAAGCAGGTGATGGTTTTGCTCCGCAGGGAGCAAATGTCAGCAATGTTGGGGTTGTTCCTGCAGCAGCTCTGAGTCCTGGGGGCTGGAATGTCCCCACAGCTCTGGGGCTGGAGCTGGGCAGGGTTTTCCCTGTGTGGAGGCTCTGCCAGCAGTGCCCTGTGCTGTGCTGTGCTGTGCTGCAAGGGGCTGGCCAGGAGCAGGGTGTGGGGCCAGGGAGGTGGCACCGGGTGCCCAGGAATGGGACAGGGCCAGATGGCTGCTTTGGGAGTAAAGGCAGGGAAATGTGCTGCAGCCTGCTGGATACCCACCCCTCCTGCCCCAAATACCCCCAAAAATGAGCTGGTCCTCCATGCTCAAGGTGGGGATGGAGCAGTGCTGCAGCACCCAGCCAGGAGCCTGCATAATTTAAGGCTTATTTTGTGTTTCCCAAATACTTTTCAGCAGAGATTCCCAAAACACATTTCAAATAATAGGCAATTTGTCTTTTAACTGCCTCTTTCAGGCTACTAAATGCTATTTTCCTTTTCCACTGAAGCAGTTTTGGGCTCACAGAAGCTGCTTGGCCTCTGCAGACACACACAGTGCAAGCTGAGGCTGGGAGGGGATTCATTTAAGAGTCCCAGGCTTGACTTCTCCTTTTTATGCTGTTCCTGCCAGATTTGGGTCTAGGATTCTCCACAAAAGGTTGCCAAGGCCAAGTGGATGTGCAATTAAATGGTGTTGGAATTAGAGGGTACATGGAAGCAGACTGGCTGATGGGTCCCAGTCCAGCTCCAAATCTGCTCCTGATGCCTGGGTTTATGGATTGCTGTTAATCTGAGAGGTAGCTTTGTACACTTAATAGGTGTGTGACTGATCCTGGTGCCAGGAGATTGGCCCTTCTCATCAGCTCATTCTTTATTTATAACCTAAAGCAGCTGGAAGGTTCTCCTGAGGGAGCAGAGATCCTGGAGCTGCCCTGGCAGGGACGTGGCAGGGTCAGCCCTTCTGCTGTCACCAGCCTGCTGTGAGGTGGCCCCAGGGTGAGCCCTGGAGTGGTGGCTGGAGCTGGGATCTCCCTCCCCTGGCTTGGGGAAGGAGCAGAGAAGCAGCTCTGGAGAAGGAGCTGTGTTGCAGAATGAGCCATTTGTCGGGTGCAGGGAAAACTTGGGACGCTCAATATGAGATCAGCAAGCTTCATTTATTGAAGAGAGCATCAGACATTTATACAGCAAGTAATGAGCTCATGAATATTCTGTAATTTACACTGTCCATTGGCCACACCACAACATCAGTTCTTCTCCATTCTTAGGGGTTACATCTCTCTTTTCTCATGTCTCTTTCACTATTTGTTATCATACTACAGCCAGGCCTAAGGACACGCCATCCTGCAGGTGCAGGACTTGGAATTAGCCACGGCCTTGTACTTTTCTGATTCCTAGCTACTCTCCCAAGAGACCTGCAGCTCCTCTCAGCCCTCAGCCTCGCTGACAGTGCTCGGGGTGGAGAGGGACTCCCTTCTCTCTCTCACTCAACCCCTTCCCAGCCATCCATCAGTTTAAAAATGGCTGCTGGGGTCTTTGTAATCGCAAAGCCTCAGGCTGGTGCTGGGACTCTC
Organism: Melospiza georgiana; assembly: GCF_028018845.1. Classification (NCBI taxonomy): domain Eukaryota; kingdom Metazoa; phylum Chordata; class Aves; order Passeriformes; family Passerellidae; genus Melospiza; species Melospiza georgiana. Next base: position 15,782,956 of record NC_080445.1, read on the forward strand.
TGGGAAGGGGAGGCAGCAATGTGCCTGAGTGTGCTCTCAGTTCAATTAACCAGAGCTGGGTCAAACACCACTGAGCTCCCCAAGCCTTGCCCAGGCTCAATTAGCTCTCCCTTTAATGAGAACCTGCCTCTTGCCTCGCTCAGCTAATTAAAGAGCCCGTGCCAGTAAGCCGTGGCACCAGGTTGACGGTGGGGAGCTTTTCTGGGCAGGATGTGAGGGAAGAGGGATCACACTGGCAGCAGCTGCTTGGCTGGGGGCCCTGAGGGTTCAGCTCACCCCCACCGAGCTACTGGAAATGGAATATCAGGTTTTAAAGCCTGGTTATAAATACGAGTGTGGGAGCTGACGCAACCCCGGCAGAGCAGAGAGGGGTGTTTGGAAACAGGAGATGGCTGGCAGGGGAGGCAGAGCTGCCCTGCTGCCCCTCACTGCCTGGGAAACTGCTCAGGGGCTGAGGGCTCCTTGCCCCCTTCCCACTCCCACCACCCAGCCCGACCTGGGGCTGCCCTGGGGGTAATTAATGGGCTCCATTGGCTCCTGGCTCTCTCCCCCTCTAATAAGTTATTCAGCCTGGAGAAGAGGAGAATCTCTGGTGAGACCTTAAGAGCCTCTTCCTAAAGGGGCTGCAAGAGAGCTGGTGAGGAGCTCTGGCCAAGGAGGAGGCACTGGGAGTGACAGGATAAGTTTCTGAAGCACTTGGGACAGCTTGGTTGCCAGAGCAGATCTGTGGGGTCAGAGCAGCCGAGGGGGTCAGAGAGGGGCTGGGTGGGAAGCCAGGGGAAGGCTGTCACAGCATCCCAGAATGCTCTGGATGGAAAGGGACCTCCAAGGCCATCTCATGCCACCCGTGCCATGGACAGGGACACCTCCCACCAGAACAGGTTGCTCCAAGTCCCATCAGCCTTCCCCCAGAGCAGAGGTGCTCCATCCCTCAGCTGTTTCAGGATGTGCTGAGCCCTGGCAGAGCCCATGGGTGTTTTCTGGCTGAGGTCTGGTGTCAGAGCTCTGTCTGCAGCCAACTCATCACCTGCAGGGATTTGGGAGTGGAAGTACCAAACCAAATCCACCTCTGCTCCCTGCATCTGTGGCTGCTCCAAAAATCCTGTTCCCATTAATAGGAAAAATGTTCAGCTCTGAGTGGGGCAATGGGAGTCCCCGTTTGTGATTACCCCAGTGATTTAGCTGGGTGAGGCCCTTGCACTGCTGCTTCACAGCAATGACTGTGATTTGTTAGGAATAGACCTTTGTTTGGAATTCAGGAAAGAATTTTGCACCTGCTGAGGAGTATTTTGGGCTGGTATAGAAGAAGCAGAGCAAAGAGTCTCGAGAATAATAAACTCTGCAGGTTTCAAAGGAATGTCTTGAGCAGCCTAATGGTTTGATACCTGTGAAGTTCCTTGCAGGACCTTCCCACGAGGCGTTTATCAGGTGTCAGAGAGTGATGGGAAGCAGGGGAGGGCAGGGCAGGCAGAATCAGTGGTTTTGGGTGTGGGAGCTGCTCTTGGCTCTGTGCCCACACCTGTTGTGCTCTGCACCTTTCCATCTTGCCTGTTTTCCTTTTCAGCAGTATTTTGTTCCTTGCCTGAAGTGAGAGCGTGGCACCAGCCCACGGCTCTGTAGAGGATTAAAGGCAGCCCCCGCTCTGCTCCTGCAGCCTGGCCCTGCTCCTCACCTTCCAAAGCATCCCACACTCCATCCCTGAGCTCTGGGATACCTTGGTCAGGTTTTGGATGTGTTTGCAAGGGGCAGAGCTGCTGTTCCTGCAGCCCCTGCGGAGGGTAAAGAGTGATAAGGAGATGTTGTTGCCTCCCTGCAGCCCCCACAGCCTCTTCCCCTCCGGGGCTGAGAATCCGTGCTGTTACCAGCGAGCTCTGCACGCTCACTCCGGGATTTTCATCCCAGCCCCGCGTCTGTCTCTCTCCTCCGAGCAGGAGCGCGGTGCTCCAGCAGCGGGGCCCGTGGCCGGGGATGCGCTGGGAGCGGGGATGCAGCGGGGATGGAGCGGGGATGGAGCGGGGATGTGCTGGGAGCAGGAATGCAGCGGGGATGTGCTGGGAGCGGGATGCGCTGGGATGCAGCGGGATGCTCTAGGAGCGGGATGCGCTGGAATGCAGCGGGATGCTCTAGGAGCGGGATGCGCTGGGAGCGGGATGCTCTAGGAGCGGGATGCGCTGGAATGCAGCGGGATGCTCTAGGAGCGGGATGCGCTGGGAGCGGGATGCTCTAGGAGCGGGGATGCGCTGGAATGCAGCGGGATGCTCTAGGAGCGGGATGCGCTGGGATCCCTCCCCGTGCAGCCGCCTGCGGAGCCCTTTAGATGTCGCGCTGGAGCAGCGAGTCCCCCGTGAGTCCTCGGCCTCCTCCTCCTCCTCCCGCTGCTCCCGCTCGCCTCCAGCCCGGCCGCGGCAGGCTCCGCTAACTCTGTCTGTCTGTCTGTCTGTGTGTCTGTCTGCCGGCGGCTGGCTCCGGACGAGTCACGCGGAGCCGTGACTGCCACATCGCCTGGCACGGACCGAAAGGGCTGGCACGGCTCTAGCCTGTGCCTTGGAAATGTCTTGGAGATCTGTTGGGATCTTTGCGATCCCGTGGGGTCTCCCAGGGCGTGCCTGGTGCCGTTTCCCCGCCCGTGGGGGCTCCCGCTGCTCTCCGGGGAGGGAATAAATCACTGTCCCTGCCGGTGTCCGGTTACCCCGGGCTCCCAGGCATCTCCTCGCGGCCCCGGGGCTGTCTCTCATGCCGCCGCTTTGCTCAGGGCTCTTGGCCGGCTCTGGGGAAAATCTCAGCTGGCTGGCGGTGACACGGTGTGGGCAATGTTCTGGGGAACGTTGGGAACTCCTGGGACAGGAGCACTCATCTCCTGTTGCTCCGTGTCCCGTGCGCTGGTGATCAAGCAGACATCCAGCTCTGGGGTGGGATGCAGGATTGGAATGGGTCAAAACGAGGAGCTGCCCCCACTCTGCATCTGCTCCTTGCCCTCTACCCCCTGGCTGTGACCTCTGCCGTGTCTCTCTCCCCCTGGGATTTTTGCCCCACTGTTGTGTTACCTCTCAGCTCTCTGTTTTCTTGGCATAATTTTTCATTTTCTTGTTCCTTTCACAGTTTGAGCCTTGGTCCCTTCTCCTCCCACTGCCAGCTCTCTTCCCAGCCCTGGGTCCTGAGCCAGCTCCCGGGTGATGCTGCCCCTTGGATGGGGAGAGCCCTGCCTGGAGGAGAAGATGGAGACTCCAGGAGAATGTGGGAGGGTGGGGTGGTCTCCAAGAGAACCACGGCCCAGTGTGGCACCTCTCTGAGCAGAGCTGCCCAGGTGTGAAGTATCCTTCTGCTGGTACAATAAATTGCATTTCCAGTCCTCTTTTGGGGCCTGTCCAGCCACAGGAGGACAGGTTATGGACCCTGCCTGCATTTTGTCCTGGCTAGGCTGTTTTTGGGCTGGCTCATTTTGTTCCTGCCCTGACATTTCCAGGGTGAGTGACATCAGAGGCTCTGGAGCTTAGCCACTGGAGAAGGAGGGATTTGGTTGTGGAAAGATTGGATCATTCACTTCAAAGGTAGAAAATCCTGCTTCTCTGGAGGTAGTTCAAAAAAGCCTGGAATTGCTTCCAAAATTCCGATTACCTGACCTTGGGCATGAGTGCTGTGCCCCCTGCAAGGCAGCCCTGCCAGGCTCTGGAAGGGCTCTCATCCCAGCAGGATGCAGCCCAGCCCTCAGGACATGCTGGGGGCTGTTTGGGGAGCTGAATCTGGTCCCCCTGACCTGATGGCCCTCGGAGCTGCCTGGTTTGCAGCAGCCCCTGTGCCATGTGCAATGCAGCTTGAATTCCTGCCTTGTACGTCTGAGCTCTTCCTCCACCTGTGGTGGCTTTGTCTCTCCCTGGTTCCCACCAGGAGATGGATACAGGGAAGCTGCCTTCTGGAGGAGACACCTTGGGGTGTGGAAGGGGCAGGCATTTGACTCTCACTTGTAGGTGGTCTCCAGAAAAGCTGCCATGGGCAGGAGGTGTCAGTGCCTGAGCGGTGACAGACGTGTCCTCTGTGAGCCAGGCTGGCTTCCCGCACCACCTGGATGTGTGCCCTGTGGAGCACAGCTAATCCTCCACCAAAGGTCAAGTCCTGCTCCGTGGGACTTGTACCATCCCTCTCAGCAGAGAGCAAGTTCTGGGCTGATGCATTTGGGAGAGGGAGGATCAGAATAAGCAAATATTATTTATGGTTCTTCTGTGGCTCATTTGCTGCTTGTGAGAAGGAAGCTGTGTTGCTGGTTCCCAAGGGGAGTGACCTCCATGGATTCCAGCTTCTTTCCACAAGGCTGACTATGGTGAAAGGGGAAGGCAGAGGCAGGAGAGGAGCTGCACGGATGCAGTGCCATGAGGACTGGTACAACACCTAATGGTGACCAGCGTGCCACTGGGCTGGAGCACGATCCCTCACAGTGCTGCTGGGCCCTGCTGGGTGCATGAAGCACCACCAGCAGCCAGGATCTTGGTGAAACAGGGAAGACATTCTCATTCCCTTTCCTAGCAGGCCGGAGGAACAGGAAGAAGCAGGTTCAGCGTTAGAAATGTGGGAGCACAGATCTCTCTCCCTTCCTTTTCTTTCCCCCTGGCTTCATAGTGCTCTCCCCAGCTGGGGTTTGCAGCCCTGCCCAGGGAGGGGAGGCTGCAGCTCGGGCACAGCTCCCAGGGTGCAGCGCGCCATCCGTGGGAAACGTGGGATGGTGGCAGGAGGGCAGGGGGAAAGGAGCAGCAGGAGAAGGGGATCCCCCTGAGCCCCCCCGCGCCCCGAGCTGCGGTGAATTCCTGCTGGCTGGGCTCATGTGAGAGCATTATCCCCAGGATGAGCTCATGCGCCAGGCGCGCGGGTTATCCGTGTGATTCCGGGTGCTGGGGCACCGCTGGCGGATTCCCTGGGGTTATGTGCAGTTGCCATTTCCACGCATTCCTGGTTAACGGCCGATCAGGTTTCGCTGTTCACATCCCCACTGAGCGCTCAGGGCCGTGCCTCCGACGCTGGTGATGGAGCGAAATCCCTCGGCTGTCTGGCTTTTGCTTTCCCAAACCTGGCCTTCCCCATTCCTCTTCCTTGATCTTCTCCAAGCCCTCCCTCTTCTCTCCCATGGCATTGACCACATTGCAGGTTCTCCATCCCCTTCCTCGTTTCAAGTTGAACTTTAATTTGTGATGCTGGTTGGGGCCATTGCTGCGTGGGATTCTTGGAGAGCTCTTGTCCCCTCACTGGTGTGTGGATCAGGCTGGAGATGAACCATCAGATCCATCAGAACCCCTGCTCTGCTTCACTGGCGTGTCCTGGCAGAAAACCACAGTCTGGAGCAGGGTAATTCCCCCCTGTCCCTTCGTCTGTTTCCTCACTGATGGGAGGTGGGAAGGTGGACAACTGAGGAAGGAGACCTGTTGCAGATATCTTTCATGAAAAATCCTTTCCTTAGGATTTTTCCTCCTGAGAAGCTGAGAGGCCTCAGGAACAAAATGTAATCATTGATTATCTGCTGCTGTGGAATGCAACAGGTGCATCTGGGATTGGCCCATGTTGGATGTTTGTAATTAATGGCCAATCACAGTCAGCTGGCTCAGACAGAGAGCCGAGCCACAAACCTTTGTTATCATTCTTAGCTATTCAATTCTTAGCCAGCCTTCTGATGAATTCCTTTGTTCTATTCTTTTAGTATAGTTTTAATGTAATATATATCATAAAATAATAAATCAAGTCTCCTGAAACATGGAGTCAGATCCTCATCTCTTCCCTCATCCAAGAACCCTGTGAACACGGTCACAGAGACCCAGCTGTGTTTGACCAAGAGACCTGGCTTGCTGATTATCCTTCAGTCTCTGGTGGGTCAGTGATGGGACCAGCCCTGGAAGGGTGTTTGTGACTGCAGCAGAGGGCCAGGTCATCTCAGCCACTCCACCCAGGCCATGGGAGGATCTGCCAGGCTCTGGGGTGTCTGCACGTGGCTGTTGGGTACCCATGGCAAAGGACACTCTTTGGCTTGCTCAGCTCTTGGCTCTTTCCCTGGTGAGGAAGGGATGGGGGAACCAGGACAGCCATACGTTGCAGAAAATGATCTCCTCTAGGTTTGGTGGGTGTCCGTGTGCAGTGAGAGGCTCAGGGCTGGCCCCGGGCTGGGCTGTGTCCCACAGCTCGCTGTGACAGTCAGGGCTGTGGCCCCTCACCCACACCCATCCAAGGGAGAGCCCAGCGGTGTCTCCAGAGGGTGAAGCCAATGCAGATAGATCAATGTTCATCTCATTAGCATCACTGCAGGCCTGACTGGAGCCTGTTCCTCTGCTTCCCAAGGTCACCCCAGCTTTGAGAGGGAACATCTGCACGGAAGCTCCTGGCTGTGCTCTCATCTGCCCTGTAACTTCAGGGTGTGAATTTGCTGCCAGTCCATAGCACAGACAACTCTGCAAGCCTTGGAGTAACCTTCTAAGCCAGGGCCAGGAGGGAGACCATGGAGATGATGATGGGGAGATACCACTGCTTAGATTGCCCTGCTTCCAAGTCAGGGAGTGAGGTGGGTGAGGAAAGAGCCTGATCACCCAAAATGGGTTTCCAGGCTGAATCCGAGGGCCCACAACATCAGGGTGGAATTGGCTCATCCCTTGGGACTCTGCAGAGGACTGCTTGGAAAGGGAGCTGTGGGAGGGCTGGAGCAGCTGGAGACCAGGTGAATTTTCTGCTCTGCTGAAAGCTGAAGGTGTTGGCTGAGCCTCGGGGGGTTAGGCACGTACTCTGCAAGTGCTCTGCAAGTGTAAGTGTTGGTGGTGGCTCTCACCATCCTGAGCCCACCCCTCTCTGCTGCTCACCTCTGCAAGGATGGGCTCTGTATCCCACTACAGCAGGGAAGAGCTGCTTTGCATGCTTCACAAAGTAGCCTTTTAAAAGAAAAATAATGCATGAATCGCCCTTTTCTGGAGAGTTCTGTGCTGCCAGTTTGTTGGGATGTGAGCAGGAGGCATTTATGACAGCAGCCTCAAATAAATTGCTGAAACTGTCTGCGAATGGGGCAGAGGGCTAAACTCAGAGGCTGATTTTATTGTTTTTCCATCTTCTGTGCCTTAAAAAGCAAAATATGGAGTGACATGAATAGACATAAAACACGGTAATGGCCAAATTTGGAAAAATCTTAGAAAAAACTGGAAGGACACAGCTGTGATCACGGCAAATGTATGTGCTGCCTTCTCCTGTGCTGATCCTGCACTCTGTGGATGTGGGCACTGGCGTGTCCTGCCCTTCTGGGGAGGGGCTGGGCTGACATGTTATTTTAGAAGATATTTTATATACATCCTAGCTATGCATTGCAGCTCTGTTACTGTTGTTATAAGAACCTTTTTAATTTCATGCCTTTTTTATTTCCCTGTGTAAGTTAGGATGCTTGAAGTGAAGTTCCCTTTGTTGGTGCATGGAGAAAGAGGGAGGGCTGAACGTGAATGGCTGGAGGGGAGATGCTCCCCTGCTTGGGGAGATGGGGTACACTGTGCTCCCACCTTGGAGTGATGGAGGGGAGCGAGGTGGAAAGAAAACACAGCTGAGGATCAAACAAGAGAGTTTGCAGTGAGCTGTGCTGGTTCAAACCTTCTTGTTCAGCAGCAGTGAGGTGAAGGGTGGTGACATATTGAGTGGCGGCAATTAGGCTGGGAGTTAACACCTTGTTAAGCAGGACTGGGGGCAGTTGGCACCTCCCAGCCTCCGCGTCTGCAGGCTGGGCAGGGACACAGCACGGAGAGACTTGTTCCTGACTGCTGGGGCTGTGCCAGTCATTTCTGAGACCCATAAAACTCTTCTGGCTTATGGGCGAGGCAGCAACCCTTGGCAAACCAAGGGCAAAATGGAAGCTCTGGGAGTCAGAGGAACCAGTCCAGCTCCAGAGTGGTGGCACTCACACCCTCCCTCTGGCCAGCTCTGCCAGGGGCTGGGGCAGCTCAGGGCAGGGGCTGCCTTGGCTCAGGTTTTCCATCAGGATTGCCAGCACCATTCCCAGATCCTGTGCTCACCAAGATCTGGTGCTCAGGGTTCCTGGGGGTTGGATGAGGACCTGGCAGTGTGGCCTCTCCTAACCTTGTGTGACTCCAGCTGGTACAGAGCATGGTGTGGTGGCACCTGCAGTGCTCCTCCATCCCCAGGTGCAGGGGTGTCGGTGTAGCAGCATCTGGCACTGGGGGATGTCCATTCCCCCTGCAGCTGCTCAGCCCAGGCAGAGGAACTGCTGGGTCAGGGGTTTTGTGCTTCAGAGCCCTTTGCTGCCAACTTTGCCAGGACACTGCAACCAGCCAGGAGCTGCTTCCCAGCCCATCAGCCATTCCTGGGCTTGCTGTGAGGGTGGCAGCCCGGAGGAAGGGCTCATTCCTTCGTGACTGTGAGAGGGAGAGGAGACACCAGTCCATGAAATGCAATGCATCTTGTCCTGTTGCATTTTTTATCATGATTACTGGCATGCATATCCATAAGAGCAACTCATAAGTCCCAGGCCCGGTATTTGCCAATAGGCATTGCTGGCCTTGTTTGTCTTGCTTCTGATTCAGCCCATCTGAGACATTCCAGGGATGCTATTGGGCTTGCTTGGGTTGCTGCCCCATTTGGAGGGTGAAACTCCAGCCAGTCTCAGGGGTGGCAGTGGGGACGCCCTTGGAGCCCCTTGGTGTGGAACAGGACATGGCCCATGGGGCTGGGGATATTTTGGAGCTGGCCTCTCTTCCAGCTGGGCATGGTGCAGGAGGAGCTGTGCCTGCCAGGACATCCCAGGACGTGGCAAGGGGAGCCTACACTGGTGCTGGCTCGTGTTCCCAGGTGCACCTGGGGAACGCTCACGGACTTCCAAGATTGCTTCTAACCCCTTTCCTTGCAGGTTCCCTCAATGGGATGACTGCATGGCCTGGGATGGGGTGAGGTCAGTTCCTGCTTGGACAACCTGGGTGCCATTCTGCTCCAGCCTCTGCTGGCATCACCAGTGGAGTCAGCATCCCTGGAAGTGCTCAAAAAACGTGTGGATATGGCATCTGGGGACAGAGGGCAGCAGGGCACCTGGCAGTCCTTGGTTAGTGGTAGGACTCGATGATCATAGAGGGCTTTTCCAACTGTAATGATTCCATGATTCTGTGATGTCCACACCATCCTGTGCCTTTTCCCTTGCTTTCTCCCCTTCTCCCCATGCTTGGGAAGGGGGTGGATGTGCTGGCCTCTGTGAGCTGTGATGTCACTGCTGTCACGGTGGCATGGCAGGGTGATGTCACAGCACCATGAAGGAGGAGGAGGAGGAGGAGGCTCCTGGCAGGCACGAACACGCGGGAGGGGCTGTGGGGGAACCACTGAGCTGAACCAGGATGGAGCAACGTCAAAGGCGAGCGGGCGTCAGAGCTGCTCTGCTGTCAGTGCAGGGATGGCTCTCAGTGTTTGCTTTTATGTGACAGCTGCTTCCAAAGGCTGGCGGCTCTCCAGGAGCCCGGCTGGGGTGAGTGGTGTGGCTGGTCCTCCGGCAGCGTGCCCTGCCCTTCAGAGAGACAGGCTCTGTGCTGTGGACAAGAGGCATTTTTGTGGTTCTTGTGGTTCCCTGTGTTTTTTGTGAGAAGGGAAGAGGCAACTGGAGCGCAGACTCTGGGCTCGAGCGCGCTCCAGGTCAGGCGAGCGCCCTGGGGGTTGCAGTGCCTGGCCTGGCACGGTGCCCCCAGCCCAGGGTGCTACTGTGGCTCCCCAGGGACTGCAGCCAGCTGAAAGGGAGGTGTGTGCTCCCCAGTGCCACCTTCCTGGCTCCTATGCTCACTGTGCCCACCCTGTGAGCAATGGCATGGGGTGATAGCCCCTGCCTTGCCCACTGGGCCGAGGGAAGAGCCCAGGGTAGCCCAGGACATGGGGGCTTTGCCATGGCCTGGGGTTTCCATGTCTGCTGCTTTGGCACAGGGCTGTTTGAAGGCATCTTTTACCCTGACAGCAAACCCATGGTGACAGCTACTGCGAGGGGTGAGATTAGAACCAGATGCACCCTCTCTCTCAAACGCCAGCGAAGCCAGAAACAGCCCTCTGGGGACGGATAGTCTGGGAAGGGCCTGGATGTGCAGCTCTGCCCCTGCTCGGCCCTGCAGCCCGAGGTGCCGCTCAGCCCCGGGCCAGGGGTGCCCGGTGGTGCTGCTGGGCAGGAGTGGCACCGTGGGGCCCTCGCCCAGGAGGCAGCGTGGCCTGGAGCACGCGCGGCTGTGGCTAATGAGAAAAGACGTCGCTAATTAGAACAAGGCCGCGCGTCGTATGTGTGGCGCCGGCTTTGAAAGGGCTTTGCGTGTTGTCTTCGTTAGGGGTGTGAGAATGCAGCTCACTCGCTTTTTCTTTCTGAACAAATTAAGGACACATTTCACCCATCAGGAGATGAAATAAAATATGAGCAGGGAGGGAACGTGCCTGGCGAGCTCCCTGTGCCCGTCCAGCCTCCTCTGCCCGTGCGGGGCTGACCCTGTGGTGTGCAGGTGCTGCTGGACCCCTGCCTGCCATCACCTGGAGCCACGTGACCTTCCCAGCTCACCTGGTGTAGTTTTGGGCTCCCATAGGCTCGGCAGGGTGGAGATGCCCAAGGCTGGAGCAGCTGGTAGAAGCTGAAGCCCTCAGGATGCTCTGGCCTCGTGGCAGACCAAGGTCTGTACCACGGTGGGATTCCTCTCCTCAGTGCTGGCCGGACCAATGACATTGCTTAAATTATTTTTAAATATTCTTTTCCTGCTGCTGGACTGGACCTCCCCAGAGAAGCACCATCAGCATCATGGGATCTGGAGTGGAGTATGAGGTGTGGGCTGGAGGAAGAGACATGGAATGAAATACAGCTGTTCCTGTGAACCATCGTGATGTCAGTATTCTGCAATTAATGGTTCCAAGGGCCACAAAGATGCTCTGAGAGCTGGAGCCCCTTTGCTCTGGAGCCAGGCTGGGAGATCTGAGGGTGTTCACCTGGAGAAGGCTCTGGGGACAACTTAGAGCCCCTTCCAGTGCCTAAAGGGGCTTCAGGAGGGCTGGAGAAGGACTTTGGACAATAGCCTGGAATCATAGGAAAAGGGGGAATGGCTCCCACTGCCAGAGGGCAGGGATGGATGGGATATTGGGAGGGAATTGTTCCCTGGGAGGGTGGGCAGGTTGCTCAGAGAAACTGTGGCTGCCCCTGGATTGCTGGAACTGTTCCAGACTGGGTTGGACAGGTCGTGGAACAACCTGGGGTAGTGGGAGGGTGTCCCTGCCCATGGCAGGGGGTGGAACTGGATGAGCTTTAAGGTCCCTTCCAAGCCCAGCCATCCTGGGATTCTGTGAAATTGGCACAGACAGCTGCCAGCCCTGGCTCAGTGGGAAGCTCAGCACGCAGAGCCAGCAGGGATGTGCTGGGCAGCAGGGCTGGGATGTGCTGGGCACAGCACGTGGGCTCTGCTGGGAGAGGCTCTGAGGCCAGCACAGCTGGGGAGCTCCATCCACTCTGGGGACACGGGTCTGGCCAGGCAGCCACGAGGGGACTGCAGTCCCCAGCACCACTGTCCTGCTCCTCATTTCATAGAGCATCACAACTGCTGAAGCCTGAGAAAAAACCCAGTGCAGCCATCCCTCCCCCCTCAGTAATCCATTCCCTGAGCTGGATTTAGGGATTCACTGTGGCATTAAATGCAAATAACAGACGAGTCGGTTTCGCCCCAAATGGGGGAGGAAAGCGAGTCTGGGAAAGGAGTTTGTGTGCGGTAACGTAACCGTAGCTCGGAGGGGCCCACGGCTCCACGCTCTGTGTGTCTCTGCGTGCCTCTGTTTTACCCCTAATACTCGTGGACTGCTGGCTTGTAATGTGACGACTTTTCAACGTCAATAATGTATTGAATAACACTGTCAGAAACGGGGGAAGCATTAACTCTTTCCCCAGGCTGCAGCTCGCTGTGGGAGCCTCTGCAGAGGAGCTGCGGTCCCATGGGCAGGGCTGGGGGTATTCAAACCCAGCCCTGGGGAATCTCTTGTCCCAAGATTGTTCCCTGTGCCCAGGCACAGGGACAAGAACGAGGGGAACCCGGTTCCTCCCCATCTGATGGTAGCCTGGCTGAGGGTGGCAGAGTGTGGCACATTATAGCACAGAACTTTTGAATTAGTTAGGAATTTACCAATTAAGTTATGTTAACTGACAAGACATTGCTTGCTGTTAAATTTGGCACATCTCTGATTTTTTCCCCGCACTGGTGACTGAGGAGCAGCTTTTAGCATTTCCAGAATGGATGTTCCCCACATGGGAAAGTGCCTCTGCCTCTTGGCTGTACCAGCCCAGCTGGGACCCCTTCCCACCTCGCAGCGGTCCTGCCCTGTCCTTGGTGGCCTTTCCTGCTCACCAGCATTTCCTTCTTCCCATTCCTTGGTGAATTTTCTTCCCATCGTGGAGGCTCCCCTGCTATGGCCGGCAGGCAGCAGTTGCTTTGCAAGCCATTCAGCACAGAGTCATAGTCATAGAATTACTGAGTTCAGATAAGACCTTTAAGATAATCGAGTCCAACCATTCACCCAGCACTGCCAAGCCGCAGTGCCACATCCACACAGCCTTTAAATCCCTCAAGGGGCAGGGACTCCACCACTGCACTGGGCAGCCTGAGCCAGTGCCTGACCACCCTTACTGTAAAGAAATGTTCCCGGTATCCAATCTGAACCTCTCCTGGTGTAAATGGAGGCTGTTTCCTTTTGTTCTGCCCCTATTCCCTGGGAGCAGCCCTGTTCCCCCTGGCTGTCCCCTCCTGTCAGGAGCTGTGCAGAGCCACAATGTCCCCCCTGAGCCTCCTTTTCTCCAGGCTGAGCCCCTTCCCAGCTCCCTCATCCTCTCCTGGTGCTCCAGCCCCTTCCCAGCTCTGTTCCCTTCTCTGACCCTGCTCCAGCCCCTCAGTGTCCTTTCTGTCATAGGGCACCAGCACTGGAGGTGCCCAGCAGTGCCCAGCACAGGGAATGGTCACTGCCCTGAGCCTGTGGCCACACCACGGCTGATCCCAGCCAGGTGCCATTGGCCTTCTGGCACACCTGGGCACAGCTGGGCTCAGGTTCAGCTGCTGTCACCAGCACCCCCAGGGCCTTTCCTGCTGGGACCTTTCCAGCCACCCTGCCCCAAGCCTGGAACTGCAAGAGGTTGTGGTTGTGGTGAGCCAAGTGCAGGACCTGGCACTGAGCCTTGTTCCACTTCACATGGTGGGGCTTGACCCACTGCTCCAGCTGTTACAGTTGTTGAATCTGTGCTTCTCTAATGCAAGCAGAGAATTTCAGCTTTGGTGTTTGCAGCAGACACCCAGGCAGGAGCCCAGGCTGGCAGCTCACCCTGCTCTCACCCCATTCTCACTCTGCTCACACTCAGCTGCACAGCAGCAGTGCCACGGTTTGCCCTGAGGTGATCAAAGTTAAATTTCACAGCTCTGCCCACTGTGTGTGAGTCTGAAAAGGACCTGTTATGGTGAGGGCACCGTGCTTACACTCCTCCCCTGCCATCCCCAGAGTCCCTTGGCACAATGGACTGATGTGCCCCCATTGCTCAGCACTGGCTCTGCATGGGGCTGCCCAGCACTGTCCCTTTGCCCGGTCTGGCCTGGCACCTTGGCATGGTGCCTTAACTCCATGGGCTTGTGGGCTTGGAGCTTTGCTCTAGCAAACCATGCAGCTTGCCAGGCAGCTCAGAGCTGTTGGGGATTTGCAGCTCTGGGGCTGCTGTTGAGGAGGAGGTGGGAGAGACCAGTCTGGGGGTGTTGGGCAGGCAGCCAAGGTAAACCCCAGCCATCCCTGGCAGCTGGGGCTCCTCACTGCTCCCTGCTATACATCCTGCTTGGGGACAGGGCTCAGCATGTCCCTGTGTCCCAGTGTTTTGGAGAGTGAGCCTGCCTTCCAGGTGCATTTCACTGTGCTCTGTAGCAGAGTGGGATGGCGTGGGATGGGTTTGGGTGATGGGTGACAGCAGAGGATCTGTGCCCTCCTGCTGACACCATCCCATGGGTACCAGCCCTGCTGTGGATGGTTTGGATAGCAGGAGCCTCTGTGAAGGTGACACATGGCAATGCCACTGGCTCATCAGAGTGGCACAAACAGGGCTCACTTCAATCCCCATGTGGGCCATTTACTTAAGAATTTGACTCAGTAATGCCTGTGGATCCCTTCCAACTCAGTTATATTGGGTGAATCTGTGTCCGTTCTGCAGCCTTGAGGTGTGATTCCCTCCTTTCTACCTGGGCCATGCTTGCTGTGCTCACACCATGTGGGGGACAGCCTCCAGATCCTTTTTCATGTCCCCTGGGAGGCCCTGCAGTTCCTGATGTGGCCGTGGGGTCACACACACGGGGCTGGTGCTGTCCCTGGGGTAGCACTGTCCTTCTCCTGGCTCGCTGCTCCTGGGGAGGTTTCTAAAGAGGAGAGCCTGGCTCCCTTCTGTGGCACCCAGCAGTGCCTCCCCACCTCCGCGGGGAGCAGCAGTGATTTCCATCAGCTGGGAGCAGACGGTGTCCCTGTGTCACTGCTGTGTGCCCTGGTGCCATGGCATTGCTCCATGGTGCCACCCCACAGTGTCACCCCACGGAGTCACCCCACGGTGTCACCCCACAGTGTCACCCCATGGTGTCACCCCACAGCATCACTCCATGGTGTCACCCCTCAGTGTCACCCCATGGTGTCACCCCACGGTGTCACCCCACAGTGTCACCCCACAGTGTCACCCCACAGTGTCACCCCACAGTGTCACCCCATGGTATCACCTCACAGTGTCACCCCATGGTGTCACCCCACAGTGTCACCCCACAGTGTCACCCCACGGTGTCACCCCACAGTGTCACCCCACAGTGTCACCCCATGGTATCACCTCACAGTGTCACCCCATGGTGTCACCCCACAGTGTCACCCCACAGTGTCACCCCACGGTGTCACCCCACAGTGTCACCCCACAGTGTCACCCCATGGTGTCACCCCACAGTGTCACCCCTCAGTGTCACCCGACAGTGTCACCCCACAGTGTCACCCCACGGTGTCAGCCCACAGTGTCACCCCACAGTGTCACCCCATGGTGTCACCCCATGGTATCACCCCACAGTGTCACCACACGGTGTCACCCCACGGTGCCACCCTGCAGTGTCACCCCACAGCATCGCTCCACAGCATCACCCCACAGCGTCACCCCACATGTGCTGCTCACCCAAGGGCTGGAGGAACACGGCTGGAAGTAGGAATAGCTGCTTTCCAGCCAAAGCAGCTTTGGCTAAGTGCTGTGTGGGACCCCCTCCTCCTGTTTGGCCTCGAGGAGAAGACGGAATTAAAAAAAAAAAAAAGGAAAATGTTGGTTTTGTTTTGGCTGGGGAGCTAGAGCCACAAGGAATGTGGGGAAGCCGCAGCTCGGGTTACCCTGTTCCAGGCACGGCACGGCGCTCTGGCACCAGGGGCTGCTCCCTCCCTGCTGGCTGGGCTGGAGCACAGAGCCCAGTGCTGGCCTGCAGGAGCTCTGGGGGAAGAGCAGCGCACGGGCAGGGTGGGGGCTGCTCACTCCAGTGGCAAACACGGCTCTCTGGGAGGAGAAACCAGTGAGGTGGCACTGGCAGGGCAGAGCTCTCCCCACTGCTCAATGTGACACACAGGCCAGAATAGCCAGGGCTCTTTTCTGACTCGTGGTTTTGAGGGGTTTGATCACGGGTTGAACCTCCCAAGGAAACCAGAGCTGCATGAGGAGTACTCAGGCAGAGATGTTCTCCAGTGGGTGTGTATGGGATCTGAGGCTCCCAAAGAGCCACCTTGGAGCCAGTGGTTCCTGGGGTGATGGTTGTGCTCCTGGGCACCCTGTGCCGAGCTCCCTGCCCAGAGCCACAGCTTGTACTAATCAGGACCCTTGGAGATGGTGTAGGTGACACTGGTACCTCAGGACATGGGAACCTTCACCTTTGGGTGTTGTCCCCATGGTGCAGGGACCTCACCTGACCAAACAAAGGCCTGAGGGCACTGGAGGGGACTGGGGTCACACCTCATCAGTGGCTACAGCTTCATCCTGAGGGGCAGCTCCAATCTCTGCTCTCTGTCACAGCGACAGGAGCCAGGAATGGCTGGAGCTGTGTCAGGAGATTTAGGTTGAACATCAAGGAGAGGTTCTTCCCCCAGAGGGTGCTGGCACTGCCCAGGCTCCCCAGGGAATGGGCACAGCCCCGAGGCTGCCAGAGCTCCAGGAGTGTTTGGACAATGATCTCAGGGATGCCCAGGGTGGGATTGCTGAGTTTGTCCTGGGCAGGACCAGGAGTTGGACTGGATGATCCTTGTAAGTCTCTTCCCACTCATGACATTCTGTGATTTATGGAATGCTCAGAGATGACCTACATGCAGGATCAATGAGAGCTCGTGCAGAGCCTTAGATATCCCACTGAGTCTTTTCTGTTGAAGAGCCAGTATTTGACACAGGACATAACAAGAAACCTGTTCTGGAGTGTGTCTGAACACAGAGGCTCTGGGGGCAGCAGTAGTTGTCCCTTGTCCAGAGCCCTGCGTGTTCACCATTCAGAGCCTTGAGCTGGCTCAGTGCCAGAGATTAGAGGCGGGTTTGACACTAAATCCTGTAGGTGTTTTCCATCACAATAGCCTTAATCCAGAGTGGGTGACCCATGGCAGACCTCTGGGGCAGGTGAGGTTTTAAGGTCACAGTAGCTGTGTGACCCAGGGCAGGAGAAGCACCCAGTTCTTGTGCTGACATGCAGGCACAGTGTGTCTCCATCCAGGTAGGCTGTGATGTGGAGGGGACCTCATGTTGCAGCTCTGGGCTGTGTCACACAGTACCTGGTGTGACAGGTGGCAGCAGTAATCCGTGGGACAGCTCTCACTGTGCAGCGCATTGCTGGAGGGCAGGAGGAGTTTGCAGACAGGAACAGGAGCCCATCTGCTGCTGCCCACAGTGGGTGAGCAGGAGGGGTGAGGTGGAAGCACCGGCAGGGGCCCAGGAAGGTCTCCTGAGCTGTGGGATGTGGCACCTGCCCTGGGAATGCCCAACCCCACCCCTTGTGCCACTGAGAGCTTTTGGAGTATGCCAGCAGGGAGCTGAAAGCCCCTTCTCAGGAACAGAGAAGCAAATTGGTTTATCCTTTGGTCTCCAAAACCATCCACTTCAGAGGGGACAGCTTGAGAGGAAGGAAGGAAGAAAGAAAGAGCTGAAACCAGAGCAGGAAGTTCCTGAAAGGCGAGAACAGCCTTCATCCCGATGTGCTGAGCTCTTCTCAGCGTCACTGCCTGAGCACTGAGGTGCTAAATCTGAACTGCAAACTCTCCTCAAGTTCACATCCTCCCTTCTGGTAATAAATCCAGCCGTGGCCATTGCTGAGTTCCTTATGTGGCTCTTCTGAGCTTACCATATCCTCTGACCTTTGTTTCTGTGGGTCTGTCCTGGCCCTTCCCCACCGTGGTCCCCATGGATCTGCTGGTGATGCCCCTGCCCCTGCAGGGGAGGCTGAGGGTGCAGAGCCGGGTGAGAGCACAGAGCTGTGGGCTCTTGGGGGAGCAGAGCACTTGGGGGCTGAGTCCTGAGGTTCTCTTGGCTCCTTAGGTGCTGTGTCTGAGCACATCCCCGCTGTGGGACAGGGGACACAGCTCCTGCAGCTCTGACCCATCAGCACCAGGCACGGGTGGGAGCCAGCGAGGCAGCAGGACTTGTGCAGGGAGCCTGTGCCTGGAGGCCTGGGGTGTGCTCTGGGGTGGTCCCTGTGGGGAGAGGGGGCATCTGGACAAAACAGCTCAGCACACAAGTGTCCTGGGTGGGGAGGACAGTGGTGACATGTGCAATGCCCAGGCAGGATCAGAGGGCCTTTTGGCCATCGAGGTGTGGGTAGCAGGACAGCCCTGTGCCCATTGAGGTGGGTGGCAGGACAGCCCTGTGCCTGTTGAGGTGGGTAGCAGGACAGCCCTGTGGCCATCGAGGTGTGGGTGGCAGGGTGGCACCATGGGCAGTGTCCCCACTGCCAGTGTCCCTTCCTGTGGCACTGTCAGGGAGCTGAGCTGAGCTGAGCTGAGCTGAGCTGAGCTGAGCTGTGGCTCCAGGCCTGGCCCATGCCTCACAGCGATTCTTGCTGGTTCAAGGGCAGGCATGGGGGGAGGCTGGCTGGGGTGGGAAGTTCTGATAAAGATAGCATGGTTTCCAGCCCGTGGATTAGGCTGGGGCTGGATGTGCTCCCTTTAAGTGCTCCTGAGCATGTGCTTTCCCAGTATTTCCCAAGGCCGGAGCTACTGTTGAGTGACTGTGGAATTAAAGTATCGTTTGCAGTTTCTGCATTCCAGAGCGGTGTCGGGTTGGGCGGGCAGGCTCCTGTGTGCCTGTGCTCCCCTGGCTGCAGGGTTTGGTGTGCCTGTGCTCCCCTGGCTGCAGGGTTTGGTGTGCCTGTGCTTCCCTGGCAGGGTTTGGGGGGCAGGCTCCTGTGTGCCTGTGCTCCCCTGGCAGGGTTTGGGGGGCAGGCTCCTGTGTGCCTGTGCTTCCCTGGCCTGCAGGCCCCAAATGTCCCGGTGCACATCACTTTGGTCTTTGCAAACTCCTGCTCAGGGAAGTGTGGGAGAGCCAAAGGAGGGAGCCCAAACTCCCAGCAGCTTGGCTGGACAGCCAGTCACTTCCAGTCTAACACTTCCAAACCCAAAACTTCACCTCAGCGACACAGATTCATTTTCCCAGGATTTTGAACCACGGGAAGTTTGGAATCCAAACACACATGAAGTGCCCGTGGTTTCAGACAGCTCTCCCCTGCATCAGGCGGGTGTATGTCTCCAGAAAGGCTGCCCACAAATGTAACTGAATTCCCAGTCTAAACCCAGTTAGCTCCAGCA
The DNA here is from genome assembly GCF_028018845.1 of Melospiza georgiana. Taxonomy (NCBI): domain Eukaryota; kingdom Metazoa; phylum Chordata; class Aves; order Passeriformes; family Passerellidae; genus Melospiza; species Melospiza georgiana. The sequence continues at coordinate 15,801,757 of NC_080445.1, forward strand.
AAAAGAAAGAGGGAAGTTGTTGTTTCACAGCAACCGATCCATGTGCTGCCCCTTGGGGGGCTGTGGGGCTGTGAGAAGGCAATGGGACTGTGTGGGAAGGCTGTGGGGCTGTGGGCAGGCATGGGGCTGTGAGAAGGCAGTGGGGCTGTGGGAGGGCTGTGGGGCTGTGGGAAGGCAGTGGGGCTGTGGGAGGGCAGTGGGGCTGTGGGAAGGCTGTGGGGCTGTGAGAGAGGGCAGTGGGGCTGTGGGAGGGCTGTGGGGCTGTGAGAGAGGGCAGTGGGGCTGTGGGAGGGCTGTGGGGCTGTGTGGGAAAGCAGTGGGGCTGTGGGAAGGCAGTGGGGCTGTGGGAGGGCAGTGGGGATGTGGGAGGGCTGTGGGGCTGTGTGGGAAGGCTGTGGGGCTGTGGGCAGGCATGGGGCTGTGAGAGAGGGCAGTGGGGCTGTGGGAAGGCTGTGGGGCTGTGGGAGGGCAGTGGGGCTGTGGGAAGGCTGTGGGGCTGTGGGAGGGCAGTAGGGATGTGAGAGAGGGCAGTGGGGCTGTGGGAAGGCTGTGGGGCTGTGGGAGGGCAGTAGGGATGTGAGAGAGGGCAGTGGGGCTGTAGGAAGGCTGTGGGGCTGTGTGGGAAAGCAGTGGGGCTGTGGGAGGGCAGTGGGGATGTGGGGCTGTGGGTTTGGGTGCCTGGCTCTGTCTGCACTCTGGTGTTAAACAAACAGCCTCTGGGGATTTCCGTGGTGGTGGAGGAAGGATCTCAAGGACTTTGCAGGGTTGCAGGTTTGCCCCCTGTGTTGCTGGGGCTGGGGTGGCACCCACAGACTGGTTTGCTTCTGCCACGGGGGAAACTGAGGTATGGGAAGGGGAGGGATGAGAATTGCCTGTCCAAACAGAGATGTGGTGGTGTCTGGACTGGGTGTCTGCAGTGCCTTCACAGGTGGTGGAGGCAAGTGGGCATCACGAGAGTGCCAGTGGTTGTGTGAAGCAGCAGAGGGACACATTTGGGTTCCCATGGACTGGAGATGATGCCTCTGCTGCAGGCCTGGAGAGGAAGATGGGCCTGGTGATGTTTCCCAAGTGAGAAGCATCCAGCAGAAGCAGAGGTGGGATTTGGCTCTGTCGTGAGCCCTGTGTGTGTTTAGGTGTGTCTGACTCCATGGAGGGCTTGGCCAGCCCCACCTTATCTTTTAGCAAGGAGTGTCCTGGCTATTATGGAAGGAAACAGGACCTCTGTGGAGGGTCTTACAGCCCGCCTTGGTGTCCTTATCCCATGCATCCATGATGGGAGGATCCACGTGGACCCTCCTCTGTACAGGTCTGAAGTTTTTCCTGGAAACACTCAAACTCAACAGGATGTGGCCTGGAGCCTCAGCTGGAGGACTGGATTGGTGGAAAAGGCGCTTCTTTCCTTCTGGGGGACCTTGGGGTTGCAAGGGTACAAAGAGAACATTTGAAGCAGGCAAACCCTTGCGTTGGGGCTGGAGCAGCTCCCGAGGCCTCCTCTACTCCTGGGAGTCATTTACAGATACCAAAGTGCAGTTGTAGGTTGTAAAGCTCTTGTGAAGAGTTGATCAAAAGTGAGATTAACTCACTCTGAATGAGCAGTGGTTTCTGTCTGAGTGAGGGGAAAGAGAAAAGTGCAGCCCTGTCCAGTGGAGACAGATGTGGTGGGGTGTCTTGCTCTCTTCATGGGCCGAGGGAGCCATCTCGAGAGGCTCCTTCCTCCTCACTCTTCACATGCTCTGACTTCTCCAGAATGAGACAGGACACAGCAGGTATGGAGCTGCTCCCATGGCATGTGGGGCACTAGTCAATATTCCAGCAAAGTCTCCAGGGCTGATTGGAGATGGAGACATCCTTAATCACCATATCCCCCAGACAGCCACCTCTGCCATTTCCTTAATCAGCTGCGTGGCTTTGAAGCAGCCCAGATGATATCTGCTGGGCCTGCCTGCCCTGCTGCTGGGGCTCCTCATGGGAGGGAGGTGCTGAGGGTGAGGAGGTGGTTTGTGTGTTTGTGTATATACAAATACAGACAGTGCTTGGGGAGGGAAATGAAATCCAGCTGCACTTTCCTCCTGGTCCTCAAATGTGGGGAGTGGCAGAGTATTTCTGATGACAAGGTTACTCCATGAGTGTCCTCTCCATGGAGCCTCTGTGGAGGCTGCAGGGCCAACTGCCCAGGTCTGCTCTGAACTGCTTCCCTCTGGTTGAGGTTCTTGGATCTCTGGTGCTTGGACTCTCTTGGAGTTTTCTGGTAAAGAAGAGGAAAACAAAGACTTGTTCTTCTTCCCCAAAGCACCTCTGGCTGCCCCATCCCTGGAAGTGTCTGAGCCCAAGCTGGACGGAGCCTGAAACAAAATGGGATAGTGAAGGTGTCCCTGCCCATGGCAGGGGATGCAATGAGATGGGCTTTAAGTCTCTTGCAGCACAGACCATCCTGGGATTTTGTGACTCCCAGAGACTCCTGGTCTTAGAAACACGGAATATCATTGAGGTTTTCCTCCAAAAACATCTTTTCCATGTGGATATTTAGAACCCCTCTCAGGCATAACACAGTGCCTTGTCAGACACTGGGAATGTTTTCTTATCCCTTTGGTATGTCATTCATGGCAGGATGATGATTCACTCTTGGGACACGACTTTGGGCAAGAGCTTTGGTTGTCTCCAAGCCCATCCAGCAGTTCCCTTGGGATGCTCCCTCTGTGCCTCTCCCTGGAGCGCCACAAGCCCAGGTCTGACCCACCAGGGTCCCTCCAAGGAAGCTCATGAGCTCAGAGCCCAGGGCTACCCTGGCTGTGCCTGGTGCTGAGCACACGTTCCAGGCTCTTGACTCATTTCCCAGGGCTGCAGCTTGCAGCCCACGGTCTAACCCCGATTTCCCCAGTGTGCCTGAGCCTGCCAGGGGAACAACAGAAAGAAAGGACCCTCTTGGCTTCAGTCTCTTGGTATTTTTCTCAGTGTTTGTAGACATTCTTACTGTTTCTATTCTGAAATTGTTTTCTTGTGCAATCCATGTGGGTCTGTACTGCTATATTTAATGCTTTGCTAGTATCGGATTTTGCTTTCAAGGTCTTTCAAAACAAAACCAATAAAAATAAATCTTCTTGCAGGAGGTCACTGAGGTGGAATGGCTTTTTCCCAAGTGCTGACATGCTTTGGACTTTTCCCTGCTCCCTGTCCAAACTTATTCCCCCTTGCCTAGAGGCTCCTTTCCCCCATCAGCTGTCCCTGTGCTGAGGTGAAGGAAGCATGTGGTGTGTGGTGCTGTGTGTGTTCACAGCTGCCTGGAGGACACTTGTGCAGGGCAGTGACAGAAACATCTGTCCTTAGTGTGCTGCTGCTGCTGCAGGACTTGTGCTTCCAGGGCTCTTGGATCTGGGAGCTCACTGGTCCCTTGGCCTGAGAAGATCTCTTTGTTTCTAACATCAAGGTTTTGGACCTTTGTGGCAAACAGGTTGCCCAGAGAAACTGTGGCTGCCCCATTCCTGGAAGTGGCCTAGGTCAGGCTGGATGGGGCTTGGAGCAGCCTGGTCTGTGGAAGGGGTTCTGGCCTGTAGGAGGGGGTTGGAATAGGATGGGTCCTATTAAGGATCTGTTTAAGGTTCTTCCAGCCCAAGTCATTACATGAATCTATGAAATCTGTTTCCACCTTCTCCCAGGCACTATTGTTTCCACTGGGGAAACTGGTAGGTGTGATGGACCACTGAACTGCCCCAGCTGGCCAGCCCAAGCAGAAAGGATGCCATTCACAATCCCTACTGGAACTGTCGCATCAGGAGTCCCCAGAGCGCTGCTCCAGAGTTTCTGCCTTGAAGCTGGGGCAGAACAGTTCTGGAAAGGTCCTGCTGATATCCTGACCCTCAGGAAAGCCCCTGTGGCACACACATCTCTGGGAGGAGGATGGTGGTCCCAGCTCCCCAGCTGTTTGAGTTGCTGGGCACTGTGCAAGTGACTGTGCTGTATTCTGGAGTTTCCAAAGTTGGGTGACGTAGGAACCGAGGCTCCCACTGCTCTGCTTTATTTTTATTAGCCAAACCATCTAGCCAGCAGAATTGTTTGCAGAAGCAAAGCACTTTGGTCCCTGAATCGTTGAGCTTCCGCTTTCCGTCTGCTCCCAGTAGGACAGCAATCGTGTGCTAAATCCCAATTAATCATTAAGAAGATATTTGAGGTTTAACAGCTATGTTATAAGATACAGTTTTTACTGGTTTTGACCTCAGTTAAATATGTTTTTAATAGTGGATGGTATTTAATTAAACATAAAATAACAGAGGCTTATTAAATCTAGAGAGACCTTTCCTAGTGATGGATATTGAATGTTAAGTAAATATCACTTGGTCATTAGAAGCATATTCAGAGTGGTTTCACAGCTATGTAATAGGCAGGTATCTGATTACCCATCTGCCCAGGTCCAATGAATAAGCTCTTAATAATCAATTGCCACTCATTTAATATATCATAATAACTGTCCTATTAGACCTGAATTAGATCCTTGTAAGAGCAAACAGAGGCAACCTGGTGCTCCCTGGGCTTTTGAGCAGATTTTGTGTTATTTCAGGTTGATGGTTCATTGAGATTGGGGTGGTTGGAGATTGGATGACCCTGGGCTGGATGATGGACCAGGAGGTTTCATGTTGTGTTCATGTGGGACCTGCCCAGCACCACCAGCACTGCGGTCAGCCCAGAGTGGGGCACGGGGGGTGGAGGAGCTGCTGGCACAACTCAAGGCTGGGACCACCCATTGGGGGTGCAGAGGCTCCCGGAGCTGCACTGGGGGCTGGTGCCTGTGGGGTGACACCGTGGCTCCTGGTGTGTCCTTTGGGCACTTGGTCTTTCTCTGGGGCAGGACATTGCACCAGGCTGGAAGGGAGGAGACACAACACTGCCACACGTTCCCATTAACCTGCAGAACTTGCTGCCATGCAGCACCTTCAAAGCCCAGTCATTAGCTGCTGTCAGGGGAGGTTGAGACTCGTCTGGGGGTGATATGATCAGAAAGAGGCACTTGGGGCACAGTGGTGTTTGTAATTCAGGGCTGTGTTTAAGGGCAGACCCGCAGCTGACCCTGTTTCTCAAGCTGATTCCTGTCTCTCTGCTCCATGAATCCAGGTTCTGGTTCCTTGTTTCTCCAAGTTTCTGAGCCCTGTATATCAGCAAAGTACTGCCCAGGTTGCCAAGTGTGTGGCTTGTGGGTGGACAAGGACCCTAAGAGGATTTGAGACACTCCCTCCCAGCCTCAGGAAGGAGGATGTTGAGTGCAGGAGGCTTTTGCTTCATTTTGAGGTGAAATATGATTTATTTTGCGAGGCCCAGCAAGTGGTGGCTGTTCACAGTGCTGTATGGCAGGAGCTGTTCTGGGGTGGCAAAAGGGGGTGGCACACCTGGCTGCAGTGGGAGAGATGGAGAACCTTGGCAGCCTGGCAGCTGGAGATGATCTGGAGAGTTTGAGAAGGATGGCTGTCACTTGCTCTGAGACAGCGCTTTCTCCAGGAATGAATGTTTCCCTCATCCTTCAAAATCCCATCTTGTACTTTTGGAGGAAGTGCTGGACCAGGACTGTGAGTTTGAGAGCTATGGGAATAGCATAGGTTTGGGTTGGGAAGACCTTAAAGCTCATCCCATCCCACCTCCTGCCACGTGCAGGGACACCTTCCTCTGTCCCTGGTTGCTCCAAGTCCCGTCCAACCTGGCCTTGGACACTGCCAGGGGTGGGGAAGGCTTGGGATATCTGTGTGCAGTGCATGTGCAGCCCAGCCGGGGTGGGAGAATAACCAGACCACGTCATCCAGTTAAGGCTGAACATAAAAAGTGATAAATACAGAGGTGGCAGCTTTTAAGCAGAAGGAAAGCTGCTGATGCCAAGAGCGGTGCCCCTGTGAGAGGCTGGGGGTTTGCATTTCTGGGGGGAGGCTGGAGCCCAGAGCACTGCTTTTCTGGGACTCCGTGGGTAGCCCTATTAGCTTGCTTACAGCAACACTTCTTTTTTGATTTCTCCGTGCTACTGCATTTCAGAGGCCGCAGGTTGCGCTCGCTGCCGCTGTTGTGCGCAGCAGCCCTGACTCAGCGCTGGAACAATGCGGCGGCAGCCGGAGCGCGGTGATTCAGCCGCGCCTCAGAGCACCAGCCCGGCTCCTCTGCTCACTTATTAATCTCTGCTGCTGCGTGAGTCAGGCTCTCCTCGCCCCCGGGCAGGAAAGAGCCGTGGTGGGATTGAAGCAGGGAGCCGGGAAGGGGCCCAGGGGAGGGTGGCAGGCAGGGGCTGCTGCTGTGGCCAGCCCGCTCCCGGTGCTGCTGGCTCCGAGCTGTGCAGTGTGTGCACCAAGGACATCTCTCGGCAGTTCCATCCTAACAATTGCCTCTCTCGCCAGCTCGGGGGTCTCGCTGCCTTCCCACGGATTTCCCCGAGGGGCTTGCAAGGTGGGCTCATGGCCAAACCTGCTTTGTGCAGCCTGTGCCCTCCTGCCGCTTGGCACAGGTTTGGAGGCAGAGAGGTGACTGTGCCCTGCTCACCCCTCTTAGGTCCTTTTCCCACCCTGGACCCCTCCAGCAGCCTGCAGGTGTGCCCTGACACCCATCCCCCTGGCCAGTGTGTTTGGCAGCATTCCCTGCGTGCTGCATCCCCTGGCAGAAGCCAAGCACAGTTCTGAGACCAAGCAGGTTCATCACATGTGCAGCAGTACTATAGAGTGAGGATCTTTGTGTCCCAGCGGGATCCAGGCCTGGATTGCTGCAGGATACCAGACCTCCAGGATCAGCCCTGAGACCAACCTCAGTAGGTTCTGAGACCAAGCAGGTTCATCACATGTGCAGCAGTGTTATAGAGTGAGGATCCTTGTGTCCCAGCAGGATCCAGGCCTGGATTGCTGCAGGATACCTCCAGGATCAGCCCCGGCCCCAGGACAGCTCAGTTATGGCCGTGCTGATTATCAAGCAGCACAGCCCGTGAGGGCAGGCAGGCTCCAGCCTGGCAGGAGGTGAAGCTGTGAGAGCAAAGGTGTGGGAGCACCCAGGTGCTGCCCTGGCCTTGGCTCTGGCCAGGCTGGCAATGAAGAACCTGCAGGAATTCCTGCAGCCTCCGGCAGAAACACACCTGAGGCTGGGAGACAGGAAAAGTCACCACGGTGGTTGTGCCACCCTTCCTCACCCACAGGGTGCTGCCATACCCACCCAGCAGCTGCGGGGTGAGCTGAGGGCGCAGGGGGCAGTCCCACATTGCAAGGCTGGACAAAGGGCACCGCAGCCTGACCCTGGGGGTTCACTCTGCCCTCTCCCTTTGTTCTCCACCCTCCTCACAGAGCCCTGAGCCGACCCAGCCGCCTTGGCCAGGCTCCCCAAGGCCAGCACAGCCATAAAACCCTCTAATCCGAACAGGCTGGGGCAGAGCCGCCTGCTGCCATCAGGACAGCTCTCTGTGTGTGGTTCCCATTTAGTGCAGATTTATTTCCTCTGGGTCGCTGGCTCTGCTGTTGCTCACTCCTTGGCTCTGCTTCTGGGAGCATCCAGCATTTACCTTCTTGCAGCAAGGGGCTTTGGGGGACTGTAACTTCATTGTGCGTGTCAATTAGGCAAACACCCTCAGGAATTTCCTTTCTGATGCTGCCTGGCTCTACAATAAGCTCTGTCTCCGCGGCTGCCGGCTCCCCAGAGCCCGTCCCGCCAGAGCGAACCGACGGGCAGCGGGCAGCGGGCAGCGGGCAGCGGGCAGCGGGCAGCGGGGAGCGGGCAGCGGGCAGCGGGCAGCGGGCAGCGGGCAGTGGGGAACGGGGAGCGGGGAACGGGGAACGGGGAGCGGGCAGCGGGCAGCGGGCAGCGGGGAACGGGCAGCGGGCAGCGGGCAGCGGGCAGCGGGGAGCGGGCAGCGGGGAGCGGGGAACGGGGAACGGGCAGCGGGCAGCGGGCAGCGGGGGAGCGGGCTCCGCTCCGCAGACGCCTGCAGCTCCTGTTCCAGCTCCCTCGGAGCGCCCAGCCCCATCTCGTTTCCCCTTCTGCCGCACTCCCCATCCCTCTCTGGGCTGCAGTTTGGAGTTGTTTTGGAAACCGCTGCGCTCCGCCCTGACGTCACCGGGCTCTGTAGTATCTCTGTCTCCATCCTAGTTAGGCGCTTCCTGCTCCCTGGCTCGCACTCCAGCGCGCCTGGCGTGCCTCTGCTTTTTCTTCTTCTCCACAATTCCCCAGGGATTTCTTCTAAACTTTTCTCCCCCCCCATTCCCTTCATCTCTTACACAGCGGTTTTGTCTTTCCCCTTTCTTTTCTTTTTTTTTTTTTTTTAATTATTTTCTTTTCTCCCCTCTTCACAAACTGCTCTTTTGCCCCAAAACTGGCTCACCCAATTCGTTTTTTGTAGCAGGCGCCATGCCCACCCTGCTGCTGCTGGGAATCCTGAGATGTTGGGATGCTCCTGACCAGCTCATCCCCCAGGTCAGGGGACAGGCAGGGCAGCAGGTGGTGCCCAGCCCCAGCAGTGCCATGGTGGCATTGGGCAGGGTCTGTTCTGTCAAGGGGGTTTTCTGCTGCCCCTTTTGTGCCAGCCACAGGGCTCAGGCTGCACCTCCCCTCTCGTCTCTCTGCTCGTCTCCCAGCACCCCACCTCAGCCCAGCTTTTCAGGCATGGCAAATCCATTGCTTCACCCCCCATCCCCGGCCAGAGCTCCCTGTGCTCTGACACCTCCTCCCCTGTCAGCATCCATCCTGTTCCTGCTGTGAGTACCCACATCTCTGTGCCACCCTGGGACCAGCCCGTGATTCCCAGCACTGCAGTCTCCTGCCTGGAAAAGCATATGTGTGGTTTCATCATGACTCTCTAGTGAGTGTTCACTGAGCACGAACAAAATACGATTTATTTCTTTAATTTCTTCCCTCAGCACTGCTGAAACGCTGCCTGATTGCAGGCAGACCCCCCAGGGCCATGGCTTTCCTCCCTCCTCTTGCTTATTCATCCCGACCCCCAGCCAAAGCAGAGTGGGGCTGTGCTTCCTTTGGGAGCAGTCCTGGGAACAGCACTATTGAACATAAAATACAAATGCAGATCTAATATGTGTGGGTGGGAGTGTGTGCATATAAATATTTATTTATTTATTTATTTATTTATTTGCATGTATTTGCAAGGGCATGTAGTGATAGGACACAGGGGAATGGCTTTGAACTGAGAGAGAGTAGGATTAGATGGGATATTGGGAATGAGGAATTGTTCCCTGTGAGGGTGGGCAGGCCCTGGCACAGGGTGCCCAGAGCAGCTGTGGCTGCCCCTGGATCCCTGGCAGTGCCCAAGGCCAGGCTGGGCAGGGCTGGGAGCAGCCTGGGACAGTGGGAGGTGGGGGATGGATGGGAGGATGAGAGGGCTGGAATGAGATGGGTTTTAATGTCCCTCCCAACCCAAACCATTCCATGGTTCCATGATTCTGTGATGTGCACCTGACCTCCTCCTGCCCTGCAGGAGCTGGGCACTGCTGCACCTGCCCATAATGACTGGGTAAACTGAGGCACATGGGGTGAGTGCCAGGAGGGCCATGTGATCAGAGCCCTGTTGTGACACACACCATTAGTGTTCTGTCCCTGGGTGTGCCTGGAGCTTGTCAAGTCACTTCATCCCTGGAGTATCTTTTTAATGTTATTTGGGTTAAAGTTGAATTTGGGCTTTGGCTGTGTGAACATGTGGTGCCCAAAGGTGAAACCCCAGTGAAGATCAGAGGCTTTAACACAAACTCCTGTTAAAGTTTTGGCTCTTTCTGGAGAGAAATGGGGTCTGGATGCAAGAGTTTCTTTATCCCGGTTCAGCCAGTTCTTCCTCAGCCTTTTTCCTCCTCACCCTTCCCAAAGATCTATGCTCATATTTATTTCTAAATCACTTTTTACACCTGTGGTCAGCAAAATTCGGCTGCTGCTCACTTGCCACAAGCTTGTGCTGGTCCAGGGCCTCCTGCATCCTCCCTGGTGTGCCCATCTGCCACATGTCCCTACAATACACAGGCAGAGCAGCAGGCAGTGACCAGGAAGCTCCTTGCAGTGGATGGACAGGACAGGGGGTCCTGGGGGTCCTGCTCAGCAGGGAAGTGTGAGGGCTTTCATGGACAGACTGTGGGAGTGGGAAACACGGGCCCTGCTGGGGCACATGCCCCTCCTGAGGTCAGAGGCTGCTGTTTGCAAAGCACAGGGAAGCTGGGCTGAGTCTGTGCCGAGTGTTCAATCTGGCAGGGCTGGTGCTGCTGGGCAGGGCTGGGATCACACAGGGATAAGGCAAGGGATGCCTTCAGTGGCTCCTGAGGGATGGCACAGGGGGAACAAGGTCATTTGCTGCTTGTGGTGAGAGGAGCTGTAAGTTTCTTGTGCCTTGTGTCAGCAGCGTGGGCTTGGTGTCTGCTGCAGTTGGGAATTCCCAGCTTTGTCCTTTGGGTGGGGGTTCTGGGCTTTCATTGTGATCACACCCAGAAGTCAGAGATTGGGTGTTTGGTGTAGCCACAGCCCATCACACAGTGCCCCCCTGCCTGGCTGTGCCTCTCTGGGGAGCAGCTGCACCCTGACCTCAGGGCTGAGGCTTCTCCTGCAGCCACTGCCCAGGGCTCTGCCCCACACTGCCCAGTGCCCCAGCACCCACATTTTGAGTGTGGCTGCCAAGGACTGTCCTTTGGGTTTTCACCAGTAACCTTTGGATGTGGATGTGGCCTTAAAGGATTACTCTGTCTTTGCAATTGCTGGGCTCCAGCAAGCTTTTGGGGTGGGCACCCCAACCCCACAGACCTGGGAAGAAGCCATGGGACTGGGGTGGGGCCGCTGGAATGATGCAGGGACCCTAGAAAATACTTAGACCCTTGTTTTCTAGGGACATGTTGGTGTCATTTCATTTCCCTCCATCCAGGTTGGGGTTGTCATGCTGCCAGGGTGTGCAGGATGCTCCTCTCCAGGCAGGAGCTGGCTGGGACAGGTAACCCTGCCTCTGAACAGACATTTCCATGCAGTTGCCTCGAGGTCTGTCATTGCTGCTTACCTGGGACAGCTGCAGAGGCCTGTAATTGTTGGGAGAGGCTGTGGGCGGCCGGATAGGAATCTTGGAGTAGGTGCTGCCCTGCCTGGCCACCCGGCTGGGAGAGGAGGAGGACAAGGAGAGAAGACAGAAGGAGAAGACGAGAACGATAGGGAGAAGCAGGGACCTCTGTGCAGCTCTGAGTGCTGTAGAGATGGTGAGTGATTGCACATCAGACTGGGGGGGTACCAAAGAGATTTACTGGGAAAAAGCCAAAATCCATTCAAGGCGGTTGTTTTTGTCACGAGGTTCATAAAGACTCTTGGTTCTGGCTGTGGGGAAGGCCAGCAGGGCTCAGCAAGCACCCTGGGGGACTGCTGCCCTGTGGAGTGCAGAGGTGAGCTCTGCCCAGACCCCTGTGTGTGGGAGGCTGTGCCTGGCAAGGGGCACAGCAGAGGAGGGACCCCTCCGGTGCCATTGTGGCAGCCAGCCCCGAGCTGCTGTGGCTGAGCCATGGCTCAGGGGGGTTTGGCCCAGTCCTTACCCCGGTCTGGAGGGTTGCCATGCCCTCTGAGCTGGAGCTGGTGGGATGGGGTGAGCAGGAGGGCATGGCAGGAGCTGCAGGGTGGGACCGGGAGCAGCTGCCACAGGGAAGGGCTGTGGGTGGCAGGGGAGGAGCCGGAGCCCTGCCCAGCCCCGAAAGCCCCGGCAGGTTGGAGCTGTGCCTTTTGCACGCAGCATGTGTCACCTGCCTCCCGAGTGGCCCCTGCATTTCAGCACAGCCCTTTGACTGCCTGGCTGCCGGGAGGATGCCCTGCCTCAGTGTAAGAGCCCCTGTCCGTCTGTCTGTCTGTCCGTGCCTGGGGATGCTGGGCTGGGCTGCCCTCCCACAGCAACCCAGCTCGGCTGGAGCTGCCCAGGGTTTTGCTGGAGACCAGGTGGGTCCTGTCCCCCTGGTTTCCATGTCCAGGGGGAGTGAGGACTGTCACCATGCTGTCCCCCAAGTGACAGTGGGCTGCCATTGACGTCCTTCATGGGGCTGGGCCTCTGTGGGCTCTCCCATCACTGTCCCACAGGCATTCCTGCAGCTTGTTTGGCCGTGGACTAAAACTGGTTCCCAGGTCCTGAGTGGTGGAGAAGGGACTGTTTGGGTTCCAAAGGGGCAGGAGCAGTGTGTGGTACCAGCCCTTTTGCTGGGTAACCACAGGAAGGTGGATTTGGCTCTCTGGATCACGGCCCCTCAGCAGAGCTGGTAGGGAATTTTTCAGGAGAGGGATGCTGGGGCTGAAAGCTTTGCACAGCCCTGACCTGACCTGCTGTGAGACAGCACATGGTTTTATAAAACAAGATGTGGGTAGGACATGGTCTGAGCTCTCTGGCAGGATTTACTGAGGCTGTATCACGTCATGGGCATCCCTTCTGCTCCATCTGTGGCCGGAGCTGGACGTGAGCGCTGTAGCAGTGTTTGTTTAGAGCTCTGCTGTGCTGCCCTTGGCCAGGCTGACAGCATCAAATCTGCTCTCCCTGCAGGAACAAGTACTTTGACGTCGTGTGAGGCATCCCAGGGACCCTGTGGTGCCTCATGCCCTGCAGCTTCAGCCCAGGGACAGGAGGGCACCACTGGGGCTGGGGATGCCTCTCGCTGGGCACAACTGCCACCATCTTGGCATGATGTTGGATGAGTCTCTGAGCCCGGCCATTGAAAACACCATTTTCTGGAGGCCCTAAAAGGCAAACATTTTAAAAAAGGCTGTTGTGTGATAGGTTCTGGTGATACCCAGCCCTCTGTGTGGTGTTGGGATCACTGGGCCCTGCAGTGAGGCATTGGGCTGCTGTCCCTTCACTTGGGCATGTGGGTCCCTCCCTGCCCTGGCATGGACGTGCTGCCCTGTACCTGCTGTGATGTGGGGACTGTCTGAACCAGGCAGGGCAACAGACACAGCTGCTGTAGCAGATTACCAAATTCTGAATAAACTCAGAAGGGCTTTCAAGCTCCAAAGGGTTTGTCAGTTGGGTTCTCAGTCTCACATCCTTGGTAAAGCTCCCAGGAGCCTTCACAGTGAGTCCAGAAAGGGGTGGAAGGTGGATGCTCCCTCATACACACTTCATTCTCCGTGCTGACAGCAGGACTGCCAGTAAAACAACTTTTTGTTGCCTGTGGTGGTTTGAAGTGCTGCACTAAGAGCATGTGGAGCTCGTCCAGCCCCACCTTCCCAGAGCGCTATGTGAACATGACGTGTGGCTTCTTGCAACCAGTAAATAGCATTTGGGGAATGAAAAGAAAAACAGAAAGGTTGGTTTGTTATTCTTAGTGATATATGAAAGAACTGTCAACTCCATCTTGAAATCATGAATCCCTGGGTATTCCTGGGACAGGGCAAAGGAATGCATCCTGCAGTATTTTTTCACTTGGAACGACCATTTGGCTCTTCTTGGTCTGAAAAGTTAAACTTGGGCTGAGGAACAAATTAATGCCGTCTCTTAGTCACTGTCTGGCTGGGATGGAAACACTTCTGTGACCTGGTTTATCTGCATATCCATCCTGATGGCTTGGACAGGGCTGGCTGTGGCTGCCGGCTCCGTCCCAGGGCGCTGGCGCCGCGCGGTGCCGATGGCACAGGGGAGCGGGGCCTGGAGCTGCTGTCCCCAGCAGGCTCTCAGGGCACGACCAGAGCTGCTTTCTAGAAAGTTCTTAGCTTTCAGGTTTTATTTTTTTTGTTGTTTTATTTTGTAATGATTTTTATTAGATTGGCAGAGCTGGAGAAAATAATTTCTTCTCCAGGCTGGTTCTTCATAGAATGGCTTGGGTTGGAAGGAAACTTAAAGCTCATGTCGTACCAACCCCCTGCCATGGGCAGGGACACTTTCCACCATACCAGGTTTCTCCAAGACCTGTCCAACCTGGCCTTGAACACTTCCAGGGAGAGGGACTGGAAGCTTCAGACTGGTGACAAGGGCTCTCTGTGCCAGCCCTTGACTGGTTTAAAAACTGATGAAAGATGGGCTGTAGCCCTCATTTCCATCTCCTGGCCCATATTTCCATCTCCTAACCATCCTTCCTGTCTTCTTGCCTCCTGGTGTGAGCAGTGGCTCCACAGGTCTGGTGGGAGGAGTATGGAGCTGCTGGGCCACTCACTGGGTCTCCTGCACAGGAACTCCAAACAGGAAAGAAAACTTGGAAAGGCACCACCTGCACTTTGTGTATTGTTTGTGTAGTTCAGGCAGGGAACCAGCTTGTATTGTGGTTTCAAACATGACAACACATTCCTGGGGGCTCAGGAGTGTGTGGGCAGATTCAGGGTCACCTCCTGCCTGCCATGTTTGTGTCACTGGCCCCTTGCTGCTGTGCCCCAGCCCACACCAGGGCCATGTGCCCATGCTAACAGCATTGCCAGTGCTGTGTTGCATCTGCAGAAATCCAGGAAAAAGGAGGATTTTAATCCACCTCAGATCCAGGGCAGGGTAAGGGGGAGCTTGAGGCTGCCCATGTGGGGTTTCCTGCATGGGGTCAGCACCCACATCTCAGGCTGGGACTGGAGCACCTCCACAGGGGTCAGGCTGAGAGCGCCCTGCCTGGTGCCAGCCCTGCCCTGAGGCATCCTCACTCCTCTGCTGCTCGGGACAGCCCGGGCAAGATGGGCTGAAAATTAATTTAAAAACCCCCAAGGAAGAGATGATTTCCTAGTGCCGGCCAAGAAACGTGACACTGAGCAAATAGTAGAAAATAAAACAAAAACAAAGTTCACATTGGATCTGGAAGCGGACATTTAATTTGCAGCATCGATGGCGTCTGCGTGCAGAAATCTCGATTTCAGCCGGGTCTCCCAAGGCAGAGGTCCCTGTAAATGATATTGCTGTGTGCACGTTCTGGAGCCCTGTGCCATGTCGTTAACAGAGCGCTCCTTCTGGGAGTACATTCTTCCCTCATTTTCTATCCCCATACATTAAATTGATAGTTTGGGGGATTACTGCTCTTTCCAAGCTCACATGGGTGGAGTCCCCTTTATATGGCCATGCTGGTATGTAGTGAATTTGAATTGGCGCAGCAGAAAACTGGAAAATTTGGAACAGATAACTGTCTCCTATCTTTATATGGGAACATCAGAGTTCCTAGCTTTATTCTGGGGTTCTTGCCATTCCAAATATAATTTATTCTTTTATATAACTGTTTTCATATGATACACTCTGAAGAGCGGATAATGGTTTGGGGAGGATATAATCATTTTTTTCCCCCTCCAAGGCTGTCTTCCCAATTAATGAGATTGAGAACACGTTCCAAAAATCTATTTTTCCTCTCTGGGCTTTTTCTAATGTACTCAATTTATTCTGTAGTGTGTCTTGTGCGTCCTTTATGGACTTTGATTCCTCAATGGTGGTGGTTGGCTGGCTGGAGCCTCTGTAAGTGCTCAGGGTATGGATGCAGTGAGGGACTGCCTGTCCCACTCCCTTTCCACTTGGGAAGGTGGACTTGGGGACATAGCAAGGTCATCATTGTCCCCACCTTACTGCTGACCTCAGTCTTCCTACCAGATGGGGTGGCTTTGTGTGCTTTGTGGGGATGGAGGGGTGTCCTTGTCCCCTGGCTCCTTCTTCCCCCCTGTCTACATGAGAAATGTGTGGCCAGCACTGAACCAGTGCCTCCATCCCTCAGGAAAGGCTGTTCCAAGAGAAATCTGCAAAGCTCCAGGGGCTCTTTCTTCTTAAAGCCTCGCCTGTAACCAAAATAGATAAAGTTCTTGTAAGTTTTTCTGTGCTCACATTGATGATGCTCCCAAAAACCTGCGGCATATTATCCTAGAACCATGGAGTGGTTTGGAATGGAAGGGACCTTAAAGCTCATCTCATTCCACCCCCTGCCATGGGCAGGGGCACCTTCCACGATCCAAGGTTGCTCCAAGCTCCTTCCAACCTGACACTTCCAGGGGTGGGGCAGCCACAGCTTCATATGAATTTCAGAGAGCTTGCTGCTCTGATATGGGTTAGTTGATATGTTACAAGCCCTATTTAAACAAATACTTTTAACTTGAGAGTCAAAGTGAATTTCTAGGCCTAGAGGAGTTTCTTTGGACAATTGATGGTGGCAAAGGAGTGCTCAGAACAGACCTTTCAGTGTTACCCAGGTAGTGAAGTGGTTCCTGCTGTGTCTAAGCAGTGGATTTGCTCTGTGTTGTGGAGCTCAGGTGCTCCCTCTGAGTCACATCTGTCCCTGTTCTGACCAAATCATATTTTAGCTGCTGTTGCCTTGAGATAAAGCTGAGGCAGCACCCCAGGAGCAAATTGTAGCACCCAGCTTGCCCAGCCCCATCAGCTCCCCAGGCATGAGCAGTGCAGGAGGAGCAGCTTTCCCATGCATTGGGCTCAGTGCTGGCTGCTGAGGAGGAAGAGGAGGACGATGAAGAGGCCAGCTGTGAGGAGCATCCTTGCTTTGTGGCAGGCACGTCATTCTGCAAACAGCCCTGCTCTTCCCCCAGGGCTGGGAGCAGTTAAGGCCATTCTGTGGTGGCAGCCACATTCCTGGGAGTGGAGATTCACTGATTGACACTGACTGAGTCAGATGCTGTGACCTTGGGGAGCCCCTTGCAGGGCCAAAAGCACGAGAGAGCTGCTCTGCAATGGTGCCTTCAGCTCTGGGTGGGTGCTGCTGTCCAGAGAAGCCGTGGCTGCCCCTGGAGCCCTGGAAGTGTTCTAGGCCATGCAGGACAGGACTTGGAGCAGCCTGGGATAGTGGAAGGTGTCCCTGTCCGTGGCAGGGCGTTGGATGAGGTTTAAGGTCACTTCCAACCCATTCCAGCCGTGTGGAATTCTGTGTCTTGTGCGAGGGCTGGGTTCTGTTCATGTCCCTGCAGGTGTCATGTGTGCTGTGGGTGTTCATAACTTGTGCTGGGTGACCAACCATGTCCCCTGGTCCTGCTCTGCTCAGATCCTCCCCATTTTCCACGTGTGTTATTTACCCCAGGAGTGCTTTGATGGCAGAGGACGCTTCCTGAGGGTGCTGTGCTTTGTTGGTCCTGGCTGTGCCCTCTGAGATGACAGCATTGCTGCCTGTGGGGGGGTCTGTGGTGCCCAGGCTCCCCTGTGGGGCAGCAAACCCCAGGCAGTGGAGGTGGGTCCCACTCTGCTCCTCTTACATCTGTGCCTTGTCCCTCCCGAGGGGCTGCTGGAGGAGAGGGACATTCCCATGGCCTTGGTTTTGCAGCAGACTGGAGGGGCTCCCCCAGACCCAGTGCTGGGGGTGCATGGAGGCAGCGGGAGAGCCAAGGGAGAGGCAGAGCTCTGTGCAAGGAGGGCTGGGGTGGCTGGAGGGACAGCAGGGGTGGCGTGGGACCAGCAGCCTGGCTCTGCAGCGGGGCAGGGTCACGGTGGGGTGTGGTGGCAGCCCTGCTCCCTGCCCAGGTGCCCCTGGGGTGCGCTCAGGGCCCTTGGACACCCCCTGACACATCTCTGGGCCACTCATCCTTGTGCTGCTCACCCGGGAGCCTCAGGGAAGGGGAGCCTGAGCTGCAGCCCTGCATCCTCATCCTCTCTGTCAGAGGCTGCAGCGACAGGGGAGCAGCCACGGGAGGGGAAGGGAGGGGTGGCAGGGCAGGCAGGGCAGGGAGGGCACCCTCGTTTGCTCCCCACACTGTAATTAGCTGGGCTGGAGGGCAGAGCTGCTGTCAGGCTGCTGACACCCAGGCAGGCTGCGGGCAGCAGGGCCGTGTGTGAAGTGCACTCTGCACCACAGGGTGTGGTTAATTAGCTGCAGGTCCTGGGAGATGAGGTTACTACTCGGATCTAGCTTCTTTTCCTGTTTTTTTTTTTTTTTTTTTTTTAACCAGTGATGAAAGATAGAAGCTCACCTATAAACCAGTATAAACGTGTAGGAGGATGGAAGTGTTCAAGGCCAGGGTAGATGGGGCTTGGAGCAGCCTGGTCTAGTGGAAGGTGTCCCTGCCCATGGCAGGGGGGGGAATAGGATGAACTTCAAGGTCTCTTCCAACCCAAACCAGTCTGGGATTTTATGACCTGGTGTGTCCAAAGATTAAAAAATAACAAAACCATTTGTAAATACCAGGCAGCACATGAATGCAATTATGAGATCAGGAAGCTGACATTCCCCAAAAGGAGGCAAAATAAAAAACCCACCAGGTTTTAGCAGGAACACAGGCCTGGCCACGCTCCCCTCCAGCACGTGCTGTGCTCGGGGCTTCCCTCTATAAATAGCAGCAAGTTCAGCTCCACAGCTCAGCCCTGATCCTGCAAACACTTAAACCCAAGCACAGCTCCTTCCCGATGTGCTCCAAGCTGCTGTAATGGTTTGCAGGCTCTAATCACGAAAAAGAAGGAAAAATAAGGTGGAGAAGGGAAGTGTGCAGCCCACCAGGTACAGGCCACGGGTGACTGCAGCCTGTGCCTGCAGCTCCCTGGCACGTTCTGCCCCCTGTGCCCCTCTGCAGGGCTGGTGACTGACAGCACAGAGCCAGGGTGCCAGGCCTGTGCGTGCCTGTCCCCCTGGGGGCTGTGGAGGTGGCAGGTTTACAAGCTCCCCTGGTTTTGCCAGCAATTTGACAAGGTCTTCCGTGCGGAGCAGCAGCAAGTGCAGGTGTGGCTGTGGCGGCCTGGCAGGGAGCTCCTTGCACAGGGAGGCTCCAGCACAGAGCCCGTGCTGCCTGCATGGCTGTCTGTGCATCAATGAACCCCTGCAGGCATGCAGCACTGCGATAGCAGGGCACAACACAAAGTTTCCTGGATGAGCTCTCAGCACAGAAATGCTTTGAAGCTTGGGTGAGCCGTAGCGTGGTGTGAGCTGCGAGGGGTTCGTGGGTGAGCTCCCCTCGGCACGGGGAGCGCGGCTGGGAAGAGGCTCAGCTGGGGAGAGCAGGGCTGGGAGATGCTGCAAGGGGTGGGAAGGCAAGGAGGGAGTGCAAAGGGGCTTGTTTAATGAGGGTGCTGGCAGATGCTCGTGAGCAGACTCGCTTTTCCTCCCGCAGGAAGGCAGGCAAGGAACCCCAAGTCGCTGTGGGTCTGTGCTGCAGGCAGCCCAGTTTTGTGGGCGCAGTTGCTGAGGGAGGGGGTGTGGGGTCCCTGGAGCCATGCTGGCATGGTTTGTGGAACCAGGGCTTGGCTCCTTCCTCTGCTTCAACACAGATCCTGCTCCACTGTGCACTGCACCTGTAGGGGTGAGCTCTGAGGTGGAGGAGAAGAGGAAACAGAATTAATGATGTTGGGAAATTTGGCACTGTTCTGGTTGGCCTGGCCCTGAGGAGTGTACAACCTGCTGGCAGGGCCAGGCTGAGCTGCAGAGACATGCTCTGGAGTGAGGGGCTGGAGATGTGGCTGTCCCAGAGAGCCCTTCCCATCACTGTCCTGGGGCTCAGGGAGAGGCTGGGTGGGGATCACAGAATCATGGAACACCCTGGAATGGACCCACAGGGACTGGACCCAGGTTGGACCTAAGAGCTGGACCCAAGTCCAGCCCCTGGCCCTGCACAGACACCCCAGCAATCCCACCCTGGCCATCCTTGGCAGTGCTGGCCAAACACTCCTGGAGCTCTGGCAGCCCCAGGGCTGTGCCCATTCCCTGGGGAGCCTGGGCAGTGCCAGCACCCTTCGGTGGTCACCCCATTTTCCAAAGAACCAGGTTCATGTTTGTATTTCAGGCCCTAGAAAAGCACCAAGGCCTCCCCTCCTGGGTCCCAGCTGTGAGGGGGGTGGCAGAATGGCCCCTGCCCCTGAGCTGAGCTGAGCTGGAGCAGGGTGGAGCTCACCTGCTCACACACCCTGGCACTGTGAGGGGCTGGGCTCGGCTTGGTGTCTGAGCAAGGCTGTGGCAGCAGGGGGACACAGAAACAGCCCCTGTTCCCCACTGGCTCAGTGGTGTCTTGGGCAGGGGCCTGGAGGGCCCCAGGAGCTCCCCAGCTCCCCGGTGTGGGTTTGCTGCTCTGCAGGGCCGTGCTTCTGTTCTCTGCATTGCCTCAGTGCACTGTGTGTGCATAGCCACATTCCCTCCTCCTTCCCCCTCAGTGGTCCAAACCCCATTTTCTCTGGTTCCAGCTTGTTTTTCGCTTTCTGTTGGACTCAAAGCCCAGCTTGGGATGTGCATCACTGCCCCATGTGCATGCACGGGGTCAGGGCTGTCTGCAGGCCCATGTGGGAGCTGGGTCAGACTCCTGCTCTGAGCTGGGATGAGGGAGCTGTGGAAGAATGAACATGCTGGAGCCACTGGCATCCTCCCTGGCTGGGTCTGGGGGGGATTGCCACCCCCTCCTCAGATCCTCTGCATTGGAGGCAGGAAGGGGCAGGGTCACAATGGTGAGAGGCTGGGGCTGAGGGCTCACACCCCTCTCCGTGGTCCCACGGGTGCTTTGGCCTTGCCACAATCCCACCCTCTGACAAAGGCCCTTCTGTGATTGCCAGAGGGTTGTGTCCTCTTCCCTCCTTTCCTTGAGCCAGCCATTCTCATCTGGGCAGCACTGCCTGCCCCACCTGACCTTCTGCTGCCACCAGATTTGTGTTGCTGGGTCACCCCAGTTCTCCATTCCTTGTGCTCCATACTTGAGCACACAGCAGGATCTGCTCTCCATCCAGGATGGCCTTTGGGAATCTGGGCTGCCCCCAGCTTGGTGGCCTGGAGCTCCCTCCAGGCTGGCCCCCACACTGGAGGCAGGAGTTACCTCTGTGATTTTCAGCTCAGCAATCTGGTTCATGCCGCCTGAAATTCGAGTTTTAGGGTTTGAGGGTTCATCTGGCCCTTTGGGGCTGCCTGGGGCTGTATCAGCTCGAGGCCCTGGCGGGGCTGGGGCTGTTTGGGCAGTGCACTGTTGGGGGCAGGTGGGGTGGGTGCTGGAGCCCACAGAAGGGAGGCAGCCTTGCAGCATTCCCAGAGCCCTCTGGCTCCCCAGCCAGCCCCTGCCATTGGGCTGGAGGGACATGGGCTGCCTGGAGCACCCAGCCTGGCCCTGCTCCAGCCCTGGCTTGGGGGGATGCTGTGAGCTGGGCTGGGGGCTGCCATCTCCCTCCTCCTCCTCCTCCTCCTCCTCCTCCCAAACAACCACTCACATCCTAGGCTCTGAATTTTATTCCCCTTCCGACAGTCAGGCATCACCTCCTGATTACTCATAACTGCAGCATGCTGCAGATACACAGAGCCTGGGGAATGGCTGTGCTGGAGCAGAACCACCAGGATCCAGGTGACAGCCAGGAGGGATGGGGGACAGGCTGTGCAGCCAGGGTCCCCAACCCCTGCCCTGCCCTGGGGCCAAGCACCTCCTGCCTGTGCCCAAATCCCCCCGGGGTCTGCCCAGCCTAGCTCCAGCTGCAGCTCAGGGGCCCTGAGGTGCTGGCAGGGGACAGTGGCAGGGTGGCAGCACAGCCTGCAGCCAGCAATGCTGGTGAGCTTGCTTTGCAGGATCCTCTTCTAGCATGGAAAAATCAGTCATCCCTCAGTTTTCCCCTGGTTTGTTTGTGTGGGCATTGATTACGCTGGGAGTTACTGAGCCAGATTTTATTGGAGTGACTGAGAAAGCTGCCACCTGTGAGCAGCCACCGGTCTTTGGGGATTATTTTGGTATAGCTGCTAAATAATTGCATGAGGCTTCTTCAGCCTTGCTAATAACTTTGTTCTCCCAGGGACGCTGCCTAGAAAAAAAGATGAGCCAAGATTATGCTTGGCAACATTTATGGGAGGAAAAAGTACAACAGGATTTATGTCTGCTGGCAGGGCGAAATAAATAAAACAATACCTCTGTCTTAGCCCCTCCATGAACATCCTTGTTTCCAACCCCAGGTCTGTAATCTTCCTAGCATGGCTGAATTTTGAAATTCAGCACACTCCTTTAAGTCACTCATCATTTCTGTCTGCAGCATGTTGTGCTAATTCTGCCTGGGGACCAGCAGGGCTGGCTGGACAGATGAGCTGGCCTGGGGAATCTGGGCTGCTGTCTTACCTGCACTGTGGAACTCACAAAATTATTTAATTAGTGCCTGAAAAGTGAAATTGAACAAGCAAATTCAAGCATTCCTGTTGGCCCAGATTCATAGAATCAAGGAGTGGTTTGGGTCAGAAAGGACTTTAAAGCTCATCCTGTCCCACCCCTTGCCATGGGCACCTTCCATTATCCCTGGTTTCTCCAAGCCCCATCCAAACTGGCGTTGGAGACTTCCAGGGATGTGCAGCATCATCTGGGACAGCAGCCTTGTGTCCCACCTTCCTCTCCTGGCCCTGCTGGGCCCCTGGAGGGATGGAGCACATGCTCTGGGAAGTTTTGGGGGCTGCCCTGCCCAGTGCCATGTGCCAGGGCAGCAGGGCTGCTCCTGCCCCCGCAGGTGCCTCTGTGCTGCCCATGCCCACAGTCCCTCACCCCGGTGCCTCAGACAAAAGGGAGGAGATGGATGCAGGCCTTGCTTGAGGTGTTTGTTTTAGAAAGACAAGCTGATAAAAAATTATTTCATTAAGGGCCTTAAAGTGTGCTTCCTCAGGCCTGAGTCATCAGTGGAGTGAGCAAGCAGGAGCAGCAGTGGGTCCCAGTGGAGGGTGACTCACGCTGCAGCGTGGGGCTCACAGGGCTCAGAGCTGGGTGATGCTCCTCTCCCTCTGCCTCAGCATGGCTGGGGGCTCCCGGCGCCCTGAGCAGCAGCAGGAGGTGTCTGGGGGGCTGTGAGGCTCCCAGATTGTTCTGGGAGCTGAGCCACGCTGTAGTTGCACCTCTCTGCCATCCTCAGCTCTGCCTGGATGCACAGGAGCCACAAGCAGTCACTGCTCCAGGAGTCTGGAGACCATCCAGGAGCAGAGCATGCACACAGGCTGGCATTTGAGCTTTTATTCTTTATTTGCATTGATAGAAGCCTGCAGATCCCTCTCAGTGCAGGAGGAATTGATCTTTCCTCCCAGAAGGCACAGGAAAACACCAGGCCCCCTTCTGCTCCTCTGCCTCTTTCAGTTCCCAGGCTTCAGGAACAGGCAGGAAAAGAAAAGCCAGTCCCAGTTCCCAGTAAGGTCAGGGCCTGTCCCCTGTACACTGGTTTGTTTGGTGAGTGCTGTAAAACCTGCTCTGTCCCTCCTCCTTGGAGGTGTTGGCAGGACACTTTCCCTAAGGTCCAGGATGTGTGTTCCCTCTGCCTGACCCTGCCTCCCTACATCCCAGCTTCCCTTGGCCACTTCTCCCTTACCTCCCCCTCTTGTGGGGGTGGCAGAGGCTGTGGTACCTGGTGGCACTGGTGGCACTGTCCCAGCCCTGCTGCTGTCCCTTGTGTGTGACAGCACAGCAGGCAGTGCCCGTGGCAGTCCTGCCCACAGCCTCCCCCATTCCCTGTGGGATCCCTCATGAACCTCTTCATTAACCAATCCCCCTGTGAGGAGGATATTCCCAGGCAGGGCTCTGAGCTCTCTCAGTGCTCTGGTTCCTGCCAGGACGTTGTGCTGCCCTTGGAAAGGCTCCAGCGAGCTCTGCTCCATTCCCTGGTGGTTCTTGTGCCTTCCTGGACACTTTCCCAGAGCCCTCTGCATCCATGGCCGCCTTGCTTGGGAGAGAGAGATGCAGCATGGTGGGATTGACCTGTGCAGCTCCACCTGCCTATTGGGCACGGTCCTGTTCTCTTCTGGAGAAGGGGTGAGGAGGCAAAGGGCTGTGCCTGAGCAATATGGGAAAACTGAGACACAAAGTGGGAAGAAATGACTGGAGGGCAGACTTTGGGGTGGTGGTACAGCCACCAGCTGAGTCAGAGCTCCTGGTCTTCCTCGGGGCCCAATTCCTTGGACGTGTTGCTGAAATTCTGCTTTTCCTCCTTATTTGCTATTTTCTTCATGAGCATTAAAATTAGTAATTTTGGCTCATCATTGCTGTAACCACTGCCCAGTTTATTGGTGGGGTTCTTTAATCTCTCTGCATAGTTCCTCATTGTTTTATCTCAGATATCTAAAATCTTCGTTTTCCACTGGCTATGGCATTGATGGGAGCTTTTTCCGTGGACATCTCCACTGTGGCTGGGTGGAGGGTCTGGCTATGTGGGGTGCAGGTTATCCAGATGTTGTTTCAATGGCATTGAGAACACTGTTTGTGGGTGATTTCTCCTTAAGTATCAGCAGTTCTCTGTCATCCCCACTAGCACAGAGAGCAGAAGGAACTGAATTTGTTGTGACTCATGAACTTCATTGAAACCAATCCATCCTCCCCTGACACTTTGGGTTTTGGGTGCAAGTTTAAGGAAGTAAGGAAATATCATATGGGAATGCTGTGCTGGAAGGGGTGGAGCTGTTCCTGGGTGTGCTCTGGGCTTGCAGGACAGCTCCCATGGCTCAGGTGCCATCACTCACCCTCAGCAGTTACTGCTCTGCTCATTTCTCTGCTACCTCAGGAATGCACAGAGTGGTTTGGGAGATCTGGGGATCTCCTGGAGATCTCCCAGCCCAACCTCCTGCTCAGTGCAGGATCACCTACCCTGGATTATCCTGGACACCCAGGACCATGTCCAGTGGGTGTTGGATGTCTCCAAGGACGGAGAATCCACCACCTATCTGGGCAGGTTGTGCCAGTGTTGGATCAGCCCAGTTTGGTGTCTGGCCATTGATTTGTGGGCTTTGCTGCAGCTCCGTGCTGCTGTGGGGCCAGAGGAGCAGCAGGGACAGCCAGGGCTGTCCCCAGTCCACCCAGTGGGGCTGCTCAGAGCTCTTGCATGTTGACAGTCAGCACCAGGGCAGGTGACATCTTAGAAACACAGGACCAGAAAATCTCCTGAGGTGGAAGGGGCCCACAGGGATCATCCAGCCCAGCTGCTGGCCCTGCACAGACACCCCAACAATCCCTGTGCACCCCTGAGATCATTGCCCGAACACTCCTGCAGCTCTGGCAGCCTCGGGGCTGTGCCCATTCCCTGGGCAGCCTGGGCAGTGCCAGCACCCTCTGGGGGAAGAACCTTTCCTGAGATCCAACCTAAACCTGCCCTGACACAGCTCCAGCTGTTCCCGATGAGCTTCTCACCCCAAATGGAAGCTGCTCCTCGTGTGCTCCCAGCTCTGCCCTCAGGCCTCTGTGTGCCCTGGGCTGAGCACCAGGATGTCACACACACAGACTGTTGTACCCTGTGTGCCCTGGGGTGGCTGCAGCCTCCCCGCTGCACCGGTGACCACCCAACATCTCCGTGCCATGGAGAGGTCACCTACCAAGAACCACATCCCCATCTTGCTGGCGTGGCCAGAGCTCCCTTTTGGTTATGTTTTGGTGGCAGTGGGTCCCTGCCTGTTTAAAAGCTGGGGTCCTCCTCTCCCTGCTGGCTTTGGTGGGAGCACTCTGTGGCTTTGGCTGGCAACGGGAAGCTTTGGGATCGCTCTTGCGGGCCTGATTAGCATTCGGCCCTGCTGCTCCCGCTGTTTGGAGCTGGAGCTCGCCATTGCCTGGCAACCACAGAGCAAAACTCCAGCGGCAGCCCCGAGCCCCGGCGGCTCCTGCGAGAGGCACCGACACGCGGGGACAGGGACACTGCGAGAGACATCGACACGCGGGGACAGGGACACTGCGAGAGGCACGGACACTGGGACAGGGACACTGCGAGAGGCACGGACACGCGGGGACAGGGACACTGCGAGAGGCATCGACACGCGGGGACAGGGACACTGCGAGAGGCACCGACACGGGGACAGGGACACCGTGAGAGGCGCGGACACGCGGGGACAGGGACACTGCGAGAGACACCGACACGCGGGGACAGGGACACTGCGAGAGACACCGACACGGGGACAGGGACACTGCGAGAGGCATCGACACGCGGGGACGGGGACAGGAACGGGGCCACCCTGCGCTGCTGCCCCCTGCCCTCCAGCCCGCAGGGTGCACAGACAAGGATCATCCCCAGGACAAGGAGGAGCAGGAGGAGGAGAGGGCTGTGGCGGTGCAAGAGCTTTGGTGACAGCCAGGTCTGGTGGCTCTGTGTCTGTCTGTCCCGGTGCCGCCGGCCATGGGCATCCCCCTGTGCTGGGCACAGGCTGCCCTGCACACCCTCGGAGCAGCAGGTGCCATGCTGTGCTCTGGGAGCTCCTGCCATGCCCTGGGGCCTCGGGGCAGGGCCAGGCCCTGCTGTGGGTGCCTCTGGACAGGGCGTGATGGGGGACAGAGTGGGGTGTGTGTGGGGTACACATCCCCATCCTCACAGCACAAGGAGCTGCACTCCTGCTCTGTGTGTGTGCCAGCACCCACCTGGCCACGCTCCCCAGCTGGGGTCTGTGCTGTGCCCAGCACCCCCAGGGGCCCCATGGGGGGGCTTGGCCTCACTGGGGTCTCACAGGGAACCATGGCACAGCTCATCTGTGGTGCTCTCAGACTTCTACTCCATCATGCTGGGGTGGAGTTGGAGGGACAGGAACCTGAGCGAGCATCAGGACTCTCTCTGCTTCCTATTTTGCACGTGCTTGAGGCCTGGTGTGGTTTTCCTGGCAGCAGAATTTGGTTGTTCTGCTCCTGGCAGATACTGTGGGCCTGGGGCTCAGCCCCTGACCTGCCAGAGGGGCTTTGCAGTGGTGGTGGCTCAGCCCCTCCACCAAACCCTGCACTTTGTCCTCTTTCCAGCTGGGGGGACTTGACAGGCCTTGAGTCCCCTCTGACACCAGGTGCCACTTTTCTGCAGGACACACAGACGTGCCAGAGTACATTGAGTTCAGATCTAATGCATCCTCTCACCTCTAGTTTAAGTCTCTATTTTTACATCTTTGATGCTGTGGGTACTGCCTAAGGCTGCAGGGCCAAGCTCTCCTGTCCAACACTGAGACCCACTGGGCAGGAAAACAACAGACACGTGCCTTTCAGTGCTTCCCCACACATCCTCATCAGTGACACTCACTTGGCAAAGGGTAAAAAAATAAATACATCTGTCTTTTGTGTCTTGCAGAGCCTGGGGTCGGCAGACAAGAAGGACTTTTACCAGCCAAAGTAAGTGCCAGTAGCAGTGGTGAGTAATTGCATGGAAATTCCCGGCTGGTCCACATTACCCGGCAGCTCCATGGCTTGCTAAGATTAGACATTTCAGTGTACAAGAATAGCTGCTGCAATTACACAAGTGAGGATAACAGTGGAAGGGCTGTCAGTCATGCTGGCTTCAGGGCATATGCAAATCCTTCCATCAGGTCAGAAGGAGCCATGACAGCTTGACTGAGCCTGGGGACAGAGCCAGGAGAGGGGGGTGCACTGGTGACCTTTCCCACCTGGGGCTCCCTCTGCTCCTGGTTTGCACAGCTGAGCTGCCTTGGAGGATGGAAGGGTTTTGCTGTGTGTCACAGATCTCCCAGTGCATCCCCACAGCTGCTGGTGCCTTTGTCTCACCTGCTGTGCTTGGTGCAGCTCTGTGAGCTGCAGGGGGACAGGAGCCCAAGGGGCTTTAGAGCCATGGACGTGAGAAGGTTACTGCAAACCACTCCACCAACACAGGCAGTTGGCAGGATTAGGTAACAGAACCTCACCAGAGCGTGGCACCTTGCAGGCTTGTGCTTGCTGGATGGACAGGTTTGTTCCCATCATCATTTGGATAATGGCAAACTCTGTTAAAAGCCCTGCTGAGAGGCTGGGCTCTGCCCTGGCACTGCATTATGTGCTGTGCTGCTGAGCACATCACTTGTGGGACCTTGTGTTGCTCCTGCTTTGCTTGGGGCAGTGAAGGTCTGCAGGTTATCACCTTTCTTCTGAAAAAAAAAACAAACCAAAAAACAAAGGTGGAATTGAAGCTGTGGGTCAGTGCTCTGATGGGCGGGATTGTCTGGGGAGCAGGGCTTTGGACAATTCAGAAGGAGCTGGGTTGAGGATTTCTCCTGCAAAGCTCACTGTCCTGCTCTTGCTCACTCTTTGCTGCTTTCCTGAGCATCCCAGCAGTGCAAGCAGCATCCTCGGTCTGAGGCAGGCTTGGCCTCAGGGGGAGCAGGTCCAGGGGTGCCAGCCTGTGTCAGGGAATGTTGTGCAGAGCTGCCTGCTCCCTGTCTGTCCTGGGAGAGCAGCTGTGGGCTCTGTGCATGCTCTTCAGTTGTCTGCTGATTCCTCTTTATGCCACCAAGAGTTTTTCAAACTCAGTGCTGGTTTCTAGGTCTGTACTGAGAATCTGATTTGAGGGAGCTTCTCTGCCTGCTCACCCCAAGGCAGTGCAGCTCATCAGCTGTCCAAGACCTCAGGCAGATAAAGACTTCTGGAAACACAGAATATCTGTTTAATCCTGCATGGCTTTCTGGGAGATCAGAGGAATATCACAGGAGATTATGGAGTCATTGTGGATGCCACAACAACGTGAACACACATTTGGCAAAGAGCTCATGGTTGTGTTTGTGTGACCTCTCCCAACAGCTGTCCAAGATTTTGGTGCTCCTGAGTGTAAGCTGTGTTTGTGAGGAGTCTGGCAAGCAGGTTTAGACCAGATTGAAGCATCTCCCATGTCTCAGTTCCAGCTGAAGCTTTGGAGAGGCTTGAAGTAGGAGATTTGGAGGAAATCTTTAAAGAGCTCTTACTGTTCAGATTTCCTATAGTTTTCTGTGGTTTTGGTGGTTGGTGCAACAATTTGTGGTGCTGCAATTATAACTAAGCTCCTCTGAGAAATGAGGAATCTTTCTCTACCTTGAATGGGAGAACATGGCCTTCCCATCTCACTGCAGGTGTGGAGCTGCTGGGTCAGAGTGGGGTTGCTGGTGCTGTTGTAGATCCAGGATGTTTTGTGGGAGTTTGTTTCTTTGTGCCACGAGGCCATGGGACCTCCATGGTTTGGCCCAGCAGCTGTGACATGCCTGGTCATAACACTGTGACTTTGGTTAGTGCCCATTTACACTCCTCAGGGGTTGTGATGGGTGAGTTTGTGGCTGTGCTGTGGCCTGGTACCACTGCCCCCATCCCATCTGGCTTTTTGATCCCCCAGCTGATGCCACACTGTGCCTGCTGAACCCATCTGCAAGGCTGCACCAGGTGCTCTTTGGAGCCCTTCAGCTTCTGCCAGGGCTGGAGCTCATCTCTCTCATCTGAGAAGGGTTGCTAGAAAATGCCAGAGCTTGGGTGGCCCTGCTGGGGACTTGAGACAGCTCAGCTCCTGTGCAGCAGCTCCAGAGCCCAGATCACAGCTCCTGAGCCCTGGGCCAGCAGCCAGAGCCTGGCAGGAGCTGAGCCCAGCTGTGGGAGCTCCTGGACACATCTGTGCAGTGAGAGGAGCCTGGCAGTGTGCAGCTGTCCTGCAGCTCCCATGTGCCACAGCAAACTTGACTGTGCTTCTGCTTTTCCTTTGCCAGCTCTGAGGCATTGGCTCACCTGCCCCCAAAGCAGGAGCAGGGTCAGAGCCCTCCTGCTCATGTGTCAGCTTTGGGGCTCTCCCACAGCAGTGCTGGTCCTGAAAGCAGAAGAAGGAGACACACATGCCAGAAATCTCAGCAGCGAGTTTGTCACTGCTTGTCCTGGGAGTGACTCCTGCTCCATTCCTGCCATGTTCACTCTCTCTAATCAGGTGCCCTCTTCCTCAATGGACATCAGATATTCCATCTGCTGAATTGCCTTGTGTCTCCTGGAGTGACTCCTTTCCTTCCTTTGTTACCTCTTCCCTTCAGAAATGGAAATGTGTCCTCCCCTCCCAGTTCCTGTCTCAGGCAGGGTGTTCCTGAGCTCCTGGAGCATCCCAGTGCTGATCAAGGGCATGGAGATGTGTCCATCCTCACCCATCAGCCTCTGATGGCCCTTCCCCTCCTCCCAGTCCACCCACGAGGTTCAGATCGCCCCAGGATGCAGTGAAAGCACACAGGGAGCTGCAGTGCAGGTGGACCTCAGCTGTAGGTAGTCAGAGGTGCCCAGAATGGAGCTGCTGCCTGCTCTGGGGGACGCCCTCTGCTTGCAAAGGTTCGGTGGTGGTGCTGTGGATGTTCCTGGAAGAGCTGGCCCATGGCAGGAGCTGGCTCTCCTGGTCTCTGCTCTGGGAGGTGATGTTCCCTCTGCCATGGGAAATGGAGGGATGCAGCCTGAGCCTAGAATAATGAAGCATTAATCTTAAGAAAAGTTACATCAGCTGAGAACTGAAAGGGGTAGAGACCAGCCAAGGAAGGACCAGCAGTGGCACATAAAGAGCTCCTGTCGCTGGAATACCTGAGAGAGGAACCTGGCATGTTGGGAATGGCCACAAGTGCAGCTGTCAGTCAGCGTGTGCACAGTACCCTCACCTGCACTGACTGCTCCAGCCATCCCACATGAACAGGTACAGGTGCCTTCCTGTGCTTCCAAAGCACTGTGTTCAGATGTCAGAATGCTTTATCCTGATCTAACAGCTCTCATCTGATGCAGTTTGGGCCCATGGCAGGGCCTGGCTGCAACTCTGCTCTGCCTGGGATCTGACCAGAGTTTGTAGGGATGGGGTGGTATCAGCCCAGCCCCTGAGCTGCTCACTCCTTTGCCACCCCACTTTTGGAAGGTGCTGATACAGCTGTAATGCTGTCAGAATATCCAGGCTTCCAGAGCTCCTTGCAGATTTCTAACACAGGGCCCTGACTTCTCTGTCAAGGCAGCGAGGAGCCACTGGCTGAGGACCCAGGGGCAAGGACACCATGCTCAGGGACAGGAATAGGCTTTCCTGGGACAGGAGGTAATAACTCTCCTGGCAGGGCTGGGTGGCAGTCCCTTGACAGGAACTGAAGTTGTCTGGTGTGTTTGCTAATTGCCCCTGGCACCTATTTGCTCTTCAGTGTCAGGAACTCATTTTCTTTAAAGCAGAAAGAGATGTTGGTGGTACTGACACTCATGAGCCCCCTAGCAAATGCAGACTGAAATACCTGAGCTTAACAAAGTGTCCCTGGGAGCTGCCCTCCTTCCCCCCATGCTGAGCTGTCAGGGACTGTGTGCCAGGCACTCTGAGGTGTCAGAGACACAGCTGCAGTGACAAAATGCTCTCCATGGATCCTGAACGCCTGTCCCCTGCTGTGGTGGCCCTGCAGAAGAGACCGGCTGGCTCAGAGTGTGCCCTGCACCAGCAGGATCCCACAGGATCCCACAGAATGCCACAGGATCATCCCTCAGCAGGATTCCACAGGATCCTACAGGATCCCACAGCAGGATCCTAGAGCAGAATCCCATAGCAGGGTCCCACAGCAGGATCCCACAGCAGGGTCCCACAGCAGGATCCCACAGGATCCTACAGGATCATCCCACAGCAGGATCCCACAGGATCCCACAGCAGGATCCCACAGGATTATCCCACAGCAGGATCCCACAGCAGGATCCTACAGCAGAATCCCATAGCAGGGTCCCACAGCAGGATCCCACAGCAGGATCTCACAGCAGAATCTCACAGCAGAATCCCACAGGATCATCCCACTAGCAGGATCCCACAGCAGGATCTCACAGCAGGGTCCCACAGGATCATCCCACAGCAGGATCCCACAGCAGGATCCCATAGCAGGATCCCACAGCAGGGTCCCACAGGATCATCCCACAGGATCATCCCACAACAGGGTCCCACAGGATCATCCCACAGCCCTTTGGGGCAGCACCTCGTGGCTCTGGCTCCAGCTGGGATCAAAGGCTGCCCCACCCTCTGTCCTCCAGGCTCAGAAGTGCAAACACGGGAGGAGCCTTTGAAAGCACCTCCCAGAAAGCAGCAGCTCCTGTTTGCTGTCTCAGAGTCATTACACAGGGCTGTCTCCACAGCTAATTCTTTGTCACCTGGCCCTTACAGCACAACATTTCATCTCCCAGACTCCAATCTTGCCATGCCAGCACTTAGATGAAAGTGTTTCCTTGCTGAATCATTATCTCGTAAAATGTTGGTGGTTTAAAGGCTCTAGGAATCAGTATTTACATTTTGGAAGCATTAAGGACCATAATAATGAGCGTGATGTGTTCCTAAGCCAGGTTCTCATCTCAGTGCCTCCCTCCCTCAGACATTATTGCTGTAGGAATGATGACAATCACACACATGTAGAAGTGTTTGACTTCTGTGGTGGCTGAGAGCTGTTCAGCTGGGAGCTCAGGTTCCAAGTGCTGAGCAGAGGGAGGAGACACTGATGGGAAGTGGGGAGATAGTGCCAGTGACACCAGGGAGCTGTGGGGTAGCAGAAGCAATGCCAAGACCACCTCTCCATAAAGGATACTCATGGGGATACTCAGTGATGCAAGAAACTGTCCCAAACCCCCCTCTGCTGAGGTCTGGGTGAACACTGCCCTTTCTCATTTCCCTTTTGTTGGTTCTTGGGAGAGAGTGCCTGCCCTGGGCTCCTGTGCCCTCTGGGCCTGCAGGATCATGGAGGGATGCTCTGCACGCAGAATGGGCCACAAAGACGCTTCCAGGGCTGGCTCTCTGCTCTGGAGCCAGGCTGGGAGAGCTGAGGGTGTTCACCTGGAGAAGGAAAGGCTTCAGTGGCACCTCATTTCAGTCTTCCAGAACTTAAAGGAGCTTATCAAAGAGAGGGAGAGTGTCTTGTTTACAAGGACAGAGAGTGATAGGACAAAGAGGAATGGTTTTAAAGTAAAAGAGAAGAGATTTGAATTTGGTATTGGGGAGAAATTCTTCCCTGTGAGGGTGGGCAGGCCCTGGCACAGGGTGCCCAGAGCAGCTGTGGCTGCCCCTGGATCCCTGGCAGTGCCCAAGGCCAGGCTGGGCAGGGCTGGGAGCAGCCTGGGACAGTGGGAGGTGTCCCTGCCATGGCAGGGGCTTGGAATAAGATGAGCTTTAAGGTCCCTTCCAACCCAAACTACTCTGGATCCATGGCTTTTCAGGATACAGATACCCTGGATGGCATCAGGACCCTTGATAACCAGAACTCAATATGTTGGCCCAAGAAGGGTTTGGACAAGATTTGGTTTTAGTGGTCCCTGGAGCCCAGGGGACAGCAGGAGGGGTTTCTGGGGCTGGCTGAACTCATTCCAGCCTGCACTGGATGCACAGGCCATGGGAGCACTGGACCAAGCCCAGTCCTGTGCCTGCTCTCCCCTGGGAATGGCCCTCCTGCACCTGGTATAAAATAAAGTTTAGGCTTTCATTGTTTCTCTGCAGCTTTTAATGTGTTAAGTGAGGTTGCAGTGTAGGCTCTTAGTGTGGCAGTTGTCATAGAAACTTGCAGGGCTTTTTTCCCTGATCCCCCAGCCCCTTTCTTTACACCAAAGCAGGGTTGAATTTTGTCCCCCCTGTAATTTCAATTCCATTCCAATTAAAAACCTGCCTGGGCCTGATTCCCTGTCTCCAGCACTGCCACAAAAGGACTCACAGTCTTTCTGTCATGCTTGCTGTTGTCCCAGCTGAAGGGTGTGTGTTCCCCTGCCCTGTGCACTTCCCTGAGGGGGTTCTGTGCCATGAAATGCCAGCAGGGTCTGGGCTCAGCCCTTGTCCCCCTGCAGAGCCTCTGGGCAGCACAAGGCTCCTTGCTCACCTTGGGCTCACTGTCCTTGCTGCTTTTTCCAGGAGGAGAGAGCACAGGGGGCACTGGGGCTCCCTGGGCCGCTGGTGGGGACATGAGGATGGCACTGGTGGGGACATGAGGATGGCACTGGTGGGGACATGGGGATGGCACTGCCTGCCCTGAGCTGGGGCTGCCTTCCCCCTGGTGCTGCCAGCTCAGCACTCAGGCTGGCACAGGAGCCCTGCCACGACTGCAGCGCCTGGCATTAATCATGGGAAGGGAACTGAGCGTAGGAAGATGGGCATTTTTAACAAATAACCGAGCCTGCTTTCTCCCCTAAGCAAGAGAGCAAACTGTTTGCTGCAGTGAGTCAAGGCAGAGATGCTTCAGCCATGGGAGGTGCTGCTGCCACCCACAGCAGCTGTTGGTCCCAAGGACGGCCGGGTGCAGAAGGCACAAGTGGGAGAGGAGTTCCCTGAGCTGCTGCCAGCACTCCCTGCTGGGCTTTCTCCAGGACACAGGGATCCTTTCCCTCGTGCTTTGCTTCTGGCACAGGACTTGATGGGGGACTCCTCAAAGGTACCTGGACTTGCAGCTCAGAATTTCTGCTTTGAGGAGCTCAGTGGCCCCCCAGCTCCCCAAGGCCAGGACTGTCTCATAGGGTCAAAGAATGGTTTGGGTTGGAAGGAATTGAAAACTCATCCAGTCCCACCCTGCCATGGGCAAGGACGCCTCCCACTGTCCCAGGCTGCTCCCAGCCCTGCCCAGCCTGGCCTTGGGCACTTCCAGGGGTCCAGGGGCAGCCACAGCTGCTCTGGGCACCCTGTGCCCACCCTCACATGGGTCAATTCCTCCATAGCATTTACTCCAAACCTGCTTTCTGTCAGTTTAAAGTCACTGAACAGCCCTCCTGAGCCTTCATCCTGTGCATGGCAGGAGCCAGCCCTGGAGCTCCAGTTGTCTGCTGGGATTCATTTGGGTGGGATTTAGGTCTATTGGATCACTCCTTTGGCCTCCCATGTGCTGCAGGGATATGAATTGCCCACAAGCTCCTGCAGAGGTTTTGGTTGCCTTCTGAGAGTTACCTAATTCTCTGAGCACCCCTGAGATGTATCTAATCCTGACCCAACACTCACTAGAATTTGCTGGGCTCTGTTTCCCAGTCCCTGCCTCCTGCCACCTCTCACTGATAACAGCAGTTGGCACCACTCTGTTTTTGATGGGTGGCATATTTTTATCAATAAACTCAATATAGCTCAAATCTTTTACAGCATGGTGTTTTCTCCAGCCACCAGATCAATTTTGTGACTCATCCCTCCAGGCTCTGCTGTTTTAATGTCCCCTTTCAACACGGACACCTTAATTGCAGCAGTGGCAGTGGCAGTCCCAGCAGTGCAGTATGTGCAGCTCTCCTGCTCTCCCCTAAGAACTGCATCAGCTTTTTTCACCACAGCATCACATTAGAGCCTTGTGCTGGGCTGCTCACCCGTGGTGACCCCTGACCCTTTCTGGGGGCTCCCTCTTGTCTGGGGTCCAGTCCCTGTTCAGAAATACAGCCTGAAATCCCTCTCTGAGCTGTGTTAGCCCAGGCTGGGCTGCATTATCATGTACAGGGTTTGAATGGGCTCAGCATTACCAGGCATTTCCCTCTCTCCTCATCAATATTTACCATTCCATCAATCTTCCTGTCACCCGCTAATTTTTTGAGTGAGGATTTTGTATTTCCATGTGATCATCAATGGAAATATCGGCTGGTGTGTTCCCTGTGGAGCCTGGCTAACGATTCCCCATTGACACCTCGTGTGTGAGACCTGTCAGCTGCCTCTAAATCTATTTAAAGTGCTTGATTAGGGCA
The DNA here is from genome assembly GCF_028018845.1 of Melospiza georgiana. Lineage (NCBI taxonomy): Eukaryota > Metazoa > Chordata > Aves > Passeriformes > Passerellidae > Melospiza > Melospiza georgiana. The sequence goes on from NC_080445.1 coordinate 15,836,863, forward strand.
GCACAGCCCCATCTTCTGAGCTGAGAGTGTCAGGGAGCACTGAGAGCTCTGCCTGTGCAGCCAGGGTTCATTACAGAGTGACATCAGGCTCATTGGACACGATCTCTTCCACCAAGACACACCGACTGACTTTAATTAGAACTTACATCCTTTAATTATTTCTTAATTTAATTCCAGATGAGCCCTGCCTTCTGGGTCCTGTATCAGGCTGGCTGGTTGGTTGGTAACTAGGTCACCCTTACTGCCAGGTGGGAATGTTGGGGGGAAGGAGCCATTTCCATCTGGATGTGGTAACCTGAACTTGGCTCAAAACAAGCAGCACTGCCCAGAAACCTCTCCCCAGCTTTTGGGTATGTGTTGGCTGTGCTGGCTGCTTGGTGCCATTTGGCCACATTGGAGACACATGGATGCTAATGATTCAGGAGAGCTTCATCTCTCCTAGGAATTAGTTTACTCACATTTTTTTTCCAAACACGGAATAAATATGGATGATGTTTTCCTTTGCTGCATCATTTGAACAGACTCTGCTTTAAAGTAGCCCCAGTGATCCTTAAAACCAGACCTACTGCTAGCCTTTGTTTGGCCCTCAATAGCAGATTTTCCATGTCCAGCCACACATTTTCCCTTTCTTTAGTTTCCCTAATAATTTTCCTATATATTGTAATATTTCATTTGTATTGACCACTCTATTCTGCACTCCATGGCAGGAGGTTGGAGATAGATGGAACCCAAACCCTCCCCATGATTCCATAATTTTACTGCTGGCTCTGGGAGTCTCCCAGTGTGCTAACACATTATTCCTTATCCATTGGGATCATGCCTTTAAGGCTGAGCCCCTGCAGCTGGCTTAGGTATGATGTGCCGTGCCTCGCCCCAGTCCTTGGTGAGAAGGTAAATATGAGTTTATTCAAGCACCAACTGCTAAAAGATCTGTAATTCCAAAGAACAGCATACAATGGTGTGCAGTGTAAGTGTGCAGTGCCCTCCCCTGCACTCCCTGGCACCCTCCCACGCAGGCTCTGCCATCACCTTCAGCAGCTCCAGGGTGTTGAGTTTCTGCTCGTGAGGGAAAATTGCCCTTTCCTCATTCTCCCTTCTCCACCTTGCTGCCTCACATCACCTCAGAGCTTTGTCTCTCAGCACAGCACGAGCAGGGCTCTGGTACAGTTGCTTGGAGCAGCCTCAGATTAATCTGGGTTTTTATTCAAATACCATTGTGGTGTTTTCCCTCCATGCAGGGCCACACTGACAGCTGGGCTGTGGCACTGGGGTGTCACACAAAGGTTTGTGCTGGAAGGGACCTTAAGGATCATCTAGTTCTACCCCTTTGCCATGTCAGGGACACCTTCCACTGTCCCGGGCTGCTCCAAACCCCATTCTTGGAGCACTCCCGGGGATACAGGGGCAGTCTCAGGCTGTGTGAGCAATCAGCCAGATCCTGGAGCTCTTCCCCTGGGAGGGATCATCAGGCAGGGCTGGGCTGTGCTGGGCAGCCTGCAGGGGCATGGGAACAGTGCTGATCTGCTCAGGGAAAGTGTCACTGAGGGTGTGACAGGAGGGAAGGCTCTGTCTGTCCTGCATCCTGACAGGGCATGGAGGGGGATCCAGGGATTTCAGCTTCCCTGCAGCTTTCTGGCATTGGCAGACACAGCATTCAGGGTGGTGTGGTGGCTGTGCAGTAGGAAGGGATAAGGGTGAGGGTGCTTATTTGTCTCTTCAGGCTTGGGACATCATGTGAAATGGCATCACGACCAACATTCCATCTAATTTATGGGGAGATGAATTCTTACCTCCCCATGGACTGCACAGGGAGCCTGGGCAGAGTGCAGAGCTCTGCCTCTGGTGGCTTCAGCACATCCTGAATGTAGGATGAGCTGATAAGAGTCACTGAAGAATCATGGAATCCCAGGATGGTTTGGGTTGGAAGGGACCTTAAAGCTCATCTTGTTCCAGCCCTGCCATGGCAGGGACACCTTCCACTGTTCCAGGCTGCTCCCAGCCCTGTCCAGCCTGGCCTTGGGCACTGCCAGGGATCCAGGGGCAGCCACAGCTGCTCTGAGCACCCTGTGCCAGGGCATGGAGCAATGAATAATTGTATTTACACCTAAATTAAAGACTTGACTGAATCAAGCTGTGGACAGCCCTGGCAGGCTGACTTCAGGCAAACTTTGGAGCATTTTCCTGATGGATTGTGGGAGATCAGCTCAACCCACAGACCACCTTGCCCCACAGCAAATGGAAATGTGTGTGTTGCTTGCTGAAGAAAGGAGCTCTGGGACCTGCAAATTCTCATTTTTAGATTTGAAATAGAAAAACCTTCCCAGCGAATGCTTCCAGAACACCTCTGGAGCTGACAGTTCTCAAGCAGGGTCTGTTGGAGGTTTTCCTTTGTAGTTTGAGGTAGGAAGGAAAAAGCACCCAGGGAGAGAAAGCTCAGCTGCTCTCATTGTCCCCTCGGATGTCAGAAGTGCTTTGTTTTCCACAAGTGCTTATTATTCATGCAGTGTCTCAGCAGGCAGCTGGAACACAGCTCCAGCGTGGGGCTGCTCCTGGCGTGGGCTCTGCCATGGAGCTGTGCCATGGCTTTGCCTCTCCTGGGACATCCCAGAGAGCCAGCAGCGGTGCTTAGTGCCTGCCTTTGGCACCACTGCCAGGGCTGGCTGGGTCACCTCTTCCCCACGGTGTTCCTCTTTTGTCCCTCTCCATCCCAGGCCACCTCCTGGCAGATGTGGGGCTGGGTTTGCTGTCCTGAGGGTGCTCCCAGCAGCGATGCTCCCAAAGGAGGCACAGCAGCCTCCAGATGTGTCCAGGCAGCATCTTCACTGCCTGCCTTGGCCCCCCGTTGTGCCAGACCCCTGTTGTGCAGTTTGTCCACTTGGCTTTGCCATTTCCATCCCTGAATGGTTCTGAGGGCTCTGCTTCTGGGCTTTTATCACGTTTCTCTGTTCTCTCACCTCCCCTAGGCTGGAGGGTGTTGCTGAAAACTCTGGTGTGAAGCAGAAAGCAGATTCAGACTCCCAACCAGTTTCCAGCCATCTCAGACTGGTCTCTCACCATCTTGGCCTTGCTGCTGTGAATCAATGGCTCCATGAGCCATGGGGCTGATCTCAGAGGGCTGGGAGGAGGAGCGTGGCTGCTTCTGCACACATTGGCTCTGCTTCATTGAGAGTGCTCTGTGGAGTCAATCTCACCTTTCTTTGGGGTTTTGATGGCTGGCTGGAGCCCCCAGTGGTGTCCCCAGGAGGGACCACGTGCATCCCAGCAGTGCTGGATCCCACCTTGTCCCAGCAGAGTGGAGCAATGCCCAGCAATGACACGGGAGGGGCTGTCAGCCCCGGCAAATGAGAAACTGCCAATATTTGTACACGAAGGCCACGCTGAAATCCCTGTCCCAGTCCAGACATCAGAGGTGTCAGTTTTGATTTCCCAGACACAGAGAGAGCCCTTTCAGCCCCAGCCTGCTCAGACACTGCAGCTTTAATGTCCAAGCACCCAGCGTGTTTCCACTCCCCTCAAATGCATCAATCAGGTCTCGGTGAGGCTCTGAAAGAGCCAGTTTGTTAAACAAACACACTTAGTGTAAAAAGTTTATTCCAGTTAATTGGGACTTCATTGCAATGGAAACAAATTACCCAGCTGTCATCTGCCAAGGCAAACAGCAGCGGGGGAGCAGGGGTCCTGGCCAGGGGGAGACAAACAGTCATCTCAGGCAACCTTATTTATGGCCTTTTTATGTATTTCTGTATTTATTTGGACATTCCTGAGCTGGAGAGCTGGGCTATTGCCGAGCTGCATGCCCCACACTTGCACAGAGCAGGTTATCTGCTCTGGGGCTCCCGGGCAGGAGCTGGCCCTGGCCTGGGTGGCACTGCCATGGGGACCCCGGGCTGGGGTCTGTGTCCCTGGGCAGATCCCTCCAGGCATGTCCAGGGCCCTTGCTTCACAGCCAGAGAGGAGGTGTGGATGGGGATGTCAGGGCCAGCTGCTGGTCCCTGGAGGCTGGGGATGTGAGGGATGTGAGGGATATGAGGGATATGGGGGATGTGGGGGATGTGGGGGATGTGGGGGATGTGAGGGATGTGGGGGATGTGGGGGATATGAGGGATGTGAGGGATGTGAGGGATATGGGGGATGTGGGGGATATGAGGGATATGGGGGATGTGGGGGATATGAGGGATGTGGGGGATATGAGGGATGTGAGGGATGTGAGGGATATGGGGGATGTGGGGGATATGAGGGATATGGGGGATGTGGGGGATATGAGGGATGTGGGGGATATGAGGGATGTGGGGGATATGAGGGATATGGGGGATGTGAGGGATGTGAGGGATATGAGGGATATGGGGGATGTGAGGGATGTGAGGGATGTGGGGGACGTGGGGGATGTGAGGGATGTGGGGGATATGAGGGATATGGGGGATGTGGGGGATGTGGGGGATGTGAGGGATGTGAGGGATATGGGGGACGTGGGGGATATGAGGGATATGGGGGATGTGGGGGATATGAGGGATATGGGGGACGTGGGGGATGTGGGGGTCCCTGCAGGGAGCAGCAGGGCAGGGGAGCACCCAGGAGGGGCTGGTGGCCACTGGGAATTTTGCTCCTGTGCTTCCACAGTTCCTTGCCCAGTGCTAAACCTGTTACACCCTCGCAGGGGTGCACTGTGTCAGCATCGACCCCTCGGGTGAGTCCCCAGCCCCGCGCCTGTCCCGTTCCCTCCCAGCCCAGAGAAGGACTCTGTGGCAGGAGAGCTGGGAGCACTGCCTGGGGAGTCTCCCACTCATTCCCAGCTCGTCGGCTTTAACAAACACCCTGTCAACACCCTTTTCCCCTGCTGGAGTTTGTAAGGCAAAGGAGGGAGCGAGGAGCGGGGATGGGGAGGCAGGCAGGGAGCCGGGCAGGATGGGGCTGGGTCCCGCAGCCGGCGCGGAAGTGACAGATAAAGTGACAGATAAAGTGACAGATAAAGTGACAGATAAAGCCGTGGGATTAGCAGCGTGTATGGTGTCAGGAGAGCAGCGTCCCCTTTCCTGCAGCGCTCGTTACCCGAGCTGAGCCCTGCTGGGGGAGGCATGGGCAGCACATCGAATTTCCTCCTGTCCCTGCTCCCGGCTGGCCTGTCCTTGCCTCGTGTCCCTCCAGTTCTGCCCTTCTGATCCAGGGGGCTGTGCCAGGGCTGAGGTGGGCACAAGGATGGGTGCAGCCCCCATGGCACAGCTCTGCTCGGCTCTGGGCATGCCGTGGTGTGCAGATGGCAGCCTGGGACTGGGGATGGCACGAGCATGGGGGGCTCTCCCAATCCCCCCGGGATGCATCCTTCCCTCCTGGCCTTGGGGATGTGGAGGGCAGGAGCAGCTCTCTGCCCCCGTGCTGGGACCTTCCAGCAAGCTGGGAATTCTCTTGTGTGCCTGGTGAACAAACCCAGGGCTCCTCCACCCTGCTGACTTAGCACATCCAGGACCTTTCTTCTGGTCCTGTGAAGTCCTAAAATTCACATTTGAATTTCACATTGCAATTGAGTTGCCATCCAGAGCCCTTTGTCCACTTTCCAAGAGTGTTTTTGTTACTTTCCCGTTGTGGGATGGTGGTGACCTGCACTCTGAGGTTTCTGTCTGTGACAGCACATGTTCAGGGCCAGAAGGCCTGGATTGGGATATGCATCCTTGGAGGAGTCTGGGGTTGGGGGGAAATGTCAGACCCGAGCACGGATAGATACAGAGATGAATCCTAAGATCAGACTGATCTCACCAGAGGGATGTGGGAAAGATGGTGACCAGAACTGGAAAGAACACAAGATTTGGCTCCATTTCTGGAGCTTGGAATGGAGTGGAGGAGGGATTGGGCAGTTTGGCTGAAGCACCTTGGTTCCTTGGAGTTAGCTGGCCCATCTTGAGAGACAATCTGAAACCCCAATGGTAGGAAACAGCAGGGAAACAATGCCATGCTTCTGTGTATGGGGGCTGGTGTGTGCTGGAGGCAGAGGCAGCGATGCCCCCTCAGTCCCACATTCCTGTGCCCCCACTCTCTGCAGGATCTTTGGTGGGCAGAGCCAGAGCACAGGATGCCAGGCACCTCCGTCCTCCACCTGGCAACCCTCTATTATTAGGGATTTTAGCTTTCTGTTTCTAGATTGATTTGTTGGTGATGGTTATTTTTAGCTCCTCCAGTGCCTTGCAGATTCCTCGAGGGATTCTTTCTTTGCCTCTCCCTCCCACAGGTTTGTTTGTAATGGATCTGCCTTGACTTGAGCCACAAGCGAGAGGCTCCAGCGCCGGCGGGGGCTGTGCTGCCCTCTCAGGGAGCAGATCTCCCTCTGTGCTTGAGCTCAGCTTGATGTGTCCATGGGTGCTTCGCTACCCGCTACAGCCCCTGCTGTGGGTACTGTGCTGTCCCCACCCAAAATCACGGCCAGGGCACCCTGGGTGGCTCCTTGTCCCCTTCTCCTCTCAGCACTGCCTTCCCTGAGAGTTCTCTCTTTGCACTACCCATGGGGAGAAATTCAGATCAGCATCACTGCATGTGGAAACAAACCCCAGGCTCCTCCTGCAGCTCCACAGCCAGGCTGGATGGAAATTTTTCAGCATATTTTAAAGCACAAAATAATTCCAAACAAGTTGCGGGTGTATTTTGGACTCTGGCAGAGCTGTTGTTATCGCCTCGCTGGCTGTCCCAGACAAGGGCTCACTTTGAGTGCAGCCTTCTGCTGAGCAGGGGGGCAATGTTTGCATTCCTGATTTAGAGCTTCCATCCCAAGGGACTCCAGCCCCGTCTCCCACTGAGCCCAGCACAGCCAGGAGCCCAGAGCTCACCTGTCATCACCGGCTCCAGGGCTGCATTAATGTTCCCTCGAAAATGGGACTCTCGTTGGACTCAGCTGCTTCTGCTCAGCCTGGGCTGACGCTTGGTGGGGCCTGTGTGAAGGCACAGTTTGTGCTCTGTTTTTTCCAGGATTTTTGTTATTTTGTAGAGCGGAGTGAGTTGTGCTTGTTTTTAAATGCCTCAAGTATAGGTTGGTACTCAAAATAGGTTTGCTGTTTTTCCTCGGGAGAGGCAGCCCTGGGAGGTCTTACTCAGGTAGCTTTGGTGGTGGCATCTCCATCACATCCAGGGAAGTGTTTTTCTGGAGCACCGATCTCCACAGGCTGCTCATACCTGGGAGATGAGCACATGCTGAAGGGTTTCATTGGACTTGCTCCTGTTAAAGCAGTCCCTGCAGTGGCCGAGGAGATGAAGCCTGAAAACCACTCAAGTTTCCAAGCAAACCATTCAAGCAAACCTGAAAGCCACTTGCAAGGCCACAAACATCATGGTGTGGCAGCTCCTTTTCTCTGTGGATTAACCAGCTCCAAGGAGGTGTGAGGAGAAAGGACACCAGGGCCACTCGTCCCCAAGGAATGTGCTGAAAGAAAGGACAGAGATTTATGTCTGCATGGTGCTCTTGGTGGTTTGCAAAGTCCTGGTTCAGCTGTCACCTAACTGCTTTCCATCAGGATAGGGTGGTGGCTGGCTGATTTCATACCCCGAATTAGCACAGGGCCTCTGTGATGAGCCTAAAGCCAGACTCTGCTTTAATGGAATAACCTGGTGCTGTAGGAGAAAGTTCTTGAATGTGGACCCAGAATCTACAGTGAACTTTCTTCATTCTTGGCTGTTCTCCTTGGGGTTGAATGGCAGCATTTCTAGGGCTGAAGTTGTCATTGAGGTTTTCCTGATCTTTAATTTTATAACGTTCATTAGCACAGTTCCTGTCAAAGAACAGCACGTTCCTTCCCTGTGCTCGCTGTCTCCCTGGTTAATAACCCTTTGCTGCTTTGGCTCTTTTGGAAAAAGGTACAGGAGCTTTGGGAACGACTCCTGGTACAATAGCCAGACGTCAGCATTGTCAGTCACATCTGAGGAGCGGTGTTAATTCAAAGGGAAATGGCTGCAGAAGGCCCAGAGTACCTGTTGGGGGGCATTGAGCCAACCTGCCTCAAACCACAGCAGTGCCTGTGTGTTCCTCCAGCTGCTGAGAGGTGCTCTGAACCCAGATGGTTGCTTTTCCTTTCTGCAATGGCCCATAACACCAGGAGCTTCCTGCTCCTCTCTTCTCTCCCTGAGGTTCTGCTTTCAAGATGTCCATTCCTGAGGCTTGTGGTGCCATGAAAAGGCTCTGTCAGGGTCAGGCAGTGCAGGAGTAGACCTGCAGTGCAAGAGGCACATGCCATGCGTTGGCTGGGCTTGTCTGGGAGGTAGTCCTGGTTTCTGAGCATCTGCTCTGCTGCTGAAGGCTCCACCATCTTCTCTCTGTTCTTGGCCTTTTGTCTCTGCCCGGTCGGGCGTAGGATGGCCTTGGGACAGCCCGCGCTCCAAAGGACGAGTGCACTCTTCAGATTTTCGGTCTTCAATATTGTTTATTATTTTTTATCTACAAAGTCATCTCCCAGCCTGACAGAGGTCTGCCCAGCAAGACAGCCCTGGGCAGACCTCCCACTGAGCGGTCGTCTATTTTTATCCTAAAAACTACATATAAGATATTTACCTTTACCTTCCAATACCTTTTACCCTTATTAACAAGTGCAGATTTAATGTGAACCAATCCCTAAGTGCCAGCATCACCATCAAAGATGGGTGACAAGAAGAAGAGAGAAGAAGGACAAGACACACCCTAATTCCTCCATCTTGTCTCCTAAAAACCCCCTGTACCAAAATCCCAAAACCTGTATTTTCACCCTGTGAATAACTAATTCCTTCACCACTCATCCCCAAGTGATCCTCTTGTCCTCATACAGGTGGCACATCCCGTGCAGGGTCAAAATCCAACACCAGTGATGTTTGTTCTGGCAACATTCCAGGATTTCCGAGCCCCCCCCCCAGGGTTATCTCGGCAACTCTGGCCATCTGGAGTGATGTGCTGAGTTCCCACAATCTTCCTCAGCTGAGTTTTATCAGCTCTGAGGTACAGAACAAGGGCTCCAAACTGAGGTTTGAAGTGAGCAGGGACAACCATTGCAAGGCCACAGTGCCTTGGGAGAGGTGGAGCAGGTGCTGGCATTCACGCCATGGCCTCTGGATATCTCCTGGGGTTTGGGAGCCTCAGAGCAGGGAGCTGGCTGTGTCCACTGCGTGGTTTCAGTCAGTCTGGACTTAGTTTCAGGAGAAATCAGAATTGCTGTGTGAGTCTGACAGTCAAGGAGAAGGAAGCAAGAGGCACCAGCATGATGTCCTAAATCTTGGTAGGTCTCCAGCTTATGTGCCCTGGCCTTGACCATTTCAGGGTGCCCTTTCCACTGCCTGGAAGGCACAGCTGGCCCAGAAACATTCTAGTCACTCTTCTCCAGAGCAGAGGGCTCAGCGCTGCAAAGCCAAGGTGTCTGTCTGCAGAACCTCCAGAAACTCAGCTCTGGGCTGCAGTGTGGTGTGGACCTGCTGCCTCGCCACACCAGAGTGGTGCTGAGGAGTTGAAAGCCCAGCTCTGTGACAGCCTGGATGGAGTGGCAGTGAGGTGAGAAGAGTGCTGTGTCCTGGGGACCTGCCTTGTGTGGTGTTCCCACCCCATGGGCAGTGTTTGGTGAGCACCAATGTGTGGTTTTGGCACCAATGTGCAAGATACTCTGCTCTGGAGCAGGATGATGCTGCAGCTGGAGAACATCCATGGAATAGCATCCATGCTGGTATTGCCTGTGTGAATGCTCCACCTCTTCTTTGTTCTTCAGGACTACAGGTCTTCCCCAAGGACAAACTCTGCTGTGGTTTATCTTTGCTTTCCAAGTGTCAGAAAGCCCTTCTGAGGCCTTCAGGCTGACAGCAGCCAGCAGAGCACACCAGGCTGGGGCTGGCTGTGGCAGCTGGTGCCAGGGCTGATGCTGTGGGTTTGTCCCCGTGGTTCCTGTGGTGGTGCCTTGGTGGGGAGATGTTTTCTCGTCACACGGGGCCTTGCGCAGCCACGGGGCAGTGAAGGCCAAACCCACGATGCAAAGCAGGTTGTGGGAAGGTCACTTGCCTGGCTCATGTCTCCAGCGCTGGCTTCACCCAGGCTGTGGGTGGTCTTTGCTGCAGCATTCCTCAGCTGGAAATGAAAGTATCTCCCGCATCACTCCATGCTCAGTCCAGGATGAGGCACAGCCTCTCACATCTCTGTCCCCCACCACTGCCCCTGCACCCCGGGGCATTTCAGGTGTGACAATTGTGCTGATGGGCAGTGCCTCACCCTGAGGGCGTCACTCACATGCTGCTGGCTCTCCTGCTGGGAGGTGACTCCTGCATGCAGGGTGTCTGTGTGGGAATAAAGTGCCTTTCAGCAGCCTGGCTGGCACAGCTGTTCTTCATGGGCTCAGAGGAAATGGGCCTGGAGGTGATTTAATGCTGTTGGTGCAGTGTGAACAGCTGCCTTCTGAGGAGTTTAGCTCTCCAGAGGTGTTCAAACAGCAAAGATCTTGCAGCCTTTGGAAATAGGGGTATAATAAGAGTTTATGGAGAAACTGAGGCACAGAGGTTTTAGTTCACAGGCGAGGCCGTGCTCCAGCCAGGCTCTCAGCCCTGGAAATGGCTTTGGCCTGTCCGTCTTGGCCTCTGCTGCAGTGCATTCCTCTTCCCAGTCATCAATACCTGGGTTTTGGGTTCCCTTCTCTGGGCGCCTCTCACTCTCCCTCGCTGTGGGGTGGAGTCCCTCGTGCCTCAGCCTCCAAGGAGCTCTCCTCTCACTTGGCTGCAGAAATGGGCTCAACATCCCAGAAATTCAGGCTTTCGTGCGGGAGCCAATAGTCACACAACCTCCATCCAGAAACCATCATTATTGGCTGCTTGCTTTTTCTTGGTTTCTTTGAACTACAGCTCCCAGGATGCCTGAAGATATGCAGACATCCCGAAGACAGTGGTTTCCCATAAACTTTTGGGGTTTCATGCTTTGCAAGCAGGAATGTTTTTATTGCGTCGCAAATCCCTTCAAGTCCCTCAAACCTCCATGGCAGCCGCGGGGGCCGGAGCCGGCTGCGCGGGAGGCACGCCAAGGGCTTTTCTCTCCTGCATTTTTCCCCTTCTTGCAAGAGGGACCTTTGTAAGTCCCTGTCGTGCCTTTTCAAGGGAGGTTTTGGATTGGGAGGAGGTTTGAAGAAGCCATGGTTTGCCTGTAGGGATGTGTTTCCCATTCTCCTGGTCCCCATTATTTCAAGGGCTGCTAAGCAGCCTCCTGCATCCCCATGAGTCTTGAAGTGCCTTGGGCAAGGTGGGGAGGGATTTTCACTGAACTGGGAAGAACTGGGACGCAGAGAAAAGAAAAAGTGGCAGGTTCCTGCAGCCGTGCAATGAGCCCAGGAGACTGGGGTTTAATTCTGACATGCTTACAAATCCTGAGGAAAAACCAGAGAGGGACGTTTTGGTTTGGCATGGACAGATGTGGTTGGAACTGCGGCCTGCAGGGTCTGCACCCCCAGCCAGATCCACCCAGGTGACAGGGCACAAGTTCCACAGGTGCCCCTGCAGCTCTTCATCTTCCTGCAGCCCATCCTGGGACCAGGAGGTGCTGGCAATGGAGTGGGCTCTGTGGTGTGGGCCCAGCTGTCCCTAATAATCACTTACTCTCTGCAGGAGAAGAACCGCAGAGGGCAGAACAGGGCTAAGAAGAACCGCAGAGGGTAACACAGTGGCATTTTATGGTTGCCTTCTTCTGACCATTAAAGTACTTGAGTGAGTTTTTCCTGTTTGGTGTTGGTGAGCACCAGTGTTACATCGCATAATCAGACGTGTGGTATTTTGCCATTCTCCTTTTTCCCTTTGGTTGCCCAGGATCCTCCATAGACTGGGATTTAATAGGTCTTAACTTCTTTGATAGGTCTTTACCAGTTTGAGGAACTTTGTGAGTGAAACAGAGAGGTATTGGGTGCCCTTGGGGGTCACCAGAACCTCCAGCTATGCAGCTGTGCAGAGGCAGCAGAGCCATGGGTCAGGCTGTGTGTGCTGTGGGACTGAGGAGTGGTTGGAGTTGGAAGGCATCTATGGAGATCACCTTGTCCAAGCCCTGCTAAAGCACAGTGTCACCTACAGCAGGTTACACAGGATTGTGCCCAGGTGTTTTTTTTATCATATTTGGGGAAGGGGACTCCCCCGCCCCTCTTGGCAGCCTCTTGCAGTGCTGTGCTCCATCACCCAAAAAGACATGTCCTGGCCCTGCTTTGTACCGTCCCTGAGCACTGAGGCCAGTGGGATGCTGAGGGGTTCATTTATGAGCAGCTGCCCGGTGCCTCTGTGGTCTAGGCTTGTTCTCTGTCACCCTTGTCCCATGCTTCTCCTCCCTGCAGCCCCTGCAGGCACCCTTGGGCACACGAGCATGGATGGTGTTCCCGGCACAGCCGGCTCCTGTCCCCGCTGGTGCCGCTGCTGCGCTCCGGGACAGCCGGGGCTGATCCATGGAGGCTGGGCCGGCTGGCCCTCAGCACATCCCGGCTGGCCCTCAGCACATCCCCCTGGCCCTACCACATCCCCCTGGCCCTCACCGCATCCCCCTGGCCCTCAGCACATCCCCGCTGCCCCTCAGCACATCCCCCTGGCCCTCAGCACATCCCCGCTGCCCCTCAGCACATCCCCCTGACCCTCAGCACATCCCCCTGACCCTCAGCACATCCCCCTGACCCTCAGCACATCCCCGCTGCCCCTCAGCACATCCCCCTGACCCTCAGCACATCCCTCTGCCCCTCAGCACATCCCCCTGACCCTCAGCACATCCCTCTGCCCCTCAGCACATCCCGGCTGCCCCTCAGCACATCCCCCTGACCCTCAGCACATCCCCCTGGCCCTCAGCACATCCCTGCTGGCCCTCACCGCATCCCCCTGGCCCTCAGCACATCCCCCTGGCCCTCAGCACATCCCTGCTGGCCCTCACCGCATCCCCCTGGCCCTCAGCACATCCCCCTGGCCCTCAGCACATCCCCACTGGCCCTCAGCAATCCCTCTGCCCCTCAGCACATCCCGGCTGCCCCTCAGCACATCCCCGCTGCCCCTCAGCACATCCCGGCTGCCCCTCAGCACATCCCCGCTGCCCCTCAGCACATCCCCGCTGCCCCTCAGCACATCCCCCTGACCCTCAGCACATCCCCCTGGCCCTCAGCACATCCCCCTGGCCTCAGCACATCCCGGCTGGCCCTCAGCACATCCCCGCTGGCCCTCAGTGCATCCCCCTGGCCCTCAGCACATCCCCGCTGGCCCTCAGCACATCCCCGCTGGCCCTCAGCACATCCCCCTGGCCTCAGCACATCCCCGCTGCCCCTCAGCACATCCCCGCTGGCCCTCAGCACATCCCGGCTGCCCCTCAGCACATCCCCATGGCCCTCAGCACATCCCGGCTGCCCCTCAGCACATCCCCCTGGCCCTCAGCACATCCCCCTGGCCCTCAGCACATCCCCGCAGCCGCTGCTGGCCGGGCCCGGCTCCCGGCAGCCCACAATAACAAAGCTTTTCCATTCCTGAGCGCCGTGGGACGCGCGGCCATGGAAAACAAGAGGCGGCTCCAGCGCCAGGGCTGCGCTCAGACTAAACAATGGCGCAGCCCCGGGCTGTCCCCGCGCAGGGAGGGCAGGCTGCGGGCACGGGCTGGGCTCGGCTCGGCACAGCTCGGCTGGGCACGGCGGGGCTGGGCACGGCTAGGCACGGCACAGCTCGGCTGGGCACGGCAGGGCTGGGCACGGCGAGGCACGGCACAGCACAGTATGGCACGGCTCAGCTCGGCTGGGCACGGCGGGGCTGGGCACGGCTTGGCTCGGCACAGCATGGCACGGCTTGGCACGGCTGGGCACGGCTCAGCTTGGCAGGGCTGCCAGCACGGCGTGCTGCTGCCTCTCCATGTGTGGGCTCAGCTGGCAGGAATGGAGAGGGGTGAAGGTCCCAAGAGGACTGAACCCCTCAGGAACCTCCTCACCCATCCTTGCTGAGGGAACATGAACAAAAACATTCGTTGGATTTCGTCCTTTTCTTTGTTTTCCCTGCTATCTTTTTAATTAGGATAAAAGCTGTAATTGGTAGTAGGGGAATTCTGAAAACCTGGCTCCTGGCAAGACAGGAGCAAGTCTGCACGTTCCTCTGACTTGGCACATGGACAATCCATCAGGCTCACACAGCCTGCTTGGAAGAGCCCGAGTGCTCCGTCCTGCTGCTCAGGAAGGAGTGATAGATATCTTCATTAAAAACAATCTCAGAGGGAAATGATAGAATTCTTAAAAACAAGCAAAGTGATGGGAATTGTGCCCAAGGAAAGGAATTTTTGACCATGTTATTTTGTAGGTTTTATTTATTTGTTGTCTGTATATGGATGGATTTTGGGGTTTAAAGTAGACTGTTAATTTTGAGAGTGAAGCACACTGGTATGTGCCAGTCATGAAATGGTCCTTGTCAATGATCTGGTTCATGGTTGGGGGTCAGAAAAGGATCTTTGTTATGTACAATCATAGGATCATGGAATGGTTTGCATTGGAAAGGACCCTAAAGCCCATCCAGTTCCCCACTCTGCCATGGGCAGGGACACCTCCCACTGTCCCAGCTTGCTCCAAGCCACGTTCAACCTGGCCTTGGGCACTGCCAGGGATCCACGGGCGGCCCCAGCTGCTCTGGGCACCCTGTGCCAGGGCCTGCCCACCTTCACAATTCCTTCCCAATATCCCATCCAGCCCTGCCCTCTGGCAGTGGGAGCCATTCCCTGTGTCCTATCCCTCCGTCCCTTGTCCCCAGCCCCTCTCCAGCTCTCCTGGAGCCCCTTTAAGCCCTGGAGGGGGCTCTGAGCTCTCCCTGGAGCTGTCTTTTCTTGGGACTGAACACCCCAGCCTGGCTCAGAGCAGAGGGGCTCCAGCCCTTGGGGCATCTCTGTGACTTCCTCTGGGTTCACTGCAGCAGCTCCAGGCTGGGGCAGCTCTGCAGGTGGGGTCTCAGCTGAGGGGACAGAATCCCCCTGCCCTGCTGCCCAGCCCAGGGGGGCTCTGAGTGCCCATGGCCGGGGCAGGTCCAGCTCTCAGCCAGCAGCACCCCCAAACCCTTCTCTAGTTTTCAGCTGTTTTACAGCACCACATGGCAACAACAGGATCTGAATGTGACAATGGCACAGGTATACAGATCCCAGCCTAAATATTGCTTGGAATCTGGAGAGAGAGGAAACTTCCTGACTGTCTTACATAGTCTCCAGGATCCCCCTCTTGCAAGGCCCTGTAGCCCCTTTTCAGACCACATCCCTGCTCGTGGGCTCTCAGCAGCACATCCTGCTGCCTCCTTGCTGTGCCCCTTTGGGATGGCTCCTGCGGGGTGGGTTTCCAGCTGGAAGGGTGGGCTCAGGGGGGAGATGATACTGATGCAGGGCCAGTCTCCCCAGTGGCACAGGCTGGCTGGGGTGCAGGATGACTCACCAGGCTGTGGCACATGTGCCCAGCATCTCTGTCACAGCACAGATGTTGGTCAGAGAGGGGACAGTTGTTATTGTCAAAATGCAAATGAGTAAAATTATTGTTTTGAGAGACAATTTTTAGGGGAAGGACATGCAAATTTACCTTCCATTCTGATTGTGCATTAGTATTAAAATGCAATGTTTGAAAGCCAAAACAAAGGAACATTTTAATTTGGGACTCATCAGATGGTTCCTTCTGCTGGGATTAGCATCATATACTTTGCATCAAATGCTCTAAGTTTGAAAAAACTCTGGTTTTCAAAGAAAACAAAAAGATGTTCTTAAAATGCCAGCCATTTCCAGGGATTCTGGCTGCTGTCAGCCGTCCTTAAGTGACTGGTCTGGTGCTGAACACTGAACAGGGCTGGTGGGAATAGGCTTTGGGGTTCAAATAGGATGTGTGGTTGGGCTCCCTCCTGGATGCTGCTTCAATTTGGCTTCTAAATAGCTTAGAAAAGTTTGGATGTTAAGGAAAATTTCTTCACTGGAAGAAATGGAAGGGTGCTTTTGCATTGGAAGGGTGCTCAGGCATTGGAAGTGGCTGCCCCAGGGCAGGGGTGGCATCACCATCCCCAGAAGGATTTAAAAGTTGTGTGGATGTGTCACCTGGGGGTATGTCTCAGTGATTGCCTTGGCGGTTCTGGGGTATGGTCAGACTGGATGATCTGAGAGGACTTTCCCACGTTAACAATTCCATGACAAGCTGGGCCAGGGTTTGCTCTGAGGCACAGGACCCCGGGTCTGGTGGGACCCTGAGCTCCCCTGGAGGGTGAGGACAGCCCTCAGCAGCAGGGGAAGGAGCGGCTGTGGGGGCAGGAGCTGCTCACAGGTGGCTGATGGAGGCTGTGCTGAAGGGATGGCTTGTGTTTCTCTCCTTGGCTTTCCATATAAAGCCCCTCCAAATAAAACCTGCCTGTCTGCAGCGCTCGGAAGCAGCTGTGCTGCTTATTTAACACACTGTGAGGTATCTCCGTCCTGCTCCCCCTGCTTCCCTTCTCCTTCTTCCTTGGAATACCGACCTGCCTCATGTTGCAGACCAGAAATAGAGACTGGCCACTGACTTGCTAATTGTAATGCAGCCTGATAATGCCAGTTATAATTAGATCAAGGTATCCAAGTCCTTTTGCTGGCAGACGTTTCTGTGACCCTGTTATCACACTTTAAATAGAGGATCCCATCTGCTCTGCCCAGCTTCTGGCTGCAGAGCCAGGACCTGCAGAGCCCAGCTTGGTCCTTTCTAGGGAACCCAGCCCAGCATCAGTCCGGGTGCCTGCATCTGCTTGGCTTGTGAAGAGTCAGGCTTGGCACAGCAGTGCTCACTGACAGGCTTTAAGCACTGATTATGGCCCCCAATATCTGGCAAATGTCAGTGACCACTGAGACTTTTGTTGTTATAAAATCCCTTCCCCAACTCCCCGGTGACCATGGCTGTGTTGGGCCAGTGAAAGGGGCTGCCCTGGGCTGTGGTTTTCAGGGGCTTGCACTCTGACCCATCTTTTCTTTACTGTTTTAGGGTAATCAGAACAATGGCTCATGTTGAGGTGAGCTGTGGTAGGGGGAGGAATGGTTTGGGGTCTCAGGATCAACTTGTCTAGAGCTGCAGCCTCATATCCCAGGGCTGTCAGACATCTCTCCTTGTTCCCTTCTGATGAGCCCTCTACATTCTTTCCTTACCCTCTCATGCAAGTCCTGTCACTCTTTCCCCATCTGCAGTACCCCCGGGGTCCCTCTCCCTGGCCTTGGGAAGCCTCAGGCTGCTGCTGCCCAGCTGTGCTGCCCTTGAGCACCCTCCCTGCTGGACCAGAACAGGCATCCCCAGCTCCGTCCCACCACACAGGGTGCTTTGGGTGTGCAGCTGTGTCCTCAGCAGTGGGTGAGCCAGGCCCTCACACAGCTCAGCCCCTCAGCACTGCATGAACCTTCTCTGCAGCTCCTTCTCTGCAGCACCACCCAACCTGCTCATCACATCCCCAGCCCTCTGGGACAGCTCATGGAGAAGTTTGGTTGAGTGGATGTGCCCGAATTCATCACTTGCTCTCAGTATGGCTGCCCACAGTTGCTCTGACATTCTGTCTGATCTGCCCTGAGCTTGTCAGGGAGGGAACTGAGACCCCCTTGAACACCAGTGTGCCCTGGGGGAGCAGAGGTTTCCTAATGTCATATCCTGCAGGCAGGCCTGGGGCTGTCACAGCAGCAGAGCTCACCAGCTAATCATGGCTGAGTCAGCCTGAGAAGTGGGACACTGAAATCCCAAAGGAAAACCAGAGACTTGGAGGAACTGGCTAAGCCAATGCTCCATCCTTTGGGTAGGAGCCAAACCTCCAGAGATGCTCTGCTGCTTTGCTAGCCCAGCTGAGCTCCATGCTGTTCCATGGGGAAGGCACCTCACTGCTGTGTTCTGGTGGACATCATCCTAGATTCCCATTTCACAGAATCCTAGAAATCTTGGAATGGTTTGGGTTGGAAGTGGCCTTCATGATAATCTTGTTCCACTCCTGTACTGTGGGCAGGGATACCTCCCACTGTCCCAGCTTGCTCCAAGCCCCATCCAGCCTGGCCTTGGATGCTTTCAAGGATCCAGGGGCAGCCACAGCTTCTCTGGGCACCCTGTGCCAGGGTCTCACCACACTATAAGCAAATAATTTCTTCCAAACATCTAATCTAAATCTCCCCTCTTTTACTTTAAAATTGTTTCTCCTTGTCCTATCACTATAAAAAGTACCCAAGTAAAAGGGCATGCTGCCTGTTTTTCAGTCCTGGGCAGTACCTGGGGAGTGGGGGCTGAGTGGGGTGCAGCAGAAGTGCAGTGTGCCATACACACAAAGGAGTTCATCAGCACAAGCTCTGGGTGGGTGACCCTGGCAGGCAGCACTGGTCACGTGCAATCATCATCTGTCCCCAAGCTGAGGAAACACATGGGGGTCCTCAGGCAGGATCCTCAGCACTTCCCAGCTCACCTGGAGCTAAGGTTTGGGCTTGGGGAGTCCCTGTGGGCAGCATCCTGTGTCAGTCCCCAAAACAGTGATGGAAGAGTTCAGTTTGTGGTTTGTGTGCCCCAGTCATGGGCACTGCTCATGGTTTGGGAGATTGAGGAGGAGGAATGTCAGCAGAGTGGAATATGTGTCTGTCTGCAGCTCAGCAGACTGCCTGCCTGGTCACCCATGAGTCCCTGAAGGTTGGACACCAGTGGCCCAAAGTGCTTTCCCTCTGCTGAGGGCAGGGGCAGAGCAGCCTGGCAGCATGGGGGTTCTTGGGGCTTCCTCCTCCAAAGCTCACCTGGGGACCCCAGAGATTTTGGTGAGACTCAGAGCAGTTTTCACCATTCCTGCTTCTGCTTTCTGCCCTTCTCAATGGGAACAGGTAGTGAGGCAGGGCCATGCAGTGTTTGGTGACCTTGCATTGCATCAGGGGTGTCACAGCAAACCCAAAGCAAGTGGAGGTGAGGCATCGCTGCCTTCTGCCTGTAGTTCCTCCACAGCTGAGCCTGGTGCTCCTCACCTGAGCCTGATCCCGCTCACCTGAGCCTGGTTCCCCTTGGCTGGGCCCTGTGTCCCTCGTCCCAGCCCGGTACCCCCATCTGAGCCCGCACAGGCTCCTGGTTATGTAAAGCCACAGCAGGCACAACCAGGAGATTCTTCAGTGTCGGAATCTGAGTCACATGGGGCTGTTTTATTTCCCCCTCTGCTAATCTCGTTTCTATAGAAACAAGATTGGGAGGAAAAAAAAATAAAAGAAAAAAAGAGCCAAGCACAGAGCAAACGAGAAACCTGAGGTGATGGGTGAGGGAAGCGGAGGTGGCAGCTGAGGAGGTCAGGCGCCGCAGATGGGAGCAGGGACCCCGCTCAGGATGGGAGTGTGCACAGAGGGGACGGGGACTCTCCCAAAGAGACGCCCCGGGATGAGCTGCTGCTCTGGCAGTGGGTGAGCCGAGCACCAAGAGCAAAGGGAGCAGAGGCTGTGCAGGTGAGTGAGCATCGCTGGCGCGGCTCACGGGCATCTGTCACTGTCCCTGTCCCTGCAGGGCACAGCTGGGCATGGCTCGCTGGCTCCTGGCCCTGGCTGCAGCTTTGGAGGCACTCTCGTGCCCGGGACCGTGGTCAGTGGGAAGGGTGCCACCGGCAGCGGGGCTCGCCAGAGCGCTGTGCGCAGCCAGCACTGACTGTGCGCTCGTGGCCGCGAGGGCTTCCAAACCCTCTCTCTCCCAACAGACTGCTCCTTGCTTGGGAAGACCCTTTCCAGCTTTGGTTATTTTCCTTCTATTTGATCCTGACTGTACCTGTGCAAATAAGCTGCTGACAGCAGCCGAGCCCCGCCGTCAGGGAGTGCAGGGCTCTGTGCCCCCAGCACTGCTCACCCCGGGCACAGCCGCCCTCCCCAGCCCGGCTGCAGCCAGGATCTGCTGGGGGTGAGCCCAGCTCAAAGCTCTTGGTGCAGGGGCTGCTCCCCAGGGATGAGGACCAGCTGAAACGCTGCTTGTTTGCCTGGGCTGCCTGTGGCTCGTCCCAGGACTGTTGCCTGTGCTGGTGGAAGAGGCTGGGAGCTGCCTGCCCACATCTGGGTTAGTTCAGAGCCACAGGCACGTGCTGGCTCCCGAGTCTCAGGATAAGGAGTGTGCATGCAACAAGTGGGAGGTTTTCCTGCCTGGATGTGCTATCTTGTGGGATGGATGGCTGGTACTCATGTGGTGTTGAGGCTTTGGCTGGGTGGGTTGGTGGGGCAGAGGTGTTGCTGGTGCTGGTCATCCTGTGCTGGTCATACTGTGCCTGGGACCAGCTCTCTCGTGACCTCGGCCGTCCCTCACCCGTGGCTTGGTGCAGTTGTGCCTGCATGGCCCCTGGTGTCCCTGCATGGCCCCTGGTGTCCCTGCCTGAACGGCCCCTGGTGTCCCTGCCTGCACGGCCCCTGGTGTCCCTGCCTGCACAGCCGTGGCAGAGTGCTGCAGGTGCCAGCTGAGGCACCTGGGCTCCTGCGGGCACATGTTCACCCCGGCAGCTGCAAACTGCCAAAAGGCTCTAGTGGATCGCCACAGGGGAGAGAGGGAGGGATGCGGAGCCCAGGGATCAGGATCGTGCTTGCCATCACTTCCCAGCTGTGGTGAGGGGAATGCGGTGGTGACTGCGAGCCCCGGCCGGATCCACGCCTGTGTGTGGCGGGTGAAGCTGGAGGATGGAGCCGGTGCCTGTGTATTTCTGTACTGAGCTTTGGGCAATGTCACTGCTCATCCGCCTGCCCGGCCAGCGAGGGGGCGGAGGACGCTGCTTCAGCCCCTTGTCCTCATCCCAGGGCAGCTGAGGGATTTGTGCGCTGGGTGCCGGGGCCGGGGCCGGCTCAGCGAGCTGCTGGAGGCACAGGCAGGATGGGGACAGGCTGCCAGCCCTCCGTGTCCGTGCCCTGCCCGCCTTCCCCAGTGCCTCGGCAGGCTGGGGGCTTTGGCAGTCACTCCTGTGGGGTTGGACTTCCAGGAAACGCGTGGGGTGAAGGGATGGATATGGGCTGTGTCACACACTGGGAGCTGTGCCCTGGGCTTAGCTGCACCCTTCCCCGTGGCCAGGCTGGCATGCAGGTGCTGCTCTGGGTACTCTGCTCATGCTGCTGGGACTCTCCCAGGCTCTCAGCACACCCCAGGCTGGGGACAGCACTGTCCCTCTGCCTCTGCCTGTCCCTGCCTGCTCTGTTCAGGGTGCTGGGTGCCATGGCTGGTGCCAGGAGGGAGTTTGCCATGCCAGACCCTGCCCCTCCCTGTGCCTGAAGCAGTGGGCTTAGGGGGCAATGTCACCCCAGGCTGTGCAGTGGCTGTCCTGCTGTTCTGGGAACGCCAGCTCTCTGCTGTCCAGAGCTTTGGAGAGAAGGGCCGAGGACGGATATTGCTGCAAGAGCCTTCAGCCCTGATAATTATTTCTGGAAAAAGATGCCGTGTTCTGACTTAAATGCTGACATGGGACTCTGAACACGTGTAATCTGGCTGACAGATGGCAAAGTCATAGAGGTGTGATTTATGATACAGCACAGTAGCTGAACAACCTTCTCTGGTTGTCAGGAGACAATTCTTCCCGGTGCTGCAGTTGATGTTCCAATTGATGGCTTTTCCCACGTGTCCCCTGGGTGTGTGGGGACTGCCTTGGCAGGTGCCAGCTGTGCCCAGTGTGCCAGCCCTGAGTGCCAGCCCTGCTGCTCCAGTGCTGAGCTGCTGCAGAGGTGCTGCCTCTGAGGCAGGCTGGGCAGGTGAGCCCGGCTGGACCTGGGGCAGTGCTGTGCAGGGGCAGGGCTGCCCTTGTGCCCATCCTGTGGCTGCCCTGAAGCTGGCTCAGGATGACAGTGGCACCTGGGGCTGCCTGTTCCCCAGAGCAGCCCTTGTGGGGCTGAGTGTGTGGTCCTGATAGGGGAGGGCACCCAAATCTTGCCCATCATATAAGCACAAGGGGAAGGATGCTGACAGCCACAGGCAGTCTGTCTCACCTGTGTGCCCTCTCCGTGCCTCAGTTTCCCTGCTTCTGCCTTAACATCCCTAATGCTGATCCTTCTTAAGGGACACGGACATCTATGAATGTTTGGAAAGCACTTGGGCAGTAACACTGTGGTCTCACAGCATCCCCCTCCCTGTGTTGGGGGCTCACCCCCACTGCCCCCACACAGTACCAGAGCTGTGGGAGCCCCCAGCCCTGGCCACAGCATCCTGGGAGCCCCCAGCCCTGGCCACAGCATCCTGGGAGCATCCCAGCCCTGGGCACACCATCCTGGGAGCATCCCAGCCCTGGGCACACCATCCTGGGAGCCCCCAGCCCTGGGCACACCATCCTGGGAGCCCCCAGCCCTGGGCACAGCATCCTGGGAGCATCCCAGCCCTGGGCACACCATCCTGGGAGCATCCCAGCCCTGGGCACACCATCCTGGGAGCATCCCAGGGCACAGCATCCTGGGAGCATCCCAGCCCTGGGCACACCATCCTGGGAGCCCCCAGCCCTGGGCACACCATCCTGGGAGCATCCCTGGGCACAGCATCCTGGGAGCATCCCAGCCCTGGGCACACCATCCTGGGAGCATCCCAGCCCTGGGCACACCATCCTGGGAGCATCCCAGCCCTGGGCACAGCATCCTGGGAGCATCCCAGCCCTGGGCACAGCATCCTGGGAGCATCCCAGCCCTGGGCACACCATCCTGGGAGCCCCCAGCCCTGGGCACAGCATCCTGGGAGCATCCCTGGGCACACCATCCTGGGAGCCCCCAGCCCTGGGCACAGCATCCTGGGAGCCCCCAGCCCTGGGCACAGCATCCTGGGAGCCCCCAGCCCCGGGCACAGCATCCTGGGAGCCCCCAGCCCTGGGCACAGCATCCTGGGAGCCCCCAGCCCCGGGCACAGCATCCTGGGAGCCCCCAGTCCTGGGCACAGCATCCTGGGAGCATCCCGGCCCTGGGCACAGCATCCTGGGAGCATCCCGGCCCTGGGCACAGCATCCTGGGAGCCCCCAGCCCTGGGCACACCATCCTGGGAGCACTCTGACGCCAGGGGACAGGGGCAGCTCAGCACAGGGGCTGGGAGCTGCCCCCAGCAGGGCCCTGGCAGAGCAGGTATGATTCATTCCCTTCTGCAGCACGGTTTATGTAAAGCAGCTCTGTATCAATTGCCAGATGATCTGTAATGTGCTCCTGGCTTCTAATTAGTGATGCTTCTGCTGGAGCTCTTGGGTCTGGCGGAGGTGAGGGAGGCTGGTTCATGGCTGGAGGAGTTGCTGGCAGCTCTCAGAGGAGGTGTTGGGCTGTCAGAGCTGTCCCAGCCATTCCTGTACCTGGCCTGTAGCAGCTGGAGGTGGTGGCCAGCAGGTCTGGGGGTGCAGTCAGCACCCCAAGGTTCTTGGTCAGCTTCTGACCCACACATGGACTGGCTTGTCTGTCCTGCCTCAGGCAGATCTGGGTACCCCCTGCTCTGGGCTGGAGAGCATCTATGGCCTGTGTCCCTGTGCCTTCCCTCGATGCCATGACTGGGGACTCACAGCAAGGCCTCATGTTCCTGAGCACCCTGGTGGCTTCTCCAGCCCCACCAGCCCACCCTGCCCCCAGGACTGACCATCCTTCATCCTTAACCCTGATGACATGGGGCACGTGGCCCTGTTTCCGCCCACCAACTCTTCTTTGGTTTTATCCAATCTGAAGGATGCAGTGGCGGCTCCTGCCGTGCTTGGGCAGGTGGGTAGATCCAGGTAAAGCCCCTGGGTGTGTGATTGTCCCTGTGGTGGCCGTTGCCAGAGCCCTGTAGCAGCCTCACAGAGGCCCTTGTGGCAGGGGCTGCATTCCTGCATCTGTGCAGGGCAGCGAGCCTTTCCCAGCCCCTCTCCCTGCAGGGTGGGAGCGTGGCTGGAATCCTGCAGGGAGAGTGCTGGAGGTGGGCTCAGCACAGCACGCAGGGCAGGATTCTGCAGGCAGGCCCCACATAAACACCCTGATCCCTGCAGGCTGGCAGGAGCTCCTCTGGGCAGGTGGGAAGGGTCAGGAGCAGCCAAATGCCACTGGGGAGGTGCTGTAGGGAGCCAGCAGCCCCTGCTCCCGCTGCCAGCCCCATTGCTGGGCCAGCCCTGCTCATCCTGGTGTCCACACCGTGCCTGGGGCTGCTGCAGAGCCTTGGCTGGCTGTGCCCACTTCTCACCCCTCCCCAAATGGGATCTGCTCCATCCCAGTGAGCTCTGACACCAGATGAAAGGGGAGTGAGGAGGTGGGGATGGGGCTGGTGCCTGGCTCTGCTCTGTGGGCACCAGGATCACTCCTCTTCATCCTCTTCCTCCGGCTGTGAGTGGGGGAAGTTAGGGTTTGGGTTTCTTGTTGGGTTTCTTTTAAGGCAAACCCCATCCTTTACATCAAAGTAGGATTTTTTCTCAAGAATGTAAAGAATTGCCCTGGAAGGTCTGAACAGCTCTTTGCTGGCAGGGACTGGAGAGACAAGAGCCCTCTCCAGAAAGCTGTCTCCACACCATCCCCAGCAACAGCAATTCATAAGCTGAAAAATAAATCAATAACCAGTTAATGAATTGAAGATGTCTGTGTTTAAAATGTATCAGGGAAAAAACTGTTAGCTGGTCGGGGCTGGCCTAATTACTGTGAGGAAAGGCAGGGAGCTCTCAGTTCTGAGAAACAGCTTCTCTTTTTCTTTGGAGGTATTTGGAGAGGAGAGGAGAGGAGAGGAGAGGAGAGGAGAGGAGAGGAGAGGAGAGGAGAGGAGAGGAGAGGAGAGGAGAGGAGAGGAGAGGAGAGGAGAGGAGAGGAGAGGAGAGGAGAGGAGAGGAGAGGAGAGGAGAGGAGAGGAGAGGAGAGGAGAGGAGAGGAGAGGAGAGGAGAGGAGAGAGGATTTGCTTTAGTAATGTGTGTAGGTTCAAAGTTCCCCCCAGCCCTGTCCTTCATCCCCTGGCACCTCTGTCAAATCCCTCCTGTCCCTTCCATGCCCGGCCCGGGCTGGCTGAGCGGTGGGAGCAGGTTGTGCTGGCACACGGATGGACGGGAGGCAGTGCCTGTGTCAGTGTGTGTGGCAGGGCTGGCACTCAGCCCCGTGCCTGGTCGTGTGCCCCAGTCTGGTGTCCCAGCTCCCTGGGCTTGTCCTGCCTTGCTCTGGGCTGGCAGCAGGGACAGGCTGTGCCCCGTGCCCAGCCTGGGCTCCGGGGGTGCCACCATTGGCACGGGGGCTCTGGGGGTGCCACCCTCAGCACAGGGGCTCTGGGGGTGCCACCCTCGGCATGGGGGGCTCTGGGGGTGCCACTCTTGGCACGGGGGCTCTGGGGCTCTGTGTGCCAGGGGGAGGCAGAGGGCTGAGGGTTTCTGTGGGGCAGGTGCCTTCCCAGCCTGTCTCAGCCTGTGAGCCCTGTGCCATGGGCTTGGACACAGGGCAGATGTGCCCTGGGCCAGCAGCTCTCCCTGCACAGGGCTGGCATGGGCTGGGATGTGCAGCAGCTCCAGAGCCTGTGGATGTGCCTTTCCCAGGTGCCAGGGGCTGGCAGTGCCGCCCACCTGCGGGGAAGGGGCTTTGTCAGCACAGACAGGTCCTGCAGTTGAATCCATTTGCTCCCACACGTTTCTGTTTCTGTCTCCAGAACCTCTCTGATGTGGGCTGATTTCCATGTCAGCCCTGCTCAGGGAAGCTGTTCTGGTGCTTGGGAGGCCACAGGGGCTCCAGGGTTTCTCTGAAGGAGCATGTGGCCTTTGATTCAGTTGCTTTGCTTCTCCCCACTGACTGTCCCTGGCTGTTTCTCGGTGCTGGCTGTCACCTGTTGGAGCTTGGGGAGGAATGCACAGCCTGGGGAGGTGATTTGGCTGCACAGGGAGCAGGGCCTGGCTCTCTCAGCCTTCCAGGCTGCAGCTCCAGTTTGGCTGACACGGGCCTGTGCTGGTCCTGGCCTGCTGAGCAACACAACCGTGCTGCTCTGCTGCCCCTGCACTGCCACCCCCAGGGCTGGTGCCTGCCCTGGGAGCCCCCTCCTTTCAGCACTGAGCACTCCTGGCTGTGCCCCGGTGTGCCCAGCGCTGCAGGGCCATTAACACCTCTCCTCTCCCCTCCCCAGGTCGGAGAGCAGCCTCGCTAGGTTTGCCCACCGCTTGTCGGTGAAGCAGAAGCAGGAGAAGAGAAGGAAAGCTGAGTATGGCTCGGCCGAGCTGTCTGCCTTCCGGCCCAGGTCTCTGAGCATTGAATGGTAAGAGCTGCAGAACAGGGCTGGGACAAAGCTTCTGCCTCTCCAGTCACCTCCTGTCCCCTTTTCCCGCTGCTGCCATGGTCACAGCGGTGTCCCATGGGACAACGACCCCCCAAACCCCTGCACCTGCTGCAGAGGCCTCCAAGGTGTCAAACGAGGGCCAACCCCCAGCTGAGGGTCTGTCAGAGCTCATGTGGGTAAAGGGAGTGTCTGCACAGGAGTACAGAGCCTCTGGCAACACCCACCACTGCCCCCTTCCCTTCCCTTCCCTTCCCTTCCCTTCCCTTCCCTTCCCTTCCCTTCCCTTCCCTTCCCTTCCCTTCCCTTCCCTTCCCTTCCCTTCCCTTCCCTTCCCTTCCCTTCCCTTCCCTTCCCTTCCCTTCCCTTCCCTTCCCTTCCCTTCCCTTCCCTTCCCTTCCCTTCCCTTCCCTTCCCTTCCCTTCCCTTCCCTTCCCTTCCCTTCCCTTCCCTTCCCTTCCCTTCCCTTCCCTTCCCTTCCCTTCCCTTCCCTTCCCTTCCCTTCCCTTCCCTTCCCTTCCCTTCCCTTCCCTTCCCTTCCCTTCCCTTCCCTTCCCTTCCCTTCCCTTCCCTTCCCTTCCCTTCCCTTCCCTTCCCTTCCCTTCCCTTCCCTTCCCTTCCCTTCCCTTCCCTTCCCTTCCCTTCCCTTCCCTTCCCTTCCCTTCCCTTCCCTTCCCTTCCCTTCCCTTCCCTTCCCTTCCCTTCCCTTCCCTTCCCTTCCCTTCCCTTCCCTTCCCTTCCTTAGAGGTGACCTGCTAAGGATATTTAAAAGAGCTGGAAATTGCATTGCTTTCTGCTTCCTTAGATGGATAAAGGAGGGTAAAACTTAAAAAAAAGAAAAAAAAAAAGAAAAAAGAAAAGTGCTTGGAAATTGCAAGAATGTTGAATTTGGTTTTCAATTTCCCTGCTTTTTTTGGAGATCTTTCTGGCATTTATTGTGTGTTCTAGCACTTCAGTGTGAGGCTGTGGAACCATCCTCAAAGGCTTCCTTTATCTGAGGTTCCTTGAGCATCAAAGCTCACCAGATATTAATGAACCAAAGAATTCAGGATATTTGAGGACAGACTGCTTTCCTCTACACTTACACAACTTTCTTCCCTTTGCTAAGAGGATGTCATGAGGAAACCTGGTCTGCAATTACTCTCAATCTCCCAAAGAGACAAATATGTGAATTTGTAATGTAGCAAATAGGGAAACAACAGAGAGCTCATTAAAAACCATCAGAATTTGTCTTTATTCATAACAAAGGAGCATGAGAAGCCAGCAAATCTCTTTCCTCTCTAAATGTGTCTTTGAAGCCCCCGGGTCCCAGTTTAGCCCTGTTGGGGGATATTTGTGGTACATTTCCCCCACTCCACAATGTTTTCCTGGGGGAAACCATCTGTCTTGCATTTGGCACAGCACCTTGTGCAGCGAGGACTCGCGGCAGTGGCAGACGATGCTCTTTTGGGATTCAGCCTGGGAAGGAGCTGTGCCTGAGGAGGGGCTGCCTTTGCCTTGGAGGTGCTGTGGGCCCTCCTGGGGCTGAGGGACACAGCCCTGATGTCCCCATCCTGCAGGACACAGGCACAGCCAGGCAGGACTCCCACCCTGTGCTGGGGTTTTCTCCATGGCTTGGAGATACCTTGGGCTCGATCAGACACCACCAGGGCAGCCAGGATGGGGTGGCTCAGGCTGCTGGAGCTCAGGGCTGGCAGGGCACAGAGGAGGAGTCACCCCAGAGGGGCACAGTGGTGAGGGGTGGCAGTGGGCTGAGGACCCTGCCTGCTGCCTGCTCCCATCCATCTCAGGGCCTCAGAGAGGCATTCAGAGAGTGTCCCAGCCTTCTCTGCAGCTGTGACCTGGCCTTTTCCTTGGTGTGAAACAGCTTTTCTGTGTTCCCTGTACACCACCAGGGATCTCTGCTCATCACAGCAGGATCAGCACCCTCAGTTAGTCACTCAGACCATCCTGGGCTGCATGTGAAGCTGCTCTTCAGTGCCCTGGCTGGGAAACTTGGCTCATATCCTGGCAAATCTACAGATCTAACTTGTCTTTCAGAGCAAATACCTACCCCCATCAAATCTGTCTGTATTGACAGCCCCGGATTCCCACTGCATCCTTTCACCTGCCTCTGCACCGAGGTGAGCACCCACCCTGTGTGTGATGGGTTCAGCTCATCCCACATGGGCAGCAGTGGCATGGAAGAGCAATGGACCACGTTTTCCCAAATCAGCAGCTTCTGAGAATCCTGCCCATCCTTACCTCAAGGCTTGAAGGCAAAGGACAGCTTCTCAACCTGCTGTTGCCTGTTGCCAAGGAGGAGGTAGAAAAGCATGATATCATCTGTGCTCTTTGCTTTGAAAAGCTGGGTCTGGGACAGGGATTAGAGTTTCCTGCTTGAAATTCCCACCAAGGCATTGTCAGTGCAACCCATCCCCACACGGGGCAAGCTGAGCCAGTTTTCCAGTGTTCCCCATTATTCAGATGCTCAGGTAGGGGTGGATGGAGCTGAGGTAGAAGTGAAGGAGTCTAACACTGTGTTCCTGCCCCGAGCACAGCCAGGTAGGACAGGACACAGATCCTTCACCTCCCCTTGGCCCTTCTCCAGTGCCAGGAGCCCCAGGCCAGGGGGCGATGCAGTTCTTGCTGCCACAACAAGCGAGGGGCTGGATGTCCTTTGCTGCTGCCCAGCCCAGGGGTGCTCCCAAGGCAGTGTGTGTGTCCATCAGAGCCCATGTCCCTGGCTCAGGGGACACTGGTGGCACAAGGCAGCTCTATTGCCATGGCATGTGTCCCTGTGCTGCAGCAGGCCCTGCTCCCAGCCCGGCCAGCAGCAGCGAAGCCCTGTTAGTTCCACTTATTAAAAACAAAATTGCTGGGGGAAGGGAGAGAAGGCAGAGAAAAAGTGAAGTATTGAGAAAACACTTCTTTCATTCATACGTTGTTTGCTGAAATAAATACTTCATTATTAGGCCTTTTTTAGGGTATTTTTTTTAAAGCCAGCGCCACAAAGTCCCCAGTGTTCGGGCCTGTGAATGTGCTGGATCACCTCAGCCCATGGCTCCCTGTGCTGGTGTCCTGCTGTCAGAGGTGCTGGAGAGGAGCTTTCCCAGTCTTTGGGAGAAACCTGGGGGCTGCACGTGTCAGGTTTTGCCCAGGTTTGCTGATTCCCTTCTCCTCTTTGCTCCATGGTGTGTGCTGGCTCACCAAGGCAGCTTCTGCTCCAAATGAGGCAAAAGTAACTTAGGCAAGGAAGTATTTGGGATTTTGTTTATTACAGCTCTGCTTTCTGTGATCTCTGGTCCTAATCTAGCTCCCAAGCCTAAATAGCACAAGGCTACACTAAAGCACTCTTGACTTGAAGCTCACCACATTCTGCTGATGGGGTGAAGATGAAAGCTGGTGATTCCCATGGAGTCCTCACCATGTCCTACAGCAATGTCAAAACCCCAGCAATCCCTGTTCTCCCCACTTAGAGTGAGCAGAGGCCTCCTCCAGTGCCTGTTACCTGAGATGTGCCCCACATCTCCCTCTTAAGTGAGGTTTAGTCCAATGGAAGGGCTGTGATCCTTGGTTTGCCCTTGTGTGAGCAGAGCTCACAGAGGGAGCCTCTGTTCTCTCTTGCATCCTCTCAGCTCCATTGCTCATTGGGACTTTCAGCCCTGCAGGTTTGTCTTTCTGAAATCCTTTTGTCCCTTCCTTTTCCTTTTTAGCTCTAGCTCTGGTTTTCCTTCTGTTTGTTCCTGAGTTTGCTTTCCCCCCACGCTCCTTTTCCCATACTCACCACTTGTTCACGCTGATTTCCCTTTGTTTTCTTCGTCATTGCTTACTCACTGCTTTTCCTCTCCGTGCTCCTGGCATTCTCCCTGTCAGACAGCCTCCCTGTGATCCGTGGTTGGAATGGCCTATTCCCATGGTGCCAGGAGAAATGCAGCATTCCTGCCTCCTTCCCCCCGTGCCCTTATCTCGTGGTGCTCCTTGGCTGCCCACCCTGTGCTGGCAGCAGCGTCTCAGTTCCTGTGACAGGCTCAGCCCTGCCTGCAGCTCAGTTCCTGCCTGACCCTTGGCTCCTCACTTGGATGCTCAGGGAGCTGCCAGCCCAACAGCCACCCTGCAGACCACACAGGCCTGGGTGGAAGGTGCCAAGTGAGCTGGAGCCACCAGGCATGGGAACCTCGCTGGCACCATCTGGTTGGTGGAGGTGGCACATGACTCTGCTGCGCTCTGACTTGTGTTTTGGGTTTGGTTGTAAAGAAGTTTTTTAAGGGAACTGTTTTCATGGAAGTTATTTAAAGTGTAATATTTCCCCTCTGAGTGGTCTCTGTTGGTGTGGAGGTTCTCCCTGGATGGCTGGGTATGGAATCTCTGCTGTGGAACTGCCTGCAGCATTGGTGCTGTTGCTGCTGTGGGCAAGCAGCCAGGTGATCTGTCCCCATCCACAGGATCCTTTCCTCCTGGCACCAAGTGCTGTGGTCCTGGTGGAGCTGCAGGGCTTGGAGGAAGTGCTGAGCTGCCAACTGATCCATGCCACTGTTGCAGGGGACTGCTGCTGTTGCACAGCTCCCTGAGAGCCTGCTGCTGTTCCCACAGCTGTCCACAGTCATCTGGGGCTATCCCCAGGACTCTCTGTGTGACATTTGTCCCTTTGCCAAGGCAGCCAGCGCAAAGTGAGTTGTCATCAACTTTTTGGGAGGCAGAGTAGCAGCACCATGAAGACGGTGGGCTCAGAGCTCCTCCAGGTTTCACAGCCCTGCTCGAGCTGTCTCACTCCAGGAAAGTCTTGGAGCTCTTTCTCTTCCCAGACCAGGAAGCTCTTCACCTGAGTGAGGGAAAACCAGGGAAATGAGGCCCTGAGCCCTGCAGTGGAAGGGAAGGAATGAGAGAGCCTGGGAGCTGTGGGAGCAGGGAGATGCTTTGGGCAGGCTGAGCTGCGGGCACGGCCTTGGCAGCGCTTCCTGTGGGGAGCCAACCTTGGAGGGCATCACACCCCATCCCGGGGTGCCAGAGGGGGGTGAGGTGACACAGAGCCCTGGGGTGACACACAGCCTGAGGTGACACAGAGCCTGAGGTGACACAGAGCCCCGGGGTGACACACAGCCCTGAGGGGACACACAGCACAAGGTGACACACAGCCCAAGGTGACGCACAGACACACAGCCCGCACGTGACACACAGCCCCAAGGTGACCCACAGCCTGAGGTGACACACAGCCCCCAGGTGACACACAGCCCGAGGTGACACACAGCACAAGGTGACACACAGACACACAGCCCGAGGTGACACACAGCACAAGGTGACACACAGCCTGAGGTGACACACAGCCCGAGGTGACACACAGCACAAGGTGACACACAGCCCTGAGAGGACACACAGCCCTGAGGGGACACACAGCCTGAGGTGACACACAGCCTGAGGGGACACACAGCACAAGGTGACACACAGCCCTGAGGGGACACACAGCACAAGGTGACACACAGCCTGAGGTGACACACAGCCTGAGGTGACACACAGCACAAGGTGACACACAGCCTGAGGGGACACACAGCCCTGAGGGGACGCACAGCCTGAGGTGACACACAGCCCCAGCCCAGGTCCGGCCGGCTGTGCTGAAACGAAACGCGAGGCGCTTTGTCTCAACTGGGAGCGCTTTAAGGCCTCGCTGGGGAACAATGGCCAAGCTATGGGGTCATTTGTTCTGGTATTTCAGCAGCTCCTCATGATTTATGGGATGTTTTGTTCTGCTGCTTGTCTTAGCTTCCCCCTCTCCACCCTCCCCGTCTCCATCCCTTCTCCATTTCAGCTTCTCCTCCCCCCGCTCCCAGTTCCCCTAATAGCTGTGGAGCCTCTGTGCCTTACGCAGTCATGGTGTCTGTGACTTATTGAATTAGCCGGGTGGGAGCTGCGCTGCCGCACCGTGCCGGCCTGTCCGGGCTGTCCGGGCTCTGCCGGGCTGTCCGGGCTGTGCCGGGTTCTGCCTGGCTGTCTGGGCTGTCCGGGCTCTGCCGGGCCCTGCCGGGTTGTGCCGGGCTGTGCCGGGCTGTGCCGGGCTGTCCGGGCTCTGCCGGGCTGTCCGGGCTGTCCGGGCTGTGCCGGGTTCTGCCTGGCTGTCTGGGCTGTCCGGGCTCTGCCGGGCCCTGCCGGGTTGTGCCGGGCTGTGCCGGGCTGTGCCGGGCTGTCCGGGCTCTGCCGGGCTGTCCGGGCTGTCCGGGCTGTGCCGGGTTCTGCCTGGCTGTCTGGGCTGTCCGGGCTCTGCCGGGCCCTGCCGGGTTGTGCCGGGCTGTGCCGGGCTGTGCCGGGCTGTGCCGGGCTGTGCCGGGCCCTGCCGGGCTGTCCGGGCAGTCCGGACTGTCCGGGCTGTCTGGGCTATCCGGGCTCTCCGGGTTCTGCCGGGCTCTGCCGGGTTCTGCCGGGTTCTGCCGGGTTCTGCCGGGCCCTGCCGGCCTGTCCGGGCTCTCCGGGCCCTGCCGGCCTGTCCGGGCTCTGCCGGGCTCTGCCGGGCCCTGCCGGGGTGCCCGGGCTCCTGGGGGCCGGGCCTCTCACCCGGGGCTCGGTGCAGCCGCAGCTTCCCCCGTGTGGCAGATGGACAGATGGACATTGCCATCAGCAGGACCCTGCAAAGTTGGTGCAGAGGCGATGGATGTGGCCAAGAGAAGCTGCAGCCCCAGCGAACAAGGAGGGCTCTGTCTGCAGAGACACCCGAGGTGCAGGGGCTCTGCTGGCTGTCCTGGTGTGCCATCCTCTCTGGCAGTGAGGTGTGTGAGGGGCTCTGCTGGCTGTCCTGCTGTGCCATCCTCTGTGGCACTGAGGTGTGTGAGCAGCTCTGCTGGCTGTCCTGCTGTGCCATCCTCTCTGGCACTGAGGTGTGTGAGCAGTTCTGCTGGCTGTCCTGCTGTGCCATCCTCACCTCCCCTCTGTGGCACTGAGGTGTGTGAGCAGCTCTGCTGGCTGTCCTGCTGTGCCATCCTCACCTCCCCTCTGTGGCACGGAGGTGATGCCAGATGGGGAGCCCCAGGGTTCCTGGTGCTGAGCTGCACATGGGACAGTGAGGTTCAAGAGCTTGGTTGTGTCCCTGGCAGCCTGAGAATGGCATGGCCGGTGCCTCGGGATGCACTGGGGAGCAGGGGATCACATCCCCTCCCCAGGGACAATGATTGAACAGTGACTGTGAGGGACATGCTGATGGGGTGGGGAGGAGCAAGCCCTCCAAACATCCCTGAAAGTCAGATTACCCTCAGGAGAGCATTGGAAAGAAACAATTTACTTGAGGAAGATCACTTTTTATCCTCATTTTCTGAGTTGCCTGCAGGCAGGCAGAGGCTGGAGGGCAGCTGGTGGTCCCTGGGACTGGCGTGGAGCTGCAGCCACTCCTTAGCCCCGAGGTAGCTTTGGCAGAGGAGCCAGGTCCCTGCAGCCCCGCTCTTGCTGCCTCATGCTGCCAGCAGGGAGCTGGGAGCATCCTGACCTACGGTGCAGGTGGGAAAGGAGAGATCTTGTGCCTCCCCTCCTGGTGCCACAAGCCTCTGGGAGCCCAGTTTTCCTCCTGTTCTCAGGAGAGGCAGCTCAGCTTGTGATTAGGATGAGGCTGGAGAGGTTGGGAGCAGAGCAGGGCCTGGAGCCTCTCTGTGCTGCCGCAGGCTCCAGCAGGTCCAGCACGCTCTCCTCCATTTGTTTCTCGTGTCGCTGCTGTGGGAGAAATTGAGTCCTCTGGGGAAGCAACAGAAGGAAAATGTTCAGGGAAGACTGATGTCCAGGTTCTCCCTGTCTGGGACCAGAGCCCTCAGCCAGATCCCTTCCTCTCTGAGAGCTCAGGCAACAAATAACATTTAAAAGACAAATATAAACTATTGTGCTGATTTGGTGCTCTGGCCGCTTCCCTCTGCTGGTAGCTGATACCTCCAATAAGATTATTTCTCAGGCCATTACCCTCAGCACATTTTAATTTCTCTCAAACAGCCCAATGGCCTGATTTGTTTTCTTTTATTGTCATCATCCCTCTGCAATTTCCCATGGCCAGGATTTGCAAAGCAGGATGGGTGCCTTGGTCCTTGCTGAAGAGCGGAGGATGCTCTTCATCCTGCAGGATCTCCACTGGTTCTTCTACATGAACTTGCCTCTGCCTGGAAGCTGCCAGTGGATTTCCACAGCAGGCAACCCAAGCCCCATGGATATACTGGGGAAATTGCAGAGATGCCACAATCCTTGGTATGAAAGGGAAACCTCATGGGTATCTAAATCTCAGTGCTAGTCAAACCTTTCCACACCACCTGGTATTCCCATGGAATCCCAGCATGGTTTGGGTTGGAAGAGACCTTAAAGCCCATCCCATTCCACCCCCTGCCATGGCAGGGACACCTCCCACTGTCCCAGGCTGCTCCCAGCCCTGCCCAGCCTGGCCTTGGGCACTGCCAGGGATCCAGGGGCAGCCACAGCTGCTCTGGGCACCCTGTGCCAGGGCCTGCCCACCCTCACAGGGAACAATTCCTTCCCAATATCTACCATAAACCTTCTGGTGTGAAGTCATTCCCCCGTATTCATTACCAATGGTGCCAGTGCAGTGGATTGGGAAGGCTGTTGCTCTCCCAGCCCCCTTATTCAGCACACAAAAGTATCTCAGTATGCTTCTTTTACTGGCAATATCCATAATAGTCCTGGTTTCCTGCTACTGGTCAGGTGTTTGGATCTCCAGCCATGAACCTCCTTCTCCATGAGCCACTTTGGACTTGGGGAAGGGCAGTGTGGAGGAGTTGCATGTCTTGAGCAACTCCAGCAAGGGCAGCAGCACACTCCAGTTCTGGAATGCCAGTCTCCCTCCATCCCTGGAAGCAGAAGGGATCACTGGTCCTGCTGCTGATGCTTCTGGAGACATTGGGTCAGGAAACACAGAAGCATGGACATAGCCAGATAGTCCTGACAGCTGGCACTTCCAAGGTGTTCCAGTACTTTTAATCCTTCCTTGTCCCTTGAGCAGTGGCAGTCTCTGTTGGGCAGGTTTCTCATGCTCTTAGAGAGTTTCCTCTGGCAGAGACAATTCTGCCTGCCAGGGCTCCAGACACCTCCTGTTTATCTTCCTGGAGAGTATCTCACAGTGCCAGGTTGATATTGGATCTACTGGCTTGGATGCTGGCAGGATGGGCAGTGCTCTGTGGGGAGGCCAAATGGGAGGGAGGAGTCAGCCCAGGACACTGGGACAAGGAGGACCATGTCCTTGGGTGTGCTGGGACCTCTTTCCACCTGTGATGGAGTCTTATGGCACACTAGCTCTTGCCCATCCCTCATACCCACCCTTCCTGTGTGGGCTGGAACCTTTTTGGGGAAGTTGGCCTCCACATCTGCTGAGCCTTATGCCTGGTGGAGGTCAGAGAGGGAAATTATGTTCCCTTCCACTCCTGACTTCCACATTTCCTCCCTTTCTCCTGAAAATTAAACTATTCATCCATCCACCCCAGCAGTTTCCTCCCCAGGGACATTCATCTCCCTGTCTCATTTTACCTTTGTTACCTTTATTTTTCTGGTGACAGGGAAGGTCAGACAGGGATGATCTTCTGCCACAAGGAGCTGCTGGGCAATGTGGAGGAGAATTTTCCCTGCAGGCAGTGCCAGATAGTGCAGATCTGATAGATTTCAGGCCAGGAAAAGGCAAGGATCATGCCTGGCTTTGTCCAAGGTGGAACTGGACACTTGGCAGCAGCTGCCAGTGTCACCCTGAGGACTTGCCTGTGGTCTTCACCCTACCCACAGTGCAGAGCTTCACCTGAGCCCCCTCCAGGTCTGTTCAGAGTCTGGTTTCCATCCAAGAAGTGTCCCAGGGCTCATCAGGCAGTAACCAGGACACAAATCTCATGCCAGTGGTCAGGGCAGGGTCCTTGCTAATGGTTTCATTCAGTCACAGAATCATGGAGTGGGCTTTGTTTGGCCTACCCCTGCCCTGGAGAGCTCTGAGCTCTCCTTTGCTTTCAAGCATAGAATCATTGAATGGTTTGGGTTGGAAGGGACCTTCATGATCACCTCACTCCAACACCCTGCCATGGCAGGGACACCTCCCACTGTCCCAGGCTGCTCCCAGTCCTGCCCAGCCTGGCCTTGGGCACTGCCAGGGATCCAGGGGCAGCCACAGCTGCTCTGGGCACCCTGTGCCAGGGCCTCACCTCCATTGCAGGGAAGAAATTCTTTCCAATACCCAATGTAAATTTGCCTTCCTTCAGCCTGAAGCCATTTCCCCTTGTCCTATCACTGCCTGCCCTTCCAAAATTGCTTCTGCAGCCTTCTGCAGGCTCCCTTTAGGCACTGGAAGGGGCTCTGGGGCCTCCCAGGAGTCTTCTCCAGGCTGAACACTCCCAGCTTTCTCAGTCTGTCTCCAGGGCAGAGGGGCTTCACCCCTTGGAGCATCTTCATGCCTCCTTGGAATCTCTCCAACAAATCTACATTTTTCTTGTGTTGCGTTCTTGATTAGCACTAAAAAAAACTGGATTTTATGAGTTTTGAAAAATGAACATATGACATTACATAGGGTTTGTTAAGCATGGCTGCAGAACAGCTGCTGAGGTGAGCAGAGCTGCGAGGAACATGAGGAACATCTCTTCTTGGTGTTGTCAGGATGGGCTCTGGCCTGCCACCCCAAAAGGAGCCACTGTCACCTTGGGGGGACTCTGGCTTGTTGGGCTGTGTCTCCACACAAAACCTGCAGGTTTCCCAGGGTGGGGTTGCTGAGGCCCCTGAGAGGGCAGGGCCTGCAGGATCACCTGGCACCATGGTCACTCACCTCCTCCTGGTCTTGCTTCTCCTCTCTATCCCCAGACTCCACGTTTAAGGTCAGAACCCAGAACCTAGCAGAACTTCTGAGCTTCACCCACTGCAGAGAGGACTGGGCTACCTGTGGTGCCTGTGGCTTCTCCTGGCCACTGAGCAGCTGAGGAAAAGAGCTGGCCCTCCTTGTCCCTCAGCTTCTCACTCTTTAAAAGGTGCATGGCAATGTTATTCTCCTTTTTCAGGCACTTTGGTATTCCGGCCCATAGAGAGGGACTGGAACAAGGTGATCTTTCAGGTCCTTTCCAACCCAAACCATTCCAGGAACCTCTGATTCTATGGGAGCTGCTGGTGAAGGAGCTGCTGCTGTTCTAGGGCTCCTGGCATCTGGGTCTTGTGCTGGCCATGCCCCAGACCCATGGCTGACTTGTGGGCTTGCTCTGAGCTCCAGGCTGGCAGGTCAGGTTTTCCTGGTAGGTTTTGTGCATCAGCTTGTGCTGGCACTGTAGCTAAGAGCACCAAGGTGAAGGTTTCTGTACTGAAGTGGTGTCCAGAGGCTGAAACTTCTGCCCAGGGAGCACGTTCTAAAAAAATGTATCTTTTTTTCATCCCCAGTGTTCTGATTGCTGAGCACTGCACTGTCACTGGGGAGGAGGAGGCAGTGACTGTGGTCAGAGGCAGTGACAGGAGCAGAGGTAAATGGGGAGATCCAGGCAGGTATAATCTTAACCCAAATTCTTTTGGGTTTACAGATGTCACTGTGCTCCAGGCCCTGGAGCTGTAGGGTGCTCACTGCTCCTGTGTGCTGCAGTCTGCAAGCCTGGCCTGTGGCAGAGGATACAAATCCTGAAGGAGTGAGTGATCCATCAGAGGCTGCTGGGGGATCAGTCCCTGCTGTCCATGCCCTGACCAGCCCCAAGGGCAGAGGCACCTCTTGAGGCTGGGCTGGGGTTTGGTCCCTCTGGGTCTCCTTGGGACGAGTTGGGTGAAGGGTTTGCTGTCAGGTTCTGCCATGTGCTTGTCCCTGCCTGTGCCACATCCTCCTGCTCCATCCTCCCTGCCCGAGCCGGGCTCCAGAGCCAAGTCCTGCTGTGCCCACAGGGGACCTGGGCAGGGTTTCCTGTGCCCTGAAATCCTGCAGAGCACCGGGCCAAAGCCTGGGCAGCAAGAGACTGCCTCTGGACACAGGTAAGCTGCTGTGATATTTAGTCAGTGCCCCTGCTCTCCCTGTCTGTGCCTGGGGCACTGCTGCTGTCCAGCTGGGGCCTGAGGAGCCTCAGCAGTGAGCACACTCCTGGAGCTGCAGGAGGGGGAACTCCCGGTGGAACCCTGCCTGATTCCTGTGCAAGTGGAAGGAGGATCCTGCCAAGCGATCCCATCCTCCCAGCACAGTCCTGGCCCTGCTCTGCCCCGGTCATGAGCTCTGGAAGGCTCTGGAAGGCTGTGGCAGGCAGGAAAGTTTTGTTTGTGGAGCACAGCTCAGCTCGGGTGAACTCCACATGAACTCCAAGTCTCTTTGGCCGTTTTCTGTCCTGATGATGCAGGGAGGTCAGGATCAGGATCCTGCACTGCACAGGGACCCAAGGCTGCCTTCCTTGTCATCACCTCATCCTTCTGAAGCACAGGGGCAGCTTCAGTCTCTGCTCCCTGTGACCAGGGACAGGCCCGCGGAGCAGCAGCAGCTGTGCCAGGGCAGGGGCAGGCTGAATCTCTCAAAGAGGCTCTTCCCCCACAGGGTGCTGGCACTGCCCAGGCTGCCCAGGAAATGGGCATGGCCCCAAGGCTGCCAGAGCTCCAGGAGTGTTGGACAATGCCTGCACAGGGTGGGATTGTTGGGGGGTCTGTGCAGGGCCAGGGATTGGACTTGTGACCTTTGTGGGTCCCTTCCAGCTCTGGCTACTCCAGGATTCTGTAGTTCTTGGTGCCCAGGCAGGACCAGCAGCAGACATGGAGCTGTTCCCGTGTTACACTGAGACTGTGCTGCTGTTGCCTTTGCTCTCCCTGGTCCCAGGGGACAGTGGGCACCCCATCACAGCACCAGGGCTTTAGTGGCCTGCTCAGGGTGACCCAGATGGTCTGTGAGAGAGTTAGATCCCCCTCCTTGTGACGCTCCCACACTTTACCTGGAGATTACTCTTGCTCCCTCCCATGTCTGTGTTCTGACCACAGAAAAATTGGGGCAGTGGAGCCAGGGAGGCCCTCAGGGCTGAGGAGTTGTTGGATCAGTGAGGGGAAGGTGTGATTGCAGTGTGAGCCACCCATGTGAACACGGGACAAGCTGTGGCATCCTAAGGCAGCGCGTGGCAGGGCACAGTGGGGTTCTGCAGATCTGTGAGCATCCTGCTCCTGGGAAAGCTCTTGCAGCACACGTAAAACGCAGGGTGAGGATCATGGTGGGGAGAGCTGGGTGTCTGAGGAGCATGGGTGTATCCCCACCCCTCACCTCACTGCCCAGGGGATGAAGAGGGGGAGGAAGGAGGCAGCAGCACCCACCATGTGTTGGGGCCACCAGCTCTGGAGATGTTTCCCAGCCCCTTGGTGGTGGAGGGCCCAAGCTGGCCGTGTGTGGCTCCAAGGTCCTGCTTGGTGTCCCTGTGTGAGCAGGGATGTCCCAAGGGCTTTGGGAGATCTTGGAGGTGCCATCTCCTCTTGCCCCCTGCCATCCTTGCTCTTTGGAGCTGCAGGGAAGTGATCCCTGCGAGCTGCCTGGAGGGATGAGGAGGGCACCATAGCTTACCCTTGGAAGGGCTGTACAGCACTTCCCGGTGGAAGTTTGTTTCTCTTACCTTTGCCAGGCTTTAACTGTTTGGGCTGGATTATTCCATGTTTTTCTGCCTCAGGCTGAACTTTCTCCTTTTTTTTTTTTTTCCTTCTATTTTTCCCAATTTTCAGCAGAAGGTTGGGGGAAAATGGCAGCTTTGCCAATTTATCTTTTTTTTCCCCCCTGCTGTCTCTTTGTTTGAGGGCTTCTGGTATCTCCACTCTTTGAAAAAGAGACTTGAAATTTGGCAGGGATGCTGCATTCCTGCTGGAAGTCAACATAGATTTGGTCAAATGGTTAGCCATTGGAAAGCGTGGCTGGGCATGCCTGAGGAGGTTTTCAGGGGCCAGCTGCTGGTGTCCCCATTTGCAAAGGGACTCTGGCCACTCTGTGTCCCCTGTCCCTTTCTCTCAATGAGGGATGCCTCATTGCCCAGGCAAGTCCAGGTCAGGGGTGGTGGCTGAAGGAGCCGTTTCCAATGAACTCAGAAGCAGTTTACCAAGACAAGGTTGTTTCTGTCCCCATTTCCCATGTGTGGCACTGGCTGTGGGTATCACCTGCCTCTCACCCTCAGCAGAGCTCAGGCCAGCTTGGGCTGTGCCAGGTGAGGGGAGGAGAAGCTGAGGAAACGCTCCTGTCATGCCAGACCTGGGGAAGGGTGTTTGTAGACCTGTCTGCCCCATGGGTGAGCTCAGCAGCATCACATCCGTGCATGGAGGGACAGAATCCCAGAGCCATTACAGCTGGGAAGGACCTTCAAGGCCATCAGGTCCAGGCTGAGCAGGTCCTGGTAGCTGGAGGTTTGTCCTGGTGATCCCTATGGTTTTCCAAGTTGCTCTTTTATATTTGAGTGGAAACTTTTCCTAGTTGCTGTCCTGAGGGCTTTGGAAATTCCTCCACAGACTCTGTTATCTTCAGCTGGGGTTTCTCTACTTGATGGTACCTCAGAGCTTTCTGTAGAGGGAGGAATGACACATGAGCTGGGAAAGCTCTGCTCTGATGAAGGAGCAGGCAAGCCCCAGCTGGCAGGAGCTCCTGCTGGTGATCATTGCCCCCAGTCAGTGCAGGTACAAGAGTGCTCAGGCACTTGCGGGATGTTTTCTAGCAAAATAGTGGAAGAAACTGGCTTCTCCTCTTGGGCTGCAGGCTTTGGACCCTGACTCCATGGAGATCAGTGGCAGTGATGACCCCATGGCAGTGATCCAGCCTCTCTGGTGCTGCTCATGGGTTGGGTGGTGCTGGATGGGACCAGCCCCAGGGCGAGGTGCTGGGGTGCTCAGAGAAAGTCCCGGCGGGTGCTGGGCAGGGAGCTGACCTGGAGCGAGCTGGGAGCAAACCCTGGCATGAAGCTGTGCCAGGCCAGGGGTTTGCCAGGCTGGGACAGGCTGGAGAGCCCGCTGGGGGTGGCTGGGTTGGCAGCCGTGCCAGGGACAGTCTGTGGGCAGTGCCCAGCTCTGCTGGCTGGCTCCTGCTGCGTGCCTTCCAGCGGGAAGCGCCTTTCTGACTGCAGTAACACTTACCAGCTGGGAGCAGCTCTGGAGCTGGGTGTGTGCGTTTGTCTGCTCTTCCATTGTCGCTTGGCCGATGTCTCCTCCTCCCCGCTGAGATCAGTGGCCGTGGGCTCCCTTTTGTAACCCCTTTGGGTGCAGCTCTGGAAGTCTTCAGCCTGGTTTCGGTCGCAATGCTGCTCCCATCTCCCTGGATGTCTTGGGTGGGACAATGGAATGGAGGTGTCTTTCCACCAGAAGGAACATCCCAGTAGGGGCTGGAGGACTGGGAAGTACAGGTGGGATGTAGGTGGCTGAGGATGAAGCCCAGCCATAGGCATGGGGGATTGAGCTCAGGGACCTCCAGAAGACCTTCTTGCGCCATTTCTCTACTGTTTGATGGTTCTGGAGAGGATGTGGTTGCCGCGGGGAGGTGCATCCCGGTGGCACGTCCTTCCCGGTGGCACCAGGTGGCGCAGGAGGTTAAAGGATTTGGCTCTCTGCAGCTCTGGGTGCACACGGATTGCCTCCCACTGCTGTGATGAGCCTGCAGGTCTCAGCCCCCGGAGCCGTGCCAGGCCAGCCTCAGCCCCAGGGCCAAGCAGTGAGGATGTGGCTCTCTGGAGCTCTGTTCCAGCAGAACCAGGAGCTGACCCAACCTTCAAACCATCATGGGGGTCTGCGCGTGGAACCCACCGTGCCAGGGAAGGCACAGTGAGGCAGAGGAACCACTCAGGGGTAGAGCCCAGGTGGTGTCAGGGCAGTGAGGAGACACTGGAACATTACCCTGGGGTGAGGCCATGACAAAACACATGACATCCTCTGGCCCAAGCTCAAACAGTCTGGGCACAGACAGGTGAGTGCTTCTTCCTGGCCCCTGGAAGGCCCTGGGCTCCTTGGTGGGGTGCGGGTCCATGGCAGCAGCCCTCAGAGCAGCTGGGGCCATCCCAGCCCCCTTCCTTCTCCCACTGGAGCAGCCTCTGGCCCCATGGGCTCTGCCAGCCCCTGCCCTGCTCCCTCCCCAGAGGTGTCAGTGCCCAAGGAAGGGGACAGGACCAGGCATGGGTGAGTGTGACCTTACATCCCTTCTCACTCTTCCCAGCATGCCAGCTGTTCCCTGGGCATCTCCATGCTGAGCATTTACCTCCTGCTCTGTTGGATCCCAAGTGGGCCCCTGAGAACCCACAGGGATACTTTTTCTCCCTTCTTTTGCCTTCAGTGATCTTTGATTTCAGCCGTCGTATGACTCAGCTCCTGCATTTGATCCTTGGAGCAGGGTTTGCAAACATGCAGCTGTGGCAGGAGTGCTGCTCGTTCCTGGCAGGCCAGCCTGGGATAGGGTTTCCTCCTGAGTCCCCACGGCTCATCTGCTTCCCCATGTGAAATCTGATTTAACCAGGGTGCTGTTAGTGGCTTGGAGGTGTCTCCTGGAGCTCTGCTGACCTGCTCCAGCATCTGGGCCTCTGAGCTCCTGGCAGCATGGGGGTGGAGCAGAGCAGGTTTCTCTGGCCCCTCTGTCTGCCCATCCCTACCTGCAGAGATCTGGCTGGTTGCTGGTGCTGGAAGCATCAGGCACATTTGGGTGTGGGGCTGAGCACTGGTTGTGGCAGTGGCTGTGGGACACGGTCAGTGGAAGGTGACACCACGCAGTTCCCATGAAGGGCAGGCTGGGCACTGACCTCTGGGTGCTGCCCCTTCTTGCTGCTGTTCCCTGTGGGCAGCCCTGGTCTGGAGCAGCTTCTGACTCAGCAAGGAGCAGCCAGACGTGGTGCTGAGCTCACTCTGGGCTGCTGGGCTCCCTCTGGGCTGCTGGGCTCCCTCTCTTCAGTGAGCAAAAGTCACAAACCCCTGCAGAGGTTTGCAGGGAACAGGGATTTACAGAGCGCAGGGGTTTGCTGGGCACAGATATTTGTAGAACATGGGCTGTCAGTGGACTGGGGTTTGTAAGGGACAGGGGTTTTCAGAGGACAGGGATTTATAGGGGTTTGCAGGGGCAGGAG
The DNA here is from genome assembly GCF_028018845.1 of Melospiza georgiana. Lineage (NCBI taxonomy): Eukaryota > Metazoa > Chordata > Aves > Passeriformes > Passerellidae > Melospiza > Melospiza georgiana. The sequence continues at coordinate 15,879,918 of NC_080445.1, forward strand.
TTCACAAGGAATAGAAGTTTGCAGGGGACAGGGGTTTTTAGAGGACAGGGGTTTTTAGAGGACAGGGTTTTGCAGGGGTTTGCAGGGGTTTGTAGGGGCAGGAGTTCACAGGGAATAGAAGTTTTTAGGGGATGGGTTTTCAGAGGAGAGGGGTTTGCAGGGGTTTTCAGGGCAGGAGTTCACAGGGAATAGAAGTTTGCAGGGGACAGGGATTGGCAGGGTGGCTGCAAGCTCCCACCGAGCCAGGCCCCAGGGCTGTGTGCTTGGCTCTTGGCACCAGAGCTCTGGCTCTGTCTGCCTCCTCCCTGACGGTGCCAGGGCTTTTGGGTGGTCACAGGGCTGTGATCACAACCAGCACTGCCTGCTGTGGCGTGGGTACCTGGCACCGGGCTGACCACACTGGGCTTCCCCAGGAACTTTGATCATGGCTCGGGGCAGCTTGTCCTGCTCTGTCCTGTCTCCATCAGGTTCCAGTTAAAACCAAATGCATTCTCCAGCCTAAGCTGCACAGCCGTTTGAGCCCTTCCAAAAATGAAACAAATACCCACGGACTGCAATTCGAATTGCAGCTCAATTAGGGCTTGTTCCCAATGCGATCATAAAACCTCCAGTACGAAAACAAACAACCCAACCAAACCACATCCAAGCCTGACAGCATCCTCTGGAATGCCTTTAAAATAACAAGGAGGGCAGAGGAAGATGAAAGCGGTGTGGCCAGTGGGAAGAAGGCTCTTTGGCCCTGAGGGGCAGCCTGGGGGTGGGCTGAGCAGGTGTGGGGCAGGGCAGTTTGGGATGGGGAGAGCTCAGGAGGTGACAGATGGGATGGAGACGAGCTCGGGGGTACCGTGGAGATGTGGGCACATGCGGTGTGCAAGCGACGAGCACGACAGAAACGGGGCAGCCTGGGGCCCAGGGCTGGGCTGCTCACAGGGGGATTTCACGGGGCGAGGAAGAGGAAGGTGCGGAGGTGGTCCGGAGCGGGGAGGTTGTTCTCGGGGAGGCTCGCTGTGTGAGCAGGGGGGAGCGAGGGCCGGAGCCGGCGGCTGGAATGCGTGTCCCGCGTAACCCTGGCTTGCGCCGCGTCCAGCCAGTCTGGTGCCGCGCTTCGGGTTTCACGGCGCACTTTAAACCCGGCCATATTTAGCGTGAGCCTCGCCGGCCTGTCAGGGAGGGGAAGCCGCAGCACGACTAATAAAAAAAGCCAAACAAAAACAATGTAATTAAAGAGACTCAGCACTGTGTGTTCCCATAGCAAGAACATTTACCCAAGACTTCCTTGCTCAGATACTTAATGTCAAGCGGCAATTAAAGGCTGGCTTTGTGGCGAGGCAGCGAGGAGGGCTTGCCCGGCCCGGCAGACGGGAGCCCGGGGCCGGTGGGAGGGACCGGCGCCGTTTGGCACGGGAGGTGCCCCGGGACACTGCAGGTACCACGGGGATGCTGAATCCCGAGCAGCAGCTCCCGAACCGCTCCGGACAGAGATGCCCTCAGTCTGTAATGCACAGACTACTCGGCTCCATCCTCACAAAAGTTTGGTAGCACAGAAGCAGAAAAGTGGATTTTCTGTGGATATTCTAGGTAGGAACCTCTGGGCAGGACACGCAGCAGCTCTGTGGGGTAAATCCTTGTGAAAACAGTAAAATCAGCAGAGCTGGGCTGGGCATAGAATCTTCCAGCATCTCCTTCCTGACCCAGATGTGTGGGTGGAGACTGTGTGAGCCTCTGAAATGTTGAATTTCCTCCCCCAAGGGATGGTTTGGGGTGTCTGGAGCCAGGCTGTGCCCACTAGTGCCCGTTCATTGCAGCCCAGGGTGTTGCTTATGGGCTGCCTGCCTCGGCTGGTGAGGCAGTCATTGTGCCATGCCCCTCAGCAGCACAGTGCCCAGGAGAGGTGCCCCGTGCCTGGCAGTGCTGTGTGAGGTGTGTGTGCAGGAGGGTGCCCTGCATGGCACGGCCAGCACAGTGGCGCTTTGTGATGGCAGCCCTGCCTGATGGCACATGTCACAGGGACACTGCAAGTGAAGGTCTGATTTGGGCTACATTTTCATGGCCATTGAACCACAAGATCCTTCTGGTCTCACTTTTAAGTAGTGATCAGGAGGTCTAATGAAAAAAATAAAGAAAAGCAAGAAGCAGCAGCATTATTGTGTGGCAGCAGAGTTTGCTCAAGCGTCTCTGCTGCCTTCCTCCCCAAGGGCACTGCTGGGCCTGCAGCAGTGGGGTGTTTTATGGGACACTGTCAGCAAGTGATCTACTTGGTTGGCTCCAGACTTCTCTTGGAGTCCTGAAGTCTCTGTCTTTCCCAGATTCAGCCTGTGATTTAAGTAGGGATGAGACATTTGGGCAGCTCTTTTGTGCTGTGCCAGGGTTCATGGCTGTGCTCAGGAGGACACTGCTGACCCCAGCCCTGTGCTGTGGGATCTCCTGTGTCCAGCCTGTGTCAGTGCCCTCTGCCACAGCTGAGTGAGGACTGGACCTGGGGGTGAGGGGGGTCCTTGCCATGTGTTTCCAGTGCAAGTCCTCCCCAAAGGATGCAAAAACCCTGCAGATTTGGGGAGCAGCCTGGATGGCACAGGAGGAGTGCTCCGAGGGGGAATGCAGCTCTCCATCTCCTGGAGAGGTGCAGGGCACTGGGCACTGCTGCACATTGCAGATCTCACCCTGGATGTGCTTTTCATTTGGGTTCTGAGCTGCTGGGAGTCAGCTTTCCCCTGCAGAGCCGTGCTGTGCCAGGCTGGGTGTCCATGGGGTGTTCTCTGCTCTAGGGGCCACGAGCTCCTCAGGCAGCACAGACACACCGTGTGTGCCCGGCGTGGGGACAGCAGGGACAGGGTGCTGCCATTGCTGCTCAGGCAGGTCTGCCCTGACCCAGGGGCCTGACACCACGCTGAGCTCCTCCAAGCATTGGGGTCTAACAGCGCTGGGTTTCTGGAGCTCCAACAAAAATGTCTTGGCAGGAGAGCGTCTATATAAGTTAGTTGTTATTGCTAAACAAAAGAGGCATGCTCGCTTCAGCTCCACTCAAAACAAAACCCAGCAGGTTTGCCAAGTGGGGAGAAAAGAAAAAAGCTGGAGGAAACACAAACAAACAAACAAATAAACAAAGTCTGCTTTGGTGCCTTTCCCTGGACCCAGGTTTCAGTAGGCACGTGCATTTTCTAGGCACACGGTGTTTCTGTGGAGCAGGAGTGTTTTGCTCCGTGTCTGCATGGCCAGGTCACTGCACAGCACCTAAATGCCTTGGTGGTCTGCACAGCCCAGGGTGGGTAACTGCTGTGCCTGCTGCTCCATGAGCCCTGCTGCCTTGCAGGGATGCTGGTCATGGCATTTGGTCCTCGTTCTGAGCGTGCTTTTTGGTGGGTTATGAAATCCCACTCTTTGGAAGGGCTCCCCTACTCATGTTCCATGTTTAATCCAGCCTCTGTTTTGCCAGTCATGAAAAATTACTTATGCTTGGGCAAAAAGAGTGGAAAATGCAAACACATCAGCAGCTCCTCTTCATGCAGGACACGGCACTTCTTGTTGCTGTCCCCATGGCTGTGGGGGAGCTGCTCTGAGGGTTGGTGCCCAAGTGTCCATGGCCGTGGTTGTGAATTCCTGCTGCACAGGGGTGAGCACAGCCCTGGACATGGGGCAGACCAAGTGTGCTCAGGTGTGGAGGGACCTCTCACACTCAGGTTTTTCTCTCAGGAAACACCTGTATGTTGATTTTGCCACTTGATCTCATAGGATCATAGTCATGGGACAGCTCAGGTTGGAAGGGACCTTAAAGCCCATCCAGTTCCACCCCCTGCCATGGCAGGGACACCTCCCACTGTCCCAGGCTGCTCCCAGCCCTGCCCAGCCTGGCCTTGGGCACTGCCAGGGATCCAGGGGCAGCCACAGCTGCTCTGGGCACCCTGTGCCAGGGCCTGCCCACCCTCACAGGGAACAATTCCTCATTCCCAATATCCCATCCATCCCTGCCCTCTGGCAGTGGGAGCCATTCCCTGTGTCCTGTCCCTCCATCCCTTGTCCCCAGTCCCTCTCCAGCTCTCCTGGAGCCCTTCAGGCCCTGGCAGGGGCTCTGAGGTGTCCCTGGAGCTTCTCCTCTGCAGGGGAGCACCCCCAGCTCTGCCAGCCTGGCTCCAGAGAAGAGCAGCTCCAGTCTTTGAAGCATCTCTGTGGCTCTGGACTCACTTTTCTATGCTGGGGGCCCAGATCTGGAGGCAGCTCTGCAGGTGGGGTCTCACCTGAGTGGGGCAGATTTGCCCCTCTGCCCTGCTGCCCATGCTTGGTGCTGGTCACCTCTTGCTGTGAGCTCCCTGTTGGGGGCAGCTTGGCTGCAGTGGGTTGTGTCCCCCTGATAACTGGGTTTTGGGCTGCTCCTGTTCCATTCTCGATACCCCTCTGGACTGAGCTGGAGCATGGTTCAGGAGAGTATCCCTGGCATCCTGTGCTAACACACCACTAGCATCCACATAGCTGTGAGGCTTCAGCAAACTCTGCAAGGGCCCAATCCCTCTTCTGCTCCCAATACCAGCCCTTGTCCTTAGAAAGCCACCAGCACCTTTCATCCTCCCTCCTCCAGGCTCCCTTTTTCTCACGCACAGAGCCCTGCTGCTTCCTTGTTTGCTGCACCAGGGAGTGGTGGGAGCTCCCTGCAGTGACAGCCACCCCCAGTGACCCAGGGGCTGCAGTGCACAGTGAGCTCATGGCAGCTGCTGTGCCTGAGCCTGCCCTCTCACTGCCACCCTGGGCAGGCACCCGAGCTGTCCCTTCCCACTGCCAGCCTGGGGCACCCAGAGCCTGGGAGGGCACTGCCCCAGCACAGCACTGCTGGCACAGGAGCTGCTCCCAGCTGCTCCCAGCTGTTCCTGGGGCTCTGGCATGGCCACCCTGACCCCCACCAGCCATGTGTTGGGAGCATGGACTCCTCTGGGTTGGAAGGGACCTTAAAGATCACTTAGCTCATCCCACCCCTGCCATGGCAGGAACACCTCCCACTGTCCCAGGCTGCTCCCAGCCCTGCCCAGCCTGGCCTTGGGCACTGCCAGGGATCCAGGGGCAGCCACAGCTGCTCTGGGCACCCTGTGCCAGGGCCTGCCCACCCTCACAGGAAACAATTCCTTCCCAATGTCTGGCCTGGTGAGCTGTGGGCAGGGTGCCATGCCCTGCCTGTCCAGGTGCCTGCTGGGCAGGGCTGTCCAGCCCCTGGCTCTGCTCTCAGAGGCACAGCAGCCCTGGCTGTCAGGGACTGGTTCTCAGCTGGACAACTGGAGGGGCTACGCCCTTCTACAAAATGCACTTAAAATCAAGAAATTGCAACAATTATTAGCACTTTTTACTAGGCCAAATCTGCAGTGTTGCAAACATTAACATTCAGAATATCCATAAACCACATTGTAAAGTACCCAGTGGATTTGCTTGTGTTTGATGCTGGAGGAAGGGAAAAAATGAAGATGCCTTATGCTCATCCATTCTCACGTACTTTTTTAAAAAAAGAAAACCACCTCTATTGCATTGGTTTCCTGAGACAGAATCACAGTTAGAATCACTAAGGTTGGAAAAAAAACATTTAAGATCATCAAATCCAGCAATTAACCCAGCACTGCCAAGTGCCACATCCACTTTTAAATCCCTCAAGGGATGGTGACTCCACCACTGCCCTGGGCAGCTGTGCCAGTGCTGAGCACCCTTTCAGGGAAGAGGTTTTCCTGATAACCAGTCCAAACCTCCCCTGGCACAACATAAACCCATTTCCCCTTGTCCTGTCCCTGTTCCCTGGAGCACAGCCTGCCCCCCCCGGCTGTCCCCTCCTGGCAGGAGCTGTGCAGAGCCACAAGGTCCCCCCTGAGCCTCCTTTGCTCCAGGCTGAGCCCCTTCCCAGCTCCCTCAGCCCCTCCTGGTGCTCCAGCCCCTTCCCAGCTCTGTTCCCTTCTCTGGATCCGCTCCAGCCATGGGAGTTCCAGAACTGACCCCAGATGGATCTGACCAGTCCCAGCTCATCCTTCCACAGAACCCCAGCTTCTTCCTTGGAGAGGGTGATGGAGTTTGCTGGTGTGTGGGTTTATGGCACTGCAAACCTGATCATCACCTCCCTGATGGTCACAGAGAGCTGAACTGCTGGGGCAGGCAGAGCACCTGTCCTCTGCTTGCAGGCTGCAGGACAGTAATTAGCAACAAGACCCATTTGTGGCTGGGATAAATTTAGTTTGGCTGCACTGAGACTCTTCAGGCAGAGAAGGTGGGATCTCCTCCCACACCTCCCTGCAGGACGGGGCTTTGCCATGGCTGAGCTGGTGTTGGCTGCTTGGCCCCTGAGGGCAGGACACCTGCAGGTGCTGTTTTCAGCTATCAGTTGCTCCAGGGCAAAGTTTAGCTGTAGATAAATCAAGAGCATTTCACCGAGTCCAGATGACTCATAACCACAGGGCAGGAAACTCTTTTATCTTTGGGGCAGCTGGTTTAATATACATAGATGTTCACTCCTGAGCACTGAATAATTTCCATCTCTTTACTTCTCATTAAAAGCAAATCAGAGGAGGGAAAACAGTGAGAAATTTCTCTGTCTCTGTTTCTGCCATCTCTGAGAGAGCTTCCTCCCAGCTGTGCAGTCTGCCTGCACTGGGTCATTTGCTGTGTATTTTAATTGGCAGAACAAATGACTTTCTCTCCAAAGCACCGCTCCATTTTAAAGCCTGATTCTGCAGGCACGAATGGAGCAGGGATCTGTTACAAGCTCCAGCTTCCATGGAGGGAAGAGTATTCTGTGTGGGAGAGCATTGTTGCCTCCTTTGAGAGAGTGCAATTTGCAGGGATTGTTGATGAGCCTGCTGAAAGAGGCACCTTCACCTCTGAGCAGCAGCTGGAGGTGGAGAGGAGAGACAAGAACCTGGGCAGCAGTCAGCTCTTAAACACAAGAGAAAGGGCAAGGTTTTGCTGGAGAACCTCTTGAGTCAGTTCTCTTTCCTAAATATGCCAGGCAGTGCTTTGCATCTCAGGCTTCTCCTGAGGGTCAGGACCTGCCTCCCTGTCTCTTCCTGCCAGCACAGCTCTGCCTGCTCAGGTGCAGGTGGCTTTTCTCTCATGTCTGTGCAGCAGTGACAGCAGAGCTGTGCTGCTGTTGCAGCCCTGTGCCCTCTGCAGAAGGCTCTGTGTGCTGTGTGCTCTGTGTGTGCTGTGTGTGTGCTCTGTGTGCTCTGTGTGTGCTGTGTGTTCTGTGTGTGATGTGTGTGCTCTGTGTGCTCTGTGTGATGTGTGTGTGTGTGCTGTGTGTGCTGTGTGTGCTCTGTGTGATGTGTGTGTGTGTGCTGTGTGTGTGCTGTGTGTGCTGTGTGTGCTCTGTGTGCTGTGTGTGCTCTGTGTGTGCTGTGTGTGCTCTGTGTGTGCTGTGTGTGCTGTGTGCTCTGTGTGTGCTCTGTGTGCTCTGTGTGCTCTGTGTGTGCTGTGTGTGTGCTGTGTGTGCTGTGTGTGCTCTGTGTGCTCTGTGTGTGCTGTGTGTGCTGTGTGTGCTGTGTGTGCTGTGTGCTCTGTGTGTGCTCTGTGTGCTCTGTGTGCTCTGTGTGTGCTGTGTGTGTGCTGTGTGTGCTGTGTGTGCTGTGTGTGCTGTGTGTGCTCTGTGTGTGCTGTGTGTGCTGTGTGTGTGCTGTGTGTGTGCTGTGTGTGTGCTCTGTGTGATGTGTGTACTGTGTGTGCTGTGTGTGCTGTGTGTGCTGTGTGTGCTCTGTGTGTGCTCTGTGTGTGCTCTGTGTGCTCTGTGTGTGCTCTGTGTGTGCTGTGTGCTCTGTGTGTGATGTGTGTGTGTGTGTGTGTGTGTGCTGTCTGTGCTCTGTGTGTGCTCTGTGTGTGCTGTGTGTGCTGTGTGTGCTCTGTGTGTGCTGTGTGTGCTCTGTGTGTGCTGTGTGTGCTCTGTGTGTGCTGTGTGCTCTGTGTGTGCTGTGTGCTCTGTGTGTGCTGTGTGTGCTCTGTGTGTGCTGTGTGTGCTGTGTGTGCTGTGTGTGCTCTGTGTGTGCTGTGTGTGCTGTGTGTGCTGTGTGTGCTCTGTGTGCTCTGTGTGTGTGCTCTGTGTGTGCTGTGTGTGCTCTGTGTGCGCTGTGTGCGCTGTGTGCGCTGTGTGTGCTGTGTGTGCTCTGTGTGCTCTGTGTGCGCTGTGTGCGCTGTGTGTGCTGTGTGTGCTGTGTGTGCTCTGTGTGCTCTGTGTGTGCTCTGTGTGTGCTGTGTGCTCTGTGTGTGCTGTGTGTGCTCTGTGTGTGCTGTGTGTGCTCTGTGTGTGCTGTGTGTGCTCTGTGTGTGCTCTGTGTGTGCTGTGTGTGCTCTGTGTGCTCTGTGTGTGCGCCCTTGGCATGAGGAGCCCTCAGGAGAGGCTGTGCCAGGAGCTGCTCCCTGTGCATGATGACACGTGGTGTGCACAGGCTGAGGACACCATGTCAGAGCCAGGCAGGCCCCAGAGACCATAGGATTGGTTTTCCACCCTTCCTTGCATTGTGCAGGTGTCTCCCACCATGGTGACACAGTCCTGGGTGCTGCTCCCTCCCTTCCCACCAGAACAAGTAGGACTCGGCTGCTCAAAACTCACCCACTCTAGCGTGGGTGCTCAGGGGTACTTTGCCACCTGAAGTGACAAAACACTTGTCTGCTTTTGCAAATGGGCCTTTGGTTGGTGTGGCTGGTGCTCGGTGTCTGATCCATGAAGCCCTGTGCTCAGATAATGTCCATTTCTGGAGCAACCCAGGGCAGCAACTTGACACTGTGGCTTGGGCCACGCTGGAGCCCTCTAAATCCACAGGCTGAAGCTGATGAGATGAATGATTGCCAGGAGCCAACCTTAGCAGCATTTTCCACTCTTAAATATCACAGTAATAAAAGGTAAAATCATTAAAGTCCTTCTGCAGCCCCCTGTGCCTCATCTGAAATGAGGACGACGAAGGGCGCAGAGCGAGGGGTTATTAATATCCTGTCTCACGATGATGGCTTTATAAACATCCTTACCCCAGGCACAGCCTCGCTGGGCTGCTCTGCCATGACCTTCAGCCAAATGCCATGCTTTTATCACACTTGATATTTAACCAATAAAGCAAGGGGACGAAGACTTTGCCCCTAAATATCTGACCTTATACACAGGGGGATGGGGCCAAAACTGAGAGAAACTGTGTTAAGTGTAGCCATGCTAAATGCTCCTCAGACCTGATGCTCCTCTCTGGGAGCTGTGCCAGAGCTCCAGCAAGAAGGGGATCAGATGTTTGACGCAGTGGAAACCCTCCATGCCGCAGGGGATGACTCATGGGCAAGAGCCCCACACAGCAGCAAGGCCACACTCATGCAAAGCCAGGGATTTTGACTGGTGGGAAGAGGTCTTGATGGAGACAGGAGAGCCCTGACTGCAGGGAAAGGAACAGCTCCCACTCTGGAGAGCCCCAGAAAAGACACCAGCTTTCCTTGTGACTGGTAGATCTTGAAAGTAAGAATCAAAATCATGTCCCAATGGCAGGGCATTGGAACTAGATGGTCTTCAAGGTCCCTTCCAACCCAAACCAGTCTGTGATTCTATAATCAGAGAGGAGAAAAGGTTTTGTAGGTTAATGGATGGAAAAGGTAAGGAGCAGCTGTAAAGCCAGGATCTCTTGGTGGGCAGAAGACTGGGGTCACTGGTCCCTATCAGGACCTGACATTGTCTGGATGCCCTTAGAAATGGCCCTTAATGTTCCCTGCTCCCACTTCACTTCCAGAGAATGCCCTTTGCTGGAATAACAACTCTGAGAAAAGTCATGTACCACAAAGAGCAGAGGGATGGTGCTCAGTGCAGGGTTCCTGTGGGAGGTGGGTGTGGAGAGGGTACACAAGACTGTCCCAGGCCAATGGTGATGGACAGCAGTCACCCAGCACGGGTCTGGGGCTGCCAGGCCCTGCAGCCTCCACTGCTGAGGGGGCTGAGATCTCTGTAGGAGCTGGATGGTGGAGACTGGGTGTGTGGAGAGATTGCCCTGCTGGGATGGATCCAGACCATTTGTAGAGCTGAGCAGCCTGAGGTTGCTTTGGGCATCCCAGCTTGTGTCTGGAAGCAAATGTCTTACCTGCAGGGATCATATGAGCCCCTTGGCACCCCTGCAGGGCCAGCAGCTAGGAACAGATCTGCCTCAGCTGAAAACAGATGGGTGAGGGCATTGCTGGCACTGGCAGCAATGTTCACCTTGCAGCCGTTCACGTTGGCGCTGCCTGGGAGTGCTCTGGCTCTCCAGTTGCTGTCTTGGTCCTGACAGTACAGATGTGCCTCTGCCTTTCTGGCACATCCTCCATGCCTCATTTCCCTCGTGGCTTTTTTCCCAGGTCATCCTCCCCTAAAATGACCCAGCAGATGCGGGATCTGCAGCTGGCGCAGGCCAGGAAGCCACCAGGCCCTTCCTCACCAAACGCGGCCAAGAGGCTCTACCGAAACCTGTCCGGGAAATTCCGCGTCAACTACACCTCCTTCGACGAGGGCAGCCTGGTGGGACGGGGGGAGAAGGAGAAGCTCCGCAAGTCCTACCTGGTCAGTGCCTGATAGCTCCATCCACGTGGGGACAGAGGGGCTGTGGGGGCTGGATCCATCCAGAGGGGACAGAGGGTCTGTGGGGGCTGGATCCATCCAGGTGGGGACAGAGGGTCTGTGGGGGCTGGATCCATCCAGAGGGGAGCAGAGGGTCAGTGGGGGCTGGATCCATCCACATGGGGACAGAGGGTCTGTGGGGGCTGGATCCATCCACATGGGGACAGAGGGGCTGTGGGGGCTGGATCCATCCAGAGGGGACAGAGGGTCTGTGGGGGCTGGATCCATCCAGGGGCGAGCAGAGGGTCTGTGGGGGCTGGATCCATCCAGAGGGGACAGAGGGGCTGTGGGGGCTGGATCCATCCATGTGGGGACAGAGGGGCTGTGGGGGCTGGATCCATCCAGGTGGGAACAGAGGGTCTGTGGGGGCTGGATCCATCCAGAGGGGACAGAGGGGCTGTGGGGGCTGGATCCATCCAGGTGGGAACAGAGGGTCTGTGGGGGCTGGATCCATCCAGAGGGGACAGAGGGTCCCTGTGTGGGTGGTGCTGGAGCCTGGGTGGGAGCACAAGATTGTGTTAAGTGAAGCTGTAGCAGTTCAGTTGGAGGTGGTCCAGGAGTTCGCTTGGCATCATCCAGATGTGTCTGCAAAGAGCTGTTGCTCACAAGCCCTTTGGATGAGGGCACCCTCTCCCTGATTGGGTTCATGGGGTGCTAGTGAGGGTCCAGGGTATGTGGTGGGGTGGAGGTGGGTGCCTTATGCTCAGCCCAGCTGCGTTTCTCCTTTCACCCAGTTCCAGAGCAATGCTGCACTCTTTGAGGCCGTGGAACTGCAGGATCTTGACAGGGTGCAGGAGATGCTGAAGCACTACAGCCCTGAGGAGCTGGACCTCAACACCCCCAACAGCGAGGGGCTCCTGCCCCTGGACATCGCCATCATGACCAACAATGCTCCCATCGCCAGGGCCCTGCTGCAGGCGGGAGCGAAGGAGAGCCCACACTGTGAGTTGGGACGGGAGTCGTGCTGTGCCCATCACCTGGGTCTGCAGCGTGGTGCAGTGCAGCACCCCAGGCAGTGGATGAAGGTGGGGAGGTGACCACTGGGCTCTGGGACACCGGTGCAGGCTGCAGCAGGGCTGCAGGGGAACTGCGCACTCAATCAGCCCCAGGAGCGGGACACAGAGAGGAGCTGGGGTCTCAGCGTGGGGATTCTCCCAGCAGAGGCAGAGCTTGCCCTAACCACCTTGTCCTCCCTTTCCTCCTGGGCCCGCGGCCGTGTGCTCCCTCCGCAGTCGTGAGCCTGGAGAGCCGCTCGCTGCACCTGTCCACGCTGGTGCGGGAGGCGGAGCAGCGCGTCAACGAGCTGATGGCGCAGGTGGTGAACGAGGCGCCCCACGCCGACTGCTCCGAGAAGGAGAAGCAGCTCAAGGCCTGGGAGTGGCGGTTCCGGCTGTACAAGCGCATGAAGGCAGGGTTTGAGCATGCCCGTGAGTGCCCGCAGCGCGCCTGGGGCTGTCCCTGCTCCGGGGGAAGGCCTGGGGCAGTGCATGGCACCAGCTCCCATCACCTGCACCCTGAGGCCAGGCTTGCAGTGTGGGTGCATGGAGGGGAGAACATGTTCCATCAGGGAATACGTCCCTGGGACCGGGGAGGGGCCCAAGAGGGACCCAGGGAGGTTCAGAGTGACCGTCATGGCTGTAGCAGCCCCTGCCCTCTCTGTCCCCAGGAGTGCCAGATGCCCCCAGCAGCGTCCACCTCTCTGTGGCCAGCAGCACCTCACTGCAGGTGACCTTCTGGGAGCCCCTGAGTGTCAACTCAGCCGTTGTCACCAAGTACAAAGGTAAGGATGGGGATGCCTGCAGCAGGGCAGAGTCACACAGCCACAGCAGGTGCCTTGCACCCCATGTCAACACAACAGAGCCATAGGCAGTGCTGCCGAGCCCCAGTCAGGCCACTTTTATGCTGGAGGACAGAGGAAGCCACAGCTGCTGGACAGCATGGCCACCACCCAAATGCTCTGAGCTAGACCAAAAATCATCCTGCACCAAGGCAAAATTTGGGGTGTCGCTTGTTGGCTGCCCCCTCATCCTGAACTCTGAGAAGACTTTGTTGTTATGCACCCCTCACCCACTTAAACCAGATATTTTTGGCTTCTGGAAGAATTTCTTCCATCCCCCACTTCTGAGCCACCAATTAGAGGTGCTGAGCCCATCTTATGTGGCTTGGTGAGGACAGCAGCTCCCCATGACCTTCCCCCCCCATGAATCACCTTTTCCATGCCTGCACTCCGCTGCCTGTGCTGTCTGCAGTCCCCCTGCAGCTGCTCTCTGACGTGCTGCCCCAGCCCTGGTGGCCCCCCTCCAGGGCCTCATGGCACCTTGGGGTCTCTGTCCTTGCAGTGGAGTGGAGCTGCTCCCCCACCTTCTCACCACTGCTGGGAGAAGCTGTGATTGACAAGCTGAAGGACCTGCACTTCACCATCCAGGGGCTGGTGTCGGTGAGTGCCCACAGCGGGCAGGGCTCAGCAGGGAGAGCCCACAGCTGGGAAAAGGCCATAGTGCAGCCCATGAGGAGGGGATCAGGCACTGCCACAGGCTGCCCAGGGCAGTGGTGGAGTCACCATCCCTGGAAATGTTCAGAAGATGTGTATTTGGTACCTGGGGACATGGTTTAGTGCTGGCCTTGGCAGTGGTTGGACTCAGTGATCCTAGATGCCTTTTCCAACCTCAATGGTTCTTTGTTTCTGTGATCATTCTGAGCAGGAACAGTAGGGCTGTGCCACACTGTGTGCCATGGGCACAGCCTGGGCAGAGCCAAGACCGTGGGGCTGGGAGAAGCATCTGTCTATCCCTGCATGGCTGCAGCCCTGACAGTGGGGCACCTCCCTGAGAGGGTGCCTGGGGACTGCAGTGACAGCCAGAATGGGCCCATTCACCCAGCTCTGATTTATCCTCTGTCCCCCTCCCCACTCCTGTCTCCATCCAGGCTCTTCCTGGGCAGTAAATCAGTGCTCAGCCCTCTGCCACCTGCACAGTCCAACCCCTCAGCCCAGCCCCAGTGTCACCAAGAGGGGGGACCAGCCCCATCTTCATCTCTGGGAGCTTGGCAAGGTCATGGCTGGTGGGACTGTGGCTCCCTGCTGGTTTATCTCCCTGAGAGCTGCAGGAGCCATGCCTGGGCTAGCACCAGGGACACGGGGACTGTGGTGGGATGGAGCTCAGGATGGGAGCACGGGCAGGTGCTGGGATAAATGGGGTCAGCCTTAGCAGGGGTAGGCAGGCAGGGAGCACTGATTTGAGGAGCAGAGAACCCCTTGGTGAGGTGAGGTGAGAGGGGCTGAGGCCCAGCACAGTGCCAGGGCTGTCTGTGGTGTGGTAGGAGGGGCTCGAGCAGAGCCTGGAACAGCATCACTGCAAGAAACTGCACCAAGCCCATCAATCACACTCTCAGAGCTGCTTCACAGGCTCCTGCCACCTTCATGAGTGCCTGGAGGCCTGGCAACATCTGGCAGCTTGGCTGGGCTTTAATCAGAGGCTTTAATCACTGTCACTGTGCTACAAGCCCTTGACAGTGCTGGGCCAGCTCCCTGTCTCCAGGGGCTGGATCCTTACGTGTCCCAGGGGATCGCCAGCACCCCAAGCCACAGAAGCACTGAGTCTTTCAGGCTGGAGCATCTCTGACAAGGGACATTTGCAATGTCCAGTCCTTCCTCTGTGTGCCCCAAACGCACCCAGCAGGGCCACAGGGATTCTCTAGTGCCTCATAACAAGGGCTTTGTAAGGAGGGGAGGTGAGAGCCAGTGACTGGGCTGTGGGCTCTAGCTGAGAGCTCCTCGTGCTGTACTGGAGCAGAGGGCTGGGGGGAATGCCCCTTGCCTCCCTGCCAAGCTGGGAGGGGTGGGGTGTGCTGAGTGTGCTGCTCTCCTTGCAGGGCACGGCGTACCACGTCCGCGTCTCTGCCTACAACATGAAGGGCTGGGGTCCCCCGCAAGCCTCCACGCCCCCCTTCGCCATCCCCTCCAGTGAGTACCCCTGGCAATGCCCCCATGGAGGCCAGCGTGGGGCAGGGGGGGCAGGACAGCCCCCTGTGCCATGCAGGGGTCCCTCTCACTGCTGGGATGGGAGCGAGCGGAGCTGGGGCAGAGTCTGGGGTCTCAGGCCCAGGAGGGAGGCTGTGCCTGGGGTCTGGGGTGCTGCCTGCAGCCAGCAGGGGCTTTGCAAACAGTGAGTTTTCAGCCTTGGGTTACCCTTGGCACCTGGGAAAGTCTGAGCCATTTCAGGCCACCTGGATCAGCTCATCCCATGGAGGAAGCTGGGAGGTGGCAAAGAGCCTGGACTCAGAGGGGTCCTGGGTGGCAGTGGCCTCTGTGCCACCCATCCAGCCCACACCCAAGGACCTGCATTCCCTGGCATGGAGCTAAGATGGGGGTCACAAACCCCAACTGAGACCAGCTCTGGGCTGTCAGCACTCTCCTCCCCATGCTGGCCCTAGGGAAAGTGTCATGAAACAGCCACAAGGAACCCCAGGGGGCTGGGTGGAGAAGGGCCAGGAGGACTGAGCTGGGAGGAGCAGCCCAAAGGTGAAGTTCTGCACTAAGGGGGCTCCAGAATGGCCTCTGCCACTTGTCACCAGTCCCAAAACAGATGCCTGTGTGGTGTCCCATGGGAGTGGTGCTGTAAATGAGTAAGGAGCAGCCCTAGGGGAGGCTGAGCTTGTCCCAAGGATCAGGCCATGGAAGCATGTCCTGTCCCACCATGCTGCAGGCACCCAGGGAGCAGGGCTGCTCCACTGGGAGCAGATGGAGATGAACAGTAATGGCTCAGAGATGTGCAGCCCCATGCACACAGCTCTGGCTGCAGATCCACAGAGCATTGAAATCACCAAAAATCCATTTGCATGTCTAGGAATGCACACAGCAAGGGCACAGCAGTCTACTATCGTGGCTTTATCTTGTCCCTGTCATGTTTGCACCCACTTTAAAGCCCATTTGCCACCTCACACAGGTCACATTCCCTGTGACCACGATCCAGGTGGCATCAATTGAGTGTGGCCGAAGTGAATCAGACAGGAGTGGGGTTTATTTATTTTTATTGCCAGTAATATTTCTCCCTTCAGTGGAGATCCCTCCCTGGCCCAGCAGAATATGGTCAGGCACCTCCCTGGGTGTTTTTAAAGCTACTAAAAATAGCGGCAAGTTCCAGCCAAAGTTAACAGAGCTGAACTTTCCATGGAAAACAGCAGCGGGCAGGACATGGGGTGTTTAAAGCAATTAATATGAAGTTGAGGGAGAAGACAGGCAGGTCCCCAGCCCTGCTCAGGGTCCTGCTGCTGTCCCACAGCGGGTGGAGCTGGCAGGAGTTTATTTATGTGTTTGTCGAGGTAAGCCCAGCTTCCAGCGCTCATCTGGAGTAACTGGGAAAGACCTGGAGGAAGAGACTGGAAAGAATTTTATTTTTTAAGGCCAGTGAAGTGTAGCAGCAACAGACAGAACCTTGTTCCTTGCCCCTGGTGTGTCCCTGCCACGCTGTGGGGAGGCTGGTGGCCACGGGGTGCTGCGCAGAGCTGGGTGTTCCTGGGAAGAGGGGCACAAATCTGGGGATCTCCCAGCACCCACAAGTGCTGCCATGCTGTGGCATGAGGGGGACACCCAGGGGGTGTGTGAGGAGGGGATGGAGCCCTCGTGCCCCAGAGGTGCCCCTGCACAGGCAGAGGGTTCCCGGGTGACGCTGCTGTGTCCCACAGACTGGCGCGAGTACGACGGGCGGGCGCCGCGGCGGCGGGGCCAGGCCGAGGCCCTGGACCATCTCCTGGGCCAGGTGAAGACTGTCCACCAGCACTGCATCTGCCACGGTGAGCCCACAGCACGGTGCCCCACGGAGGCTGGGGCGGGGGCAGCTGAGCCCTGGGGGTGCTGGTGTGATCTGCAGAGCTGGGTGCTGCAGGAACAGCTCTGTGCCAGGGATGTGAAGGGCAGGGAGACAGCTCAGCAGTGGAGACCTCAGCAGAGGGTTGGTATCAGCTCTTCATCTCCTGCTGCAGCATCCTCTGCTCTCTGCTCCACAGAGCCCTGCAAGAACCAGCCCCAGAGCAGAAAGCATTCAGTCTCCAAGAGCCTCAAGCACCTCTTCCACCCTGGCAGCAAGTTTCTCAAGACACTGAAGCGGTGAGAGGCTGGTGCTCGGGGGTGGTGAGAGCCCCTGTCCCAGCAGAGCTGCAGAGCTGCCCATCCTGAGAGCTGTGCCTGCACGCTGGGGGCTGGGGGTGCTCAGAGCAGGGGCTGCACTGGGAGTGGCTGGTGGAGTCAGTGGAGATGAGTCCCATGGCCCAGAGATCAGAGATTCTCTGGGTGTCTCTGTTTGGACTGGCCAAGCTGTGCTGGTGCCCAGATCCCTGCATCACCTCTGGGGCTCACCTGGCACCCCACCTTGTCCAGACCCAGAGTGTTCCCTGCACAGCCTGGTCCATCTCTGTCCCATGTGCTGCAGGGTCCATGGGCCGTGGTGTCTCTGGGACACGTTGGGTTCCTGTCCCTGCTCCCGTACCAGCCACCAGCCTCTTCTGCCATGGGCTGTTGGAGAGAAGTGGGGACTGGGACATCTCCTCTTCTCTCAGGACCCTCTGGGAGATGGAGCTGGCAGCTGGGGTGGCACTGAAGTCTGTCTTCTCTCCCCTGCAGGGGCCTCTACCTGACAGCCATCTTCTACAAGGATGACAACATCCTGGTGACCCACGAGGACCAGATCCCCGTGGTGGAGATTGATGACACCTACTCCTGCCTGCTCATGCAGGATTTCCTCTGGCTCACCAAGGTGAGGGCCCCTGTGCTTGGGCAGAGGGCCAGGAGTGCCAAGGTGACCCAGGCAGGCATCAGGCAACACTTCTGCCCCTCCAGCCTGGACACTGGGGCTTGGCAGTGCAGGCAGCCTGTGGACTTGCTTCTTGCTGGGGTTCAGCACAGACCAGGAAACTTCCAGGGAATGGCATTTCATCAAGTCCAAAGATGGGTGACAGACCAGAGCAACACTGAGCAGGCTGTGTGCCAGGGCGGGTGGCACTGCCTGTCCACAGGGATGTCAGTGGCTGTTGAACTGCTTTCCCTCAGCATCCTGCCATGGCATCTCTGCCTCTGCTGTAGGATGCACAGGCAGCAGCTGGCAGCTCCTCTGATGTCAGCAGACTTAGGGAAAGGGCATGTGGGCAGCTCAGGGCAAAAATAATTTGCTGGGTGATCCTTATCTACTGATGGAGAGTGCTTTCTTCTCCCTCCCCACCTTGGCCAACTTGTATTCAAGCTTGATGTTTCAGTCCTGGATGAAGATGGGTGTCTGAGTGGACGTGGCTCAGGGCTGCCCTCGGGTGCAGGCACCCCAGTGCCTGTGGCACAGGGATTGGTTTGCACCCCTGCTGAGGTGCTGCATGCCCATGCACATTCCTGACCCAGCTCAGAGAGGCAAACAAGTTCCCCAGAGCTCCCTGGTGTGGCCCAGCTGCAGCAGCAGTGACACTGTGGTGTGTGCAGGTGTCGTGCATGTGGGATGAGATCCTGTGGCTGCGGCAGTGTGTCACCGTGTCCCAGTCCTCCTGCTCCTGCATCTTGCAGACGCGCTTCAAGATGCTGCTGGCCATCTCACAGATGCAGGTGAGGGTCAGCCTGGGGGGAACAATCACTTTAAGTGGGATGCTGGAGGCTGAGCTCCCTTGGGAGCAGCATGCAGATGTACCCCAGTCAGATAAACCCAGGATCTGCAGGCCATGACTGCGTGTCCCTGCCTCGTCCGCCCAGCAGGACTCTGGACGTGACACAGTGAGGTGCCAGCTGTCATGGCAGTGTCCTGCAGAGGGGCTGGGCATCAACAGGGTGCTTTTCTGGGCAGACTGATTTCCAGCAGGCAGCTGCAGGCACATTTCAGCTGCCCAGACCCACCATGCCTCCAGGATGTCCCCTGACCCTCTGCTTTTATTGCCTTCTCACCCCGTCACACAGGGGCTGCTGGGCATCCAGGACCTGGGGCAGGTCTTCTTTGAGCCCATCAAAGACAAGCAGGGCAACATCCTCATCGTCACCCTGAAGGAGGTGAAGACCAACCAGACCTTCGAGAGCGTCCGCTGGGTGCCCATCTGCAAGCTGCAGAGCGGCCGCAAGTCCGTGTCCTCCCCCGAGGAGCCCACGGCCCTGGACACGCTGCTCATCTCCCTGCAGGTCTGTGCTGGGGCTCCTCTGGGAAACACCAGTGCTCCTTGCTCCCCTCGGCCTGCAAGGGTCACAGCAGAGGGGGAGCAGAGCCCAGCCAGCTCCAAAATTCCTGTTGTTTCAAGGGGAGGCATCCAGATGGTGCCAGATTGGAGCTGGCAGCACCGGGTCGTGTTGCTGTGCCGCTCCCCTTCTCCAGCTGGACTGGCTGTGCTGCAGCATCAGCACAAGCCCTGCTGTGAGGACTTGCTCGGTCCAGCAGTGTCTTTGTTCCCAGGACAAGCTGGCTTATCACCAGCGGAGCAGCCATGCCCTCTCCCCGGGGCTCTACCTGGGCTACTTGAAGCTGTGCAGTGCCGTGGATCAGATCCGAGTGCTGGTGCCAGAGCAGCTCCCCAACATCCTGTGCCACGTCAAGATCCGCTCCAACCCCAACATCTCCAGGTGGGGTTTGCAGGGGATGGTGAGAGCCCCTGTCCCAGCCAGGCTAACAGCATCCATCACCTCCTGCTTCAGCAGCAGTGTGATATCCCCTCCTGTCCCCGCTGTGCAGCGCTCTCAGGCACAGCATGGGGTTGTTAGGGTGTCCTGGGTGGGGTCAGGGCTGAACTCCACAATCCTGTGGGTCTCATCCAGCTCAGCATATTCTGTGCTTCTGATTCAGCCTAGAACAAACCAAGTTCCCTCTCTACCTCCACCTCTCCCAAATCTCTGGGGATGCTGCACTGCCTGGGAGAGGAACAGCCAAGCAAACACGGCTCTCAGAGAAATTGTATCCACGTCCACCCAAACCACTCCCTCCTTCACCTGTCTGTCTCTGGCCTTCTGCAGGGAGGAGTGGGAGTGGCTGCAGAAGATGGCCAGCGTGGAGGAGCCTGTTCCCACAGAGCCAGAGACTGACAGGTCCCAGAACCCCTTGTTTCAGGAGCTCCAAGTGGCCATCAAGGAGCTGATGACCCTGGTGAACATCCCACTGCAAGAGGTAGAGGCAGGAGCCAAGGCCTGGGCAGAGGGAGGTGATGGGGCTGTGAGCACAGTGCTGGTGGTTGCAGCAGCTGGGGAACTGCATGTCTGGCTCTCCTTGTGAGGCTGGAGCGCCCAGATTTTAGTGCTGTGCAAACAAAAGGTTTGTGAGTGGTGAGTGTGCCCTGCCCAGGGACAGTGTCCACAGGCGCTGTTTGTCCTTCCCACACTGTACCCCCAGAGCAGCAACAGCAAATCTGGGTTGTTACTGCTGCCCGTGGTGTGGTCCTGGGCAGCACGAGACCAACCCAGCTCTGCCCCTCCAAGGCAGGCTGGTCCCTGGCCAGTGCTGGGCTGGAGCTGCAGCCCCTGGGGGCAGACTGTATGGGGAGAAACTTTCTTCCATCATGCCAAGTATCTGCTGGGAAGCAACAATCCAGCAGCCCCAATGACAGGTATGTGCTTCTGGCTGGGCAGCTGGGAGGGCACCTCCCTGCTCATTGCTGAACCATCACTGGTGGCACGTTTTCAACACCCTGTTGTGGTGGCTTTGACCAGAAATTTTGAAGCTTTCAGGAAAAATTAGAGAAGAAGTGATGAGATTATGCAGATTATGCCAGAAGCAAGGAGCCTCTGGTTATGTGCTGAAGGTGCAGTGTCCCCTGGCTGCAGGTGGTCCCTGAGGACTGCTCCATGCATGAGGACTGGGCAGAGGCCCCTCCAGGTGATGTGTGCAGCTGTTACCTGCACTATCCTCTTGCAGGCCAAAGACTTCCGTCTGTACAGCCAGGAGGTGCTGGACTTTGGGGATCAGGTCTCCTTCCTGCTGCTGCTGCCTCCATCAGACGACGTCTGCACCGCTCCGGGCCAGAACAACCCCTACACCCCTCGCTCTGGCTTCCTCACGCTGCCGCTGCAGATCTTTGAGCTGGGTGAGGAGAGGGAATGCCAAAACCCAACTTTGCTGGTCCCCTTGTTCTCTGAGGCCTCCTGAGAGCTGGGCTGGGCAGGGGGGTGGGTGCCTAGAGTTCCCTCCCTCCCTGGGGAGGAGGCATGCAGGGATGTACTGAGGGCTGTCCAGGTGGACTAATGAGTGTTGCCTCCTCATCTTGGGTGACAGGGAGGAGGCTGTAGGGCATCCACAGCATGGGACCTCATGTTTTTCATCCCCCCTCTCGTTTCCTCTCCCAGTGCACTTCTTCACGTACAGCCGGGAGTTCATCACACAGTACTGCCAGGTGTCCGCCCTGCTGGAGCTGGAGTCCCTCCTGTCCCAGCAGAGCCTCAGGGAGGCTTTCTCCGATGCCGAGCTCGCCACTGCCAAGCAGAGGCACCAGCAGGTTCAGGACTACATCCAGGTATGGGGGGGAGGAGGCTCAACAGTGCCCCTGACCTGCCAGGACACAGGCAGCAGCATCTGCACCCAGGCTGTTCCCTGGTCTTGGTAGCCCTGGGGGATTTCTCTGAGGTTGCTGATGGGTAGCACCAGGTTGGTCTTTCATAGATTCATGGAATGGTTTGGGTTGGAACAGATATTAATCCTCATCCAGTTCCACCTTCCACTTTCCCTGTTTGCTCCAAGCCATGTCCAGCCTGGCCTTGCACACTTCCAGGGATCCAGGGGCAGCCACAGCTGCTCTGGGCATCCTGTGCCAGGGCCTCCCCTCACAGGGAACAATTCCTGCCCAATATCCCATCTAATCCTGCCCCCTGACAGTGGGAAGCCATTCACCCTTTTCCTGTCACTACAGGCCCTTGTCCCATCCCTCCATCCCTTGTCCCAGTTCCCTCTCCAGCTCTCCTGGAGCCCCTTTGGGCACTGGAAGGAGCTCTGAGGTGTCCCTGGAGCCTCCTCTTCTCCAGGCTGCAGCTGCTTTATCGAGCAACTTCTTACTACAATGATCACATTAAAAATCCCAAGGAGACACCCAAAGTGTACATGCCCTCCTTGCTAGAAAAAGGCCTGCAAGTGCATTTTAGGATGGACTTGCAAAAGAGCATCCCACACTACTCCTGTCACCAGCACTGCTGCTGAACCAGCAGCTGCATCCTCCTTCTGCCTGAGAGCACTTTCTTTGCATTTCCCAGCTCAGGGATTCCCCCAGAGCTCTGGGGAGATCTGTGTGTGTGTACAGACTCTGTGTTTTGCCATGGCACTTTCTTGCTGTCGTTTGCTGTGTGAAAGGGCTCCTCCATTTCCTCTGTTGGCAGCAAATGGAGGAGATCTGGCGAGAGATGCGCTGGATCATGGATGTCCTGCAGCACGCCCGCTACAAGCAGCCCTCCTGTGGGATCTCTCTCAGTGGCTTCCTCAGCGAGGCCGGGGGGCCAGCGAAGGAGAAAACGCGATCCTCCTCGTCCCACCTGGACTACCTTCCGTCCCCAGTGCTGTCACCAGAGACCAGCCGCAAGCTCAACTCCGGTAGGGGCCGAGCTCCTGCCTGGGGGCTCAGGGGCTGCCCAGGCTCGGGGGCTCAGGGTGGCTGTGCCCGGGGTGGCTGTGCCCAGGCAGGGGCTCAGGGACTTGGGGTGGCTGTGCCCGGGGTGGGGCTCGGGGACTCGGGGTGGCTGTGCCCGGGGTGGGGCTCGGGGGCTCGGGGTGGCTGTGCCCGGGCAGGGGGTCGGGGTGGCTGTGCCCGGGCAGGGGCTCGGGGGCTCGGGGTGGCTGTGCCCGAGCAGGGGCTCGGGGGGTCGGGCTGGCTGTGCCCGGGGTGGCTGTGCCCGAGCAGGGGCTCGGGGGCTCGGGGTGGCTGTGCCCGGGCAGGGGCTCGGGGGCTCGGGGTGGCTGTGCCCGGGGTGGCTGTGCCCGAGCAGGGGCTCGGGGGGTCGGGGTGGCTGTGCCCGGGCAGGGGCTCGGGGGGTCGGGCTGGCTGTGCCCGGGGCGCCAGCAGGGCTGGAGCCGTGGACACCCAGGGCAGTCGGTCTCAGGGGGGCAGACCCTCCCTGCCTGTGCCGGGCCGAGCAACTTAGGGGCGTCACAAGGGGGTAAACCCCAGAGGCTTCCCTGGATTCCCCTCAGCGAGGGGTTCCACACTCAGGCTGAGCCGCTCTTTGCTGCTCTCCCCCCGGCAGACTCGCACGGCCTGTCGGACGAGGAGGGCTCCTCGGAGGTGTTCCTGGCCACCGACAGCGACTACGACTCGAGCCGGGCGCAGAGCCCGAAGGAGCTGGACCTGGTGTGCTCCACGTCAGGGCCCGAGTGCTGCAGCCGGAGGGGGGCCCGCACCCTGCGGGACAGCGCCCCGGACGTCCTGCAGAGCCACGAGCTGCAGACCGGCCCCGCAGGGCCGCCCCCGCCCGAGGAGCCCCGGCCGCCCGCCAAGCTCTACGACAGTGACTTTGTGCTGCCCAGCCGGCAGATCGAGCTGCTGCGCATCACCGAGAAGCGACAGGCCTACTGCGTCCGGACCAGCAGCCTGGACTTCCCCAAGCCGCACTGCCCTGCCCCGAGGAAGTCGTGCCCCGGCTCCGTGGACAGCTCCCCGGCCGAGAGCAGGAGCGCGGGCCCGGGCGGGCAGCTCCGGCTGCGGCCTGGCTCCACACCCAGCCCCGAGCGCCGCCGCGGCCGCCGGGGCTCCCGTGAGTGGACTCAGGACTTGCCGGAGCAGCAGCCGGAGCAGCCCGGGGGCTTGGCCGACCAGGGGAAGAAGCCGGGCTCTGTCACCTTGAGGGTGTGCCCTCAGTACGAAACGGGACTCTCCAAAGACACCAGTGTCAAGGTACCCGAGCCTGTCACGGGTGGCAGAGCGGCTCTGCCGTGCCCGGAGGGACAGGGCTGGCAGCATGGGGACAGAGCCAGCAGGGTCCTGTGCCCCACGCCTGGCACTGCCCTCCCCATCCTTCACCATGCCAGGGGTGAGGTGCCCTGGAGACCTGCAGCACCCCTGCCCTGACTCCCTGATTCGCTGTCTCCCTGTGTCCCTGTTTAGATGAGGCTCCTGGCAGCACAGGGGTCTCTGTAGGAGCGATAGCTGATGCTGCAGAAGGATGAGCCAGGGCCATACATGGTGAATTTTGGGGACAAAGCAGTGGGGCTAAAGTTCAGCTCTTGGTCTGTGGTTCAGCAGGTGACAGTAGCTTGGTGCCACCCAGTGTGGGCAGGCAGAGCAAAGGACACTTTTTTGGGGTTTTTTGGATTTTTTTTTTTTTTGTGTTCTTTGGGGGTTTACTTTGGTTTGGGGTTTTTTTGGGTTTTTTTTAGCTTTGTTTAAAATAAAGAGAGAAGAAAACCCGACTGTTCTAATAGGAGGGAAAAAGCCAAAATAGTAGATGAGTGTATTAGCAAAAATCCAAATCTTTCTTGATATATCCGAGCTACTGATATAATAACTGAATCCATTGTTTAAGATGGTGTCCTTGCTGTATCCTGATGTGATGATGTGTTCCAACACATCATATTTCCAGGCCAAAATTCAGCTGTCACGCCTGCCCTGGCCATGCTCCTCCTACAGCCTCCCCTTCCCAGGTGTGTGGTCTCTGCTCCAGCCTTCCTCATTAGGGGAGGGAGAGCAGGAGCTTTTTGTCTCCAGTGGCAGAACCCACTCCAGTTCCAGCTGGGGCAGCAGGCAGAGCTCCTTCCATGCTCCTTCAGACTATGCTGGAGCAGCTGTGTGACCTGACTCCTTCCATGGGGGCTTTGCTGCTAAGAGCTGACCCCACCAGCTCTGATCACTCACACCTGCTCCAGGTGGGGCCCCCACAGAGGACCATCCCCCAGGACACACATCTTGGGCAGGTGCCCCTCTGGCTTTGTGGCCTCCTTTGGTCCCAGCCATGGAGATGCTTTCCCTGTTGAAGTTTCCTTTCCGAGACATTCCTGGTGCCCAGGACAGAGGATGATGGAGCAGAAAATCATTAAATCATGACTGGTATGGGTTGAAAGCAACCCTAAAGGCATGGCAGAGGAAGAACAGTGCCAACAGGCTGATTGTTTTATTGCTGGGGAAGGTTGATAGCCAGTGTCTCTGCACCCAGCTGGGACATCCTAGCAGAGACGACTCTGCCTCACTGGATTATTTTCCATTTGAGGAATGCCCATAGATTTCTGTGGAACTGAAGCACAGCCCTCAGGTTCTTGGCAGGCTGCCCATGTGGCTTTTGAAGTTGCAAAGCTTTGGACACGCCTGCTTGGAAGCGTTTTAGGATGTTCTCCTGGAAGAAAGGCGAGTTCAAAGGCAGCTCCTGGGCTGATGTGAATGGCTGAGCCCGGCCACGGCTGCTCAGGGCTGGCAGTGCTCACATGGGCCAGGGCTGGGACCACCCTGCCAGGGCAGCGCTCCTGGTGCTCTGCAAGCCCTCACAGATGTGCCAAAGGAAGTGTGGCTTTCCCTGGGTGAGGATGGATGTCCTGCCTTGGGGCCTTTGAAGCCAAGCAGTGGCTCCTGGCATTAGCATCCAGGGCCCCGATGAGCTCATTTTCTTGACAGGATTTGGGATTCACAGGGAAGCAGAGGGCAAGAGTAGCTGTTGGTGGGAGAACCCCAAGCTTGTGCACGGGATGAAATTTATTGCCATGTTCCAAAGAGGTTTCAGTTGTAGCTTGGCAGAGCTGTTGTGATCCAGCTGGTCTGAGGGTCTGGACCCTGCTCACGAGAGGGACTTCACACAGATCCCTCCATGGTATCAGGAGCACGACAGGGACTGTCCCTCTCCACCTCCAGGTGATGAGATAGTGGGGCAGCCTCAGCAGAGCTGTAGGTGACACATGCAAGGGTTGAGTGGCAGGGGCTTGGAAACAGGAGTAGAGGCAGGAGAGCAGTCCATAAGTTTGGGCCCTGGCATGCAGGGGCACCCCTTGGGCACTCCCTCATTGTGGTGTGCCCATGGCTCTGTGCCAGGCTGCTGCCACGGGCAGCACTGCTCACGGGCACCGCTGGGCAGCTGTTCCTCCACCCTCACCATTCCTCCACGCCATCCGCTGCCTCCGGCCCCTGCTCCTCCTCATTCCTCCCCCTTACCATCCGTGTCTCCCATCTCTCCATCTGTGCCCTCTCTCTCTCCGCAGCTGCACATCACCAGCCAGACGCCTGCCAGCGAGGTGGTGAAGCTGGTGGTGCTGGAGATGAACGGCCTCGCGCGGGACGTGCTGGGCGCCGCCGCTGCCGTCTGCTACGGCGAGGAGCAGCTGGAGCACTTCGGGCTGGTGTTCGCTGCCAGCGAGGGCGAGCGGTGGCTCCCCGATGACTTCTTGCCCCTGTCCCTCCACACGAGCCAGCCCGAGGGGCGGTTCCTGGTGCGCATCAAGGAGACGTCCCCGCTGGTGCTCCAGTACGGGCCGGCGACCACCGTATGAGAGAGGAGAGCGGCGGGACGGAGCGGAGACCTCGGCTTCCAGAGCAGACAGCTCGTCTCTGATGCTTCCTTCTTCCACAGACACCCTCTCATCAGGCGTCCGCGGGGTGGAATGGGATCATACTGGGTTGTGTGTTCTTTGTTTGTGCTATTTTTTAATTTTTTTTTTTTTTTTTTTAACCAAAGAGACATCGAGACTCAGTTTTTCTGACTGGAGAAGAGGAGGGTGGAGTCCAGAGACCTCAGAGCTCAGGAGGAATCTCTGCAGGAATGGAATTTTTGAAAGTAAACATTTTTAAGGAGAAACGAGGGGGTAGAGAGAGAGAGGAAAAATATTACAAGAAGAAGCAGCAATACTTTTTTTTCCCCTTTTTTTTTTCTGAAAAACCTTGTTTGGGATTCACCGAAGGCAAAGCCACAGAGGATTGCTGGGGAGAGCTGTGGTGTCAGTGAGGAGAGGGCAGGAGCCACAAGGACAACCCTGGGAAGGGCATTTTCCTAACTGCCCTCCTTTCACTGCACCTGGAGAAATGATTCTTGCACAAAGTTCTTGGAACAAAATTATATTCGTATTTTTATTCTGAAAAAAGTCAATAATCGTTGTGCCAGAGCCACTGGAGCTGGGTAAAGGTGAAGACCCTTTGCCTTGTGTCCAAGACTAAAGGAACACATGCAGCCAGCCCCCTGCACTCACAGATGTGTCAATACCACACTAGAGATTTGCTGTAGAGCATCTCCTGCAACCCCCTGGGCCTCCCTGTCCCCCTGGGTGCCGTTCTGTTCTGGTGATTGTGCTTCTCTAGTCCGTCCTACAGCATGACATTTTGTTAGCCACTAGGTCTCCTGTTAACAAGGTTACTTTTCTGATCTCCTGTGGTCCATAGTAAAGAAGACTGCTGCTGACTGCCTAGCACTTGTCCTTCTTGTGGCTGGGTCCATCTCCCAAAGCAGCTCTGATTCCAAGGGCTGGGCTCCTCTTTCCCAGGAGTGTTTAGTAGGGTGCTTCCCACGCTGTGCGGCATTACATTAACACACAAATCACAGTGTGGGAGCAAAGTACTAGTCAGAAATGCTCTCCTGGGACTCGGTGCTCTGTAAGGCAGGAAGATAAGGTTGGGCATGCCAAGGCACCAACTCCATGAGCTGGTGAAACCCCAGAACTGTAGGGCTGGATGCCCAAATCAGGTCCTGCAGCCTCCACTGAGGGAAGAACACCCGGAGAGGAGCAGGGATGGCAGTGAGAACTCACAGCTGTGTCACAGCTGGCACAAACACTGTGAGCCAGGTGCCAGGCTGGCACCCGTTGGCAAGGCGAGGCTTTGATGCTGATGCTCCTGCAGCAGCCACCTCACTGTGCCTCCCCTGGCACAGAGGGACCAGGGCTGGGCAGCAGCCCCCATCACTGGGTGCCAGGGTGCAGCAGGGGCTCTGTGGGCAGCCATGAGGGTCGGCTGGCACTCCACAGAGGTTGCTCATCCCTCGCCCTGCGGCCCCCAGGGTGGCACGGGCAGGAACAATCCCAGCACGAGCCCTTCCTGCCCCACGTCAGAGGCGCTGTGGAGGGGAGGGTGCTGTGCCAGCCCCTCAGCTGGTGCCAATAACCAGCGCCACACTGACGTCAGCGCAGGCACTGCCAAGGGACAGGGAGGAGAGCGACAAAGGCACTTCTTAAAAGGCACTTCTGACATCTCCTCTCTCCTTTGCTTGTCTTCTGCCTCAAGTTAAAACCAACCCCACTCTCCCAGGTCAGGGAAGAAGTGGGTTGGTGAGTGCAGAGGTTCCCATGGTGTTTGTCATTATTGGGCATCCACAGGCACTGACATCCCAAAGAGGCAGGAGCTGCAGGGTGGCCCTTCCCTTTACATGTGTCACCTACTGATGCTCAGAGCCCGAGGCAAGGCAGAGGAAAGGCACAGCTGGTGGAAAGCCAAGTGCCTTTTTGAAAGTCACAGAGTGAATTCAGTGTTAGATCAGGGCTATGTACAGAAAGCTACATCTGTGTCCCTGATGCTCCTCAGCATGGAGCCGTGCAACTGCTGATGCCCTTTTATTTGACCCCAGAAGGGAAAAAGTCCTCCCTTTTCCTTAAGAATTTGTTCTCCCTTTCTGGAAGTCCAGTTCCATCAAGAGAGACGGAGCCATGACCCAAAGCCAGGTGCTGCTCCTGGGACAATGTCTGCAGCTGGAGCTGCTCCCAGCCCCTGGGCAGAGCTCTGCCTGTGCAAAGCTTTTCTGCAGGAGCTGCTCTGGCCACGCAGCAGCTTGGATCACTTGGCTGCAGGGCACAGTGTGGGACCTCCTCCCCTTGTTGGGGAGAGGAAGAGAGAAGGAGCTGGGGCCTGGTAGGAGCAGAGTTGGATGCAAAGTGGGAAGAGCAGGAGTTGTGCAGCTTTTTTTGAGGGAAGCCCCACAACCAGGGACATGGGATGTGTGATGTCCTGATGTGACACACTCCTCACAGAATGACACAAGATTTGGGGTTGGGAGGGACCTCTCGAGATCATGCAGTCCAAACCCCTGCCCAGGCAGGGTCACTTGGAACAGGTGACACAGGAATGTGTCCAGGTGGGTTTTGAATGTCTTGAGAGAGGGGAAACTCCACACCCTCCCTGAGCAGCCGTTCCAGTGCTCTGCCACGCTCCTTGGAAATAACTTCTTCCTAATGTTGAGGTGGAACTTCATGTGTTTTTATTTATGGTCATTATTCCTTCTCCTGTTGCTGAGCTCCACTAAAAAGACTCTGGCACCATCTTCTTGGCACCTGCCTTGGAGATGTTTTTATGGATTGATGGGATCCCCTCTCAGGCTTCCCTTCTCCAGACTAACCAGGCCCAGCCCCCTCAGTCTCTCCTCATAAGGAGGTGCTCCAGACCCTTCATCCTCTTTGTGTTCCCTGCTGTACAGCATTCCTTGAAGAATGGCACTTGCAAGGTGCTTCTCTCTTTTTGTGTTTTCCTTCTCTGCCTCGATGGTTTCATGGTCACATTCCAATGTTTTCTTTCTGAACAGGTTGTTGAGCCTTCACACACTCTCCTGCCCTTCCCCACAGTCAAGGACAAGGCAGCAGGCTCTGTCTGTGGCAGTTTTTAAGGCTGCCATCGTGGTGCTGGGGCTTTGGGAGCCGTGGTGGCTCTTTGAGGTGGTGTGACAAGGTGTTGGCTGAGGGGCAGCAGGGCACTAAGCCCTGGCAGTGCCAGGATTCAGAGTCAGCCCTGTTGGTCTCCTTGCACTGGTGCAGAGTGTTGGTGAAGGGATTTTCTCCACAGGAACCTGGCACTCGCTCTGGCACTCATGTGCACCATGGCACAGGCTGGGAAGGAGAATCCCCAAAGCACCCGAGCTCAGCCCTGCTGCCTCCTGCCATGGAAGCTTAGGAGCATCTCTTTTCAAAGCAGGAGAGCATCCTGGAGGGCTGGGACACTGTGCTCTGTGTCACCTGGCACAGACACCTCTGTCCCTGCAGTCCCTGTGTCCCCAGCCCTGCCAGACATGGGCACTGCCACTATCCAGCACAGACACACCTGTACCTTTGTGCCATATCCCCAGGTGAGCACCTTCAGTGCTGGCTAACCCCTCTGCACTGCTATCATGGAATCAGGGACTCATCCAGCTTGGAAAATTGCTCTAATATCATGAGTCCAACCATTAAATCCAGCACTGCCAAAGCTGCCACTAAGCCATGCTCCCATGTGCCACATCCACATGGCTTTTAAATCTCTCCAAGGGTGGTGACTCCACTACTCCCCTGGGCACCCGTGCCAGTGCCTGACCACTCTTTCCATGAGGAAAATTTTCCAATATCCAATCTGAAACTCCCTTGCTGCAACCTGAGGCCTCCTCTTGTCTCCTCCTGTCCCTGTTCCCTGGGAGCAGAGCTCGACCCCCCGGCTGTCCCCTCCTGTCAGGAGCTGTGCAGAGCCACAAGGTCCCCCCTGAGCCTCCTTTGCTCCAGGCTGAGCCCCTTCCCAGCTCCCTCAGCCCCTCCTGGTGCTCTGTTCCCTTCCCTGGACACGCTCCAGCCCCTCAATGTCTTTCCTATCATGCCAGGACTGACCCCAGGACCGGGCTGTGGTGCCACCAGTGCCCAGCACAGAGGCTCTGTCCCTGCCTGGGTCCCACTGGATGCACTGACACCACCCCAACACCTGCACACACCATGCCTGGGCTTGGTACCAGCTGTCCCTGGACAATCCCACATCCTGGAGATGTGTGTCCTTGACAATCCCATCCAGGCTGGGGTGGGTGTGAGCTCCTCTGGGGGTTTGAGGGCAGCAGTGCAGCCCACAGGGGGATGCATTTCCCACTTCCCTTGGAGGCAGCTGACATTTTACTCTTCCACGTGCTGTGGAGCACCAAGAGATGATGCTGCAGAATAATTTGTACTTCTGGAGGGGTTTTTGTCTCTTTGTCATTGCCATTCCATCACTAACAGCACAAAAATGCAGATCAATGTATTTTGATGAGTTTTGCTCCTGGGCACAGTGGAACAAAGTATGAACCTGTGTGAGTGGACAAACAGCTCTTCTCCCTTCACTTGGAGGTAGGCCCAGGTCCAGGATCACAGCAGGGGAAATCCAGAGTACCTCCCTGCAGTTTAATGGGAATGTGTTCATTTCCATTGCCAGAGGAGCCGTGCCTCAGTGGCATTCTGCTCACATCGTATGAATTCATAGAAATAAACCCAAATTGTGACACTCAATTTTCTACCCAAAATCGGAGCTTGTTGGCATCAATTCTGAAGTATCTGATTTTCTTTCCTCCTGTCCAAAGGGAGTTGCTCAGTTTATCAGACATGAATCCAGGTTTGTGCTTCCCAAACTTCGCTCTCTGAGTCTGAGACATGGGACTATTTTGTTTGGGGTTTTTTTTTTTTTTTGGTTTGGTTTTTTGTTTGGGTTTTTTTTTTTTTTGGGGTTTTTTTTTTTTTTGTTTTTTTTTTTTTTTGTTTGGTTGGTTTCGGGGTTTTTTTGGTGTTTTGTGTTTTTGGTTTTTTTTTTTGGTTTTTTTTTGGTTTTGTTTTTTTTTTTTTTGTTTGTTTGTTTGGGGTTTTTTTGTTTTGTTTTTTTGAGGTTTTTTGTTTTTTTTTTTTTTGCCTGGGACACTTCTTCTCTCCTCAGTTCTGGTTGCAGGGGATGGCTGAGGAGCTGCTGCAATGGCACAGAGATGAGATGCTCTGAGCCTGCCCCACTGCAGGCACTGAAAGCCTTTCCATCCCCTCAAACAGGAGGTGAGAACACGAGCAGGACCCACCCCAGCCATCAGAGCAGCGTGGAGGTCCCAGAGCTGTCCCAGCACATGCAGTTACTCAGCTGATCAGTTCTCCATCTGCAGGAGCTCTGTTCCCCCTGTGCAGTGTCAGGGGCTGTTCGCCCCTGGAGCTCATGAACGGCATTGCTGTGTAATTGCAAGGGGGTGTGATGGGTTCATGCTGGGGAATCAAGGGGCTGTAGGCTGCCCACACGTTCCATCCCCTGCCCAGATGCCCACAGAAGATGCAGCTCTGCTGAGCAAAACCCCTCTGGCCTGAGCTCGTGCCAGGAGCCTTTGCTCAGGATCCCAGTCCTCCCTGGGAAACCACACTGGTCTGCTCTGGGCGCTGTGGGCAAAACCACTTCCCATGTGGAACCAGGCTGGGCAGCACAGATCTCAGGGCAAGGCTGCAATTTCCCAACCACAAAGACACTTGGTCTGGAGGAGATGAGAGTCGGAATAACACAAGCACCATCGGAAAGCTCCGGATGACTTTGGTGTCCAGGATTTTTTGGCTTGAGGTTCTCCAAACCCATGCACTGACCAGGCAGGAAACAGCTCTTTCCATCCCAAGAAAATTCCTGGGACACAGGGAAGTCCTCTTCTAAAATGTGAAAACAGGAACTGAGGATACAAAGGTACAAATTCATGAGGAAGCAGTAGTGCATTATTTTATTTTATTTCCACTTAAAAAGGAAAAGCAAACCAGAGTGGTTTTTTAACCAAACTCACTTTCATTGAAAAACCAAAATACAGAAACAAACCAGTGACTATCTACAAGTTTATTCTAACTCAAGAATTTTGGAAGATACCTTCTGGTGAAACCAAAAATCCTTTATGAATGCTTATACTATACATATATAATTGCTTTTTTTGGTGGGAAGAAAAAAGAAAAAAGCAACAGATAATATGTTAAGATAATGTTTTAATATCAGTATTCCCTCAAGCCCAAGCTTAATGCCATAGATCATAAACCACATGCTCAGAGCTGAGTGTGCACTTTGCTGTCTCAGGCTTCAAAGAACATTTGAAGATGCAAATGTGCTTGTCCTGAAGTAGTTTAATTTGATCTGCACATGGAGATAGCAACAAAATAGGATTCTGCTCTTTGTTCTTCGATAGTTTTTAAATGGATGGATTGCAGTCCTCGACTTCACAGACTCACAGAATGATTTGGGTTGGAAGGAACCTGCAAGGTCACCTCCTTCCACCCCCTGCCATGGCAGGGACACCTCCCACTGTCCCAGGCTGCTCCCAGCCCTGCCCAGCCTGGCCTTGGGCACTGCCAGGGATCCAGGGGCAGCCACAGCTGCTCTGGGCACCCTGTGCCAGGGCCTGCCCACCCTCACAGGGAACAATTCCCAATATCCCATCCATCCCTTGTCCGGTCCCTCCATCCCTTGCCTCCAGTCCCTCTCCTGAGGTTTCCCCAGAGCCTTCTCTCTGTGAACCCCCCCAGCTCTCCCACCCTGGCCCCAGAGCAGAGGGGGTCCAGCCTTTATAGCACCTCTGGGGCCTCCTCTGGAGCTGTTCCAGCAGTTCCATGTCCTTGTGCCAAGGACCCCAGAGCTGGAGGCAGCTCTGTAGAGCTGAAGATGTAGCCCAGGACACAGCTGACTTTCTGGGCTGTGAGCACACGTCCAGCCTCTCATTCATCAGTTTCCCCACATCCCACTTGTCTCAGCCCCCAGGACATCTCAGGTTGGGCCTGGCTGCTCCTCTCCTCCATCAAGGTGCTGTTTGCTGTGGCAGGAAAAGCTGTGCACATTGCTCTGGACTCAGCCACATTCCTCTCTCCACAAAAGCCCTGTGTGGAGCCAGTCACAGCCAAACCACCACAGAGCCCTCTGCAAACCAATGTCATGGCTCCTGCTTGCAGCTGAACAGGACCTGTCACCATGCTTGCATCAGCTAACGTGATTCCCACTGCTTTCCCTTAACACAGCTACTTCCCAAAAATGCCTCAACATTGGAAAATAAATGCACTGGGTGCCAGTGGTGGAAATCCATCCCACTGAGCACCTGGCCACACTGCACAGAGAAGGAGGCAGAGAAAGGTGAAGTGTCCTGGAAAGGATTGGAGTGTGTGCAGTTGTTCACAGGCAGGGGATGTGGTGGCACAGAGTGCTGGGAGGTGTTAGGCCGAAAGTGCTCTGATATTCCTTACTCCCAGTCCCAGCACTGCTGTTCCTGCTCCTCCACGAGCAGCACACTCAGTGAATGATCTGTGTTAAGAACAAACCTGGCCTGGTGCCATGCACTGACGCAAAGCTCAGCAGGTCACGGATGGAGGTTTCTGTACGAGAGCACGGCAGAGATGAAGTCCATGCTGGGTTGTCACTCTTGTAAAGGTTTGCCCTGCAATGTCACCATCAAACTGGAACCAGGTGCCAAAGTCTGCTAAATTTATCCTAAAGGATGTGGGAAATGAACTGCTGATTATAGATCCATGTGTCTGGATCTGTGGTGAGGCCCTGGCACAGGGTGCCCACAGAAGCTGTGGCTGCCCCTGGATCCCTGGAAATGTCCAAGGCTGGGTTGGACAAGGCTTGGAGCAACCTGGGATAGTGGAAGGTGTCCCTGCCTATGGCAGGGGGTGGAACAAAATGAGCTTTAAGGTCCCTTCCAACCCCAACCAATCTGTGGTTCCGTGATTCTATGGTATCTTTAAAGAATAGGTGCCTTGGGTGACATTTAGTAGAGCAGCCCTAATTACCATAAGTGTTTGGGCCCAGAACCAAGGAAGGGATAATATTCCAAGGTCCCCCTGTTATCCCTGTAAAACATGACTGTGGATGCCCCTCCCAGGCTGGCAGACAGCCCCTGGCCATTCCCAGTTTGTCCTCTCAGGAGCTGCCTGGTCCTGCCACCTTGGCTGTTGCAAGCACCAAGTGAGAATCCACGGTGAGGTGGTGGTGCCCTGTCCCCCCTGAGCAGGAAGGAGCATGGGAAGAGAGAGGTGGGTGGGCCTGCACGGTGGGACCCTGTGCTGCCAGGTTTCACCAGGGGGTTCAGGTCTCTTAATGCCTAACAAAGGGGAAGAGCCTGTGGTGGGGTCAGCAGTGTAGGCTGAGCACTCAGCATGGGTTATCAGTGCACCGAGGCTCTCACAGGGATTTCAATCCCATGTTTCTTTGGTTTGATTGAAAATGGAAACACCTTTTTGCTCCAGGCTGAAATACAAATATTTGTACCAAGTCTGCGATGTGGGATTGGCTGGCTCAGAGCCAGCTGGTGCCATTACTGCCATGCAAGCAGAGATGGAATTCTGCTAGCAGAAGGCTGTGGTCCCTTCTGGTCACCCCTGAGGACACCAGGCTGTTCATGACCATGCAGACAGGCAGTTTGTACACTGCCAGGGGTTGGAATTCCTGCATGCCCACAGTTTAAATAAATTAGAGGGAGAAGATACAATGGAGAGTCTCTAAGAAACACCAATCTGGACAATTGTGTAGTGATGTTTCCTTCCAGATGGCTTTCCCAACCTTCTTGCTTTGCTGGGTTAACTGAAGGCCAGGTCTCATGGAAGTCAACTGGAGAGCTGCCCTCAGCACTGGTGGGAGCAGGGGGCTGGCCTGGGAGCAGGGTGCCAGGCCAGGGGAGGTGATTTGCCACTCCCAGCAAGTGCACAGGCAGCAGGTCCCCCCCAAGGCTTGGGTGCTGGTTTTGGGTCTGGATGGTGATGAGGAGCTGAACAAGGACACTCACTCCCTCCGTTGGCAGCTGTCACCCATTTGCCTGTGTGGCTGGTACAGGACAAGCCAAGCCCTTTCTGATTTGTCATCGATTCTGGGTGACTTCACGAGGCCAAACTCTCTTGCGCTGTCATCCTCTGGCTGGAAGTGGCTTTGAACGGGTGTTTAATGAAGATGTTAATTGAAAGCACGTGGGGAGGAATTTGAGCTGCTCTGAGCTGTCTTGGAGCTCCTCAGATCCCAGAGCCATCATCCCCTTCAAAACAGAACAGAGGAAGAGTTATTACAAAACAAATCATGTTTGTATAGGCACTTTAAAAAATAGTCCTCTCCAGCTCTGTTAAGCTCATGTTACTGGCAGGGCTGAGCTGGAGAGACCATGTGGGCCACTGAATGCCTTCAGCAAATTAAAGCAGCATCCAAAGGAGAAACAAGGCACTGCTGTCCAGATCCTGTCCAGACTGCAGCAGACACAGCGCGATGTCCGGCAGCCACAGGTCCTGCTCTGCTTGGCCAGGGCCCGCTCCTGGAAATGTCCATCCCCAGTGCAAGGGGGGCTTCTGCCCACTGGGAGCTCCCTGGGAGTTGAGGGCCCTCAGCCCCGATATTCTGGGGAGCTGGAGGCTGCTCAGCCCCAGTGTTCTGGGGAGCTGGAGGCTGCTCAGCCCCAGTGTTCTGGGGAGCTGGAGGCTGCTCAGAGCTCAGCCCCGATATTCTGGGAAGCTGGAGGCTGCTCAGAGCTCAGCCCCAGTGTTCTGGGGAGCTGGAGGCTGCTCAGAGCTCAGCCCCAGTGTTCTGGGGAGCTGGAGGCTGCTCAGCGCTCAGCCCAGGTGTTCTGGCAGCCGTGGCTCGTGCAGACTCCGTGCCCGGAGGAGCCGCGGCTCCGTCTGTCCTTCCCAACGTGCATTTTCTCTCAGCTGAGGGTGCGCATCCAGCTCTGGCCACAGCTGGAGTTGTCCTCTTCCCAACAGGGCTGGGGCTGCCTACTGGCCACGGCTGTG
This sequence comes from Melospiza georgiana, assembly GCF_028018845.1. Lineage (NCBI taxonomy): Eukaryota > Metazoa > Chordata > Aves > Passeriformes > Passerellidae > Melospiza > Melospiza georgiana. The sequence goes on from NC_080445.1 coordinate 15,915,813, forward strand.
ACCCTGCTGCTCTTCTCCATGACCTTGTGTCAAAGGTGCTCCTGTTCCTCACCTGGTCCAAGTTTCCCACCCCCATTTTGCCACCCAGCGCACTGCAGGGACACTGGGCAGTGCGCAATATTTTGAGACTTCTCCTCGTCCGACAAATTGGGTTGGAGTTGGCTGGTGGACTGAGAAGTTATTGGGAACAGACACCCCCAGACAATGTGATTGCACAAGCTTCATTTCCTTAGAAAAGCAGGCCAACAGTGCAGGAGTCTGTCAGTAAACATGTTGATTCCAGGGTCTTTTCGGTGCTGCTCGCAGGAAGGAGCGCAGCGCTGGCGCCCACCTGCACCTCCAAATGCTGCGTCTCGCTCAGGGATGCCTGGACACAGCTCATCTGTCAGGGCATGGGCAGTGTTGGAGTGGAGAGTGTGTTACTGTAGTTCTTGGCAATTGCCAACAGATGAAATCTTTCCCAAGGCAGGCAGGGCAGACGATGTGGGGTGAGCCACTGACTGCTCTGGGGTACCCTGGGTGCAGGGTGGGCACCAGTGGGTCTGGACCAGAAGTGTTGGACTCCACCACAGCCCAGAAGGGGCTGAGAACACCATGGTGTTTGTACCCAGGGCCATCCACACTCAGAAAGGTGCAGGAGGATGAGATGTCCCCATGGTGTATGGTCCCTACAGCCCAGCCTCTCTGGATTCCAGCTTCCCTTCTGGCTGGTACTGCTCAGCTGGGTACCTTGGGGCTTTTCTTCACCCTTTCTTTCACCAGACACTTATCCCTGTGCTTCCCAGCCCCTGCAGCCTCTGAAGCCAGGCTGAAGGAAGATCTCTTGCAACACTGGAATGCTCTGCAGTCATTACCTCCCTCCCTAGAAATTTTTGGGGTCAGAGGACATAAGTCTCAGTAATCGTCCAACAACGTCAATGGAGCTCCGTTGATTTACACCAGCTGAGGATCAAACCCCTCCCTTTCCTCTCCCATATTTAAGATATTTTCCAGACTTCAGACATATACAGAGGAGGGAGTTGATGGCTTCTGGGCTGTTGAAGAGGTTCCAGCTTTGGTCCTGGACCGGAGTAACAAGAATAAGGTGGCTACCCTGGCTCTGTGTCTGCATAGAAAAGCTGTGCTCCTGCAGTGTGCTGGCCCTCTAGCTGGCAGATTGGCTGGGCAGGCATTGGTGAGCCCTCACATCCTGAAGGTCTCTTCAGGCTGAGATGTGGCTCTGTCGCCATTTCTGTCATGGGCAGCACAAGCATGGCTAGCACAAAATGCCATCGCTGCTCCATAGTGTGCTATGGACCCCACAACTTCAGTTCTTCATTTCTGCAGCCACAACAAAATCCAGCCCACTGAAACCTTGCATGATCCACCTTGGGCCTCAATACATCCCTCCTCAAGCCTTCGCCAAGCAGGACATCACTGCCACAGGGCCACCAGAGTTGGAGCAGTTCTGCTGAGTTCAGAATGCATCACCAGGGACCAGAAAACCCAGACACCTTGAGCACAGCCCTGTCTAACTGCAAGGAAAAAACACCCACGAGTCTTGAGGCAGCCTCAGCTTCGATAACAGTGACAGTCTGTAACAGTGAAAGTTCATTCTGAGCCCAATGTTTTGGTCTGGGCAGCTGGGCCGGTCCTGAGGGGAAGCGCCTTTAATATTGCTGATAGCTGGATCCAATTTATAAGGCGCTCAGCAGAGACAATCATCAGGGAAGGAGACAAATAATCTTCAGGCAATTAAATTTAATTGTTCCATCTGAAGATTATTTATCTCCCTGCCTGATGAATGTCTCCTCGAAGCGCCTGATAAATTGGATCCAGCTATCACTGATAGTGGCTGCTTTTCCCTTGCAGCGGCGAAGGGTGTGGAGAGCAGAGCAGCCTCAGCTCTGTGTGTTGCTTAAGATCTGTCACCTCAGAACATTTTTTTTAGCAGACTTGAAAGTGTCCACAGGATTTATCAATACTCAGCTCTGGTGCAGAGAGGTTGGCAGTCCTGGGTCATGCGAAAGCTCCCAGACCAAGGGACTGGGTGGAAGGAGATTCTCTTCAGATCTCATCTATTGGGCTATAATGTGAAGCATCAGTGAAGATTTGTAAGTCTCTCTGTCTGTCTGTCTCTGCTTCATCAGATTCTGGTCTGGTTGTTTCTGGAGAGGGATGGGGAGGAGGAAGGGGAGGAAACCCCACTGGCAGGAGGTGGGTGAGAGGTGATGTGCTACAGCCCAGGATTTCAGACCAGGGTCTCCTGTGGGATCGTGGAGCATGGCATCACTCCTGGAAATCCCCCCAGCTTCTCCATCCCTGCCAGAGAACAGCTCAAACCTGGAGCAGGTCAGTTTAGAGCTGGCACAAGACCTGTTTCTTTTATCCAGCTTGTCTTTCCACTGCAAACCCCAGGTGTGCCTCTGCTGGTTTGTAACCCACGGGGAAATGGGTCTGCCCTGCATGGAGGGCACAAGACAGACCAGCAGACACAGGTGAATTAAAGTGAACAAAGTCTCAGCAGTGTGGGCAGGAAATCTTATCAGGAAGGGGGAAGAGTCACCAGTGAGGAGCATGTGGAGCCCTTCTCTCCAGGGACAAGGTGCAGCAGAGGAGCAGGCTCTGGACTGGTCGGATTGCAGGAGACAGGATGAGGAACCTTTATTCACCATCATCACCCACCTGGACAGTGAATTACATCTGTGGCCACGGAATCATGGAAGTGCTAAGATGGGAAAAGCCCTCCAAGATAATCGAGTCCAACCCTCAACCCAGCAGTGCCAAGTCCACCACTGAACCGTGTCCCATCTGCCAGGGCTCCTCATAGACAGGGCTCTGGAACTGTGAATCCCTGCCCTGCCTGCAGCCCCTTATCAGAATGGATTGCAGGCTGGGAACAACAGTAAAGCCTTGGGAGCCTGTGGGTGTTCTGAGGGACTGTGCATTTCTGAAATTGTGTCTCTATTCACCATCCAAACGTCAAATAGTTCAGTAGTATTTAATTAGCATACAATAACTGTCCCATTGAATTTGATCGAATACATAATTTTGGAATGCTATTTACAGTGCTAGTTTTCTTACAGAAATCCATGTGTCAGAGTTTTATCCATTATTATGGTCTTTAAAATAGGCAGATGTGCTTTTCATGGCCAACTGCATGCTTTATTAATGGGTTAGAACTATCAGATGTATTGTAAATCACAGGACACAGCCACCAGTCTGCTGCTTCTCTGCTCCAGGGTCCCAAGGCAGGGCAGATTAATTGCCTGAGCAGCTCCTACAGAGGAGTGGGGCATGTGCTCACTTCCCTGCTCCCAGAGCAGGTTCTCCTGAGCACTGGCAGCCCTCTCTGTCCTGTCATCACTGCCTCTCCCCCTGGCCACAAACCTGGCATGCAAACCTCCAGCTGGCACGTGCATACCTTGACATTTATATATAGATAATAAAATTAACATGGGCTGCTCTGCTCCTCCAATTCCCTCTTTTCTCTCCTCTGGTTCATCTTTCACCTGCCTCTCTCCTCTCCACTTCCAAAGGCAAGGAGCAGGGAACATGGGACCTCTCCAACAGAGCCAAATTCCCCAGGTCCCTTTTTTATTGAAGTCCTCACACATTGCACACATTGCACACAAACACATCCTGTCTCACTCAAGCCAGCAGAGCAGCATCTCTCTTCATTAGAATATTCACTAACAATTCAAATGACCTCTTTTGGTGGGATTGGAAATACTGCATGGGTGATTGCTCCATGGGAAATAACCTGGAAAGGCAGAGGAGGAACATGCTGAAGATGAAAGCTGGAGTCAGGCTAAAGGTTTAGTTCAGAAGCTCCTGACAAAGCCACACTGGCCACAGCCAGACCCACCCAGGGACCCCCAGGGCTAATGAGGGAGGGCCCATGGTCTGAGTGACAGGACTGTGCCCAAGGACATGCTACCCAAAGGCACAGTACAACATTTCCATCTCCTGGCAGGAGCAGCCCCTTGCCCTCCACGAGCTCCCCAGGGATGCTCCCAGCTGCCATTCCCAAGCCAGTGGCTCTGCTGCTCTGCTCCAGCTTGAGTTGTCCTGTGGAAACACCAGAGAGCACCCAGATCCTCTTCTGCAGACAAGCCTGGCGTGTCTGACACAGGGCTGTGGCAAAAACACCTTTGGCTGCTGTCAGGGAGCACAGCCAGGGCAGCCTCACCCAAGAGCTGAGCTGCAGCACCCCACACATCTAGCCCTTGGCAGGACACTGCCTGTGATCCCATTTTTCTGGATGAGGAATGAGTCCAGCCTTTGAGGGCTGTCCCTGAATCAGGTGTGGAGACCCTCATTCAGCCCAGGAAGGTGATCTCCATGGCCAGCTTTGAGAGGTGTGAGGGACCAGCCTTTGGCTCCTGCCTGCAGCTTCCCCAAAGCATCCACGGACAGGAAAAGGGATGGGAGATGGCTGGAGGAGGCTGGAAAGCACTCAGAGATTTGGGAATAGCAGGACCATGGGCAATGGGAGACATGGTGGGTGCAGACAAGGAAGACAGCAAGGAGGAGGGAACACAGGGCTGTGCATGACCATGTGCATCTGCAATGATGATAGCACTGGATGTGAGCTCAATGCTAAAATCCTGGATCTGTGCATAATACTCCACTGGGGACAGATGTCCTGCCTTGTTTTGTACACTGTAAATGCAGTACTGGTCCCAAACCCAAATGATTCCCCACATCCAGCATTGTCCCCCCTCCCATCAGCTGCAAATGACACAGATGGCTGGAAAAAAAGAATAGTTATTTAAAAAAAACAAAAACAAAAACAAAACAAAAAAACCCACCCACCCCAACACTGTTATTTCTGCATTTTTTCTGTGTGAGGACACTTCCTTCCTTCCAGGAGAAATCAATCCACTACCAAAGTGTTAACCACTTCCCAGCCGTCCCCTCCAAGTAAGGTGAAGTTGTGCTGGTCCTTGGCAAGCATGGCACCTGGCCATGCCCCCAGGCTCCCCCAGCTCCTGAATCACCCCTTTTCCCTGAGAAGGGGGATGGAGGGGCTGGTGTCACAGCCAGAGTCACGGGAGCCTCAGGAGGTGCGTGGGTGGCCGGAGGTGCCGGAGGGACGAGGCTCCAGCCGTGCAGCAGAGCAGGAGAGGTGATGGAGCTCAGCCCAGCTGTCTGAGCAGTCGGAGTCCCAGTGCATCAGGGGCAGGATGAGTCCTTGGCTGGGACAGGAGCAGCACACAGGGACTGGGGGCCAGCAGGCCATGTGTCCTCGTGGGACCGCAGCGCGCTGGAAGGACAAAGCTCCTGCCGTGCAGGGACCTGCTCCAGCCTGGGGGCTCCTCTCAGGGCCTCACCCACAGGAGACCCTGGGACAGACTTTGGGGCCTCCTGCCAGATGTGTTCGGGAGCTTGAGAAGGGATGTGGGGTGCAGAGCATGCTTGGATGCTCAGTGCTCAGTGCTTGCTGTACAAGTCCACAAGCAAGGGCTGCGCTGCTCACTGGGGTCTCAGAGTTCCTCTGGCCATACCCCAAGAAATTTCAACTCTCTGCTGAGCATTCAGTTTGCCACCTGTAGAAGGGCCCCCAACAAGGACCCCTTGCCTTGGATAAGTTGGTTTCCATGCATGGAGGAAGCCCAGATGTGCAGACCTGTGCAGGGCTGCAGCCCTGGTGTGGGGATGTAACCCCAGCCAAGATCAGGACAGCCAGGCAGGGCCAGGAGCTGCATGGGAGGGATGACATGGTGTGATGCCATGGGTGAGAGGCAGTCAGAGCAGCTGGTGCCCCAGGGGCAGAGGGATCCATCAGGATCTGTGGGCAGTGCCAGCAGTGCTGTGGTGAGCGGTCTCCCACACAGGGAGGAGCAGGGAGGAACCAGGAAAGGTCCATCAAAACACACAGCACATCCAATGGCAATTCCAAACTTCTCAATTTGAAGAGAAGTGTGAAAACAAAGTGTTCCCTCCGGCTTTGAAGAGCCAGCTCATGCTTCAGGGGAGAAGAACAGATCCCCTTGTTAGCCTGGAGCTGTGGGGAAGTGGAGAGAGGATCTCAGCCCTTAGGTCCCCCTTGGGTTGCCCACAGTGAGGATGGGGCACCTCAGCATGTGAATAACAAGCAATTTGCTTCCATGGGACCCTGCAGGTTGTGCTGCTTGGGGAGCAGAAGTTCTGTGACCCCCAAGCCCAAGAGCTGCTGCTCTGTGCTCTGAGGTATCGGGTGGTGACAGCCTGGGCTGGCCCAGGTGCGGGGGACATGTTCCTCCCAAATGTCTCCTGACACAGTTTCATAGGAAACTCCAGGAAAATATTTAATGTTGTGGGTGGAAGAGCAGCTGTCAAAGAGCTGCTGCCTGCAGAGCCCTCAGGCCCTGCCTGCAGGAGGCTGCACACAGGAACCCCACGATGGCAGAGATCCAGGTGGAGGAAACCCCCACGGAGCTCCTCTGGTGCCCAGGGAGAGCCAAGGGATGCTCAGGGGATGGTCCGGGCAGAGGGGTGGGAATGGAGAGTGCTGCAGGAGCCTCCCACGGCCATGCCATCCATCCCAGCTGGGCCACGTGCAGCTGCCTTGGGGAGATCCCTGTGCAGGCAGAGCTCCCTCAGCAGTCCCACGTCCTGTCCCCCCAGCTGCCCTTGCAGCTCTGCCTTGGCCAAAGGAATGGCATCTCTGGCTGGCTGTCCCTCGGAAGGCTGTGGGAAATGGGAGAGGACAGGGAGTCTGGGGGGAGCAGCCTGGCCGTGGGGATGAGTGGGGATCAGGAGGGATCGAGGCAGCCTTGGGCTGAGGTGCTGGGAGCAGCGAGGCAGGGGCTGTGAGATCCCCGCTGAGGAGGGGCTGCAGGCCCTGGGACAGAGCCCCGGGGTCAGAGCTGGAGCTGCTGCAGGGCTGGGGGGCCGGGGGCACAGCCCGAGGTGCTCTCAGGGGCTTTGTGTGCACAGCCCGCACAACAGCTGCCGACAGTATGGTTGGCTCCAGAGCTGGTGTTGACAGTCCTTCACTTTTATGGGAACTAAATTTACCCAGACACACGCAAAAAAAAAAAAAAAAAAAAAAAAAAAAAAAAAAAAAAAAAAAAAATGGAGGGGTTGGAATTAAAATAAATTGCAGCAAGAAGCAGCACCAGCATCTGCTGCTTTGTGGTGCAGTCTGGGTTACAGAGAAGGGAGGAGAAGTCCTCGAAAGGGAGTAGCACTGGTGTTTACTGCAGCCCCAAAACATCCCCCATTTGTGAGCTGTGTGTTTTCACCGTGTTGCCTCAAGAATGTTTGACATCCAAGATGCCAAGGAAATGCACCCACTGGGTGGAAAATGAGAGCCCAGAGATTTCCTGCCAGTGGGTTAGTGGGGGTTTGCCAGTGTATAGGGGCAATTATGCTCTGTGTTGTTATCACAGAGGAGCTCTACCAGGAGCAGAGAAACTCTGACAGGAAAAAGCTGTGAGGGCATTTGAAACTTTTACCTCCTTCCTTTTCAGATATCCTAGAACTTTTGCTTAAATTTTTGATTATTCTTTCACGTATTTTCTCTTCCCTTCTATCCTCTCAGGCCACAGGTGTGCATAGTGGTATTGGTGCTTTCCTTTGGATGGTTTGATTCTGTATTTGGTGTCTCGTCTTCTCCAGATGTGAGGCAGCAAACCCAACACACAAAAGATGGGATTCTCTGTCTGGTTGGCTGCATAGAATTCCAGGCTGGGCTTCAAAGGGGGTCCTTTTAAAGGTGGAGATGCTCCGGGAGGTTCTTTACCAATGAAAAGTGTGCTGTGCCCCGTGGGCACATCTGCCAGCACTGTGAGTGCAGAGAGAGAGAGAAAGAGCTGCACCCCGAAATGCTGCACCCCCGAGTGCTGCACCCCCAAATACTGCACCCCCGAGTACTGCACCCCTGAGGGCTGCACTGCCGAGTGCTGCACCCCTGAGTGCTGCACCCCCAAATGCTGCACCCCGAAATGCTGCACCCCCGAGTGCTGCACCCCCAAATGCTGCACCCCCGAGTGCTGCACGCCCAATTGCTGCACCCCTGAGGGCTGCACCTCCTGTCTCCATCAGCAAGGGGAGCAGCCTGGGCAATCTGGGCACCCCCACACTGTGCTCCCCTGGCGTGCCAGCCCAGCTGATGCCCAGGGATGGGCTTTGTCCAGGGGGGGTGGGAAGAGCAGGAGTGTTCCCAGCTCACCGTGGGTCTGGTGCTGGCTTGGCACAGCCAGGAGCGGGTCCTGGCACAATCATCCTCCCCATGGCAGGAGCTGCTGCAGCATCGCCTGCTCCTGAGGGTCTGCAAGCACCTCTGCACAACACAGGCCAGACCAGGGCTGTCTTCAGAAGATGGAGAAACATCCTTGTTTTTAAACACTGCCACCACTTTCATGGGTGTTGAGCACTGCAAATGGGCTGTGCAGCCAGGCTCTGCAGAGGCTGCTCGGCACAGGGCTGCTCCTGGCTCTGTGCTCACAATGGTGCCCAAACAGAGCAGGGAGGAAAAGGTTTTGATGGCTTTGCGTGTGACTGGAGTGGAAGAAAACCAGCACAAGTGGGCACAGATTTTCAAAGTTCAGGAGAATGCTATTTTTAGCTGCCTTCCGTCTCATTTTCCAGATGACAAGTGTGCTGCTCTTTCTAAAAATTGAATTCTTCTTGTGTGTTTTTGGGTTGATCCCTAATCTTTTAATTTAAAAGAAGATGCTGAAAACAATTACTCACTTTTTAAAAATTGGAGCCAACAGCTTCTTTTGCTTCGTTCAGCTGTGATGTGACCAAGGCCAGAAGTTCTGCTCTGGGTGGAGGTTGGAAACCAGGGCGATTGGCACTGATGTGGCATTTAGTGGGTGTGTAAAATGAGTGAAAATTATACCAATCAGTGAGTTATTCTCTGAGGAGGAAGCGCAGCCTCTGAGATGAGCCCTGAAGTCAATAGGAAATGCTGTCCATCCCACCAGCACTGGGGACCCAGCTCTCAATGCTCATCCAGCCTGCAGTCACTGCTCCTGCTCCATGAGCTCCTCGTGCAGGCATGAGCAGCTCCTCACTGCCCTTCTGCTCAGCTTTCTGAGGCACCACAGCTCATCTCACTGCTTTGGGGCACCAAGAGATCTGGCCCAAGCTGCCCCATGGGGATTTCATGTGTTTTTCCTCTTGCAGTAGCCAGATGGAGGGATCCTGGTGACTCCAGTAATGCCACCAGTGCAGCAATGTTGGCTTGAAGTGACCACAAGGCAGATGTGGTACAGGGTGATGGGTGATGTTCCTTTTGTGGGTAGGAACTGCTGCTCTGCACAGCCAGGGAGAAAATCTGGTGGCAAAGCCAGTCACTGATACATATAGTCCATAGCATTTTAATATTCCCATATTCTTCACAAGCTGCTGAAGGCTGATCACACACCAGGCTTGGTTATGGCTGTAGGCAGCACAGGCAGCACCCATGGTGATGCTTTGCCACCAAATCCCCAGCTCCTGGTGCTGTGTGATGCTCTCACAAGGAAAGGCTGAGGGGCTGGAGCCGTTCAGAGGCTTCATCCCTGTCTGTCCCTGTCTGCAGGGAGGGCTCTGAGCAGGGACCAGCAGTGGGACAAGAGGCAAAGGCAGACACTGATGCACAGGAAGAACATGAGGAAGAACTTTCCTGTGCACTGACCAAGCACTGAAGAGGCTGCCCAGAGAGGGGATGGACTCTCCCTCACTGCAGATGTTGCAGAACCATCTGGGTACAACCCTGTGCCATGTGCTCTGGGATGACCCTGCCTGACCAGATGAGCCACTGGGGGCCCTTCCAACGTGACCCATCCTGTCAGTCTGTGATCCTGCAATTCTGTGATGCAACAACCCTTTCCTTTTCACTGGATAATCTCCCAGCTTACCAGTTGTGGAGACAACTGGTATGTTACAAATGATAAAATTTCTTTCCTGGTTCATCAGGAAAGAAATGCACAAAACCCAGTGGTGGTGAATTACTGCCTAAGACTGGTGCACTGTTCCTAGGTGGTCAAGTGAATCCCTGTCACTGCTGGTAGCAGCACTGCCTGCCAGCCCAGAGCGACTCCCAAACCCAGCATGGCTGGTGTGGTGATGCTGAGGGTCCCTGAGCATCCCCCGGCCACGGAGACGCCAGCTTGGATGTCACACCCCGGGCAGAGAAGCTGGAGAGCTCAGCTGTGAGCCCGGCTGTGCTGAGAGGGCAGAACTGAAGCCGCAGCCCCCGAGCATCCCCGAGCACAGCGATGTTCAGCCCCGGTGCCCGGCCGGGCACAGCGATGTTCAGCCCCGGTGCCCAGGCGGGCACAGCGATGCTCAGCCCCGGTGCCCGGGCCGGGCACAGCGATGCTCAGCCCCGGTGCCCGGCCCGGCACAGCGATGCTCAGCCCCGGTGCCCAGCCCGGCACAGCGATGCTCAGCCCCGGTGCCCGGCCCGGGCACAGCGATGCTCAGCCCCGGTGCCCAGCCTGGGCACAGCGATGCTCAGCCCCGGTGCCCAGCCCGGGCACAGCGATGTTTCAGCCCCGGTGCCCGGCCCGGCACAGCGATGTTTCAGCCCCGGTGCCCGGCCCGGCACAGCGATGTTTCAGCCCCGGTGCCCAGGCGGGCACAGCGATGCTCAGCCCCGGTGCCCGGCCCGGGCACAGCGATGCTCAGCCCCGGTGCCCGGCCCGGGCACAGCGATGCTCAGCCCCGGTGCCCAGGCGGGCACAGCGATGTTCAGCCCCGGTGCCCGGCCGGGCACAGCGATGCTCAGCCCCGGTGCCCGGCCGGGCACCCCGCGCTGCCCCGGTTCACACGCGGCCCCGAGGCGCAGGCACGCTCCTCCGCGGGACTTCAAAGCGGCTCCTTTGTGTGTGAGCGTGTTTGTTCCCCTCCCCTCGGCACGGCTGCTCTGATCGATGTGACATCACCTAGAGACGACGCGGGGGGACCAGGCCCCGCCATTGTCCCCGGGCTGGGAGGCGATGTCCGTCTCCTAGGCGGGGAGCCGCGGCTCGCAGGCATGCTTTCATCTCCCTGACCTGCCCCGCTGCCGAGGGGGCTCTTCCCAAGGACCGGCCTGGGGAGAGGCGTCCCCTCCGCACGGCAGAAGGGACACGAGTGAGAGACAGACACACTCACAATGTTTAAAGACATCATTAAACGCCCCCGCCCTGGAAGCCCGCACTTGCCAGCTATACCCATCTGCTGCTTTTCATTAAAGGCAGCCCGATGCTTTGGGAGAGGGGCGTGCGGGGTGTGCTCGGCCCCTGCTCGGCACCCTCCATCGCAGCTCCCGCGGGGAAGGAGGGCTGGGAGCCGGCCCGGGCACAGGGAGTTACCCAGGGTGGGAGGGAGGCGGTGCCCACCCTGCCTGGGTCCCGCAGACTGGACATGGCACCTTCCCGACCGGGAGAGACAAGGCTGGATGCCGAGGCTGGAGGGCAGCAAGCACTCCCTGCCCCACAGGCAGGAGGAAAGCACACGGACACGATGCCTCCCCACACCTTGGGGACAGCCATGGCCCCGCAAGGCACCTGCAAGGCACAGGCAAAGTGGCTCTTTAATGTCTGCTCCTTTCCTTGGCTGTTCCCCACGGACAGCCCACAGGGGCCCGTCATCCCCCAGCTGAACATCAGCTGAACATCGACACCCCGTGCAGGGCCTGATCCCCCTGGAAGGTGTTGGGGCAGGGACCATCCCCCCGAGAGCAGAGCACCCAGTGGTACCAACCAGTCCTAATTCTGGGTGAAGAGAGTGAGGAGGGGATGGACTGGGCTGCCCGGTGCCCCTGCAGGCTCCCAGGCAGTAGCAGGAGCTGTCCCACAGTGTCACAGCACTCCACAGCCCCCAGCAGAGGGACAACCTTTCAAAGCAGCCGGGGATCTGCTCCGTGTCTGAGCCTGGGGCTTTGCACAGCACATCTGTGGCCACAGTGGGAGGCACTCTTGTCCCCAGACATCATACAAAGGTGTCTCCAGGAGAACATTTGTCACCAAAGCTGGAGCCAGGGAGAAGTGGCTGCTGCTGTCTGCCCCCAGAAGATGTTGGGTGGTGAAGGGCCCCCACAAACAGGGCACAGCCAAATGCCCCCCTGGCACCCCCCTGCTGCCTGTGGGGCTGTGCTGTGCAGGATGGGGACAGAGCACACTCAGTGCCTCAGGATCCTGTCCCCATCCAGCCACAGCAAGGAACAGCACACTGGGGCTGGGATCTGCTGTGGGCGACAGCCCAGGGTTCTGTTGTTGAGATGGATGCACACGAAGAGATGGATGAAAAGCTGAAAAGGACAGTGGTCTGAGCAAAGTGAGTCCTGTTCTTGCCATGGTTATCTGGAACCACCCTCAAAGACCTGTTACCACTGCTGGTACCTTTCCCCATTTTCCCCACCTGACTTGCCGTGGCATCTTCACTGGGGGCAGAAAGATGGGGTCAGGCTTTGGCTGTCTTTGGGTCAAAACTCCCCTTTATACTAAGGCATGAACCTATAATGCTCTCAACATAATGATGGATTTAATGATAATGACCAAGGCTGTCTCCTGTGGGCACCAGGGCCGAGCTGAGGACACCTCCCCATGCTTCCACCCCATGGTCTCTCTCAGAAACTCATGCCAAAGGAGGCCACTGCCCAAAGCAGGCATGACAGGGCCACTCTGGCTCACCCCAGGAGTAGGAAGGCAGAAATACTTCCATGTCATCCCAACAGGGGATCTAGCCAGGCTTGCCATGTGGGCAAGCATCCCGAGGAGGGCTCCAGAAGATGTACCCGTTCTGCAGGGACTCAGGCCAGAGTGGGTTTTTAGCCCCTTGCTGAAGCAGTTTGCCTGCACAGCCATGTGAGGAGAAGGTCCAGGAGAAGGACAGGCAAAGTCTGGCCAATGCCCACATCCTCTGTGCCCCCTGGCCAGAGGGTCTGGCTGCCACGGACTGTCTGACATGTGCTGGTGGGAGCAGAGCTGGGATGTCCCCCCTGGGCAGTGACAGGGCCTGGCCAGGCAGGACATCTGCCCCCGGCAGTGCTGGGGATGCTGGGCAGGTGCCATTCACCACCTCTGGGCAGCCCTGCCTGGCAGCAGGGAGAACACTGGGAAGATAAATGACTCAGGGACGGGGCAGAGGATGCCCAGGGAGCTTGAGGAAGGAGTCCCTTGCAGGCCCCAGGGAAGGGAGGCCCAGAGAGCTGAGGCGAGGTCCCCAGCTCCCCATGTGGGCAGCTCAGCTCTGGCATGGTGCAAACAGAGCTCCCTCCTGAGAGGCAGCAAAGGGGCAGCTCCAACCTCTGCTCTGTGACCAGGGGCAGGCCCAGGGAACAGCTGGAGCTGTGCCAGGGCAGGGTCAGGTTGGAGATCAGGAAAGGCTCTTCCCTCAGAGGGTGCTGGCACTGCCCAGGCTGCCCAGGGAATGGGCACAGCCCCGAGGCTGCCAGAGCTCCAGGAGAGCTTGGGCAGTGATCTCAGGGGTGCACAGGGTGGGTCTGTTCCAAATCAGGATATTCTGTGATTCTATGGGTTTTTTTCTGGATCTGTCCTTGGCAACCCAGCCCTGGCATGCCACTCTGCCTGGGACACACACTGGCCTGGCAATGAGCCCCAAAACGCCCCTCTCTTGCCTCTCCTGCCCGCACAGCTCAGGGTGCCCAGTGCTGAAAGAGCAGGGCAGGATGGCAGGAGCTGAATCGCTCCCCTGGCCAGTGTCCAGGCTGCCCGTGGAGAGCAGGGCACAAGCTGGGGGCTCTCTGATCTCCCAGCCCGGCTCTGCCCTCCTGGAGCACCCCAAACACCCCACTTTGCCCCCACACGGTGAGCTGGAGCTGCTCCCCACCCAGCCCAGCAGAGCTTGCACCTCCCTGAGGCATTTGGCACCCGCTGCCCAGCCCGGGGTGCAGGGGGAGCCCTCTCAGAGGACAGCAGGGAGCTCTTGGAACAGAGCACTCCTGCATTTACAGACCAGGGCAAAGCCAATCAGCCGTATTTGCTGTTGGGATTAACGGGTAGGGAAAGCTGATGGTGGGACAGAGAGGGCTCAATTATCAGCCCATCGTTAGCAGGGAGCACCGAGCTGCTGCTTTTAACAACGTGGGCTGCAGTTTACAGATCTCCAGCTTCTGATGGGCACTGCAATTCTCCATGGGGTGAGGGAATTGAGCAATTGCTGTTAGGTGATCTGGAAAAGGCAGAGGGCACCTGGACGTGGCACTGGAGAGTGGAGTGATCCAGGCTTAGTGTGCATTGTCCAGGGAAGGGAATGGAGCTGGGGAAGGGGCTGGAGCGCCAGTCTGATAAGGAATAGCTGAGGGAGCTGGGAAGGGGCTCAGCCTGGAGAAAAGGAGGCTCAGGTGGGATCTTCTGGCTCTGAACAACTCCTGACAGGAGGGGACAGCTGGGGGAGGTCAGGCTCTGCTCCAGGGAACAGGGACAGGACAAGAGGAAATGGCCTCAAGCTGTGCCAGGGAAGGTTTAGATTGGATATTGAGGAGATTCCTTCACAGAAAGGATGGTCAGGCACTGGCACAGCTGCCCAGGACAGTGGTCAAGTCCCCATCCCTGAAGGGATTTAAAAACTGTGTGGATGTGGCAGGTGGGGATATGGGTCTGTGGTGGCCTTGGCAGTGCTGGGGAATTGCCAGACTCAGCAATGCCAGAGGGCTTTGCCAGCCTTGACTCTGTGATTTATAACCAGAGCATGCTGAGATGAGCACTCACGTCCTGGCAAGGGTGGGCTGTGTGAGCTCTGTTTCCTGCTGGTGCCCTCACTCACTCTCTGGGCACAGAGCAGCATCGAGCCCGGGTGATTTGTCATCTTCTGAAGGCCTGGCCTGAGAGTCTCAGAGGCTTTGAAGCCTTGCCCTGGACCTGCTGCAGCCCTTTGCCTGCCTCCCCGAGCTCTGCTCCACCTGGCATGCACGGGATGAGGTCTGCTCCCAGATCTGCCTCTGTGGGTTGCAGCTGAGCTCCCCTGTGAGCTGCAGCACCAAGCTGGGCTCACTGGGGACAGGCACTTTCTGTGAGTCACTTGGAGGAAGGAAGCATTTTTTCTGTCCTTCACAAAGCTATGAAGTGTGAGGACTTGTGCTTCAGTGATAGGAAGAGAGATGAGAGCCTGAGTGAGATGCCTTAGGGCTGGACCCTGCTGGTAAAGCAGGACAGAGGAGAACTCCCAGCCTCATTTGCCAAGGAACAGCCTCTGAAGATGCAGCCTGAAACAGATCAAGCAGGAGCCAGGCCTGGCAGCCTGGATGGATGTGTCTGGGTCAGCATGAGCGGGGCCAGGCCTTTGTGGGCTGCTGGACTCCAGAGCAGCAGCAGGTGATGCAAAATGGTCCCGTGGCATTGTGTGCTCTTCCCACCTGGTCAGCAATCTCCCATGAGGTGCCACACCTGGGCAACTGGCATGGCTGGTGATGTGATGTTGCAAAGATGCCAAAATAATGAGCTTTATCCTTACAAGTCTGTACCGAGTGATAGGTGCTTCTGATATGGCTTCTGTGAGAAAATTACTGTGAATGTTTTTTGGGGATTTGCCTTTCTTTTTTTTAACCCAGAAGAACATAAGTGAGACTTGTGCCCTGGGGAGCACCTGAGCACCCCTGACACGCTGTCACTCTGAGCCAGAGGGGTTCCTCAGCAGTTGCTGTCACTGGCATGTGCTGTGCTGTGTCGTTCCCCTCATCCTGTGCAGCACGAGGAGTTCAGTGGGCAGGGATTGGGAGAAGTCCCTTGTTTTGTTTGGCTTGAAGAAGGAGGCCTTGTAGCAAGGGAAATGAGGGCAGTGGAATGACTGCTTGGGCAGAGAAGGTGGCACACAGGCCAAGGGGCTGATGTCAAGGCACTGGGGGCCGTGGGAGTCCCCCCAGTTTGGCTGGGCTTTGGTGGAGGGGCAGACAGGTGGCCAGGGGCACTGGCAGAGCCCAAGAGACGGCTGGCAGAACACAAGCTGCTGCTCCTCTCCTCTCCTCTCCTCTCCTCTCCTCTCCTCTCCTCTCCTCTCCTCTCCTCTCCTCTCCTCTCCTCTCCTCTCCTCTCCTCTCCTCTCCTCTCCTCTCCTCTCCTCTCCTCTCCTCTCCTCTCCTCTCCTCTCCTCTCCTCTCCTCTCCTCTCCTCTCCTCTCCTCTCCTCTCCTCTCCTCTCCTCTCCTCTCCTCTCCTCTCCTCTCCTCTCCTCTCCTCTCCTCTCCTCTCCTCTCCTCTCCTCTCCTCTCCTCTCCTCTCCTCTCCTCTCCTCTCCTCTCCTCTCCTCTCCTCTCCTCTCCTCTCCTCTCCTCTCCTCCTCCTCTCCTCTCATCTCCCAGCTCCTGTTTTGGACCTTTCTGTGTTTCCTGCCCTTCCTGCCCTCCTGGGGCCAGAGGCAGTGTGGGGAGGTGACTGCTCCACAGCCCTAATGCAATCCAGCACCCTAATCTAGAGCTCTGGCATTGCTGCCTGCCCTTATGAGACTAAATTTTATCTGCACTTCAGGAAAACACAAAAACCCTCTTCCATGCTGTGTCTAGAGCCGGCTTTAGAAAGGATTACACATCAATACCCAGCACCCTGCTCCCCACCCTGCGCCACCATTGTTCTTTCCAAGGCGCTCCTCTCCCTTTGATGATGATCACTGGCAGAGTTTCAAAACGATGTATTATAAAATCTTTAAAAAAAAAAAAATCCAGTTGCCATAACGTAATGCAGATTTTTGTCACCGCTCCACGGCTTCTGCTTTCAATTTCCAGTGAGGGGGAGAGACTCAGTCGCAGTCAGATGGAGACCAGCTCGCATCCCCGCTCCGTGGGCCCCCAGGCAAAATCCCTGGAATTTGTTCCTTACTGTTTGAAGGCAGAGATGAGGGAGGAGAGAGCAGAGAAGAGAGGGGGGAAGAAAAGAAGGTGCCAGTCCCCAAGGAAGATGAGCACCAACACAAACTGTGCCCCGGATGGATGTGCAGCATCTCTGGGCTCACACTTGAGCAGCCATGGGAAAATTCTCAGAGAAGCAGTTTTTCATGGAGAGGCTGGGATCACCATCCTGCAAGGTTTTGAGCAGTGATGCAAGGTGTCAGCCTGGCTTTAGGTTCCTGCTGTCTGTCTGTCCATCCTGCCTTGCTAAGCACCTGACGAGGGGCTGGGCTCTGGTCCCACTGAGCACCTGCTGCTGGGAGCAGCCAAGCATCAGCCCAGTGGTGTCCTCAGGAGCTGGGACAGCCTCAGAGGCTGTGAGGGCTGCAGGCAGGGCAGGGGGGCACAGTGACACTGCTGCCCCTTGCCCTGCAGTGGGACAGAGGGGCCCAGCCTGCCCCATCCCTGCTGTGCCTTGTGCAGGCAGGTGAGAGAGGCCAAACCAAGTCAAATTCCAGCTCCAGCATGAACTGCTTTTCATCTATCCCATGGACTGTCAATCTGCCCACAGCTGCTGCCACAAGCCAAACAGACTCAGGCCACAAGGGTACTCCAGCACAGGGCACTGTGGCATTCATTGTCCAGTTTATCCTCCATCTCCTGTCTCATAAAAAGGTTTTGCAGCTGCAGAGGTTTGGGAGGGTGCTGGGATGTATTCCCAAGCATGAAAAGACCCGGGACACTTCCAGAAGAACGGTGACAGCAGGGCTATAATCCATGGGCTGCAGCCTCCCCCTCAGGTGGGCTTTCCCCAGGCTTGCAGCCCAAGCTGCCCCATGTGGCCACTGCCATGGTGGGAGGGATGGAATGCAGCTCTCTTAAGTAAGGCATGCCTCAAATTTTTTGGAGAAATGGAGCTGTTTCTGAATAGTTGAGAAGTTTCCAGCATTTCTATCACAGTGCTGTGAGAGCAGGGCTCGCTCTGGAGCAGGCAGCCAGCGCCAGCCCTGGTCACAGAGCAAAGGGACACAGGGATGGTCACAGCCTGGGTGCACCCCCTGCCATACCCAGAGTGGATTTGGGTCCAGTGCATCAGGAGCTGCTTGGGCTACAAAGGCTCCCTGGGAACCAAAAGCAATGTGCCCCCTCTGTGACTCCTCTCTGGCTGGTGGCACTGGGCACCTGAGCAGACTGTGCCTGGTGAAGGGCAAATGCCCTGGAGCTTCAGGGTGTCCTGAGGGGAACCCTCACTTCTCCTGCCTCCAGAACAGACTCCACTGGACTTACAGCTTCCCAAATGGGACTGCATCCAGTAACTGGAAGACTCGACCAGAGTGGGAGAATGGGGGAATGTTTTAGCTCCACTCTTGGACAGCATCCATTTGCAGAGGCTTCTGCTTTGGAAGGGTCAACCATCTTCCACTTAGAAATGGTAACTCAACCTGTAGCATGTGAATGTGGGTACAAGTCATCTCCAAGTCCAACATCTCCATCTGGGGAAGCCTTCCACAAATTTTACTGGGAGCAACAGCACAGCTGGGTCTCGGTGCTCGTGAGCAGCTTCAGCATAGGAGTACTTGGGCATCTCATGATGGATTAAGCTGTGGATAGCAAATATCAAAAAACATTTGAAAACAAAATGGTGCACCCTCCATCCACTGCAGGTGCCGAGCAAGTCCTGGCTGGAGCTATCGGTGCTCTTCGTGGGCCAGGAGTGTCCCTAACTGATCCCCGGTGGCTGTCACCTCTGGGGGCTGGCATCGCCACATGGTTGTTACCTGCTAGGTCAGTCTGCACCCTTGTTTGCTGGGTTTCTACCGAGGACCACAGAGAACCATCCAGCCTGGCAACAGCTGCTCTTGTCCCTGCTCTGTGCTCCTCTGTCCCCAGCACCCTGCAGCTCCCCTGTCCCCGGTGCTGCTCTCATGGGGGTGGGAGGTGACGCAGAGGGAAGCATCAGCTCCCAGTGCTGCCTGCCTCTCAGAGCTGTCCCTGCCTCTGATCCTAAAAGGCAGCATTTTTCAGAGAGTTATGAGCCTGTGCAAACAGGGCTTTATAAGGCAGCATCACTAATATGGAGCATAACCTCCCTAGCCACAAACATCCTGATAGCCTTTCTGGTGTGAGTTTGGCTTTGTAAGCCAAGCCAATCTGATCAGGAAAATCCTGGGGAGAAAACAAACAAGGAGCCTGGGGAGGAGGCTGGAAGTCTCTTTCCAGAGTCAGAGCAGATGTTGTTTAGTAGACAGTGATGCCACAGATGTGCCTTGGCTGGCTGATCTGCAAGGGCTCAGCAGCCTGGCCACAGGGCAGAGGGAGATTTTTCCCCACAGTCCTGCCTGCCCTGACCCTGTTTCAGCCCCTCTTCCCTCGGCAGCCACTGGGACAGGCTTCAGGAGTATTAAGAAGATGGGGGAGCCCTCTGTGTCACCCTCAGTCACCCCTCCTTCCTCCTCACCAGGCCATAGGATGACATTTCAGGGTCAGCTGCTTCTGTCCCAGTACTGGTGCCAAAGGTGGTGGAAAACCCTTTTTCCCATCCTGGCAATGCCTTATCCTCTCCAGCCACAATGTCTGCAGCTCCACACAGGGGAGAAAGGCTGAAGCCCCAGGGAAAAGACTCCTTTTTAAAAAAATTTATTTTCCTTCCATTTCTCAATACCGCCACAGCCGTGTCTGTCCCGTCCTGTCCCCCCCCCCAATAATGAGCTGTTGTCTTGTGCAGCATTGAGAGCTAAGTAAGCATGAAAAATTGGAACAATAAAGAAGTAGTTCTGGGACAGCAAAGCCCCTTGTTTGACAAGGCTAATTCCACACCCCCCAGCCTCATTTTCTTTCAGCCACCTTCCCCCTCCTTGCTCTTCCTTTATTAAATGAACTGGCTTTTATTGGGGTGGAAACTGGGTTTCCTTTTCCCCTCTCGCCTCCCCCTCTGTTCACATGTAATTTGGAGAGTTAATCTCCTCAGGCAGGAAATGTTGTTTCTTTCACTCTTTCTCTCCGGCAATTTCCATTTGGCTCTTTTAATTGGGGCCCAGACCAAGGAAATGGCCACACCACAGAGCCTGAGCAGGAAGAGGGCTGGTTCTCCTGAGGGGCCCTGAGCATCCCCTCCCTCTGCCCCAGCTTGCACAATCCCCTTTGGCAGATGCACCCTTTGGCCAGGGATGGGGCTGCCCAGCCCACCTTGGCCACCTGGGCACCCTGGCTGCACTGGGGAAATTTGGGCTGGAGATGTTGGTTGGCGTTTCTGCTTCTTCTCTGAATTCCTCTCCCTGCTTTCGGTCAAGTCACCCAAAGATTTCAAGACCTAACATCAGCCAGGACCATCTCCCCCAGCTCTCCATGGTAATGGAAGCACTTGGCTGATATTTTCCATGGAATCCCCTTGAAAGACATGACATTGTAAAACCTCATAGAAATTCTCCAGATTTTTCTTGATGCTTTCCCTCGATCTTCTTTTAAAGAAAATAATTCAGTTTTAATGAAAAATTGAGAGGAGACCCATGTTTCCCACCCAACTCTCTGTCTGTCTCAGCCCTTTGGTTGAAGGAGATTGACCAGGGTGAGTGTGTGGGGCCCAGTGTGGGCATTGTCTTGGGTGGCGCCAGTGAATCCAATCCTTGGCACAGGAAACCGAGATGGACAATGCTGTGAGACCTGACAGCTCCACACTGCCTAGGCCATGGAATGAGACATCACAGAGCCCTGGAATGGTTTGTGCTGGAAAGGGACCTTAGAGACCCTGCCTTTCCAGCCCCCTACCATGGGGAGGATTCACTGGAACACCTTCCACTATCCCAGGTAGCTCCAAGCCCTTTCCGACCTGGCCTTGGACACTTCCTTCTTTCAGAAAGGAGAAGTGAAATTGAAGTCCATGCTTCACTTGAAGGCAGGGAAAGACCACATTGAGCTTTTTTAAAATAGAATACCCCAGGAGTTTAGCGGAAACTCATGGGGAAAACCCTTCCTAGAGCAGAGTAAAGCTAGGCAGAAGCAAAGTCTGCAGCAGCCTAAAGGTGCTGAGAAGCACAAGGAGGCTTGTGATGGGAACAGCTGCTGGAGCCCTGCCTGCTGCTCAGAGTGGAGTCCTGTTCCAGCCATGTCTTAGGATGGTGAAGAGCATTAGGAACAAATCTTTGTTCCTTCTGCACAAGCCTGTGGCTGCTTCCAGCTCCCCTGGACACCCACAGCCAGGGAGATGGAGCATGGCTGCTTCCAAGCAGGGCTGAGAAGAGACGGAGATTGCAGTCTCCTCCAAAGCACAGTTTGCCTGAATGTTCCCAGCTCTCTGGCAGCAAAAAGCTTTGGGATTGCTGTCTGGCACTGTTCATCACTCCCAGCAGGGCAGTGATTCTTTCTGGGAGGCTCATTTTTGTGGGATACCCCCATCCCTCCACAGAAAACCTCTGGGATGCACTGGGGCTGCCCATTCATCACCTGCCCTCACCCACGGGACTCAATCCAAGCAGGTGGCATCCGTGTCCTGCAGCAGTGGTGACATGGAGAAGCCTGTCCACAGTCCTGGCCCAGGCAGTGCCTGGCAAGCTGCAGCTCAGTGGGCAGCACTCCCTCCTGCCACAGGAGCAGTACCCCCTGCCCAAAGAGAGCCAGGGCTTCTGAGTGTGCCATGCCTGGCACAGATGGAAAAGCGGGTGGGGTTTGGGAATTCCTAACCAGCTTCTTGACAGGAATTTCTCTGTCCTGAATGGAACAGGTTTTGCTGGTCCATAGCTGGTGAGCATCCCACCTGTGGAGGGGGAGGTCAGGTGGCTGAGGACAGGGATACCTGGGATGGGGATGTCCTCACTCCAACGTGAGCCCAGACATGTCCATGCCCAGGGCATGTGAATCCTCCAGAGGGAGGGAGGGAAGGAGGCTGCCACTGCAGGCAGCAATAGCACTGCATGGTATTTCCTCTCTCACCTTGGGGACACTCTTAGTGCAATGAGGAGAGGACCTGAGTCTAGAGGAAGCTCAGCTCCCCCAAGAACCCCAAAGAGACAGACTTCTGGAAGAGTTTTTTAAACATTATGAGAAATCCTGCTCCTCCCCATGCCCCGTGCCTTCTCATGGGGACCCAGGAGCAGTGCCCAGCTCTGCCTAGTGCTGTGCCTGGGTCATGGCTCAGCAGCCCAGCCTTGGGGCTGGGTGGGAAGTGGGCTTTGGAGAGACAGGATGGTTTGTGCACCCTGCCTGCAGGAACACTCATGGAATTCCCTGCACAGGTGCTCAGGAGCGCTGCATTTCACCTCATGCCCCTTTATGTCACCTGAGTGGACATGGTTCTGTTTACCCAAAGCAAATTAAATCCCAGCAACATCCATTTGGGCTGGCCACACTCCTGTCTCCTCTTCCAGGGAATGTTCAACCCTTCCCCTCCAGGTCAGAGGCCTGGCAGGGGCCTGAGGAGCAGGGGAGGGCAGCAGGCCCTGCCTGGAGCCCCTGTGCTGGGCAGGGGAGGAGCAGCCCCAGCTAACCCTGCATGCCAGGATGCAGTGACAAACAGGGGAGCAGCCCCGGCTAACCCTGCATGCCAGGATGCAGTGACAAACAGGGGAGCAGCCCTGGCTAATCCTGCATGCCGGGATGCAGTGACAAACAGGGGAGCAGCCCCGGCTAACCCTGCATGCCGGGATGCAGTGACAAACAGGGGAGCAGCCCCGGCTAACCCTGCATGCCGGGATGCAGTGACAAGCAGGGGAGCAGCCCCAGCTAACCCTGCATGCCAGGATGCAGTGACAAGCAGGGGAGAAGCCCTGGCTAACCCTGCATGCCAGGATGCAGTGACAAGCAGGGGAGCAGCCCCGGCTAACCCTGCATGCCGGGATGCAGTGACAAGCAGGGGAGCAGCCCCGGCTAACCCTGCATGCCAGGATGCAGTGACAAGCAGGCGGCTGAGCTCTTCAGGCCTGTCCCCAGCTGCTGCCTTGGGAGGGGGCTTGTGGCTCAAGGCTTGCACCATGAC
Source organism: Melospiza georgiana (assembly GCF_028018845.1). NCBI lineage: Eukaryota > Metazoa > Chordata > Aves > Passeriformes > Passerellidae > Melospiza > Melospiza georgiana. Next base: position 15,938,506 of record NC_080445.1, read on the forward strand.
AGGCAGCACTGGGACAGGGACAGGGAAGCTGTGTGGGGAGGCAGAGGGGGACACGGGGCTGCTGGGCACCAACGAGGCCTTTGGTGCTGCCCGTGTGTGGTAAGGAAGGGGAGCAGGGGTGGGAAAGCTGTGGCAGATCCCACAGAGCATCTCTGGGATGGAGCTAAGCCTGGGTCCAGGCAGCAGCAGCAGCAGCACTGGGGATCCCTGAGCAGGGGACACAGGGACACGGGACTGTGGGCCCGGCCCGGCTGACGGCCCCGGAGGGCAGAGAGGAGAGGGTTAACCCTGCCCCGGCTCCCGCTCCTACAGGAGATGCTGCCACGCTCCCCAGCTCACCGCCTGCCGCCTTCCCCTCCCTCCCCGCTGCCCCTCAGAGCTCTGAATAGGGAATTAGCTTTGCCTGCGTTTAGACCTCTTAATTAGCTATTCTTTTTGCCGGGCTGGGGAAGAGGAGGGGCAGAGGAGACCCCCGGCCCCCAGCTGGGCCCTGCTCCCGCTCCTGCAGCAGCACAAAGGGGCCCAGCGGGCAGAGCCATCGGAGGGCGCTGGGGACGCCAGGACCTGTCAAAGCTTGTTTCCCACCTTCCAGAGCCAACCTTTTCTGTCCCAGCCAGGAGACAGCCTGCCTTAATTGGGCTGAAAATCTAATCATTTGTACCTCCGGGCCTGGGAAGGGGGCAGGGGCGGGTTCGCCGGGCCGGGAGCGGGTGAGGAGGAGGGACGGGGAGGTGGGAGGGGGATGAGGGGGAAGCGTGTAATGGGGATAGGCAGCGTGGGGATGAGGCAGAGGAGGAGTGAGCAGAGTCCTGGAAACGTTTGTACAGGAGGTGAGGGGACAGAAAATTTAGGTGTTTAGGAAGTGATTTAAAAGTTACTCCTTTGAAAAGGGAAAAATAAAAAAATGAGTGCACCCAAGGCCCCTGTGATCCTCACCTGTCCCAGCAGCACCAGAGATGCCCCTGAGCCGTGGGTGTATCTGCACGGCCCTGCTCCCATCCCAGCTCCTGCTTGGGCACTGCTCCTTTGTCCCTTGTGTGCTGCAGACTCGCCTCTCCACCTCAGAACAACGTGGGTGAGCCCTGCTGCAAAGAAAAGAGGGAACCCAGGGATGGCCGTGCATGTGCTGCCATCGCTCTGTGCCACAGGCCACTGGTTGCTCCAGCCCCTGCTGCCCCCCAGCTAAAGGCTGCCGGAGTCTGGGCTGCCCGTGCTGCCTCTGGGCAGGGGATGGGGAGGGGAGGTGCCAGCCCGTGTGCTGAGTGCATCCAGCTTAGTCCCTAAGGCCTGGCCACCTACCTGGCATGTGCAAGGCAGGCTTGTGAAGCAGGGACCAGTCCCAGATTCACTGCAAGTTGCCAGCACTGCTCCTGGGTTTACACCACCTGCATCCTTCCTGCTTCAAACACCTTCATGCAGGTGCTGTGTCCTCCCAATGTTCAAGCCATTGTTCAACCTCCCAATGTTCAATTTTCAGGCAGAGTCATCAGGGCAGCACTGGAGCACAAGCCTGTGAGCACATGAGGTCTTTTCTCAATTTCTTCAGTACTGGGTATTTTATGGATACTCTCAAGCCACACCTCTCTAACCACCCTCTCTTTCAGGTGACAGCATTTCATGTCTACAAAATAACCCACAAAAATTCAGATTTGGCATGATCATGGTCCCTCTCCTGTTTTATATAAAGAAACAGTATTTTCCCCATGGTTTCTTCCTCAGCTGCTCCAAGCTTTGGGCCAAATTCCTCTAAATACTTACTAATTTTTTTATCTTTTTTTTTTCATGATGATCTATCAAAAACCATAAACAAATCCCAAAGTCTTTATCAGAATTTTATTCCTTTGATTTCCATAGAGAATCCAGCACTTCATGCCCATGCCAGGGAGGGTGAAGTAAACTCCTGGGAGAGGAGGAGAGGAGGCTGCACCCTCTGGCCCATCCCTGCTCCAGCCTGACCCCATGCATGGTAGCATGGCCAGCCCAGCATTTCATGCTCCCTGCCCAGCATCCTAAACCAGACCATGGGCACAATCCAGGGCTCAGGCTGAAGGGTACAGCCAGACAAGCAAGAGACTGAGGCACAGAACAGGTCTGGATGGTGGAAGGCTGGATACCTTGGCAAGGTGTGATAGCATGGGCCTCAGTTGTAGACTCCTTCAGAGAATTGCAGAATCTCTAAGGCTGGAAAAGTCCTCTGAGACCACTGAGTCAAACCCTTAACCCTGCCACTGCCAAGGCCACCACTGTCCCTAAGCAAGATTCCTGAAACTGACCCTGTCCCTAAGTCCCATAATTTTTTTAACACCTCCAGGAATGGTGAATTCACCACTTCCCTAGGCAGCCTATTCCAATGCCTGGCCACACTTCCAGGGAGGAAATTTTTCCTGTTATTCAATCTAAATCTACCCTGACACAACTTAAAGCCATTTCCTCTCCTCCTGTCCCTTGTGTCCTAGGAGCAGATCCACACCCCCCCCAGCTGTCCCCTCCTGTCAGGAGCTGTGCAGAGCCACAAGGTCCCCCCTGAGCCTCCTTTTCTCCAGGCTGAGCCCCTTCCCAGCTCCCTCAGCCCCCCCTGGTGCTCCAGCCCCTTCCCAGTGTGTGCTCCAGCCCCACACTCCAGTGTGTCTGTCCATCCAGGCCAAGGGATGCTGTAGGGACATAGAGAAGAAGGCATCAAGAGTGGAGACTCCAGCCAAAAGAACTGACAGCAGAGCAAGATTCCTGAAGCTGACAGCTGCAGTGCAGTGGAGCTGAGAGACCTTGGCAGTGTAGGAAAGAGGACAGAGTGCCAGGGAAGAGAGATGAGAGAGCCTGGAGAAATCCCTGGGGTGTGCAAAGCCTGAGCCCAGTGGGGATGGAGAGGGGCAGCAGTGTGAGCTGGGGCACACGGTGTGCTGTGAGGTGGCTTCCCAGTGCTGGGACCAGAACCCTGCTGTCAGCCCCATGGCACATCTGGATCACCTGCCCTGGGAGCCTGCCAGGACGGGATATGATCTCAGCCAGGCCTTGACAAAGCACAAGGATCAGTTCTGCACCAGCAGCACCCCAACACTGCTGGTGAGACACCTGCAGAGACAGAGATGTTGTTTCTGGGACTTGGGAAGAGCACACACCCAGCAGTTCCAGTTTCAGTGGGGCAGGCAGGGATTTGACTTGGTGCTCCTCCATCACAAGAGCTCCCCAGAGTGTAAAGACAGGACAAGCTCAAAGGGTTCATGGGTTTGTGAATTTATCAGGGCACAGAGGGCCAGGAGGTGCTCACCTTGCTTGCAGCAGCAGCATCTCTGGGTGGTTGTGTGCAGCAGGAGGGGTTTGAGCCCTGGTTTCAGAGGTTTGGGTAAGGCAGCTCTGAGGCAATGGAGGAGAGCACACAGATGGGAGCAGGCAGAGTGCCAGGACCCCCAAAATTGCCACTGCCATCCTTTGCACAGGGAGAGCAGCAGTGTGGGCTGGGTCAGCCAAGGTAGCTCAGCCCCAGCCAGCGATGGTAACAAATTGCAGGCAGATAGAGCAGGAGATCTGCCCTTGTGATACCCTTCCATTCTGCAATTGATGCCTTAGTGATTTCCTAAGCCAGGAGTGGCGTGTGTGTAACAGCCACCACGAGCCTGCCCTCGGTGAATTTGTCTAATCTCATTTCAAAGCCGTGTGTATTTTTAGCCCACGTGGCATCCTGTGGCCATGAGCTCCACAATTTAGTTACACATCGTGTGGGACAGCAATGCCCTCGCCCTGCGTGGAACCCAGCACCAGCTCCTCTCATTCATAACTTCTCCCTGTAACCCCAGCTTCCTGATTCTGCTGGAAATGAGTCAGCAAAACACTGGGACTCCTGTGACTGCCACCCTTTTAGCTGGAGGAGGCTCTGGAGGCAGCAGCCAGGGCTGGCCTCGGTGCAACACATGGGGAGTTACAGAATCACAGAATCTCCAGAGTCCAAAGGGACCCACAGGGATCATCCAGCCCAGCTCCTGGCCCTGCACAGACCCCCCAGCAATCCCACCCTGGGCATCCCTGGCAGCACTGTCCAGGCACTCCTGGAGCTCTGGCAGCCTCGGGGTTGTGCCCATTCCCTGGGGAGCCTGAGCAGTGCCAGCACCCTCTGGGGGAAGAACCTTTCCTGATCTCCAACCTAAACCTCCCCTGATACAGCTTCAAGCCAATCCCTCAAGTTGAAAGCAAAGAGGATGCTTGTGCCCAATGAGAATGGAGGATCTTGGAGGGTCTGTGCTGGGTGACACTCCTTGCCAGCCTGCTATAGCAGGGAGCAGACCTGGGAGACCTGTATGGGGCCTAGGAGTGTGAAATCAAGAGTTTTGTGGGCACTGAGGTTCCTGGGGCAGCTTGTGTTACAGCTGGGAGATGGGAAGCTTGGGGCAAGGATTCAGTGAGTGTGTGACACAGCAGGGAAGCCTTGAGGCAAAGCAGGATCACTGAAAGAAGACAGGCAGGTGGGCTGTGACAGGGCTGCAGCTGAGCAGAGCTGTAGCAGCAAAACCTGGAGTACCAGCTGCCTGGAAGACGGTGGCAATGTGTGCCCTCAGGGCTTGCTCTGGTCCAGGTGGTTGCTTTGGGATGGCCAGACAGTTCATGTGTTCGTATGAGGTCGACTGTTGATAGCTGAGAACAGAGAAGCTGTGGCTGCCCCATCCCTGGAAGAGCTCATCAGGCTGGATGCAGGCTTGGAGCAGCTGGGATAGTGGAAGGTGTCCATGTCTGTGACAGGGGATGTGACTAGAGGAGCTTTGAGGGTCCTTCCAACCCAAGCCAGTCTGGGTTGGAAGTGGTTGTGGGATTAGCACAGATGCAAACCCCCCTCTCTAACATCACTGCTGCCGTGTCCCACTGTGGTCTCTCATGAGCCAAGGGGACAGGCCAACATCAGGCAGTGCTGCTTGAACAACCAGCACCCAAACCTTTCCAGCTAGGCTGAAGAGTTACAAAACGAGACAGACAAGGTGATGAGCTACAGAATAAGATACTTAATTTTAGTAGATTATCCCATTCAACACACCCACAAAGCCTGGCTCCAGCCAGCTCCAGCACGGCCGGTTCCTAGCCAGGTCCAGTCAGTGCTCCTGGCATTGGAACAAGCATCAGGTTTATGTTGTCTCCTGCTTGTGCTACTATTGCTTCTGGCGTGGTGCAGGAGTCAAGAGTGCAAGAACACAGCAGGAGCCCTGGTGGTGACCAGGAGGGGATGGGATGAGGACTGTGGATGTCTGAAAGCACTGAGAAGAAGGACTGTAAGTATGACTTGGTTAATAGAAGTTGGCTTGAATAACAAGGAATGTCCTTTGGTGCAGAACGTCAATAAATGACTCCTCACTGGAATAAAACTGCCAACCCACTGCTGTGACCTGGAGCAGCTTCAGGTCTGGGCTGTGGATCAGCATGGAGGGAAGGGCAGGATGTGCTCCCGCAGCAAGTGCTGCCTTCCTCACTCTTCTCCAGCAAGGAACTCACATCCTTTCTATCTGCATCACTCTGCCTTCCAAGCCCTTGGATGCCACATGCTGCAAGGGGTCACCTTTCATACCCCTTCCTCAACTCCACTCTCCAAATCATATTCCCTGCGGGGGGCCAGATGCTGGAGGGGGAAAGTCTCGACAGTGCTGAATCAAATCTTTTACAGGAATATTATATCACTTGTTGTTGTTGTTGTTGTTGTTGTTAAATGCAACATACCAACACACCATCCCATTCAGGGATAAACAGAAGGAATTTCTCTGCTTAGTGGGAAGGCACTGAAGAGCCCATTCTCACATTGAAGCAGACATTTCACAGCTCTCCACAGCTTGATGCTGTTCCTTCTCATGTTATCCCCTCGTTCTGCTCCTCCTTTGCTGCTGTCCTCTGAAATGTCCATCAGGACAAAGACCATGTCAAGGACCCACGACCTTCTGGATGCAAATCAGCATCTTTTGCAACTATTTGCATGGGCTGAAGGGGACTGAGATGTCACAGGGCAGAGCAGCAGCTCCAGGCACCCACAAGGGCTGGGGCCAGGCTCAGCTCCCCTGCTCCTGCAGTTGAACTCCTTTGCCGCCAACTTTGCAGCCAGAGCGAATGACTGACAGAGACTGATGGTGTCTCTGCCTGCGTGTAATCCTAGAGCCGCCTGGATTTGGGAAATCTCTTTCATTGCTTAAAAAAAATAAGCAAGCGACTAGACTGAAGGGTCCCGATTAACTGGGAAAATCTGGGCTAAAATGCAAATGCCTTCTCAGGTTCTGGCCTTGAGAGCCGTGCCTGCTGCCCGGGGAGGCCGACACAGCCCAGCTCAGGCAGAGCACCCAGCACAGCCCTGCCCACCGCTGTGCCAGCAGGCCCTGCGTGCGGGGCTGGAGCTCCCACCCAAGCCATCCTGTGTGGAGCAGGGGCATGAGGAGCCCTGGGTGGGCACTGGGGTGGCTGTTGGTGCTGCAGGGCCTGCCTGGGCTCTGCTGGGATGCTCCGTGTGCTGCTTGCCCTGCTCCACAACAGCTGCTCCCCTCCGGCCGCTCCTCGCGCTCCCAGGACAGCTAGAACCAGGCAGAGATGACGTTATGGCATTGAATTGTTACTCACAGGCTGAATTTCTCAAAGAGGAATTTAGGGAGGATTTGGCACCCACCGCCTCGCTGTGCCAGCTCCCTTCCTGCCAGGTCCCTGCGTCACCTCACTCCCTGTTTATCTCCCTACATCTCCACTGCATCTCAGGGACAAGTGTGCTGCTTAAACCATGACAACAAGTAAAGCTGGAGCTGAGTCAAGAGAAAACAAACAGAGTGGCAGAACACAGCTGAGAGGAGGCTGCATGGGTGCAATATAAACTCCCCCAGGGATTTGACCAAAGCCCAAGGAAAGCTGGAAAGCTGTCGTTCCCACAGATTTTGAAGCAGGTAGCAGGACTTCCAGCCTGCACACAGGAAAACTGGGATGCTACTCCGTGTCTTGAGTTAGAATGATCTCTGTCAAATGTATAACCTTGTCTCCTGTATCTGAAATAAGTTGAATTTTCAGACTGAAAGAAAAAATTCCAGACGAACCATCTGCAACAGGCAAGATTCCTGTTCCTTGTCTGAGAACAAGCCTGTGGGAGAAAACAAAAGGTAGGAGGCTACTCAGAGCTGGTGTGACCCCAGCACTGGGCTGCAGAGGATGCTCCGAGTTGGTACCAGTTTCCCTCCTTAGACTGTGAAAAGGGTGAAAAGACATCTCTTCCATGAGGAGAATCTCCTGCTCTGCCCCTCCTGGCTTTGGGATGGACTTTGTTGAGGGATGAGGTGGCTCAGTGCTAATCACTCTCAGGGGCACAGCCAACTTCCTTAGGATTTAAACAGAAAAGGAATTTTCCCTCCAGCTTCTAGCATGGAGTCGGCTCTGTTGGCATTGTGGAGCAGAAGGAATGGACCAGAGGGAGATGTGACTGGATCTCAGGAAAGGTTCTTCCCCCAGAGGGTGCTGGCACTGCCCAGGCTCCCCAGGGAATGGGCACAGCCCTGAGGCTGCCAGAGCTCCAGGAGAGCTTGGACAGCACTGCCAGGGATGCCCAGGGTGGGATTGTTGGGGTGTCTGTGCAGCGCCAGGGGCTGGGCTGGATGACCCCTGTGGGTCCCTTCCCATTCAGGAGATTCTGTGATTCTAAGAAAAGTGACCTCCTCAGGGACAGCATGAGGCCACATGCTGACATAGGATCCTGTTTTCCATCCTGTGTCAGCTCACGCCTCCTGCTGCTTTCCATTAGCTTCTCCTGGTCAGGGACCCATGTCACTGCAGTGAGAAATGTCCCTACTGGAGCTACATGAAACAGGAGGAAGCAAACTCAGGTACCCCAGAACTGACCTTTGTCCCTTGTACAGGAGAGGCACCAGGATTTGCAGCACTAACCCCTGAACACACTCTCCTCAAATTGCTCTGGCCTCCACAGACTGTGGTTTAGTGGGCACTGGGTGCAGCTCCACAAAGTCACTGAGGTTCCCCTGTCTCCTGGTGGTTTAAGCTGTCAGACCCTCCTGGCCCTTCCCTCCTCTGATGCTTTGATGATGGAGGGGAGCAGTGCTGGAAGGAGATCCCTCTCCTTGGGAGGATCTCTGAGATGTAGCTTCCCAAAGCTAGTGAGTAGGTTGAAGTAGCACTGTGGGAAAGACCCAGTGAGGGTTGTGCATGTGTGTGAGCTTGGAGCAAGGCGCTCTGAGACCCCACAGTGTCCCCAGAGCCAGGGGCACAAGTCACCCACCGTGTCAGCTGGCAAGGCAGTCCCACAGGCAGCACGCTGGCATGGTCATGGGAGCACCTCCCTGCCTCTTGAGGCCACCCAGCAGGGCAATATTTGAAGAAAAAAAAATCAAAGAATATAAAAAATTCCTTAAAGGTTAAAAAAAAAGGACCCTTAAGTGGAAAAAAAGATGAAAAAAATTTGCCTTCAGTGCAACTCCCAAGACAAAGACACAGCCCTTTTTCAGGGTAAGATGGGCTGTGCTGGGGGTGCCAGACTGGGGAGCAGAGGCAGCTGCAGAGGCAGATGGAGCATGGCAGGTCAGCCAAGTGCCATGGAACCTCAGCACGACGTGTCCTGGCAAGCAGGGCACTGGGGGGTGCAAGGGCAGAGGGGTTGATTGAAGGTGACTGAACCTCTGGATGTGCCCTGTGTGTCCTGTCCTTGCTGTCAGCTGAGCTGGAGCACCCTGAGGTCCCTGCAATACACATCAGTCTCAGCCCTGCCCTCCATCCCACCTCGGTTCCAGCCACAGCCTGGTGTCCTTGGGAGCATCACCGATGGTGCTCCTGCAGCTGGGATGGGATCCCTGTGCTGGGACATGGCTCTGCACCCAGGAGGGAGCTTGGAGCAGTGGTCTAGGGAAGGGACCAACCTGCCAGAGCCCTGCAGGAAGGGGAGCTTCACCAGCACTGAGGACAGGTGAGAAGAGGCAGCAGAAAGAAAGTGTTTCTGCAGCATTTCCTGGGGGATGGCTGTTGGGATGGGAAGTGGGCTGGGGGTGGGCTGTAGCTGGATCTTTGGTCCAGCTGCTCTTGGAGGAGAGTCCTTACACATTCCCATTTGAGTTGGGCAATGGCTGGGTGTGCTGTGCAGGGCTATGGTTGTCAGTTGACCTGGAAGTGCCAGGTTAATGGTTGAACTCAATGATCTCAGAGGTTTTTTTCAGCCTTAATGGTTCTGTGATTCTATTCATCTGCCTGGCAAGTTCCCAACACTGGCCACCAGGTCTTCCTGTACTCCAGAGTGGCAAAAGGCATGTCCAAGCAGAAAGGAAGGGGTCACAAATTTTCAAAGCCTGGTGTCACCAGGCTGGCCTGGGGCTGGTCATTTGTCTTTGGTTTACACACATTATCCCTGAGCCATGTCTCAGGAGCCCTCGAGCCAGAGTTCTCCCCAGCATGGCCACCTTTAGTGGCAGGCTGTGTCCCCAAGGCTTGGTCCAGCCCTTTATTCAGGACATTTTCAAAAAATAGCTGCCCTGAGCAGTTCTCTCTGCCCTGAACTGGTATTGACAGCAAGTGCCCCGTACAACGTGATGTGGCAGCATTGCTCTGTGTCAACACGTGGTGACGGATGTTTGCCAAGAGGGTAAAACCTCAGAGCTCCATGCTGCTGTTTTTTAATGTTGGCTGATGTCCAGGGATCATTCCTGGTCTCTGCACTGCTCAGTGTTCCTCCAGGTCCCCTGGAAGAGGAGAGTTTTAGAGGGATCCATCCTGAGATCCCAACTTTTTCCCAGCCCCCAGGATATGGGATGGATGCTTTGGGCTGAGGGAGGGTAGGAAGATCAAACTGCTGCACCAGGGGCTTTGCTTCTGCAGATTCCCTTGTTGTAGGGTGAGATCTCCTTCCCACGAGCACTGGACCACATAACTGATGCGTGTGAATATTCACAGTGCTGGTGGCTGCAGGGGAGCAGCACAGCATGCTCAGGATGGCCCAGCAGCTGGTGAGCACTGCAGTCACTGGGAATGGGTTGAGAGCAACCCAACCTTTGGCTCAGACCAGCCTTCTCCACCACCCTGGGCATCACCTCTCCCAGTTGTCCAGGCCATAGTAAATTGGATGTAACCAACTCCAAGCTCTCAGACAGGAGGGAGGAAACCACCACCTTGGACTGCTTCCCATAAAATGGTGATAGGGTAGGTCTTTTAAAAGCATTTATAACATCAGGCACTACTAAAAATGTGCCAGAAACTGGGCTGACTGTTAACTGGAACTGGTAGAGTAATTTTAGAAGTCTCAGGGACAACAGGGAAATGGGGCACTGAAGTGAGTGGTGTCAGGTATGGTAGATGCAGGTGCTACAGCCAGTGCAGAGAGCAGGAATCACAGTGAGAATGCTCAAGGACCAGCTCAAGGCAGTTGAAGGGGAATGGAAGGTACAGCTCCACAGGAAACAGGGAAATCCTGGGCCAGGTGTATGGCAAGAAACAAGTTTGGTTGGAAGTGATAGAATCATAGATTCCATTAGGTTGGAAAAGCCCCCTGAGGTAATCAAGTCCAACCATTACCCCAGCACTGCTAAGGTCACCACTAAACCATGCCATATCCACGTCTTTTGAACATTGCCAGGGATAGTGACCACTGGAAAGGGGTGGGACAGAGAGAGATGGGGCACAATATCATGATGCCACAAGGGAGAAAGTCACAAGGAGCTTGAAAAACAGAAAAAGGTGTCATGATAAGGGCAAACAAAAGCTCAGAATAGAAAAACCACCCTACTTGAGATAGAGAAAATTTATTTCTGAGGGTTAGCATTAGGGTTAATCTCCTAAGCTCCACATAATCTCCTTCTTGGAGCTTCAGGGGTGCTTTTGTCCCCATCATCTTTTTGGAACTCAGTGCAGGGTGAGTGTTGACTCCCAGGCACAGCTGGAGGGTTCCCCTGGGACTCTTGGCCTGACTTTCAGAGGACACCTTTGCCAGATGCTCCTCCCTGGTCCCACTGGGGAAGGGCAGCACTGGACAGCGGGGGTGGAGGGGGGGATTGCTGGGGCTGGTGGCCCAAGGCTGAGGAGCAGACAGTGGGCGTGAACAGGGCAGGTCCAAGACCTACACAGATTTTAGCAGAAGGTGACTGGGGCCACCTTCTTGCCACCCTATATCTCATCCTATCACATTCTCCTGAAGAGAAACGCGTGAGCTGGTGAGTAACTTCATTAAAACTGGGATTATTGAGCTACTGACATAAGTTAAACTTCAGTACCTCTGTGATGACCACGAGGGACACTCTGTGTGTCTGTGTGTGCATGTCCCATTCATCTGACCCTTACGGTGACACTGTGGCTGTGTGCCCTTTGCCGTCCCTGTCGCCTTCACCAGGGCTCGGGCTGCCAGCTGCTGTCAGGCCCTGGATGTGCCCTGCCCACAGCAGACAGCAGGAGCCAGCCAGCCCTGAGCTGCTGCCCAGGCTCCCCTGGAGCCCTGCCAGCCACTTGCCGTGGCAGACTTTGGGAACTGCTCCTTCAGACTCACTGACGAGAGGAGGGTAATGTATTTCTACTGGAAAATAAACATATCTCTAATGAAAACCTGATGCACCATTGGGAGATTTTTTTGGTTCTTTAAGTGAAAATTAGAGCTTTTGTCTTGTCAGATCCAAGCCTTTCCTCATATTTGCCATGCCAGCCCATCACCATTGTTTCTCAAGCATAAAGAAATCCTGGAAAACTTAAACACACAGAAAGCAGCATGAAAAATACAACCAAAAGTGACAAAATACATTTGGCTGGGAGTTGTGTTCTCCTCTTCTATTTTCCTATTCTCTTTTCTTCTTCTCTTTTTCTGTCCTCCTCTTTCTCCCCTCAATTCTCTCCTTTCAGTCTCATCTTTCGAAGTGTGAGCTTCCTGTGCCACACCTGGCAGGAGACTTTTCCAGGGTTTCAAGTGTGGATGTGAAGCTTCTGTGCCTACAGCTGAAGGAATAGGAATGACTTTATAACAAACACAGTTTTGCTTGGTATCTTTACATCTGGCTTTGAGTTCAATTTGTTCTGTCCGACACAAGCTAAAAGATAAAACACTTTGTCAGATGAAAAACTTTGTTGGTAAGAGAGCATCACTGATGCTTTGCTGGTACTTGGAGTTTACCTGCTGACAGCCTTCCAGTGAGAACAGTTTCAAACATGAACTAAAAATGCCCTTATACTTTGTCACAAAATCTTCCAGGTCTTCTTTAGCTGACAAAGGGATGCCAGATATGGAAAAGTAGCAAAAATAAGCAGCTGAAAACCACTTTAGCCTTTCAGAAAGTGCCTTTAACATTACACCTTTCTTACACAGAATTATTTTGATAGGGGATATGTACCCTTTCCAACTTGAAATCCTTTAATTAAGGGCTAGACTGGGAGCTGGGCTGTGTGCCCGCAGGGAGCAGAAAGGGAAGGGAAGGGAAGGGAAGGGAAGGGAAGGGAAGGGAAGGGAAGGGAAGGGAAGGGAAGGGAAGGGAAGGGAAGGGAAGGGAAGGGAAGGGAAGGGAAGGGAAGGGAAGGGAAGGGAAGGGAAGGGAAGGGAAGGGAAGGGAAGGGAAGGGAAGGGAAGGGAAGGGAAGGGAAGGGAAGGGAAGGGAAGGGAAGGGAAGGGAAGGGAAGGGAAGGGAAGGGAAGGGAAGGGAAGGGAAGGGAAGGGAAGGGAAGGGAAGGGAAGGGAAGGGAAGGGAAGGGAAGGGAAGGGAAGGGAAGGGAAGGGAAGGGAAGGGAAGGGAAGGGAAGGGAAGGGAAGGGAAGGGAAGGGAAGGGAAGGGAAGGGAAGGGAAGGGAAGGGAAGGGAAGGGAAGGGAAGGGAAGGGAAGAAGGAGCCTTTGGCTCTCATGGTGGACCTTGCAGACAGAATGAAGCTTTATATTTCCTGTCTAGGAGTTGTCTTCATTTCCCCTTTCTCTCTTGGGAAGCTCAGAAGAAGACCAAGTGAGATGCTTCACGGTGGCTAGCACAAAAGCAGAGCAGTTAGCCCACTGCAGTCTTTGAAGCCCCCTGGAGATATTGGTGCCTTCTCCCTCGCTAACCCTGGAACATGCCAAGCACCATTTGCCAGGAATCTTGCCTCCAGAAGGGGAAATTTTCTCCAGCCCACCCTGGAGAGCCTCTCCTCTCCCATGGGGGACCTGTTGAAGCAAGGTGAGGGTGGCCAGAGCAAAGACATCTTTTCCTGGGCAGGATGATTAAGAAGCATGTTTATAAAGTCCAGAAGACAGCTGAAGGAGTTAAGTTACTTGAGTGCTTTGGGATCCTTCAGGATGAAAAATGCTGTGTACATGTCGGATTTTATTATTACAATTACAGTCAGATGTTAATCACCCCACCAGGATTTACTCAGGCAGCAGTGCCAACAGCAGTACATCTTGGTGAGTAATTGCCCCCTTCCTGACTCTTGGGTGTCTCTGCCCTGAGCTGCTTCTCATTTCTGTGTTTGCTTTAGTTCTGACACTGCTGAGAGCACTGCATTTTCCCACCCAGCAGCGAGAGATGGCAGAGCACATCTTGCACATTCAGGTTGCCTTCACTTCAAGCACTGCATGTGCATCGGGGTCAGAAAATAGATAATGAGAACATTTCACGGATAATTCTCAGCTTCAGGGGATAGCAATACCCATCTCTTTTGCAAATTTTTGAGAGCTAATGGTGAAAAAGCTCGGAAACAGTACAGTTCCATGGGTCTAATTGCAGAATATGTGTGAGCCAAATGAGCGAAGAAAAGCTCCAAGTTCAGCAAACCAAGCTGGGATCATGAAAGCAGAAATACAGAGTGAGGGAAGAAAGGCTTGAGACATTGAAACTCCTGCACACAGTAAATGACTGGGATGCACTGGGATCAGCAGCTCTGTTTCCCCAGTGTCCAGCAGATGCTCTGACTCTATTCAGACTCAGGATGTCCAGCCGCTCTGTTTTAGGGGGATTTGTTTATGTTTCCTGTCTGAACCCAACATTTGGCATTTCTGGAATGATAAAGAGTCAGAAGCCAGGGTAGATGCTCTGTTACTTAGCCTAGTAAGTGGAGCCAGCCCTGTACAGCCCCAAGCATGTGCCAGAGGGATGCTCTGGGATGATCTGTCACTGCAGCCCCTCACTTTGCTAGGTCAGAACACACTGTGGTGAGGAACTGGCCCCACGACCCACGTCAGTCCCTCTGCACCCTGCCTTGCCTCCAGTGGGTAACTGGTTATCTCATGGCTTTGGGAGAGAGTGACTGGCATGGGCAGGAATGCTCTTACACACTGTCAGCCTGGAGGAACCAGCTGTGTGTCCAATTTCTGGATATGGTTCAAGTGTGAGCTCAGCGCTCAGCAATGTGGAGGTAAAGGAGGTGAGGAAGGTTTGGGGTTTCCCACTGTTGACACACACCAGGCTGCCTGTCTCTGTGCCTCAAAGGCTGCAGGTCCAGCTCTTCTCAAAAAAAAAGATGTAGCCTCACACAGCTGAGAAGGAGGTGAAGGAAGAGCCAGTGCTTTTACCTGGCTGGTTATCACACCATGCTGCACTGAGGGATGCAGGGGCGCTTTCTCCCGAGTGAGAGTGATGCTCCTGGAAGGCTGCAGGCTGCCTTGCAGACGGTGCTGACTCTGATGCTGGAGTGGTCCCACCCTGGTGTGCTGTCCCAGAGGGCCTCTAAGGACATGGCACCCTATTCTACTAAAGCTCTGTGTAAAGCTGGAAGGCGGTTTGGTGGCGGCTGGGCTTTTGTGGAGAAGCAGACATGGGGCAGCAAAGCAGCCGTGGAAGGCAGAGGCGGAGTGACGGTCCCGCTGGCCGGGGGTCCGGCGGTGCCCGCGGCTCCGGGGCTCCCGCCGCTGGGGTGACAGCTCGCGAGGAGCCCGGGGCCGGCAGCGCAGGTGGGACGCGGCTCCGGAGGGAGGTGGGCGGCCCCGGGGGTGGCGGCAGGACCCGGCTGTCACTCAGCGCCGGGGAAAGTGACAGGGGGGCGGGGCGGCCGCGCGGGGCGCGTATTTAACTTGGGCGGCAGCGGCGGCGCGGCAGAGCGCGGCGGGCGGGAGGCGGCGGCGGGCGGCACGCCGCGACACCGGGCGACACCGGGCGACACCGGGCGACACCGGGCGACACCGAGCCGAGCCGAGCCGGGCCGGGCCTGGCTGCCCCGAGCCGAGCAGGCAGCATAGGGCACGGAGCGGCGCCGCGGCTGGATGCGCTGAGTGCGGCGCGGACGACCGGCTCCCCGGAGCAGCGGCAGCAACAGCGGCACCGGCATGGGTCGCCGGGGCTGCTGAGCGACGGCCGAGCCCGCCCCTGCCCGTCCCCGCCGAGGAGCCGCCAGGGAATCGGGACGCGCCGCCTCGCCGGTGCCGGGGACACCCTCCGGCCCCCCAGCCCCATCACGCCGAGGATGCCCCGGGGGCCCGCGGGCCGCCCCCGCCGCTCGCCATGAGGAGGAACCCGGCCGGGCCGCGGGCGCTGCCGCCGCCGCCCGCCGCCGCCTGAGCCCCGTGCCCCGGCCGTGCCCGCGCAGGGGCCGCCCGAGCGCCCCGGCGCCGTGACCCTCCTCCCGCCCCCTCGCCCGGCGCGCCCGGCTATAAAGGAGGGTTTTATTCTCGGGCTCCGGTCTCACGCCAAACCCTGTCACACCGTCTAGACGAGCTGTCGTGGGGCTCGGCCCAGCTGTCACCATGGCGATGGAGACGAGTCCGCTGTGAATTTTGGGGGGGAGCGAGCGAGAGCGGCGGCGGCGGCAGAGGAGGAGGAGGAGGAGGAGGAAGGCTCGGCCGCCGCCGTGCCCTGCCCTCCCCCGCGGGGGAGGCTCGGACCCCCCGGCGCTGCCGACCGCGGCTGGAGCCGGCCCGGCGGGGAGCCCCGGGAGCCAGCGGCCGCGGGCGCGGGGCGAGCCTCAGATGCGGCTGTCACACAACCCCGGCCGGGCTATTTAAAGTAACGGGCCCCGCCGGACACTGGTGTCTCTGCCTATTTATGAGCCCCCGGGAGCCGGCGGGCGCCGCCGGGCAGCGCTAGGAGCCGAGGCCGCCGGGAGCAGCGCCGGGGCCCGCCCGGAGCATGACGGCGATCCGGGCGCTGCTGCTCTGCCTCTGCCTGGGGCTGCCGGCGGGCGGGCAGCCCTTCCTGCGCCTGCGACCCTCGCCCAGCGACAACCTGCCCGTCAAGGACATCGTGGAGCACCCGGACCCCGAGTACGACCCCAAGGAGCAGGACCTGGACGAGAGGACGCTGAGGAAGAAGCTGGGCAGCCATTTCGACCCCGGCTTCATGGCCGTGGCCGTGCCGGGGCCGGCCAACGCCTCGGGCGCCGCGGCGGCGGCGGGGCGGGGGCGGGCGGCGCTGCCGGCCGAGCTGCGGCGGCTGGAGCTGGGGCCGCCCCGGGGCCCGCGCCTGCGGCTGGGCAAGAAGGCGCGGCGGAAGGTGCTGCAGTGGCTCTGGGCGCACACCCACTGCCCCGTCTTCTACGCCTGGAAGGACCTGGGGGTGCGCTTCTGGCCGCGCTACATCAAGGAGGGCAACTGCCTGGCCGAGAAGTCCTGCTCGCTGCCCGAGGGCATGTTCTGCAAGCCCGTCAAGTCGGTCACCAAGACCTTCCTGCGCTGGCACTGCCAGGGCTGGTCCAGTCAGAAGTACTGCACCTGGATCCCCGTGCAGTACCCGCTCATCTCCGAGTGCAAGTGCTCCTGCTAAGCCGCGCCGGCCCCTTGCACTGCCGCCCTCCTCCTCCGGATCACTTTAGCGGGGGGGAGGTTTTTCGGGTGGGTTTTTTTGGGATAGTTTTTTTGGGAGGTGGTTTTTTTCCCCACCCGCCAGAGCGAAGTGGGAGAAGATGAACCGCTTTGGAGGTTTTTTTTTTGTTTGTTTTGTTTTATTTTGTTTTTCATTTTTTATTTTTGTTAATTTTGCAGGGTTTTTTTTTTTTTATGTTGTTAATTTTTTTTTTTCACTTGGACTTCTTTTAATATTATTTTATTCAAAAGGGGGGAAAGCGAACCCAGGAACTGCAGGGCAGGCCAAAGGCACAGTAAAGCACTACAATCAGATGTCTATTTTTATACGTATATAGCCTTCTAACAAAAGGAAAATTAAAAAAAAAAACTTTAAAAAAAGGAAAAAAAAAACCTACCAGCCGTGTAAATAGAGAGATTTTAAAGGAAAAGGGGGGGAAATTGCAGCTGTTTTTTTTTATTATTATTATAATTATTATTGTTATTATTATTATTTTAAAGACATAGGACCACATTTTAAACCCATCCCCACAGAACCCAAGCACTTCCCTGCCAAAGGGAAGGGCAGAAATTTCTTGTAAAGATGTCTTTATCAAAAGGAGAAAAGGGGCGGAGGGTGTAAAAAAAGAAAAACAAGAACCGCAGCATCCCTGAGTGGTTGTTTCTCTGTGCTGTATTTTTTTATCTTCTTCAGACCTTGTCACTGATGTTTGAACTAATTTGCCAAGCTCTCTAGTGTTTTTTTAAAAAGTGTATAACAATTAATTAAGAAGGAAATTTTAAAGAAAAGTACAAATCTATGAAAGAGTGGAATTGGTTTTTTTGTGTGGGAATACATATAGTGGTGTAGAGATGTTAAAGGAAATTTTCTGTGTACAGTTTATTTATTTTTAACGTTTGTGTATAGGAAAAAAAAAAGCTAGAGATTATGCCATAAACTATTGGAAATGTTTACTTGAATATTCCTTTAAAAACATATCAATGTAAATATGAGCTATCACTGATCAAAACATTTTTAGCAATAAACTCTATCTTTGAAGAAAAACTCCATGCTGCACTCCAGCTCTCTGGGAGACCAGCAGAAATTCGGATTCTTACTCAGAGCAGGTGCTGAGTAAAGGGCTTTGCCTGGGCCACGCTGGTGTAAATCACGAGATGCCCCAAAAGTCGGGACAGCTCCTCCGGTTTCTGTCTCTCCGGGATTCCGCTCTGGGATTTCTTTGCGTGTATAACTCTAACCTGTTGGGCAGAGGGAAAAGCACCGACGGGAAAGAAACGTCTCGTAACGCATAAAAGAGCTGCGATGTCCCGAACTGGAGGTGTCACCTGAAGTCCTTGGGAGATTCCGCGCTCCGCGGCTCTTGGATTCCGCCGTCCTGCTGGCAGAGGAAGCGGTCGAGGTCGCTGCCCCGGCCACCGAAGCGCCCGACACAGCTTGGCAGCCCCGCGTGTGTCGGAACAAATGTTTTTTCTCGGCTGCCGCTACTAGCAGAGGAGGGAAGGATGGAGACGAGCCCTGCGCCCCGACCTGGTGCCGCGACGGAGCCCCGGGCTGTGCGGGGTCAGCGGGGCCCGTGTCCCTGCCCGCAGCGCCGCTCGGTGTGCGGGGTCAGCAGGGCCCGTGTCCCTGCCCGCTGGCTGTGCGGGGACAGCAGGGCCCGTGTCCCTGCCCGCTGGCTGTGCGGGGACAGCAGGGCCCGTGTCCCTGCCCGCTGGCTGTGCGGGGACAGCGGGGCCCGTGTCCCTGCCCGCTGGCTGTGCGGGGACAGCGGGGCCCGTGTCCCTGCCCGCTGGCTGTGCGGGGACAGCAGGGCCCGTGTCCCTGCCCGCTGGCTGTGCGGGGACAGCGGGGCCCGTGTCCCTGCCCGCTGGCTGCGCGGGGACAGCGGGGCCTGCCGTGGCTGCAGCGCCCGCACTCCCGCCGGAGCTCACGGAGCCGGGGCAAGGCAGGAACGGGACGGCTCCGCACGGGCGGGCTGGGGAGGAGCCCGGCACCGGAGAGCGAGGGCGCTGGCAGTGTGAGCCCGCTGCCGATGGAGGTCGGTCTGTCTGTCTGTCGGTCGGTCTCTCTGTCTGTCAGTCGGTCGGTCACAGGGATTGGAGCACGGCCCTGACCGGCTGCCAGGCCATTGCCTTGCATGTTCTGCGTGGGCTGCTGGTGCTGGAGGGGAAGGTCTGACCGTTCCCTCTGGTGAATGAAATGTGTCTGAAACGCGCCCAAAACGTGCCCTCATCCCTGAGGAAAAATCCCTGCTGCCAAAGGCCCTGGCCAGTGAGGAGTTGTTCTCCCCCAAAGCAGCTGTGGAGCAGCAAGGAGACCCTGCCCCCCTCCAGCTTAGCATGCAGCACAGGAGAGCAGCATGACACCAAGCCCATGGGAAGGCACCAGGACCCTCCAAGGGGTCTGGCTTGTACCCCTCCATCATCGTCTGAGGCAACTGAGGTCCAGCAAGTCCCATGAAGCAGGCCTGCAGAGCCTGGAGGTCACACATTGAAGCTGAAACAGGGAGAGGGTTGTTGAGATGGGCATGGTGGGGACAAGGCAAGATAGACAGTGTCATCCCATAGCCCACATCCCTGCAGAGCCCTGCTGCCATCCCCTCATCCCTGTTCGAGGAGGCGGGTTGGCCTTTCCACATTTGTCAGTGAGGGATCGGTGAAGGGGAAGATGCAGAGGGCAGGGTGAAAACGAGACTTCGGCAAAGACAATGTGCAAAACATCAGGGGCATTTCAGAGAGAAAGGGGAAAGCTCATTTTGCAAGAGGAACAACATCTGTGGTGTGGGGGCCGAACATCTGTAGGAGGGAGCATGGGGGGAAGGCATTCTGGGAAAATATTTCTGACATAATCCCAACAGTATCTGGTGTGTTGGGATTTGGTTACAAATGGCCCTCTAACGTCTTTGTGCGTTTTGTTCTGCTGGTTCCAGGGGCACACAGAGACCCCTGCTTTGTGCTAACCTGGGAAATAAACCATTCGCTGGGCTCAATGGCTGAGTTCAGTTGCGTGGGGAAGGGGGGCTGGGAAAGGGGAAGGCGAGATTTGTGTGAACTCAGCTAAAACCAGCCTAAAAGCCTCCATGCCATGTGCTGGAGGGAGGAGGGGGCTGCCTCCGTCTCTGGGGGGAACTCAGTGGTCCCGCTTGAGATGACGGTTTGTCTGGAGGTGAAAGCGTGAGAGCTGAGAGCCAAGGTGCTCAGTGAGGGCCAGAGCTGGGGAGCAGAGGGCAGCCCCACGTGCCAGCCCACCCAGCTCTGCTTTGCCAACCTTCCACAGTGCTGGGCCACGGTCACCTGGTGCTGGTGGCACGCTGCCCTCGTGCCGAGGAGCTTGGCTGCCCTGGCAGGCGGTGAGTCGGACGTGTGACGGCCGGGCCGTGGGCGTGAGGGCTCGCCTCAACTGCCGAGCCTCAAAGGAGAGCAAGACAAAGGGGAACGAGCCTGATTCTTTGGTGTGGTTATTGCATTGTCTCCCCAAGCTGCTTGTGATTAAGGGATGAGCTGCAGGGGGAAAGGGGCAGAACAGGCAGAACTGGCAGGACCCTGAGATGTGGTGGGTGCCAGCTTCTGAAGACATGGGCTTTCCCAGTGCCTCCTGGGGTCATGGCCTGGGAAAAGGGCTGGAGCACTGAGGGTGGGCACCATCCTCTGACTTGGGTCCCTCCTGTCATTGCACTGTCCAAAGTCGTGCACGGCCACAGGCACTCACTGCCAGGGCTGTGCACCCCCACTCCTGGGCACCCAGCTGTTCCTCCACTGCCCTGGTGCTGCCAGGGGAACCATCCCCATACCCTGTGGAGCTGCAGTGAGCCCCACGCTTTGCAGTGTCCCTTCTCCACACTGCGTTTCCACTCTTAGGTAGAAGGTGTTTATCTGAAGGATCAGCCCTTTAACCACTCCTTCCTTCAGGCAGGGCAGAGCACAGGTGATGAAGGAGGTTCCTCAGGACCCAATGGATGTTCCGTGCCCTGCAGGCACATGTCCCTCGGCACTACAGGAAAGCAAAGGCAGCTTTCCTCTCCACAGCTGGCACTGGCCAGAGCTCACCTGCTCCAACACCACGTGCTGTTTAGGGGCAGCTCCCTTGGCTCAGTCACAGCTGGATCTCTTCCTTGCAGTCCCTACAAAGCCTGACTGAAGCAAAGAGCCCCTCTCTCAGGTTTGCAGAGGTCTCCATCTCTTCCTTCTGCATGTCAAGGCCCTTCTATCACTTGGTGAATTGCTTTCCCATGCATGAACCCCAGATTTAGATTATCCAGATTCTCTTGAGAGAGAAAATTAGTTCAGGATGGCTCCTGACATTTGACCTGATGGGATAAAGTCACCTTTCCATTCCTCTTTCACATCCCAGCTTGGTTTTGACACCAGCAGCAGGTTAACTCTTTGTCTCATTGGCAAAGCTTATTTCATCCCCATTTTCCGCCCTGCCTCTCCCTGTTTAGCTCATGTCCCCTCAACTAAGGCCGCTGTCCAGGAATGCAGTTTCTGTCAGCACGCTGGCTCTGCCAGGGTAACTCAGATTCACAGGGCCAGAGCTCACAGATGTTCAGTGCCAGCTCTTGAGATATCTTACTCAGGCCCAGGTGATGACCTAGGCCCATCACTCATCATTCCTAGAAAGGCAGATGAATGGACTGGAGGCAGTAATTGCCTTCCTCAACCTTTAAATCCCAAGCTAAACTTTTTCTCAGGATACAATATTGTGTTCATCTCCTCCTCCAGGCCGAGCATTTGTTGTCAATCTCCTTCACAGCCTGTCAGGGCCACCAGGAGCTATCAGAGAAAGCCAGTCCCTCTGCAGCCCCTGCTTGGTCTAGCAGCAGGTCTCTGGTGAGCTCATCCTCTGACTGCTGCTGGTCAGGAGCTCCAGCTGAGCTGGACCCACTTCCTCAGGCACCCCCAGCTCCTTGTTCATCAATGAAAATCAAGCCACACTGCTGAGGTTAATAGTGCCAGGATGCACTGTGCTCAGTGATCTCAGAGGTCTTTTCCAACCTCAGTGATCCTGTGCTGACCACGAGTGCCCTGCAGGGTGGGCAGAGTCGGGCTCATCTCACCATCTCCTCACGGCTACTGGGTACAAGTGTGGGGGTTCTGCTTTCTCTGTGCAAGACCCAGGATTCCTTTCCACTCCCGTGCAGTTCTCCTTCGCTGTGCCCATGTATATCAAACCCAACCAGTGCCCAGCTGCCGCTCGGCAGAGCAGGACTCTGGCCCCTCTCCATGAGGGAGTGCAGGGCTTTACACACTGACACTCCAGAGGTGTCAGAAGGGCTGCTGGCTCATCTGCAAAAGCTGTGCACCAGCTTCCCTTCCTCCCCAGTGATTAAAACCAAACACTAACAACAGCAGCATCCCAGGGACATGGCTGCTCTTCGGCGTTAGCTGTTTGGTATTCTGCCTAAAAGTGTCAGACACCCTGTCAAGGAGAAGGGACAGCATCATGTGGCACTGGGAGCCCAATCAGAGAGGCAGAGCCGTGAAGAGCAAATCAGGAGGAGCTGGGAGGCAGCACTTGCGAACCGGCCATTGGCTAAAATTGCCCTTTCAGGAGGACGGTGAATGAATCCATTCACAAAAAAAAAAAAAAAAAAAAAAAAAAAAAAAAAAAAAAAAAAAAAAAAGCAGGGCCTGTTTGCAAACAGCAAAAGTCTTTTTTTTTTTTTTTTTTTTTTCATCTGCATGAGTCTGACCCAAACCCTGAAACAGATGTGTGGGATGTGGCTGTTGCCCATCAGTGAATTTCAGTGGGCTGATTCTGCCCATCTTTTTGTAGGCCCCACCATTCCTTCCAAGGAGTTTCAATGACCTGCCCAAAGAACCTTGGCCTCCTACCGGGCACCCTGGAGTGGGACACAGACCACCGAGGGCCCTTGGACCACCGCTGGGATATGGTAGGAGACCCTGCTCTCCAGCATCACACTGATGTCCTAAAAAGGGAGAGGAGACCTCAGAAAAGCCCATGGTCCCAGCAATATGACAGAGCATGTGATGGGAAAGGCTCCTTCTTGTATTTGGTAGCTGGGAGTGAAGGATATCCAGATACAGGACATGGTTGCTCATAGACAACCTGACTAGGTCAGCCACATCCAGTGCTTTGTCCCCTGTGAACATGGCCCATGGAAACCAGTGATCTCCCGTGCTAGAGAATGTGAGCAAGGTGCCCAGCCAAGGTCACTGACCCCCCCATTTTAGGTAAGATCTCGACCTTTCCCCAGAGGGAGTCTTGCATGACACTAAGAGAAGCTGAGGCTTTGGAGCCAGTGCTGCCAGAGCTGCTGGGGGTCCACAGCAGGGACCCTGGGGTTTCCAGGATTCCACTCACTGAGCAGCAGCGTGTCCAAAGCTCCTTGTAGCTCCTCTATTTCAGCATTGGGTGCTCTGGAGCTGCCTTTGGGGGGTAGCAGCAGGCAGAGTGGAGCAGAGGAAGGCTGAGATGAGAAGTAAAAGCTGCATCCCTGGATGCCGTGGCAGGACAGCCTTTGGAGAGGCAGCTCTGAGTCTGAGGTGGGAAATAGAACAGCTGTGCCAGAGAAAAAAGTTCCTTGTCATGGATGCTGGATCATGTACAGGTATTTGAGTCCAGAAGCTTCTTGGAGGATTCTGCAAGAGCCATCAGATTTCCTTAGAGGCTGGCTGTGTGGCTGTGTCCTCAAGCATTGTCCGGTCTGTTTCCATCACATTTGCTGCCAAAAGACACTTTCTCTCCAGGAGATGGTACTAACAAAGGACTGAGCCTCCAGCCTTGGCTCAGTTTATCTACTTTATTGGGGCAGAGACTGTATTTCATCCTGGAGCTGAGATTAAGCACTGAGCTGCACTTGGTGTTCTGCTCTTCGACCATATTTTAGGAAAGAGCCTACATTTTTCTCCCCCCTTGCCACCCGGGAACTGCAGCCAGCAATCCTCTTGGACACCTCTTTGAGCCAGCAAAGGCAGCGTGCGGGTCAACGAGTCGCCATGAAGCTGGATAAAGAAGGATACTAATAAAGGATATGGTGATGGTGTTTGTGATGTTGTGGTACCCAACAGGGCCCTGGGCTGAATTGTACCGGGAGGTGCCCTCTGCCCAGGGCTGGGACGTGGCTTCTCAGCGGGAACACGGGGGCTTTGCCTGCTCCCAGACACTGCTCTGGGGGTCCCAGCGGAGGCTGGTGAAAGGACCCCTGGCCAGACACGGCGCGGCAGTGTCCTCACGGAGCCCCACGGGGCTGCTGTCTGTGTGCGCTGCCCCGGCCCCGGCCCCGAGAGCACGGCCCGGCCCCAGCCCCGAGAGCACGGCCCGGCCCCGGCCCTGCGCTGACCCGGGAGGGCGGCGCCACCTGGTGGCCGTGCGGGGCAGGCTGGGCCCGCTGGGCCCGGGGGTTCTCGGTACCGCCGTGGGGCTCGGAGCCCGAGGGGCCGGTACCGCCACACGGCTCGGAGCCCGAGGGGCCGGTACCGCCACACGGCTCGGAGCCCCAGGGGCCGCTACCGCCACACGGCTCGGAGCCCGAGGAGCCCGGTGCCGCCACACGGCTCGGAGCCCCAGGGGCCGCTACCGCCACACGGCTCGGAGCCCCAGGGGCCGCTACCGCCACACGGCTCGGAGCCCCAGGGGCCGGTACCGCCACACGGCTCGGAGCCCAAGGAGCCCGGTACCGCCACACGGCTCGGAGCCCCAGGGGCCGGTACCGCCACATGGCTCGGGGCACCTCGAGGTGCCTCCACAGGGGAATGCACCGCCTCGAGCATCCGGCCATGAAAGCGCCTCTGGCAGGGCAGCCGCAGTGAGGTGGTGCCGGAGAGGGTTTCGTCCCTCCGAGGGAGCTGTGCCGTCCTGTGGAGCAGCCCGAGGCTGCAGTGCCGGGGCTTTGTGCCCCGGTGGGATGGCGCGTGTTGGACACGCAGCAGGAATTCCAGGAATTTTCCAGGAATTCCAACTTCATCCCAGCCACTGCTGACTCTGGGGTCCTGTTCGGGCCACCCCAGGGTGGCAGGAGCCTCTTTTTCTGCTGGAGCTGCAGCAGCAGACACAAAAAGTCCAAAGTCCTCCATGACTCTCCTCTGGGCTGAAGCAAATTTGCTCTTCATGAGGAGTTTTAGCATGCCTGGAATATAAAGGCTGCCCACGGAGGCTGACAGAGCATCCCTCCAACCTCCCAAAGGGAGCAGTGGAAGAAGCCCAACCAAAGATGTCCTGCATAGAAGAAAGGATATATCCTCCATGAGTGCTCTGAGTGAAGTGGGATTCATCCAGGCCCCTCTATCCGTATTCCACACAGGCCTAGTGTCTGGGCACAGTTGTTGTCCTGGGCCAGGTCCAACCCTGTTGTCCAGCTCAGTTACTTCAATAAGACTTCAAATTGCTTAACAAATACCACACAAATGTTTAAACCCTGAGAATTTGTACTCTGGGTTCAAAATGTGATTTATCTTCATCTGTGCCCACGAGATTTATCAGCCGCAATTAAGGGAATGGCTGTTCTCTTTAAAGTGTGGTTCTAGTCAGAAAAACCAACTGGAGTCTCCTCTCAGTGAGTCAAACACATGGCCAAACCAGAAGGGAAAAACTGAGAAACGTTTTTCTAAAAACATCCTTATGTTTTTTGGTCAGAAATTTTTGAAGCATAGCTGAATTTAGAAACATTCAACCAACTGAAGTGAGACAGGAATTGGGAAAGGAATTGTGAAAATTCAGTCAGGTTTTTTCCCCCCTGTTCTTCATCGAAATTTTATATGTTTATGCCCTTTTTGTTAAAAACTGCTGTCACAGACTATGTGGCCCATCTGCCTAAGAAAGACCATTTGCAAACCTCCCCCTATGCAGCACGGACAGGAGGTGACTGGATGCCTACTGAGGAGAATAAGAGCTCTTGTTCACATGCTCTGGGCAAGCCTGCTGAAACATGGGATGTGAGGACAGCGCTGGGCATAGAGGAGTGCACTGGTAAAGAAAGCACAAATTCCTGCTAATGAAACCCATGGTCTTATAGTTCCAGTCATGGCTTCCCTGCTTCTCCCTTTCCTCTTCTGTGACACTGAGCTCGAGGGGGGAGGATGGCTCTGCTGTGCCCTGAGAGCTGTTGGAGCACAGCCAGGGAATGCCCAGGGCAAGGATTCAGAGAACATGTAGTTCTTTTCCTTCTCTCTTAAAAGTTCTTCAATTTGATCTTCAAGGTGCAAGCCATGATCAGAAGGACAAGTGCAGGAAAACCCCAACCTCCAACAGGGTAAAACCTCAAACAAGGCAGAGCAGATGGAGAAACACACAAAGATAAGCCATTGAGTAGCTGCCACTAAGATCCAGAGATACCAGCTTTGGCACCGTCTGTCATTAAGCCAGTGCCACACTGTTAAATGCACCTCATCTGGTGGTGAGAAGGCATGAAAGATGGGTGCAGAGACAAATGCCAGAAGGAAACAGCCCCAGGAACTGCATTTGGCATTGGCCAAAAAGGAAACTTTTTTAGACCAAACTTACCTTGAAACTATATTATGTTTCTGCCTGTGCAATTCTCCAACAAATTAAATTGCAGGGGAAAAGTAATGATGGGATTTTAGAGGTTTCCCCCAGACAGTACCAGAGCCTTTTGACCCACTTTGAACTCATAGACTCTGTGCATTCAGATTTGGGTGCCAAGAAAGAACTAGGCCAGAGGGTGAATGTTATCCTTTCCTGGTAAGTGTGAGGAGAATGTTTTAATTCTCATCAGCTTGCCTGGGTCAGTATGTATTTCTCCCTGTAAAAAATTAATTTGTATTTAAGCCTTTTCTGTTCAGCACTTCAGGGCACATAATGAAAGGGTTCTCCTGCCTGGAACACTGTGCTTGTTAGACAGTTCTGGCTGTAGCTCTCACCTGGGATGTACAGTAAAGAAATCTGACCTTTTATGCTCACCATCTTTGAAGCTAGGAGGGTCCTGATTTCAATCTCAGCAGCAAAGGGCACATCCAAGTCTTGATTTAAAAGGTCTGAAATGACTCTTATCATCTCGCCTGGCTGCTCGTCTCATCCAGCCAGTCTCACCTCATCCTGCCTCACCTGGAGTGAGGCACAGGCAGCTGGATCCCACATGCTGGGCTGGCCTGGGCAGTCCACCAGTGATCATCAGGGCCAGATGTCCTGGGCTGGGGCCTTGAGAGGCACCATTCCCCCTGTAGTACCCATGTCACATGGCATGACCACGGCCATGCTGCGTGGGGTCCCCCCGATCCAGCCTGGTTGTCATTCACCCCAGCTGTGCAGGAAGGCACACAGGAGGAGCAGGAAGAAGCCCCAGCACTGCCTTTCCCAAGCCTGAGGCAGACACATGAGGAGATGTGAACCCCAGGAAACGCCTTGGTTTCCCCTGACACCACCAGCAATACATTCTGCAGCCAAAGACCTGAGGGCAACCCAGCCCCACCTCTGTGTCGTCAGTGGCCCCTGCTCACAGCCCTACCCGTACTTGGCTGCACTGCAGAGGATGCTGAGCCCCTGGCATTGGGCTGTCCCTGCCCTACAAAGCACTTGGCATGCAGGCAGGGAAGATGTGCAGGGATCAGTGTGCAGGGTGAGCCCCCAGACACTTCTGAGGAGGAAGAGCTGATCAGACGTCGACTGGCAGATGGTTGCCAGTGAGCAGAGCCCCTGAACCATCAGTGCTTCTGGCATTTGGAGTGCAATCTGCTCTCCACCAGACAGCATTAGCTGATGGTGTGGGAAGTTTTTTCCCATGTGGGAGGATCGTTTACAAGCGCTAAAATTGCTCCTGGTGCTGCCAGCATCTCTGAAAGACAATGTGAAAAAAAGCAGGGTCATGGTATCTGTTATCTCAAGATCTCTTCTATGCAGGTTGGCACATCTGGACAGATGTGAATGATTTCAATCTTACCAAAAAAAGGTATTTCCTCCTACAAGGTGCATCAGCTTGGCTACTGCTCAGTGGGCTCTGGGAATCAGTTCAGCATCACAGTCCTGTGCCTCCAGTCAGGGGCAGGCACCTCCCCAAGACCCCTGGGGCTTGTCATAGGCCTGTCCCTGGGGTGGCTCTTTACCCTTGGCTTTGCTTAGAATCTCCTGGCCTTTCCTATAAGAGGAACTGCTGGAAGTGTGAATTTCCATACCTCTGGACTGCTTATGGGACCACATGCACTTCTAGAACCAGTGGAAAAAGGCACAAGGTCCTATCCCTTGTAGGTGCAACCCCTTCCTCCTTCTCCTTGTAGTGTTCTCCTGTGAGAATCTGCAGCTCTCCCATGCCTCTGGGCTAGGAGTGAAGCTGTGGGGCCATGAAGCCCTTTGCTTTTGCCTCCATGAACACAGGCAGGTTTTTCTCCTGCCTGCGCTGGTTCTGCCTCTGGAGCAGACTGCGGACTGTCTGATGAGCTGTTTGGGTGTTTGGGGCCAACGCCTGATCCTGGACCACAGCTTTCCCAGGTCTGAGCTGCTTTTGAGACATCTGCCTCCCAGGGCTGAGGAGAGGTTCTCAGGCCTGCTCAGAAGAAAAGCATCGCTGCCTGCTTGGCATCAGAGCTTGGACGGGAATTCTCTTGTTTTTCACAAGCAGGCTGAGCGGTCAGCACATACCATGAGCAACAGTCAGAGGAGCAATAAATAGCCAGAGCAGAAGGAGACAACCTGTTCAGACTGGACCGCTCATCCCCTGCGCTGGCGGGATGGCTGCGGCGCCACGCCAGGGTCCCATGGGAGCCGGCACAGAGAGCCCAGCCTGGCCTGAGGGCATCCTCCGGGAGCAGCCGTGCCTGGATGGGGTAGGCACCCATCGGGGCTGTCTCTGTGGGATGTCTCACTCCTGCTCCCAGAACTGTGCCAGGAGGCAGATGCCATCACTGCAGGCTGGCTGTGGGACTGTTCCTCCAGAGCTGGTTCCCATTTTGGATCAGACCCAAACTTATCCCTGAGTCCCAGTGAAAGTCCCAGTTTTTGTTGCTCTCCATGAAAAGGAGCATTTTGTAAACGTTAAGGTTCAGTAACACATCTCAGAAAATTCTGTTTTCCCAAATGATGTTCCTTTGGGGTCTTATACCCCACCGTGACTGTGGGGTACAAGAAAGGTCCCAAATAGCCAATGAAAGCCTATTGCTTGGCATTTTCCTTTCTCCCCTTTAAGGTCTGCAAGAGAAGCAGGCATGAAGTTTATTCCTACTGCTCCAGGTCACCTCATGCTGAGCATCCAATATGGAATAGCCAGAGGTTATAAAGTGCTCTGAACCTGAAAAGTGCTAACTAAGAAAATGAAGCCCAACACGAGTGTTATTAATAAATGCCAGCCACTGTTATATAACTCCTAATCATGAGCCGAGTCTTTCGGCCCCCATTGTTCCATTGTCAGGCCCTATTATCTGGGAACTCTTACCCACCGACCACAAGAAATAGCCTGGGCTCTGTGGGTTTGCAAACTTTGTTGTTGGAAAGCTTTTCATGCAATTGTTTTTGCTTTGTGCTGTTGCCTTCCTCATTGTACAGATGTGGGTGTGTATCACAGCCCACACCCTCTGCCTTTTGCCTCAGGATAACTTCGAACATGAACTGATCCGTCTCAGCGAGTGTTTTTCCTAAGAATTCTCTTTAGAAACAACAACATTCAAAGAAAAAAAACCTCCTCATTTTCCTGAAGTGAAGCTTTTGCTGGGGAAAGATGCTGGCCTGCAATCCCAGCAGAATGAGAGTGCTGCATTCTCAGAAGAGGCTCCCCACAGGAACAGCAGTGCCTGAGCCCAGGCCTGAAGGAAGGAGGCAGTGTGGGCTACCCGGGTCTCTGGAACTCAGTTGGAGCAGGGCAGACTGGGGCTTGCAGGGCTGGACTGTTGGTCCCCCCTGCCAGACCCCGAGCTTTCAGACATCCCTCTTCAGTGCTTCTCGTCCTCTTCACCACAGCACATCACACATGGGTTTCTGCATGGTGGTTCCACCTGGGAGTCCACATGAAGCTCATCTGGCATAGTGCAAGCTTGTAAGGAAACCTCAGCTCTCCTTTCGAGCTACTCCAGGCCTCTGCAGAGGTTTCCATGCCGCAATAAGTGTGGACCTTCGAGGCACTTTCCCCCTGGTCAGTGTAAGGTACGGAAGCATGGGAAGTTCTGCATGCTGGTCACAACCAGTGTAGAAGTACTATCATTTACAGGGCTCAGGCTAGGACAAAACACACTGAAAAATGTCTTTCTGGTCAAAATTTTTCAGGCTGAACTTTGTCTCATTTGGAAGAGACTTTAAATCAAAACCAGAAAATGCCAGTCAAAGAGCATTTGGTGTCCAGTTTTGGGGGCCTGTATTTTCTCTACCAACCTGTTAAAAAAAATCTGTGAGACTTTTTTCTTTCTTTCACTGGAAAGCCTGAAATGACACAGAAAGCTAAAAATAGTAACAATACCCAACCAAGTCATTGGGGTTTTGCAGTAAGGTCTAATGCAAACTTTGATGCTGTCTTGGGCAGGTTTTGTTACTCTTCTGACCAGGGCCTATTATTAGGGTTGTAAATATTGCCAACCAAAATGGTCTAGAAGCCACTAACTTGTTCCTGAACAGTTTTTCCTGCAGTTCATCTAGTGCCCCCACCTTTGAGCAGTGACAACCTGTAAGTGCAGTGATGGTCTTGGGGTGGGGAAGGAGGTGAGGAACACCCAGAGCAGTGCTGCAGTATGATGTCCCCAAGCTGGGACTGTGGCCCTGGGGTCACCTTCCCTCACCATCTGCAGAGATGGGCTCTGGGACACTGGCCATAGGACCATCTTTGGTGACTGCTGTCCATCCTCTGGCCCATCTGGGCTTTGCAGCAAAGAGCAGGCACAAAACATACATGGCCACCACTGGGCATCCTTCTGCCCAGCCATGCCCAGTACTTTCCCTTTAAGAAGGAGCAAGACACGGGGCACAGAGGTTGTGTGTGCTGTGCAGGGAGCTGGGGCAGCCCAGGAAACCACTCTCCTGGGATCTCTGCATGGCACAGAGACATCTACCTAACAATTGAGGGAATACTTTCCATCCAAAGAATCCATCTCGTGGTCCCCTCTTCATTTGTGACACAAGGGAAAATGTGAAGCAGCCAAGATGCATGAATCACTGTCCCAAACAACATATAATGAACTCATAAAATCAAAGGCAGGGTTAGTTTCAACCCGTGCTGCCAGGGCTCCTTGGACATTGTCTGGAATGAATTTAAGTTGTTACAAAACTCTCTGTGTGTTTCTTTTCCCCCCAACCCCCCAAACCATCTTTCTTCTCTCCCTCTTCACACCATGTTTTCCTATGAGCTTCTTTCTCTTCCCTCCCTGCCACCTCTCCTCTCCTGCCTTCCTTCTCTCACTGTTCACCCTGGTCACTCTTTCCCAGCCCTTTTTCCCAGCTCTTCTTCTCAATATCCCTTCTTCCCCCAACCATCTGGCTGCCAGCCACATACCACCACCACCTTTCAGAAAGACTCATTTTCAGGACAAAAATGAGACAGACAGAAGTCTTTAGTTGATTCAGCAAGGCCTGTGCCATCTGCTCAGTCTGACACGGCTACACCAAGGACCCCCTGGGCTCCTGCCTCGCCAGGAGCTCAGCCCCAGATCATCAGCAGAGGCAGTGGAGGGATGACCTCCCCAGACAGTCGGGAGGACTGGAGAAGTGTGGCCACATGCATTTGACCACGTGTTCACACTTCTGCTGCCTCACAGGAACTCACAGAATCACGGAATCTCCTGGGCTGGAAGCGGCCCTCAAACATCAAGCCCAGCTCCTGGCCTTGCACAGGACACCCCAACATTCCCACCGTGTGGCTGAGAGCATTGTCCAAACACTTGTGGAGCTCTGGCCAGTTTGGGGCTGTGAACTGCCTTCATCCCTAGAGGCCTGCTCATGTACCAGCACTCCCAAGGAGGACAAGGAGGCAGGCACTTCAATTCCATGACCACTTCAAAAACCAGGGATTTGTTTATATCACAGTGGCTGCTGCTGCTTGCAACTGAGCAGGCTCTGGAGCCACAGGAGCTGCTCGAGGCAAGTTTGAGTAGCAGCAGGCCCTGCTGCCTTGGAGACCTGGGCTGGCATCTCTGTGCTGTAGTCGTGGTCCCAGCAGCCGGCTGGGCCCCCAGCCCTTGGGCAGCCAAGGTCCCCTGTGCTGTGCCCAACTGAGCAGCAGAGGCGCGGCCCAAGCTGCTGAGGCTCTCTGGCATACCAGCCCAAATCTACCCAAACACTGAACTGGTTTGGAGCAAACAAGACACAAGCCAAACCTCAACCGCAGCCACGCCAGAGCCAGCCTAGCAAGCTGCTCCCGGCTCACACAGGACAGCCTCCATCTGCCGGGCAGGTTTGTGACCTCTTCCCTTGGTGTCTCGCTGGGAACATCCCTGAAGCACCAGGCACACGCTGTGCTCCGATTGCCACATCTCCCTGCGGTCCCGCCTGCTCCTGCAACGCAGCGGACAAGATGCTATCTGCAGCCGGCAGGGCTCACATTCCTCCGGTGCGAGAGGGCACCGCCCGACTCCTTCCGATCCCCGCGCAAGGCTCGGAACCGGGAAACGAGAGCAGATGGGAGCGGGGTCCCCAGCACATGAAGATGCTGAGGTAGCTGATGAGGTTTATTTAAAGAGCCCTTGTGCTAGAGCTAAGCTTTGCTTCTGACTTCAGGCCCGTGAACAGCATCTGGGGCCCTGGAAAACAGCTCTTAAAACTCAGGAGAGATGTTTCCCAGGAGAAACCCTCACTCTGCAGCCACATAATCCGGCTCAGCAGAGATGCCGCTGGTGGGCTGCTGTGCATCCTTGAGAGGCCCCCGTTGCCCCGAGAGCATGCCGAGGCTCCTGCCGCGGCACAAAGCGTGCAAGACACGCGTGGCGTCCTCCCACTTGTGACAAGCACAGCATCCCTCCCCTAATGGCGATGGGAACACACGCTCAGCCTCCCTCCCGCCGATGGGAACGCACACTCAGCTGTCCGTGGCACCGGTGCGTTATCCGGTGTTCCAACCCACCCGCTCGCGGCTGCCGGAGCCTCTCCCCGGCACAGGCCGGGGTGCGCGGCCGCAGCTGCGGGGGAACGGCTCCACCTCGCGGCCGCCGGGCCGAGCCGGGCCGAGCCGGGCCGGGGCGCACCCGCCGGGGCTGGAGGGGCCGCGGCCGCTGCGGTCGCGCCCTTGGGGACCCGCTGGTCCCTTTGCCTGCCGTGGGGAAGGAGCGTATCGGTGTCACAGTCACTGCAGAGCAGGGGGGCACAGACAGGAGCGTAAGGTGCGGGGGTGACATTCTTGAGCGATCTGCACGCACCGCCATGGCAGTGATGAGGGGATGGAATTAGATCAAGATGAGCCAAAGCATGTTCAGGAAAAGGGCCAGGCTTAGGTCTTGCAGCTCAGGAAGCTGAGAGAGAGGCTCAAAATGAATTCCTGACCCCAGCTGCTTGCTGAATAGGGTGACCTGGGACGTGCTCATCACATCCAGCATTGTCCAGGAATGTTTTCACTGTGAGCAGCTCCATGCAAATCCCTTTGCCATGGGCTAAAAGTCTCCACAGGGGGATAACATAGAGCTGAAGATGTGCTAGAAGAGCAGGACCTGGAGTGCTGGCAGAACTGCCACTTCCTGGGGGCATGGAGTGTGTTTGAGGGCTGTGTTGCATGCACATTGTCCCCAGCCTCTGCAGCATCTTTCCAGTCCAAGACTGGGAACGGCAATGACACCAGAACATGGCCTCAGCACACACTGCTGTGGGTTCAGCATCCCTCCAGCCTTGCTAGCAGACTGTGGTCCCTTGTGCTGCCCCACCTTGGCCTGAGGCTGTAGGCTGAAGCTCCAGCACTGTGCAATGTTCATGTTGGGGTGAGCAGGGGCAGGGCAGGGCAAAGTCCCCGTAATGTCACTGCTGTGGTTATATGTGTTATATGGAATTATATGCTGCGTTTGTTGGTGATACACTGGGTTCCATTTCCCCAGGCTACACTCACTGCACACCTTTCAACAAACAAACCTTGTCTCCTCTAGGGTGAACAGCCCCTGCTGACCTTTCTGCGTGGCAGAGAAGAGCTGTTGTGGCCCAGAGCAGGGCTACAGGTTCCCAGGGAGGACCCAAATGGGCTGCCCCCATATCCCCACAGTGGTCAAACCCTGAGTGCTGCCAGCACCTGGACCCCAGGCTGGGCAGGCAGCCCAGGACATCTGTGTTCCCCAGCTGTGCAGAACGAGAGGAAGGACCCAAATGCATCATGGATGCACAGGGGCCTGCGGGAAGGCTGCTGGTGAGCAGGAGAGGAACCCTTCCCGGGTGGAGAGAACAGACTCCCAAGGGCTGCTGAGGCTCAGGTGAGCCCCAAGCCACTGGTGTGACAGAGCATGGCAGGAGGTGTCTGTACCTCCCCACAAGGTCATATATCAGTTCCTGGCAACAGCTACTGTGACCTGCACTCCAGAAGAAACCATGTGTGGGGACAAATTCTGAGCACAGGGTGGGAAGGCAGATATGTCTGTCACGAGACTGATAGTCCCAAAAGGGAGGCAGATAAGGTGCCCTTGGAAGAGTAAATAGCACAGAAAGAAGAGAAACATGAGAATTACGGATTCATCCTGAGGATGACCCAGTGGCTGAAACGGGATCCTCCTCTCTTAGTGCAATGGGAGAGGGGCCTCTGAGACCCTTTCCAGTCAAAGGCGTGTCCTCCCTTCTCGCAGTAAACCTCTTCCTTCTCCAGTGAGGAGGCTGAAGAAGGATGTGGTGAGGCAGTAGGTAGGGTCAGTTCCCTGCTTGTCTGGAAACATGAGCCTTCGCCTCAAGGAGCCGTTCCAACAAGCCGGGATGGGGCTGGGGCTGCCCGCTGTGACACGTTCTCCTTCCTCGGCGGGCTGTGCACTGGATGACAGCTGGGCTCATCAGTAACCGAGCCCGCCGCGGGTGCCGGGGTGGGGGGGGGGGGGGGGGGTGGGAGGCACCGGGGCCCTGCGCGGCCGCGGCTCCGAGCGGCGCGGCGGGGCCGGCAGGGGGCGCAAGAGCGCCGCGCACCGACCGCCGGGGGCGCGGGGCGAGCGGGGCTCGACAGATCTGAGCTGCCCGCTCTGCCCGCTCTGCGCTGCCCGCTCTGCCCGCTCTGCCCGCTCTGTGCTCTGCGCTCTGCGCTGCCCGCTCGGCCCGCTCTGCCCGCTGTGCGCTCTGCGCTCTGTGCTCTGCGCTGCCCGCTCGGCCCGCTCTGCTCGCTCTGTGCTCTGCGCTCTGTGCTCTGCGCTGCCCGCTCTGTGCTCTGCGCTCTGCGCTGCCCGCTCTGCGCTCTGCGCTCTGCGCTCTGCGCTGCCCGCTCTGTGCTCTGCGCTCTGCGCTCTGTGCTGCCCGCTCTGTGCTCTGCGCTCTGCGCTGCCCGCTCTGTGCTCTGCGCTCTGCGCTCTGCGCTGCCCGCTCGGCCCGCTCTGCCCGCTCTGCGCTGCCCGCTCTGCGCTCTGTGCTCTGCGCTGCCCGCTCTGCCCGCTCTGTGCTCTGCGCTCTGTGCTCTGCACTGCCCGCTCTGTGCTCTGCGCTCTGTGCTCTGCGCTGCCCGCTCTGTGCTCTGCGCTGCCCGCTCTGCCCGCTCTGTGCTCTGTGCTGCCCGCTCTGCGCTCTGTGCTCTGCGCTGCCCGCTCTGCCCGCTCTGCGCTCTGTGCTGCCCGCTCTGCCCGCTCTGCGCTCTGTGCTGCCCGCTCTGCCCGCTCTGTGCTCTGTGCTGCCCGCTCTGCCCGCTCTGCGCTCTGTGCTCTGCACTGCCCGCTCTGCGCTGCCCGCTGCTCGCTGCCTGCTCTCTGCTCTGCGCTGCTCGCTGCCCGCTCTGCGCTGCCCGCTCTGGGCTCTGGGCTCTGCGCTGCCCACTGCTCACTGCCCGCTCTGTGCTGCCCGCTCTGCTCTGCCCCCTCTGCGCTGCCCACTTTGCTCTGCCCGCTCTGCACTCTTTGCTCTCCACTCTACACTGTCTGCTCTCCACTGCCCGCTCTCTGCTGCCTGCTGTCCGCTCTCCGCGGTCCGGTGCTGGGTCCGAGCTGCTCTGTGAGCACAAGGCAATGGCCAGGGGAGTCCTCTGCAGGGCTGGGCTGGCTTTGAGTGTGTGCTGCAGGGGAAGGGGGAATGGAGGGGCGAGGTACAGAGGGTAGAAGAGGGCATCAGGCTGGGGGACGGATGGTTCAAGGGGGACCTCAGAGCCCCTTCCAGTTCCTAAAGCAGCTCCAACAGAGCTGGAGAGGGTCTTTACAGTGATAGGACACAGGGAATGGCTTTCCACTGACAGAAGGCAGGGATAGATGGGATATTGGGAAGAAATTCTACCCTGTGAGAGTGGTGAGGGCCAGGCACAGCGTGCCCAGAGAAGCTGTGTCTGCCCCATGCCTGAAAGTGCTCAAGGATAGGTTTGAATGAGCAATTTCGTCTAGTGAAAGATATCCCTGCTGTGCAATTGGACTGGATGATCTCTTAAGGTCCCTCCAACCCATCTGACAATTCTGTATCCGCCCCACCTGACTTGGTGCCGGTGCTTTTGCTCCAACAGCTTGTGGATGTCTGTGTCCTTTCAGCAATCCTTTTTTGACTGGGAGGCCTAGCTGGCACCAGATGCTGTGCTTTCATGAGGCACAAGGAACAGGAATGGATGCAGAATGGGAGCTTGCAACAGGCAGAGCTTCCTGCAGACCACAAGGTGACAAACAACACAGCGTGCTTGCCCTCTCGTCCTGCCAGATCTGCCCAGGAAGGCAGCAAACACTCGGTGATGTCAGCATGCTGAGGAACACCAACAGGGTCTCAGTCTGATTCCTACCTCAGTGAGTGCTCCATCCCTGCTGATGTCTGTAGCACTCCCACTTGCCAAACCCAGATTCACATCTTTTCTCTCAGGCTCTCCATCCTATAAAGAGGGAACAGGGGAAACAGGGATTCAGGAAACAGCTTCTGCCCATCTCAACTGGGTTTTCACTGATGTAATGCCTGTGGAGAGCAGTCCCAAAACTTTTCCATATGGTGGTCAGCACTTCCAACATCATGTTTGAGTCACGGGAGGCTGGGGGTCCAATGGGTGTGAAAACAGCAGCACTAAGGTGGCGGTGATGCAGCCCCCCAGCTCAGAACCACCCTGGAGCAGCCAGGCCAGGCTGGGTCAGTATCACAGCTCCTGTTCATGGTTGTCCTTGTGTTTCCTGGTGAAGAAAATGCCTTCAGGTCCATCCCTTGGACAATTCCTGCTTTGTGTCATTTCATGATCTTCTAGCCATGCCCCATTTTGCCCTATTGCCTTCATCATCCCAGCCTGTCCCTGGTGCCACATTGTTCTGGCAACTCTGGGCCTTGCTCTGTCCCGCAGTCTGATGCGATCCCACACGAAGCAAACATTGGCCCTGCACTAGCATCCCATCTGGGATCTGCACTGGAGCTGCTTTTATGGCCTCTGGCTTGACTGCCCAGCTCTCCAAACGCACAAGAGTCCACGAGAGAGACGGGGGGGCTACAAAACACCCATAGCATTGGACTTAGAGCCTTGATGTTTCCCTGCTCATGGCACAGGTCTCCTCTGTCCTGGTGACTTCACTCTTGTTTATCCACGTCCCTGCTGCTGGAATAGGAGGGGAAACCTCTTTAGTGCAACAAGGCAGAGAGCAGCAAACAGCAATTCCCCTGGGGCTCGTGGCCAGCTGGGGTCTGCTCCTTCAGCGAGCATCTGCCAGCCAGCTGGGAAGCTGCTCCTGCAACCTGCTGCCCCAGAGCAACAGGATGTGGGTAACCGGGGTCCCCCGGGAGCAGGGTGATGGTGGGTGGGGGCTTTGAACATAACGGGTGGGCACTGTGCTGGCACCTTGCCCTTCTTCCCACCTCCGGTGCTGCAGTCTTCACATCCATTGCAAGGGCAATTACAAGAGGGTGTTCACCGGGCCAGGCTGGCAGATGTGGGGGCCGTAGGGCTGTGAACACGACCCCAGTGAGAGAGAGAATCCAGGTCCGAGTTTCCTGCTCTCCTCCACCGCCTTGCACAAACTGATTCAATTAGTTTCACCTTTTTCGTTGCCCGCTCGCAGGTGGTCTGGGGATAGCGGAGCAGCCCCGAGGCAGCTGCGCTGGGTACGCAAGTGCCCCACTTCTCTCCCTCCCTCCCCAAAAATCAGAGACCAAGGGCGACTCTGGTGCAGCAGCGCGTGAAAAGCCCCTGCATCACGGGATGGAGCGGAGACTCCAGCTTTCTCCTTAAGAGGAGCTGCTTCCGCCTGGTAAATGCCTCATTTGCTTTGGGAAGCAGAGGGAGAATAATCGGCCGCCCTGGCTGCGGCAGCGCTGAGCCCTCGGTGGGCTGCGGCCGGCAGCCACCCGCACTGCGCGGGGATGGACCCGCTGCGGGCCGAGCGAGCTCCCGCCGTGCGCCGGGGCCGGCCGGGCAGCAGGTGGGACCGCGGCCACCGAGAGCCGCGGCGAAGGCTGACCGGGGGAGGGCTGCCCGCCGCTGGGGCGGCCCCGCTCCCGCCCGGCCCCGGCCCTGCCCGCTGGGCTGCCGGCGGGGCGGAGGGCGGAGGCAGGGCTGGCAGCGGCGGCGGGCGGCGCACACGCACACACCTCCCTGCATGTGATTAAATGGCTCGAAATCTGCTTCTGATTTCCTCGGGGAGGTGACTTTTCCCTTCTTTTCAACCCAGGATTTATTGGAGTCTTTTTACTCCACGTCCAGGCGGCGGTCGGGGCTCAGTTTCTCCAATTCTTGCTTTTCTTTTCATTTTTATTTTTTTTTAAGGGTTGTTTTTTCTTTTCCCTTCCTCTCCTTTTTCGCCCTCCCCTGCCGCTTCCCCCCTCCCTCCCGCAGCCGAAGCAGCCGCGGGCGGTACGGTGGAGCGGGCGGGAGCGCGGCCGGCTGCGGGCACGGCGCTGGGACCCGCCCGCACCGCCGGGAGCAGCGCTCCCGCTTTCCACTATTTCGCCTTATTTCGTCCCCAACGCACGATTCCCTGGAAATTTGTTATCATTGCTTTTCCCCCCCCCCCCACACCCTTCTCTTCACTTTTTTTCCTTTCTTCGTGCTGCGGCCAGCACCGGGAAGGAGCTACCCCTGCCCGCCGTCCGCCCCGCCGCGGCCCCGGCTCCTCTCGCCGCCGCTCCAGGACCTGTCGCCCAGACCGGCCCCGCTACCTGCCTGGCCGCGGTAAGCTGCGCTCCCAACTTCCCGGCGCTCCGGGCTCCCGCTCTCCTCCCCACCGCTCCCTCCCTCGTTGCCTTTTATTCCTCCTTCTCCCCCCGCACTCACCCTCCCTTTATTTCCCTTTCCATCCTTTCACCGCCGAGAACGGGACCTCCCCGCAGCGGGGCCGCCTGCCCGCCGCCGAGCCCGCTCCCGTCCCCGGGCAGCTCCGGCCGCCGCCGCTCCGCACTCTGGCCCGGCCCGGCCCGGCCCGGCCCGGCTCGCTGCCGCCGCCGCCCCGCAGAGCCGGCCCGGCTGCTCTCGGCGCTGCAGGGAGCCCGCAGTGTCGCAGCCCCGGCCCCGCTCCGTGAGCTGCGGCGCGGGCAGCGGCGGGAGCCCCGCCAGGCCGAGCCCGCGGTGCCAGCCCCGGCTGACCGGGCACGAGGCTCGCACGTGGTCCCCTGCCCGCCGCTCCCACCGCGGGCCCCGCTCCGCCGGCACAAAGCCACCCGGGCGGGCGGCGCCGCTCCTGTCACCGTCCCAGGCCCGGTCCATCGCTGCTCCCTTCCTAGCGCGGCTGCCCCGAGACTCCCTGCGGGCTGGGTCGGCTCCCTTCGGAAACGGCTCCCGTGGGATGTGTTCTGCTCCACGGCAGTTCTGGAGCCACACTGGGCGAGACCCTCGGCAGTCCGAGCACCTGACCCTTGAACCACAGCTGGGGTGAGAGTTCTGGCCAGTGAATGTGGCAGCGAGAAGCTTCACGGGAAGGGAAGCTGGGCTGCATTTGGTGGGTTTGCTTTTGCTTTCCTCTCTTGGAGCTGCTGAAACCTCATTTCCTCAAAACACTATCCTGCAGTTTCCCTGGCCCACTGGAGAGTGGGTGGGTGGAAATACCTTTCTTGGGATGAGGGCTAACTGGTGTGATGGGGACGTGGTGCTTGGCAGTCTGCTGTGTCACCAAGCAGGGTGGGTGAGGAAGGGCAGGAGCACGAGCTGCTCTCGCAGTGCTGGGTCCTGCTGGCTTGATGCTCATCTAGGCAGCACTTGGGCCTGAATACTTCTGTCTCAGGGAGCTCATCCCATGAACATATGGGACGTAAGCCAGGCTGAGCATCCCCACCTCCATCCATGCCATTTGTGTTGGACCAGTAGCCAGGCTGACAAAAAACTGAGTGCAGACATGGATGTGCACATCCTGCATGACTGGAAATGCCACAGACCCTTCTTCCCCGGCCAGGTTTGCTGTTGCCTCTCTCTCAGAGCTGGGAGAGGCTAGAGCTCGCTCTAACCCGTGGAGAGGGATGTGGCTTCGGCCATGCGCTGGAAACAGCCTCCAAGGTGTTTGGATGGATGGAGGGCAACTTTTTTCTGTGTTTCTGCAATATCCCGTTTACAAAACAGAGGGAGCTGCTGTGCTGCTCTGACACCTGTTTGGAGAGGGCTGATGAGGGGACAGGAGATCTAGCAGTCCAAGAGCAGGGTGGGCTGAAAGGGTCCCAACACGCCTTCCTCTTCTATCTGTGCGTGGAAGAAAGGTAGGTCCCTGCAGAGAGGAGGGCAGGTGTAATGCCAGGCTGGGAAGGAGCTGATGTGTGTCTGCAGGCTGTGGAAGAGAGAAGCCTGGCCTAGGGATGCAGCTGAGCACAAAATGCTCACTAGAAATGCAAGCTGCTAGGCATCCAGGCTGAGGAGCATTTCCACCACTCTCTGAGCACCAGAACAATGGTGTTTTCAGTCAGGGTTGGATGGAATGGAGGGCCCACCTTGGCTGGCTGCTGGCAGAGTGTGACTCTGAGAGGGGGTTTCCCCAGCCCTGAAGAAGGAGGTGAGAATCAGTGCACACCTTGAGGGGTGTGCTGAGATGTCTTCAGCAAGGAAGCAGCCCAGCATCTCGAGGGTGTTGAGCAGCACCTCTGCCTCCTGTTCCCCCACCCTGGTTAGTCAGGCCCTGCCCCATAAGGAAGCAATTATTTTGTGCCCCTTGGAGCCCCTCCCTGAGCCTGCGCAGGACACTTGCGCTCTGTATGGAAACGCGACAGATTTTCCATATTCCACTTTGCCCCGTGATGTTTAAAAACGTACACGACAGCTTCTTCCTAATGCTGCAGGCTTGGCTGGCACTCAAGCAATAACAGACTGTGGGACACCAGGGGCATGAAATATCGTACCAATAGTCAGAGAGGGGGTAGAAAAAAATTAGATGTCAAAGTGCAGTGTGTTTCCAGCCCGTTGTTGTGAGCCATCCTCTGCCCAATGTGAGAGATCTTTCAAGGCTGGCCAAATGTTGTCATTTCTGAATACCATTTTAAATATTCATCCAGACTATTTTCAACATCTGTGCCCGGCATGTTGTGAAAATGCAATGAGGGATGTTATGGAAACCAGATCACTTTATTCTCATATGGAGTGGAAAGGAGTAGAAGCAATGAGGACTTCTGGACTGGAACTCTGAGTTCTACTGGGAACTTGCATCTGCTGGGAAAACCCTCTGCACCTTGAGGGATGTTGCTGAGACCACTCAGTAGAGCCAAGCACTGTGTGGTAGGAATGTGCAATGGGGTTGGGAGGCTGCAGTGGGGTTAGAGTTGGGTAAAAAAAACTTAACTGGTCAAGATGTAGTAGAGGTTAATAAATGGGGTAGAAAAAAACATAGAATACCCTGAGTTGGAAGGGACCCACAAGGACTGTTGAGTCCAAATGCATCCAGGCAGTGATTGCTTGTCCTGCAAGATCAAGGGCTTCAAATGCCTCCTTAAGCTGCTGTTGCATTGGGAACTTTAGGAGGAGATCTCCAGCTTGCACTAACCAGGGGGTGCAAGGAGCGTTGCAGCAAAATGGATCCAGGCTCGCATCATATGAGTGATACTAAGCTGACACTCCTCTGCCCAGAGCAGGACCACCTCTGTCCAGGGGCCAGTGGTGAGCAGAGTGGGCATGGGGGAGCCGGCAGGACACCTATGTTGGGCGTTGGTCCCTCCTTGCTGTGGTCAGCATGGCTTATGAGTCACTGAAACTGGTGAGCAGGGATGTGTCCGAGCATCCTGCATTTGACAGCTCCATGTGCATAGCAGCGTAGCCTGGGGACTGTTTGTTTTATGGCGGATTTCTTTTGTCTTTTATTTTTTGATTGTTTTCGATAACCTTGGAAATCTAGGCTCTGTTGCTGCCTTTTGTAACATCAGGCTGCAGCTAATTCAAGCCAGGCCAGATCCTGACCACAGGTATGCCAGTGTAAATTTGAATGGAGCTGCTTACGTCTTGGTTTGGCCCGATGTGAATGGAGTTACTTCGGGCCGATGCCAAAGCACTGAGGTCAGAATCTGGCCCATCCTTTCCTGTGTGCAGTGTAATTTGTCCGCGTCTCCTGGCACCACCGGGGTATCGCATGGCTTGTGTAATTCTGGCTCCGACCTGCCAAGAGTGCATTGCAATATCCATCACCTGCAGGGCCTGCTGCAGGAAGATGCTGCTGTGTGATTGCCCCCCTGAGCTGAGCCCGAGGGGCTGCGCGGAGCGGGCAGCCCTGCGGATGTGGGGCCATAAGCACTCAGAAGCTTCTGATGCTTAAGTATCAGGAGGGATGAGGGAGCTTGTAAAGGAAAGTGAGGCATCTCCTTTGTGCCATTAGCCATGTCCCAAGTGGGCACCAGTTGCTCCATTAGTGGCTGGGAAGGCGATTAGCACTCCCAGCCACACTGCATCCCTCCAGCTTCTCCCAGCGCACACTCCCTCCCTCTGGAAAGCTGAGCCGGACCAGTACCTTGGCTCCATGGAGTTTTTCCTTTCACTTTAAATACTTCTCAGTTGTGTTTTTATATCCCAGAAACACATGGAATGATTTATCCACGGCCGGAGCAGAGTTTGGGCCTGATTCTGTTTGTTGGCTGGAGGAACTAAGCTTTCCAAAGCTGCCATCGGCATGGTGGGAGAGGGACTGGGTATCCAGGGACCCTGGCAGCCCCCCAGGATGGATCTTGTTCATGGGCTGGGGCAGAACTGCACAGGGTGGCTCCCACAGCACATGTGGCAAGGGGGTGCAGATGCCCTCGTTACAAAGGGCCTGTAACAAGGTGGAAATGTGCAGGTTGTAGCAGCAGATACACCCTGGTTAAGGGACATGCTCTGGTCATTTGTGCTTCTGATTATTTCAGCTTCTCTGAGTACATAATTTCTCTTCTACTTTGGGTCCTGTCCCATCCTCCCAGTGGCTTCCTTCACAGAGGACATCTGAGATGCTGGTGGGCTTTACTGGGGATGACACAGCTCAGGAACGAGCTGTCCTCTTGGATCAGTCTCACCCAAGAGTCTTAGTTGTTGGACCCCCTCAAGTACTCAGGTCCTTTGGTCCTTGCCCAGGAATCTCTGCCTCCTGATCCTGGATTTTGCTGGGTGTGTTTGTGCCTCGTACGTGTGGGTTGGCTCTATCCCTGCCCCATGCTGCACCCAGGACCTGATCTCTGTGCACAGGCCGATGCAGCACCTCATGGGGACCAGTCATTCCCATCTCAACCACTTCCAAGTGAGGCCGCGTCTTTTCCTCAAGTGATGCAATTCCCACAGGCACTGTGCTGTCCTGACCTGGAGGAGAAACGCAGTGGGCTGCAGCGTGGCAGCAGCATCGGTGCAGGGGCGTCAACATGGGGAGCAGCACAGGTCCCTGGCAGGAGTGCAGCACCATTCCCCTGTCATTCCTTGGGGCTCTCCCATCCCTTTCCAGGGCAGTGCTGGCTGCTCAGCTTTAGCCATCACCTGCCCTCTAAGCCCACATTTTTCCGACAGCAGAGCACCACTCGTGCCCTCCCCTCCACCTTAATTAGAGAGGGCTGCTCCTGTGCTGCAAAGGTCCTGGGATCAAATCTGGTTAACCTGCTTCCCTCCCTGCCCTCTGTTGTTCTACCTAATCCTGTAATTACTTCAGCAAAGTTGCTGTGGCCCTGGACTGCCAGGTGGTGATCCTGGGCCTGCTGTAGGCACCAGCATCCACATTGTGGGAAGTTTGCTCTCCTTGCCCTGCCTCACCTGCTACACTTGCCTCATCCATCTGTTTTGGGGACTAAGCACCTACCCCACGGCTCAGCATCGGGAGACCTGGAGCTCCAGGCATGCATCTGCACCCAGGATCACCCTCAGTGGCACTGCCTTCTGCAAAGATGATGGAAAAGAAGCCCACAGTGGCCTGGAGCATTGTCCTGACAAGTCTCCCACAAGGCAGGGAAACACTGCTGATCGCTCTGGGAAGCGTGTGGTTGTAGAGAGAAGGGGTGTGGAGGTGTTGGATGTGGAAGCTCATTTTTTTTTAAAGCACTTCTGAAGCGCTCTGGCAGCATGACTTCCTTCCAAGCCGCACGGCTGTTAGCATTCCCGGGGCGGAGGAGTGAGGAAATCGCCCACCTCAAAAATGCAGCCGCTTCTGGGGAGGAGCTGGAGGACAGCCGCTTCCTCGGGAAGGGTGAGCCCGCATTGCCCCGGGCCATGGCTGCTGCTGGTGGCAGGGAGCTGGCAGCCACCCGAGAGCCTCGCTGGGGACTCCTTCGGGATGCT
This sequence comes from Melospiza georgiana, assembly GCF_028018845.1. Classification (NCBI taxonomy): domain Eukaryota; kingdom Metazoa; phylum Chordata; class Aves; order Passeriformes; family Passerellidae; genus Melospiza; species Melospiza georgiana. The sequence goes on from NC_080445.1 coordinate 15,982,769, forward strand.
GTCCCTGGGAAAGGGGCTCCATTGCCGATGTCCCTCCTCATGCCGGTTCCAGGAACGTGCTGGGCTGGATTCAGCACCCAGGGGTCACCCCAATTCTTTCTGCTTAGTCAGCAGTGTCTCCATTTGATCTGAACCAGGGGCAGCAAAAATGGGAAGTAGAAGGGGGGGGTGGTGCAGATGGGGACCAGGGAGAGAAATACCCACTCCCAGGCCTCTCTGGCAGCTTGCCGGCAGTCCAGGGTCATGTTGAATATGCATGAAAGGGAGCAGATTGCAGCTTGCCCTCCTCTCCAATACGGAGGTGAGGCCCACGGAGACCACTGGCCCCGGCTCTCTTTCAGGGGGATAATGGGGTGAGCTGAGCACGGAGCGTGCGTGCCTGTGTGTGGTCCTGCGGATGATAATGATTTCCACTCCTGCCCTGCCTCCGCAGCGCTGATGTGCTGCTGAGCCACTGCTGGCTCCCCGATGGCTGCTCCCCAGCAGCAGAGCCACCAAAACTCTGACACTGAGCCTCAGGGACTCGTGCTTTGGTAAGACTGGCAGGAGGGCAAAGCTCCCCACCGTGTCAGGGAGGATGAGCAAGAGATGCTCATGCCCCCGTGCATGCCTAAACCAGCCGTAACCTAGCCCTGGGTCCTAGACCTGCTGCTCCAGGGCTCATAACAGCTTCACCTGTGGCCTCTCCCCTGGCTACCAGAGATGCTGTCACTTTCCCCTGGGCAAGGGTTTCCCCACACCTTTGTGTCTTACAAGAGAGGAAATTAAAATACCTTTGCTTGAGCGTGTCCCCACTCCTGTCACCTTGCTGCCGCATAGCAGAGAGGAGGTGGAGGAGACTCTTAGTTGGCAGGGTTTAGTAGATGCCTTGTTCCATACATCCTGATTCTCCCTGGAGTGGATGGATGCAGCTGCTGAGGACCCCTGGGGGTTTCTCCTCTCTGCTCGTGGTGCAGAGGTTTTCCCACAGGGTTGTGTCCCTGCTAGTGCTGCCCTGTGGGTGGTGGGATGGGAGGTGATGGCTGCAGCACCTGACTGTGTGCCCTCTGTGGGACACGCAGTTGGAGGAGGAGAGGGCTGGCAGGGCTGAAGGTGCTGTGCTGGCTTCTGTGGGTACGTGCACAGCCAGGTCTTGCCAGGCGTTGAGGGGGTCCATTAGCAGCCCCTTTACTGGGTGAGAAATCAGGAGCTGGGCTCTGCCAAGGGGCTGGCAGGGCCTTGTGCCCACTGTGCTCTGCTCAGCACCAGGCAGGGGCTGGGGACCATCCTGTCAGGATTGTGTTGGGGTTTCACCAGCTGCAGCCTTTGCTCAACAAGCAGATGCAGGGGTCTGGCAGCAGCCATAGCTTCATCTCCTGCCCAGGGGCAGCTGCCTGCAGTGGGGCCAGTAGTCCCAACAGGGCTCTGCAGGCTGCCTGCAGTTGGGGAATGCTCCTCGCTGCCTGGTGCTCATGGCATGGCACCTCCTGTGCTGTGGTGGCTGCTACATCCCTGCAGTCTCTAATCTTGCAGCCACACTCCCCAAGCAGTGTGTTCTCAATGCTCTGGGTACTCCAGGGACAGTATCCTTTGTCTTGCTGGCAGCCAAGACACCAAGCCATGGGCTGGCATGTCCCCAAAAACATGTCCTCTGCAGCATTGTGGTAAAGCTGGAACTGTGCTGCTGAGGTGATGCAGGGACCACCAAGGGAGCTGACAATTTTTCACATCTCTTTTTCCATCAGCAGAGGATTAAGCAATGAGGAAACAGCACGGAAGTGGCAGGGGCAGGTTTTGCCTTGGGGAGGATATCCCAAGATGGGCTGAGACCCCTGCACCCATTGCTGTGGCACAGGCAGTGGCTGCTGGGCTGAGCGTGGCTGGGCAGGGAGGAGCTTCCCCTCATTAGTGGTTTGGCAGCCTGGAGAGGCTGTTTTCTTCCACAGTCATGTCTCCTTTTTCTTTGCAAAATGGAATAACAAACCTAAAAAACGTCTTGCATCATTGAAATGGGCTCTTCCTTGGAGCCTCCTTTGGCCAGAGGGGGCAGCTGGACAGGCAGGAGTGGCCCTGGGGCTGTAGGTGGAGGCTGGAGCTGGGGATACTGAGCTGGGTCATGCAGAGCTTCGTTCCCCAGAGAGAACCACAAGTCATCCTGTAAAGATGTACTAGTGGGAGAGGGGATGGTCCAGGGACTCCCTCCTCCTGCCTGGTCATGGCATTGGGCTGGTTGGGGCTGGAGGACTTGGCTTTGGCACAGCACAACTCACGGGATGGCAGGGCTGATGCCACCCCTCCATCCAGGAGGCTCAGGGGTCTGCCATGGCAAGAACAGGACATGGCCAATCTGCATTGTGTGGAAAGTCCTTCTTGCATTCAGGGCCAGCAGGAGGGAACGTGACCTCCAGAGCTCTTCTGCTCTTCAAGCCAATAACTCAGGAGATGGGCCACATCCCCTGGGAGCCACTAAGCTCCCTGGCCCTGTGCTCAGCTGCTGAGAGAGGGGCCCAGCCAGGTCCTGCATTTGGTCCTGGCCTTTCTCCCAGTCAACAAACAGACCCAGAGCTGGGTTTCTTGGGGGTGAGGCCAGAATTGCTTCCTTTGCTGCTGGGTAGTGTGGCAGAGGAATATGAAGAGGATCCAGCCCCTGGCTTGGAGAAGCCACTGTGCCCATAGCCAGCAAAGAAAGTAGTGGTGTGTTCAGGAGCTCCAGGTCTTCATCCCAACGAGCTCCTGCCTCTTGCACAATGTGCCTTTAAAGTGTTTTTGCTGCTGTCTATATGTCCTGCTCTGTCAGGAGCTATTTTGTGCCACAGGTGGATAACTTGGGATTTGCAGCTCCTATTGTATCTGAAAGATCTCCCCTAACTGTTCCCCACCACCTGCCCTTGTCAGCCATGCAGCAACAGTCTCTGAACTGTGTGACACCCAGGGCTGCTGGCAGACAGGAACATTCTTGTCACCACAGGACAGTTTCTAAGAGGCTAGGGAAGGGCTGTACCCCAATTTCAACCCCTTGCACCCAAAGCTCAGGCCCTTTTCCCATTTCCATGGTATTTCAGTCCTGCTGATGAACAGTGAGGGATTGGTGTGGATGAGGCAACATGAAGTAATTGTCTTCCTGTCCCACTCCCAGGATACTGCATCAGTGGATACAGGGTAGGAAGATGGGGAAAAGGTGACAGACCAGACATGGGGGAGTTTTCCATCCTTTACCAGCCCTCCCAATACGGGTGGTGCTGTGGCCATGACACTGCTGATACCACACACTCTTGTTCTTCTTCCTTCAGGGAGGAGCCTCTTCCCTCTCCCCGGAAGGATGGAGGTCCTGCAGCTCCTGCGTCTGCTCCTCACCACTGCCATGCTGGGCCTGTCCCAGACAGTGAACCCCTTTGTGGCCCAGCAGACCCCCCCAGACCCTTGCTATGATGAGAGCGGTGCTCCTCGACGCTGCATCCCTGAGTTTGTCAACGCCGCCTTCGGGAAGGAGGTTCAAGCTTCCAGCACGTGCGGGCGGCCCCCGACGCGGCACTGCAACGCCTCGGACCCGCGCCGAGCGCACCCGCCCGCCTACCTGACCGACCTCAACACCGCCTCCAACATGACCTGCTGGCGCTCGGAAACCCTCCACCACTCGCCCCAGAACGTCACCCTCACCCTCTCCCTTGGCAAGAAGTTTGAGGTGGTCTACGTCAGCCTCCAGTTCTGCTCGCCCCGGCCCGAGTCCACCGCCATCCTCAAGTCCATGGACTACGGCAAGACGTGGGTGCCCTACCAGTACTACTCCTCCCAGTGCCGTAAGATCTACGGCAAGCCCAGCAAAGCCACGGTCACCAAGCAGAACGAGCAGGAGGCGCTGTGCACCGACGGCCTCACCGACCTCTACCCGCTCACCGGGGGGCTCATTGCCTTCAGCACTCTCGACGGGCGACCCTCGGCCCAGGACTTCGACAGCAGCCCCGTGCTCCAGGACTGGGTGACGGCCACCGACATCCGCGTGGTCTTCAGCCGCCCGCACCTCTTCCGTGAGCTGGGCAGCAGCCGGGACGCGGGCGAGGAGGAGGGCGCCACGGGCGCCACGGGCTCCACGCCCTACTACTACGCGGTGGGGGAGCTGCAGGTCGGCGGGCGCTGCAAGTGCAACGGGCACGCGGCGCGCTGCGTCAAGGACAAGGAGCAGAAGCTGGTGTGCGACTGCAAGCACAACACAGAGGGGCCCGAGTGTGACCGCTGCAAGCCTTTCCACTACGACCGGCCCTGGCAGCGCGCTACTGCCCGTGAGGCCAACGAGTGTCTGGGTAAGGCATTTTAAACGTTTCTGTTTTCTGGGGCTGAAATGCTAAAACAGGTCATCAGGGTAGGAAGTGATAGGTGCTGAGCCAAAGCAATGGAGTGTGCTTGTCCAGAGATGCTGGGGAGCATCCCCTGTGCTGGAGGATTGGGAAAGGCTCAGCTGTCTACCTTGTCTCTGCTGCACTTGTCCTGTAAGAAATGCAGTGATTCCACCATGAGCCAAAGCACCAAAACCCTCCCAAAAATCACTGGTGTCTTCCAGCCAGTCAGCAGACCTCAGTGTGGGATGCTCCTCTGGGATTTTTTTCCTTGGGCAGCAAACTATCTGTCTGTGGGCTGGAGGGTCAATCGCAGCAGTTCCCTGTGAGATGTGCTTGAGGACAGGGAGCAGGCAGAAAAGCCTGGCAGAGGTTGAGGTTCCCAGTTTGAAATTTCATCCTTCATGTTCAGTCTGTGTGGTGGTCTAGCTTGTCTGTCCTTGCAAAGGTTTTTCTAAGTTAAAAATACTGTCACAAAATGAAACATTTCCAAAACATCAAACGGCTATTAGTTGGCTCTCCTGCTCATGAATCTTTATGGGATTTTGGTGGAGAATTTTGCTCTTTGTCCTGCTTTGGGATGGAGCTGGGGAATGCCAGAGCCCTGTGAATGTCTGGGAGAGGGAGGAACAGCCTTTTGCTCCTCCTGGACAGGAGCCCAGGTCTCAGGGGGTGGCGGGAAGATGGAGACAAGGGAGAGCTGTACCATTAATCAGCCTCTGAAAGGCTCAGTGGATGTGCCAGAGGTCAGAAGGACTTGTTAGTATTTGTGATCGATGTCTTGTTGAGAACCCAGCTGTCCGCTTCAATATACACATGTTACAGCAGATTTCTTCTAAGAATGGCTAAAATGGCAGTGGATTCAAAGCAAGTGCTGGAGCTGATGCTTTAAGCCACCTCATGCCCTGTGGGAATGTGTCAGCCCTTGTGTTTTTCCACTTGTTTCAGAAAGATGAGTTTTGGAGCTCAGAAAAAACCCTCCCCTTGTCACCCTGCCAGAGTTGCTGCAGGTCAGGCAGGGGAGGCCTTCAGCAGGTGTGTGAGCCCACGGAAACCCCCAGGACACAAGGAGGACCTCACCCCACTGGCTGCTCCCTTGTGCCCCCCACACTGCCGCTGCCTCACTGCCACATCCTCCAGTAAAGCAGCATGATAGCTGTGGAGGTGGCTCTGCTGGCACAAAAGGGGTTAAACCAGAGGAGGCTCATTTTTGAGTAGCATCTGCAGGTTTTCTGTCCATCTCGTCCAGGGCGGGGTGAGGGTCCCTTGCTCTGAGCATCCAGCCCCCAGCTGCGTCACCCTTTTGGCAGATGAAGCTGAAAAGATAAACGAGAGAGGGAAGGGGAGGCGGGGCCGCAGCGCCATCCCTTCACCCCCCCGGCAGCCCCGCACACAAAGACCCTTCCCCGAGCCGCGTGTGAAAGTAGTTTTTTCCTGTTGATTCGCTCCCCTTCTTTCTCCCTTCCCTCTCTCGGGCTTTGTGCCCTCTCTGAAGGGACCTGAAAGAGCTTCTCCATCACCCGCCTTCGAAGGGCTTAGCGGCTGAAAGCTGGATTAGCTCCCCGAGCCTTCCCCTCTGTGCCTTTCAACAATGACATCTCCCCAGCCAGCACGAACAGACGCAGCAATTAGCACCAATTAAAAGGAGAGGCTGCCCGGGAAGTTCCCTTTGCTCAGCCTGGGGGCTGTGGGGTTTCGGACTCTGTCCTGTGGTCAGACAGCGCTGGTGCTGGCTCGTGGTGGTGGATGTCGGACGTGGCTGGGGAGGGGGGAGGAAGAGGAGGAGAGTGGGTGGATGCAGGGGCTTGGCAGCTCAGTGGCAGCCCAGGGGCAGGGTGGGGGATCGCAGCGCCCTGAACGGGCATGAGAATGGATCCATGGGGCTGGTACAGCTTCAGGTCATGTTGGGGTGTGTCAGCTCTTGGCTCTGCGCTCCCCAGCACTCTGCATGGGGGTTTTTCTCAATCCAGTGCATGGGAGTCTCTGTCTGCTCCAGCACGGGGCCAAGCTGATGTCCTACAGCATGGCACGATGCTGGGACATGTGTCCATTCAGCTGGAGGTGAGGACAATCGTTTGTTGTTTCAGTAGAATTTGTGCCTCTGGGAAACGCGCAGGCGACACAGGCAAGGACTGCCCGAGGTCTGGGCACGGGCACAGGGCACAGCCCCAGCCCGGCTGCCGTGGGGTGGCTGAGGCTTCGTGGGGACATCGCTGTGCTGCGGTGCTGAGGGGGTCAGCGCGAGTTTGGCAAGCAGGGAGGTTGGGGGCTGTCGCAGCCAGGACAGCGGCAGTGGATTTGCCAAGCTGCTGGCTTGGCAAGAGGGCACCGTGCCAGCTTTGTGCCGCAGAGCGCACGGCCCCGTGCCCGCTGGTTGGAGATCATCGCCCGCAGGCACGGGAGGCTCTCCTGACACAGCCCGGGGGCTGCATGAACCGCAGGGAGCTTGCCCTGCCAGCATGGGATGCTCTGTGTGTCCAGGGCAGGGGAGAGGGACGTGTCCCCACCAATGCATCCCCCCAGCTTTTGGCCTGGGAGAGGCTGTGTGAAGGATAATCCCGGCAGAGGGGCTGGCAGGAGCAGGATTGCCAGAATCCCGGGGACCCCCCATCTTTATCCTTGCAGACTCACACCTCCACCGCTGCCGGTTTCAGCCGCACCCCCGAGCTGCTGGGGGCAGCCCGGCCCCAAACACCCGGCCCGGGGAAGGAGGGGAAGCGGATTAGCACGAGGCAGTCACTGGAAGTAATTGATGCACTCGCTGGTGATGCGGGAGCCCTTGTTCCCTTTGTGGCCGCCGCGGCAGGAGCACTCTCCGGAGCACCAGGATAATGCCCGGGGCTCGCTTTGATCGGGGCCTCGGCGGGGAAGGGGTGGCGCTCTCCTGGGAAAACCTCGCAGGCTGCTCGGGGGAGGGATGTGGTGTTCCGCCCGGGATGTCGGTGCCTGAAAACACCAATCCCGGCAGCGGTGGTGGGATTTGGAGGATCACATGTAATTCCCTTGTGCCCTGTGCCCCTTCCTGTACATTTTCCCTCCCATTGGGAGTTCCCCTGACAGGGTTCTCTGCACCTGCTCCCCAGCAGACGTGCTGGAAACGAGTGAGTGCCCGGCAGCGCCAGCCGCGCTCCTTCCCTGGGGAGCGCAGGAGGAGCGCGATTGGCTTTGTGAGGTGGGCAGGAGGGCAGCATGGCCCTGCCACCCCTGTCTGGACACCCCCCCTCCGAGTCACAGCGAATCTGGAGTGCAGGGAAGGCAGCCAGGCCTCAGAGGAGATTTACACTCGTCTGACCATCCTGACTCCTGCTCCGCCCGGGATGGGGCTGCAGTGCCTCAGCCTTGTTCCCGCAGCCCCTGGGGGCTCCTCCTGCTGCTGCTTCTTGGCAGCCTCTCCCCCAGCAGCTTCCCCAGGACGGAGGGACAGTGTGGATGAGAGGAAAGGGGCTGTTCTGCTCTCGGCTGCCGTGGAACCGAGAGGTGCGGCCTCATCCTGCCCTGTGTCCCAGCCAGGCTCTCCTCCAGCCAAAGCAGGGGCGTAGCTCAAATCCGCTGCGGGTTGGCAGCAGCAGCAGCGGGTCTAGGGTTTCGCTGATCCGGCTGCCTTCCCTAATTATTCCCAGGGAACTTGTAGGGGCGGTGAGCCTTGCTCCTGCCCTGCGGGCTCCACCGCCTGCCCCACGTGTGCCTCGGTGCATGGTGCTGCCTGTCCCCTGCCAGGGTCTCTGTCCCAAAACCCCTCGTGCTGTCATTCCAGGCTCCTACATCTGCAGCACCCTGGAGGAGGAGGAGAGGTTTTAGGGTGGCCAGGGCCTGGGAAGGGGCTCAAACATCATCAAAAGGGAAACAAAAGATTGCTCCATTGCAAGGTGTCAACGTTTAAATTAGTCTATTATTGCAAATTATTAGATCTTGTGATTGTTTAATTGATCATATGATTGTTTAATTGGGCATACTGTACAAGGGCGGAAGCAAGCTACCAGGTAATTAGCCCCAAACTGTGCAATTAAATTCTTATTAATACCCCAAACAGCAGGGAACATTCAAGCCTTTAATTAGTGATTAACGGGAGACAGACAGAGCTTACAAGTGCCTCAGTACTGAGGAACAGTGAGAGTATTTAGCTGGGCGAGGGGGGACCTGTCTGCCCCGATTAGCTCTGGATGGCTGCGCCAGGGCGTGAGGGGATTGCCATGCGTGCTGGTGTGACCCTGTCCCCCGTGGGGACAGCCACCCAAGCCGGGGTGGCCAGGCCCAGCCAGGTTCCCCTGTTGGCTCTGGAATCCCGGCTTGGCAGCTGCCGACACGGCCCAGAGCGGGCAGCACCGTGCCTGCAGGAGAGGGAACGATGATGGGCCACCAGGGCAGGCTTCTTCCCCAAACCAGCTCCTGGCATCGTCAGAGGGTCTGCAGCACATCCTGAGGGAAATGTTCTGGGGCAGAGCAGGATGTGCCAGGGTCAATGATGCCAGGAGAAGGCCCCGCCAGTTACTCTGTCACCAATTAAACTGGAGGCAGAGAGGAACCTGCACCGAGGGCAGCAAATCATTCACCCAAGAGTTCTCCTCCACTGCCCATCGCCTCCCCTCTGGGCTGCCAGCCTTTCTCCTTCCCCAGAGGGTGCTGGGGGGCATTCCAAGAGGGGCACAGAACTGCCTTTTGGGATGACCCCGCTTGTCTTTCAGTGCTGCAAGGGGAAAACAAGGGCCCTCTCCTCCCAAAAACTGCTCCTTTGCCACAGTTCTGTAGCAAAACCTACCTTGTCTTCTCCCTGTCCCATTATCTGGAGCCTGCAAGGGCACCCTGGCTGTCAGGGTACTTCACTGTGTCTCTTCCAGCCCTGGCAAAGCCTGTTTGAATGTCAACATCCCCAGTTCAACAGCATCCTCTGCTACCTGGGGCCTTGGGCAGTATTTGCTGCTTTCCCTCCACACACCACAACCCAGAATTTGCCTTAAAAATCCCTATTTTCCACTGTCACCAGGGAAAAAGAAAACAGCTCAAAAGGAACAAGCACTACAGCCACGCTGGGTGTTATTTTGATGCCTGCCATGTGATTTCTCACTAATCTCATAACTCAGGGGAGCTCTGGGGGCAGCCGAGGTTTGAGTGTGCTGGCACTAACCTTCTGCTCAACTCATGCCTCCAAAAACCTCGCTGTTACGGCTGGGGCTCGCTCTTTCTCCCTGCAGCGTGCCCGTGGCCGGGGCAGGCCAGGCCGTGTTTGATCTGTGCGGGTGAAGCTCCGCCGGCTGCGGGGAGGCAACTTCACACAGCCAGGCCAGGCAGTTAAATCTGGGCCGACACGTTAATGAATTTCACAGTGCGCCTGGAAAAGCTCTCACCCAACCTCAATTTACCAGCACAGGGAGGGGGCCGCGGCTGGGGGAGCAGGGCGCCACGTTTTGCCAGAGGAAATCTTGTTCCCATTATCTTTTTGCAAGAGTGTTAAGTTGGAATAGGCAGTGCTTTGCCTTTTTATCTCACACACATGGAGCCGGCCGGGAGGGCTGTGTGCTTCCCGGGGCTAATTTCTGCATGCACATGTAAGGGTGTGCAGATGTTTCTGTGCACATCTGGGTGTGCCTGCCTGTGGGCACGTGTACATCTCTGGGGGGTTTTGGTGCATGTCTGCATCCACATGTGTTTGTGTGCACGTGTGCTCGTGCATGTTTGTGTGTGCACACACAGGGATGTGAGCACACAGGGGCTGCTGTGTGGGTTTCTCTGTGTGTGTGGCTCGTGCACACAAGATAGAGCCATAAACATAAAGAGTTGGGGGCTCGGTTGCAGGGGAGGGCTGTCACACAGCCTGGCATGAGGTGGGTGGTCCTGCTGGAAGGCCGGGTGGGCTCTGTCACCAGAGTAGCTGCCAGGGAAGGGGCAGAGGGGACCATGGGGCTGCAAGTGCTCAGATGGCACCACCAAACCTCCCAGCTGCAGCCCCCTATCCCACACTTGCTTCCCTTCAGCTGAGTGGTGCCAGTTCCTCCTACACGTGTCCTTCCTCCTCTGCCCTGACCCCATGGCACCGGCCCCACAGGGTGGTGGTGCTGCACATCTGGACAGCACGCTGGGACAAGCTGTGCTGTTCCGTGTCCATCCCCGTCCCAGCACAACCCCTATGCACTGGGGGACACCAGGGCAGCTCCAGCCCCCGCAGAGGTCCTGAATCTCACCTGCAGCCCTCACCATCTCCCCTTCCCTCGCAGCCTGCAACTGCAACCTGCACGCGCGGCGCTGCCGCTTCAACATGGAGCTGTTCAAGCTGTCGGGGCGCAAGAGCGGCGGCGTGTGCCTCAACTGCCGGCACAACACGGCGGGCAGGCACTGCCACTACTGCAAGGAGGGCTTCTACCGCGACCTCAGCAAGGCCATCACCGACCGCAAGGCCTGCAAGGGTAAGCTGGGGGCTCCTGGGGCACAGGAGGGACAGGATCTCTCTCTCGCTCTCCTTGCTCTCCCTTCCTGTCCTTGGGATCTCCTTCTGCTCACTTTGGCAGCTGCAGGTCAGCTCCAGCCACCACCACCACCACCCCGATCTCCTCTGCCACCCCAAGGGCACCAGGCAGGGATAGCACTTTGAGCTCAGCATCAACTCGAGGTGCAGGAGGATCACTGGAAGGGAGAGAACAGGTTGCCAGGAGCCTGGGAGGGTTCTGGTGTGTTTGCAGTTACTATCTCCATTGGTCAGTGTTTGGAGAGATGCTGGGGAGGTGCTGAAGCAGACATGACTAAATGTGCTGGGAACCTGTCTCTGATATGGATGTTGTCTGGGATATAGACATTCTTGGAGCATGGGTTCCCTGCTCTGGAGGGCTGGGGATGCTCACATCTCCCAGGTGGGCCGAGGGGCTGGACCCCACGTTGTGTTTTTCAGCTGTGGGATGGCTCTTGGGATCTGTTTTTGGGGAGATGCTGAGCACTGTGGCTCCTGGTGACTGGCCTTGAGCTGGCCAGGAGCCACACTGGCTCCAAGCCATCAAACTGCAGCTTGACCTCTCAAGGTGCCTGGCCTGTGCCAAACATCATGGGACCTGTACCTCTCCTCTCCCTCCTCTTAACTCCTGGCCAAGCCTGCCTGGTTCCTCTTTCCTCTCCCTGCTCAGCCTGTCTGTGGAGTCTTTTCAAAACAATAGTTTCACCAAAGTATTTGAGATAAGAAATCACCCTGCCTGTCCCTGAGACTGTTGAGATCCAGACTGGAACATCAGATGGGCAGGAACTCAGCTATTGCTGTTCAGGGGCTGAGAATTCATGCCTGGTCCCTGTTTTTCTGTCTTTGCTTGTGAGTCCCTCCTGGAAGGGAGCACAGGGTCCCTCTCAGATCTCTCTCCAGTGCATTCTGCCCCATGTGGGCACCAGGCCCCTTCCCTTCTGCAAGAACTCAGTGCTCTTGTGTTCATGTAGGGCCTCAGGAATTCCTGGTGCTGGTTTTGGACCACTGACATTGTGGGCATGGACCCAAATTGAAGGGTTTGACTATTGGGGCTCCCCTGTCAGGTCCATTAGTGGTGTTGGAGGTCTGGCTCATTCAGGGTGGGATATAATAAAGGAAATCCCTCCATTGCCTGGTGTGTGCCACTGCCTCCTCTCATCCTTGCCACTGCCAGGAGTACTTGAGAGGATGGAGTGAAGGGAGGAACTTCCCATGTCCGTGCAGTGTCACAGCGGGAGCGGGGCTGAGGGGGCCCTGCCAGGAGGAGCCCTACCTGCAAACAGCTCATTAGCAAACTGAGCTAATCATTTCCAACAACCCAAGCAGCTGACTTGACACGTCCCCCTCACAGCCCGTGTTCCCAGGGTCCACAAGCTGTTCCACCCCATGGCCTTGGCCAAGCCATGCCACAGCTGTGGCTGTGGGCATGGCAGCCCCTGGCACCACACCACTGATGCAAATTGTGCCAGGTGTCGGCCAGCTCCCAAGCTGTGCCAGGGACCAGCATCCTCAGGGTGATGCAGGGGAGACACTGGGAGAGAGGAAGAGGAGGAGGCAGGACAAGGCATGCATCCTAGTGGTCTATGGCACAGCATCCCAGATTGTGTCCCATTCCTGGGAGGACTCCTGGCTCTGCTGAGGCCAGGGATGGATGGTAGCAGCCCCCAGCTCCTGCTGCAGCACCACCAAACTGGGGCAGCTGCAGCAAAATTCTCTTTTCCATGAGGATTCTGTCAGGTGCTGAAGGCTTGCAGGCAGCCCCGGCTTCCCCCAACGCTCGAGAGGCACCGGGGTGGCTGTGCTGCCTCCACCTCACCCTTCATCTCCTGAGGCAGCCCCTCACCTCCCAGCCCTCCCCAAGGAACAGTTCCTGCTTTTCTTTGGGTTAGGGAGGGTTAGGTTGGAGATCAGGAAAGGTTCTTCCCCCAGAGCGTGCTGGCACTGCCCAGGCTGCCCAGGGAATGGGCACAGCCCCGGGACTGCCAGAGCTCCAGGAGAGCTTTTGCCAGGGATGCCCAGCATTGCCAGGGATGCCCAGGGTGGGATTGCTGGGGGGTCTGTGCAGGGACACGGGCTGGATTCAATGATCATATTTGGTCCCTTCTAGCTTAGGATATTCTGTAATTCTCTGACCAGCTCCTTCTATTTTTGCTCCAAAACTGATACAATACCAAACAAAGTGGACGCCCTGCAGTCATTCACCTCTCCAGGGCCCCCAGCACCACTTCTCTGGGCACTGAGGGGCTCAGTTTCTGCTCCAGATGGGAAAGAGAGCACTTACCAAAGAGCAATAATAGAAAAAATGCCAAAACCTATAAAAGCAGGCTGGATACTGCTGGGACCAGGGAGGATTACTGAATATAGCGTGGTTTGTGGGAGCAGGGCAGCTGCAGGTTGCAGTGTTTCCCACCTGGCTATGGCTCAAGTCCTTCTCCTTGCAGGGAATGGGGGAGGCAGCGGGGGCCTGGCTGCTCCCACCTGCATGTGCCCACCATTTGTCAGTGCTCCACCACCCTCACAGGGCAGTAATTGTGCAGCATTACAGTGATGGAAAGAATCTCTGATGCAAGGTGGCTCCTCTGGAGGGGACAGGGTGGGCAAAGCATCCCAGGATGCCCAGGATTTGATGGGATGGTGGGAGTGCAGATGCTGCAGCACAGGAGAAATGGCAGCCAGCAGTGCCTGGGCTGCAGAGGAGCAGAGGAGTGGGACAGGTGCCCCCTCAGACAAACCCCTGTCCCTGTGCCAAGCCACAGGCAGGGCTCTGCCAGGCTGGCTGGGGGATGCTGCTCACAGAGGGCTGGCAGGGTTTGCTGTGCTTGGGAAGTGCTGCAAAGCTCAGCTGAGCCAGATGAACACAGAGCCAGCCCCTGCCATGGTGCATATGCTGAGGAGGATCTGGCAGCAAAGGTGGTACCCTGGGTCTGGGGAGCCTGTTCCTGGCTCTCCCTCGGAGAACAGAGTTAGTAATAAAATCTCTGATGCTTCTGCTTCTTTGGCTGCCCCTCCTTCTGTAAAGCAGAAAGCATTTCCACCCCTTCCTTATGTAGAGGTGGATCTGCTGGGATTGGGAGCTCCTTAGAGGACCAGCAAGGTCCCAGGTGCTGGCAATGGAAAGCTGCTGCTCCCAGAGAGGCATATAAATACTCAGAGGTGTGACAAGACAATTTGGGCTTGTTTTTTCCAAAGCTGTGTCCCATACCTGCAGTTCAGGTATCTACACTCCTGCAGGAAAAGGCAAGGCAAGGATTGTCTCAGTGGGTGTTCAGAGCAGGCAGGGTGCAGGGGATGGCAACAGTGGGTTTAAACAAAGGTTTGTGCACCTACCACAGCGCTAGCCCAGGGCAGAGGCTGAGCATCACAATGGAGGCAGATGCTCATAGAATCACACACTGGTTTGGGTTGGAAGGGACCTTGAAGATCATCTGGTTCCAATCCTCTGCCATGGGCAAGGACACCTTCCACTTGACCAGGCTGCAGATGGCTCTGTTAATATTCAGGAGGCAAATCACTAACCCAGAGGCCAGGAACTACTACATCTTATTTAAACAAACACCAGCATGTGTTACTAAATAACTCTTCGACCATGGTTTTCCTCTGCTGGGATGCAGCATCCTGGAAATAGGCACAGAAATACCAGGGCAGGTTGCGTCCAACTGAGCAGAGCCCTCGGCCAGTGAGTGAGGAGTGCTTCCCTCCACTGCCAGCATCACTGCTGGACCCTGTGGGATAGAAAAGCTGGGAGGATGGAAAAGGCAGAGCAACCTTCAGGATTAATTCAATGGTGCTAATTGAAAAGTCAAATAAAGGATGGCTGCGCATTAATCCCAGTAATTTAAACAAAGCTGTAAACCGTGAGCCTTTCTCCAATGAAAACTGGTGAAGCAGTAGCAGCTAAGCCTCAAGATGCAAAAATACCCTCAAAATGAGGTGCAAGACATGCTTTCTGGCAAGCACAGCTTGATGAGTTAAGCTCCAAGCTAGTGACTTAATCCACCATTCAAGCTCTGTGGGCCAGATCCTGGCAGCCAGAGGCTGGGAGCTGCAGGGCCTGGTGTGTGGGCAGCAGTGCAGAGCTGCACGTGCCCCCAGCCCTGCCTTCCCTGAGGCTGGGACAGGCTCCCTGAGCCAGCCCCTCCACAGGTTTTGTTGGGATGAGGAAGGACAGAGATGCTAAAGCTGCAGATGGACCGTGCTGCAATGCGGGACCCGTCAGGGACAGCGCTCCTGCCTGGGATGCCCATCCCGTGGCAACGGGAGGGAACAGTGTATTTTTGTGGGACTGTGGGAAATCCCACTGTGGCAGGGCAAGTGGGCAGAGGTTGGTCTGGAAGAGACCAAGCTCACACCCCGATGACACTGATTGGTTGTGCACTTCAGATGAGCACAGCTGCCTTACTGATCTGGGTAAAACATCCGGCGTCGCTGAAATCCACCTTCCACCGCATGCAGAGAGATCAGCTTAGATGAACTGGATCCTGACTGGGCTGAGATTTATGTCTGTCCATAAAATTTACACCAGGAAAAGACCACTGGGGCCCAAGAAAGGCCCTGTGTTTCCAACAGCCCTGTGTCATGCCAAGACTCCCTTGCTCGCTGCCATTTGTTATCACAGCTGAGCCCCCAAAATATCCCTGTCAGAAAGATGTCCGCTTCTCGTCCTAGCCAAGATCTGATAAGGATGGAGCATCTGGTCCCCATTAGATGCTGCTCGCTCTGGTTTCTGGCTGTGCAGGAGGAGGGCTCAAGTGCCATGCTGCTCCCACCAGTCCCATCTGGTGAAAATTAGGGAAACGGTAACATCAGGGGGCTCTGGGGGTGGCTGGGGGAGATGTTTTTGTTTTGCTTTGAAATCACGTTCAACTCTTACACTGATGGAGGCCAAGATAACCTCTCCAGCTCATTGCCAGCCCAGCTCCAGGCAAGCAGATGGGAAGGTCCTCCTCTGAGCAAGCATCTCCTTCCCACATCCCTCTATGCAGACAACCCGCAGTGGGTCCATCATCCAGTGTGACATGATGGAGCATTCTTCTGAGAGCAAAGACAACTTTCACCCACCTCAGGTGTGGCTTGTCCTAGAGAGACTGAGGTAGAAAGGTGTGGGTTCATCCTTTGCCCAGGGCCTCCAGGAGGGGCATCGAGGCTTATGAGCTTGGGAAACATTGAGAAAACCTGCTTCATTCTAAAACCAAAACAAGGTTTGTGATTTGTGTAAAAACCCAGTGTTGGTTCAGCTCCATGGACTGAAAAGCTCAGAGGAAGGGGAGCAAGTAGAGAAAATGGTTTTTACTGCTGCCATAGGAACATCTCCCTGGAGTTAAATGAGATCATAAATGAGAGCCGGTGGCTGCAGGCACCTGTGGGAATTGCAGAGGCTCCAGGTGTTCCTCCTGAGCATCCCTGTCAGCAAGGCCATACCCTGGCCAACCCCTTTGTCCACGTGCCCTCCTGCCTACGCTGCTCACAGCACATGTGGGGCCACAGTCGGTCCAGACCCATGGGTGCAGCTGGGTCTGTGCTGTGCCAGCCCCAGCAGTGGTGCTCTGGAAGGGTCTCCCTCCTCTTCACCGCTCTGGGACTGCACCTTGGCTCCAGTTTGGGGTTTGTGTTGTGCCTCCCCTCTCACATACCCGTTTCTCTCTCTCTCTCCACCCAGCCTGTGACTGCCACCCCGTCGGTGCAGCTGGCAAGACCTGCAACCAGACCACGGGGCAGTGTCCCTGCAAGGACGGCGTCACCGGGCTCACGTGCAACCGCTGCGCCAAGGGCTACCAGCAGAGCCGCTCGCCCGTGGCCCCCTGCATCAGTGAGTGCCCCCTCGCCTGCACTCAGGGACCTCACGGGCCCCAGGGGACGCTCCTTGGTCCCCCACTCCCCTTGGATGGTCTGTGGTGGGTGGGAGGCTCAGACAAGAGGCTGACTGTCCTTATGGGTGTTCTCTAGGGGGTGCTCATGTGGGACTCTCTGATCCCTTTCTGTGGTGACCTGGGCTTCACCTGCCCCAGCGCAGGAGGCTCTGGGTGACCCCTTGGGTTGGTGCTTCCAGGTGGTGAAACAGCTCTGCTGGGTCTCTGCTGGATACAGCACATGCTCTCCCCACCCAGCTGAGCCCTGAGTGTGGTCACTTTTGGGGCAAGGCCAGAGCCTGTGGTCAGCATAAAAGTGTGTTTATTGTCACAGTGGGTTTGAATTTGACCCAAGTGGCAGAAGAACAATGTCCAACCCTGCAGCTTTTGCTGGGCTGCTGGAGCAGTGGCAGTGCAGGTGACTGGTGGAGCTGGCTCCTCTCTCTCTGCTCTTCCCCAAATTTGAGTTTAGGAAAGAAATTCCCCCAGGTTTTGCTGCCAAGAGTCCTGAGAAAGCGTTATCTTTTCCCACATTTATCCCTGCCCTGGGCAGCCTGAGGTGTGCTGAGATCAGCCAAGCACCTGTCTGATGTCCAAACTCAGTTCAGGTGAGCTGAGCACTTGGGAAGCTCCATCCCTGGAGCACACATCCCCACACAACCACCTAGGGCCCTCGGGGAATGCAGAATTGCAGCCTGGCCTGATTTACTGAGCTCAGTTAGTGCACCTCCAGGTCTATTCAATAGTCTGCAATGGTCATGCCACCATTTCTCATTTGTGACCAACAAAATCTCCTTGTGGCCCATTTTCAGAGGGCTTTTGCCCAGCTGTTACCCCCAGAGCTGGGGATCTCATCCTTAAGATACCTCTCCCTTTCTTTTCCAGAGATTCCTGCCATCAACCCCACCTCCCTGGTCACCAGCACAGAGGCACCTGCAGGTGAGTGCTCCACGTCCCTGGCCGAGCCCATGGCCTCGGTGCCACCCTGAGACCTGGGGACAGATCCCACCTTCCCTGTCCCTGGCACAGCACGGGGCAGGGCTCAGCTCTACCAAACCATTTGGCAAAAAATTATAGATAACAAATTTTGGTGAAAGATGTGACTGAGATTTTAAATCTTGTGTATTTCTGGAAAGGAACTGACTAAGACTGGTGGACTTTTACAGGAAAGGCTTTCTCCATTGTCTCCAAGGAGGAGAGCAGGGATGCAGCCATTGGGGCCTGGCCATCCCTTGGCAGGTTAAGGCAGGGATTGTGGCACATGGCACCGTGGGTGCCTGGGGCTGTCTTTGCTTCACCTCCTTTTATCAGCACCAGTGCAGGACGTTTCTCCTGAGTGTCCCCGGCCTCTGCACGACCCCAGCTCTCTGGGAGGTGCTGGGGCACGGAGGGTCTGGTTGGTCTCAGGCAGGCTCCAGGGCCCCTGTGCTGGGGCACAGGCTGCCAGGCCTGCCCTGGGACATGGGTGACATGGTGCTCACGTCATCCAGGTCTGGGTATGAGCTGCTTGTCCTGGCTGTGCAGGGTGATGGGATCACGGGTAGCTGGACCATGAAGGGACCAGTGTCACTGTGGTCACCCAGAGGGGGGTGACAGCTGCATTGACAGACTGCAGGCCTTGCATAGGCTAGGGAGGCATTGCTGCCATTGTCCTCGGAGCTCCTCAAGAGCTGCCCTGGTTCCCCAGACTGGAGAGGGAAGGTTGACATCTCAGCACAAGCTGCAGGTTCACTTCTGCTCCTGCAGAGGCTTGGCTGGGGCTGGGCAATGGGTGGGTGCATGGATCTCCCTGTGCTGGTGGATTAGGGTCCTTCTTCCAGCCTGGCCCGCGACCAAGGTCCCACCCGAGTGCTCTGAGCTCCCACCGTGTCATGGCACTTCCCAGGGGCACCAAGCAGGGCTGTGCCAGCCCCTGGATCCAGTGCCACCATGCTGAGCCCTCCAGAGCTGCAGGATGCACCCAGCAGGGTAACGAGGGCTGTAGCAGGGCTCTCCTCCTTCCCCTCCTCTTCCTTCTGCAGTTCCCTCAGCACTGCAGTGTGGCTCTTCCCAGCCATCCCTGTCAGAATTGCAAGCCAGGTGGAGGGGAAAAGGCTGGGAAAGAAGCAGCCCCTTCCCTCCTTGGGCCACCCCTCTTCCTGCTGAGCCCAAGAGCCTGCTCTGCCCCTGCATTCCAGTGTGTTGGAATGGACATCCCAAACAATCCTCCTCTCCATCCCATGGCATATGCTCCTGTGAGGACAGCAGGGCCCCTCCAGTTCCCCACACCCATATTTAGTGAGCAACTTCCCTGTGCCCCGGTTGGGGTACATCTATCCCAAGGAAGCCTACTCCTTTCTAGGAGAGCCAGTGTTCTGTTTGCATCCATGTCCCCAGCTCTCCTTACCAAGACCACCTTGCCTTGGCAGTGGGAAATGCCAACAGCCTCCTCCAGGCTGCTGTGTGCCAGGGATGTGCTCTCCAGCCCTCTGGGGACATTTTCCAGGATGGCCCCGTGCTGAACTCACTGGCTGCAGGAGAGAGCCAGGGATGAGCTGTGCTGAAGAGATGGAACTTGTGGCCCCGCACAACCAGGCAGACACTGAGGGGCTGGAGCAGGTCTGGAGAAGGGAAAGGAGCTTGGAAAGAGTCTGGAGCACAAGTCTGATGAGGAATAGCTGGAGGAGATGGAGTGGCACAGGTTGGAGGAAAGGAGGCTCAGAGGGGACCTCTTGTCTCTCCACAGCTCCCTTAGAGGAGGGGGCAGCCAGGGGGAGGTCAGGCTCTGCTCCCAGGGAACAAGTCATGGAACGAGACAAAACAGCCTCAGGCTGTGCCACGGGGGATTCAGGTTGGACATCAGGGAAAATTTCTTCCCTGCAAGGGTTGCCAGGCAGTGAACCAGGCTGCCCAGGGCAGTGGTGGAGTCACAGTCCCTGAGAGTGTTCAAAAAGCGAGTAGATTGTCCCTTTGCAATGTGGTTTTGTGGGCATGGTGGAATTTGGTTCAAGGTTGGACTCCATGGTCTTGGAGGCCTTTTCCAACCTTAATGATTCTGTGTTCCTCTGGCAGGAGTGAAGTGTGTGGATGGGGATGGAGAGGGGAGATGCACAAGGAGGAGCCTGCAGTGCCGTGCAGAGCGGTGCTGGCTTAGCACACGTGGACCCCAAGGAGTAGCACAGAGCCTGGGAGCTCTGCACGGCCTGGCACCCCACCCAGCACCTGTGGGCACTGCTGGGCCCTCCCAGCCCTGCCCCTCGGGGCTCTGGAAAGGAGAGAGGGTGTTTCCAGGGTGTTTCCAGGGCAGCCCTGCCTGGATCCTCACAGGTCTCACTCCTCACCGAGGCAGAGGGGCAGCGGTGACACCTGAAGTGCACATCCTGCCCCGTGGGGAGGTGCTGAGCTGCAGTGATGGTGCCACTGCTGGGGGAAGCTGCATGGGACAGGGCAAAGCAGCACCACCTCTGCTGCCTGCCCTGCCCACCCTGCAGGGAGAGAGCTGAGAACATCAGGCTTTGGGAAAAGGAAAAACAGGGAGATGGAACGAGAGATTGGACTGGTTTATTGCCAACAGAGAGTGCAGCGTGGAGCAGAGTTAATCAAGGTGACTCCTCTCCAGTGCTTTATAAATAGGAACAGTCTCACAATGCTGTCTGAGCTGTTCAGCTGCACAATAACAGCACTGGCAGAGAGCTGGGTTGTTTGCTCTGTTTTAGCAGAGCGGGTCTGCCTCAAACTGCCTCCAGTTTATCTGTGGCTTTGTTGGTTTAAGATTTCTGGCTTCTAGCTCAAATATCCTTAATGCAGTGTAGCTGCCTCTGCCCTGGAGGATCAGGGGGGTTCGTGCTGCTCCCTTGGCTGGGGGATCAGGGATGGGGGTGATGCTGCCCTGGCTGTGCTGCCAGGGTTACCTGCCCCTCGTGTGCCTGTCCTGCAGGCAGAGCTGCCAGTTCTGCCCCTGCCCTGCCTGCTCCCTGTGCCTGAGGAGCCCCAGCTGTCCCCGAGCCCGCGCTCCCCACGGGGCCTCAGCACCTCGGCAGCCTCCCAGCCCCTTCTCCCCCATTTCCCCCTCCCGCCCTGCCTCTGGAGCAGGTGCTGCTGCAGGAACAGGGGGACATTGTTCAGGGCTGCCTTGCTCAGGTGCTGGGCTTCCCGCCCTCTCCCCATCCTCCTCCATGCCGGGGTTCAGTCCCTGGCTGTGTCCAGGCTTTTCACTGACATTGCCATCCTCTGCCTCACTTTTCCCAGATTTCTCCTGCCTTCCCAGTCTTCCAAAGCCTTTGAGGTCCAGCTTTGATGTCTGTGCCTGAGCAAGTGACTGGCTTGGTGATGAAACATCCTGGGTCCACTTCTCATAATTTTTATTATTATTATCTTAAAATATTTTCCACTTCATGGAAAAAAAATAAAATCCACGTTCCCCATTAGCAGAATTAACAAAACTCATGGAGTGCAAAACAAGGCTTTAAGGGAATTCAAAGTAAGCAGTAAAAGATTTGCAGCCGTAGCACCTGATTAAGTTACATCTCTCTTAAAACAAAATATTCCTTTTTTTCAAGGAGAGAAGTAAACCAGATGCGCAAACCTGCCTCCTCTCCCACGTGCACTGCCCACAGGGATGGGGAATGCCCACACCAGGCCAGTGGCTCTGCTTCTCAGCTGCCTCCTCCCACTCTGCATCTGTAGCACCTCCCAGGGATGCAGCAGTGCCAGGGATGGGGCTGTGGCAGGTCCCAAGGATGCATTTGTGCCTGGGATGGGGTTGTGGTGAATCCCAGGGATGCAGCAGTGCCAGGGATGGGGCTGTGGCAGGTCCCAAGGATGCATTTGTGCCTGGGATGGGGTTGTGGTGAATCCCAGGGATGCAGCAGTGCCAGGGATGGGGCTGTGGCAGGTCCCAAGGATGCATTTGTGCCTGGGATGGGGTTGTGGTGAATCCCAGGGATGCAGCAGTGCCAGGGATGGGGCTGTAACACATCCCAGTGATGTTTCAGTCTCAGAAACTGCTCTGTACTTGTCCCAGACGTGCAGCAGTGCCAGGGATGGGGCTGTAGCATAACCTGGAGATGCCGAAGCATTTCAGGGTTTGCACTTTCATGCCATGGGCTGTGCCAGGTCTGTGCTGACCCCCAGCCCTTCCGTGGGGCTTGGCTGCCCAATCCAGCTGCACAGACACAGCAGCAAGGCAGCCAGAGCAGCTCCTCTCCCCACTGCCCTGCAGAGGATGTGAAGCTCTCGGGGCCTGTGTGGAGCAGCCCCACGGGGCACACAGCATCCCAGGCCGGAGGGAACCCTGCTCCATCGCTGTGGTGTGACTGGGGCTGGGCGGCTCCTGAGCAGAGCCCCCATGGCAAAACCCTGCAGGAACAGGGCAGGAGGCTCAGGGAGAGGCAGTCTGGGGAGGTAAAGGCAGAATCCTTCTGCCCTGACGTGCCCTGCCCCTTCCCAGCCACAGCACCCCTGTCTGCCCCACAGCCAGTGATGGAGGAGGCCGTGTGCTCACGGCCAAGGGAAGGAAAGGTTTCCAGTTATTTGGACATATTTTTCTTCCCAAGTTTCTTAGATAAGGGGAGCAGGAATTAATTTTACATTTGAGGACTGTTCCTCCACAGCACAAAGCCGTGGTTTTAAAAATCCCTAAACTAATCCTAAATTGTTAGTTCCCAACACCATTTTCTAGCTCCTTTGAATCACAGTGTTATGTTGTTAATCGTGAGCAGGAGCCCAGGGCAGTTACAGGATTTCTTTCTGCTTTTCCTTCATCCCCATTGCCAAGGGAAGGGGTGGCAGGTTGGCTGAGGCTGCCCCACAGCCTCCTCCCACCCCCCATCACCCCAGAGCCCCCCGGGCCAGCCCCCATCACCCAGCCCAGCCATGCCCCCCCGGTGTCCCTGGGCAGGCTGTGCCAGCTGTGCCAGCTGTGCCAGGGGCAGGGGCAGGGGGGTTCTGTGCCCGTGGCTGGAGAGGAAGGGGCTCCTGTCCTGACAGGCGTGGGAGGCTGTGCCCCGAGTCCCTGCATGGAGCAGGACAGGGCAGAGCAGTGTGTGGGGCTGGGGCTGCTCAGGGGTGCTGTGGGGCGGGGATGGGGCTGTGGGGTGTCCCAGAGAGCACAGCAGGCTGTGGCACACCCCAGGGAGGCAGCAGGGTCCAGGCTGAGGCTGTGGCACACCCCAGGGAGGCAGTGGGTGAGTGCATTGACCAAGCACCGCAGCACACTGAGCAGCCTCCCCCCATATGGGGGGCTCTGAGCCCCCTCTGCAGCCATCTCGGCTGCTTCAGGGCAGGCAGCAGGGCCAAGGCAGCTCTGCCAGCCCAGGCAG
Source organism: Melospiza georgiana (assembly GCF_028018845.1). Lineage (NCBI taxonomy): Eukaryota > Metazoa > Chordata > Aves > Passeriformes > Passerellidae > Melospiza > Melospiza georgiana. The sequence goes on from NC_080445.1 coordinate 16,005,660, forward strand.
GGAGAGGGGCAGCACCAGGGGGCTGAACTGGGAATCAGAGCTCATCCTCCTCTGCCAAGAACTGGCTTCATGCTGCACTGCTTCTATCACCGACAAATTTGGAACAGGTGGCATGAAGTCCCAGATAAAAAGGAGCTGGACAGAGAGGAGAACAGCAGAGCCCAGGGTGAGTTTGTGCTCCTGGGCTTCTTTCTTTGCTCTTTTGTCCTCCTCCCCTTGGCACAGGGTTCTGTTATTCCCCGTCTTCCCCCAGAGCTTTGCCTCCGTCCCCAGTGATCACTGTGGCAACCTGCAAACAAAGCCAACATTAGAGGCTGCTGACTCTGTCCTGGGACGTGGGGCCAAACCAGAGGGAGAACCTGCAAAAGGCAGAGAAAAGAAGAAAGATGGGCTCAGAAAAAAACATGCCATTTGGAAAGAGACAAATTGAGATGTTCAAAGGAAGATGGCAGGGTAAAGAAAGAAGGAGAGCAGGGCTGCTTCAGGCAATTGTGGGGATCAAAGGCTTTGGGGAGAAGGAAAGAGGCATTCCCTGCCCTCCCTCTGCTTGAGATGCAAATCTAGGAGCTTTAGAAATGCACAGGAAAAAGCTTCCTGGAGGACAGGAGCCTTGGGGGACAGCAGGGTAGTGGAGGACAGCCTGGTGGCCTCCCCAGCCCCTCTGGAGCAGCCTGAGCAGGGGATGCCTGGCACAGGAGTGATGTGTTAGAGCTTCCCTCACCTGCCTTCTTCCCACAGCCCGAGTCCCCTTCCTCACCTGTGGGAGCCTGCGGGGCACAGGTCCCTGGAGGGGCTGTCCCCTGAGGGTGCTCCCCACCACTCTGAGGATCATGACCCCCTTGCTCTGGTGTCACACCTGCCTTTGGACGTGTCCCCTGTGCCGCTGACTGTGGGACTGGTGCCAAATCCCCTGCTCCCACACCCCCCAGCACTGCAGGCTCACAGCTGTTCTGTTGACTCTCCTTGGCATGGCCCCTGCCAGCCCTCCATGGGGGCCACTCACCTCACCCACATTCCTCCCATCCATCCCTCTCTGTGTCTGGAAGGAGCCCCCAGGCTTCCTCCACTACCCTGTGCTGACTTACCCTGCAGGTCACCATTGCCACAAGTGACAGGGTCTGCTCAGTGCACGCAGGGTCCCTTGGTTCCTCCTCCCAGCTGATGTGGTATCAGCCATTCGTGCTGGTCCTTGAGCTCCAGCTCCTGTGAGGTGCCAGGGGAGCAGCTGGGGCTCAACAGCCCCCTGTCCTAAGAGTGCTCAGGCCATGGCTCAGGAGCAGTCAAGGACCCACCACCCTCTGCCAGGCTGGGTCTTGCTGCCGTCCCCTCCAGCACACTCCCCCTTCCCCTGTGGTGGGATGAGCCCCCCCAGGCCCCTCAGTGCTCAACCCACTGTTCTTCTGCTGCAGACTGTGACTCCTACTGCAAACCAGCCAAGGGCAACTACAAGATTAACATGAAGAAGTACTGCAAGAAGGACTATGGTAAGGAGCTCCAACCTCCCTGAGCCACCCTGGGCTTTGGCCCAGAGGCAGATGAGGGCTGGCCGTGGGTGGGGCAGATGAAAGCATCCAGGGGGTGGGAGACACTCCCTATGGAGAGAGGTGCCCAAATCAGCCCTCCCAAAGTTGCAATGGATGGGGCAGGTGGGGCTGTTGGGAAGGGCAGTTCCTGTCCCCAACCTTCCTTTGGGGAGCAAGGCAAAGCATCCCCCATCACTGTGCCTCTCCCTTTTCACCCTCAGTGGTCCAGGTGAACATCCTGGAGATGGAGACGGTGGCCAACTGGGCCAAGTTCACCATCAACATCCTCTCTGTCTACAAGTGCCGTGACGAGCGGGTCAAGCGCGGTGACAACTTTTTGTGGATCCACCTGAAGGACCTGTCCTGCAAGTGCCCCAAGATCCAGATCAGCAAGAAGTACCTGGTGATGGGGATCAGCGAGAACTCCACGGACCGGCCCGGACTGATGGCCGACAAGAACAGCCTGGTGATCCAGTGGCGGGACGCCTGGACACGGCGCCTGCGGAAACTGCAGCGGCGGGAGAAGAAGGGCAAGTGTGTGAAGCCCTGAGGGGTTTGCACCCACCCTGTCCCCCCTGCCAGCCCCAGCCCAGCTGGGCACTGCCAGACTGCACCACAGACTCTGTACATATCCATAGTGTGAATGGACTCTTTGTCTATAGTGTATATTTTGGCAATGGTTTCCTGTTGTGTGTGTGTGCACGGGTGGGTGTGCGTGTCAGCCCTTTTCTCTAAGTGTGTATTAAAAATAATGCAGTAATGACAAACCTTTAACGAGGAGCAAAGTGGAGCAAGGTCCTGTGGGTGCCTGTCACTTGAAGGGGATTAGTGCCCTGCTCCAGGCATTCTGGAGCTCATTTTCAAGGCTTTTGTATTCCCTTTGACACAGTTGTCTTCTGCCCAGTGATATCTCAGCTGACAGCTCTCCCTTCTCCAGCATCCAGAGTGTGATTCTTCCTCACTCTGAAAATGTGCTGCTGCCGGGCCTCTCTCTGCCTTTCTCGTAGCCCAGGAGGAGCAGGAGGTCAGAGTCTTCTGCCCCTCGTTCCGATGTGCAGGCAGGCTGAGTGGAAACTGTCCAGTGCTGCAGTGTCCAGCCCCAGGACCTCCATCAGAAAGGACAAATGAACTTTTACAAGGCCTGATTCCCCTTGGGCTCACATGAAGCAGTGCTGCTGGCTGGGGCAGGACCTGTGCTGTGCTGCGGTGCCACAGGGAGAAGCCAAGCCCTGGCAGGACTGTGTCCACCAGGGAGAAAGGGACAGACCTGGCAACCCCTGGTTGCCACTGTCCTGGTGCCTAGTCCAGACAACCCAGTGAGAAAGACCTGGACGCACCATTTTCCCCTCCCATGTCCACCTGCTCCATCTGAACCTGAACTGGACTGGCCAGCCTGACTGGAGCCATCATGCACAATCATCCATCCACCCAGGTCTGTGTGCCTGTATTCTCACCTGGTACCAACTGACACAATTCCACCTGTTCCTGTTGAGACACCAAGTGACCATCTGCCTTGGTGTGCATCTTCAGAGCTGGCCAGACTGCGTGCTCTCCTGGGAAGAACTGGCCAAGGCTGTCCATGGAGATGCACAAGGCAGAGGTGACAGGAAGAAAGAGTTTTCATTGATCCACCTCTAGGCTTTTATATCTTCTTCACCATGTATTAGTCTCTGGTTAAACAGACACCAGTATCTTCCCATGTTGAGATTGTAGCAGTCCTGGCTTAATAAATACAAATAGAAATAATAGGTGCTCTGACAATAGATATTCCTTTCCACACAAACCTTGCCTTGCTTATTGAATGGCTCAGTGAGGGGTTGTAGCCTAATGGTCTTCCATGAAACTTTACCCTTTCCAGCCCAGGGCAGCTTGTGTGACTCCCCATTCCAGGCTGGTGGTGCTGGAGCTTCCAGCTGAAGAGACTGGTGGGGCACTGTTGGGTTTCAGGACCAGGGAATTTGGGCCCTGGGGGCGTCTGTGTGGACATGCAGGTGCACTGGTGAAGCTGCTGGAGATGCTGGAAGTGCCATTGCAGAGCTGTGGAGGGCCAGCAGCGCCATTGTTTGGGTGCCATGGGTTCTTGGGTGCCTACAAAGAGGTGTGTGGAGGCCAGAAGCTGAGGGGTGATGGGTAGGTGGGACCACGTGGGCTTGGATGAGCTGATATTATCCCCCTCCCTACACAGACCCTCTCTCCTCCTCTCTGAGCTGAGGGAACCCTCCCATCCCTGGCTCCTCTTGTTAGATTGTCACAGACTATTGGCCTCTGCCCTGAGATGGCTCTGGTGTAGCTGGGCCACCCAGTTCTCCTCTTCCTCCCACGGCTGCTTTCACCAGACTTGCCCTTGGCTCAGGCTCATTCCAGCCCCATGCACCCAACAGTCACAGAAGGGTTTGGGTTGGAAAGGACCTCAAAGTCACCTTCTTCCAAGCCCTGCCATGGGCAGGGACACCTTCCACTGGACCAGGTTGTTCCAAGCCCTGTCCAACCTGCCCTTGGACACTTCCAGGCATGGGGCAGCCACAGCTCTCTGGACAAATGCAGGGGTCTGACACAGAAGCCAGTGGTGGAACGCCCTTTGGGAGTGCAAGGACAGGACTTTCATCAGGAACATCCCTCAGCATCACTCCTTGGGCTGTGGGGGTTCTCTGACCCCTCTTCTCAGCAGCCACAGCCCAGAAAGAGCAGGGCAGCACCACAGGCATGGATGTATATTTCTCAGGGCAGGGCTTCAGCAGCATGTGGTTTCTCCAAGCAAGGAGATGCACAATGTGTCTATGTTCCCCAAAAACACTGGGCACAGCCTTCTCAGGCAGGGAACTCTAGGGTTTCATTTGGAACCTGATTTCTCCTCCACTGAAGTGGGGAACCTAAAACTCTTCAAAGAATTTGGTTATTGGAGTTCTCCATTTATCCTCCCAACAGCTCTTCCCTCTTCTTTCACCTCTGCCATCTGGGACTGTTGAGGAAGGATGGTTCCCAGCTGGCATCTCAGTGTCCTGCTGGGGCAGATCAGAGATGCCAGAGCCCCCGCCCCATGGTCTGTGCTGGGGAGAGGAGCTCTCTCCCTCTCTCCCTCTCTCCCTCTCTCCCTCTCTCCCTCTCTCCCTCTCTCCCTCTGGCTGGGGAATGTCCTAAAATCCTAGTTGAAGGACTGGAGGAAGCCACTCTGCACTGAGTCTAGACCGAGGAAGACATTCTTCACTGAATCTGATCCCTGAAGGACTTTTCCTGACTTCTCCTGCTTATGTCACCTCCATGTCCAAAGCAAGAATTCACCTTTCTTATTCCTCTCCGTCTGCCTGGCACTATCAGCTGGGAACTGGGGACTGCACATGGGTTTGGCTGTAGCTGGGTCACTGTGGCTGGATCACCCTGAGCTGGTGCCAGGACAGCAGGGGCAGTGGAGGAGGCACCATGGATTTGCTCAGAGGTGCTGCTGATCCTGCCCTGTAGATCAGGCAGGTCTTGGAGCACCCACCAGCACAGGCATCGTTTGGTGCAGGGCTGCAGATCCGGGGGCAGTTCCACACCCAGCAGCACCCAGCCAGCCCTGGCCACCCCCTTGGTGCTGGGGGTTCTTTACAGCCCTGGGAGCGGCCAGAGGCTGTGGGTGACACGGGGCAGGGGCTCGGGTGGCAGCGGGCTGTGTCACACAGTCCTGGAGGCTGCAGCCACCAGCCGTGGGCTTTGCAAGGGCAGCAGAGACACTGCAGGGCAAGCTCTGCTTGGCACAGCAAAGCCGTGTGTTTTCCAAAATAGCTGTTCAAGGGAAAAAGCATTGATTGAGCAGAGCATTGCAGAGCCCGCGGTGCGCTCGCCCGGCCCGAGCCCCGCGCTGGGAGCGGCCGCTGCGGGCCCGTGTGGGAACGGCCAAAACCACCACGCACATTTCCATCCGTGTGCTTTTATTAACAGGTCTTTTCCCAGTATTCAGCTGGGGCAAAGCATTTGAGACACAAAGGCAGCGGAAAGAGAGGCCGAGTTTGCAATTTCCCCCCTGCTTTGGGACTGAATTTTGCAGCTGGTTGAAATTTTTCTCATTTCATAACACCAGTGGACATCTTTCATGAAAATACAGAATTTGGCCACGGAAAGACACAAAATGTGAGAATATTACAGCAAACTCAATGCTTTTTTTCTGTGTTGTCCAGCCAGCTCCACTCATGAGAGATGACAGGAGTTTGAACAGCTGAACCCCAGCCCGAGTGGACACACAAATGGATGTATGTGTATTTTCCATCATTTTGCTCTTGGTAACCACATAAATAAAATTGACTGCATCAGACAGGAAAGCACATTCCTTAGGTGAAACAGGATCAAGCAAAGAGCGTTTTCCTTGGCCAACAGGGCACAGCTCAGTGCTGGGGTGTGGGAATATTCTTCCTGGCGAGGAGCTGAGCCTCTAAGGGGCAAGATCTACTCAGAGGGATCCCCATCATGGTCTGACTTGCTCTTGCTCTCCTTGTTCTCCAGATGCTCTCTGGTACACAGAGCAGCTTCTGTCCATGCTGCCCTGCAGATCCAAGTGGATCTAAGCAGTGGCTTCAGCTGTCAGAGAGCAGTGATGGTGGCTCTGCCAGCCCATGCTCTGCAGGCTTCCATGGTTAATAACATGGACAAGTCGTACTTTGCCACCTGTGGACATGGTATGAGGCAACTGTGGCTTGCTGCCACTCCTCACATGTGGTGACCTGCCCAACCAGCCACATCTTGTCCATCCAAACAGTGCCACATCCTCTGTCCCATGCCCTTGGTACTGCAGCACTCTGTCCATCACCCCTTACCCAAGCATGGTGTTTTACTTGGCACTTTACAACCCTCACAAGTCTCATTAACATCCCAAATTTTGCCTCCTAAGCAAAGCACAGCCTCTGCAATTCCCAGCCCTACTCCTGTGCTACCAATCTCAACCACGGCTCTTTCACCCACTCAGGCTCCTTCCAGAGGGGCTGTAGGACCAGGGCAGGGCACACTTTTCCCACCCATGACCATGTCAAACAAGTGTTTGGGGAATTTGCTCGCTCCAAGCCCCTCTTGTCCTTTCAAAGCTGTGAGAAATGTGCTGTTCTTCAATATGCCTAGTGTATTTTTTACCAGCCTTGGGGGCACTTATTACACCAGCGTTAATTACCTGTCATTAATTCATTTGTTCACGTAGTCCTTCATCTGTGCCTTGTTCATCTTTACAAGGGCACAATTCACTGGTTAAACACGTGCTCCCTGTGTGCACAGGATCTGCAGCACCTGTGTGGGGTCTGGGGGCACAGGGGGCTCAGCTCAGCAGCCTGAGGAGCAGGGAGAGCTTCCCCCCTCGGCTGTGGGGGGAACATGAGGAAGCCATTAATCGATGGGCTGGCCCGAGCCGTGTTTTCCTAAGGAAGAGCCGCGGACGGGGAACAGCTGGGGTCAGCGGGGCACCATCTGGAGAATCCCGTCAGCTCCCTCCTGCCGGGCTTTTCCCACCTCAGCGGCAATGGAGAGGATGAGGAGGGAGGGAAGAGGGGTCCCCAGAGTGCCCTGCCACAGCCCCGGCCCTGCACAGCCCCAGGCTGGCCCCGAGGTACGGCTGTGGCACAAAGAGAGCACCACCCCGGGCTCTGCTGCCCCTCAGAGCCATGCTGGTACCCCCGTGCCTTGGGCTCAGCATCCTTGGGCAGAAATCAATGATTTCTCTGCATGGGGCAGGATCAGACCCTCAGCATCCATCAAAGCTGATCCTCTATTTACACAGCCACTGTGAGACTCAATGAACAGACAATGTTTTCATCTTGGACAAGATGCTCTACCCCAAAATCTTGGAGAATCAGCCTCTCCACTGTCAAACACCACACACTGCTTCCCTCCTGCACACCCACACGAAGGGAAACCATCAGCTGTGCAGGAGCAGGGAGAGGAGGCACTCCCAGAAGATGGCTGGTCCTGGAGAATTCCCCGTCTGAGACAGGCAGCAGCCAGCCCAGGTATCACAGTCACCAACTGAGCCCTGGGCTGGCCACAGTGGAGATCATGGTCCCGCTCACAGCACAGGGAGTGAGGAGATGAAGATGGGCAGAGCAAACCCAGCTCAGCACATTCAAGGACTCTAAAGGTGCCCAGGTTGGGTCTCTGACATCTGGCACTGGCATCCCCAAAGAGACACCTGCAGCAGCAGCAGTTGAAGCCAGGTGCTGCATCCTGTCTGTCCCCTCCTGTCCCCTGCCTGTGTCCTGCCAGACACATGACAGTGGGAGCAAGTAATCTCCAATGTTTAAAGCTCCAGGACTGTGCTATGGGTCACTAACCTGACCTCAGGGCCATTTGTGGCTTTTGGTATGTGGTGACTCTTGAGTGTCCCTTCCCAGCCCTGCTGGCCACCCATGCTGTGATCCCTGTGGCCTGGGACAGGGCTGGTGCTGCTCAGGTCACTGTCCTGGGAGCCCTGGGGGCAGCCCATCCATCAGGAAACCCAGCAGGCTCTAGCTGGCCTCTTGAGCCAGAAGTGGGGTGGCTTTGGCCAGCACGCACACGCAGACTGTCCCTCTCCCAGCCAAACCAGGCAGCACCTGGAGCTGGGAGTGGGGCAGGGTGCCCAAAGCACCCTTGGGGTGTCTGGGCCCCCACAGCAGCGATGCTCAGTCACTCCCGTGCCCTGCCCAAATCTGAGCCCCCAGATTTGGGGGATGCTGCTCCTCACCTGCACCTCCATCCCATCCCTGTCCCTTGCCCTCACTTCCCCAGCAATCCCTTCCTGTCAACCTGCTGCCTGCAGGGGGAAATTCCTGGTCCTGTTATGCAAAATGAGCTCTCAGGGAATGCCTGGTGGAATCGTGGGGCCTTCGTCTGCCCCGGGTGCTTTCAGACTTTTCCCTGGCATCCAGTGGGACAGCCATAAATCTCCGCTACTGCCTCCAAGTCGAACATTTCCTCCGAGCCCCATTATTAATTTTCTGAAAGATCCCATAAACCCCCAGATGGAAAAATATGGAGATATTTGCACATGTGCTGTAAAACACATTGCCCATCTATTTCAAATGGATGTGGCAATATATAAAACATACTTAGGGCATGAGCCAGGTTTCACGGTATTTAAACAAGGCAGCATGATGTAATTGGAATTTACAGTGTAAGAGCAGATTGAAGCTGGGCCATGGGTGCGTACCATATATCTTGGATCTCCTGAAGATTTGGCCTGCTCTAGAATGACAAATACCTTTTGTACTTGTCACCTATATTTTAAGTGGCTGAACAGCTCTTTTCACTAAATACAATGGTTGGAAAATATATATTTTTTTTCCATCTGAATTTCAGAGCCTCTCTGGAGAAGGGAAATCTGCCCTGTTCCCTGTAAAGGGTGTGATTCCTAGGGATGCAGGTGTCTCAGGGCTGTGTTTCCCTCGTCCCCCAGGCCAGACGGCTCCTGTTCCTGGGAAGGACACTGCCACCACCTCTCCACTGCATGGCCTCGATGGTGGCAGTGAACACCTCAGACACTCCATGGTGTGGGGTGGGGATGAGGATCTGCTTCCCATAGCCACCGTCCAAGGCCAGATTGGATCAGTCTCTGACCAACCTAGTCTTGTGGGAAGTATCACTGTCCATGGCAGGGGGTTGGAAAGGGACATCCTTTGAGGTGTCTTCCAACTCAAACCATTCCATGATTCCCTGCAGCTGGAGAGGGAGATCAGCCTCAAACACTGCTCTCCACTGCTGGGAAGAGCCAGGAGCTGCTACAGGAGAGAGCAGCCAATGGAAGAGGTGTCACCATCAGGTCCCCAGAAAAAGCTGTGGTGAAGCCTTTCAGGCGCCTTCACCCCCTGCAGCGATAGCAGTATCAGGCAAGAGCTGGGAACCACTCCACAGCCAGGCAGTGGGAGGATGATGGGAGTGTAGGGGGTGTTTAGGCACCACCCAAGCTCTCCCCATCCCCAGTGCAAGCCCCCTCTGCCACCCATCCCAGGACAGGGGGGCAGATGGGCACAGCAAGGCTCCTCCTAGCAAGGTCCTGATCTCTCCCTTCCCAGACCCCCATGGTGCTTGCTGATGTTGGGAATTTTGGGGAGGTGGGGGGTGCTAAGGGGCTGCAGACACACCACTCTGCCTGCTGCTCCTCGATGCTGGGAGAGACCCACTGACACAGACTGGGGTCTGCACCCTGGCACAGGAATGTGGTGCCCTGTGGTCAAGGCAGGGACATGGGACAGGGACAGGGTACCCCACGGCCTGGAAATCCCCCTCAGTTCCTCCAGTCAAAGGGAAAGGCAAAAAAGGGAAAGCCAAAAGACACTAAAGCATAAAAATTTGAATTTTACTCATAGATGAACTGGTGTCTCCATCCTAGCCAGTGCCACTGGTGGGCTGAGGGCAGAGGGTGATGGTGGCCTGATCACCAGTCCAAGCATGCCAGGGTGCTGCAGGGCACTGGGGTGGCTGTGGGTACCCAAAGGGGTCCTAGGGAACTCATCTGAGGACAGCAAGGAGGAGCCAGGAGCCTCAGCACAGAGTCCCCTGTGCCTGCCAGCCTCGGGCAGGGCAGGTGCATCTGCTCTGCCCAAACCCATTGTCCCTCTCTCCACCCCCATTTGAGCATTCAGAAAGTTTGGATGAAAAACTTTTGAAAAATTAATAAATCAAGTCCTTCCTTTCCGGCAGGAGGAAACCCCTCCAAAAAATGTCAGTTAGAAATAATCCAAGTGATTTGTTTGGAAAATTTTGAAGTGCAGGTCCTCCCGCGAGCCAGAACGGTCTCTGGGCCTTGCTGTGCAGAGCGAGGAGCCAGGAGCCAAGAGCCTGCTCCAGGGCAGGAAGCCTGGATGCTCTCACAGCCACAGGCTGGAGCCCAGAGGAGCTGCAGGCCACCTGCAGCCCAGACAGGCCTGGGACCACACGAGCCCACCTGGAGCCTCCCCAGGGCTTTCCAAAGGCAGGGATTCAGCTGCAGGGAACTGGGCCGGATGCTGAGCAGAGTGACAGTCAGCTGGCTCAGCTCAGGCAAACTGGCTTGTTCAGAGTGTTAAACCAGTTGGATTGGGGATTTCCTAACCAGCTCTTGAGAACCAAGCATGGAGCTGGGCATGGATGAAACACAGGACTGGTGTATGCTACATTCTGATATGGAAACCAGGCTGCCGCTCCTTGGCAGCCCCTGAGCTGTCATCCCATGGGATCTTTTCCTGCTCCAAAGCTCCAGACAGAATTCCTGCTCATGAATGAGCTGACCTGCTCTGCAGAAGCACGTGAGCAGCCATTAGCTGGACAGCACTTGTGGTTTCTCAAGATCTCCTCTATCATGTGCTGAAGGGCTCTTACTGCCAGACAGAAGGTCTCTGAGGTTTCCTCGTGAGCTTCAAGTGTGTACAGCACAGCAGAAACTGCTCAGCAAGGTTGTGTGTGTGCACCCCCAGAGCTCTCAGAGACCCAGATATCTCAGAGGATGTTGAGCATGAAGGCTCTATGAAAGCTCTATGGGAGCCTTTCCCTCATTGCCACAAGGGAGGCACCTGGAACTTCCCAGGCTGGGGAGCTCGGACCTCACCAGGCCAAAGCATCAACTTCACCTGCTGAACTTTTGACTCTCTGATAATAATGGGATGCGTCCTGCAAAGGGTGTTGTGCTGAGTGCTGGCATTGGCTCCTCGGGTGCTCTGGAGCCAGTGGCAGGTCTCTCAAGTGGGTTAAATGGTGTAGAGCTGCATTCTACCATCCTCACTGCCTCTCAATGGCACATTTCTCTGAGGGGAGCTCTTTCAGGCTGTTGTGGCCATACACAGGTTGTGATCAGCTCCTTCTCTAGGCTGATGGCAGTGGTCATCCAGTACTCTCGCTCTTCAACTCAAAAGGGAACAAGAAGGGAACAAAATGAGCTTTTCTTGGCAGGAAGTGGAGAAAGCAAATGGTTTCAGTCCCATGGCTTTCCCTAAAGAGTCTACAAATCACCCTTCTACCACAGGAAAGGTGGGATTGCAAAAGGCTGGGAGCATTCAAACCCAGACAAAGCAACTCTGACGAAAGGATGGAGCTGGAGGTGATGGCTCAGGAGGGGGTAGTGTGGATAATGGGAGATAAGCACAACGCTAGCAATTCTGTCTGAAGAGATTCAGAGGTGGCAGATGTAGGCCATCAGAGGGCCATGAAGCTCTTGCCTGTGTGGCACACTAGCACATCAGCAAGAGTCAAGGAACTTGATCGAGAAACCACATTTCCATTTATCTGGGTCATCCTTTCACATTCTCACTGCCCTCCTCCATCTTTCTCTCATTCATCTCTCTCGCCTTTGACCTCTCCCCTCCTCCTGCCAAACTTTCTCTTTTCCCAAGTTTCTTGCTGTTTGGCTGCTCATTCTCCCACTCCTGTCAGGGATGATAAATCACCTCCACAGATGAGCGTCATGAACATACCAGACTCATCCTTCTTTTGACCTCCTTGGCTCTGAGGCACTTCCAGGTGGTAAGAACTGGACCAAATTACACTGGAGAGGGGATAACCAGTCAACCCATTGAAGCAGGAACGGGTCCGTTTCCCTTTATTCCTCCAGTCACAAATCCTGTCCTCGCCAGTCCTACATGTGTAATGAAGACTGCACATCCCTCTTGCCATCAGGCTGTGGATGCAGCTGAGGCACCTCATGATGAAGAGGTGCCCATGTAGCTGTACCCCTCTCTTTCTCTTGATCTCCCTCACCTTGCTCCCCCCTTTCCCTTCCCCCAATACACATCTGCTCACATAGTTCCAGAAAATTTGTTTCATATCACTATTGAGTCGTTTATTTCTTTCCAGAGAGTTAAAAGCCTGTCTCCCTTGATTTAGTGAGTCAAGAGTGCCTAGGAGGGAGCGGAGAGAAGAAAAGAATGAAATAAATAAAATAATGAAAAAAAGGTCTTGGGAACATCTGGAGCTGCTCTTAAGCAAGACGCAATATTCTTGGCCAGATGTTGAGTGACTGGCTTCTACTTGGGAAATGTCAATTTGTCAGATACTGAAATCCCACCCGACACCCTCTTCCTTAGCTTCCTTCCCCTCCTCCTTGTCCTGCTCTGCTTGTGCTGCCCACATCATTGGGCTGGGATGGCACCAAGAGGAAGGGGTAGTTTGTCTGGGACCCCGATGGGTGTCACTGTGAGGCACCAATGGGCCAAGCTTGTCACTTTGAAAACCACTGGTTCACCAAGCAGAGGGCTGTGGAGAGGGCAGGTGAGCTTACAGTGGTGCTGTAAGCCAGGCCTTGGAGGAGGCATCTTCAAGAGGTTCCAAGGAGCTGGGAACGGGGCTTCAGCAGGCAAAGCCATCTGGGACCTCTGGCAGCAAAGCTTTGCTGGAGAAGCAAAGAAAGACCTTCAGTCCTTTGGTGAGCACAGCTGAGCAGACAGCTGCTGTGGGGGGCAGTGGCACACTGGAGGCCGTGGAGCCACCTCCCTGGAGAAAGGAGATCCCAGACACTCCAGGCATTCTGACTCACCAGCATCAGTGCAGTGCTGAAGGGATTTGTGCCAGGGCTGCCTGGGGGAGCAGAGCGGGTCAACAAGAGCCAGTGGAGCCAAGGGGGGACATCCATCCTGAGCCAGACACGCTCCATGTCCCACGACACAGCCGGAGCTGTCACCCCTCCTGCTGGACCCGGCACAGCTGCTCCCCAAGAGCGCTCAGCCTCTGGGCGTGCCCCCCTGCAGGATGTGGGCCCTCGCTCCCACCACGTGGTGCCCATCCATCACTTGAGCTGGCACATCCAGCAGCACCACACAGAAGTACTTGGGAGTTAAACATTCCTTCTGCCCACCACTGGTGTATAAATTATGACCCACAATGTGAAAATGTAGAATGGGGAGCTGGTCAGAGGAAAATCCCCATTGGCTGATTGGAAGGAGGACTGGCACCTCAGGACAAGAGCAGTGCTGGGCGGCACCTGCCATGCCAGGCCAGTTCTGTCTCCATGCTGGGTGTCCTGCAGAGGCTGAGGTCCATCCAACTGTGCCTGACCCAACCTCTGGCCTCAGCTCCCAGGGCTGTTACTTCAGGGCCAACCCATGGCTTCGTCTAACCTGCTGCTCTTCAGCATCCTGCAGGGCTCTGCTGGTCCAGGGCAGTCACCATGGCCCGGACCACAGGACCATCCTCCTCCTCATTCATACTGTCATGAGAATTAATAAGGAAAGAGAAGCTGTGACTGCCCTGTCCCTGGGAGTATTCAGCCTGGGCTGGACAAGGCTCTGAGCAATCTGATTCAGTGAAAGGTGTCCCTGCCCATGGCAAGGGGTGGAACTACATGATCTTTAAGGTCCCTTCAACTTAAACCATTCAATGATTCTATGATTCTGCTGTCAGTCCAACCCTGGTGCTGTCTAGGGTCTTGTAGTTGGCTTTCTGCTCCCACATCTCATTATAGTGGGTATCAGGAACCCAGGATTTATGACCAGTTGTATGGAGGCTTTGGGAGCTGCAATCTATCCTCATGCTTCCGCATTGTCCAGGTACCAGGAGGAGCCCTCCAGGGCTCATGGAAGGCCTCCCACACATCAGAGATTACACTTGGTGCAGGATGACCACCAATGTCTTCCTACTGAGCTGAACCAGGTTAAGAAGAGACCTGCCTCCCCTTCCAGTGAGAGGGGGGAAAGGAGGATGGAGAAGTAAAGGACACATGATCCAACCCTGCCATCACCAAACTCTGCCTGCATATGTCACCTCAGCAGGCATTGCACAGTGATGGTTGGGATCTGCCCACAACAGGCTCCGAGTCCCACCTGCAGTGTCCATGAGCAGGCAAAAACTCCTGCGTGGAGAGGGTGCTGCTCTCCCCAACTTCCTGCTAGCTGGAGCGTACCAAGGCCCACTCAGGCCCTTATTAATGCTTGCAGGAACTGAGTAACCACGGGCAGAAGGAGCATGTCCGGCTCTTCAGAGGCACCACCTTAGCCAGCAGACCACGGCACATGTCCGGCTCTGCCTACAGCCTTCCCTGCACTTGTTTCTTTGTCCTGGACCACAAAGTACTAGCTGGAATGCTGAGAGCACAGTCACACTCCACTCTTGGGACCTGTCCATCTCCCCATGGCCCACAGCCCCCACTGCCCCGTGCAGGCAGCATTGCAGAAAGGCACACAGTGCTCCCACCTCTGCTGGCCCCAGCCTGCGGCCCCGGGCTGGGCTCCCCATGGCCAGGACAGGGGGGATGTGCTGAGCAGTGTCAGCTCTCCCAGCTGGTCAGGACGGGCCTGCAGCAGAAAGGCTTGGTCCTTGCCATGGCCTGGTGCACCAGCATGGAAAGTCTGAGGGAGAACAGGCAGCCACTGCTCAGGGGTCACCTTCTCCAGGTGCCCAGAGCCTCCAGCCCCTGTGACAGCAAAGCTTTGTGCTCCCTCCTGCTGGGTGTGGGGACATTTGCGGTCCTTAATCCATGGAAGGGTGACCAGGATATGATCTGTATGGAAACAGAAGCAACTCTGAGCAGTAAATCACACCCTGGTCCTCTTTCTGGAGGACCACCCTCCTCAGACTGCCTGGGAAAGCCTCTGACCCCTTATCCCTCCACAGGGATGGGGTTAGGGGATGCAGCCCCATGTTCCATGGGGTTCCCTCTCCCTTGGAGCAAGCTGCCCTCCAGAGGTGAAGGCGGTGGGGAGTGGGGTGACAGAGAACCAGACAAGCCAGAGCCTTGGTGAAAGCCCCGCGGGACGAGCCCGCTCCACGCCCGGGCAGCCGGGCTCAGGTGGCCGCAGCGGGGGCGTGGGCCGGGCCCGGGTAATGACAACCAGGTGAGCGGGGGGCGATAAGCCCCCAGGAATGCGGCGGCGGCGGCAGCTGCGGGCCCGCGAGTCGCTCAGCCCTTGGATGGGCCAATTAAGTAAATAGAAAATTTAGAGCGCGGGATCAAAGCCCAAGCGCGCGGGCTTTATTTATATGGAAAAGGTCAGATTATATTGGCAGATGTGTTAAAGGAGAGAGAAGAAAAAAACCTTTCAAAAACATTGGCCCTGATTTGAGGTTTCCTGACGGGTGGGACGGGGTTTTTTCTTTCTTTTTGGGCCACGGGTGCATTGGAGTGCTGGCAGCGCTCTGGGGGCAGCTGGCAAGGGCACGTCTGGTGCTGGGCTCACTGCCCCTGCCCACCCACCTCCTGCACCCTGTGCCAGCAGCACAAACCCCAGCAACAGGGTCCCTCTGGCTCATACCACAGCCTCACACTCGGTGGTGCCCCAGGTGACGCGGAGCTGGTCTCTAAAGTGAAGTGGACCTGCTGGGTTCTGCCCCATTCTGCCCAGTGCTTCCTCCCCTATTGCAGGTCCATCAGTCCTGGACTCTGCACTCCGAGGTGAAATGCCCGTGCCCCCAGTGTCACCCTGGATGTCCCTGGCAGTCACTGTCTATCCCAGGTAACTGTCCCACCACTGCCCTGCTGCCTTTTTGGTTTTCCCACCTGTGTGATGTTCCCCCAGTGACAGCAGAGTGCCTGGCATCGCCTTGCTCAGCACATCCTGCTTCTGGGGGCAGGGAGGACTCCAGGATCAGCTGTCAGCGATGAGCACGGGGACATTGCCACTGCCCTCAGCACTGCCAGCGCTGCTTTGGAGCTGATGGTGAGGCTGGGGCTGGAATGGGTCCCCTTGGATCGCACTCCAAATCACCACCTCCCCGCTGGCGCTTGGCCAGCCCCCCAACATGGCAAATGGGGGCAACATCACCTCTTTTAGCACTCCAAAACTGTGGAAAGGTGCCAACTTCAGCATCCCGTGTCCCCAGGCTTTGCTCTGCTTCCCAGAAGGAGCGTGGGGGTCCCAGCTGAGGAAACTGAGGCAGGAGGGTGGGAGGGGAGAGGGGTAACGCGGTGTGAGCCGCGGAGAGCGGCAGGATCCAGCAGCAAGGTGGGGAGGGGGCAGGAGGGACCCGTGATGGGGGAACAGAGGAATGCGCTCGCCGGGGCAGGAAATTGTTGGGCTCGGAGAGCGCGGGACCCGCCTGCTAAGAAAACAAGCGGAGGCCGAGAGGCAGCGGGGGCGCAGCGGCGGCGGGGGGGCAGGAAGGGGCTCCGGGGGCAGGAATGCGGCTGTGCTGCCGCTCTGGGCAGGTGTGCTGCACCGCTGCTGCATCCGCTGCTGCACCACTGCTGCATCTGCTGCTGCACACACTGCTGCATCTGCTGCTGCACACACTGCTGCACCGCTGCTGCATCACTGCTGCATCCACTGCTGCACCCGCTGCTGCACCACTGCTGCACCACCACTGCATCCATTGCTGCACCACTGCTGCATCCACTGCTGCACCTGCTGCTGCACCCGCTGCTGCATCCGCTGCTGCATCCACTGCTGCACCACTGCTGCATCCGCTGCTGCATCCGCTGCTGCATCCACTGCTGCACCACTGCTGCATCCACTGCTGCACCCGCTGCTGCATCCACTGCTGCACCACTGCTGCATCCACTGCTGCACCCGCTGCTGCATCCACTGCTGCATCCACTGCTGCACCACTGCTGCATCCGCTGCTGCACCACTGCTGGATCTGCTGCTGCATCTGCTGCTGGATCCACTGCTGCACCACTGCTGGATCTGCTGCTGCACACACTGCTGCATCTGCTGCTGCACACACTGCTGCATCTGCTGCTGCATCCACTGCTGCATCCGCTGCTGGATCCACTGCTGCACCACTGCTGGATCTGCTGCTGCACCACTGCTGCACACACTGCTGCACCACTGCTGCATCTCCTGCTGCATCCGCTGCTGAATCTGCTGCTGCATCCACTGCTGCACCACTCCTGCATCCGCTGCTGCATCTGCTGCTGCATCCGCTGCTGGATCTGCTGCTGCACCACTGCTGCACCTGCTGCCAGCCGTGCCAAAGCTGCACTTCAGCCGTGGGACCCTCACTTCTTCTGCATGGGCAGGCATGGAGCAGAGAAGCAGCCCCAGAAATGCAGTCAGCTCATCCTCTACACTTGGCCTGGCTATGCCTCAGTTTCCCCAACTTTAAAATCGCCCTGTGCATCAGTCACAGGGAGTGGCAAGGCCATCCTGGGGTTGCTGGGGTGGGCACAAGGCATCTGTGGGGTTGAGAGCTGCAGGGTTTTGCTGTGCCAGCCCTGGACCTCACTCAGGGCCATGACCAAGGGAGCCCCTGCTCTCCCATGTTATGGAAGGAAAGCCTTCTGTCACCTCTGATGGCCCCTCCAGGCCTCCTCCACCTGCACACTGGGTGCCACCGAGGTGAGCAGAGCCCATAGGGGCTGGGGCAGGTCAGACTGGGAGCAGAGGGAAAAGCCAGGGATGGTCCTGCTGAAAAGGGATGGTGCAAGGGGGTAAAGCCAGCGTGGTGCCCAGGGACAAGGGGTCTCTCCTGTTGGCAGCTGCCACTTCCCAGTCCCCACGGCACTGCCACCACCCCGGCCACCTGCCCCACCTTGTCTGCACCAAGGGCTGCTCAGTGCTGTCCTTGGGAGGGACATGTCTGAGTGGTCTCTGCTCCCTTTAAGGGACAGCATGGCACAAAGTGCCACCTGGATCACAGCACTGCTTGGAAACTCCTCTGCTCTGTAATAAATATCTGGCAGGAGCGTCTACGGCTTTATCTGCAACAGATCAGGTTGGAGCAAAACCTTCTTAGACAGCATCTGGAAGTGGTTTAACCCTCACAAAGTTTTGCATGAAACACCAATTTTCCACCCCTTTCATTTAGTTTATTGAAATTAGGAGGGAAAATTCCCCCTCCTCTCTTCTCCTGCTCCCCCTACCCTGGGGTTCTCCTCTGGGCTCAAGCTTCTCACAGCTCTTCTGGACAAGGAGGACGTTATGGAGCTGCATGTCAAGGCAGGAGCAGCTCCCCACTGTGCCAGGCAGCAGGGCTGTGCCAGCACAGCGTCCTCAGAGGGGCCTGAGAGGAAGAACATTGTGCCAGGCCCAGGCAGGGTCCAGGCAGGATGCAGGCAGCAGCAGGAGCAGGATGGTGTGGAGGAAGCCCATGGTGGCCAGCACTGAGATGGCTGGAGCAGGGGTGAGTGCAGCATGCCAAAGCAATAACCTGAGGGAAGGGCACAGCTGGGCAGGAGCTGTGCAGAGCAGCTGGTGACACCATGGGGCTGTGCCAGGCTGTTACCAGCACTGAGGTTTCAGAGGAGGGATGTTTTAACCAAATCTGTTGTTTCCACCCCAGACTCCATGAGCCACAGGGCCTCGATGCAGAGCAGGGACATGTGAACTGCTGAGGAACCATCACACAGTGAAAAATCAGCTACATTTTGAACTCAGCTTCAAACTGCTGCAGCAGCTGCTCGGCTCCACAACTCCTCTCCACAACTTTCCCTTACCACTGGAGACAGAGGGACAGAAAGGGACAGCTTTAGGAAGGGCAGTGTCAGCTTTGCCACAGGCTCTGCTTGCCAGGAGGTGCCAGCCAGGCCACGAGGGGCCCAGAGGAGCCAGCTCTCACATGTGCCACACTCACAGGATCTGAGCAGGTGTTTCCAGGACAGAGCTGGCACAGCAGCTTTGGGGACAGATTTCCATGTGTTTGCCCATGCAAAGCGGGGGCTGTGGAGGCACTGTGTCTCTCCTGGCACAGGGCAGCAGCAGTGTGCCGTCCCAGGGGAGAGCTGGCAGGGACAGGGACCTGGCTCTCTTCCCACTGCAGGGACAAGCGGTCAGGAACACGCCAGGCCCCTGGCCAGGGGGGATGTACTGAAAATCCAGGAGCTGCACTGCCTCAGAAAGAGACTTGGGTACTAAAATAACTTCCAGGCTGAAAGCACATCCCAGACCTTGCCTGGCGAGAGGCAATGCAGGCAGATGTCCAGCTGCCTGCAGCTCTTACGGGCACAGATCCATCACACCATGAGGACAGTCCTTGCAAGCTCTGCCCTGGACATCTGAAGAGCACAGGGAGTGTCTGGAGGCAGCACTGACCCAGGCTGCCTTACACAGCCTGGACATCCCCTTCCAGGAGTAGGGTGGGGGATTGTGAGGCTGCTTGTCCCCTCACTGGGTCCTGGGGTGGCAGTGGATGGCACAGCACAGCTCTGTGGCAGGGCTGCACCCCGGCTGTGCCACCGCTCCCATGGCACTGCAGCATGGATGGGACCCTGCAACGCCACCTTGCAATGCCACCACAATGCTGCTGCCAAGGCAGAATATCCCTTCCTGCCACTCCTGCTCCTGCAAAAGGGGGATGGGGCAAGAGGGGCCCGGTGTGCACATCATTAGGGTGCAGTGAGTGGGAAGGGGGGGCTTTAGCTCCCTCATGACACAGAGACCCGCTCCTCTCCTGCACCAAAGTGGGGACTTTAGGGCTGCTCCTCTCCAGCACAGCCCCCAGGCCCTGCTCCCCACCCTCCTGCTTCACTGCCCCCATGACAGGCTGGAAAGGCGTTTGTTTTCTTCTGGCATTGCTCCATGCAGATCCCAGCTGCCAGGCGGGGAGGGGAGGTGAGGTGAAGCCAAAAGCTGTAGAATCAACGTGTGAAGCTCAAGGCTTAGCTGTCCCTGATCCCGTTCTTCTCCTCCCACCCCAGTGCCCAGAGGGCTCTGCCTTCCCCCCGTGCTGCAAGCAGGGCCAGAGCGAAGCAGTGCATGCGCTCACCTGCAGCAGCCGCGGGCTCGGGAGCTGCAGCGAAGCCCCTCTGCTCTGCAGACAAAGGGAGGGCTCTGGAGGCTCCAGGAGCCTTCCCAAACCCAGGCACCCCCAGCACGCTGCTGCCTCAACATCCAGCTGTGTCCTGATCCAGATCCAGCCCTGCGAGGGGCGGGCACAGGCTGGGACATCACTCTGAGATCCCAGTGCCCGTCCTGGGCTCTGTGCTGCTGCAGGTGTCAGCAGGATGGCACCCAATTCCCACTCGTGAGGTGGGGAAGCAGAACCTTTAGGGACACCTGTGTCCCAGCTGGGGGCCAGGGAGGCTCGGGCTGTGAGGAGAGCCAGCTCCCCCCCACAGCTGTGTTCCAGCTCCTCGCAGGGCATCCTGAGGGTGCTGCCTCGCATCACAGCGGGGCAAACTGAAGCTTGGACGGGGAAACCTCTCCCAGCCTGGCCTCAGCAAGGTGCTGCCAGCAAACCCCTGGGCATCTGGGCATCTGGGGCTGTCCATCCCTGTGGCATGCCAGCGTGGAAGTGGGATGTGACAGTTCTCCACACAAAAACAACCCCTCTGGTGTTGCTTGCATGCACTCAGAGATTACTCCATTCCCCAGAGCCAGAGCCAGCAAATGCATCCAGGGCAGACTCTCTCCTCCATCCCTGATTCTCCATCCTGCAAGCCCCTGGAGTGTCCCAGGGCCCAAAGCCTCCTCCTTGCAGAGAGTTGCACCTATTTAATTAGAGGTGTGAAATGATCTCATTAAACCCGTGCTGGGCTCTAAGTCCAAACTGCTCCCACAGCACACGAATGGCTTGATTCCACTCTGCTTCATCCTTTTCTTTTTCATTTTTTCCTTTCTTTTTTGGCTTGGTTTCCAAAGCACTCAAAGTTCCTGAACTCATGGTATGTGTGGGTATGTCTCTGCGTCCAGCTCTGTAAAAAGCCACCAGCCAATTTCAGCTGGAGTCAGTGGAAGGTTGGAGAGATCAGGGTTGCTCCATCCCCATGCATTCTCTAGTAAGGGTGGGAAATGCTGCACCCCCAGCCCTGTTTTCACTGGGCACAGCAGGAGCCTCATAGAGCCAGACAGAGCAGGAGCTTTTGAGATACAAATCCCAAAGCCAGGGTTCACCACCATTAAACCTAAGAATAATTTGCTCTTTCCTACTGGAAATTTTGCCTTGATGCTGCCTAGGCTGATTCACTGCAGGAGTAATTTTGACCGAAACATCAATTTTAAAACACTCTTCCTATCTAATAGTCACAGAATCACAAAATCTCCTGAGTGGGAAGGGATCCATCAGGATCATCCAGGGCAGCCCCTGTCCCTGCACAGACACCCCAACAATCCCACCCTGGGCATCCCTGGCAGCGCTGTCCAAGCTCTCCTGGAGCTCTGGCAGCCTCAGGGCTGTGCCCATTCCCTGGGGAGCCTGGGCAGTGCCAGCACCCTCTGGGGGAAGAACCTTTTCTTGATATCCACATCAGCTTCCCTGACATAGCTCCAATAAGACCAGCTGAGGAAAAGGAAAGGAAGAGCTGAGCACTGTGAAACTTGCCCAGGGCACTGCCCAGGAGCTATGTCAGGGCATAGAGCTCACACCATCTTACCCAGCTACGATTAATCCCTACAGATTAACATTAAACCTTGCCAATAAATCAGCTGTGGGGGTGCTTTCTAGACCAGTCAAACAGAAGGATGGCATTGCATGGGGATGAAGGCAATGTGACTACAGCTGGAAAGGCTGTGTACCCTGCAGGGCTGCAGTGGAACCCAGCAGGGGATACCGGGCACGAGCGACTGGCAGCAGAGGTGCCGTGGAGTCCCGGAGGTGCTGACCCATCCCAGTCCTTTTCCTTTTGCCACTGGCCTCGGGTGCAGTCCCTGCAGGCCCTCCTCGCTCCTGCTCCCTGCCCAGCCCTCGCTCCCCCTTTCTTGGCCGGGTGTTTGCCGGCACAGGTGCGCTCTGGTCCCCCCCACCACTGCCCTTTTTTTAATTAGACGATAAAGAAAGCGTCCTTTTGAAGCAGGCAAGGGATTCCTCGCATCCCTGGCATTGCTGGGCTGCCTGACTGTAACCCTATTCCAGTTAAAAGCTTTCTGTGCCCGTCCACGGCCCCACACCTGCAGTCAGATCCTCGCGGGCTGCCCTCTCGGCCACTGGCGCAATTACCCAACGTGATGATTAACTGAGGCGGCCCGGCAGGGACCGGGACTGCCCTGCCAGCTGCCACGGCCTTCACCCGTGCTGGGGCAGGGGGTGCCCCGCTCTGGGCTGCCTCTGGAGGGAACTGCGGATGATGGGTGCTGGGGGACCTGGGACTCAGAGAAATTATCCCCTCCCCATCTCAGGAACTGCTTTCTGTGGGCATTGGGATGTTTGGCACAGAGCCCGAAACGGGGCTGGCATCTCTGCTCTTCCCAGCGCGGTGAGACCAGCGGAGAGAAACCCAAGCAATGGGGCTTGGACTCCTCTTCTGGGCAGGGTCTGTGCTCCGTGGCTCGGGCAGCCGGGGGAGCGGATGGAGCGGATGCTCCTGCACCAGGGCAGCCTTTGCTAATGCAGCCCCTGAACGCCCCCGCGGCCCTGGCGCGTCCCTCCGCAGGTCCCCCCGGTGTCCCCTCCCTGCGTGTCCCCACCGAGCCCGGCCGGCCCCGGCCCGTGCCCGTGTGCTCTGCAGCGGATGAGATAACCCGGCCGGAGATAGATAACCCCTTACATGCTTTAAATCCTCCCGGGGTTTGCAGCCGCCCGCAGTGCCCGGCCGGTCCCAGGCCCGGGGCAGCCCAGGGCCGCGCACCGCAGCGGGGACGGCGTTCGCATCCCGCTGTAAATCAATTGCTGCGCCCTGGCAGCTCTATTTCCACGCTCCCGTGTTATTTTTTCACTCAGTCATGGGGAGAATGACTCTGTTTTCCTTCGGCAGTTTTGCTTCTTTTTCCTCCTTTCTTGCTTCCTTTCTTTCTCAGGACGAAGGATGGGGTCAGAGCGAATATTCATTTCCACGGTTCCAGCTCATTGAGAACAATAAGGGCAGTAAACAGAGGGCAGCATTGCTCAGGAATGTGAAGCATTTGCCTGTGGTTTAAAATTACTAATTTTTTTACAGGCGAGATTTTTTTTTTTTTTTCGAGACCTTTAAGAACAGGCCAAATTCTGCTTCTCCACATCGCCCTCTCCCCAGGATCCCCCAGATCTTCCCCCTCACCGGGTTTGTTGCAAGTTGTCACTAAGTGTGAGAGGTGGCGGAAGGCTGTGTGAGCCGGGGGGCCTGGGCCAGCCTGGCCTGGAGCAGGAGTGCAGGGAAGAGACACAAAGTCACCATCTGGAGCTGCAGAACTCCCACCTGGTACCTGAGGATTTTGGGAATGGACACCAAGCAGAAGTTCTGCTGCCTGTGCAGAAATGAAAATGAAATGTGCTGGTGGGAGAGGAGGCCACCCTGGGCATCGCTGGCTGTGGCTGGGCTGTGGGCAGGGGACATTGCAGGACACGCCTGCCCTTGCCAGGGTGCTGCACAGCAAAGCCAGGCTGTGCCCACACGGGCATCTCGTGCTGCTCTCAGGGTTGCTGTGCCCATCAGGAGCCAGGGGGGGGGACAGCAGGGCCACCAGCGGCTGGGAGGGAGCGGGGGTGCCCCGAGGTGCCCCAGGACAGCCACAGTCACTGCTCCTTTGCCTGGTGCCCAGCACTTTCCCAGCCAGCTGGGACAATTCCTACCTGCAGCAGAGGCAGGCGCTGAGCAGCATTGTGCTCCACCACTGCCCCCAGCCCAGAGCTGCTCCCCACCATTCCCAGTGCCATCCCATCCCTTTTCCCTCACCACCATACAGCCCTACAGCTGCTCCTCTTGCAACAGGAGCTGCTCTGGGAAGAACAAAGGGAAGGGATGTCTCCACAGCCTCAGGGGGTTCACTGCACCTGAGAGGACCCAGTTGCTGCTCAGCTGCCCAGAGCTACGGCTGGCACCCTGAGCCGTGGGACTTGGCGTGGGGGCACCTGCAGTGCCTGATGCGAAGGCACATGTGCTCCTGCTCAGCTGTACCAGTCTGCACCAGTCTCAGTCAATTCCTCCCCTCAGAGGGGGCAGAAGGACCAGGGGAGTCAGCTGAGGACATTTGGGCTCACAGCTTCACTTCCGAATGCAACCGGGGAGGGAAACGTTTTATTGAGAGCAATTGCTTTCATAGCCCGGCCCCAGCAGACACCCGAGCATCCTGTGTCAGGCTGATTAGCTCCAGATCCACACACGCTGGGTGTGAGGGGATAGCTGCCTCCCACTCCCTGCTCCCGCAGCCGCCCAGCCCCGGAGCTGCCCCCTCCCAGCCTTCTACCCCACATTCCCAAAGACATTCAGGCTCCACTCACAGGGAGCAGCTGCGGTTCCCCCCATCTGGATCCTCTTTGCAGATCCAGCTCCCAAACATTTTGCTGCTCACCCAGAGGCTGAATGGAAACATTTGGGTCCTTTCTCTTTGCTTGCCTTTTCCTCTTTGTGGCCACAAAACCCCCTCTGTGCCTTGTGCTGTGGCATCAGGGCTCACCCTGGGCTTCTCTACCCTGTGGGACTTCAGGCAAAGACCATTGCAGATCCTAAACTGGACCCCACAGCAGGATCAGCCCAGGCTAAGGGACGGATATGGAGTCCCCTGGCTGATGCAGTTTGCTTCCACAGGCCTTTTACAAGAGCTGAGCAACTTGAAGAGTCAGAAAGCATGAAGGATTATAGAAAAAAGTCCATAAATCAAGTAAAAAGACATGGACATAAAGCTGGGAAGACATTTGCCTTTTATTGTCTCTTTGGACAGACTTAGCATTTAAAGGCTTTTATCTCCTTCTTGTGGCTTTTCAGTTGGGCTCCAAGCCAATAGGTACCTCTTGTCCTTATTCTGCATTAAATTACACCACGGGGACAAGAGCCTGGGGAGCAGATTGCCTGGATGATGCATCCAGTGCATCCGTGCCTGCTGCCAGCAAGATTCATCTTGCCTGGGCTCTCCTCCCAGTGGCCGTGGCAGTTCTCCTGCCCTGACAGCCTTAGCCTGTTGTCCAGCCTCAGCTGGTGGGAGGAACTGCTCTATCCACAACTTGGGTGATGCTTTGGAACCAGCCAAAGGGCCTGCAACCTGTCAGGAATTAGTCTGGATCAGACCCATGCCCACTAAAAGCCTCGATCGCAGTGCTCAGATGATGGAGAGAAGTCCCAAAACCTCAAAGCTGGGGAAATCCCATCTTCCTAACAGACAGTGCATCCTTCCTGCTCCCACTGCCAACAACACCCCAAACCTGCAGTGAGCCAGAGGCACCCAGCTGATGGGCTGGGAGCCCCAGAGACCCCCAGGCCTCCTAACCACGGTATGGTCAGGAGAGGGCAAGCTGCCAGGGGGAAGGAGTGGACTTCTTGCAGGAGAATCCCAGGGAAAACGCTGCCTTGGCCAAAACACCCCCAGCAGCCAGGAGTCAGCAGCTCATGGTGAGCTTGCAGCAGAGGGGAGGGCGGTGGAGAGGGTGCCCAGCCTCCCCAGCCTGGCAAGCAGACCCTCAGCAGGGCGACTGGCCCAGCTGCGGTGACCCACAGCTTCAGGACAGGCTGTTCGTGCTGCAGAGCTGGGTTTGCTCAATAACAGGCTTTGAATTGAATGTGCTTTTAGCATGGTTCCCTGCTGACACCAGACACTGGCTGTGTGATGAAAGACCTCTGCTCCCCCAGGCCAGCACCCCATGACTTCCTTCTCCAGACCTTCCCCTGCAAAAGTTACTGTCTCCCACAGAAGTTCCTGGGGCGTATCAGGGCACAGGTAGAGTGAGGGTGGCCATTGGATCCCCATCTCACCCATCCCTGCAAGACCTCTCCCAAAACAGGGTCATGGTCCCCATAGGATCCCAGCACTAGTGATGTGGTCACGAGTGGGATGTGTAGCCAGGAGTCCCCATGCCAGGAGTAGGGCTGGGGGTGTTTGGTGGGATGCGTGCTTCTGCATCCCCTGTGGCCAGGCAGGGTGGGCGATGGACAGGGACCTCTGCATCTGCTGGCAGCTGCTCCCCCAAGAGCCACACGAGCCTGCACCCTGCCACCCTCTGCTCCCCCAACTCTCCATCACCTGGGGTCTCTCCCACCACACCTGAGAGCCCTGAGAATGGGTTCTTGGGGGACCAAGCCTTCTTCTTCTGCAGAACTCACATCTCCCAAGGGACAAAGGGACAAAACGTGGTCAGCACCTCTGTCCCTGCCGTGTTCAGCCTCCTTTCCCAGTCCCAGGCTTGGAAGTAACTGGGCACTCTGGTTTTCCCCCACCATGGGTTTGAAACCTCTGCTGAAACCCAAAGGGTGCTGGGGCTGCAAGACACTCATTAGATGCCCAAGCAGGATTTTTTCTTCCCAAATCTTGTCCCGTGCTTGTAGCAGCAGATTGCACATGGGCAGGGGTGTAGGGACTGAGGCCCAGCTGCGGGCAGTAGCTCAGGAGGGGAACTCCCAGTGGCTCCCAGCTGAACTCCCAGTGCCCCCAGAGCAAGGACTACAAGGTCAAATGGAAGAACAAGCCTCAGCACCCTGTTCAAACCAAACATCTGGCTGGACATCAGCTGGAAGGACAGCCCTGGGCTGGCAAGGAGATGCTGTGCTGGGGACACAGAGAGAGGAGCACAAAGAAAGGACATGGCACGCAAATGGTTAAAGGTGTCCTTCCCACCCAGCCTATGCTGTGTGCCAATACTCCCAGCCATGTGTTTGAAATCCTTTCTGCTATCTCCTGAAAATATTTACAGTACACGCAGATAAATTAGCTGTAGCGCTTATTACGTCTCCCTGGAAATATATACAGCAGTTAAAGATGTTTAAAAAAAATAGTCAAAAGCCGTCTCTTTACTATATCTGGAAGATATTTCACAGTGCAGGGAATTTACAGGGCTGGGTGGTGGGGAAAGCACATTTATTTTCACTCGAGTAGAGAAAGTTAAAGGACCCTTCACTTGAGTTTATTTTGATCTCTGCTTGTGAGACAAGGAGCAAGGCTGGCTGGGGAGCGAGTCAGCGCGGCGAGGCGGGGGCAGAGTGGGGATGGAGACCAGGAGCCTGGTGGCACCACGAGCTGACACACACGGATAGAGCCCAGCTGCTGCAGGGCACACTGCCTGCCAGAGCTGCAGCTGTGCCTCCAGAGAAAGCAGGTGACACAGAGCCTGGGGACACCAGCGCCAGGGACCCGTGGAGGTTCAGAGGACAGGACACCTCTGCTGGTCCAGGCTGCCTGGCCCAGGGTGGAAGACTCCCCTCTGACCAGGGGGACCTCAGCCGCTCTCACTCCTCAAAGACCTTCTTCCACAAACACATGCCTGTCTCCCTGCCCCAAAGAGATGTTTCTGAGGGCACCAAAATTGTCCAGAGCCTGCACAGTGCCATCACAGAACAATGTCCTACCTGCACACATCTCCTCTGCTAAACCAGCCTGAGAAGCTGCTCCCATTCCCAGTGCCTGCCCAAGTCAAGCACTCTGCCAGGACAGGGTGATGGGACATCATGACACCACTGGTTGCTTTGTGAGTTCTTGTCTCAAGGAGGAAAGTGATAACTGGAATCATCTCTGTGCACACCTTTCTTAATAACTTCCAGGTGAAAAACAAGGTGGTCTTTAAACCCACAGCAGAGGCACAAGTGGTCACACTCGCCCCATCTTCAGACCTCAAGGCTGACTGTCTTCAAATGTCCTTTTCAGAAACTCCCAGATCTTCACACTGGAGTGAAAGAGCTATGGTAGAACATCACTCTTCTGTCAGCTCTTGTGGTTGATGTTGTCGTGTCTAGTGGAAGCTCATTGATGGAATCCTTCTCCTCCTGTCTTTTCTGGCTTCTCCCTTGGCTGAGGTTTCTCATGGTGAAGACACCTGCCAGCTCAAAGCCAAAGACCAAGGTCCTCAAATGCACTGGTTGACTCACGGTCACTGACCCAACATGAGATGACAATGTCTTCTGGGCCACTGGCACTGAGATCTGGAATCAAGCTGTTGTCCCTGACGTAAAAGTCTTTGAGAAGCCATTTGCTAATTCCCCTGAGTCACCCGCTCCCTCTGGCTGTTTTGAAATTCATATCTAATGAGTGGTTTTGGTGAAGGAATTCTGCAAAGATGCAAACAATTCCTTTGCCAAAATAAATGGAGCCAGAGCTGGGCTTATAAACATATAAATCATTTCTAGTTTTTAGCTTGCAAACAATATACTTGTTTCTTGGTGCAGATTTGGGGGAGAGCAGGAGGAACAGGGTGGGGAGGAAGCCAGCTGAAGTTTTCCCCACAAAGGCAGCCCAGGCCTTCCTCAGGGCACAGCATGGGACACCAGCCACCATCCAGAAAGCCTCCAGGAGAAAGGAGCTCCAGAAAGTCCTTCAGAAAGCCTCCAGGAGGGAGGAAAATTGGGCTTTTGACCAGCTTTTTTGGTTATTCACTCCTCAAACAATCATCTGCAGCAAATTAACTCAACCAATTCTTAATTTGCTCTCCAAGTGAGGGATGACATGTCCTGGGCCAGGCAGGGAGGAGAAACATCCTTGGGGCTGCAGAACATTGCACAGGGGACAGTGTGACCACACTGCCCAGGGCTGGCTAAACGTGCCTGCTCTTCTCTGCTTCACACAGGATTGCTACAGGACAGGAGAAAAATTGTGTAAATCACCAAAACCAGTCAGGCAGAGCAAGGCCCTGCATGGCCTGCAGCAGAGGGAGCTCACTGGGCTGCAGCTCCCTCTGCCATTCCTCTGACCCCCATGACACTGGTGGGGACACAGGAGCCCTTGGCTTTGGCACCCACTTGCCCAGGAGCTGGGTGGTGGCAAACCTATGCCCAGTGAGGGGAGCTGCTCCTATGGAAGAGGTTTGCACCGAGCTCATGCTAACCACATTTTTTCCCACATAAAGTGTTCTAGCGTGGTCAAATTTGAGCATATTCCAGGAACACAAGATGAAGCTCAGCCTCTCTTCCCTCTCTACTTGCCAAATTGCTTCAAAGACAGAATTTTAAAATGAGAACAAATCCTTTATTTTTTCCCTTTTCCCCATTCTTGGAAAGAGCCATGGTCTTCAGCTGAAATTTTCCCCAAAAATTTAATTGGAGGCTGCACAAAATTGCCACGCAGCCTGGGATGGTTTGGCAAAGCTGGCAGCTGCTGCAGGCAGGGTTTTTCAGCAGGAAGAGCCAGGGGCACCTCCAGTGCCCACCCTGAGCACACGGGGAGCGCAGCCCCATCATTGCCAGGACGCCTCAAGGATGTGCCTCCCTCTGGCAGGGGCTCCTTCCCCTGTGCTTTTCCCAGGCCTGCAGAAGGCAGGCAGATATCCAAAGCCGTTCCTCACTTTCACAGCAGATAAGCTAATTGTCGGATGTGCCCTTTGAGATAAGCAGAGCCAGGGTTTATGAGGGAACATGTGTTCTTGGGAAAGCTGTCACCCAGCTGCAGTGCAGGTGATAACCCAAGGTCGGGCAGGCTCCCTCCTCAGGGAATCAGGGTGTTCCTCAGCCAAGGGGGCTCAGGGGCAGTTGCCTTGGGCCACAGTGATGTGGTTTTGGGGGGCTCCTCTCCTGCTTCCCTACTTCATTATTGCTGAGCAGGGAAACTCTGCAGTGCAGAGCACTACCAAGTCCTTGTAGAGAGAGACCCTGTTCTTCAGATGCTTTGCAATTCAGCCAAAACTTTAATGTTATTGAATACCACCAAAAAAATCACAATGAGGTTGTGTCAGGCTGTTGGTGATGGGGAGGATTCCCTGGCAGCACTGGTGAGTGCTGAGCCCCTGCCAGAAGCATGAATGGGAGCAGGAGGGTATCTCCCCCCAGTCCCTGAATACTCACATGACTCCATCACTGTGGCCCTGGCGTGGCACTGGTCAGCACTGGGGCAAGCCAAGGCACGGAAACTGAGTCTCAGTCCAGAAAGAGCTGAGCAAGAGGAAGCTGCGGGTGACCCTGCAGACTCTTCTCTAGCCAAAACCCTCCAGAGGGGGCCTGCCACCCACACAGCCTCCAGACCACCTCAGGGGCCAGATTTCCAAAATTTCACAGAAATATTGGGAGCAGGGATCCCTTAGAGGCCCTTTCAGCCTGCCCTGACTGCCACCAGCCTGTCTGGGAGCAGCCAGGTCCTCAGCTCTCCACTGGGGATGGCAGAAGCTGCCGTGGCACAGCAAGGTTCACCCCCATGTGAGCCACGTGCCTGCAATGCTGTGGTGGCAGCCTACGGCAGACTTACACCAAAATCTCTCCCACACAGTCTTCCCTGTCATGGGGAGAGAGCTGCCATGCTCCTGCAGGGCCACAGTCTCATTCCAGGTGTGCAAGGCACAAGGGAGTTGTGAGCCAGCATGTCCCCAGTGCCAGAAGGTGCTAGGGGGTGTGTGGAAGAAGGCTGTGTGAGGAGAGCTGCTTGTCTGCCCTTCGGGGAGGCTGACCCACGGCCTGGCCCTGCCTGCTCGGACAGGACAGCAGCCCTGCTGCCCTGACCAGGACCTCGCAGCCTGACTGCGGGCTGGGAAGGATCCCACCAGCCTGTCCCAGCACTGGGGATGTTCTGTCCCATGTGGCTCCCAGCACTGGGGATGTTCCATGCAGCCCAGCTCCCAGTGCCACCAGCCCCAGGTGCACCTGCAGCACCGACAGCCAAGCCCCCACCTGTGATCGCACCGAGCCCCACCCGGGGCTGCGGCCAGGCCACGCTCCCTCCCCCCCGCGGCTGAGCCACCCTCGCTCCCCGTCCCTTCCCACCCTGCCGGGAGCAGCCATCACTCACCAGGCTTTGATTACGGCCACAAAGGAGCCTTGGAGGAGCCACGGGAAGCTGGAGGGAGGCAGGCAGATGATGAAAGAGCTGTCAAATGGGATTAAACAGTAACCGTCTCCTCCACTGCTGGGCAGCAGGAAGGGGGACAGATTGTACCGGATTGTAATGCAGGAGCCCTCCCGCTGGCGGAGCTGCCAGCGCCGTCCCCACGGGCCGCAGCTGCCGTGCCCGCCAGCGGGACAGAGGGACAGAGGGACAGACGGACAGAGGGACAGAGGGACAGAGGGGCAGAGGGACAGAGGCGCAGAAGGGCAGAGGGACAGAGGGGCAGAGGGACAGAGGGGCAGAGGGACAGACGGACAGAGGGACAGAAGGGCAGAGGGACAGAGGGGCAGAGGGACAGACGGACAGACGGACAGAGGGACAGAAGGGCAGAGGGGCAGAGGGACAGAGGGACAGAGGGACAGAGGGGCAGAGGGACAGAGGGACAGAGGGACAGAGGGACAGAGGGACAGAGGGGCAGAGGAACAGAGGGACAGAGGGGCAGAGGAACAGAGGGGCAGAGGGACAGAGGGACAGAGGGGCAGAGGGACAGACGGATGGAGGGACAGAGGGACACAGGGGCAGAGGGACAGAGGGACAGAGGGACAGAAGGGCAGAGGGGCAGAGGGACAGAGGGACAGAGGGGCAGAGGGACAGAGGGGCAGAGGAACAGAGGGACAGAGGGGCAGAGGAACAGAGGGGCAGAGGGACAGAGGGACAGAGGGGCAGAGGGACAGACGGATGGAGGGACAGAGGGACACAGGGGCAGAGGGACAGAGGGACAGAGGGACAGAAGGGCAGACGGGCAGAGGGACAGAGGGACAGAGGGGCAGAAGGGCACAGGGGCACAGGGGCACAGGGACAGAGGGACAGAGGGACAGAGGGGCAGAAGGGCAGAGGGACAGAAGGGCAGAGGGGCAGATGGACAGAGGGACAGAGGGACAGAGGGACAGAGGGACAGAGGGGCAGAAGGGCAGAGGGACAGAGGGGCAGAGGGACAGAGGGGCAGAGGGACAGACGGACAGAGGGACAGAGGGACAGAAGGGCAGAGGGGCAGAGGGACAGGCAGCCCTGGCGGGCAGTGAGCACCCACATCCACAGTGACACCCCTAAGCCCCGGGTGAGACTCCCCTCCGTGTTCTCTCGTGAGCCAAGGAAGCCACACTTGGAGTTCCCAGTCAGGGAGAGCCCCCGGAGCTTTGGATGGAGGCTCTGCCCACCCCCAACCTGCATCTGGTGATGTCCCCCTGTCCCCACCAGCACCTGTTGCTGCCAGCATGGCCCTGGTCTCTCCTGCCAGCCAGTTCCCAAGGGACAGATGGTCTGGCAGGTGACACCTCACTTGAAGTGTCCTTCTTGCCAGCCCTTGGGTAGAAGATCCTTTTTTCCTTGCCTGGCCTTCAGGCAGAGGATCCCAGAGGTGGGGAAGGGGTAGGCAAATGCTTTCTGCCAATACAGGGACCCAGCAGAGCTGTCGAGGGAGTTTCTGCAGCTGCCCAGTGTCACGGGTGATGCTCATCTGAGCATGCAGAGCCCTGGGGCAAGGTGGGCATTGGAGCCCATTCACACATCCTCCTGCCAAGCCTGAGCAGCTCAGCAAGCAGCTCAGAGGGTTCCACAAACCCCGGAGCTGTCCTGTTCATGGCATGGACATCTCCAGGCTTTCCCAGGGGTGCATGGCATCAGGATCTCAGCACTTGGCTGATGGAACAGCAGGGTGCTGGCAGGTGTCCCAGAATGCAGAGCCACACTGCTGGCCATGTCCTGGTGCTCCCACCCCTCCATTCTCTGCTGCTGCTCTGGTTCTGCCTCCACCCCAGGACCAAGGGCCACATGAGGGTTTGGGGTGCTGGAAGCTCAGTGGGGATGCTGTTGTCCAAGGTCCCAAAAAGCCACTCTGGATCTACAGACCAGCACTGCTGGGGCCGTCCAGGCATGGGAACAGGTCATGGGTCCTGCAAACCCATCCCCACCAACACTAGGTCTGCCCTGGCCTGAACAAGTATCTCCTTCTTCCTTCTGCACCTCCCAACTTTTGGGTGCTCCAGCATCACCAGGGCTGCTTTTCACCTGCAGTGGGTGATACAGCAGGGCAGACCTTTCCCTCCTGTGCATGGAGCCCACTCTGGATCTGCTGGGGTGGGCACTGCAAGGTTGTCTCCCCACAGGCAAGGGACAGGCGAGGGACAGGCAGGGGGCTCGTCCTTGTCCTTCCAAGCCCCCAGGCAGCGAAGCCCTCGGGATCCCCCATCGCCCAGTGCCTCCCCAGCCCAGCTCCGTGTGGGAGCCCCAGCCGGGCGCTCACAGCCTGACCCTTCCACCCCCCCTCGAGCACCAAGGGCTCACCACCCACTCTGCCAGCAGCAGCCCCAGTTTCTCACAGCACCCTCTTTTCTGAGCCATTCGTCACGGCCTCCAGCACAAAAGCCAAGGAGAGAAAGAGACAAGGAGTAGGAAAAGGAAGGAAGATTAAAAAAAAAAAATAGAGAAAGGGAGCAAGAAGGAAAGAAAGAGGGAGGACAAGTCGTGAAAAGAGCCAGGTCTGTCGCCGAGAGGGGAGGAGGGGAAATTATGAAATAAATGAAGCACCTCAGCAGTTCAGGGACACTGGAAGACAGCCCGACCGCGGCTGAATTTTAAATGCCGGCCGCACAATCGGTCCCATTTTGCGAAGAGAGGAAACTGTGTCCAAAGACCCTCATGTTTATTCATGAGGAGCCTCGCTGGCCCCTCCCACCCTATTGTCTGGGGGTATTTATTTGGGGGCATCTGTCTGGCCCGATGAATGGCAGAGGGGTAATAAATGGGCTGGTGGGGCCGGGGAGGGGAACCGGCGCAGCCGAGCCGGGCGGAGGCTGCCCTGTCTCCCACCCCCTTCCCACTCCTCCTCCCAGCCCCAGCCCCCAGGGACAGCACGCAGAGCTGCCCAAAGGCCCGGGGCCGCTCAGGGTGCCAGGCTGGAGGGGCAAAGCCGGGTGGTGCTGGAGCCGTGGAGCGCTGCAGCCGGGGGAGCGGCGGGTGCCATCCCCACGGTGCCAGCAGCCAGGCCACAAAGGGACACGGAGCACGGTGTGCCACCGAGAGCGGCTGGGTGGGACGGGCCTTGCAGGGGACTCGCCTTGCCTGGCTGGGGACAGTGACAGGCAGTGCCACGGGCAGCGAGGAAGGGCAGGCAGCCCCAGGGTCAGGCATGGCCCATGGAAAGGAGGTTCTGATTCATCCACACAGAATGGGCTCATTGGGGACAGTGAGGAGACCTGAACCCCATGTCTGCAGGGGCAGGCCACCCTCTCCCACCTCTCCTGCTGGCAAGGAGCAGCTTCCTCTGGTGGAAACACCTGATCCTCCCATGGTGGCACATGTTCATCATGGGCAGCTAGGAGCTGCTCACCATCCAAACTCACTTTGGTCTTGTCAAGGGGCTCAGGCACTTTGAAGCCCAGAACCAAGACACTGGGATGTCCTGGGGATGTGGGGGCCCCTATGCTGCCAGCATGGCTCTCTGGGAAGCACATCACACCGCAGGAACCCAGCAGCTCTCCTCCCAGGGGGCAGGGTGGCTGAGCTAGTGCAGGCAGCTTGGCTTTACCCATCCCAGCCTTTCCTTCCCCCTTGTGCTGAGGGAGCTGTGTCCCTCCTGCCCGCACCCATGTGGGACGTAGGAGTGATACTCATTTGCAAAGTCATTACAAGATCACCCATCTGGAAGCTGAAGCTCATCAGATTTGACCTTGAAATATAAGCTACAGCCTGGCAGCTGCCAAGGAGAAAGCCAGAAAAGGAGGGACTCTTGATGGCATAAGAGACAGCGCACGCTATCACCCAGGTGCTGGCGGAGGTGACGTGATGCCAGGAGCAGACCCGGGTTGCTCAATAGCCACCTTCACCTCTGCAGCAAGAGCCCTCATGGATCCTCGTGTCCAGGCACCAGGCACCTGAGGATGGCTGTGGGAGATGGCCAGGCAGGGACCATCAGCCTGGCCAGCAGCTCAGGGAGCAGATGGTGCCGTCGGCAGGGGAGCACAAACCCCTCCCCACGCGGGCCAGGAGCCAGGGTGATGGTGCGACTGCCCACCAGCACCCACGGGCCCTGTTGGGACAGGGAGGC
This sequence comes from Melospiza georgiana, assembly GCF_028018845.1. NCBI lineage: Eukaryota > Metazoa > Chordata > Aves > Passeriformes > Passerellidae > Melospiza > Melospiza georgiana. Next base: position 16,040,630 of record NC_080445.1, read on the forward strand.
AGCCAGGGAACAGCTCCCACAGCCACTCAAAGCACAGGTGTGCCCAGCCCTGCCAGCCCTGCGTGGGCCAGCACGCGCCCCCGAGGGCCGTGGGTGGGAGAAGGCACCGGAGCCGCGCCTGCCGCCAGCCCCGGCTGCTCCCCGCTGGCTCAGCAGCTCGCTTGCAAGCTGCATCCGGGGAAGTATTTTTGGAAGGGCATTAAATCATCGGCATAGGAGACACCTCGCAGCCATGTAAGCCCAGGCACAGCTGCCAGCTGCACTTCCCTGATCTCTCCCGTTCTCAGACCTTGGCACAAAGCTCCCCTGCAGTCACAGCTGGTAGTCACCGGATCACTTTGGATCCTGCTGCGCCTCCTCCCCACATCCCAGCCCCTGTGCCAGCTTATGTCCCACCTGAGACAAAGCCTCCAGCAAGTCTTGGGGCTATGCAGGCTCCACGCAGGTGCCTCTGTCATGAGTCCCTCTGGGACAGCCACACCAGGGAGCAGATCTCCATGAGGCCAGGTGAGGGACGTCCCCCAGCCTTTTGGGACAGCACCACAGACAAACCAGCCAGATGCTGCTGAGGATCCTACTTCCACTAATGTTATTAAATGCTTGTAACCACAATTCACACGACTCTGCTCCTAGACCTTCACCTCCTGGGTGGGGTGACACCACACAGCCTGAGAGGAAGGGCAGGAGAAGCTGGAGGGAAAAAAAAGGGGTGGGAAGACCAGTCTGTGCTTCAGCCCAAAAAATCAAACACCTTTGGAACCAAAGTGGGAATGGGGAAGTGATATGATGAGCTGGAAGCCTCCCAGATCCCATCTCCTCTCCCTTCAGGTGCCACAGAAGAAAAGATGGGGAAAATTACCATGGGTGAGAGAAGATGGTGACCAAATGGGCTCCTCACCAACTCGCCTGCCAGCCAGCCCACATTCCTATGCCTCTGGCAGTGTTTTCCAAGCACTCTACGTTTTGGAGACCTCACTCCCCACTAATGAGATGCTTCCTAGGTTGTAATTTGGACAAGTTGGCTTTGGTTGCGAGAAACCAGAAGGAAAATCCTCCCAGCTCTTCTAGCTTCTGTAATTGGATGCGAATTGCTGGGTAAATATCTGCAGCCAAAACCCCTGTAGCCGAGGAGCAAGGAGGGAATGCTGAGCTCCAGAGGAGATGGATGGCTTCTACCACAGGGTGAGCTTTCTGGCACGCATGCCAGATGATGATGACAAAGGGAGAGAGCTGGGGGGCACATCCCCAGCCAGCAGCAGCTTTGCCTCACGGAGGCGCTGACAGGTTGGGCAGCACATGTGCAGGAGGCTCTGATCCTCCCACTGCCCCTGGGGCCCTGTGCCCTGCAGGGTGTGCAGGCATTGACCCAAGCAGAGGGACACTCCTTGGGATGGAGCTGGGGGGAGGCAGGGAGAGCAGGAGGGAAGAGAGGTGGGAACAGAGTGTCACACAGGCACTGCCTTGTCTGGCAGGCACTGTCTGGGCAATGGGGGTCTCCTGAGCCCTAGAGCCACTTGAGTTAGAGGAGGCCCAGCCAGACTTGGGGCACAGCCTGGCCCAGGGCCACAACAGCTGCCAGCAGCCTCTCACAGAGCACCTCACTGCAAGTGATGGGCTCATCTCTGATGCTGCATCCAGGCCTCAGGGATGGCCTGCCCTCCTTCCATGGCCATGGGACGCAGGATAGTGTCCATGTTGGGCTCCACATTCCCTTGAGGAGACAGAATAGCCACAAGCAGCACTGGTCCCCACTGTTGCCCACCACTGATGGGGAAGCCCATCCTGTTCTGCACTGATCCATCCATTCCTTGGCCACTCACCCATATGCCATCACTCAGCACGTGCTGACAGTGGAAGAAGCATCTTGGACGGCCAGCATGACCCAAGATACTGTGCAAATTCTGCACACATGGAGAGCTGTGAGCTCCTCCCCATGCAGACACCAACACATGCAATAACATCCTCAGCTACACAAACTCACTTCTGGGGAGGTATTTAATCAGGCAAGGGAAACAGCCCCAGATGCCCAAACCATAAGAGACAGATGCAAACATTGAGTGAGACACCCAGAGCCCATAATGTGTGCGTACACACTGTCGGACACATCCGTACACAATACCTCATTAAACATGGGCAGTGTACAGTCCCAGATTAGGGCTGTGGGCACCCAGCCAGCCTGGGATAAGGGTTCAACTTCAGCTTTGACAAGTCCTGAAGTCTCACGAGCTGTTCTCATGGGATTCCAACAGCCTGGGTCGTCAGCGGGCACAGAGGGGCAGCCCCGGGCCGGAGCAGGGGGCAGAAATGCTAAAGCTCATGCAGTCCTGGAAGCAGATTCTGATCCCTGAGCCTGTGCAGAGTGTCCCTGGAGATGCCCCACCCCTGGCAGTGCTCGAGGTCAGGTCGGACAGAAACATTTCCAGGAGCATGGACCAGATGTTCTTTAAAGAAGAGGACAAAATCACTCTCCGATGTTACGGCCTGGAGATGGACTTCGGTCCGCTCGTGGGGCCGTGGTGGGCGCAGATGTCGGCACGGGGGACGCGCATCCTTCCCGGGCCGGGCCCCGCGCCCCCGGCTGCGGCCGCAGGTCCCCGCGACCCCCGTCCCAGGGCCTTTGCTGCCACCTCTCCGCGCTGCCGGGAAGGACAGCCCGGCCCCGGGGGATGCACAGCCCGGCCCCGGCCCCGAGAAATGCACGGCCCGGCCCCGGGGGATGCACGGCCCGGCCCCGGCCCCGGCCCTGGCCCTGGCCCTGGCCCCGAGAAATGCACGGCCCGGCCCCGGGGGATGCACAGCCTGGCCCCGGCCCCGGCCCTGGCCCTGGCCCTGGCCCCGAGAGATACACGGGCCGGCCCCGGGGGTCACAAATCTTCCGTTCCCAAAAGTCGCTCCTTGCTCTCACACCCTGACCCCTCCGTGTCAGCAGGGTCAGCCCTCGTGGGCTCCAGCATGGAGGAACTCGTGGAACCTGTGAGGTGCCTTCCCTGCTCCTGCTCCCCACCCACCCCACACCAGCCTGACATCAGCCCCACTCCCAATCCCCTCATGCCCTCATGCCCCTCGATGCCCCATGCCACCCATGCTCCTTCTGCACTCCCAGCCCTGCTCTGGCAATATGCCCTGCCTGGCCCCCCTTCCCCGTGCCCTGCAGTGTCCCACCTTCAGCTGGGAGAATTCCTGTGATGCTCTGGGCCCAGTGCCTCAGGCAGGGTGTCCTGGCTGCGCTGCCCTTCCCACCTCGGGGGCTGCTGGGTGTGCAGTGAGGGCTGGGTCCCGGAGGTTCAGAACAAGCGATGAACCACAGGGCTGTAGCTGCCCAAAGCAGCCTCTGCCCACTGTGCAGCTCTCCCCACTCCCTCAGGAAACACCAGGGCTGCCCAGCCAGCAGATGGTAGGATGGGACTGGGACAGGCCATGAGGTGGCTTTTTGGGGTCTGCAGGCCTAGCAGGACATTCAAACATAGGAGCTGGGCCCCCTCCATGACCATTTCCATTGGAACAGGCGGTGGGCTTAAGCAAGTGATCCTGAGAGGCACCACAGGCACGGAGCAGTGCTTCCTTCTCAGCATCACTCTGAGCATGACCATCAGCTTTAAGCAATGTCTTTCCTGCCAAATGCCAGATGAACTTCAAACCCCATATGGGCATCCTGGAGAGAAAGAAGCCATAATGTCGCCAAAACTAAACCCCCAGAGCCAGACCTGGGAAAGAGAAATGCTTCACATCTTCATTGTGTCACCAAGTCCTCAGCAGTACACAGCAACAGGGAAACACAATTATTGAGACAAATGCAGCTGCCTCCCATATGAAAGCAACAGAACTGGTCCAAGGCAGGCAGCCTGGGAGGAGGGAATGAGAAAAGTTTCATTAAAACTTTTTTTTAATGACAGCAGGGCTGAACGTACATTGTGCTCACACACACAAACACACAATAACAAAACAAACAAAAGCTCTGACACACACTGAGGTCCTCCAGTGATCCTTGAATCAGTTTGGGTGGTGGGGGTGGGAGAGCCTCCCTGCAATGCCACCACCTCCATGGATGCCTCTCTCCTACACTGACAAAAGGCAGCCTCACACATGCCTGGAGAAGCGGGTCCCAGAACCCATTTGCTGTTCTTTCCATTGTTTTGCTTTAATGAGTTGCTAGCAAGGGATGACCTTTCCCTCTCCCTCCTCAACAAAGAAATGAATACAATTCTCAAAATCACGGGGGAAAAGAAAACATGTCAGGAAGCACGATGGCCACAGAGCTACTAAACACACTGCTGACAAAGACCCAGAGAAGCACAGTGAGCTGACAGGGCTGAAGAGCCGTGGGGGCCAGGAGGCATCAGAAGGACTTCAAGAGAAGGGGGCACTCCTGCAATCCTGGGGCTCTGGGGGCTTGCCTTCTCACTGGGTCACACTAAGTGGGCTCCCAAGAGCTTCTCTGGGGTGGGACTCCGTCTGCCAGCCAGCAAGGGGACTCATGCTCGTCCTGAAGAGCTGGCACCCCTGAAAGGAACAAGACCTGCCCATACCCACACACCAGAGTTGACGGGGTCCAGATGCACAGAGACCCCTCAGGCCCCTGTCCCCACCACCCCACACCTCTTTTGGATACAACAGCAGGGCTTGGACCTCACTGACCCTGCCCAACTGGGCTTTGCCAGGTCCCTGTATATCCCTTTGCCATGGATAAGACAAAATCATCAAACAGTGAGGTCAGCACAGCCCTAAATGTGCCCTTCAGCCTGGATTTACCCTGCCTGAGTCCTCACAGGCCTCCAGAGATGCCTTCTTCCCTTCAGGGGCAATGCTGCTCCGCCCTTTGGCACAGCGTGCACCAGCACTCAGCTCTGGGACAACAGTCCTGAAGTCCTGGTTTCTGCTGACCTGGTGAGACCAAAACAGGCCTGTGACCCTCACCCAGCTACAGTTAGGCAGGGACATCCCTTCACTGAGCTGTGAAAAGTGAGGAATGGCTTTGGATGTCTGCCACAGGCTTAGGAATAAAACATGGGAAAGAGCCCCTGGAAGACCGAGGCACATCCTCAGTGTCCTAGAAATAAAAAGTGACTCTGCTCTGAGCTGTTGTCTCCAATGGCTCAGTTATCCTTGACTGCCCAGGTGGCTGCTCCGGGGGCTCCAACAGAGAGGGACACAGCAGCAGTCACACCTGGGAGTAGCTGGTCGCTTTCATTTGCCTCCCCCACCCTTTCCATGGCATCTCCAAGCTCTGAGAGGAGACACAGCTATGCACTCCCCCATGACACCTACCCCAGAGGGCTCCCTCCACTACCACAGGCTTTAGAGAAGGGGCAGGTTTTCCCTGGCCCTTCCCATCCTTTCCGCCTGCTGCAAACCACGTTGTGTATTGGCAGCTCCACCCAAATCCCTGCCAACATCCAAACATCTGCAACTCCTTAGCATGCGGCATTCTCTCTCTTTATTTCATTGGTGTTGCTGGAGTTAACCTCCCTGCTCCCCGGCTGTGGCCCCACATCCACCACCCAGTGTCTGCTGGCTGGGGTGGCTGCTCAGGGCTGGGGGTATTACTCCCAGCCCCACAACCCTGCTGAGCCGTGGGCACACAGCATCAGCTGCTGCCCTCTCCTTGGATGGTCTTTTTATTTCAGTGGGCTGGTTTCCCCTGAGCTTTGGAGCTCTTGCAGAATGTTTAAGCTGCTGCCGCTTGGCATGGAGAAGCACAACCACCATCAGACCTGGTGGAAAGAATTGAAAGACCTTCTCCCCATCTTCTGTGCTCCTGGTGGCAGCAGCCAGCTCTTCCTCTCCCTCCCATCTTGCTGATGTCCACCCATCCATGGAGGCTGGACGTCTCCTTGAAGACATGCAGCCACCGACCCTGCCATACTGCCGTGGAAACAGCTGTCCTTGGCACCAGGCTATGCCATGCTGTGCCCATGGCTAACCTCCTATTCTCTCCTATCCCACCCTTTTCCTCCATGAAGCAAATCCTCCTTAAAAACCCCTTTTGCCCTGTTTACACCTGTGCAGGCTCAGGGCAGGGCAGAGGTGTGCTGCAGGTCATCCAGGCTGCCCCCAGAGCATGGCCAGAGGCAGGGACCAGAGCCTGTCCTCCCCGGATGCACAGCAAGGGCATGGAGTTGGAAAAAATTATGTGGGACGTTTTCCCTTGGAGGACGCTCCTTCCCTGCTCAGTGTTTGGGGCTGGAAAGCTCTCGGAAAGTGAAAGGGGTTGACACTTCTCGTGGCAGCAGGGTTCAGCAGGGGTCAGAGCTAATCCAAGCAGAGCCGACGGGAGGGGAGGGAGGTGGCGGGGGAAGCCGAGCGTTGACGCGCTGAGAGGTAAAAGCTGTGTCAGACACTCCCAGGAGGGAGGAAACAAATGTATAATCAAAACAAAACCGGCTGGGGCTCATGTGGTTGATGGTGGGTCTCCGGGGGGCTCAAATTTTATATTTGGCTGCTGCAGTCAGCATGGAGGAAGAGTGGGGCTGGGAGTGCTGCTGCCAGGGGCCACGGTCAATGCAACCAACTTGCAGCCAGCTGAGGATCTACCTGGCCTCAAAGCCATCAAGATTCCCAACAGTCCTCAAATCAGCCCATGGATGCTCAAGGCTTGTTCTAGGTCCCATTTCCAAGGGATGGCTGGGTGGGAGCTCAGGCTGACAGACACCCTGGGAATCATGTTAGGACCCAAAAACTCCTGCTCCTTCATCCTGTGTTTGCACAAAGCTCCAGACGCTGGAAACACAACCACCAAGCCAAGCTCCCCATGCCAGAAGGAGAAAAGATCAGGACAATTCAACAGAACCTGAGCTTTCACCCTGACAGCCATGCTATGCTGCTCCCATGGCATCTGGACGCAGCGTTGGAGCAGCCCTGAAAGGTCCTGGAGGTCCCTGGGCAACCACGTGGCTCTATAAATCCAACATGCATTATCCAGGGCACCACAAACATGGAGAGCCAGCACAGGTCTAGAGCTCAGGGGACACCTTCGCCTGCCAGTGCATGATTGACTTGGTGTTGAGCCTCAGGCGCTGGTCCAAGCATGGGATGATACTAAGCAGTGTCTGATAATAAAATCAGCACCAGACAGCAGAGCCCATTTGTTTCAGATCAAGGGGATTATCAAGATTTTTACAGGTTTGCTAACAGAGTATTTCTGTGGAGATATCCAGGGCAAATCCATCTTTCAGCCAGAAGTCTCAGCTCTGACATGGGGAGCTGTGGGCAGAGCATCTCTGTTTTTCAAGCATGCATTTTGTTCATCTTAACAGGGTCTAAGACTGAAAAACATATCAAAATCATCAAAATGCAGGGTTTCTAGTGGTTTTGAATGTTTTGGGGACTGAGTTTTTTTAACTTGAAGGACTGAAATTATTCATTTCCCAAAAAGGAGTGGAATGCATGCGCAAAGTGATGTCAGGGGCACACAGGTGCAGAAGGGCACTTGCATGTCCTGTTCCTCCAGCCTGCAGGTTCTGCATCAGTTGGTGTTGGGATCAATGTTCCTCACTAAGCTCCCAGCCCTGACCCATCCGTTACAGTGATCCCCAGCCTTGAGGCAGGACTGGAAACCCCAGAAACTTAACCTCCAAGGCAGATTCCCTTCAGCAGCACCTGTTCATGGAAAATTAGTAATCTGTATAGGCAAAAATTTGCACAAACAATGAGGAAGCTTTTAGAATATCTTAAAGCTTTTGAGCCTTCAGACTGTGCCAATATAGCATTTTCACATTTTCTTCATGGTGATGGCAGCTAAAGCCTTCCTTTCTTTGTCAAACACCCTGAAAAAAGCAAAGTGGAAGCCCCCCAAGCACTCTGACTCCAAGGCCCTGGCCCTTAGGAGAAACATCTGGAACTCGGGAGGACAACCTGGCAGAGCTGCAGTGCAAAGTTGTGGCATTCAGGTCTCTGATGTGTCCACTGCAGGAGACATGGGATGCACTAAGGGTTGCCTGAGTCAGGCCACCGTCCTTTGAACCACTCCCTCCCCAGTATGGCCAGTATGACTGATAAATCCAGAAGGAGATAGATGAGTGGTGGTTGGGTACATTGCCTGGGAGCAGCCCTGAGTGGCCTCAAATTGGTGAAGATTCACAACTGCAATTTCTCCACCAAAATTGTCCTGGTTTTGAATCATCTCTGAGACTTTCCCTGCAGCCATCCCCTCCCAGCCCCACGGGCAATGGGGGTGACCGCGTCTGTTCCACGGGTGGGGAGTGAAGGCATCAGCAGTCCCAAGCCTGGCAGGAGCCTCTGTCTGTTCTGCAGTAGGACACATTGGGACAATGGGGTGCTTCAGTGGAGCAGGGTCTGGCTGAGACCAAACACAGGAGCAGCCACCCCCCACAAGGGCTCCAAGATGGGGTACATGGACCTGGAGCAGAGGGGGGCACGATGAAGGGCTGCTTATACACCAACTTGCTGCCTTGCCAGGGCCTGACTCCCTTCCAAGGATGCTTCCAGTAGAAAGAATAGTCTCTCCCACTTGTCCTAGAGACCACTGGTGTCATGTGTGTGGTGTCCCGGTCTCCCCATGCCCAAATGGCCAGAGGCCCCTCCAGCACAGTCCTTGGGGAGACCCCCAGGAAGCACAAACCCATTCCCCTCTAATAGTCTGGCACAGCTCAGACCCTCTGACTGCATGGCATCGGAGGGGTTAAGAAAACTGAACCTGCCACAAGAGATTTGAGCAGAAACTCCACTGGAGACCTTGAAATCCTGTTAATTGATGCCACACATGTGCTGCATTTAACCTTTGCCCTTTGCTGTAATAGTTTACACAAGTGGCACGAAGGCTGATGCACAAGGGCGGTCTGCACGAGCCCGAGCCCGCGGTGATCACACCAGGCACCCTCTGAGCCAAGGTCCCCTTCTCGGTGCCAGGCTCTTCCATCCCAAAGGTACCAGTGAGCCCCCTGACGGAATTTGGGCTCATGAGCCCTCGCACAGGAATTGGCAGCTATTTGAGGGCATGTCCCAGGCAAAGAAAGAGCAATTATTCCATTATTTGCAATAAAACCCCTGCTGCCGTCTCTGGGGAAGCGCAGCCCTGCCAGCTGCTGCCCAGGCAGGCGGCATCCCCATCCTGCTGGGTCTCACCCAGGGATGCAGAGAGCAGCTACTGCTGCTTGTGGTTAACACCAAGCACGTGGGACACCATCTTCCCAGCCCTGCCAATGGGAGATTGGTTCTTTATCACTCAGGAAAATACTGTGTAATGAAGACTGAAAAAAGTGGTCAAAGTTATGGTCATTGTTAGCTCCTATTACAGCCAGCAAAGGACAGAGCAAATGAGTCCTCATGACTTTATCCATACTAAAATCACCTGAGTAGGTGAAATATTAAAATACAATTCTGTAACTTCTACCTAATAGGGGTTATGCTTCAAACCAGCTTGTCTCTTCCACTATGCAGTCTTTGGGGCTGGACACAAGAAGGACATGCTCTGACAGGAGGGCACCAGGAGGAATGAGGAGATAGTCTCCAGGGCAAGGCAGGAGAAGCCAGGATGTGTCACCACTGGGAACTTGCAGAGTTACCTGTGATGATGCCCTTCATGCTGCTCCTCAGCCTCAGGAGCTGATACCTCACTCAACACATGGCAGTGCCCAGGTCACAAGTGAGCAGTGGGAAACAATTCCCAGCTGGCACATTGGCAGACATGTGGTGGATCCACCACGTTCCCTAGGTTGGGTCCATCAAGACACAGAACTCCTGAGTCTCCAGGGCCAAGAGCACCAGGAGCAGCTCAACAGCCCCCCAGCCATGAATGGTGCTTACTGTGCCCCTATTGCAGTGTAGGCAGCTGTGAGCTGCTCTCAGACAACCCAGAGGTGGATTTACACTCTCTGTTTTGCCATGGCTGCTGTCATTACCACCCTGTCTTCACCAATCCAGGGATGCAGAGCCATGACCAAGGTCACAGCTGGAAAAAGAACTGGCACTCTAGAACATTCAAGTGCAATAGCAGCCCTCAGCTGGGTGCTGTGGAGGTAAAAGTTTCTGGAAGCAGGAGAGCTAGTATTATTATCCACACATATTCCTACTTCTACAACTCCCAGGAAAATCCCTTCTGGTAGAGATACAAGGCAAGGAGAAGCACCTCATGATGGGCATCTGACTGTCAGAATCACTCCAACCCACAACTGCCTCTCATTCACAAACTGCTCCATCAAGGACAACTCTCAAAGGTTTTCCTTCAAGTTTGTTCCAAAAGATGCAAACAAAAGGTTGGTTTCCCATCTGTCCATTTTTCTTCCTCTTTGGAAGATTTTAATGAGATGTCAGCATTTGTTTCACTGTTTTTGCCTTCTCTCCGCAGACTGTTGGAGGGGACTGTCATGGAGGACCCTGATGCTGGTGCAAAGACATGCTTCAGGAGACACGCAGCCCCTCTGCGTTCTTCCAATCAGCTGCAACCTTAAATCCAGTGACACAGAAGGTCCTGTTGTTGTATTTCAGACCATTTGTGATCAACCAAGCATGTGTCAATCAAAACACCTGGGGGAATAGGACTGTCCTGGGGGAAACAGTGGGCAGGACACACAGTGGGGTAGCCTGAGGGCTTCTCAGAAATGCTTTGGGCCACAACTCTGACGAATCCAGGTCCCCAGGAAACCAGCACCAATAGGCTTTAATTAGGCTTCAGCAGGTCCTGCTGAGGAGTGTGTGACCCAGGTTTTGGGCAGCCGTGGTGCAGGAGACTGGGGGGTTCCCAGCGAACGGGAACCGCCTGCCAGCGCCGTCCCCAGGCAGGGAACCTGCAGGGGCAGCCGCCAGCGCCGCTGCAGAGGGAGCCGGGGCGGGGAACCTCAGCCGGGCTGATCGGCCAGGCCTCGTTTTATCTCCAAATGTTCCTGAGGCAGCCATTAGAGCTGCCCAGCCAACATCCCAGGGACGGTTCCCTTTGAACGGCCGCTTTGTCTGGTAACTTTATTTACACTTTTGATGCCAATGTTTATCCACTCTTTAAAAAGCTATTCAGAGCGTCTCCCAAATTAACTTCAGATGTGAGAGCAAGGGGAACATTCCCTACATCATATTTCATACACTTTCGTGTTATTTAATTCTTGGAAACTCTTTTTTTTAAATATAAAAATATTTTTTAAAAAATCTCCAAGGTTTTGGAGAGTATAACCTCTCCCTGTGTGGTCTGTAAAATCTGGCTGTAAAGCTCTTTCCTAAAGTTCACAAATGCCATTATAAATCGTCTCCTTATCTTGCTTATTGGGTTTCTGCTTTCACTGACACACATCCTGGATAAGGAACTGCTTCAAGTGGCCTCCACCAGCAATGGGCCCGTGCCCCTGGCAAGAACAGCTCCGTCTGGGGATGGCTGGCATGGATGTCCACAGGAGATGGGGATGAGGTGGAGAGCGATGGAATAGGTGTGATGGCATGGGAGGGGAGAGGCATGTGGGGGGACGGGGTGAGTGGAATGGGATGGGTGTGATAGGATGAGAGAGAGAGTGGGATGGGGCAGCGTAGGATGGGACAGGAAGAACAGAAAATGGGGTGGATGGGGTAAGTAAATTGGAATGGCATAGGATGGAGTGGGAAGATAGAATGGGAAGGTTGTAGGGTAGTAGGGAATAGGGTAAGTAGACTGGGATGGGTGGGATGGAGTATGATGGGATGGGATAAAGTTATGGGATGAGTCAAGATAAGATGGAGACTAGACCAGACCAGACAAGACAAGAGCATTTGCTTTTCCCTACTTCACCACAAACCTTCCCTCAGATTCCAATCTTTTTCCTCTAGGTGTCTTGGAAGAAGGAAGCTGACTTTCTGTAGAGGAAAAAGAAGCCCAGAGCAGCCTGGTACTCACAGGGCTCACTGGAGACCCACAGCCAAGTCCCTGGAGGGTTGGAGCAGGAAACCAGCTTAGCTCCTCACAGAAGCATCTGCAGTGGCCCAGCAGACTTGAGGTCCATCCTCCAGACCCCTGGGAAGGAAGGGGCTGCATCATCAGCACCTGGAGCCGACCAAAGTGCCTGGGGACATTTCTGCATTGATTCAGCAACACCAGCTGAACTGGAAGAAGGCATCACCTACACCCAGGGTCAACCTCTCCATTCCCAGCTGACATCACCGACGGCTCCCACCGTCAGCAGTCAGCTCTTGGGCTGTGGCTTTCCAGCTCCGAGGGAAGTTAAAAGGACTCTTCCCCGGAGGGCAATTTTCACAAAAAAACCCAATAGGTAGCTTGAGACAGCCTCCAAAACCATCTGTCATAGCCCAGAATCCTGTTTGGATGCAGCAGCCATCCAGCTGTCCCTTCCTCAGCAGCCCTGCCCACAGCCCAGGATGTCCAGCAGAGGAAGGAGGTGGAGCAGGTCTGGGGAGGCAGAATGTGTCACATTTGGGGTCCGACAAAAACCACTGCATCTCCTGGGACCCTGCCACTGTGGAGAAACCTCTGGACAGGACTGAGGAGGACCTGATGACAGCCAAGGGAATGAACAGGGAAGAGGGAATCTGAAATGCTGTATTATTTGGATTCAGCAAGCAAGACTTCCATGCAGTTAACACCCCCCTTGCCCCAGGGCACAGTGTACCAGAGAAATCCATTCCTGACCAAAAAGGGGGTCTGAGGACACAGAGGGTGGCTTTTTGTTGACCCTGCAGCTCTGATGATGGGGGACAGCTACGCTGCTTCCCTGGCAGGGACTTTCCAGGTGGGAAGTGAGGCTGCAGGCCGTGTGCCAGCCTGCAGGGCAGCATCCCATCAACTTAGACTGGAGCTGCTCATCCCTGAGCACCTCACCCTGAGCACTCCGGAAGGGAAGAGATCTCCGTGGAGGTGCCTGGGGTGGGAGGGCAGTCAGGAGGAATGCAGAGCAGGCTGCAGCACCACTGCAGGCATGGTCAGGCATCCAGGTAAGGTGTGGGAAGGGTTTCTCACTTTCCCTTGGTGGCAGGGGAGTGCAGGGGTGCTGCTGCGGCCTCCTGGCAGGCTCCGAGACATCAGTTTACAGAGCACTTGGGGATGCTCAGAAGCGAGGCGCCACACAAGCACGAAATGTCATTACAAAGGATATGATTTAAGGCCGGGCAGGGCCAGGAGGGGAGGGGGATCCAGTTTGCATGGAAGACTATACAAAATAAATCCTGCCCGAAAGGCTTCCCGCCTCCACAGCAGAAAGTGGAGCTGTATCAGACGGCCTGTCTCTGCCATGCTCTCCTTCTTCCTTTTACAGGCATAAGGAGATTTTTTTTTTTGCTCATCTTTGCTGCAAGACTTGCTGGGTCCCGCCAGCTGATCCATGGCCAAGGGGAATGTCAAGGGAGGAAGGAAAACAAATGGATCCAGATCCCCTCCATGGTGGGACCCCCACAGCCATGTGGCAACCCGTAGGGTCAGCAGAGGGATGTGGGCACCAGAGGGACATAGCACAGACATTGCTGGCCACATGCAAAGGTCAAGAGAAGCTACAGAAAGGGTAAGCTGGTGAGCCAGAGGCCGTGCCCCCAGTGTGCCACCACTGGGCTCCTCCCAGCACAGCCAGGCTCAGGGCTTCTCTGCCCTCACTCCAGGTGCCATGGCCACACACCTCCTGCTGCTGCTCCCAGCCCAGGCCTCTGCTCAGGTGATCACTCTGTGAGTGACCCGACCTGCCCTCGCCTTCCACGCTGCTGGCACCACTGGCAGTGCCCCGAGGGGTGGCACAGAGAGCCAGGCACATCCCAGCCCTGGGAGAGTGTTGAGCAAGATGAAACAAGAAAGCCTTTTAAATATGACTGCCTAGCAAAAGATTTTGAGAATATAAAAACTATATGCGAGATTAAAATGAAAGCAATCTTTGAGATACCTTAGTTGTGACCAGTTGAATGTAATTCCCCTAAAAGAAACAATTCCCTCTGCAAGCAAGCAAACCTAAGATTCAAAGCAAGCCTTGCAGCTTAGCAGATAAGGCCCAAAGAATAAGATTTAGAGTTTAACACGTAAACATAGTATAGTAATGTAGTAATTTTTATAAGTTGTGTAAAAATGTTATAAGATATGCATGCTGTAGTAGATTAGTTAATGAGAATCTGCATATTCAACACTGAAGACAATTTATTGTGTTGTAACAAGAGCTTTGCTCTCTTTTTACTCTTTTTTTACTCTCTTTTTGCTCTCTCTTTTTGCCCTCTTTTCGAGCTCTCTTATCTCTCTTCTCCCTTATCTCTTTGCCCGCTCTCTACTCCTCTTTGCGCCCTTTTCTTTCTTTATCTCTTTATCTTCCCTCTGCACTCCTTCACCCCCTCCTTTTTACATGCTCTCTGCTCTTAAACTTTTGTCTTTAACTCTCTTATACTTTAAGCCTCTTTTCTCTCGGCCCTGCTCCGAGCTGCAGCTAGCAGCTCACAACAAAACCCTTCACCCACGCCCTTTGTAATAAACCGATAGTTTCATAACTTAACTTCAAAGAGATCTCATCTCTATCCATCCCTACCGTGCGTAACCTTCATCGCCTACAGGAGAGGAGCTTCAAGGAAGCTGCAGGGACAGCACTGCTCAAGCCCTAAGCCATCCTGGATGTGTACACATGGTCAGGAAGGGCTGGGCAGGATCCAGCCATTTGAGGAGTAGGTGATGGAGAGAGCTGGGCCAGTGCCTCTCTCCTCTCCCTGCTCTACCTGCAGCCACGCTCAGGTGGACATGGCTGGTGCAGCTGAGGATGTGTCCAGGCGCCCACCCTGCCTGACAGCCAAGGTCAGCAGCCCAACCTGCCACAGGCTGAAGCTCTGTGGTGGGCAGGTGATGGTCCTGGGGCAGCAGGAGGATGCTCAGGGCCCACTGGCCTGTGCCCCAGGCCCACTGCTTCCACTGGAACAGGAACAAACCAAAACAGGGCTCCAGCCCTTGTGATGCCCATTCACAGCAAGGATGGAAAGGAGGATCCTGGTAACTATAGGCTAGTCAGTTTGACCTCAGTACCCAGTAAGGTAATGGAACAGTTTATACTAAGTGTCACCACACAGCACTTACAGGATGGGCAGGCTAGCAGAGCCAGCCAGCAGGGGTTTAGTAGGGGTAGGGCGTGTCTGACCAACCTGACCTCCTGTTATGACCAGGTGATCTGCCTGGTGCATGCAGGAAAGGCTGTGGATGTTGTATACCTGGACTCCAGCAAGGCCTTTGGCACTGTGTCCCACAGCACACTTCTGGAGAAGCTGCAGCCCAGGGCTGGGACAGGAGCACTCTGTGCTGGGTTCAGAACTGGCTGCATGGCAGGGCCAGAGTGGTGGTGAACGCTGCTGCATCCTGCTGGCAGCCAGGCACAGGGGTGTCCCTCAGGGCTCTGTGCTGGGGCCAGCCCTGTTCAGTATCTTTATTGATGACATGGATGAGGGGATTGAGATTTTAATTGGTAAATCTGCAGGCAACACTAAGCTGGGAGCGCGCGTCCATCTGTCGGAAGGTAGGAGGGCTCTGCAGGGAGACCTGAACAGAGCCCACAGGGATGGGCAGAGTCCAGTAGGATGAAGTTTAATCAGCCCAAGTGCCCAGTCCTGCATTTTGGCCACAACAATCCCCTGCAATGTTTTAGTCTGGGCACGGGGTGGCTGGACAGTGCCCAGTGGAAAGGGACCTGGGGGTCCTGGTTGGCAGCCGGCTGAACGTGAGCCAGCAGTGAGCCCTGGGGGCCAGGAAGGCCAGCGGCTCCTGGTCTGGATCAGGAATGGATCATCCTGCACCAACAGCCTGTGGCAGGAATGCTGTGACCAGCAGGAGCAGGGAGCTCATCCTTGCCCTGTACTCAGCACTGGGGAGGCCACAGCTCGAGCGCTGTGTCCAGCTCTGCGCCCTCAGTTTGGGAAGGACATTGAGACGCTTGGGCACATCCAGAGGGGGCAACGAGGCTGGAGAGGGGCTGGCAACACTGAAGGCCTCTGAGGAACCACTGAGGGAGCTGGGGGTGCTCAGCCTGGAGAAAAGGAGACTCAGGGGTGACCTTATCACTCTCTACAACTCCCTGAAAGGTGCCTGTGCTCAGCTGGGGTTGGTCTCTTTCACCAGGCAGCACTGACAGAACCAGAGCACACAGTCCCAAGCTGCACAAGGGAAATGCAGGTTGGATATTAGGAAAAAGTTTTTTATGGAAAGAGTGAGAAAGTTCTGGAATGTTCTGCCCAGGGAGGTGGTGGAGTCACCATCCCTGGATGTGTTTAGAAAAAGCCTGGATGTGGCACTGGGTGCCAGGGTTTGGTTGAGGTGTTGGGGTTGGGTCGGACTCGATGATCTTTGAGGTCTCTTCCAACCCAGTAATTCTGTGATTCTGTGATTCAGTCAGCAGGAATCCCCCTTGAGACTTGTCTCCATGGATGCAAATGGAACAAAAGGAAATTGTGGCCAAGAGGATTTGCCAAAAGTGCCGCTTCTTTTATTTTTAGGGACATTTCAAAGTGAAAATTTTTCATTTTCAGCTTTGCTGTGAATTTTTCCCTCTTTCCCCACACAGGGCCAGTAAGAAGTCAAATGCTATTTCCGCAGGATAGGAAACATTCTCCTTTCCCCTTTCCAATGCATTTTCTAGGAAAAAGGAGGAAATCTTGATAAAGCTAGAGAAATGGGAAGCCCATTGAAATAAAATAGCCAGCAGCAAAGTCATTGGGAAATGTTAAATGAACAAACAAATGGTTCATTGCTCTTAAATTTCAGACCAAATTGTCTCTGCACAGCACATGGATCTTCATCCCACTGAAGCTCAGGCAGGAGAAGAGGAGGAGGTTCTCTTTGGCTTCTCTTGGTGATGCCTCTAAAAGCCTTTCATGCTACTTCATTCAGCTGTGTATTCTCCCCCTTTTGCCACAGAAAAGGGGAACCTTTTTCCCAGGAGAGCTGCCTCCAAGGTCTGGATCATTTTCTTTGTCCATTGGCTCTGAAGGAGGGTAAGGAGATGCAGCTCCAAGCCCGGATACCTCTCTGATTTGGCCTTAAGTCAAGCAAGACAAACCCTGGCCTGCAGGCAGTTTTAATGAGGAATTTGCGACCCTAATTAGAAAAATAAGAGCATATTCACGCAACATATAAATATAACACAAAGGTTAAGTTGAAAGATCCAAGGCCTGGAGAGGAGAAAAACCAAAGAGGCCCCAAAGTTTCCGAGTTCCTGTTGGCTTTGGAGGGAGGTTCATGCCTGGGGAAGTTCAAGCTTCTCCAGATCTCCAGGGTCTGCAAAACCTGTGCCGAGACTCTCCAGCAAGCAGGCTTGCTCCCACGGTTTCCGGCATTTCCTAGTGAGGGAAGGTCTGGGAAGCGCTGCAAGAACAGCCTTTTGCAAAGTATTTTGGCACCCTTGCTTCCAACAGGGATGCAGAAAGTACAAAGGTTGGAAAACCTAAAAAAATATAGGGGGAGGGGGGCTCACTGAAGGTTTCAAGCATTAGCAAGTTTGACTTGGGGGCGGTTCAAGTTGGAGGTGAAAGTTCGGGCGAGGTGCTCATTCTCCATGAGTCAGAGCATCCGGAGTGGCAGGAAGCTGAGGATCAAGAGGCGGCTGTCAGGGGCACAGCCTTTCACCAGAGCCAGCCCCGGGGGCCGAGGGCTCTGCCTGGCCAGGGCAGCCTGCGGCCGGGAGCGGAGCTGAGCCCCGTGCGGGGCGTCGGGGCAGGGACGGGGTGACAGCCCAGGCAGCACATGGCACACCGCCATGGGGCACGAGGGTCCGGCAGCGGCTCAGCAGACGGGCCCGGGATGAGGCGCTTTCCCTCAGAACCTCGGGCAGCCTGCCCCAGCCACCGCGGAGCAGACACACCCCGAATGCGGCCCACGGGCCCCGGGACACCGCGGCTCTGCAGGGAGCAGCCGGAGCCCCAGAATGCGCTCGGACTCACTGGAGAGCGGGGCAGCAGAGCAGGGCCAGGGCCGGGGACAGCATGCTGGGCTAGTCCTCCCCATGAGAGACTCCGGGGACTTCGGAAATTCTTCAACAATGGAAAATTCCTACCTCTCCCTAAATAATAATAATAATAAACTAAAACTAAAACTAAAACTAAAACTAAAACTAAAAATTAAAAATAAAAATAAAAATAATAAAACTAAAAATAAAATAAAATTAAAATTAAAATTAAAATTAAAATTAAAATTAAAATTAAAATTAAAATTAAAATTATGATTATGATGATGATAATAACCCTCAATTTGGGCAAACAGAACCATTTTTGCCCTGGAAATGGCCTGTCCTGATTCTGATGAAAGGATGTGTTCTGAAACTGGCAGAAAAAAAAATACAGAAAATAGGTTTCAAACAGAAATCCATGCAATTTCCCAGAGCTCAGCCATGCCATACTGCTCAATACTGCATCCTCCCATTAGCATTTTGCTGACTGACCACACATGCAGCGCTTCTTTTCTGCTAAAACACCACATCAGCATCCCTTGTTCTGCTCTTCAGCCAGTGTCTGTACTCCAATCTCCTACACATCCCCTAGGTTTGGGTGTCTTACAATTTATGCTCACAGAGTTTTGGGAAAGAGCCTTGCAGACATGTTACAGATGCCTGATGGAGCTCAGAGACTGTGTGAAGGCAGAACCTGTACCCTCATTTTGCAGGCACCAAGACAAGCCAAGAATGAGGCTGCTGGTGGCTGGTGTGGCTGCTCCACCTAGTAGTGGAAGGAAATGGATATAGATATTCCTGGCAGGAAATGGATACAGACAAGGCTGGAGGCTTTGTCAGGTCCCAAGTGGGAGCTGCAGCTGAGACTGGTAAAGGCCTTTTGCTCAAGCCCCAAGGTGGCCCCACAATTGCCCAAGCTGGAGCCCATCCTGAAACCCTCAGCCCATCCTGAAGACTTACTTTCCACCAGGGTTGAGCCCTGGAGCAGGAGACACGTGAGCATCCTAAAAAAATCTGTAGACTGGGAAGAGTCTCTCCCAATCTGCTCTGCTCTTCAAACCCATTGCCAGTCCAGCAGTACCCATTTCTTGGAAAGGCTTTAAAAAGGGAAGAAAACAACATATGCAACCCAGTTTTCAAAAACAAAGCCCAAACAAAGGCCATAAAATCCAATAATTAACAGAGCAAATAAGCTGAAGGCCCATTAGGCTGCACATATTAGGTAATGACAAGTAGTTCACAATAACCACTTCTGAATGGACTTCACCCAATATGCATTTAATTAGGGTTTAATAAAGCAACAGCATGTTCTTAAAAGCCAATTAGAAACATATTCACTGAGGTTTAGAAGCTGTGTAATAGATGCCTGTAGGAACCAGATACGTGCTGATTACATAGCTATTAATCCTCAATAAAGGGTCTAATAATCATTTTGTTCTTCAGGAGCAAGCAACGTTTTATTAAATCTTAATGAAACGCATACTCAGGAGCTTTCCTTCAAAGCCAGTCTGTGTTAGGAAGATGGGTTTAGAAGTGGCAATCTGCTGAGGAAAGGACCCCCTCCTCATCACCACCTCTGCCACCGTGGCAGTGAGTTTGAGGCCAGCTCTGCTTCTGGAGCAGGGGGCTGTTTCCTGCAGCCACAGAAGTGAGAGATCACTGGGTCTGAGAGCACCATGAGACATTTCACCCTGTGCTGAACATTTCCTAGCATGGGGAAATGTCTCCATGAACCAGGATATCCATTTGATTCATGGCTCTAGGTCCAAAGCGTCCCTGTGCAACTCCCACATGAGGAGTGGAGCAAGGCAAGGCCCTGGGGTCAGTGAGGTGGTGCCACATTCCATGAGGATCAGCTCAGCCACTTCTCCAGAAATTCACCTCCTGCCTGTATTCATGGCTGCCCAAAAAGGAGTGACTGAAGTGAGCTCCCTTCCACCATCCCCCAAAGAGGAGCTGGTCTGATTGAGGGTCTGGGCCACTTGGGTGGTGGCTTCCTGCCTTACCTCTAGGATTGGAACTCAATCTAAAACCTGGCAAGCCATTATTATGTTCCCATGGACACACATTGTAACCAGCCATGCCCACACCTTTCCATCATAACTCCATCAGAAAGCCAGCAGAATGCCATTGCAAACTGACACATTGCAAAAACTTTTCATAAACACCCATTTGTGTTTCCACCTGCTGTTTTCCCACCCCTCTAAAACATGGGCTTGGGTTTTACATGTTGGCTGGAAACTTCAGCAGCTGCGGTTGGGATGCAGTCACACTTCACCCCTAGACCAACCTGAAGGTGAAGATGTGCCTGGTCCTCACCCTGGCAGCAGAGACCACCCCAACACAGCAGCTGAGTGTCAGCTCAGAGCCAGCAGCCCATCCTTCCCTGCTGCCAGAAGGATGAAGGCACAGCCAGCCAGAGCTGGCAACAGGGCCAGAACCAGCTGGCAGCACCAGGATGGGTCCAGGCCCCACAGCTGGAAGCAGCACCACCCAGCAGCACAAGGCTCTGCCCACCAGCCCAGACTGAGAGGTGCAGGTGTGGTCCCGGCTGAGGCCAAGCCTGGCTCCCAGCCAGCAGCCCTTGCTAGCCCATGAGGACCCAGCCGCGCTGGGACCAGCAGTCTGGCCGCAGAGAGGCCTTGTAGGGCCATGTAGGGCCCCACTGTAGGGGCCCCATTCCCTCCCCCAGCTCCAGGTCCCAGGCTGATGCTGAACTTTGCAGAGGATCAGTCAGGGCAGATCCTGGGAAGAGCAGCCCAGGGCAAGAAGCAATGAGAATGAGAATGAGAATGAGAATGAGAATGAGAATGAGAATGAGAATGAGAATGAGAATGAGAATGAGAATGAGAATGAGAATGAGAATGAGAGACGGTGGGTGGTGGGGTGGCCCCTGCAGCCCTGAATTTCAGCTCTCTGCCAGGCTCCCGTGGGGAGAGAACGGATAAAGCAGGGAAAATACCTGGGATACCCATGTGACATCCCAAATATGCTGCCCTCTTGAATGCTCTCAGTGATCCTACACTCTGACTAGCCCAGGGAAGTTGAGCCCTGCCTGTTGCTCCCATGCCAAGTCTGGCTCACTCCGGCAGGGCAAAGCGCCTCCAGGGCTTTGCAGCCAGGAGAGCAGCTTGGAGGGGCAATGTCCCACCTGCCCATGGCTGTGGGGCCAGGCAGGGCACCCCCAGAGACCTTCCATCTTCACAACAGGACTGTCTCCAGCTGGTCTCCTGTCTCTGAGGATCCCTCGCTCCTCCCTGCCCAGGCTCATGCACAGCACCCTGCACCCCAGGGCACCTGAGCCCCCCCAGACCCCACACCACCATCCCAGCCCCTCGTGGGCATCCCTTGCAACACCCTGCTGCAACCAGAGCAGGCACCCCACAAGGACAGCAGCCAAATATCCTGGGCCAGGCATGCTCCCCCTCAGGGGTGCCTGAAACCGCAGGATCCACGTCCCCCAAAATGGGGAGACCATCCCCTACCACACCAGCAACTTCCCTGGCCAAATGTCTCCAAGAAAAGAAGTCATGATCAGCCCTAAGCAGGGTGCTGGGCGTGTCTGTGGACAGCCTGGTAAATGCTGGTTCACATTAGGTGCTGCCAGGCCTTGCTGCAGGTAACATCATCTCCTGTGATATTAATTCATGTTTTTTCACAGAAAACAGTTACTTCCTTCCAACCTCAAGGAGGAGATCAGCTGCTGCACAGATCTGCCCTAGCAACAGCCCAAGCCAGTCCCAAGGGAAATAAAGGAATGAGGCATTTCATCATTCTTGTTCCTCTCAGTAAAGAAAAGCTAGACCTGGCCAGGGTGCAGATTGCTCCCACCTGCCCATCTGTCCCTCTGTGTGCCTTTCCAGCTTGGCATCCCACTGCCTTGTGGGGATGGAGAGCCTCAGCCGTGGCTCCTGGTGAGACCCCATACATGAGGTGAAGGACAGGGAGCTCCCCTCTTCCAACCACACTTACCCACAGACATCCACTTCTAAGCGTTTGCTCTGGGGTTGTGGCAGGAGAAAGATTCTCCATGTGTCCACCATGGACTCTGGTTCCCTCCATCAGCAACCTTCAGGTGGTCCTTCCCACCCAGCCACAGGTGCCTGAACTGCACAGTGCTCTGCCCCGAGCTCAGAGCAGAGCCCTCGGCTGGGCAGAGCTCCCCACACCTGGGCAGAGTTGCTTGTTGGTGATCAGCCCTTTTCTGATGGAACCCACAGCTTCTGCAAAAATAATGTCTTCCCTCCAGGACAGTTCTGGTTTTCTCCCAGAGAGCAAGCCTCAGGCTTGTTTAACCAAACCTGAGCAGTTTGACATCAGCTTGACATGAAACCTCCTGCAAAGCTTCGTCTGGGGAAAAGTGATGCTCCACCAGCTCCAAAGGGCACGGACTGGAATGTGGGAAGTGAAAATGAGGTTTTCAGAACTGAGCATTGGTGCCCTCTTCTTTTTTTCTTTTTTTCTTTTTTCCTTCCAGCTCAGGGAAGATTTCACCACAGTTTCCACAAGGGTGAAAATCCTGATTTTCAGCCACTTTCTGCCAGGGCCTTTCCAGGAGGTCTGAGAAGATGTCTCACAGATATGTATAGATGTGTCTGGGCTGCAGCCTGGGACTCTTGGGAGTTCCATGAGGCACAAGCCCCCAGCATGGTCCCTCTCCCAGCCTGGCCCTGCACTGGAGCTGAACACGGGTGCCATTCCCCTCAGCCCTTGCTGAGCCACCAAGGAGGTGGAGACGTGGGAATCATGAGGTGCACAAGATAGGGAAGGAAGGACAATCATGCACTTTGGGGCATCCAGAAGATTGTGACCTCAGAAAAAAAAATGGAGGCAACAGGGCTATATTTAATGAAGATACTCAAGGGAAGGATAATTTTTTACAGAGAAGAGACCCCAAAATACCTGTCTGGAAGTCAAGCCTGAACTTGAACCCCAGCAGACAGCACAAGGCAGGAGTCTTCAGCAAGGGTGCTGTCATGCAGGGTCTGCCTTGCCCAATATCCCTCCCTTGTGCCCCATCTCCTAGTTTGTTGGGTCCTACACTGAGAAAGAATGCTTAGAAAACGCAAAAAAAGAATAATTTTGTCGGGAGTTCACAGGGGTAGAGACACCCCACAAGACTATACCAAAAGGACTTGAGCTATGTGTCCAGCTCTGCCAGATCACAGAACTCACATGAGACCTTCCCAGGAGTAGTCAGCTTAGGGACATCCAAATCACTGCCTTCAACAGCCACCAACACACCAACATTTCTCTCATGCCTTTTTGAATCAAACATGGTCAACTCATAGTGTAAAACAAGCCTGTCTGTTGGTTAACTCTGAATAAAAGCTGTAGCTGAGGCACCACAGATCACCACAAGCTGGTCTCTGTCCCACAGGGGCTGCTAGCAGAGACAAGAAGGGTTTGTCACATGGCAATTAGCTGCAAGGAATCCCCAAAATCTTCCAAAGCTGCTGCTCACAGCCTTTGGCCTTTGCAATAAACTTACCACTGCTCCCTGGTTCAGCTGGCAGCTGGTCCTCATTTCTAGACCTGTTTCCTTTCTACTAATTAATCATCTCCAAATGTGTCTCTGCCTGAACACGTGGCCAGAAGCATGTCAGGACACACTCTTGGAGATGCAGTCGTGCTGCAGGTCAGGGGCCAGCAGTGCCAGTGGCAGAGCTGGGATGTGTGGCCACCCCTGTGGGCACCGTGCTGCTGTCCAGAGCCAGACCCACCCCTACTGCACGGCCTGGGCACAGGCAGCTCTCGGCAGGGACAGTGGATGGAGCAGATTGATGGGGATCAGCCAATTGTGCTGATTCCTGATCCCAGCACACCACAGAGGGAGCAAGAGTTGGCCCCATTCTCACGTGCAACTGCAGCTTCTCTCCATGCAGAACTGGGGCTGAACTCTCAGGGTTCAGGAGACAAAAGAAAACAAAGGGTGGATGAAGAACTCTGCATAGCTGGCCCAACAAGGTCAGCTTGGCTTATTACCCCCAGCTGACACACCCTGAGCAGAGCTATCTGCACAGGGTGCCAGCCATGGGGAAACAGGAACGGGCACTCGTGTCCAGGGTACCAGAGCCAGTGGCCACCGAAGTCCTGAGCAGAGGAGCTGGGACTAGAGACCACTCCAACATCCTGGGCTCTGCTGCTTCAGCTGCCTTCATGTAAGGGACCAAAGTTTTTCTTTTATTATCTTGGATCAGACTTCTGCAGTGAAGGTGCTCCAGGGCCACATGTGCCAGGGCATTTACAGAGTTTCACAGCAGAATAATGAAGCAAAACGAGGGGAAGCTTTTTGATGTTTATGCACCTGACACTCTGAGGGAGCAGAAAACATGAAGTTGCCCTTCCCATCCAGGTTTGTGATTGCTCCTCATGGCCATGGCCTCGGGCAGCAGCACCAAGCCTCTTCTCTGCTGGAGCTGGGCAGACCACAGAGGAGTGCTGAGGACCATAAAGATCTGCAGATGAAGCATGCCAAATGAACAACCTTTTTGACATTTAGTCTCTTTCCAAATGGTAATCAATCTTTTGAAGAGTTTATACAACCAAGGGGGATTTTGTGCTCTATTTTTCCAGCTCTGCTTCCAAACCCCATCTACTCCAATAAGCAGTTGTGGTTAACCTCCAGAGAGGAAAAGGCTGAAATTCCCAAGCTGATGGTCAGTCCCAGAGATGATGAAGGTCCTTGGTACAAGGCTGTAATGTGCCTTGGGTTTCTGCAAGTGAAAGAGCTGTACAGAGGCAGGACTGTCACCATGGTAGGATCATTGTCCTTCTTTAGGGTATCGTTCACTGTTGCAGTTCAAATCTGCAGTTCTAGCCAGGAAACTGGGTGGTAAATAGACTCGAGTAAGACTTCAGCATCCCTTGCCTCCAGGCCTGCTGGAGATTTGGGGGGGTCTTCCTGTAGGAGCAGAGGAAGAGTCAGCCAGAGCCACAGTGACCTGCACAGCAACACAGGCTGGTTGTGTTGGCCAAGTCACAGCAGCCAGGTCCTGGTTTTGCTGGGACAGCAATGATTCCCATCTCACCCCAGGAGAGAACTCATGGGATTGCTGTACCCTGAGTAAAATATATTCTTTTATTCAGCTCCAGAGGTTACACAGTGCAAGGACTGTTTCCCCTGTGCTGAAGGAGGACCCTGGAAAGTTCATGCCTGTCAGTCTCGCTTCAGTGCCCTGTAAAATCCTGGAAAATATTATTCTGGGAAGTATTGAAAAATACCTGGAGGACAATGCTGGCATCAATCACAGCCAGCACAGCTTCATGAGAAGAAAGTCCTGCTTGTCAAACTTGATTTCCTTCTAAAGCAGGGTAACCCAAGTGCTTCATCCATGAAAGCCCCTAGATGTGATCATTTTGGACTTCAGCAGAGCTTTTGATGTAGTCTCTGCCAGGATCCTTCTGGGCAAACTGTCCATCTCACACCTGCCTCACAGGTCAAGCACAAAGAGGGACAGTCAGTGGGGTGACATCAGACTGGTGTTTAGTCACTAATGGGGTTCTGCAAGGCTCCATCCTCAACTAAGTTCTCTACAACATCTTCATCAATGGCTTGGATGCAGGACTTAAAGGAATACTAAGTTAACCAACAACACTAAATGGAGAGGAGCTGTTGACTCTTTTAAAGGCCCTGCAGAAGACCTTGACAAATAAGAGATGGGCAATCACCAACCATGTGGAATTTAGCAAAGGCAAGTGCCAGATCCCATACCTGAGACAGAGCAGTCCTGGTTGTGTACCCAGACTGGGAAAGAGATGCTGGAGAGAAGCTGCAGAAAGGACCTGGCTGGGGGTCCTGGTCGAGGGCCAGCTGGAGCTGAGTGCCCTGGAGCCAAGAGGGAAATCCTTGTTCTGGGGGTACCAGGTCCAGCATTGCCAGCTGGGCTGGGAGGGGATTTTCCCACTCTGCTTTGCACTGGAGTGGCCTCACCTCAAATCCTATGTGCAATATTAAAAGCTCTCCATTAAGCCATTGGAGAGCACAAAAGAGGTCACAAGAATGGGGAAGGGTCTGGAGGGGCCATATGAGGAGCAGCTGAGGGTACTTGGTGTGTTGAGTATGGAGGAGAACTGAGGGGAGACCTCCTTGAGCTCTTCAACATCCTCCTGAGAGGCAGCACAGGGGCAGCTCTGATCCCTTCACTCTCATGATCAGTGACAGGACTCAAGGAAATATCTCAGTCTGAGGTGAAGTTTAGGTTGGATATCAGGAAAAGGCTTTTTTACCCAGAGGGTGCTGGAACAGACTCACAGGGAAGTGGTCACAGCTCCAAACATGTCTAAGTTGAAGGAGTGTTTGGACAATGCTCTCAGGAACACAGTGAGATTCTTGGGGTGTCCTGCATAGAGCCCGGAGTCGGACTCAATGATCCTGATGGGTCCCTTCTAATTCAGCATGTTCCATGATTCTATAATTCTATGATTCTCTGACCCTGTGGTAAGGACTATTCAAACACCACCATGCAGATCCCATCCATCGCTAGTGCCACTGCATGGGTTTGATCACCCAAGGCATGCAAGGGCTCTGGTTGAGCAAGCCAGCATTTCTTCATGCTGTAAACAAGCCTGAACCTTGCCAGATCAAATGTCACAGGGGCTGCAAGCCCTGGACCCTCTCTAGAAACCACCTTCACCAGGACCCTGCTAAATGGAGAGGACTCAGCAGCTACAGGGCAAACAGATCTCTGGAGCCATCCTCAGAGCCTCTGGCTTCTTCTGCCCATAGCATAGCCCTGCTGCAACCTGCCCCACTGGCAGTGGGCTGTACCCACGAGCATCACACCCTCCGGCCCAGAGGAAACAGCTGGAGCTGAGCTGGGGGAGGTTTACCCTGGCCACGTTCCCCATGCTACCCTGCACTCTGGCCCCGCTGCCAGCTTTGTTCCAGCATAGGCTGCATGCAGGATTTGAGGACCTCCTCCTTCTGAGGGATTTATTTCTGCCAGCTGAGATGTCCGGCAGGATTTGAGCTGCCTGGGTTGCAGACAACCAGCACAGAGACCTCTGCCAAAGGACCGATGGCTGAGAGCACAGGGCTGGCAGCTCAGAGCTGCCCATCCCACTGCCAGGGGCTATGCAAACCCTCTGTCAGCCCCTCAGCCCTTCTCGGAGTGAAAAGCCCTCATCTCATCCAGGACGTGAAAGGACTGCTTCCAAGTTTTGCTGAACACGCTCCCACATTGCTGCCCAGTGGAACTGAGGCCCTCAGACACATTGCAGCAGTGGCAGCTGCAGAGCAGCCTGTGGGGTGGAGCAGGGGACAGGCAGAGTGTGACCAGCAGCGGGGGCTCTGCAATCATGACTCTTCCCAGCACATTAGAGGGAATGTGGGAGCCCCAGCCAGAGGTGAGGGGCGGCTGATGAACGAGGTGATAACTCCTCAGCAGATGGTTCCAAAGGCTGCACCACGCTTGGGGGATGCAGACAAAACACAGAGGTGAAGCCCAGATGTTTAATTTCAGCATCTGGATGTGATTCCTAAACAGAGACACTCACATATGACTGCTCTGCCTAAAAATAAATGGTTTGTTTGACCTTCCCCTTTAGCCTGCCCCAATATTTTCTGTGTCTCTCCTAAACACACAGCAGCTGGTCCCTCCTCACTGAGACCAGCCATGTGCCAGACAAGTGCTGCAGGCATCGCTGTTGGCACAGCAGCTGTGGTGGATGTGAGGGACACAGCACCAGGGGACGCAGGGCAGGGCACAGCACAGACCAGAGCCGCCAGCCCGGAGGGAGGGAGAACATCCCTCTGCACTACAGCCACCCTGGTTTGGGCTCCCACTGAGTACATTTCAGAGCAGGACACCAATCCTGGGTGTCCCCTCTGCCCAAGAGCCTGCTCACAGCCTCCACCCTGCCAGGTGTCTGCTCCTGCCTCAGAAGTCTTGAGAGAGTAGAGAGGGATGGGACTACAAAGAGGGATTGTTCTGCAACCATTCTTCCTACCTTCAGTCCCTGAGATCCCCACCTGAGGTGCACCAGAGCAGCCTGGCTGTGTAAGCATCCCCTCAGCTCACCCAGGTACCCCAGCACCCAGCACAGCCTGGGTCTCATTTCATCACAGAGCCTGCAGCATCCAATCACCCAGCAGGGACTGGTAGCAGATGCTTCCAAGGCCAAGAAGGGACAAACCTGCTGAGTGCCTCGGGAGCACTGGAAGAACCTGCTCAGTGATCCAGGTCTCCAGGACATGTTGAAACCAAGCAGTGCCCTTCAAAGAAGATATCTCATCTTAGATCAGAGATGCCACGCACCGGAGAATCCACCACACTCCTAATAAATGGGAATAGTAGGCGTTGGGTGGTGCTGAAACTGACAATGAAGATAGTGATTAGTGATGACGGGCAGCACTAATTATGGCTAATCTGCCTAATGGCCAAGTCTGAGGATAGTGTGTGTCACTGATGGTGACAAGTGATGGCAGCTGGAGGACACCACAGTGACCACAGAGATGTCAGACAATGCTGGTGGCAGACAGAGCAAACGAGTGGTGACACAGTAATCTGTTACTTGGGTTGTTTGTAATCCTGCAGACACATCTGGCTCCAAGCATGCCACAGTCCTGCGAGCTCCTGAGGGATCAAATTGGCAGCACAGGAGGTCAAACCTCTCTTTGCAGCTTCCTGCGGACAGTGTGGGGTAAGAAGTGGTGGAATGGTGTGGTGTGGCACACCAGCTGACACCTTGGTCCCCTCCAGCCCAGCTCTACCTGTGCTCTTAGACCAGCAAGAAGAGGGCAGAGCCAGCATGGTGATGCAGAAGGTGTTGGGCCCCCCAGCACGGTGGGACAAGGACCCCAAAGTCCCACTGAGATCCAGCAACCAGCTGCCCAGCATGGGGCACCCACCCTGGCACAGGCAGTGCCATGCAGCAGGAGCAGCCCCACAGCAGCAGCACGTGGCCCCACGAGCCCTGGCCAGGGCAGCCAGCCAGGAGCAGTGAGTGGCTGCAGCCAGGGTGCCAGCACAGCCATGCTGGGGGTGTGGGTGCATTGGGTGCTGCAGAGCCACTTGCAGCCCAGCCTGGCCCTGGGTACACCGATGGCATCCACCCACTGCCTGTAGCACCAGCTCAGGAGGCAGAAGGGACAGAGGTGCCCCAGGCAGCAGTACCACGTGTGGTGGCTCTCGGGTGAAAGCCAGGCTGGCCCTTGGGGACCGGGGCGATACTTCACACAGACAGAGAGAAAGGGCAAACGTCAGCTGGCTGTGATAAGGGCAGCCACACAAAGCTGGCGCCACTTGCAGAGCAATGTGTTCACTGTCATCAGCCTGGCAGCACAGCGGCGGCCAGCACCTCATGCCCATCAGATTTATTCTCTGCCTGAGGTTAAAGCAGGGCTCAGGTCCAAACAAAGCTGGGGCAGATCAGCCAAAAGATGCCCAAGTATGAGCACAGAGCCACCAGCACTCATAGAGTGCAAGCAAACTCCAAGACTGCTGAAAAAAGCAGAAGCTCTGCAACCCAAGAATGGCTCAACCAACCTGCTAGTTTGGGGCAAGAAAGGCTGGTTTTGTGGCATTTCCCTGGGATGGGTCTTGTGGTGGTACTTCCTGCCCCCACCCCTCCTCAGGCCAGCTCTACAGTGCCAGAAGTTCCTGATAAACCTTGATGGTAGTTGGGCAGTGAAGCGTCCCCTGACTGCACCAGGAGCTCTTGCATGGTACTGGAGGGAATGATCCTGCCTGTAACAGGAACATCAGCTGCCCAACCAAATGGGGAACAAAGGAAAAGCAGTAATTCTTGTTAGCCTTGGTAAATCATTTACCTGAATCACAGCCCAAGTGAATTGGTACCATTGTTACTAGATCTTTGGAAAAAATGAGTCGCAGCCCAAGTGGAACAGTACCATTGTTACTGGAAGAAATGTCCTGTAGCTCCCAACTCGGATACAGGCCAGGATGGAAACTTACTGGTGGCTAAAGCCAATCATCTTGTGACTCTGTAAACATCAGTCCTAAGTGAGGCCCTCCTGTACCTAAATGGGGCCTAGCAGTACCTGAAGGCCTACAAGAGAGCTGGAGAGCGACTTTTAGCAAGGGCGTGCAGTGATAGGACACAGGGAATGGCTCCCACTGCCAGGGGGCACGGGTGGATGGGATATTGGGAAGGAATTGTTCCCTGTGAGGGTGGGCAGGCCCTGGCACAGGGTGCCCAGAGCAGCTGTGGCTGCCCCTGCATCCCTGGCAGTGCCCAAGGCCAGGCTGGGCAGGGCTGGGAGCAGCCTGGGACGGTGGGAGGTGTCTCTGCCATGGCAGGGGGTAGAATGAGATGGACTTGAAGGTCCTTTCCAACACAAATCACCCTGTGATTCTAAGGTAATCAACAAGGTCTGCCCAAATCCCTCCCTAGCAGGGCTGCCCTGCCCATGCTGCAGCAGATCCCAGTGCAGCTGCATCCACCAGACACTGTTCTTGGCACTTTCTTCTCCAAGACATTCCAGGGAGGCAGCTGATGGAGCTGGGAATACCCTGGTCCTCCCATGAGGATGTGGCTGCATCCCAGCTTGTCACAGCTCACAGGGACTTGGAAAAGAGGTCAGCAGTGGTAGCACAAACCCAGAGATGACCTGACAGCTCACACCAGTCCTGGCAGGAAGCAGCAGTGAAGGACACAGGCCCCAGGGGCACCTGCAGCCCCACAGCAGCCTGTCCAGCAGGTCCCCCAGTTCCACATCCCCACCAACTAAGGATGCTCTCCCCCGGCAGTGCTGGGGATGGCAGCATGGCATGGCTGCTCCCAGAGCTGCTCCCAGCTGCAGCAGGCATTTTCAGAGGGATGTGCTCCACTCTCACTTCCCACCCACTGATCTTATCATCAGCCACGAGACTCCAACACGCTTTTGTCTCCATTTTGAATTTGCCCTGTTTTTAATTTGGGGGATGATGCTGTATCCAGTGCAGCAGCCCTTGATTAGCACACACACCAGCACACATGCACAGACCACATTGCCAGACTCAATCACACATGTTTGCTCAAGACCTTTTGTAAATCTTTGGATTTAGACCAACTTTTCTTTTCTTACACGAATTTGTTGTAGTCTGATATTTATAGTTTACTTAAAATAAATGGCTCCTTATGTTTCCTGCTTCCCGCTCCTGAGGCAAGGGTCTCACAGAGTTGCTGCCTGTCTTCTCTCATTCCTCAAGGTTTTGCTATTTTTTTTCCTCTTCATAAACATTTTTTGAGTAGATTCTACATTTGCCAGATGCTGCTGAACCTTGTCCCAGGTGTTTCCAGTGGTTCTGGTGAGCAAGACACTGGTTCAGATTGAATCAGACATCACAGTGCACAGTGGGCAGCTATGCCAAAGGGCCTTTGTGGAGCAACATGCTGGAGGAGGAGGAGGATAAAGATGAGGAGGATGAGGCAGAGTGGTCTCTGGGTGGTGAGGGCCAGGCACAGATGCAGACTATCATGCAGACTCACTCCCTTGCAGCACGGGGACGTGAGGATGCATCACCTGGAGTCATTGCTCCTGCAGGGGCAGAAAGGGTGGCAGAGTCCCCATGCCCACCATTGCTACCCTGCTTTGGGTTGTGAGCATGAGACACCCGCAAGTCCCCGCTCCAGGAGGGACCTTCCCAGAGCAGGGTGGATGGTGGAGCTTCATGAAGCAATCTGCTCCCTCTTGGGCCAGCTCCAAGCAGGCTGCTCCTGGGCTGCTCCCATCAAGTATCTCCAAGGATAGATTCCCACCCCGCTCCATCTGAGTGTCTCCAAAGTCAGATTTCCAGTCCTCTCCAGGCCCCTACTGCAGTATTTGAGAACACTCACAGTGGCCTCATGATCTGTCCCTGTCTTCGTGGGGAATTTCCCTTATTGCAGCTCCTGCTGCTGCCTCTCACTGCCTCTCTGTGCATGTTTGAGAAGCCCCAGGTGTAGCCTCCTGTCTGCTCTTGGATGCACAAATGCCCAGCTCCAGCAGCCAAGGGGGAGCGAGTCCTGGCAGAGGATGGAAGCCCCCCAGGAACCTCAGCCACGGGGCAGGCAGGCCTGGGGAAGGCAGGGAGGACCTGAGAGGGGCACAGTGCCCAGACTGCTCCCTGGCAGCATCTTGGGGTGCAAGAGGCAGGGATGTTGTAGAGCATCACTGCAAGCAGCGGGAGGGCAGAGGGATTAAACCAATGTTTACATGGCCTTTCCCACCCAGCAGCTTCTTGGCAGCTCTCGCCGATGCTGAGGCCGACGAACCCCATTTGTTTTGGAAGAGCCATTCGTTTTCCAACCCTCTGCTGTGAAGGGAATGCTTTCACTGCAAAAATTATCCTCTCTTTTTATTTCAGGCCCTGG
This sequence comes from Melospiza georgiana, assembly GCF_028018845.1. Lineage (NCBI taxonomy): Eukaryota > Metazoa > Chordata > Aves > Passeriformes > Passerellidae > Melospiza > Melospiza georgiana. Next base: position 16,072,738 of record NC_080445.1, read on the forward strand.
GGCTCCATTTGCTCCTGTCTCCCCAGGAGAAGCACACCTGCACACACACGTGCAAGCTCACACCCAGATCTTCCTGTCATCTGTGAGTAGGATCCCACACGCCCCATGCACACACCAGCCCAAGGGCTGCATATCCAGGAACATTTGTGCAGGCCCACACTCTTCCCCCCTGCACACCTGTGTGAGCTCACACACTGCCCTGCACACCTGTGTGAGCTCACACACTGCCCCCTGCACACTCTGTGTGAGCTCACACACTGCCCCCTGCACACCCTGTGTGAGCCCACACACCGCCCCCTGCACATTCTGTGTGAGCTCACACACTGCCCTGCACACTCTGTGTGAGCTCACACACTGCCCTGCACACTCTGTGTGAGCTCACACACTGCCCCCTGCACACTCTGTGTGAGCTCACACACTGCCCTGCACACCTGTGTGAGCTCACACTGCCCCCTGCACACTCTGTCTGAGCTCACACACTGCCCTGCACACCTGTGTGAGCTCACACACTGCCATGCACACTCTGTGTGAGCACACACACTGCCCCCTGCACACTCTGTGTGAGCTCACACACTGCCATGCACACTCTGTGTGAGCTCACACACTGCCCTGCACACCTGTGTGAGCTCACACTGCCCTGCACACCCTGTGTGAGCTCACACACTGCCCCCTGCACACTCTGTGTGAGCTCACACACTGCCATGCACACTCTGTGTGAGCTCACACACTGCCCCCTGCACACTCTGTGTGAGCTCACACACTGCCATGCACACTCTGTGTGAGCTCACACACTGCCCCCTGCACACTCTGTGTGAGCTCACACACTGCCCTGCACACCCTGTGTGAGCTCACACACTGCCCTCTGCACACTCTGTGTGAGCTCACACACTGCCATGCACACTCTGTGTGAGCTCACACACTGCCCTGCACACCTGTGTGAGCTCACACACTGCCCTGCACACTCTGTGTGAGCTCACACACTGCCCTGACACTCTGTGTGAGCTCACACACTGCCCTGCACACTCTGTGTGAGCTCACACACTGCCCTGCACACCTGTGTGAGCTCACACACTGCCCCCTGCACACTCTGTGTGAGCCCACACACTGCCATGCACACTCTGTGTGAGCTCACACACTGCCCTGCACACCTGTGTGAGCTCACACACTGCCCTGCACACTCTGTGTGAGCTCACACACTGCCCTGACACTCTGTGTGAGCTCACACACTGCCCTGCACACCTGTGTGAGCTCACACACTGCCATGCACACTCTGTGTGAGCTCACACACTGCCCTGACACTCTGTGTGAGCCCACACACTGCCCTGCACACCTGTGTGAGCTCACACACTGCCCTGACACTCTGTGTGAGCCCACACACTGCCCTGCACACCTGTGTGAGCTCACACACTGCCCTGCACACTCTGTGTGAGCTCACACACTGCCCCCTGCACACTCTGTGTGAGCTCACACACTGGCCTGCACACCTGTGTGAGCCCACACACTGCCCTCTGCACATTCTGTGTGAGCTCACACACTGCCCTGCACACTCTGTGTGAGCTCACACACTGCCCCCTGCACACTCTGTGTGAGCTCACACACTGCCCTGCACACCTGTGTGAGCTCACACACTGCCCCCTGCACACTCTGTGTGAGCTCACACACTGCCCTCTGGGTAACCTGTTCAGGGCTTCACTACCATTATTGTAAAAAAAATACTTCCTAACATCTAATCTAAATCTTCCCACTTTTCATTTAAAGCCATCCCACCTTGTCCCATCCCTACAAACCCTGCTAAAATGTTTGTCCCACCTTTTTTGCAAGCCGCCTTTAGACACCGGAATGGACTCCAAGGTCTCTCCAGAGCCTTCTGTCCTCTCAGCTGAACAACACCAAACCTCTCAGCTTTTCCCCACAGGAGATATGCTCCACCCTCTGACCATTCCTGATCCCAAAATCTTCATCCATGCAGAAGCCTGGATGTAAAGGCAGGAGTGTAGCCTGGCTTTCTCCTCCAGACAGCCCTACAGGCACATCATCCCATTGGGAACTTCTCCAAGCCAAAAGCACCACATAGGCCAGGGCTGTTTCCTCATGGAACTTTGATCACTGTTTTGGTTTTTTTTTAATTTTTTCCCTTGTTTTCTTTCCCTCCTGTTTCCTATTTCTATTTTTTTCCACCTTCTTGTTTTAATTATTATTATGGGGTTTTTTTCTTTTCTTATATTTTTATTTTCCTTTTTCTTCTTTTCTTTTCCCCTTCCCCCCTTTCCTTTTTTTTTTTTTTCCCTTTTTCATTTTCTTCTTCCTTTTTCTCTTTTCTTTTCTTCCTCTTCTTTTCTGTGGTCCAGCTGCATGCAATCCATGCAAAGATCATTTGACCTTCCCATACCCATTAATCATGTGCCATCTTGCTCTTCTGAGGGTGGGCACATGAGCACAGCAGCACCCCAGGGCTAGTGGAGGGGTAACACAGGCCTGAGCCCCTGGTGGGGTGGGAGGACCTATGGCTGGTAAATACCAGCAGATGAGTAAAAACCCTCCCAAAAATGCTCCTGAAGATTGTATGACAATGGGCTGAATGGAACTGCCTCCTCCAAATGTTCCTGCTGGGATCAGGGCCAGCAGCAGCCAATGCCTTAGCAAAGCCAAAGCAGCCACAACAGCTCCCAGTGGGCAGCTCAGCCCATCCTGCCCCAGCACGGCCTCAGCTTGTTGCTAAAAACCATCCAACCCCTGGGGACAAAATATCATAGAAAAAGGGGCACGTGGGCAAGGTGTGGCCTCAGCTCCAGGGAGAGGGAAAAGGAGTGAAAGCAAATTGACTTCCTGAGTGCCACATGACATGAGGCTGAGGGTTCTCCCTGCCCAGCTTACCCCAGAGCAGGCAGGGGGCTCCAGGGACAGGCAGCCACCAGAGGAATTCTTCTGACAGCAAATGTTGAACAAGAAAGGAGCATAGCAATGGCCAACCAGGATTTTCTAGTGTTTCTGGATGCAGGCCCTGGGGTTCCTGGTGGAGAGGGCAGATGGCACCCAGGTGGCTCTGCAGGGTATATCCCAAGCCCCAAGGCAAAGCAGCTCCAGTGTCTGCAGGGTTTGCACCCTGCAGGAGCTCAACCAAGCATTCAGGTGCCTTCCTCCCCATCTTCATCAAGCCCCTGGTCCTTGCCCATCACCCACTAGCACACCTCTCCTGGTCAGGGGGCCCTGGGCTGGGATGATGCCGCCATTCCAACTGCAACAAACAAGACCCAGAGAGACAAAATGCCCTGAGCTCCCCAGGCTGCTCACAGCAAGCTGAGGACTGGATCTCCCAGGCACCAGCATGGATTTCTTGGCCATCCCCCACGTCCCTGGAGGCCTCACACAGCTTGGTGGCACTAAAGAGGCTTCACTCCCCTGGGAAAACCAAGAGTCAGCATGGACAGGATGCGGGAGCAGGGGGCACAGTCATGGGAGCCAGCTCACACATGAACTTCCCTAAAGCACTGTGCAGCAGGATGGCCCTCTGGGCACTGACAGCTCTCCAGCCACGGGCATTGCAACTGATCTCAACTGGGGCGAAGCAACACCTCACGGAGCCATGGGGGCAACGTAACCTCTGGCTGTCCTGAGCATCCTCATAGGGGCACAGCCAAGAGACAGCCTCACACCCTGGGAAATGCCCCCCATCCATGGACCACAGCACTCCTGGTGTAACCCCAGGGATGGCCACAACACTGCCCGTTCCCCTGGGCCCCTGACCCTCCCTGACTTCCACAGCTCCCAGTTCTTTTTCTTCTGGCACAAGGACTCTTCAGAAAGGATCCTGGGCATCCAGTTTGGAGGGGAGCTAGAGCCAAGTGCCTGGGGCAGGCCATGAGGATGCTGAAGTATTTCAGAGCATGGGGCCAGGCCAGCAGGACCTGGCAGGCGATGAGACGGGAGGACAATACAACGGCCCATTTGTGCTCCTCGCTCCCGGGCCCCCTGCCCTGCCCCATGCCATAGCAAGGCTGGTATTCAGGAATTAATTGATGCAATTAAAGTGTGGCATGACTTTGCCACGGCCTCTGAAGGCGGTGGCAGCAGGCCAGGGTCTGGGGGTGGAGGAGAAGCCCCTCGCATGCTATTCTCCCCATAGAAAAAGGGCAGATCTGGGGTAGATCTGAGGCATGAAATTGGTATAAAGAGATTGTCAGGGAAGCGTAACCATGCTGATCTTGTTGTCATCAGCAGCTGCAGGGTGATAATTCATCCCGGGAGGCTGCTGCAGCCCATCCCACCACAGCAGCACCACTGGCAGGAGGTTGCCAGACTCCACACCAAGAGGTGTCCAGGCACGTCCCAACCCAGCTGTGTTCCATGGCTGCTCTTCTCTGGTTCCTCTCTGCAGCTCTTGAGCATGGACAGAACTTGGTCATGGGGCTGAGGACTGCACTGGCAGGTTGGGGACACCTTGCCTCACCACAGACCATGCACCAAAGGACAGAGATGTCTCCAGCCTCCCCCTTTCCCTGCCCCTGCTCTCAAAGAAGGCAGAATTCAAGCAGTGACTGTAAAAATACCCCAACACTGGGCAGAGAGGGCGAGGGAACAGAGCCTGGCCCTGATTTGTGACTGCTTGTGACTTGCCTGTGACTTGCCTGTGGGGGAATAATTTTCCCACTGGGGTTCCTGTGTCAGGGGGCAGCCAAGCCTGGGGCTAGCCATGGCATGCCATCTGGAGCCCTCGCCCAGTTCACTGCCAGCCTGGCAGGGCTGTAAGCAACGCCCTGCGCGTCCAACAGCCAGAAGAGAATGAAGAGGTGCAGTCCAGAGAGAACGGGATCCCACATGGGGGATGCCTTGTTAAAGAGATGCAAAAGAGGACACAGACATCCAGCCCCTCGCCTCCCCAAGGGTGCTGGCTCTGCAGCCATCCCAGCAGCTTTCCCTAGGTACAGCAGCAGCAGCAGGCACTACATCTCCCCATCTAAGCACCGAGCACATCCGTGTCTGCTGGATGGAGCCAGCTGGGGTGCTCCACCACAGGCAACCAGTCAGACCCTGCCAGCACCATGGTCTGGTTACTGCAGGGTGAAGAAGTCCATCCCTGTCCCTAATGCACAGTGACAGCATCAGGACAGATACCTCTTTCCTTCTAAGAGCTCCACAGCTGCTCGCACTGCAGCATCTCCTCCATCCACCCTCCTCAGCATGGTCCAGGCCAGGAGGAGGTACAGACTGGTCTGCTGGGACACAAACAGCTTGGTGCCAGCATCTCCCCAGTGTCTCCACCCCAGCACCCCTGCAGTCTCAGGAAATGGGCTGTACTTCGCTTTTTCTGGGGAAAGGAAAAAAAGAGCATGTGCCAGGTTATTTCAGACAGCCACAGAGAGGTGATGGGTTAGGGTTAGGGCTAGAGTGACAGCACCAGCCAGCTGCTGCATCCCGTGCGGGCTCTAGAATGGTAGAGCAAGCAGGACATCCACACAGCTCCAGCCACTGGGCTGACTGGGCTGGGGACAAGCCAAAAGAGTGGCAGCTATGGGGAATCTCCTAGCTCCAGAGCAAGAGGAGCCACTGGGTTCCCGCCACTGCTCTATTAGTTTGAAGCAGGACAGGGAGCATACATGAGCTCAACCTCCAGAGCAGCCACTGGAAACCCAAACAAGCTCTCCAGCTGCACCACAGAGAGCTAGGACTCTCCCCCTCCTTCCTTTCCAAACCCAGGGGCTGCTTCTTTGCAAGACACTGCCAAAGTTGTGCACCAGCTCCTCTGCCTGCAGAAACCACAGCTCCGTGCCTCGCACACTCCGTCCTCTCTCAGTTGCTCACCAGACGCTGCAGCTGGGCCCATGCCCCACACCCACAGCCCCAAGTAAACAAACAGCCCTTCCTCCAGGGCTGGTGCCACCACAGCCACCTTCGGCCGGGCCGGCTGTGCCACCACACATCTCAGCTTCAGCAAAGCTCAACCCTTGTGGTGGCTGTGGGCTCTGCCAGCCACTGCCTCCCACCACAGCTGGCACAGAGCAGGGCTGAAACAACTCACAAACAAGGAACATGCACAGCTTGGCTTGGCCTGCACATTGGAAACAGAGATAAGCTGCTCCAAAAGCTGAATCCCAGGGAGGCAGTGGAGCAGGAAGACAGTGGAGGACAGTGGAGCTGCCATGTGCTTCTGGGGAGGAGACAGCCCTGGCAGATGCCTGATCCCGCCTCTGGGTGCTAGCGGGGGGAAGCACCCCAAAGTGTGAGCAGAAGTGCCCAACTCCAGCCACAGGATGCAGGGAGGTCTGCTGGGCTGCAGAGCACTGTGCCATCCCCTCGTGTCACAGCCAGCCCTGCTGGAGGCCACGTGGCCAAGCACATACAGTGTGCAGTCAATCATTAAACTGCTCTGACTGCTAAGTTAGACCCGGCACTGGAACATCTGGGTACCTCACCCTGCCTGTGACTGCAGAGGGGCTGGAGTCAGGGTTTGAGTCTCACCACCCTCTCCCCTGCACAGATCTTTTGTGCTTTGCCCCAGGGAGCAGCTGTCTCGTCCCTTCAGCTCATTATCATTTTCTAAGCAACCAGTCTTGCAAGTGCGTCTTGGAGCAGAGCATCTGCTGTGTTATGTCTAGAGCTCTGATTCTTTGGAAACTGCTGAAGCAGCAAAGTCCCCCTTGAATGCACTCAACCTCCCCAGAGAAGCTGAGTGAGTGGTTTGAGCAAAAGACTTTTGCCTTATTCCCAGCTAAGCCACTGACTCACTGGGTGGCTTCCAATCACTTCCCTCCTCCTGTGCTTCCATGTGGGAAGTGCCAGCCAGGGCAGCTGCTGCTTCCCAGGTACCAGGTGGATGTAGCTGGGTGGCTGCAGGACAGGCAGCAAGGATACATTATGTTGGAAAGGGGCAGCTCTCACCTCCCTCAGGACCCTGAGGACCAGGACATCCCTGCTAAGAGGCCCAAGGTAAAGCAGCCTGACCCCACCAGCAGTACCCAGCCTGCCACTGCAGACACAGAATGAACACCTCATGCCACCAAAGAGGTTTTCTCCGTCTCTCCCTTGTGTCCCGTTCTGCCATCCCTACATTCTTGGCCTTGGACAACCTCGTGCTCCATCAGGCCATGTCAGATGGGGTTCCTCCACCCTCCTTCCTAGTGCCAATTGAAAAGACCCAGACCAGACACAGCAGCAGTATCCCCAAGGTATCAGATCATTTGGGGAAAAAGAGTCTTGATGATCGAAACAAAACTATAAATGCTCTGGACTATCATGATGACTCAATGCTGCTAATGCTGAACAAGCTCTGTATGTTGTGGGCTTGCACTAGCACAGATGCCCAGCACCTGAGGAGCTGCAGGGCACCTACAGACCTTGCAGGGTATTGTTTCCATGGCACTGGGCTGGGAAATTGCATTCATCAGGGGTTTGTGGTAGGGATCACTGAGTTTCTGGAAGAACTTCCAGAAGAGTGGCCTCTGGGATGTTATGAGGGGGTGAAGTGAAGGTAAGAAATGCAGGAACTGGTTGGGAATGGGAACACGTGTCCCAGGCCAGGGCAGACTGGGACGTGCAGTGGGCACCATTGAAGTTGTTTGGAGAACAAGAGTCAGTCCATGAACACAAATTCTGCATTTTCCTGAAGAGAAAATTGTGATAGGAAGAGGCAAGTCAGGTGTGGAGATCAGCAGGAGTGTGAACATGGAGAGCAAGCTTGGAGTACCCTGGCCAGCACCTCCACCATGTACAGCCTTCCCACGAGGGCACTGTTCCCCTCTGCAGGGCACAGAGGCGCCTCAGGTGTGAAGCCAGGTGCCAGACCTGTGCACAATGAACAGCCACAGAGACAGAGAGAGGAATTCATCAGAACACAGGCATCTTCCACAGATAATGCAGCTACTGGGGTCTCAGGGGGGAAACAGGATGGGAGGGACCCATCAAAGGCAACACTCAGTGGTCTCAGCTCTATCCAGCTCTGTAGCGGTTTGGGATCACCTCTCCTCTGCCCCAGACTCTGCTGTGGCCCTGGGCACACCAGCCCCAGTGGCAGTGAGGGCATTCTGCAGGCCGTGGCAGCCAAGCTCTCTGCCAGCGAGTCTGCAGGCAGCTCCTGGTGCAGCCGTGTCACTGCAGAGCCCTGTGAGGGCACAGGGGCACCTCCTGGGGCTCAGAGGAGCCACCTCCAGCTCAACCACTCACAAACTGAACACTCTGCTCCCTTCCATTCCCAGCTGGCTCCAGGCAAGGTGGGACTGAGCATGCACTGGGCAGGCAGCTCTGCCCACCTGCTTGAGCGGGCAGGGTCAGAACACTCGCTGATCCAGCACCCAGCTCCCACTGGGAGAAAAAGAAGAGAAACTCCAAGGCCCTGGCTTGTCACCTGTTTAATAGGCTCAGCAAAAGGAAGTCTATAAACCCAGTTCACTTATCTAAATGGATTTGTATTTGGCATCCCTTCCAACAAGGGCAATGAAAACAGATTTTTAATATCATATGCTGTAATTTTACTACTAAAAAAAAAACGACAGTTGCCAAATACATCTGAGCATCTTAAAAGTGCTCTGTGAGTTAAAATGACATTACTGAACTTGAAGGGCAAATTCTCAGTTAGAAGCTAGCCTGCGTCAGTTAGACACAGGACAGGAGCAGAGATGAGGAACACAGGCCAAGTACCCCAGTGTGCTCCTGTATACCGCGCTACGTGCACACAGCTGCTTGCACACGTCTGGACTCTGCACTGCTTCCCCAGCAGCAGCATCATCCCTGGCTGCCGAGGGGCTGTGCTGGGCCCGCCCCTCAGCGCACCTGCCCGGGACAGCCGCGCTCCAGCGCGCCGGGCGGAGCTGCACGGAGCCGGAGCTGCACAGTGCCACACACGGCCGGCTGCAGCAGCCATGCGGGAGCAGCCAGCACCAAAGCTGCGCTCTCCCAAAGCTCTGCGGCCTCCGGGGGCAATCCCACCTGCGGAAAAACCTGGTGGGTGAGGTCACCTCGGAGATCAGCCGGATGCTGAGGTAAGTTCACAGCACAGAGTTGGGAGCCCTCGGGCTGAATCAGTGGCTGCACTCAGGTGGGAGCCAGCAGCTCTCAGCTCCGAGCATCTCCTCCGACGTGAGTGACTACAGTGAGACACCCACAAAGGAAAGCAGCCCTCAGGCTGCTCCTGCCACCACCAGCTGCTCCAGAGCTGGGCCCACAGGGGTGTGGATCAGGGTATCAGGGCCGTGCTTTTGGGAAAGAATGAGGACCCAGCAGCTGGGACAGTTACAAAGCCTGTCCCTGCACATTTCCATCTCTGAGTCACTGGCTGATGCTGGCTAACAATACAGGCAGTTATCAAAAAAGCAGTTGTCGGAAGGGATAAGTCTGATTCTTCATGTCACTTTCTGCCTCAACCTGTCTGCATACCTTCACGCCATGTCAACAACAGTCCCCAAGGCTTGGAAAGGCTCCCACTTCCCAAAAGTCAGCAGTTTGGAGGGCAGCCTCCAGTCAGCATGCAGGAATATGCAGAAGACCAGCCATCATTTCTGCTGGCCTTGGTCCCCTGGGGAGTGGGGACCTCTGTGCTGACTAGAGATGCAACACTCTCCGAGTTCCAGGGCTCCATGTCTCAGCTCCCCACAAAGACATCTAAAATTGGGAGAGGTGAATCACCCCCTTCTTTGCCCTTAGGGCAAAGCTGGTCAGGAATTTGCTGTCATTGTAATTTTCCTAAAGGAAAATCCATTTGTGCCCAGCCACATTTCTCAGTTCTGTGACCTTTAAGACTGACTGTCTGCTGGGAAAGCAGGAAACAAACAGATTTGTTTGGATCAGTTTGATCCAACTTGAAATATTTTTGGTTGTGGTCTTGATCCAAAGTGTTTCATCTCAGATTAGTTCTACAATCATCAGTAATTCCCTGGCAGGCTCCACTGCCAGCACTGTGGCTGAGATGCTGCTCCCTCCTGAGGCCCTGCTCCTATGCCAGGGTGGATCTCTGTGGCTGTCCTGACCAGCCCTGGCCAGGTGTGCTCTGAGGGTCTCAGAGAGCTCAGCAGGAACATTTTTCAGAAGGTGCAGGTCCCCAGCTGTGGGTGCAGGTCTGTGACAGCCACCTCACAATGTCCCTGTGCAGTTCAATGCCTGCATCTTGCACTGGCTGAGGACTTGGCCTATGGAGCATCAGGCCTCAGAGCTCAGCAGAAGGCTCCTCTGAAGCAGCTCCTCACTGTCTTCTCTGTAACATTTTTTACTTCTCTCTGCTCTGGGACGATGCCATTTCTTCCTAGTATTTCTCCTATCCCTACATCTTTATCTTTTGACACTGTACCTGTGTCCTGCTCATAATGCTGTGTGTAAGCACAGGGGAACCTGAGCCCTGTGTGACCAGACAAAAAACCTTTGCTGTTGTCTCTTGCTGCCTGGCTGTCTCATTGGTGTAAGGCAGTCAATGTTTCACAACACAGAGCCATAGTGGGGGAAGAAAAGTGAGGGCACCATGTCAGGATGGACAGCGAGCAGGGGCTGCAGACACCTCCTGGCTGTGTGTGCTTGTCCCACGCCAGCTCCCCTGGGCAGCCCCAGTGCCAGAGGTGTTGATGGAAGCACAGCCTGGGTGGAGCCTGCTCACAGACAGCTGCATCTGAGACAGAGCAGAGCTGCTGTGACCAAGGGAAACCTCTGCCTGCAGGTAGACTCCAGGCAGGGTCAGGTCATGATGTAGTGTGAACATCAGGTGCCACATGACATAATTATGCTGTCCTTCTATTTCAATCCTGGGTGTCCTCAGCCACAAGCAGAAAGGGTTTGCAAAGCATAAGGATCCTGTCCTTACCCTTGTAGGGATGCACCTTCAGGTGCACAATCAGAGAGCTAGCCTGTAGCAGGCTCAGCCCCAAGGGTGCCTCTGCTCTGCCCTGAAATCACAAAGGAGGCCTCCAGCATCACTCACCTCACTGCCATTTGCTGCAGAAGTTTGTTCATGCACCAAAACATTCTAGGCAGTCTCAGTGGCATTATCTGGAGGGTGGGAAGGAGCAGTCCAGTGAACCTCTCTGCCACTTTTACAGTCTTTCCCTACCTATTTCAGAGCAACTGCAGGGGATGTAAGAGCCAGCTCAGGCACATCCTCAGAAGGCATGCTGAAGCTGAGGTCAGATTACAACAGTGGCCTTGAGAGACAAGGTGTGCAAGGATCCTGATAAATACCATAAAACTTTGTTATCCGGCACAGCATAGAATCCACAGCAAGGACAGTGCTTTCAGAGGGGGAACCTGCAATTACCTCAGCACCTCTGTTTCCCACTCTCCTGGAAAATGGTTTCATACATAGATAGTTTTTGCCATGGCAGGCTGGTGTACATACAGCCTCCAAGAAAGATTTTCAGGTCGGTTCTGCAGAAAAACCTTATAATTTCTGGGTGTTTCAGCCTGCCCAACTGAAATAACAGACACACTATCATCTCAGGTAGCCAAGGCTCCGAGGAGCAGGATTAGGAAAGCAAACATTTGGTTTCTTGAGATTGTGCTCCATGGACCCTAGGCAAATCTTTGCTGTCTTGTTTCTAAAGTGCTCCTGGTTTCCAGGCCAGGTCCCACACGGGGCTACAGGACACACATCTACACACTCCAGCAATTTATCACTTGAGTACCCAGCTCCCTGAGCTCATTTCCTGGTACAAGACTCACTGCACTTCTCCTCTTTGAGTCTGAATACAAGACTACCTGCCCCAGCAGGGGAGCATCACCCCACACCTACAGACCCCATGCCACCCCCATACTGGAACGTCCTTCCCTGCAGGGGGAATTCTTACTGCAAGAATGTTTGAGGGCGGAAGGGACCTCCAGAGGTTGCCTTGTACAACCCACTCAGGGAGGAGAGGGAGCCACATGGAAAACACATGGCTCCAGGGCCAGGCTATTCTGAAGCACCCAGGGGCAACCACCACAAGACAGAGCTGACATGTTCATGTGTTGTTTCTGCTTGGCACATTGCTGCCAGCTGCCATCCATGACTGCATGGGTGCTGCACTCAGTGGGAAATGCATGGAATACTGCAACCAGGAGCTTCACAAAGAGCTGCATGACTGCAATGCACAGAGCTAACACGCAGAGACTCAGCCAGGAACTGCACAAAGAGCCCACAGCCAGCGCTGGCATGGCACAAACCATCTCCATCCACCACTGGCAGCAGATCTGCCCTCATGGCATCACAGCACCAGGAAGGCTGCAGGGGGGGATTGAAGGGTGGGGCAGAAGGGCAATGGATGGTTACAGAGGGACAGAGAAATCAGAACCATAGACTACCATGAGTTGGAGGGAGCCACAAGGGTCATCAAGACCAGCTCTTAGCCCTGCACAGGACAACCTCAAGAATCTCACTAGGTGCCATGAGAAGAACTGGGAAAGGGAGACTGGCAGTGTGATTGGCCATGATAGAAAACAAGAAGCCAGAAAGAGTATTTTTTGTAATGTAAACATAAGTCTTTCAGCTCTTCATCTTTGCTGCCTCCAAGGGTATTATGTTAGGGAGTCAGCTGCAGTGTGACATGAGGACTTCTGTAATGAAGATTGAGAAGTGAGACAGTCCAAAGAAACAGCAGCTGTACCCAAACTGCAGGACCCAGAAACATATTTCAGCACCAGTATTTTGTGGGAATCAAATCACATCACAGCTCCACAGCAGGATAACAGTCATCCATCCCACTCAATGCCAAAGTCAGGCAGCCCAGGCAGCAGGAGCTGAGCTGTCAGGCACTGTCCTAGACCTACAGTGCTACACCACTGCCTTTAGCAAGACCTCAAGGTGCCGGGCAGATGTTTGCAGAGCATCAGACATGTGGAGATGATGTGCCTGGGAGCTCTGCCAGGCTCCTCCTTCAGGTTCAGAGGAGGTCACAGCCTGCCCAGTTGTTCATGGTCTCTTTATTCTGGCTCCCTTTTAAAATGTTTGCAGTTCTTTGTCTAGAAACACCTTTGTTGCTCTCAGCAATTGTTCTTCCTAACTCAACAATAACAGTAACTTTGTATTGTTCTGTTTATCTTTCCAAGGATAGGTTGCCTGGTTCTCCTTATCTCTTCTGTTCTTCTTAAAGAGCCTTGAATCACATCAGAGCAGCAACTCCACTCCCCATTTCTGTGGTTCAGAATATGTCGTCTGTGCTAAACCATCATTCACACCAGCTGCAAACTCTTTAACCTGCCCTCTCCCTTGCTGAGTTTTGTGGGAAGGAAAGCTGGACATAAAGCCTGGAAAGAAACTGTGACATGCTCTAATCCTGCTGATCAGGCATAATTTGTTGACACATGGTGTAGAACCAAAGCATGAAGCTTTGTCAGAGGAGGTTTGGATCAAATACTAAGATAAGGTTCTTCACCCCCTGGATGACAGGGCACTGGAACAGATTCCCAGGCAGTGGTCACATTCCCAGGCTTCTCAGAGTTCAAGAAATATTTGGACAAGGCTCTCAGGCACATGGTGAGATTGTTGAGGTTGTCCTGTGCAGGGCCAGGAGTTGGACTTGATGATCCTTGTAGGACCCTTCCAACTCAGGGGTTTCTAAGATTCTCTGATGCTGCTGTGCTGCAGAGGGAGACCGGGCTTCATCTTTTACATTTGTACCACAAACAAAAGTCCCAAGTTGTGAGTAAAATCAGACCAAAAACTACTCAAGTCACCTCTCCCAATATCTTCATCCTCCTGCTTGTTGAAGTCCAGTGGGAAGGATCTTTCTGGAGAAGCCCACTCTACCAGAGCCAGCATACTCACTTTAAAAGGCCCCAACACCTGAGAAGATGACTGGTCTTCCTTCTGTGTCCCTACTGTGTCAGTGGGTCTTGCTCTCTGTTGGCAGAAGCCCAAGACCAGGCATTTCTTCACCCACTTTTCTCCTCTGGTTGCCTGTTCCTTGAAATCCTGGTGCAGCAGGATCTGCCATTTCAGGCCAGCTGCTGCATATCAGGATCTGTCAGCTGGTTCCAAAGGCACAGAATGAGTTCACCCCAACAAAAGATCCCACACAGGTACCAGGAAGTATGACCTCTGCAATGTTTTTGGTCACGAGCAACTCCATGAGGAATAGTGGTTTCCAATGGAAATAAAAGTTAAGCAATCATGCTGTTTGTGTTTGTTCATCCATCCCCAACAGCTCGGAATCCATCAGCAAATTTCACCCAATCAGACTGAGCAATCAAGAAGCCAATGGTCTGACTCGACCTGTGCCATGGGATTCCTCTCTTTACCAGTTGCACAGGAGGAGCAGAAAGCTGCTGTGAGAGCTCAGCTTCTATCAGACACCAGAAAAGAGCACACAGAGTTTCCCCAAACACCTACTCATGCAGAATCTTTAGGCAGGACTCACACTTTCCAGAACACTGGAGGATCGACCAGAGAAAAGAAAGTCCTGGGAGGTAAGGTTTTCTTGAATAGGCTGCCCAGGCTTTCTGCCTCTGGTTTTGCACAGAGGATGTCACCACCATAAAACAGGAATTTTACCATTGATAAACAGAATGACTGAGAACACCTGTATCTGATGGGCAGAAGCAGCCTCCCACCTTGTGAGACCAGCACCCCAAAATGTCAGGCAGCATCAACCACGGCTAGGCCCCAGAACAGCATAAGGGTCATGATTTTCCCACCCTTCCAGATGAGTTTCAAAGATAATGGTGTTTTTTCTCCAAGCTTCACCAAACACTCAGAACAAAATCCAGGGGAAACAATTGATGTCAGTGACTGATGTGCCCACTACAGTGCTTAAGCTGGTCATAGGAAGAAGAACAAAAAAATACAATTTCACTGTTTATCTTACACCAGCTAAAAGCAAAATCAACAAACAGTCTTGGTTTCTCTCTGGAGACACAAAGCTGACAGCCTCAGCCTATCCTCCACAGACACAAGACACATTGACTTTGGCAGCACTGACTGCTGCATGCTGTCATATCAATAAACATACCCATACAGATATCCAGGGGAGGTAAAGAGTTGTGGAACGTGGAGAGGAGCAGTGTTTGCTAAAAAAAGATGAGGGAGAGAGAAAAATCAGTCTTATTAATAATAACACCTCATTTTATGATATGCTCATGAATAAGGAAAAGTAGGAACACTGGTGGAGGAGGCTGTTCCAGATACACTCCAGAAGACACAGTATTGCCTACAACTGGTGTAAGCTGGGACCAGCTAAGGAGATAGTTATGCTGCTGCTTTCCTGTGTGCTTCCAGAAACACCTTCACCTCACCACACAGGGTGAACCACTCGGGTTGCTCCTCTCCAAGGACACAGTCCTCATGTGCCAGTTTGCATGGAGAGGGAAGAAGGTCTGTGCCAGGCTGTGGCTGCAGAACTAACGTGGAGCAGGGCTCCTTCAAGCCCACACCTCCTCTCATATCCAGGTCCTTTCCCACCTCACTGCACAGAGGCAAGCCCTTGGCAGAAGTGCATGAGGCTGATGCAGCTTACATGTAACAATGCTGTGAATACATCCTGGTCCTACTGTAACTGTGGGAAACCCACTAACACAAAACTATGGCTCACAGAACCCACAAACATAAAACTATGGCTCACAGTGCAAATTAACTCAGTGAGGTGTGACTAGTCTAACACAGTCCCTTCAGCTGCTTACTTAGAGAAGGAATGTTTTCCCACCATCTTCAAAAAAAAGAGAGCTACCTGAAATGGAAGCAAGAAGCAAACAAGCAGTGCAGGCAGCAGAAAATGCCAGGCCATCAGTGCTGAAATGCCTATCACAGCACAGGATAGAGGACAGCTTGTGAAGTGCCCTTTGACTACCAGCTGTGCCCTCGGGGATATCAACTGGTTGTCCCTAATCTCGCTGAGAGTGCACTCTAAGCCATTAAAAAGGGCATTAAACATTATGGGTACCAGTATCAAAAAGGTGTTGAATATTTGCCTTTTTCATGCCCTTTGTTTCTAGATCCTCTGCCCCAGCATACAGCAAGCCCACACTTTTCCATAGCCTTTATTTGCATCTGGCACAGTGGAAAGAGGCCCCTCTTGGTGTCTTTCTTGTCTGCTGGCCCCAGCACTCTGGCTTTGCTCATTTCATTCCTGAAAGTTCAAGCAATGCCTCAATGCCCACTGCAGGTAACCTGTCCCTGTGTACACTCTCGGATTCCCCACCAAACATTACTTGCAAATCAAGAAAGCTGGTCCTTGTACAAGATGCTGCTATTTCAGTGGATCCAGGGTGAAAAGGAAGGTAAAGTTTCAGTCCAGTCTATCCATGCGGAATCAAAAGTGAAATTCCACTCTTCTCAAAACATCTAAACTGTGCATACAGTATAGGACTATTTTAAGAGCAACAATGCCCCCTGCCTGTCTCCACTCCTGCACTCTCCTGTCTCCACTCCTGCTCCCATTCCTTTGAATTTTCTACTTACAAATCAGTTAATTTAGATCTGTCCCTTTTTTCATAACACAGCAACAACTGTGGTACAACTCCAGGTGTAGGGGAAATGGATCTTTATGGACCGAATTCTGTTTCAACATGGTGTGGAATAAGTGTGGCTTCACTGAAGTCTCTGCTCTTCAGCCTGAACCAGTGCTTGGTCAAGGATGAGAAATCCTCAGGAGCATCCAGAAACTCAGCTCCTTATATTTTCAGCTTCATATTCCACACTAGTAACTTCATCCTGCCCTCTCCTTTCAACTCCATCAACTTTTCCAAATTCTCACTGTGCCATAGAGAAGATACTGCCAAGATCTCTCCACTGACCTCACTAGAGTGCTACACATCTTCTTGCTAAGGGTAGAGCCATGTCTGGACTCTCTGCTTTCTCCAAGTGGGGAACAAAAGTAAAGATGGAGGAGACACAGGTCCTGGTGCCCAAGGAGGCCTGCTGGGCTGAAAAGGGTTTGCACAGTGAGGGGAGCCATGACCTGGGGTCCCATAGGGAGCTGGCTGGCTTAGTACCCTCAGAAGAGGACTGGGAGAGCCTGAATCTGGAGCAGATCATTGAGACTCCATGGAGCAGAGCAGGAGAGTTGCCAAAACTACTCCCTGGACAGACACGGGGCTGCGGTAGGATCACAGACATCCCTGACGCAGAGGAAACCAGGCACTGGGAACCTGGAACAAGGGACTGGGAAGCACAGCAAGGGAAGAGTTTGGGGTGATGAGTCAGAGGCTGAGCGCAAGCACAGGAACCGGCTATCACGCGGTAAGCGGTTACTGCGTGTCAGCGTTACAGTCCATGTGCATTTGCTTAGTCCGTGCAAATAAGGTCACTTCAGCCAGCTTAGTGCGGTTCTGTCACGTTGGCTAAGTTGAACTGACTTGCATGTGCCATGGATTAGGCGTGTGCACACTCAGCTGCCCCCCACTGCCAGCTGAGGTACAGCAGTGTATTCTCTGACAACTTGTCCAGTCTGTCCTCACCTCCAGCTTCAGAACAGCTTCATTGGTGGGACAGGGGAAGCTCAGGAAAAAGCACTGGAATACAGTAAGATAGCTGAGAAGGTCACACAAACAAAGTGGCGAGTGGGGTTATGCTGAAGCACGGTGAGGACACAACCACGCCATTTCAGCTTTCCATCTTAGGTATGCCTTCTCCAGGACCACAGCCTCCCATGTTCCTCTCCTAGGCCGGAGCCTACTGGGCTTGGATGGCTGCTTGACAGAACTGCCTTGTTAGGAGATTTCGCAATCAGCTCCCTGTGACTGTATTAAGCAGCCTGCATCATCTGTTTTGACTTTGCTGGATTTGTCTGTGTTCAATATATTTCTCGCAAGGGTCCCAGTTCAGCCCTCATTGACGTCAATGGGAGTCAGTCCATTCCCTTCAGTGAGAGCGAGAGCTGTCCCTTGATGCTTGTATCTCAGCTGCTCCATTTCAGTGCCCAGCTCCACATACCCTCCTACCTTTCCCATCCCTTCCACATGGCTGGCGGCTCTACTCTCTCCCTTCTGGCTGAACAGCAGATCCTGTCCCTAACTCTCTCCTGTTCCCTGAAACGGTTTTCCACCGCAAATCTTGATTTTTCTGAGCACCTTCAGAATCGTATTTCCTCAGCTGGACCCTCAGCAATGTTTCCATTTCCTAATCCTTGACAAAGCAGGTTTTGTTGGTTGGCCTCTCCACCTGGCAATGTCTTCCTTCTACAGTACAGTCATCCAGCTGGACAGTAAGGAAGGCTTTCCCTTCAGTTAGGTTTATTTCTGCATTAGCTCGAGGGTAAGTTCCAATCCTAACTTAGATCTCTGTGTGGGTGATTATCAAAGAGGAAAGCTGAACAGTCACAGGAGTCTGAGAATCTGGTTTCAACACCACACTCTGTTAAGGATTCCCACTGATATTTTGGATAAGTCATTTACATTCTTCACTCCCCCCTGTAAAACTGGGAATCATGCTCCCCTCTCTACAGTGTTTTTTGATGCTCAGATGTCCTCACAGTACTTTTGTAGACCACTACTAAAGCTCATGCAGAGAACTTTACATCCCCAAGCCTTTCTGAGTTAGCACCATCTAAGACACTTCAAAACTGGACAAACAAATATACAAAACATTTGCTGATCAGCCACTAGATAAACCTTTCACCACATCCATGGACCATCAGAGAAGAGGCAAGATAGCACATGCCATGCATGCATTGTTTCCAGCCTTTTCCTACAGCTCTTACTCCAGTGATGCTGTGGAGAAAATGCTGTACTCAACGGCTCCATGGCGTGACCCACTCCAGCCTTGCTTACGTTTGCACGTTCGTCCTGGAGCCAAACTGTCTGTCTGATTTATGTTATCCTAAGGAAGATCTTGAGTTAATGGCAATAAATTTCTTCTTTAGAGAAGACCCATCTCGTGGCAGAGGGAAAAAGACAAGGAAGAAGGAACCATGGGAATTCTTCTCCTTTCACATCCCAGCTGGGCTTGGCTGGAGCTGGCTCCAATTATGCTGGTGGAGCCCAGCACAGCGTGCACTTCTGAGGCTGCCACAAAGACTCCCAGTGCCAGAGATGTGCTCTCAGGCAAAGTGGGAAGCAGATGGGCCAAATGCAGCACCCCCAGCTTGTGCAGCAGGCACGGTTTGAGAGAAGGGGATTGTTTTTATCAATCAAGAGATTCTGCTGGAAGGGGAAGGCTTCCTGTGGGCTTTGGCAGCAGGGAGGGAATGGCAAAGCCCTCAAAGAGCAGTCAGCCACAGTTCCAGGGAAACGCTTTCAAGATCTGGTCTGTCACACTGATATGCAATCCCAGAGAATTCAGCCTCAGAAGTGATCCCACCAGATATAGAGATGAGAAGAAGAGACAACTCTTCAAGGCTGATGGCGTCAGGGTACTCCTGAACACCATCTCCCTGAGGATCTGCTGAGGTCTGTCAACTCTGTCATAGGGAAAGCCACTCAGACTGAGGTGGTCACTCTCAGCTTCCATCCCACAGGCAAATCCTGGGGAATGAACAAGGCCATCTAGCTCTGCATTCCCTCAGAACTTCACCTACACAGCATCTGTACCAGAAAACAGGCAGCGAATGGGGACATCCAGAGACACTGCTGTCAGACTAAGAAGGAACCAAGGATGTGAGAAAGGTAAAGGAGGAGGGATGGAAAAGGTGAACATGAGCTGCCAGAGCCTCACTCAGGTGGGAGCTGGGCAGAAATGGCAGTGAATCCATTATTTATGAGGAGTAAAGTGCTACAGAGCATAGCTAGGCCTGGACTACCTTCACCAACACCACAGTCTGCCAAGCTCCTAATAAAACCCAACACAGGCTGACTTGGGTTCTTATGCTGCTCCAGAGCAGCAGCTTCCCCCTCCCCACCTGGGGCCCACATGCACTGTGAAGCAAGTGCTTACCAAGCACCTCACCACATCAGGGTCTCCAGGGCTTCCCCACACACCTCTATAGCCAAGCAGAGCAGCCCAGGAGCAGTGGGCTCACTGCTGAACTTGCCCTCTGCAGCCCCACCTTGCCACACAAGCCTCCCGCTCCAAGCAGGGATGAAGTACGCCCACAGTCTGTTGTTGTTGGTTTTGGCTCAGCAGTAGCAGGCTGCTTCCAGCAAGAATGGTATGAATAATTGCCCAATTAACTGGAGGAACTTCCAGATGTGTGTTTGCTTTCATACCCATCCAGCCCCCCTCAATCCCACGTGCCTAACGCTGTGAAAAGTGGTGGGGGTGGGAGAGCCATGGCTCTGCTAACTCATGCAGCAGTGTGGGCAGGGCCTGCCCACTGCCTGGCTCAGCTCCCCTTTCCATCCTCACCTCCCTCCCACTCTTTAAATGGGGAAATGGTCTTTTTTAATTACCCTAGGGAGAAGGAAATTTGCCCTGCCTGCCAGAGCTTGGCTACGCATGCCAAAAGCCAAGAAAGCAGAGAAGGAAGCCGATCCCAAGTTATGATTTTTATCAGGTGCATATACAGTGAACTCTCTTAAGACAGGTTGCCATTTTTTGCCATTTCCCCCCACCTTTCCCAACTGAATAATCTTGCACCCAGCAGAGGTTTATTGACAGCTAAACTGCTTTCACTCTGCAGGACACTGAGAAACCTTTCAAGTGTGGTTCTTCCCTGTTTTCAGCAGGATCCAGCACCATCCATCTGCTTCTCATGATCTGAGAAAGGGGGGTTCTTTCTGGGCTCCAGGCAGAGATTTGACCTGGTTATGGGGTGTCTGGGACTCAGTCAACAGAACAAGACTTAAAGGTGGCTCAGACCCCATAGACAATGTGAGCTTCTCACCAGCCCTCCCTCACACAAAAAGTGAAAGTGAGGGTTTTCATCTCTGATTTTAGCACCCAGTTTGGCACCTAAAGATCTAAGCTCCAGTGAGAAAAAGCAGAATCAGCTCCAGAGCAATCTGCTCCACCCAATAGTGCTTAAGACAAAATGAGCTGATTCACTCACGGGAGGCTTCAGTCTCTCCCCACTGCACAGGGCAGATGGAACTCACAGGACAAAATTACACCAGATGGCAAACTTCTACATAGCTGCTGTTTGGGGAAATAAATGCCATCCAAAACACACATTCTGTCCAAACACAGCAGGAATGAAGCAACTGCAGCTCAAGGCATTCTCTCAGACCAAACCTTCAGCCTTGAGATCCTTTGGACAAGACATCCAGAAATAACAGCAGCTAGAGATGATGACTCTGGAAGCAGCATTAGCTTGGCATTGTGGGCTTCACACATCTCCTTATGTCGCCCAGCTCTCAAGGCTTTATCTTGCAAACCTTCAAAACAGCAAGCAGCAGAGAGCATCCAGGACTCGAGCCCAGCCAGAACGTCTCCTGTACATGAATACACACATGGCACTGTTGAAGCAGAGGGCTGCAGAGACCTACTTCTCACCCAGAAGCTGGCAAAGCCTGAACCAAAGAAAGAGGACAAACTGCCATGTGATCCTTCCCCACAGTGTACAGAGAGCCTACCTCACTGCAGGCCAAGCAAATGTTCCTTCTAACTGAGCAGCTTCAGGGAAAGTATGCTCCTGAAACTGGGAAATGTTTTGGATGATCTCTACTCCCATCCTTTGAAACACAACAAGTGGACAGACCAGACAGCCAAGCTCCAAATACCTCTGAAATATGAACAAGGGTGTTTTCCTGAGAGGAGCCCAACAGTCAACATGAACTTTTCAGTTATCAGCAAATAGCCCAGTGTAAAAAACTCTTTCCCATGCCAAATTTTGATATCACTCATCTCAAGACTGGGATATAAAGTCTTATTTCTCTTAAGTCTCTCTTCAGTCACTGAAAAATGTCACTGCTGCCAGGACTTTCCCTTGCCCTTTCTATTGCTATTCAAATCTAGCCCACCTACAGCAATGACAATTCCTTTGCCCCCTTCTCTCCATACCACACTTTCAGCTCAAATCCAGACATGGAGAACTAAACAATCAGGTTGTTTCCTTCCAACCAGATGAATCTGGTTGCTGCAGGGCAGCTGTCCTGCTGTAATGCCTGCCTTTCACAGCTCCTGTGCTTGACCTGCTGCAGATAGGGCAACTGCTGCAGACCTCCCAAGGGAGAACAGGGACTTGTAGGCAGGGCAGAAAAGAGCAGGTGACACTCGTATGAGGAACACGAGGAAGGCAGGTTCTGAGATCCTGCCTGAGGGGTAAGATTGTACAGGACTAAAAGCTATAAAGATGGGGAATTCAATAAATTTCCCAAGGGAGAAACTGTGTGTTTCCTAAGGAGACAAAAATCTTGCATCTGTTCTGGGCACTGGTGTCTCAACCCACTGACATCAGAGCAGGGTGCTGAGCCTACTGCCCACAGTGCTGCTGTCAGAAGGCAGAGGAAGCTTTTAGACTGTGCTGTATTTTGCACGGGTGGAATAACTGGCTTCCCCTCCACAGCCATTGCCCTCCCCACCACCCCGCAGGACTCAAAGAGGGCCATAAATGTTTTCAGCATGGCACTCTACCAAGCATATGTCATAAATTACAGTCCCGTGCTGATAATAAGTCAGGTAATAGCGACACTTTTTTGTCCTGCCAACTGCAGAAAAGGTGGTAAAGAGGAGGGAGGAAGGTGGGGGAGACGCCTATTAGCACCAAGCTGGATTTTACACGCGATGGAAAGTGTTTGTTCAGCTGGAAGTGAGAAGGGTCCTTAACCAAAGAGCACACACTAATGAAAACAGAGTTGCAGAGGGGTGAGGGGCACCAGCACAGAGTAGCAATTCATGCTCCAGTACAGGTACGAAGGCTGCAAGGACCAGGCCTGGGCCAGAGCACCACCAAGCCTGCTTTTCCTCCAGCTCTATCTCACACCTTCTGGAAACACTAATTGAAGGTTCTGCTTTGCCTTAGAGGAGAACACAGGCAGGCCTGAGAGCACCCAGTGCCATGGATTTTGGTGTAAAGCCCCCTTGAGAGCTAAGCCTGCCCTGGCTGTTTGGCTGGGACAGACAGGATCCCTCTCCAGGCAGAGGCTATCTGGGCACCATATTCTCTTATCCTTCACCCAGGGAGGTTCCGCCTATTCTCAGGTCTCTAAAAGGCAGATCCATGGGGTCACAGCCTGGTTTTGAACTTACTTGTCCAGCCACCTTTGCTGTGAACTCTGCAAGTCCCTCACTGCTGCTGCTCAATCGCACTATGAGGTAAATGCACCAGAGACCCTGAAGACCCAGAGCCAGCAGCCCAGACAGAAACATAATACCATGAGGGATGCCAGTTCCAAAAAAAAGTTCCTGCTTTGCCCGATGAAAGGCAATGAGCCTCTTGTGAAAAGGCAGTGCTGTGTTTGAGCTGGTGTGGTGGAGTGCAGGGGAAAGAAAGGGATCAAGCCAACATCACAGACAGTGCAGGGCATAAATTAAGCAATATTTAGTTATCTATCCATGTCTGTAGCATGTGACTGACCAAGTCCGTGGTGCTTATAAGATACACCTGCACTTGGAATAAACCAAACTCCTACAGAGCCACTTTCCCAGGAAAAGCCCTTGGATTATGAGTCATTCCCTAAGATCCCACAGGTCATCAGGCAGGCACCATACAGGGGGAGGAAAACTGTCATGTGCAAGATCCTTCTGCAATGAACTCTCGTCCTCCAGAGTCAAGAGTTGGTAAGAGTGCTCCAAAGATGCCCAATAGCCAGAGGAATCTCTGTGGACTGGATCCTAGCAGGTGTGGAACACCACAGCAGCACCTGCAGCCGAAGCTGGATCCTAACAAGCAATATCCCATTCTGGAATACCTGGTGCAATATGCTGGGAATGTACTACACATCACTGCAGTCTCCTCATGGAGGAGGGGGATTAAAGTAATCCTAAAGGGAAACTGCTAATTCCTTTCTCACAAATCCCCTCTCCACACCAAGAGGATCACCCAGTACCAGAAGACAACCTTTCACATTCATGGTACAATGTGACTAATGTCACTCCTAAAAGGCAGGAGCTGCCATATGTGGGGAAGGGACAAAGAAACAGGGAAAGCTGGCTGCAACCCATCCAACCAAATGGAAAACACAGTGTCCACGGAGTTCTTGTTGCAGTGACAGAGAAATGCTTGGCTGCCTTTGTGACCACATTCCTTTTGTGTCATTAAAAAATCCACCAGCACTCTCCCAGTTTTGGGACCATCAGCCTCACCTTCATTGCCAGGAGTAACATCAGCAGCTCATCTAGAGGGGAAGAACCACGTCTGGCTGCTGGAAGAGAAGTGATCCACACCACTGAGCAAATCTCTCATTAAGATGCTGGCACGTGATAGGGAAAAGATTTGCTTAATTATCCCATAGTAATTCCCAGTTTTACCCACAGGAGGTCAGACTTTGCCGAGGCTTATCAGCTTCCCATGCAAGCAACCCAGGGCAAATCCCATTGCTGCGGGACCAGCAAAGCCACTGTCTTACTAGCCCAGCTTAGGTTTGGGCCTAAGACCCTTCTGTTCTTCCTGTCATTCTCTGATGATTCTCCAGCTGCTCCTCTGCCCACCTTACCAGTGCAAATCTCCCCTCCAAGGCTGTTGGACACACATGAGGATAGGTCTCATGAGATGGATAATTTCATCCACTTAGCCATTCCTCACTTGCTTTTCTTTTCTTGCTTTCATGTTTCCCAGTCCAGCTTTCCAGTCCCTCCACTGCCTCTGTCAAAAGGCCTCCATTACATCCAGTGCCTAGTCTATGGTTTAATAAGAAAATGTGAGATATACAACTGTACGTAGCAGAGAAATTTCTGTTCCTGTAGGTTCTGGAAAATGTATGTTCAGGGGGAATAGCATTCCCACATAAAGGAATAGTTCAGTATGAGCTCACTTGTTCTTCAGAGAACAGAGAGAGAAGCCACCATCAAGGCACAAAGCCCAAAGGTCACAGGCTTCACCCAACACTGCACTTGCAGAACTACTTTATTTCATGCTACATGAAATAACTCTGGGAACTAGTTAGATATAAACAAAGATCCTTCTTTCATCCCTCAAAAGTCTCCATAGACTCACTGCCCTCCATGCCCAGGGACTAGCCAGGTCTTTCTCTTTATTTGAACCACTGCAGGGTTTAGGACTTAAGAGAGCCTTGGCATTCCTTGGCTTCTGTAAAGCTGCCAGCAATGAACATCTTCCTCCAGGAAGAGGAGTGGCTGCATTCAAACATGTTTTGCAGCAGCCATCAGCCAGCTCCTCAAGCAAGGCCTTCACCCTCTCTCTCACAGTCACAGACAGTCCAACAGCCTGAACACAGGTTGGTGGAGATTACTCATACAGCCACGCAGGCTCCAAAGTTTCACATCCATTCTACCTGTATCATCTGCCATTTCCACCATAAATCCACAGACTGCTGTCTCCTTTTATCATGCATTCACACAGGCCCCTCCTGAAAGATTTCCCCACATTGATCTTATCTCTGTGCCTTTATCTTATCTCTGCCTCCTTGAACTCTAACTCCCTACTGCACCCAGAGTACCAGAATTAGGTAAAAACACCAGGCAATTCAGAGGCTTTAGGCACCATTATACTCCTAAATTATCTCTCAATAAGGCACCACTGAGCATGAGGACAAAAGTTCAGAGAAAGCCTTCCTACTTTCAGAACACTGAGAACAGCTGTCTGGCTAAACAGCATGTTCAGCTCCAATAATGGTTCACATTTCAGGAGAGAAACTCTGTGAGTCTGGTCCCTCTCCCTGTGCCTGCTCCTGCTTTTCCAAAGCCTGTCACTCCCCAGCTTCCTTTTCCCCATGTGACACATTGTCTCTGCTGCAGTTTCCTGGGAGGGAAGTGAGAACAGCAGTGCTGCTTTACCTCAGAGGGGCACCATGAGCCCAAGTATGCAAAATACATGTCTCACATATTACAGTGAAAGGATCTATAAATACTGAAGACAGATGAAAGTTTTCTATCCTCCTGCAAAATGCTGCCCACACTTATCTCTGTCCTCACACCTCTCCATCTACTTTCATCCTCTTTTAAACCTGCTTTCCTTGCTAGCTCAGCTTCATTTAGCAGAAGGAACATAATGCTTTACATGTGTGGAATGTCCTTTAGGGCCCTGCAGAATTAAACACAAGTGAATATAAAATAATGTATTATATTCCAATTTATATTTGGATAAACAAATGATTTCTTATCACAGCTTCTGGAAGTGGCTCTCATGCTCCATGACACGAGCCCATTGCTGTCCACAGATTAGCCAGTCACAAGGAAGCACATTGCAAGGACTGCTTACTGCTTCCCCCAGTTTGGGGCTCAGGCCTGCCCTGCCTGGCCACCTGCAGAGGCAGGGGCACAGCACAGCCCAAGACCCCACTGACCAATTGGCACAGCACAGTGGCTGCTGTGTCTGTCTTCAGGACTTAACAGGGGTCTGCAAGAAAGGTGAGGACAGGCTATTCAGCAGGGCCTGTGGTGACAGGAAAAGGGGGCATGGTTTTAAACTGAAAGAGGGGAGATTTAGACCAGGTATTAGGAGAAGGTTTACTGAGTGAGGGTGATGAGGCCCTGGCACAGGTTGCCCAGAGAAGCTGTGGCCGCTCCATCCCTGGGAGTGCTCAAGAGCAGGTTGGACAGGGCTTGGAGCAATCTGGTTTAATGGAAGCTGTCCCTGCCCATGGCACAGGGTGGGACTGGCTGGGCTTTGAGGTCCCTTCCAACCCAAACCTAGGATTTTATCTTGCCTCTCTGCTCAGGAGCTTTAAGGTAAATATAAAACACCCTCTTAAGACCCTTAAAATGCAGCTGCAAATGGCTCCAAGTCCTCTGTGTATTTTATGTTTCATTATCATGTTTAGTACTTTCTTTGTGGTCCTTTGTGGTTTCCTTTAGATTGTAAAACTTCCAGGTAAGGGATTTGTTATCTCTTTGGCAAGATCCAGCCGTACCAAGCTGTGTACATATACAACACCATATAAAAGATTAGTGCTTTATTGGCCACTGAAGCATAGCTAGTTAATAATCTTTAATGTGGCAGTTATTTATCCAGTCGTAAACAGAGCATTGCTGCCAAGCCAAGTCAAATAAACACTATGGAAATCCTTCATCCTTAAAACGAACCAATTTCTGTCCTGGCCATTGTAGGCTTTGCAAAAACATATTGTTACTGAGCACAATAGTCAGATTTTAAAGCTTTCCTAAGGCAGCAATTGTTTCTAACATCTGCGCTGAGCTTTTCCCAGGCCCCAGGGCAGAAGCACAGCCCAGTTCTCCTCACACAGCCCTGCTCTCTGTGGGATAATGACCCAGGAGCCAAGCAAGGGCTGAGGCTCAATACCTACAGTGTGTGCTGGGTACCCTCTGTGTTATCTCTGTGCATGGAGAGCTGCACAGCTGATGTCAGGAAAGGCCCTGAAGGAGCAGGTCCTGTACAGATGCAATGATCCTGCTCTCGCTCTGAAGAATGAAGCAAATGAGAACAAAGTTGTATGACCAGAACTTCGAAGGACACCATAACAAAAAATCAAAACAAAAACCACAAAAAACCCCCCAACAAACCCTGCATATGCTAATTGCCTTCATTAAGTACCTTAGTCTCACATATATTACAGTATTACATTGCTCTCTGCTTAGATCATGCTATATGTGAAGAAGAAGGAGGGGGATAAGATTGGGGTGTATATATGGAGGGTAAAAATTTCACCTAGTTAGGAGGAAGACCCAAAAGGACCTCAGAAACAGATGATGGGCTACTAGTCTCCTCTCCCTCCTCCCAAGCATTCATTGTAAGCTTTTACATAAAAT
Organism: Melospiza georgiana; assembly: GCF_028018845.1. Taxonomy (NCBI): domain Eukaryota; kingdom Metazoa; phylum Chordata; class Aves; order Passeriformes; family Passerellidae; genus Melospiza; species Melospiza georgiana. Next base: position 16,100,318 of record NC_080445.1, read on the forward strand.
GATTACGATTATTATTACCTCAGCTAACACTATACTACTGCTATTGTTAGAAGTCTACCACAGCTAGTGCATCCATCTAGGGCAATTCCAAATCTATTATTTCATAGAATCTTACAATTGTTTGGGTTGGAAGGGATTTTAGAGCTCCTCTGGTTCCACCCCCTGGCATGGGCAAGGACATCTTCTACTGTCCCAGCTTGCTCCAAGCCCTGTCCAGCCTGGCCTTGGGCACTGCCAGGGATCCAGGGCCAGCCACAGCTGTTCTGGGCACCCTGTGCCAGGGCTTCACCATCCTCTAAGTAAAGATTTTCTTCTGAAAATCTAATTAAAACATACTACCTTACAGTTATTCTCCCTTTCCATTCCCCCTTGCACTTCTGCCGCTTCAATAAACCATACTATTCATGAACCTGTGATGGTGAAAGTTCTTATTGAACATTACCAGACTCAGTGTTGAACATGCCCTGCTTGAGGACCTGTGCTCATGGAACTTCCTATTGAACACAACCACTTATAGTACCAAACAAGTTATAATAAGAACTTAAGCCCAGCTACCCTCACCCTCTCTGATCCCTAATGACCAGCTGGCTAACAAGGCGTTTCTTTTCCACCAAATTTCTATACTCTTATCACAACACTGCCACAACCACCCTGTCTGCCCCACATTGCCCACCATTCCTCACAGTCCCCGTCACCCCTCACACTCCCTAAATTTTGGCCTGCACTCCCCTCACAGTCCCTCCCTGTAACCCTCACAGCCTCCTGTTCCTCCAAAGCTTCCATCAGCCCTCACAGCCACCCTCACCACCCCTTTGTCAGCCCCTCACAGCCCATCACAGCCCCTCACCACCCCTCTGTCAGCCCCTCACCACCCCTCTGTCAGCCCCTCACAGCCCATCACAGCCCCTCACCACCCCTCTGTCAGCCCCTCACAGCCCATCACAGCCCCTCACCACCCCTCTGTCAGCCCCTCACAGCCCATCACAGCCCATCACAGTCCGTCATAGCCCCTCACCACCCCTCTGTCAGCCCCTCACAACCCCTCCATCGCCCCTCACAGCCCCTCACGACCCGTCACAGCCCCTCACAGTCCGTCACAGCTCCCATCAGCTCTCACAGCCCTTCACAGCCCTCCACGGCCCCCACCACCCCTCACAGCCCGTCACAGCCCGTAACAGTCCGTCACAGCCCTTCACAGCCCCTCACAGCCCCTCACCGCCCCTCACCGCAGCGCCGCTTGGCCCCAGGGCCGCGGACGCTCCGCGCGCTCCCGCCCAGCCCGGCCCGGCAGGACCGCGTGCGCGCGCCCGTCCCACAGCTGCCGCGCCCTCTGCGCAGGCGCGGGGCCGCTCGCGCCCCCGGTCCCGCCGGACGCGGCCCGGAGCGGCGGAGAGCGGTGAGGGTGAGCGGGGCTCCGGGAGTCCTCCGAGGGGGATGGAACTCGGTGTCGGGCGGTAGCATCGCGGCAGCATCCTCCGGCGAGGGGCCGGGAGGGAGCCGGAGGGGGCCGGCTCCGAGGCTGGCCTTCGTCAGGCCCCCGTGTCCGGGCCGCGGGTCGCTGGCTGTGCTCTAGACCAAGGGGCAGCTGCGGGGGAGGCTCGGGCGCGGCCCCAGCCGCTGTTTCTGGCCGTGGGCTCCGGAACCCAGGGCGGAACCTCCGGGGGTGTCGGTGACCGGAGAGCGGGCGCCGGTCCCTGCGGCGAGCCGGCCGTGGGGGCTCTGGGCTGCGCCTGGGGCCGGCTCGGTGCGTGGAGGGGCTGGAAGATGTTCGAATGGCTTGTGCGAGCCCCAGGTGCCGGGCAGTGCCCGAGGATCTGCCCGCTGGCGAGGCTCCCCCGGCACGCACAGTTTACACCTATGCTGCCAGCCCACCCCGCAGCGGGCAGCGCGTCTCGGCAGGGAGAGCTCGCTAAGCCTGGCTCTTGTGTTCTGCAGCCTCCGCCTTCAATGTTGTTGAAATTTCTGTAATGAAGGTAGAATTTTGTTGAGAGTTTGTTTTCACCTCGGTCTTTCCGGCCCATGCTTCAGTGAAATTTGCTGATGGAATATTTGGGCTGGCACACTGTTAGCCACCAAACACCAAATTTAGAGTGCTGCCTGGGACCTGTCAAAACGCTCCCCAGCCTCTCTGGGCCTGTGAACAAGCGAGCGATGGCCGGGTGGATGCAGCTGATGCTGATTCTGGTCCCAGGGCAGCAGGAGGGAGCACTCCTCTCATGTGCTTGTGAGGAGAGGACAGTGAGACCTTCTCCTTTGAACTGTATTATCTCAATCCTTGTGTTTTTATGTCCAATTCCTACAAGAAGCTGGAGCATCTGAAAGCTTTTCTGGCTTAGAGGAAATCCCAGTAGGATTTTCAGAGCATACAGGAGTACCCAGAGCATAGAAATAACATGGATCATATCTAGGGCACTGTATTACCAGAACAGGGGATTCCCTGGTGTTGGCATTCCTTCTCTCTGTAATCACTAGCTGTTAGACTGTTGCAAAAGACTTCTCCGAGGTGGTTACTCAAGAACAGCAATGATAACTCTAGTTCAAGGATTCCAGCAACATTTTATAGTAATTTTTTGTTCCTTCCAAGCAATACCTGATACTTATATCCTTTGTATTTTTCAAAACAGCTGTGGATAGTATTGAACAATAATTAGCTGTTGGGAATCCTTGTACTGAAAGTCTTTTCTGTCATTAATATTTGAAAGTTTGCAGGTGTTCCCATGGCCATAAATTTTAACTCAAAGAAAAACAGCTTTCTCCCTGAGATTTTTTGGGTTGGTTTATTTGTTGTTTGTTTGTTGGTTTTGAGGGGGTTGTTGTTTTGTTTTGTTTGAGATTTTTTGGTGGTGGTGGTGGGGGTTTTGTGGTTTGTGTTTTCTTCTTTGTTTCTGAGGGGTTTGTTTGTTTGTTTGTTTGGGGCTTTTGGGGTTTTTTGCTGTTAGTGATTAAGTGCTGCCAAGTAAATGTTTCTAGCAGGCTGTTTGTGGATCCATCACATATTTAAGTACCTCTGCTCTTCCCAGCTCGCTCCTTTTTTTTGTGATCTTTGTTTTCTCCCTTTGGTTGTATTTGCTTATTTGTTCTGTTAATCTGAAATCTTAAAGGGCCTCCATCCTCTGATCCCCCTGTTATTTGGACTGCAAAGAAAATGGGAAAAGAAGCTATCCCTGTACTAAAATAACTGTCCATGTATTTAAGGCAAGCAAAGCAGTCCACACTGCATGGGTGTCTCAGCATCTCCAACACCAAGGTTATTGCAGTCTGATATTGCATTGTTTAGACATTATTGTCGGCTTGTGTTGTTTGCATTGTCTGGCATTTGTTTAGGTTGTAAGTGCCTTTGCTTTAGTGCTGAAGAGACATGCAGGCAGTGACAGCACGTTATTGGTAAGATGCCATAGCTTAGGTCCTTGCTGTTCTTCTGGCTCTGCAGAATTCCCCCTGCCTTCCCTGTCAGGTTGGAGAGGCAGCTGGGCTGTGTGGCTGCATGCTCAGGCACAGATGAGTCTGTGTTACCACTCAGAATTGATAAACTGTGTTACTGGTCTGAAGGAAAAGTAGCTCCTTTTATTCTGTCTGTACAGCCTTGAATCAGGACTAAAGAACTACAATTTTTCTCAAATTTGTTTGGGGATGCCTTTATTTTCAGGTTTATTTGCAATAGTCTGACACAATTGAATGGAGGTGCTGTAGGTTTTGCTGCAGAAATGGTGTTCTTGAGCTATTTCCTGCTTTGGTACTTGACCAGTCACCTGAAACAAAAGTAGATCTTATTGCACTATAATTAATGATTGACTGGCTTGGAGTCCACATGTGTTGGTGGGGATATGTGCTGGTGAGGTCCTGGTCTGGACTCGAATGTTTTAAAATCCCTGACATTAATGGAAGTGCTTGTAGCTGTGGTGTTCATACTCTTAGGCTTTAACAGAACTCATTGTTTCTCCTCCTGCTTAAACTTCTGCAGTTAGAGAACAATTGCCTGAACTTTCAGAAATGTTGCAAAAGACCATGAGCTGTTGATTCCCAGTGTCTTGTGAAGGAGACTCAGGAGAAATCTGGGTGACTGCCAATGTCTGTGTTAAGGAGTGTGCTGAATGATGCTTGAGGTGCAGGCAGCTACATCACCACAGGACCACAGAGTGCTTTGCCTTGGAACAGCCCTTAAGGCCCATCTTGTTACACCCCCTGCCATGTCCAGGGATGCCCTCCACTGTCCCAGGTTGCTCCAAGCCCCATCCAGCCTGGCCTTGGACACTTCCAGGGATCCAGGAGCAGGGATTCCAGCTTCTCTGTGTCTGCCAGGGCCTCAGCACCCTCACAGGAAAGAATTTCTTCTGAAAATCTAATCTAAACTTACTCTCTGTCAGTGTAAAATCCTTTCTCCCTCTCCTGATTATGTTGTCAAATAAGCGTAACTCAGGTGTAGCTGCCAAAATTCAACACTTCATTATTTTGTTATTTTTTATGGGGAAAACAACTTAAAGGAGAAATAAATCATCCACAAGTACAAGTGTAGTGACTGTGTTTCAGAAAACGTGTACTATTATTGCCAAATCTATGCTGGCTATCAACATTTTGAAAAGAAAAATAACATTCAGATTAGTTTGAATTTTTCTACCTAATAGGACAAGGGCCAGATACCAACTCTCAGTGAATCAGCTGTTCTAACCCCATAGTCCACTGCATATGATCAGAGTGGAGTTGGGTTTGTTTCAGAACTGGTGATCCAAACACTGCAGAGCTGGAATTCCAAAATCATGTACCTGTGCAGCAAGTACCTATTAGTCCCTGGAGGAGAGACATTTTCCAGAGATTGCCTATTTAATGTAGGCTTTGTACATCCTGTAGAGAATCAGGGGGGGCTAAAAGTATTTGTGACACAGCCGCCCCAAGTAGTAATCCTGCTTGTGATTTTAGGGACTGAAATGAGTTGTTGATGCTGCAAGCACTTTGATAATGTGGTTATTTAGCTGTTCTCTTTGGTGAGGGTGTTTGTCACCTTGTTTTCTACAGCACAGTTTCAGGAATGAAGGTTGAAGCTATGCATGCAGATAACTTTTTTTTTAAGCTGTGGAGGTCAGTGGTGCACCTGATGCATATCAGTGTTGCCCAGTGCACTGTTGAAAACACAGTCTAGTTTTTACAGGTTATTTTTCACCTCACAAACAGACCAAACAGAAGGGAGTAAGTTATAAGAAGATCTGTACAGTCACAAGTTCTAAGATAAGGGTTAATAAAAGCACTTCAGTCTGAGTGGCAGAGGAGTTTTGGGATTCTTTTTGTTTAATAGTTTTGTTTTGTAATATCTTCATTCTATAAAGAAAATCTTTGTTTTCTAACCTGGATGTGGAGACAGGACTCTGCTCCTGGTTTACATTTCAGTGTGCCTGTATCCTCCGGGTGCGAGACTTGGAACCCATTGGCCAGGGCAGTGCCACTGGAGAGAGGAGCAGGTGCCTTGTGGGATGGAGACAGAGATCTCTGCACCAGGTCAGGAACTTGGGGTTTATTGCACAGGGCCTGGGGGCAGGGCCCTGCTGGGAGCTGCCAAACACAGCTCAGAGCAGGCTGAGAGAAGAGAGGGGGAGAGAGGGTGAGAGGTTAAGAGAGTGAGGTTCCCATTACAATACAATAAATCTTCTGTGTTGAATATTCTAATTCTTACTAACCAATCTAGTACAAGATACAAATCCTTCAGCATTTCCATACAGCCTATAAGAATCTTACATTACCATACTGTGTTACATTTTAAACCCTATAAACTGCTCTTTGGACCCCTTCTGCTACTCTGACCCTTGGGCCTGTCTGCAAGCAGAGGGTGTTGTTCCATCAAAAGGGGATTACCTTCAGCTGGACACACCATTGTTTTCCAGTTGTTCAGTACCTGAGGGATCTCAAAGCTTGCTTTCATTTCAGTCTCGCTTATAGTTTCTATATTCTCAAAATCTTTTGCCACACAATCATATTTATAAGGCTTTCCTGTTTCATCTTCCTCAACAGTGTGTCAGGTGTGTTAAATCCCTTCAAGTTTCCTCAGAGCAAGCACATGGGTACAGAGCACCCTCAACAGCAAACCTTCCTGTAAAATCTGTGCCCTGGATTCTGAACTCTATGACAGAGCCAGTCACCCAAAGTTCTCTCCCCAGAAAAACTAGAAGATTAGCAGTATAGTATACACTAATAGTAAGATTATAAACTTGGCAACCTGTCTGTTGTGATTTTGAAATCACAATCAAAGTAACGCAGGACTAGTGTGGGATTTCGTACTCATCAGTTTTTCATTACAAGGTGCTGTTTCTGTACCTTTGCTGCCACACAGGAGTGTTTGTTGCTATTATTTTAATTAAGCATAAGTTGTGCTTATGCAATGTGTTGTTCCAGTTGCCCAAAGTGGAGCTTTTGGATGAGCTTAGGTTCTCCTTTGCTTGTAAAGTGTTGTAGGTGTCTGAATATCTCCCCTGTGTAGGGTAATCTACACTTGGTTTCAGCAAAGGGTAGTCCATTACAGGGCATACCAAATTATTGAAGCTTTTCTTCTGAGCAAGGTCAGAAGAAAGGAAAAAAATCTGTAGGGTTTTGCAGGGCTACAATAAAATTAAATTCTGACTATAATGACAGCTTTAACTCCTTTTTATAGGCTCATTTTACTGTAAATTGGCTTTTGCTTTCCAAGAGAAAACTGCTGTGCCCTTATACTTAAAGTAAACAATCATTAAATACTCTGAGATAATAAGGTTTCCCTTCCCTGTTTTTAGCTGCTGGCTGAAGTTATGGGAGCACAGATCTCCCCGGAATAAAAACGTTGTGGGGATAACTGTTGGCAGGAATGAAGTGTACATCTCCATTTGCTTACCACACATACAAGAAGTGTGTGTAGTGAATTCCATATGCTCAGCATGGATAAGGATTTGTGTGCTCCCTTACACCAGGGTTACAGCTGCATCCACACCTTTCCCAATTTAGGTGCACCTTAAGCTCTCCAGCACTGCCCCTCAAGTCTTTATATGTTCATGTGTTGTTGCACTGAGGACGTCTTAAACCACTATCAACATGTATTATCAGTTAATTTTCCAGAAGAATTAAACTGGCATAAGTATCCACACAGATACTTGATTTTTTTTTACTAAATTGTCTTTTTGTTCTGTTTTAAAGATGATATGGGGAATTGGAATGTTGGCTGGTTTCCTTAACAGACTTTAAGTGGCAGCATTCATATTTTGAACCTTTCTCAAGAGAGAATGTCCAGCAGTCATCTGTGTGGGTGTATTTTTGATAAGTATTAATATTGTGGGGAAAATTATTCTGAGCATTAGTTTTTAAAAATGACATGTGTATTTGATATATTGTATATATATACAATATATTGCCATGCACTGGGAAAGGCTTCTTGGCAAACATCTCTCCTAGGGAAGCCCTTTCCGGGTATCTCAGATTGTGTCTTCTGCTTGTAAAAATATACCTGTGTTTCCATTCATGCTGTGAACTGCTGTTCTGGACCTGAAGAAACTCTAAATGTAAAAGAAATAACACATGGCTGCATGTACCTGTAAAGTACATGTTCCTGCACCCTCTGGTTTAGATAAGAGGAAAATAAATAAATCAGTGTTTGACAGAAACCAATGCAGTCACTGTGTCTGAGAGAAGAACATATCATCAACAGATATTTAAATATGTTTTTCTGCCAGTAAATGTAGTGGAAAATAGTCTCAAGGTGATAGATGTCAAACTGACAGCATCCAGTGCAACAGAGAGGGAAGAGGGATTTGTATTATTGTGTATGGATTTGATACCATATCAGGTTTATCACTGACAGTCAACACTGTCTTTGGTTCTGCGTAGTTGACTGTACTTCCAAACAGAGAAAGATACAAGTGTTATGGGAAAGTAAAAATAATAAGACCAAAGATTGTATGTTCAGAGTCAGAGGTTGCTTTGAGGGGATACATGTTTGCAGTTATTTCCATTTTGCAACCGAGGGAAGACAAATAATTAGCACAACATGAAGGATTTTTTCAGCCTTACAGTTTGGGAGGACCAGAAGGAAAACTCAGACTATGTGGTCAGAAAATTGTAGTGATCTTTTTGCACTACTTTGACAGATATCGTTTTTATAATGAATCATTTTTAATGCATCATGTAAGATAGTTTTGCAGTTAAGTGCAGTTTTCATCTGGAGGGAAAAAAGGTAGGAATTACCCTCTCTTTAATTTTGCTGTTTGTTCCTTGAGTGTTTTTATGGTGTAGGCAGGAGAGAAAGCTACTGATCTATGGCTTTGATAACGTTTGCCTCCAATATCCTCTTACAATGCTCTGCTCTTTAGCCTTTTTGAACCTTTGTGGAGCCATTAACTATTTCTTTCCTCTTACATTTTTTCAACAACAATATGTTGTGTTTTTCCCCAGACTTTTATCTTGTTGGGTTCTGTGTGTGCCTTTTTGATATCTTACTGCTCACAGCACCCACAGGGACATCAGAAGTGCTTGTGTCATCCCAACCCAGAGATGGGAAGGAGGGGATGCTTTGTAAGTGCTTGCAGCTATGAGATGTATATAAATTAGATGTTAGGAAGAAATTCTTTCCTCAGAGGATGGCGAGGCCCTGGCAGAGGGTGCCAGGAGAGGCTGTGGCTGCCCCATCACTGGAAGTGTCCAAGGCCAGGTTGGATGGGGCTTGGAGCAACTTGGGATAGTGAAAGGTGGCCTTGTCCATGGCAGGGGGTGGAATGAGATGATCTTTAGTCTCTTCTGACCCAAACTGTTCCATCATTCTATGGCATACTCATTCTCCTAAATATATGCTACTATCACTTACCTGTCCAGCAGTGAGGAAGTGCTGTGTCTGAATGTGCGTCTGAACTTTAATGAAGTGCACAACAAATTCATTACAGATAATTTAGACTGTTTAAGAAGGTGATAGTATGTTCCTAAGAAAGAAAACATGGGATTCTAGGACAAACTCTGTTACTGTGCTTCATACACAGTGGTGATATCCCAAGAGAAATCATCTAAATGCCTAAAAGTATTTGCCCTGTAGAGTGCTCTGATATCAGGTCTTTATCAGTTACTTGGGAAATTGTGAGGACTTTGTCCTTAAAGCATATCAAAAACCCAGCAGGAAGCATCTAATAATCTGCTATCACACTATTGCTAAACTTGTAATAGAACATTATCAGAAATTTTATTGTGGCACCCAGCTTGTGAGTGCAGAGTGCCCAGGGCACAGAGAGATCGAACTGCATTTAACCACGTTAAAGCAATCCATCGAGCTCTGTGTACTCTGCTAGAAGGCATCATCACTGCACAATGCAGCTACTGCTCCCAAACGCTGCATGACATGAGATGGTCGCTTTCTGATGCTAAATGGAGTGTTTAATTCAAGCTTTGAAACACATCTGTGTTACCGGGCTTGCAAGGGTTCCTCAGGGGTGAAGAGATAGACGAGAATCTTGACTCCATGATCAGAAGGCTGGATTTATTATTTCATGATATATAATACATTAAGACTATACTAAAAGGAATAGAGAGAAAAGTTCAGAAGCTTGCTATGCTAAGAATAGAATAGGAATGAATAAACAAATGAGCTCTCTTTGATTCTGTCCCAGAGAGAGCTTGGTCTTTGATTGGCCCTTAATTGTAAACATGGAACATGGGCCAATCACAGGTGCACCTGTTGCATTCCACAGCAGCAGATAACCATTGTTTACATTCTCTTTCTGGGGCCTCAGCCTTCCAGAAGAGGGAAAAATCCTAAAGAAAGGATTTTTATGAAAAGATGTCTGTGACACGTCTGCACCAGGGAGGGGAGGCAAAGTTACCATGGAGGCTGTACAGTACTTGTGATCAGGAGGTGTTTGGGTGCAGGGGGAACAGCGATGTCCAGTCTTGTTGCCAGATCCATGTAGCAGAGATGTCAAGGGTGCTGCTGTAAGTCCAGCATTGGGAAAGCTGCAGGATGCACTGAAATACTGGGGGAGGAGAGAAAAGCTGCCTGCCACTTGGCTTTTGTTCTGCAGTTACTACTACCTTACTGAGTTGCTTTGTGCTTCTGTCAGACTTCTCTTTATGAAGCAAACATCTCAGAGGTGATTGAGTACCCCTCAAGAATGGAATTCATCTCAGACTTTTGGGGTTCATTTCCTCTTACTGGGAAAAGGACTAGTAGCAAGCAGTCTTGAGGAAGCAGTTCTCATTATCTCTTCATGTGCCTTCTGCATGGATTAGTTGCTGCACAAGGTTATGAAAAAGAATAAATTTGAGTCTTTTCCATGCCTACAACACTGGTCAGAAATATAAACACCAAAGGATACGCTGCAGGTCTGGAGGATTACGTTACTCTTGATTTGAAGGGCAGCAAAAAGGAAAAATAGCTTTCTATTAGAACCTTAAAAAAATGTCTGCCAAAATGTTGGTTGTCAGTATCTAACTGTGTCTGTGCTTAGCAAAGAGCTAAATCCAAGGTGGTGTAACTGCTCATGCATGAGATGAAAAATGTAATTTTCAAATTTGGTAGTTCCTGTTATAGAGCAACTACACTGGATTAAAATAAGTGTTTTAATAATCTTTTAAGCTGTAGGCAGACTTTCAGAATACAAAGTTGCAAGAATACCTAAATGGAATGGGGAACCAGGATCTGATTAATTATGGCTCGGGTTTTTAGGACACTCTTATGTTTATTAAAAGCAATATCAAACAATGTAATCGCAGGCTTCAGCCAAAGTTGGAATTATTTTTAAGAAGTTTAGACTGTGCATATGTCACTACTGCAGAGTATTTTATGTGCTCTCACTTTGAAAAAATAATTGCCCTCTGAGTTAGTTGTGGTTCAGATATTTCAGTTTCCTAGTTCCTGCATTTTGTAAAGAAAAAACAAACAAACCCCTTTAATAATAAGATAATTATTCTAAATAATAAAATTGTTGAACTTGCCCTCAGCCATGTTATCTTTAGTAAAATTGTAAGCTTATGTTCCCCATACTGAAAGTAAGTAATAATTCAAATTTTTTTTTCTGATATGTTTTTAAACACTTCCTTAGAATTTTTCTTTGTAGACAGTATGGGAATTTTCCTGTCACACTTGGCTTCACTGCTGTGTGTTTTATACAGATTCAGACAGTTTTCAGCAGCCTTCTGAAAGCAGCCAAAAGACAATGGGAAGAGCTAAGGGAATGAAATGGAAAATGTGGCTAGAATAGCAAGCTAAATATTTCCTGAAAATTCAGTCACTGACTTAAAATCATGCAGGTTGCTGTGGTCTTTGCTTGGGTTTAAATTGTAATGGTTGCTTGCCTGCTTCAGAGTTTAAACTTAATCTTGAAAAAGCTTTTGCCTGTGCTGCAGCCACTGTTGGCAGTATGCATTTTTCTGGTTCTACTTCTCACTTGGGTACTTGCCTTTTTTTTTTTTTATATTGCACTTACCTGAAGAGCTCAGTTAAAAACTAATACATTTAACAATCCACAATTGCAGGGTAGGTACTAAGAAGAAAGCTCTTTCTCCTGGTTCTGTTCTTCTATGTTAATTCCTACTTTTTTTAAAGTCAGTCTGATTAGAAAGGATAATGACCGCTTACTCTTAGTACAGAACTCGAAAGTTTTGTGGCTGCTCAGAGAAGCTGTAGCTGCCCCTGGATCCCTGGAAGGGTTGGACAGGGCTTGGAGCAAGCAGCCTGGCATAGTGGAAGGTGTCCCTGCCCATGGCAAGGGGTGGAATGAGATGAGCTTTAAAGTCCCTTCCAACCCAGAATGTTCTGTTTCTATGGTTGTTAGAAATAATGCCTTTTTTTGTTGGGTTTTTTTGGGGTTTTTTGTTTTTTGTTTTTTGTTTTTTTTTTTTTTTTTTTGTTTTGGGGATTTTTTTGCTACTTTATCCAATGCCCTTATCATTCTATGCCAACTCATACTGGAGTGCATTTCAGTTCTGTGCTGTTCAGGTGCTCACCCATCCTGGTGTCCCTGTCTCCAGTTAGGGGACATTTACCATAACATGATGTTGACTTCTCTAAAGCAGGAGGGAAAGTGGTTTGCTGCAATAAGAGGCTGTAAATGAGTCTCTGCCTGCCTATAGCCATATCTGTATATATACATTTTATTCTGAAATGGTTTTTTCTCTTCTGCCTGTCTTACCCTCCTTTATATGGAGGGGTAAGCAAGGTAGCTCAGGTGAATATGGGACTTTGTGGCACAACTGCAATCTCACACAGCCATCCTCCAGTTTTACCCCTAACTGAAACTCCAGCCTCCCTCCAAATACAATTCTGTACTGCCTGCTCATTTCCTTGTGGTGGGAGGGATGGGCAGGAGACAGCCCTGACTCACTGGCTCTTGACTGCTGAGGGTGACATCTTCTGTCTCCTCTTCCCAGCAGCCCAAAGTTAAACATTGCCCTTTACCAGAAGAGAGAGAACTTGCCTCACAGGAGAGGGGGAGGACAGTTCAGAAAGAGTTGAGGAGGAGTTGAAGGCTGGCTGGAATTTTCCTGAGATTTCTTGGGCTCTTCTGTGGCAAGTAAATCCTCCCTGTTTGAGGCCTGCTGGTTTACAGTAGCTGCTGGCAAGGTATCAGGAGCTATGCACCATTACACTGGAGCACACAAGTTCTGTTGGTTTTGCAAGCACAGTTAAGAGCTGGTCATGCTCTGGCAGCCCTGACAATGCCCAATTACTTTGCTGTCACTTTTTATTGCAGCATCTAGACCTGTGAAAAGTATAAGCAGCCAGACCTACTTGCAGACCCCACAGATTTATCCCAGCCAAAAAATGTATAAAACTGTGAGCTCAAATCAAAACTTCTGGCAGTCTGACTGCCATGGATTTCAATGAGCTTCAAGAGCACGCATTAATGAAAGTCATTAGTTCCTGGAATGGGCAATAATTGCTAGAGTGAAAATGTCTGTTTGATGCAGCCTCTAAGTATGCCTGTGTATGTTAAGAAATAAGACAGGAGAAGAAGGTTTACAGGGGAAAAAAGAAAAAGCCAAAATGAATCTGGGTGTCTTAGAAGTTGTCTTACATGATGAACATTTTACTTAACCCTCCCTAATATAAATCTGAGCAGCTCCCAAGGGACGATGGCAGAAGGTAGAAGCCTGCTGGAGACACCAGCAAGCACAAGGCAGGGATAGTTTCTATGCTGAAGTGTCCAGGAACAGAATGATTCATGCTTCCCATGCTTTTGCCACTGCAAAGTAGGATTAAATTTCTCTTCTACAAAAGGACGTTATTTTAGGATTTGCATTAAAAAGGAGTGTTTCTGTGATTCCCAGGTGGAGAATTACTGAAAAATGTTCACTTCCCTGGAGCTGACATTGGCTCTGCGATGGATGGGTGTCCTGCTGTTACGGGATCTGCAGGAAACACATGCTGAGCTCACACGGAGACCCCACAGCTGAACCCTGTAAGATATCTCACTTTCAGAACGGGAGTCAGGACTATGTGTTGCCTCCTTTAATTACAGCCTGAGAATTGGTTTTAGATGTGGAAGAATGCAACAAAAAGAAATGGTGAGCATTTCTGTATCACTCTTACACTGTAAGAATGATGATCTAAAACCAGTCTTCTTTTTATAAAAAAGCCCTGAATTAAATATAGTAGAGAAGAGCCATCCAAAAGCGTTCTCTGAAAGGCTCCTGCATGCTGCTGCCAAACTTTTGAAAGAGGAGTTAAATTTGGGACTTTCAGCATGTGATTCCAAAATACCCATGTTAGCATTTACTCAGAATCTAGAACTGTCTGGATTGGCTGCTATGGCTGCTTCAGGCAAAATGTTTGATTTCTTTTCCAAAGGTGCAGCTATGAGGATGAGATCTCATCTTGATGGTATATCTTCCTTAAGAGCTTCAAATCATTTTAAAGCACCTGATTTATGGAATGTAGCAGCGTGGAAAATGGATGGTGTTTGCTGCTACCTTCCCAAAAGCATCTTCTGAGAAAGCCGCACGGGCGGGCACAGACAGTTCCTCAGTCCACACTCACACCACAGATAGGTCAGCAAAAAAAGATGGAAAAGGTGTCTGTGTAGAGTTCCAGCAAGGCTTGTTGTAGAGTCATGCTGGAGGAGTCCAGGGACAGAAGACAACGAAGCAATGCAGTGTCCTGGGTTAAGTATGGGGTCAGGGGCAGTACAAGGGCAGGGCAGAGGGCAATGACCTATAGGGAAGGGGCAGGGTAGAGGGCAGTGACCTATAGAGAACTGAGGTAAATTAGCATAGTGCTGCAGAGCACCATAGGAACAAACCTTTTCCTCTCACCCTAAGCAGTGAGGCATTCTCAAAGCCTGTGGCAGATTCTTCCAGGACATTAGAAGTTCCCTTAATAGGCTCAAAGGCCTCCAGAATGGAAAAGCATGCCAATAAAGGTCAAGTTCCATGTGTTTTTCAGTCTATCAATACTGGAATGGCTAAGAGTTCTTTGGAGGCCTTTCAGTAAACATTTTCATTGCTTTAACCTTGCTATGTAACTTTTTAATTGGACAGAACAGTTTTATGGGCCTGTTGGATTTTATAGGGATTGTCTACCTTTGCAGTGTGCAGCTTCCACAGCCGTGTTTGCAGCTTCAGTTGGACACTGAGGGCACACGGGCAGAGGTTCCAGCACCCAGCAGAGCTGCTGCAATAGTGGAGGTTATTGTGCATCCCCTTCTGGCTTTGCACTGGCTGATTAAAGCTGGTTTGGATATAGCCTTTAGTGGTGACAGCCACACTCTCTGCTGAGACACAGGTGTGTTTGAACCTGGAGCCAGCAGGTAGATCAGGTAAATCTGGCACAAGGCACTAGAGGCCAGAACCTGATGTTTCAGCTCCTGGTGCTGTCACAAAGGTTTCTGTGGCATCTCCAATGGGAGAGCTGTTGTGTGCCCCTGTCACAGGGCATGGCCAGCATCCAGAGCAGCGCTTAGAAAATCTAAGTGCTTTAATGAAGGTGTTTGAAACTGACTTGACCCTGTGCTGCAGTCTGGAAGCAGAGTTCTTGTCCTGCTCAAGTCTCTCTTCTGGCACTAGCAATGATCTGGCTGACTGTACAGCTGCACACTGTCATTGAAGTTGGAAAAGACCTCCAAGATTGAGTCCAACCTTTGACCAATCACCACCCTGTCAACTAGATCAGAGCACTAAGTGTTACATCCCATCATTTCTTGAATGCTTCCAGGGATGCTTCTTGAGCACTGTTCAGGAACAGTGATTCCACCACCTCCCTGGGCAGCCTGTTCCAATGTCTGACCACTCTTTCCATGAAGAAATCTTATCCAATGGAAGAGGAAAATTGTACCAGATTAACAAGCTAGTCTCGGTGACTCTGTGGTCACACAAGTGCTATGACAAATAAATTACTTGGAGGACGTGGCTGTGGTTAGTAGGAGCACAGTTTATCTCCTCAGTGGCCACACTGTCTGAGAACAGCATACACTACCTATGAGACTGCATCCTTCTAGTATAAGTTTCACTTTATACTTCCCCAGAGAATTGGAAAGAGAGGTTGCAAATTGAACATACTTTGCAATATTTTTTTTTGCAATGGGAGTCTTCTGTTCTCTTAAGTAGGATGTTAATGTAAAGGTTCATGCCTCAGCTTGGACTTTCAGTTAGGGAAATTAATTTCATGGAGAGATGTCCTCAGGATCAGCCTCTTGGCTGGCATTTGATCAGTTACTGCAGTAGGAGTTACTGACAGAATGGAAGAAAAGTTTGGCTTAAAAAGGCATCTTTTACTTTCTTTGCTTTAGAAAACAGTTTTGCCATTGCAGGAACAAGTATGCACAGATCTGGGTTCATAAAGAAAATAAGACATTATCTGTTACTCAAATGTCTGGTTTTTTACTTCCCTTTTGCAGAAAAATCCAAGAGTCCATCAATGACTTACTAAAGTCTCAGTTTTCATGATTTATGTGATTTGCTTCTCCGGGAGCCATGGATGAATACAGCCGCTTTGTGGACTGGGACAAAATGGATGTGAGTGCCCAGAGCCAGGACACAAAAGAGCTCACCTGCACAGACTTACATGAGCTCAAGCAGCTCGCCCGGCAGGGCTATTGGGCCAAAAACCACTCTCTGAGAGCCAAAGTGTACCACAAACTCATCAGCAATATCCCATGCCGTACAGTGACCCCCGATGCAAACGTGTACCGGGACATCGTGGGGAAGATCGTTGGAAAGCGCAGCAGCAGCTCCCTCCCACTGCCAGAGTTCGTGGACAACAGCCTGATCCCCACGTACTGCCTGAACGCGGAGGGCGTCGGGGCCGTCAGGAAGATCATCCTGTGCGTCGCCAATCAGTTCCCGGACATCTCCTTCTGCCCGGCGCTGCCCTCGGTGACCGCGCTGCTCCTGCACTACAGCAAGGACGAGGCCGAGTGCTTCGAGCAGGTCTGTCGCATCCTGGCTTGCAATGACCCCTCCAAGCGGCTCATCGACCAGACCTTCCTGGCCTTTGAGTCCTCCTGCATGACCTTCGGGGACCTGGTCAACAAGTACTGCCAGGCAGCCCACAAGCTGATGGTGGCAGTGTCCGAGGACGTGCTGGAGGTGTACTCAGACTGGCAGCGGTGGCTCTTCGGAGAGCTCCCCATGGTCTACATTGCGCGCATCTTTGACGTCTTCCTGGTGGAGGGGTACAAAGTTCTCTATCGCGTCGCGCTGGCTCTTCTGAAATTCTTTCACAAAGTCAGAGCTGGGCAGCCCATGGAGTCTGACAGCATCCAGCAGGACATTCGAGCCTTTGTGAGGGATATTGCCAAGTCGGTGTCCCCGGAGAGGCTCCTGGAAAAAGCCTTTGCTATCCGCCTGTTCTCTCGGAAGGAGATCCAGCTCCTGCAGATGGCCAATGAGAAGGCTTTGCAGCAGAAGGGCATCACAGTCAAACAGAAAAGGTAGGACTCAGCACAGGTAACCTGAGCAATCTCCTGAATTTTCCCAGTGTGGGGAGCAGTCCTGGCTGACTGGTGGGGAAGCTCCACTGGTGCATGCTGGTGTCTGCTGATGCACTTTCTCTGCAGAAAAACTCAGCAGCTCCAAAATCAAGTGTTGCTGGGATTGTAATGGGAACTTTAAATGAAGTACTATGATACAAGAGGAACAGAAGTTTCTTATGAATTTATATGGGTATATATTAATTACAAGTATCATATCTCAAAAGTGTGTTTCATAAGCACTTTTCAAACTAAAAGGCATTTTAGCAAAGTTGGTGTAGTGGTTTTGGTTCGCCAGTTTGAGATTTCCTGACCAACACACCAATTAATGTAGTGTGTCTAGTGCTGGCTAAATGCTAGTGCACCCACTATAATATACTTACTTATTTCCTGCTGTGAGGTAGGATTAGGAGGAAGGCAAAGAAGACTCAAAGCTTCAAAAGGGTGTAAAGAAAGCTTTATTAACAGTAACTAAAAGAAAGAATAATAAGAATCAGAATAAAAGCTTTAGAACACTTATCCTCCCCCCTTCAACCTTTTATTTCTCACTCACAACATACAGAAACAATTCAGTTTATCACTTCTAGAATAGTCTTTCTTCAGTTCACTTAGGCAGAGGAGTCCCTCTTGTCAACTTATGGAGACTTCTCCACAAGAAAGCAGTTCTCTTGTGGCTTTTAATTTCCATGAACAGCAGCTACCCAGAAAATCTGAGATGGTGAAGTCCTTCCCATTTTTCACAGCTTTTCCCACAGCTGTGTTTATGGGCCATGTCAGCATATGGTGTACTATTTTTAGGATGAGCTGTTCAAGAGCAAAGGTTTTCTATATCTATCTCTGAGATTATCTTCATCTCTAGGAACAGAGGTCTTCTTCTTCTTTCCCTGTCTTTCTGTTCAAGCTTCTCATAGGATCACAGCTACTTTAACATCTGCTTACTATTGTATTATATTAAAGAATGGTATACTAAACTATACTAAAGAATACAGAAAAGATACTTAGTGAATGCTAAAAAGATAATAATGAAAACTTGTGACTCTTTCCAGAGTCCCAACACAGCTTGTCCCTGATTGGCCAAAGAGTGAAAACAACTCACAGCAGAAACCAATGAATCAATCACCTGTGGGTCAACAATCTCCAAACACATTCCAAAGGAGCAAAACACAGGAGAAGCAAATCAGATAATTATTGTTTTCCTTTTTCTCTGAGGCTTCTCAGTTTCTCAGGAGAAAAATCCTGGGTGAGGGGATTTTTCCAGAAATGTGAATACCATAGCTTGCTGCAGCTTGGAGGCCTTTGCTCATATCTACAATTTGAACGCTTCATCTCCCCATATTTTTCAATGAGTCACAGGGAAAAGGAGTCTGATGTATCAATTACATCCTTCTCCATAGCTTTACAAGAGGATTTCAGCCCTAAGATCAAGGCATCTCCTCATCCCTCCCATCTGGGACTTGACTCTTTCTTTACTGACCTTGGTGTCTTCATGTTGTTCTTCTACATGTTCTCACTCTGTCCTTTTCTCTCACCTGAGGGAGGACTGAAGGTTTGCAAGTCTCATCTGTGCACTGAAAGAGTCAGTGTCTCACCCGGGGCCTGCAGGTGCTCGCCTGAGGCCGGCAGAGCTGCAACTGGGCTGGGCTGGGCCGGGCCGGGCCGGGCCGGGCCGGGCTGGGCTGGGCTGGGCCTGGCCGGGCTGGGCTGGGCTGGGCTGGGGTGGGTCGGGCCGGGCCGGGCCGGGATGGGCTGGGCCGCGCTGGGGCAGGGCCAGGATCTCAGCAGCCAGGCCAGAGCACAGCAGCAGCATGGCCGGGGGGCCGTGGCTTCTCCTCCCGACGGCCCGGGGCCGCTGCCAGGGCCCGGCAGAGCCCAGCTCAGGCGGGGCTGGCGGCGGGGCAGGGCTCAGCCACAGCAGATGCTGCAGCCCTGGCCTGGCCCGGCCTGGGCCCCGCGGCCTCCCCTGCCCCCGCCGGCAGCCCATGGGGGCCCGGCCCCACGGCAGAGCCCACCCGGCCCAGCCGCGACAGGGAGGGGCCGGGCTGCCCTTGTGACCTGCTCTCAGGCCAGAACAGAAAAAAAGAGAATTCCCGGCGTTTTTCATTTGTAACATCGGTGTTCACAGAGGCATGTTCAGCTCTCTAGTGGTTTAACAAAGTGTCAATATTCAACGCCGCTCACTGATTGGTTTTACCAGGCACAGAGGAAGCTCTCAGCAGCTCCAATGATAAAACCAGCACTGATAAATTACTTGGAAGAAACATACCCAAAGAAATGTGGAAATTGATTCTTAAATATGATATTATTTGTATAAAATGTCAATTTGATGCTGCCCAGTACTGTGAATTCAGCAGTTTCTTTAGTGTGAGATGCTGTCACAGCTGAGAACATTGTGCCTGACTGCAGAGCTGTTTTAACAGAGCAAGGAAGAAACATGTCTTATTTTCAGGTTACTTTTTAAATAGATTTGGCTGCAAGCCTCCTGGAAATCAAGAGTGTAGTACTCACAGGTAGGAGTTGACCTGTTTTGTGGCAGGTTCATGTACTATTAGAAAAAATAATTTTGAAAGAACCATGGAAGAGTGACTATACAGATCCAAGAAACTGTTGCAAAATCACAAGCTCTTCTCAGAAATAAGGGGAAGAAGAACTAACTCTGAAACCAGTAAATGAAATCCTGCATTGATGTGACAGTAAAAGTCATACTCATAAAACGCTTAGCTGAAAGGCCTCTCGATGGATATAGAAAAGGCACCAATATATTAATCTGAACAAAAATAGCATCTTGGCAAGTGCAAATGTATGTACAGGTGAGTAGTACATGTTCTGTTTTTCCAGAGGCTTCTGACAGCAGAAAACTTCTCCCAACAATTTCTGAACTCTCAAGTTCAGAACTGTTGTACAGTTTTATGAACTGCCCTCTGAAGAGAGGTGACTTCTCAAAGTCCCCTGGGTCAGTGAGTGTGATATCTGGAATTTGGTGTTCTAGACACACAGTCTCACTCTCTAAATCTCCACTGATGTAGTAGGATCTTCCAGCCAGCTGTGTTGCTGAGTTAGTTACAGTGGTTGCAAAGTTACCATTCCATGGCATGGCAATACATACTCAGTACATTTCAGCCTAAAAGATGACATAAATGTTAGCTGAACCTCCTTCATGTGTCTGCATAACTGGTAAGCTCCCCCTGGTCTCTTCCAAGGGTTAATTTTTTAGACTCACAGCTTGTTTTAGAATCAGCTTCAGTATTTTCCTGTCAGTCTCAAATATTTCAAGGTCTTTAGCCACTGGATTGTCACACTAGAGGCAGTTCAGACCTTTGTATTTGAAACTTGTAGCAAAATATTGACTCCTCTATTGTATTTTCCTGTTAGGAAGTTCAGGAGAGTTGTAATACCCTTGAGTATATTGTTTAAATTGGAATTAGAGCTTTAAATTTAAAAATAAATAAATAATTTAAATAAACCAGAGAAAAAGAAAACATGCATCAAGCAACCACAGATGCTCCAAAAGCTCCTGCTGTGTTAAATGTTGCAGGGAAACTCTCACAACAGTGATGCTTTCAAGGCAAAATACAGTGATATGCCCAAATAAAGCCAGTAGTTACTGCTATGCCAGGCAGAGTTGTCACTGAAAAATTTTCACCCTCTCTTGGCTACCTTTGTAAACCCACTGAAATTTCTCAATGTCCCCAGGCGCAGGGCTGCTGGGAGTTTGGCTTGGCTCAGTTTGGGTCCCAGTGTGGGCAGATGGAGGTGCAGGAGAAGTGAGCTGTTCTCCAGTGCTCCATGGGGTGCCAGTCAGTTCTTTTCTCCCCCTATTTGGCCTGTGCAAGGAGAAGATGATTTATTTTCCCATCACATAACAAAACAGGAAGAAAATAAAAATATAAATGTTTTAACCTGTCTGATTATTTTTCAGTGCTTGATGACTCAAATCAAACCTTGCTTTGTTTCTCTCCAGGCTCCTTTCACTTTCTTTGTCATGGATGTAGGAAGTCACTGATCTTTTCTATCTTTTTTGTCTTTCTTTTTGTATGTTCTCCTTCTGTCCATTCCATCTCCACTGCACCACTCCTGTATGCAGTCTTGCAACTCCCAAAAGGTAGGTTAAAACACTGCAGTCTCTGCACTTTGCTCATTCCTGCTGTCTTTGGCTTGTTGTTTTTTCCAAGGTGATCAATATTGCTAACATTGGGGCAGGAGAAGCAGGCCAGCAATCAGAGCACCAGATTGCTGTGCCACATCTCCAGAATACCCTCCTGCAAAGTTAGTTCATAGCACCTGCAAAGCTGTGAGAGCAGGGGTAGTGGGCCCAGGGGCACAGCAGAGTGGGAAAGAGTCCTGTACATGGAGAAAGTTCATGCTGGGATTATGGTTATGGCTATAAAAGGCCTTTATAATAATGGTCCTTTCTACTCTGGAAGAAAAAAATGTCATTTTTTTTAAACATCTCAACAGCTCGGAAGAGCTGTTAGGTATCATCCCAACTCCAAACCTGGTATATGCTGTTGCATTAGGTGTGAAATATAGTCAACTTTTTATCTTCTTTGGAAGCTTTCTGCAGTTAATTGGAAAATTTTTGGACTGACCCCAACTAGGCACACTCCTAAAAATGACCTGTCTCTATTCACAGTAGTTTATATTTGCTTTTAAGTAGGTTGGGAATTTTTAGAGCCAAGACAAGACTTTTTCTGTGTCAAGGAGGTCAGAGTTACTCAGCCGTAGAGCATTAATGGTTAATGAAGTCATTTATCAAGTCTTGGCCTGAAAAGTAAATCTTAAAGAACAAAACCCAGTGAATGGATTGTGATATCTGATAAGCGGAGAACTTGGAAAGAGAAAGGCTGCCCTGTGAGTATTAAATACCAGAGATGTTTGGGTTTAAATTCATGCCTTTGAGAATCCTCTGGCCTTGCTGCAGGTGCCCTGAGTTAACTTTAGTGAGTGATGAGCACTAACATCTGTACTAATTTATAAAATCAAAGCTGGAGTTAACTTCCTCATGTTTTCATGTTTGAAAGAACACCTTAAGAGACTTAGCAAAGCATGTTTCATACCGTAACTTCTTTGTTGAGGATTTTACCTCTGATAAATCAAAAATCTGTTAATCCCAGTCAAGCGAATCTTCAGCATCTGTGTATTATTTTTGCAGTTAGGTTGTTCTGAAAGTAGCAGAAAGGCTTGATTTATGCCTAGGAAGCAGTTTGGATTTAAGGGGACTTAGGGAGAGCAGGATGTCTGTTGACACTGATCTGGACACAGGATTAAGTTTCAGGCTTATATATCACAAATTACTTATATAGCTATTTATGACTGAAAAAGAAATCTCCTTTTACCCTACAATTATGCCCTCACTGAAATTATAATGGATTTCAAGATTAATGCATCTCCTCTAAGATTTGACCCAAGCCAGAGTAGAGAAGGAAGGTGCCATTCTGAGAGTAATCTTTGGAGTTGGGGATTTTTGGTTTTTTGAATAATACAGGGCACATCCACTTTGACAGGTGCCACTGCACGTCCTCAACCTTGGCTTTACCTTTGGGAGCTTTGAGGTCTCTGAAGCACATAGTATTAATGATAATAGCTGGAAAAGCAACATTTCTATGAAATTAGCAAACGCTGCTTTATTAAACAGTAATTGTGCTGGTTTTCAAATCTAATTCCTTGGAATAATAGCAGTTGAACAAGTCTTTCTAACATCAGCAATCAAGAGAAGGTTACCATGTCAATCCCAGTAACTGAGGAAAACACTAATGCAGGTAAAACCTTCTGAGTTTGTTCAGTCCTAGTGGTAGACTTTAATGCTGTCCAAATTTACTGGTCTCTCAAGCTGCAATGTTTTCACAGATGACCCAGAAAAGAGTGGAGTGGTGAAGGCTAAACTGAATTTTCCTCAGTAAATAAAAACCAAAACACTTGGGTTTTTTCATAGCCCACTTGTGTTCTGTTCATTTTCACTCATTTACTGCTTTGAAAAGCAACTACCAAAGTGAAGGAGATGATTTTCAGTGTCATTAGATAAATACTGTTAAAAATGAAGAGAATTAATACAGGTTAGATGTTTGTAACTACTTGCAATTAATACAGATTGGATACTTGTAACTAGTTGCAATCTGGAACTCCCCCCAGAAAAGTTATTTTTTTGCTCAGCAGCATGGAGTTTGGTTTGATAGGTGCAAGCTGTATGTGGCCACTTCTCAACACAGGGTCAGGTTTCAGTCTCAACCATCTGCAGCTGTGATTTGTTACTGGGAGATAACACATCATTTTGTTTCACATTCTTAGGCCATGTTCTTTGGTTTAACTAGATGGTGCCATTAAATAGAAAATTATTTACTGTGATAGTCAAAAGGCAGGAACTGTATGCCTGGTACAGTTTTAAATGGTCAATACAGTGGTAAATTCTTTCTAGTAAATCAGAAAGATCTGTTTGAAAAGGTGATACTCTGCCTGCAATAAAGAGTTGTGGGAAGGCACAGAGTACTGAAAGAGATGTGTTCAGAAGGCTGCTGAACAGGCTTTGAGAAGGGTTTGGGTAGGAAAGTCTTTAAATCAGGTTATAGTAGCCAGGAGAAAGAAAAGTTTGAAAGCAAAGATACTCTGAGTGAGAGCCTTTTGGAAAAAAGAACTGGAGTTTAGTTGCCCAAACAGTTCACAGAAATGTGAAAGATGTACAGTCCAGGTACACAAATAATTCTGAGGCTTGCTTGAGGTGTAAATTTAAACCTGTATTATTAAGTCTTAACCTATTTATCACCATTGCTTTTCTGCTGGAAATTCATTCTAATAAACAGTTGACTGCCCTAAATATTTTTTAATTCCTTAAATGTGGAGGGAGGAAAAATCTTAATTTCTGCTGAGCTGAAACCAAGTCTTAGTGTCTCAGCTCTGTTCCATAGTGATGTCAGTTTTAGCTGCAGACCTGCCAGAACACAGAGGATGGGACCTAAAGTAAGATTCTGAACATGGAGGTTCAAGGCTTAGTCCCTAATTTGTTTCAGTGGATCTCTCCTTTGCCTCAGATTGCTGTGTTTAAAAGTACAAATAATGTCCCTAGTCAGTGATACTGTAAGTTTTAAAACCCATAAATAGTTACAGCTTGCCTAATAGCTGCCCACAGAAGTTCCTTGCATTAAATAATGCAGGGTAGCAATGCAAAGATTGATTTCATTCATTTGGCTAAAATAAGCAGTAATGAATAGTCACTTCATTGAAAATGCTGACACCAAGGTGCCTACAGTGAATTCCAGAAAGCAGCTCCCAGTGTCTCCAAGCAGGCACTGCTCTGCATTGCAAATGCTGCTGATTTTTTGGTACTATGAGCATGAAAAATAAAAAGTTTATATCTTTTGTATGTTTTAGGGAGTGAACTAAGGTATCCAGATCCATGCAGATGTACAATACTGAGGGCCCCTTCATGATCATCAAACTGAGAGAAAAGAAATGTGTAATTGTCAGAAAAACCCATCAGAAATAGGCAAATACTTGCACCCAAACCCTTGCATGCAGAGCAAAGTAATAAAGCTTTATTTAACACCTGGCTGCCCAGTAATTCAGTGACTTGTGTAAATTCTGTGTCCTTGGCTGTCTCCATTGCATTTTAAGCATTTAACATAGACTGTGGAAGCAAATAACATCTAATTCCCAGGCTCTGGGTTTGCATGCTTGTTTAATTTGAGAAATGAAGACTGGTTAAGATGGTGATGATTGTTACCTTCAAGTGTTTAAAAGCCATGAATCAATCCTAACTGTATCAGACCCTTCTGGGGGGTACAGGGATTTCCTTCCCAGTGGCTCCATCTGTAACCACGATCCCAGGAACATGTTTGTTTCATAATGAAGTAGAAGTCATTGGTAATTACATGTTTCCAAGAGGTGGAACTTCTCAAAAGCTTCAAATATTTGCCTTGGATTAAAATTGCTTACCCTGGTAGTACTGATTCCTCTAAAGTTTCTGGGGGGTTTAGGAATTCTCTAGTCACACAATATGGGCAGGACTTCAGAGGTAGAAAAAATACTACCCTTTCCTCTCAGATCTTGTCTGTTTGTTTGGGTATTGTGTTCTCTGTGCTTAAACACAAGTGCCAGAGAGAATTAAAAACAACAAATATAAGGCCATGGTAATTTTTAGTGGCTCAGTGTTGTGTCCTCTGTGTGTAAAGGTGCAGGCCACAGCTGCCATACAGAGGAATAGAAAATACAGTCAAGCCAGATCTCTGCCTCTGAGGATTATGTTAAATTGAAGTAAGTTTATTACCTTCACCAGGTCACGACCACCTAACTCCGTGGACTGGAGCTTTGACCAATAATTTATATACTGGAGTCTGTTAGCATTCAGCTGTCTTCTCATGTTTCAGTTCAGTAATCTGAAACTTGTTAAATTATTGCTTCTCGGTGTTTTGTGTTGCATTTCTCAGGCAGAATGTGCACTTGGCAGTTCATGCTGAGAACTTCAAATCAGAAATTGTCAGTGTGAAGGAGATGCGGGATATCTGGTCATGGATCCCAGAGCGGTTTGCACTCTGCCAGCCCCTCCTGCTTTTCACCACCTTAGAACATGGCTGTAGTCTGAGCAGGTAAGGAAAACCTTCTTCTCTCTTCTCTACTGTAGGGCAGAAAGGAGCAACTGATAAGTATTTGCTGGATTGACAAAAAGCCCATTCTTAGTCAGGATTTGATCTGAAGAATATCATTAAGGATGGAATATAAATGTGACAAATTCCTGTTGCCTGTGGCATTTGACTGGGATATTTCCTATGCCATAACATTTTAAACTATTCAAGATCAATTGGAAAAGTCAAACTTGGATCAGTTCACAGATTCTGCAGGTCTGAGTCTGGTTCCTTAACGTTTGAATGGTTTAAGTCAGTGGCTGCTCTGCAGGCACTTTTGATAGATAACCACATTCATACTGATCCAAGGAAGAAGAGAACTGGAAACTGGAAATTACCTATGAATGATTGGGGGGTTTTCTAAGTGAGATAAACTAGATGTGAGTTGTCCTTGCACCTGGTATGGAACACTATAACCCTGTAGCCCCTAATAATGACTTTGACATCCGCAGGTACTGAGGCAGGGAGTGACCTGCTCTCCCAGCCTTATATGCCTATGAGGAAGAGCAAAAGCAAGCAAAGAGAATGCATCTCAGTTAATTTCCTTCAGGACCTAAAGCCCTTCAAACATGGTCATCAGTCCTAGGCTTTTACAATCTTTTAGGCTGTTTCAATTCAATATGCTGTAAAAGGCTGCAGTTCATCTAGGTAAGCTTCTAGTTATTCTTCAGAGACATAAACTGTACAGGGGACTGAGTAGAGAGCAACTGCTTGATAGTATTTGCTTACACTCAGCTATATTATTTACATGGACTGTATAAAGTATTTGCAGGAATATTCTCAGTCTTCAGGTGGTTTTTTGCCATGGCACCAGTTGGAGAAGGAGGCAGTGCCTGACGTTGAGGAGGAAAGGAGCTGCAGTTGGTGGCAGTGGAGTGCTCACTTTGTTGTGCTCTGCACTTCAGGTTCTATTCCCACAGCGAGGGACATGAACCAACTCTGCTCCTCATCAAGACAACAGCGAAAGAGGTGAGTGAGGCAAAAGACAAGTGATTAAATTGGTGTTTGGGCAGTCTGTAATACTGTGCTGCAACACACAGCTGTTTATAATAAAAGGAATAAGCAAGCTTTGGCTTGGTTTTGTTAAGAATCCATGCTTTAAATTATTCTATTTGTTGGTTATAGAACTATGTGTTCTTGGGCAGACCTTGCAAACCAGGTCTTGGTTAACTGCTTTTTCTCTTGCAAGTAGTGTGGGGTGATGGACTAAAGTAGCTCATTTTGCTCTTGGACAGACTGAAATGCAGAACCAGAGGGACAGAGTGGGAATTGTGCTAAAGTTATGATTCATAGAAGACATTTTCATTTTCTCAAGGATATGAGGGAAGAAAGTAGCAGAATTTAAATGGTATGAATAATGTTAGACTACATGATGTGAAAACAAAAGCCTTAGTTCATCTCATTCTTGATTGGGAAAAAAATAAGCCAAGAAAGCTCTGAGAACCTGAGGAGGAGTGCACATGTCCCTTTTTTCTGCTCCTGTGTGTGACAATATTGGACAGCATAATATGAAAACAGCAACATGGTTGTTTAAAAAATTAATAACTAACCAAGAAGTCTTCCCAGAACCTTCTCAGGAGGGCACACACGAACTTCCTGTAATGGTGTTGTTGTCTGTGCCACTGTACATGACTTTGAAATATTCTTTATATAACATTAAGCTATTACTGCAGCCTTTATTCCTGCTTATTACTGTGGGCTTTATTCCTGTCTATATAGAATCACACAGAATTACTGGGTTGGAAAAGACCTCAAAGATCATCGAGTCCAACCCAACCCCAACACCTCAACCAAACCCTGGCACCCAGTGCCACATCCAGGCTTTTTTTAAACACATCCAGGGATGGTGACTCCACCACCTCCCTGGGCAGAACATTCCGGAACTTTCTCACTCTTTCCATAAAAAACTTTTTCCTAATATCCAACCTGCATTTCCCTTGGTGCAATTTGAATCTGTGTGCTCTGGTTCTGTCAGTGCTGCCTGGTGAAAGAGACCAACCCCAGCTGAGCACAGGCACCTTTCAGGGAGTTGTAGAGAGTGATAAGGTCACCCCTGAGTCTCCTTTTCTCCAGGCTGAGCACCCCCAGCTCCCTCAGTGGTTCCTCAGAGGCCTTCAGTGTTGCCAGCCCCTCTCCAGCCTCGTTGCCCCCTCTGGATGTGCCCAAGCGTCTCAATGTCCTTCCCAAACTGAGGGCGCAGAGCTGGACACAGCGCTCGAGCTGTGGCCTCCCCAGTGCTGAGTACAGGGCAAGGATGAGCTCCCTGCTCCTGCTGGCCACAGCATTCCTGCCACAGGCTGTTGGTGCAGGATGATCCATTCCTGATCCAGACCAGGAGCCGTTGGCCTTCCTGGCCCCCAGGGCTCACTGCTGGCTCACGTTCAGCCGGCTGCCAACCAGGACCCCCAGGTCCCTTTCCACTGGGCACTGTCCAGCCACCCCGTGCCCAGACTAAAACATTGCAGGGGATTGTTGTGGCCAAAATGCAGGACTGGGCACTTGGGCTGATTAAACTTCATCCTACTGGACTCTGCCCGTCCCTGTGGGCTCTGTTCAGGTCTCCCTGCAGAGCCCTCCTACCTTCCGACAGATGGACGCGCGCTCCCAGCTTAGTGTTGCCTGCAGATTTACCAATTAAAATCTCAATCCCCTCATCCATGTCATCAATAAAGATACTGAACAGGGCTGGCCCCAGCACAGAGCCCTGAGGGACACCCCTGTGCCTGGCTGCCAGCAGGATGCAGCAGCGTTCACCACCACTCTGGCCCTGCCATGCAGCCAGTTCTGAGCCCAGCACAGAGTGCTCCTGTCCCAGCCCTGGGCTGCAGCTTCTCCAGAAGTGTGCTGTGGGACACAGTGCCAAAGGCCTTGCTGGAGTCCAGGTATACAACATCCACAGCCTTTCCTGCATGCACCAGGCAGATCACCTGGTCATAACAGGAGGTCAGGTTGGTCAGACACGCCCTACCCCTACTAAACCCCTGCTGGCTGGCTCTGCTAGCCTGCCCATCCTGTAAGTGCTGTGTGGTGACACTTAGTATAAACTGTTCCATTACCTTACTGGGTACTGAGGTACTAGTTACCAGAATCCTCCTTCCCACCCTTGTTGTGAATGGGCATCACACTGGGCAGCTTCCAGTCATCTGGAACCTCACCAGTGAGCCAGGACTGTTGGTAAATGATGGAGAGCAGCTTGGCAAGCTCATCTGCCAGCTCCCTCATCACCCTGGGGTGGATCCCATCTGCTCCCGGGGATTTATGAACATCCAAGCAGCTCAGCAGTTCTCTGACTGCCTCCTCCTGGATAACAGGGGGCCCATTCTGCTCCCTGACCCCATCTACCAGCCCAGGAGCACAGCTGGGGACAAGCCATCTCCCCACTAAAGACTGAGGCAAAGAAGGTGTTAAGCCCCTCTGCCTTCTCTTCACCTGCAGTTACTGTATCTCTGCAGGATGGCTGTCCATGAACAGGCCCATTTCTGCTCTTATTTACATCTACGCAATGCTCACCCTCCAGGCCATTTCATAGTTCTGCATGTGGTTTATGTCCCTTCAGGCCTGTGTTGAAATGCAAGTGGCTTATGGAATGCCCCTGGTATCTGAAGGGTAGAGGAGGGAACAATTCTTTTGCTTCTTGTTTTGGAACCTGTCAAAAGTCTGGCTTTGTAAGGGATTCTGTTTTTTTATAGGATGGTTTGTTCCTTACCCCTCAAAAAACCATATATTAGCCAAAACAAACAAGCAAACAAACAAAAACTAGGAGAAAAAAATGGGGTTTTTTTTCATGCTTATGGATTTGGAGGGGTTTTGCAAAGGGTTGTTCATCCTTTATTCGTATGTCTATGGTTAACTTTTAGAATGAGGGAAATTTGCCTTCTGATTTTCTGCCTCTCATATGCATCAGGCATATCACATCAAATGGACTTCTGGATCATTTAGATTTAATTCTAAATCTGAATTTACATTTAAATCTAAATACAGATTTATCTATATAAAAGAAATCTGATCTTCAGAAATTTTGTCCTAGGAGCTCTGCTTGTAATGCTTGTGGAGGCCAAACAGCAAATGTACCGTAGAACAATTCTGTATAATCATAATTGTTTTTCTGATTTCTAGGGGGGTAAGCACAGATGCCTTCATCCCACTTTTGGAGCTTCATTGTTTCCTCTGTGTGCACATGCCAGTGATGTGTGCTGCTGGTAGCAAAAACTTCTGGTGCAAACACAAGACTGCAGAGACCAGCTCAGCCCTCAAAGGGTGCTTCTCCTTTATTGGAGACTAGAGGCCCCCATGTGGTTTGAGTGGATGCTCTAAATATCTGAGCTAGTTCAGCATTTGCTTAGCTGAGCTGGCTTTAACCTATACTTTGAAATGTAAGAAAGCCACCAAGCCACCACTGTTTGACTAAAAAGTGTTCAGGCAGAGCTGCTCATACTGTAACTTTGGACAGCTCTGCTGCTGTGATTGCCAGAGTGAGTGAGTAGGAGTCAGGCTGTACAAGCCTGGAGTGATCTTTATTTTGGTACCTGAGGTTGTGTTAGAAAATTGTGTTTAGAAAATTTCTCTTTTAAGGCATCGGAGGTATGAAATAATCTGTGACACTCTTAGGATTTAGAGGTAACCAACAGCTTTAAAGCAGCTTAAATCTGTCTTTAGATATAAGTGCTTGTGCTGCTTTAATCCACTGGTGTAGAAACTCTGAAACTCAAACTGAAGTAAAGCCTGCATTTGCTCTCTGAAATATCAGTATCAGTGGGTTTAACACACTTTTTTTTTCAATGGGAAGCCTGACTGTGCTGTCTGTGCCAGGTCTGTGGGGCTTACCTGTCCACTGACTGGAGCGAGCGCCGGCGAGGAGGGAACAAGCTGAGTTTCTTTGGAACGGGCGAGTGCTTTGTGTTTAGGGTGAGTAAAATTTCGTTGTTGCTGCCCAGTACCCAGACAGAACAACTGTACTGGTTAGCTGTCACCTCCCTTCCACTTCAAGAGGCTGGATTATGTGGAGGAAAAATTTTACTTTTAAGTTTTGTGGTGACTCTTTTTCTCCCCTTGCACAGAACATTTTCTAAAAAGATCATAGAATCATCAAGATTGAAAAAGACCTTTAGGATCATGAAGTCCAATCGCCAACCCAGAAATACTATCATGTTCATGAGTAAACTATGTCCCCAAGTGCCACATCCACACATTTTTTGAACACTTCTAAGGATGGTGTTGTGGTTTGACACTGACTAAATGCCAGGCACCCATGAAATCTGCTCACTCACCCTCTCCTGCTACAGCTGGGCAGAGGAGAGAAAATTTAACAAAGGATTCATGAGTTAAGGACTGGGGAAAAAAACGCTCCAAAAGCAAAACAGGCTCAGCTTAGAGATATAGAGTGAAATTATAATTAACAAGATCAGAGCAGGAAAATTAGAAGTAAATTAAGCCCTTAAAAACACCTTTTCCCCCAACCCCTCCCTCCTTCCCGCCAACAGTGCAACAAGACAGGGCCTGGAGGGTTTGGTCAGTTCATCACCCCAGGTTTTCTTCCACTGCTCAGGGAGAGGGGTCCTTGCCCTGCAATGCTGTGGGGTCCCTCCCACATGAGTCAGTTCTCCATGAATTCTGCAGTGTGGTTCCAGTCTCTGTGGTTCCAAGCAGCAGCTCCCTGCAATCTGCTGCAACATGAGCCCCTCCCACAGACACACAGTGTCCCCAAACTGCTGCAGCGTGGGTCACTCTTCCACGGGGTGCACTCCTCCCAGGATAGGCTGCTCCAGCCTGGAAGCAAGGGCCCCCTCTCTCCACCAGGTCTGCAAGGGGCTCACAGCCTCCACCAGTACCCACCTGCTCTGGCCTGGGCACCTCCCACACAGGCTGCAGGTGGATCTGCATCCCCGTGGATCCCCACGGGCTGTGGATGGATCTCTGCATCCCCATGGACCCCCACGGGCTGTGGGTGGATCTGCATCCCCCTGGATCCCCACAGGCTGTGGGTGGATCTGCATCCCCCTGGATCCCACAGGCTGCAGGTGGATCTCTGCATCCCCATGGACCCCCATGGGCTGTGCATGGATCTGCATCCCCATGGACCCCACAGGCTGTGGGTGGATCTCTGCATCCCCATGGACCCCACAGGCTGTGGGTGGATCTCTGCATCCCCCGTGGATCCCCACAGGCTGTGGGTGGATCTGCATCCCCATGGACCCCCACAGGGTGTGGGTGGATCTCCATCCCCATGGATCCCCACAGGCTGTGGGTGGATCTCTGCATCCCCATGGACCCCACAGGCTGTGGATGGATCTGCATCCCCATGGACCCCCACAGGGTGTGGGTGGATCTCCATCCCCATGGATCCCCACAGGCTGTGGGTGGATCTCTGCATCCCCATGGACCCCACAGGCTGTGGATGGATCTCTGCATCCCCATGGACCCCCACAGGGTGTGGGTGGATCTCCATCCCCATGGATCCCCACGGGCTGTGGGTGGATCTCCATCCCCATGGACCCCCACAGGGTGTGGGTGGATCTGCATCCCCATGGACCCCACAGGCTGTGGGTGGATCTGCATCCCCATGGACCCCCACAGGCTGCAGGTGGATCTGCATCCCCATGGACCCCCACAGGCTGCAGGTGGATCTGCATCCCCATGGACCCCACAGGCTGTGGGTGGATCTGCATCCCCATGGACCCCCACAGGCTGCAGGGTGACAATCTGCTTCACCACTGCCTGCAGAGGAATCTCAGCTCCAGCACCTGGAGCACCTCCTTTCCCCTCCTTGGTTATCACAGAGGCGTTACCTCCATTTCTAACTGGCCCAGCCTTGGCCAGCAGCATGTCCATCTTCAGAGACATCAGGGATTGGCTCTGCTGGGCATGGTGGAAACTTCCAGCAGCTTCTCACAGAAGCCACCTCTGTGGCCTCCCCACTATCAAGAACCAGGGTGTGCAAAACCGACACAGATAGTCACTCTACCCCTGGGCAGCCTGTGCCTGTGCCTGACAACCATTTCAGTGCAGAAATTTTCACAATATTTAAACCTTCCCAGGCACAACTTGCAGCCATTTCCTCTTGTCTGTCTCTTGTTAACTGGGAGCAGAGCCTTACCCCAACGGACTCCACCCTCCTTTTATGCAGCTGTAGAGAAAGATGATCTAGAGAAGAGAGATGTACTAAGGTAACCCGGGAGTTATTGCATCATTTCTTCAACCACCTAAAAAGCAAAGGAATCAAGGATAACATCTGGCCTAAAAGAAAGATTGAGCCAAGCTTTACTGCTGACTGTGCAGGTGGAGACTGAGGTGCTGGAATGTTCTTTTCTGAGCAGAACTCTGTGTAGTGTGCGTGCACTAATGTCAGCTCTGCCCTTTTCTGCCTCTCTGCAGCTGCAGCCAGAAGTGGAACGCTACGAGTGGGTGATCATAAAACACCCAGAACTAGCCTCGACTGGATCAGAGACAGAAAACCATGCCCAGCCAGCTTCTACCACCCTTTCCTCCAGCAGCATTCCCTCAGATCCTTCAGATCGCCTTTCTCCCTTCTTAGCAGCCAGGCACTTCAACTTGCCTTCCAAAACAGCCTCCATGTTCATGGCTGGCAGCAGTGAGTGCATCATTGTAGGTGAGTCCGTGTGAGAATTCGAGCGCAGATCCTACCCCATCTCTTCCTGTCCACCTTAGATAGATGGTAAACATGTACCCTGTAAACATGGTGCCTGACCCCTTTATCTATTTCAGTATCACCACAGGTAGAGATAAAATTGCCCAAAACCTGACATCATTTCTAAACCAAAATTTTCTGTGGTAAAAACTGCATACAAGCATTTTAGAGAAGAGAGTAACTCGTGGCTTTAAGTATAGCCATTACTTCATACTGCCTAATTCACAATGAGAAGTAGTTCTCAAAAAGGACCTTACTTTTTCATCAAGGTTTTTGAAACACAGAGTAAGCTATAAAACATGTTAATTCTCCAGGAACTTTATTGGATCTGTGGTGCTGCTGACTTTGGCAAAAATCTGCTTAGTAAGGTTGTCACTTAAATGGGATTTACAAGGAACAGATCTAAAATCATAGTTGTCATTTTCCCAAAAGTCTTTACTTGACACTTGTTAGGAGAGCAACTAGCCTATAATTTCCTCTGTAATGTCAAGTGTTGGCTGGTTTCCCACTTGGCAGCATGTGCTCTAATCATACAATCATGGAATTGTTTAGGTTGGTGTTATGGTTTGGGCCTGGCAAAGCCAGAGCCCCCATGAGTATACCTCCTCCCTGAGGTCTGCTGTGAGATGTGACCAGGAAATGAGCAAAGCAGGCTCCAACTTAAACATAAAGAAAAGTTTATTAACTAAACTACACACACAATTACTAAACTACACACACAAAAAAAAAAGAAAACACAAGGAGAATGAAAACTACACAGAAACACTTCCCCGTCCTCCTCCAGATCCCCAGTACAATTCATTTCCCAAAATTATCCACACTCGGTCTGGCACCACCCTTTAGAAAATCAAACCTTCAGCTCATGAAGAGTAGACGGAGTCCTTCCTTGTGCCACGGACTTCTTGTCACATTAGCGCTGCCCGGAGTCCTGCTATCTTGTGACATCTCCTTTCCATGCCAAGGTGCTCTCACCACCAGGCATGGGATGGGGCAGAGGCCTGCTTTCAGGGTGGGCCTTTTTAAGGATGCCTCGTCTCGTTCCAAGCAGAGCACACTCTCATCTCTGGGACCTTTGTCCCCCCCATTTCTTCTACACCCCCTGGGGCTGAGAGGTCTCAACACCAAACTCTCTTGGCTCCAAGCCTCCGCTTCCCCCTGCAATGCAGCCTCTGTATCACCAGGAAACAGTCCATGGATATACAACAAAAGAGTCCAGCAAAATTGCCACTCCATCTTCCTCCATTCCTTAAACATCTCTCTTTCTCTCTGCCAGACCCCCTTACTGGCCTGTTTCTTCCTTCATCCTCCACTCTTATCCCTTTCCTAGGAAAGGTAATGTTCTGTGAAGTTCTCACTATCCACAAGGGTTAAAAGCTCTCCCAGGCAGCTGGGCTGCTCACAGCCCCCCCCCTTCTCCTCCCAGCCGTGCTGCCGGCACATGATATCAAGTTTCAAGGTAACAGCACAGGCTGCATTCTCTCCGTCTCCAAAAAGTGGGGGGTGTAAACAGGTCGCTTGGTGCCCCCTCCACCCTTCCACCGGGTCCGGCCTACCTTAGATGATGGGCCACGTGGCTTTCCCCTCCCCCAGCCCAGCAGCAACTGGGCCGGGGGAGAGAGACCCAACTCCTTCACGCTGGAAATCCCAAGAGGGCTCTGAAGGACAAGAGCCCTGCTTTTAACTCCTTGGGTTTGTAGTCTCAAGAGGCGGATACAATACCCCACTGGTCAAACCAGGTGCTCATCTTAAAATCCGACCACCCATTGGTGACTACAGCAAAAACAACATATCCCAGATGTCCCATTTCTGGTCAAGCCACGACAGTTGGAAAAGCCCTCTAAGACCATCAAGTCCAGCCATTTCCCCAGCACTGCCAAGGCCACCACTAACCCATATCCCCAAGTGCCACATCTACATGGCTTTTGAACATTTCCAGGGATGGTGACTCCACCACTGCCCTGGGTAGCCTGTTTAAGTGCCTGACCACCCTTTCAGTGCAGAAATTTTCCCAATATCCTACCTAAAAAATCCCTGGTGGTTGAGGCATTTTCCTCTTGTCCTGTCACTTGGTCCTTGGGAGCAGAGCCCAACCCCCATCATGTTCCACCCTCCTTTCAGGGAGGTGTGGAGTGTGATGTGTCCCACCAGCTCTTTCTACCAGCTTTAGGTAAGGGAGTCACTTATATTTACTGTATACTACACTACACTATACAGGCTTGGGTAGCAGATACATGGAAGTGAGTGTTGGACACAGCTCCAGCTGTGGACCAGAATTCCCACCCTTTTGATTCTTCAGATGGCTTTAGTAACTGTTCTTTGATGGTTGCCCAATAAGCAATAGGGAATCTTCCTTTTTGTTCTCCTAACATATTTCTGTCTAACTTTATTTCACTTCTCTGTTTTCTGACTGAAAGCTCTGTGAACCTTGACATAGACCCACAGATAACCAAAATGCTTTTAACACGTACATGGTTTATAATTATTTTGAAGACCAAGCCAGTGCTGTTACTTACTGATCTTGTTGTTCTCCCAGCTTTGATTTTTGACTACTAACAGAATTATTTGGTTTTCCTTTAATGGAGAAAAATTTGAAGTTGTAGCTTCTGATATCCTCCAGCACTGAAGTACAAATCTCAAATGCAGGTAACTTTTCTTCTTGCTGAGTTGCATTACTTTTCTTTATCACCATTGAAAGAAATCATTCAGTTCTGGTATTATCATTAAAAGCCTATACATCTGATCCTATACTGTTACATCTGAAGACAGCAAGCAGACATTACTGAGGGCTTCCAGTTATTCCCCATGGGAAAAGCACTAAAATATCTGTACAGCTGTTTCCCATGCCAAGAAATGTGGAGATATCCTTACCCTGTCTTTGTCTCTTCCCAGGAGGTGGTGATGGCCAGGCTCTGTACCTTGATGCAGATCTGAACCACGGGAGAACCAGCCACTGCAACACTTTCAATAACCAGCCACTGTGTTCTGAAAGCTTCCAGATCTCCATCCTGGAAGTGTGGGGCTTCAGGGACACCATGAATGGTTGATGTGACTATCATTAATCAGCTAGTTTTTCAGTTGTCCAAGGGAAATTCTGATACAGGAGCTAAGTTAGAACATCCTTTCTGCTGGGCTCAGTGCTGTGAGTCATTCCTAAGTGGTGCACTTGGATGCAGGCCTAATTGTTTACTCTTACTTTATTTAAGACAGGTCAAGGTGAAGTAATGTATCTGGTTAAGTGTTTGTCTCTTTACCTCTAGAGATCTGTATTCAGGGACTGTTGGTAAAAATGAAAATGTGATGAATTCAGAGCCATGCTAGATAGATACAGGCCCTAATCATGGGATAGGTTTGAGTCCACAGTTGCTCAGAGGCACAGCCCTGGCTGAGCTGTGCTGCAGAGCTCTGAGCCACTGGCACCAGTAGCTGGCCTGAGCCGGGAATATCAAATGTCTCCTCACAGGGAGCACTGGTGACCTCAGATCTGACATAGAAGAGTAGTTCATAAAAGTGCTTCCCTCCTATGAGCAGATGTTGTATAGACAAATCAGTACCATTAAGTTATGAAGCTCTTCATTCACACCAGAACCATGATTGCTGATCTTCTTGTACCAAAACCTTTGACATGTTCCAGTTGCATATGTTAGAGCAGTCTGCCTCAGAGAAAGGCATCCAGACTGGACAGTGATATGTCCAAGTCTTGATTTTGTTTACATTCCTATTCCATATCAGTATGATGACTTCTGAGTGACTCCCTGTGTCAGGCAGCTGAAAGCCAGAGAGTATCTGCAGTGCCCAGAAATGTTCATTTCCTCATCTTTCCTGGGAACTGAAATGAAGCTTTAAATCTGAAAATGACTGTGCTGATATTTCTGTGTGTTTGGGGAATTAGACCTGGTGATAGTGGGAACTTAATCCTGTCCCCTCAAGGAAAGAAA
Source organism: Melospiza georgiana (assembly GCF_028018845.1). Lineage (NCBI taxonomy): Eukaryota > Metazoa > Chordata > Aves > Passeriformes > Passerellidae > Melospiza > Melospiza georgiana. The sequence goes on from NC_080445.1 coordinate 16,137,402, forward strand.
GGAAGGCAGGAGGCAAATCTGGGAGTGAATGGATTCCTCAGGAGAACTAGAGGCCACACTGTTTCTCCAGATGTCTTCCCAGTGATGAGATCCCTCCTGAGAAGCTAACAGTTTTCTTCCTGTATATTCTGGTAGGGTTTGGGTGATGAAAAGAGGCTTTGCTCATTCTTGAGCATTCCTGCATTCTCTGCAGGCATGCCCTGTGTCTGGAGACAATTCCCTAGAGTCTTTATCCAAAAATTGCACTATCTGTTGTGGAAATTCTCCCACATGAAGCACAAATACATAAACATCGGTGAGTAGTCCACAGTATACAACAGGATGCTCAGAGCTTCAGTGAGTAACTCACTAGTAAGATTTATCACAACAGGGAAAATGAAGGGAAAGAGAAATTGCTGATTTTCTAAACAGTTCAATCTAAAAAATTGCTGTAGAGTGGGATTTTTACTTAATGTTATTGCTATTTAAGCTTGAAGTTCATTAAAAGAAAAAATTTAATAATGTTAAAAACTAGGTTGGACAAGGTCACATTCATATTCAGAGGTCTGAGGTGAGTTTTTGGTCATGCTGGCTTGTCCAGCTTGCCAGCCATGACAGTGCCTCATGGCTTGGGAAAGAGTTGCCTCTTGCAGAGTATGTGAATAAACTTGGCAAAAATAAGATTTGCTTTTTAAGATGCCATTTTGAATTTTTGTCAAAGTAACTCTTTGAAAAATTAGCCTATGTGCAGAACAGTTTAAGATGTCTTTTGAACCATTTGTATTTGCAATTGGATTCTCTCACCCTGCCTGAGGGTCAGCATTGGGCCTCCCTTTCTCCTTCCCACACAGTGAGTTCTGCCCAGTTGTCTTTCCACAGGTTTACCATAGGCTTGATTGAACTGCAAGAGGTAATTCAGTTATACTGTTATGTTTTGATGTGGAAGAACTCAGTCATATCTGGCTTTTTGCAAACACTGGCTGATGCTGCCTTCTATTTTTCCAAGCCACCCATGTCTCTTTGCCCTTGCAGGTATCTCACAAGCTTCCTCAGACAAAAGAAATCACTCAGAAAGTACAGATTCTACTTAGTGTAGGTGGGATTTCAGTTTGGTTTGCATCTCCTGTTTTGTGCTTGTCTGAGGAGGTGCCCTTGGGAACAAAAAGCAACTCAAAAACACAATAGTAATAATTTCCAGCTTGTTGTCAGAAATTCCCTGGAGCTGTGTGTTGGTAGGATTTGTGGGAGTGTAATGTTCTACTCCAAATGAATAAATTTTATCTGCAAAAACTTGGCTGCATCTGGCAGTGTGATGGGATTTCCTCGCTCCCATCCCTGCTGGGTGCAGCTATGTCAAAACCTTGTCTTAAGCCATATCTGAGAAACATTCCAAAACATGTTCTTTCCCTGCTCTGTTCTTGGTGCACAGAGCACCAAGATTTGAGTGTTTAGAATCTGAAATAACTGCTGGTTCCTCAGAAACTCATCATAAGATACCAGTGTGAGGATCCAAGGAGCAGGCCTGGGACTGGTTTGGCTTGGTGAAGTACTGCCCTACCACAGCCACCATGTGGGACTGATCTGTGTGCTTTGAACTGGAATAGCCTGGATGAGCAAGAAGCAGCAATAGTCCAGGGAGAGCAGTTCTACAGTGCTGCAGCAACTTCACACAATCCTTGTGTTCAGTAAAAATGGATATTCTTTGTCATGTGCAAGTCCTCATCCATCATTGCTGGTGTGGTTGTGAGACACCTTAGAAGAGCAGCGTTTTGACTTGGTTATCTTTCCAGTAGCAGAGAGGCATTTTTCCTGTCTGTTTAGTTAAGTTGTTGCTGACTAACTGTATATCTAAGTTCAAACCCTTTGTTTCATGCAAAACTCTTGAGATGGAGGCCACAGGCTGGTTTTGAAGACAATGGCTACGATGGACCCCTTATCAGAAAGTGGAGTTATCTCAAGTACTCCAGCCATGAAGTGCTTTAGTCAGGTGTTACTAGCAGCTCTGCACACCTGTTGAAGTAGGCTGTAATCCCTGTTTGTGATCCTGCTGGCAGCAGCAAGAGTGCCAGAGTTACGGGATGGGCTTGGGCTGGGAGCTGCAAGCTAGGGTTGCCACAGTTCTGTGAGAGCATCTGTGCTTTCCTGAAAAGCTGCTTTTTGCTTTGTCATATTCCTTGAAGGCAGAAAACATTAGAAACTCCTGACATCAGAAACCTGACTTCACTGTAAATGGCAACCAAAGTGTTTGCAGACCATGGGAACTGGATCCAGCTGCAGCCAGGCTGGACAGACTTCACTGCACCTGAGATGTCTTTCCTGCAGCTCCTGCACTTTGCCACACTCCTTTTTCTGATGCAGCATGTTAATCAACCTCCTGTTAATAGAGACAAATCAGCCAAGGGAAGGGAAAAATTCTCCTTTCCTCTTTGATGACATATCTGAAGTCAAAATGGAGTGAGGGTCAGTACTGTTCTTTGAAGAGTTAAACCATGCCAATAGAGATCTGTGGTGAGCCACAGAGGGGTGACGTGCAGATCCATGAACTGCTCTTCATGTGTGTGTATTGAAATGGTGTACCTTTGCCCTTGGAAATCCATCCTCATTTTTTGTGGAGCATCATCTCCTGTGCCCATGGGGACACTGATGCCGCAGTCAGGAGCTGACCCACAGCTGTGGCACTGCAAGAGCTGGGTTCCTGCCAGTGGCACTGAGTCAGGCTGTTGGGTACAGCTGAGGTGTGGGCACCTGGCTGTTCTGCAGCTCTCTGTCATGGATTTCAGACTATTCAGAGTCAGAATGAATGTGTGTGTACTATTTGGGGTGATGTTCTCTTCAGATGAGTGGTGATGTGCTGCCGAGTTGGTTTTCTACCCTATATTGGAATCATGCCCTATGTCAATGGTATTTTTGTCACTGTGCAGAATCTTGGGTATTAAAGGTATTTGACTGTGGAGTCTGCTGGCTTTGTCCTTTATTCTTGTCTTTTCCTTCCTGTAGGGCTCATAGCAAAAGGCACCCTGAAACCGAGAGAAACCTGGAATGTGTGTTCTCTGACAGAGCTTTCACTGTGGTGAGGTGGTGACATGGTTCCTGATCATTTCAGATCTCACAAGACTTCCCCTGAGATCAGGTGTCAGACTGACTCTGAAGTCTCTAGATAGCCAGTTCTGACATGAGCCTTCTTCCCTTTGCAGGGCCAGAGAGCATGGTTTGCTCCAGCCCAGCCTAGGTTTAAAATGGAGGTTAGGGGTGTCCTCTGGCCACCAGCACCTGTAAGTTGCAATCAGACCATACAGTGACCAAGGATGTAAATGAAAAAAGTGGAATTCCACGAAATTTGGGGGTTTAAACAAACTGCTGTCAGGCCAAAGGGATTTGTGTATTTCCCCTCAGAAATAGTCCCACTCCCCTAAATCCACCTCATACCCAAATCTGTCCACCTCGTGCTGCTGTACATTTCCAAGAGCAGAGCTGTGGTTTAAGGCAGTGCAGTGTGGAAAAGGGATTGCTGAGCTGGCAGAAGCAATTCCCAGTGGATTAATTCTCCAGACAGCTCTGCACTGCCAGGAGCTTTGCTGCACAGGAAGCCCGTGGCCACTAGAGGTTCCTCTCAGCCTGGTCCTGTGCCTCCATCACCAGTAAATCTATCCTTGCAATATTAAAGAGCTTTCTTTGCATGGTTTCCAAAGGTGACCTGAGCCTTAAATACCATAAAACAGAATTTTACAACTCCCTTGAAATCTGTAAACTTAATCATGAAGGTGCTTAGTAGCAGGGAGGTGTAAGTCAGGGATAGTAAGGAGCTGAGCAGCACAGGCAGCTGTTTTGGGACCTTGCAGCTGCTGTAAACCCAGTGACTGAGACCTGAGAGGGGAATGTGCTTGATTGCATCAGGCAGCAGAAGTTTGGTGTCCTGCCCAGAAAGCACGGAGGTGGGAAGGTCCTGGATGATGTCTCAGTGCTGGTAGCAGCTACAAGAGCCTGAACTGGAAAAGGAAGGCTGTGCTGTGGCTTGCTGTGCTGCCACAGCATGAGAAGAGCCTGATGTTTGTCAGTTGTGCATTTTTTTTTTTCTGTACAGGATTTTATGTAAATGTCTAAGAGATACCTGCTTCCTTGAGAGATTTTTATAACCAGCTGTGGCACAATGTTGCCTGTGGCAGCAAATGAGAGGGTTTTCTGCCTTTTCAAGCCCCTCACTGGGTGTTTTCAGCTCTGCCCTGCTATTGCCCTTCCCAAGCACTGCTTTGGGCTGCACAGCCTGTGCCTGAGCCTCTGGGAGGGTCGTGGCTCCACTCCTTGTCTGTACTCTGGTGACACAGGCTGCTGCTGACTGATTTCAGACCACACAAACAGCTCTTGGGTGGAGCTGGGTACAGAATTCAGCTGGGGAGAAGTGGAGCCTGTTTGTTCCTGCTTTGCAAGCCTGCTGCTGGGCAAGGGTAGATAAGGCCCCAGGACTGCTGGCACTGTCCTGAACTGGGGGATGCACATCCCAGTGCTGACACAGCTTCTGTCCACGGCCCCATGGTGAGTCACCTCCCTTTCCATGGTTAAATGTCCTCCAGAGTTACAGCTGTGCCCTCCACATGTCATTGACTGAAGGGTTTCTGACTGGTCTCGTCTTCCCGATCCCTCAGCCATGAGATGAGGGAGCCAGGTCTGGAATCCCATGGGGAAAAGTGCAAGCCCAGCAAGGCAGTGATCAGTACCTCATCCTCCCAGCCTGTGTGATGCTGGATCCTGTGTGCCATAAATTTACACATTTTTGATCCGTGAGCATTCCAGAGCAGCATTGGCTGCACCAGCCCAGCTGGCTGCAGCCAGAACTCTCCCACTGGCGGTGGCTGGGGCACAGTCTGTTCTTCTTCCTTAAACATCCTCCTCGTGCTGAAATCCTCCTCCTTAAACTTCTCTGGGTTTATGTGAAGACCCATTTTTGCTTCCTCACTCTCAGAAGCTCTTGGCCAATTCCTCTCCTAGAACATTTTTTTTTTCCTTTTGCATTCTTACCTGCTGCAGGGGTCTGAGTACACCATTCTTGGCACTCTCAGCTTGATGATCCTCTCAATTCAAGCCCAAGAAAGACCACAGCTCAAACAAGGTTGGCTGCTCGCTGTGAATCCTGCAGAGCAACTTGTCCAGTTTTGTTCAAGGGAGGTTTAGGGCTGAAACTCCACAAGCTATCACTGGTGAGCTGGGTCTAGGTGTACATCTGTTGTATTCATATTGTTGTGATATTTCTAGAGTCCCAGCTCTCAGGCTGCCACAGCTCTCAGCTGTCCTATCTTCTATTGTTGTTACCATATTTCTAGAGTCCCATACCCTCTGGCTGATTTTCTCACACACAGCTCTTCACAGCAGTGTTGCTCCTGCTTCTCCATCAGGGCTCCTCCAAGGCTCTCCCTGACTGCCAACCCACCCCCTTTTATCCCAGTTATCTTCATTGGCCACAGCTGCCACCCAATTAAGGACATCACAGCTCAGCCCATCAAGAACAATTAGGATTGGGGCAAGGCCACTTATACAATACATAGATTTTACTAGGACTCCTACTATATACATCCAGGCCTGTATCTTGTCCATGGACTTCCTGCATGACAAATCACACCTGCCTGAGGACAGCCCTGCCAGCTCCAGCAGCACAAGGCAGTGGCTGTGCAGCTCCTGCTGGGCTGTGGTGCCCTGCAGTCCGGGTTCTGGCAGCCAGCTGGCACAAGGGGTACATCTGCATCAGCCCTGGGCACCCCCAGGACCAGCTGTGTCTCTGTACCCTCAGCTGGACAGCAGGATAACCCTTGGGCACAGCAGTGGAGGCAGCTTCCTCACTGCCTCCACAGCCAAAATGCTGCAGGACTTCCCCATGGCCCCACTCAGCCCAAGTTGTTGGGGAAAGAGGCAGCAATGTCTCAGAGATCTGAATTTCCCCAGGTTTGGCTGCCTGTTCCACAGAACCAGGCAGTGAACTCCAGCACTGCTTCCCACACAGAAGGGCTGTGGTGGGGCTGGGGAGCAGAATGCCCCCCAGTCACCCACCCTTCAGACAAAGCCAGAGGAGAGTGGATTTCAGCAGTTCCACAGCTCGCAGAAATAATTGTGGATGCTCCTGTAAGGATCTGCCCAATTTTCAGCACAACCTCTCTCTCGAGTTCATTAAGCTTTTTTTGCACTCCAGAGCACCAGCCACAGCTCCTGCAGGATGCTGTGCTCTTGTGGGGCAAAGTATTTCCCGGAGTGATGGCTTTCCTCACAGCCCACCGTGGGTTGTGTCCCAGGGTTGACTCCAGCCCAGAAGCTGAACTCAGCAGTTCAGCTCAAGGACTGCAGAGCCATAGCTCCCAGGATTCCTCAGCATGTGGGTCTCCTCAGGATGGCTTTCTTCCCTAATGAGCAATAACAGACTCATGAACAGATTTTTGAAATTGCGGAAGTGGAAACCACAGGAGGAATAACTGATTCACTGAGGAAATCTTATTAATGTGTTTAACAGAGCCTTGGGGTGGAGGCAGGGGCAACTTAGGGCTTTCAAAGGAAGTGTGGGAGCACCTCTCCAGACCAGCTGCCTGCCTTGTGCTCAACCCTCTGACAATGTTGGAGACGCCTCCAGCTCACACCAGTCTCCTGGGGAGCATTTCCAGCTCATATTTAGGAGGGAAATGTGCTACTCCTCTGCTTGGTGGGAGCAGATGTTTGCTCCAGCCTGTTCCCTGGGTCACAGCAACCTCCATCTGGGTCAGATCCAGTCCCAGCTCCTGGGCTGTCCTGAGAGATGTTGATAAAGAAGAAGGTCCAGAGCTGCCCAAAAGAGGAAGGGCAGGCTCTTATCTTGTAACCAGCACAAATGCACGCCAGGCAGAAGCTTTTGGCCTGATTTGCTCGTGACCTTTGCCGTGCTCCGTCCCTCAGGCAGCCGGAGCCTGCTCGCCGGCGCTGGATCTGTGTTTCCTTGTACACACAGCAAGGGTACGCTCCAGTCAGCTCCAGCCCTGCCTTCACACTGGTTTTCTCAGGCAGGGGATGTTTTTAGGGGGTTAATATTTAATCTGACCCTACTGAAGAGGAGAACTAGAGGTTACAAGAGCCTTGGAGATGGCTGCTCAAGGTCCTTGTCCTTCCCAGGCTCTGTGTGCTTCCAGCCTGGGAGGTTTTCAGAAGGGCATTGATGTGAAACCCAGGGATGTGAATCCGTGTGAAAAGCCACTTGCCAGAGATGATGAAAGGCACATGATGAACATACCCCTCCAGGCAGGAGAGCTGCACTGCAAGCACATGGTAGAGGGAAAATGGGGAAGTTTTCAATTTCTGGGCAGTTTTATGCAGAAACACACTGCTCTGGGCAGGAGCAGTCATGTCCAACAGTGAGCTCTTGTGGCCCCAGGCAATGCCAGTTCCCCTGGTCAAGGCTGTGGGACCAGTTCCGTTCCTCCTTATGCATGGGATCAGGGTCTCCCTTTTCCCAAGGCTGCAGAAATGGGGATTATCCAACAGGTCCCTCTTGGTGCCTGGAGCCAGCCACTGTCCCCTGTGGAGCCCCCTGCCCTAGCCCCAAACAACCCTGGTGTTCTCCAAAGGGCCTTGTCCTGAGCCCATCCTCCCTACTGCTGGTCCCTCACCGTCACCAAAGCCACCACAGATGGATCTGTTGTGGAAGCCCCTGGGGGCCAAGAATCCCTAAATCCCAATCCCAAACGTTCCCTACTGCCCTTCCTGCTGGCTGTGCCATCCCCAGGGCTACCTGGTGAGATCCAGCACATGGAGCTGCTGCCTCCCACCCAGCCAGGAGCTCTGAGCCTGCAGCTCCCAGTGAGATGCAGAAATCTCCATCCAAGGGCTGCTGCAGCACTGGGAAGTTTTCCTGCAAGATGAAATGGGGAGGGAGGGCTGGACCACAGGGATGACAAGTGCCCAGGGAACAAGCCGTGGCTGTTCCAGTGAGCCAGTGCCTCAGCAGATATTACTAATACACATGTACAGGCATTCTGAAATAACCAGCTGTTCCTGAGCTCAGCTTCCCCTTGTGATCCTGACTTGTGTCAGCTGATGGGAAAAAATCTGTGTGTGGAAGAAACGGCTGTTCCTTGAAAAGGCCTGAGACTGTGCAGGCCGTGCCTCGCCTCTGGGCTCAGCCAGCCTGGAGCCAGCTGAGTGTGAGGGATGGGTGAGGACAGAGCCTCGTGTATCCTGGAGGGAAGATGGACCAAACTGAGATTTGGTTGAGATGTTTGGCTTGGTGGAGGCTCCCTGTCCTGATCTTAGATATGGGGCTCCAATCTAAACACGGTTCCTGTGTATTGTCCTCTCTTTCCCAGCACACACCAAGTGTCCAGCTGCTTTCTCTCTCCAGGGAGAGGAGAGTGTTTGCAAGGGGAGAGTCCAGTGCAGGACCAGGCTGTGAGGACATTGTGTGGCTGCACTCATACCAGCTGTCTCCAGTTTCCATCAGGGCCTAAAGGTGCTGGTATTTCCTCCTTTCCCAAAAGGAGTCACAGAGCTGGTTTTGTGTTCACTGTAAAACCTCTTGTTTTTTTAAACCTTGAAGCAGTGCTGGAAAACACAGTGCTTGATTGTCACTTTTATTGTTTCCTGGGCTTCGTGCCATGTCTGTCCTTACCTCTGGCTTTCTGAAGAATGCACAAACTTTCTGAACTAAGAAATAAAATATATAAAATCACCTTCTTTTAATCTGTTCAACATATGCTGCCCTTTAATTTCTATGCTGTACTTAGGGAATATGGTAGAAAGAGGAACCAATTGTTTTCATATCTCCCCCACATCTTTCCACTGAGTCTCCTCTCCCTCTTCCCCTTTTCTGAACCAACATCCCTGTATGATCTTTTGTCATCTGCAAATGCTCTTGCCCTTTTCATCTGCAGCCACTGAACTTTGCCATCTTGGCTGTGTCTTCTGCAAAACTCAGTGATTAGTGCAGCTCTGCACAGCAAGGAGCCCAGACTGAAGCTGTCTCTGCAGTAGGCAATGCCTGCAGAGCCCATGAAGCTGCCTGTGGTCAAGAGTAGCCAGTGGCACCTGGTCTGTACCAGCCATGGTGTGGCCACAGCCCCAGGACAGTGACCATCCCTGTGCTGGGCACTGCTGGGGCACCTCCAGTGCTGGGGTCAGTCCTGGGGTCAGTGCTGGGTCCTCATGACAGACAGACACGGAGGGGCTGGAGCATGTCCAGGGGAGGGAACAGAGCTGGGGAAGGGGCTGGAGCACCAGGAGGGGCTGAGGGAGCTGGGAAGGGGCTCAGCCTGGAGCAAAGGAGGCTCAGGGGGGACCTTGTGGCTCTGCACAGCTCCTGACAGGAGGGGACAGCCGGGGGGTCGGGCTGTGCTCCAGGGAACAGGGACAGGAGGAGAGGGAACGGCCTCAAGTTGTGCCAAGGGATGTGTTGTTATCATATTGTTGTTACCATATTTCTAGAGTCCCATATCCTCTGGGTGGTTTTCTCACACACAGCTCTTCACAGCAGTGTTGCTCCTGCTTCTCCATCAGGGCTCCTCCAAGGCTCTCCCTGACTGCCAACCCACCCCCTTTTATCCCAGTTATCCTCACTGGCCACAGCTGCCACCCAATTAAGGACAACTAGGATCAGGGCAAGGCCACTTATACAATACATAGATTTTCTATGGCTCAAAGGCCACCTATACAATACATACTAAGATTCAATGGCCACCTATAGGGATGTTCAGATTGGGTATTAGGGAAAATTACTCCATGGAAAGGGTGGTTTGGCACTGGCAGAGCTGCTCAGGTAGTGATGAAATTGCTATTCCTGAAAGTGTTCAGGAGACAAGTAGACTTAGAGTATCTGGGGACAATGTTTAATGGTGGCCTTGGCCAAGCTAGAGTAATGCTTGAATTCAAGGATCTTGGCTGCCTTTTCCAACCTAAACAATTTCATGATAGATGGGCAGTCTAAAAAGCGCTAGAAAACAGAGGATTGGGCTTTGGAAACCCTGGGGTCATTAGCCAGATCTTCTGCTTTGGTGTCATTGATGTGAGCAGGTCGATGGCACACAGTAATTTCTCCTATCAAATATCATCTTTCTTGGATATTTCAGCCCCAAGGGCAGCACACCTCCTGCCAGCAGTGGTGGTCCTGCCTGAGGCCTGGGGTGCACCCTTGACACAAGTGTAAGTGGCCAGGAGGAACCTGCAGGTAACCAGCTGCCCCCCACTCTACTGGAAACTTGAGCTGGAGCCTTTGGGGGTCTCTGAATTTCCCTGTGGTGTGCTCTCTTTGCTACAAGAGGTCTGAATAAGGCCATCTTTGACTAGGCATGATGGAGCTTCCTTCAAAGGAGGTGTTGGATGCCACACCCATGGTCAATGATGAGCTTGGGCAGAAGAAATCCCAGTCAGGCTCTGGCACACAGGAGAGAGGTGAAGCAGCCCCAGACCGAGGTCCCACAGTGCATCCAGCCCCCACGTTTGCTGCCTGCAGCCAGAGACATTCAGGGCTCAGTCCCCTTTGCAGTGTGACAAATCCCAGCCCCTGGGGCTGGGCTGGTGTTGAAATCTGTGGTTTTTTTCTTCTTCATCCTGCCACAGCAGTTCTAAAATGCCGTCTCTGTCTCCTGGGGCTGGGTATGTCCCTGGCTGCAGGCACCAGCACTTTGGTCTCCAGAGAGAGGGGCAGGCTCTCTTCTTTGGGGGAGAAGGCAGCACATGAAGCCAGAGACAGGGCAGACCCTGAGAGCTCAGACCAGCATACCCGGTCTCAGGATATGGATTTTGGGTTTGGGTGAGCATTTCTTCCAACCCAAGAGGAACAGAAACTCCCTCTCACTGCTGCAGCTTTTCTGCTTTCTGGCAGTCTGGATCCTTCCCAGCTGGCTCGTTCCAGAGGAGGTGCTCGTGCTTTTGGGAAACAGGCTCTGGTCCCTGCAGTGGGCACCAGGCTGCCTGCCCGGGTGGAGCTCGTACAAGCAGATGTCACCTGGTCCCCATGATCAGCCAACTGTCCTCTCGTTTCACAGAGGGGGTTGGAGGAGAGGAACTGCCCACAAGGGAGACACTAAACCCAGGAAACACAAAAATTATGCTTAAAATAAAAAGGTCTCGTGCCTTTTTACTCAGCAGCAACTCCAGGGGTAGCCAGGGCTTGATTTTCCCCAGCAAACTGAGCAAAGGAACAACATTCTGAGAGGGGAATAACACTTTCCTTCTGCCTATCAGTTTGCCTTTCCTCAAACAAAGTGATAACTGAGTGCTGGTTAAGTTGGCTCACCCACAACATTTTAGGTTGAGTGGTCCTGGGCAGCAGGGACACAGCACTGGCTGCCACATCCTTTGTCCAACAGTGGGGCAGGGAGGTGAGGCCGTGGGGTGCCCTGCCCCACTGTGAACTAACGGGGGCTGCCAGGGGTCAGAGCACACCCTGAGCAGCAGAGTGAGACTGGGGCACTGCCAGCACCCACACCCAGAAATACATCTGCAGAAAAACTGGTCACCCCAACCCATGAACAGAACAATTGCTGGGGACAATCTGACCCTGTTTTGGCAAATTTCTTTGCCCAGTCAAAAATATCCTTCTCTAAGTGTATTAGTCAAGCCCAAAGGAGAATGTGTGCAGGAGGGGGGGACTAACACTGCATCCATGAACTGCAGAGGACAGGAGCTTCAGGGGCTCCCAGACAGCTGCCACTGGCCCCAACACCATCTCAGTTTCATCTCTAGCTCTTGAGGGGTCCATGGCATGGGAACCTGGAGGAGAGGTCGGCAAGCCAGAGGTGATGCTCTGTCAGAGTGCAGGAGCCAAGGCAGGAGGAGCACAAGCACAGCAGCTGTGTAGGAACACTTGGGAAGTGTCAGAGGTGTCAATGCAGGACAACCCCCAGCCAGGAAATAATGTGCAAAGACTCCATGATTCAGAAGAATGAACAACTGCTTTATTATATCTATACTATGTTATACTACACTATATTAATACTATATCATACTACTAAGGTACTAAAGAAAAAGTTGTGACCCCTCACAGACAGTCACAACACAGTTTTGACCTAATTGGTCAATTGGTCAAAACAACCATCACCAGAGTCCAATTAACAAATCCCTTTCGGTAAACAATCTCCATAACAGATTCCACATGTGCCAAACAGGAGCAGCAAGTAGAGATAAGAATTGTTTTCTCTTCTCTTTGAGCTTTCTCACTGCTTTTCCCAAGAAAAATCCTGGGAGAGAGAATTGTGTCTCTCTCTCTCTCTCTGTACAAAGAATACATGAATACCACACAGAGGGGTTGGATTTAATTTGCTAATTGGGAGTGAGGGCTCTGATCCGTGCTGAGCCAGGCAGGGAGGGGAGAAGAGACTCCAGCCCTGGTGCATCTCACAGCAGCAGCTCCTCATGCCCAGCAGCTCTGCAGGAAGGCGCTGTTCTGCCAGCCAGCCAAGGTTTATCTCCCTCCCTACCTGCCAGGGCCCCAGGCCAAGGGAGCGCTGGCAGCACAGGGAAGCAGCAGGTTGTGAGGGCAGAGCCGTGGCACTGTCCCAGCTCAGTGACAAAGGCCACGCTGGCAGCAGCACAGCACATGGCTCTGAAGCAGCTCCCACCCGGGCAGCAGAAAGTTTCTGCCCTCACCAACCTGGATTTTCTCCCCAAAACTGAGTGTAATGACCCAAAATCGTGCTTCCCTTCCTTGGTGCCCTGTGGCTGCCTATTCTCAGCATCTGCCAGCAGCTCCAGCCTCAAAAAGATTGTGGCGCCCTGGGCCTGGATTTGTCCTGCCACATCCTGTCCCCAATATGCTCCTCTCCCCATGTCCCCAGGGCAGCTCCCAGTGTTGGAAAACATACCAGTTAAAAAAATATTTTATATCACTTTAGCCAGGTTTGTTCACCTTTGCCCTGGGGAAGGGAACTGAAGCTTTCTTTCCAGGTCATTGTTTCTCTAGATGAGGCCTGATGGACTTGGAGTAGCCCATAGATACCCAGAAAGATAAAAGGCCACCAAGGGAACATCAGCATCCATCTACCAACACCTACCCCAGACATCTCCTCTGGAAAGGAATTATGAAAAATCAAAGAATGGAGATCTAATTAACATCAGAGGTGAGGAGATTCGGATCCAATGGGAAACTGAATACTGGGGATTACTCAACTCTGCACCAATGAACTTTAAAACAGTGCATCTCTATGGGTTTTGACTATATAAAGTTTGGGGGAAATCTTGTAAAAGAATGTGTCATGGAGTTATTCTCTCTGCATACCCAGGCTATGTGTGGATGAGATTATTTCTGCGGTACATCCTGGCCAGATAATGAAATAACACCTTGACTGTCTAACATTAAAATGTTGTTGTGTTGTTATCATATTTCTAGAGTCCCATACCCTCTGGGTGGTTTTCTCACACACAGCTCTTCACAGCAGTGTTGCTCCTGCTTCTCCATCAGGGCTCCTCCAAGGCTCTCCCTGACTGCCAACCCACCCCCTTTTATCCCAGTTATCTTCATTGGCCACAGCTGCCACCCAATTAAGGGCATCACAGCTCAGCCCATCAAGAACAACTAGGATCAGGGCAAGGCACTTTTGCAATATAGATATTCTACTAGGACTCCTACTATATTGTTGGAGGGGTTTTGCTTTTCCCACAGTTTCAGTGACACCAGGGCAGCAGGAGAAGATCCACAGACAGGAGAGTCCCAGTGGCATTCCAGGCTAGCTCCAGGCTCTCTCTGTGGGGTGATGTCTGCCATGGCTGTGGGAAGATAACAAACAGTGCCTGCACTCACAAGCCCCTGGCAAGAAACAGCCGTGGCTGGCAGGCTGCAGTGCAGGCTGACCCGAGCCCTTGTGCCTCTCTGGGGGCTCTGCAGGGAGCCCCGGAGCACAGCCCACGTGTGGCTCCCAAGCATCCCTGCCACGTGCCTGCCCATCTCACCCAGCACCATGCCTCCAGAACTGCCTCTCCAGGATATGCCAGCTGTTCCAGGCCCCCCTTTGCAAACCAGCTTCCCAAAAACCAAGGGTGGGAGGTTGGTGTGCTGGGTCTCAGTGTCTGCTTCCAAGAGCTCTCAGATACAGTGCAGGGACAGGCTGTGTGCTGGGAAAACCACACTGGCTCCTCCTAGAAATACAAACCCTGTGACTGGGGACTGAAAATCCCCAACAGCACCGCAGGTACAGCCAGTGGGTTGCTGAAGGGTGCCAAGAGCCCACCCAATGCCCAAGAAATTCCTGCCTTTTCCATGTGTGAAGGTGGAATTAGTCAGTGATGCCACAATGGAGAGAATGTCCCAACCCAACAGCGGGAGCCACATGACTTCCACCAGTAACTATGGTAACCCAGAGCAAATAAATGCTATTTTCAAACCACGGGCAGAACCTCCTTGTGGGAAGCCCGGGCTGATCCCCACTGCCAGCTGAGTGCTGGGAGCCAGCATGGATTCCCTGTGGAAGGAAGGATGAGGACCAGCCCCACACAGTGTGCAGTCCTGGATAGGGCATTTCAGGAAAAGGATGGCAGAAAAAAACCAGCTTCTCTCCACACCATTCCCAGGAGCTGAAGAAACTGTAGGAACATGGATATTTTCCCAGCTGCACTCACACAGAAGCGTGGTGTGGAAAAGAGGAAGATCAGAGGATTTACATAGGGTAGGGAAGTCCTGGACAAAAAGATGACAAGGGAAAGACATCAGGGTAGATGGGGATGGGATGGGATGGGATGGGATGGGATGGGATGGGATGGGATGGGATGGGATAGGATAGGATAGGATAGGATAGGATAGGATAGGATAGGATAGGATAGGATAGGATAGGATAGGATAGGATAGGATAGGATAGGATAGGAGGCCCCTGATTGCCTCATGAGGAAGTCCAGCACCAGGGAAGTCCCAGGAAAGAATTAACAACTCAGGGTGGGCATCAGTTAATTAAGACCCTATTTGGGCCCAAAGTCCTGACCCGGGGAGGGAGGAGCAGCAGGGACGGCCCCAGGGCCGTGACTCCTGCCCTGTGGTTTCGGAGGGAGCTGCAGGAGGCACTGAATGAGGAAATGCTCCACAGGCTTTGCTCTGTGGCTGCCCAGCGCTTGCTGCCGAGGCCGTGAGCAATGCACCCACTGCCAGACCTGCATTTCTCATTCCCAATCCCTGCACCAGCTCAGCTCCACTGTGTCTATCAGACCTCCAGAATGAAAGCCCACCTGGGCTTGTCCTGAGCTGAGATGCATTTTTAACACCTTAACACAAATTCTCTCATGGTACCCGGGGGGCAGAGCATTCCCTGTCTGTCCTGCAACAATGCAATTCCACACTGGCATCTCTGTACCCAGAGCTGTCCTGCAGGGGCAGGGGGCTCCCAGCTGGCTGCACAGATGCCTTCCACCTTGCTCCATGACATGGGCAAAACCACTAGCATTGCCATGGCTTTTAGAAATAGATCCCCTGCTAAACAACTCTCCAACTTACCAAAAACCAGCTGGGTCAGGGCAGGTCAGCAGCCCTGGAGTCCCATATGCAGCAGACAGTGTCCAGCTCCTGCTCACTGGAAGCAGCTGACAGAAGCTGGAGCCCTCTGAAATTGCTCTCCAGGGTGTCTGGTCCATGCACAGACAAGGCCCAGGGCAGCAGGAGAGTCATCTGCCAGGAGGCCACCCAGAAAATACCCCCCAAAAGGTGGTGGCACCTCTACCCTGCACCTGCTGGAAAGCCCACTTCATCCCTCTGCTCCTTCCTTGGCATGGGAACAGGCAACCTGTTGGGGAGGATGGAAGAGGAAAGCTTTATAAATATGATTGCCTGGCAAAAGATTTTGAGAATATAGAAACTATAAGCGAGATTGAAATGAAAGCAAGTTTTGAGATCCCTCAGTTACTGAACAACTGGAAAACAATGGCATGGCCAGCTGAAGGTAATCCCCTTTTGATGGAACAACACCCTCTGCTTGCAGGCAGGTCCAAGGGTCAGAGCAGACCCTGCAGCTTGGCAGAAGGGGCCCAAAGAGGAGTTTATAGGGTTTAAAATGTAACACAGTATGGTGATATAGTGATTCTTATAAGTTGTATGGAAATGTTATAGGATATGCATGCTGTAGTAGATTGGTTGATGAGAGTCTGAATATTCAACACTGAAGATGATTTATTGTATTGTAACGGGAACTTCGCTCTCTTTTCTCACTCACTTCTTCATCTTCTCCTCTGCACTTCTTCACCCCCTCCTTTCTACAAGCTCTCTGCTCTTAAACCTTTGTCTTTAACTCTCTTACACTTAGGCCTCTCTTCTCTCAGCCTGCTCTGAGCTGTGTTTGGCAGTTCCCAGCAGGGCCCTGCACCCACGCCCTTTGCAATAAACCGATAGTTCCACAACCTGACTGCAGAGATCTTTCGTCTCCATCCGTCCCGACCGCGCATGACCCCCGTCACTCCTACAGACTTTCCTACAGCAACCCAAAATCCCTCTCAGGCTGGGTTTGGTTTGGTGTGGTGCCATGCCATGCCATGTGGTGAATCAGAAGGAAAAGGCAGCTCTGGAGGTGCCACCCTCACGTCCCCCTGGTGAGCGTGGGTGTGTTGGTGCCAGCCTGGCGAGCGCCTGGCGAGGGGGTGAGTGCTGGTTGCTGTGGGAACAGGAATTCATTTGGGTTCTTCTGCATCCAAGCTCTGGCCCTTTGTCTTTGATGTTGTGTTTACCTCCCAGTTTGCATTGAATTTTGTTCCTCCTCCCATTGCCCCTTCCCTGAGGAAGAAATACCCCTGCAGCTCCACAAGGCAGAAGCAGAACTGGCCTGAGAGCCTTGGTGTCCCCGCTGAGGGGTGGCAGGAGGGCAGTGACATCCCGGGGAGGGCTGGCTGTGTGCAGCAACCACGGGGGCCAGAACAGGGCCAGGTTTGACTGAGAGCCCCCAGCCAAGGGTGCCATCGCTGCCGGGCCTGCAGCTGCCATGCTGCTGGCGCTGGGAACGCCACGGTGCTCTCGAACAGCCCTGCTCTGGGAAGGACTCCAGTTATTCTTGGGGACCTGCTGCAACACACCAGGCATGACAGGGAGCCCGGAGAGGGCACACGTGCTGTTGTCACCGGTATCCAATGAGTCCTTTCCTTCCTCTGGCCCACGTGGGCTTTGTGCATCCCTGTGTCCCCTCACTCCACCATCACAGCCCCACCCGGGCCGCCAGTGTGGCTTCACGGGCATCGCAGGAGAGCGCCTGGCACACGCTCCCTCCATCGGCCTGGTCAGCCCGGGGGGTGTGGAGAGAGTGAGGAGGGCTGGGCACTCCCGGATGGGTGAAAGGAGGGGGATGCTCTCATTTCCAGCACCCAGACCTTCCCTCTGTGCACACCCATGTGCAGGGGGAACCACAATGACTCCACCATGACCTCCACGGCTCCACCCGGGTAGGAGGAGGCTGAATAAATACGTGCCGCAGGGAAAATGTAAAATGCAATGTTTTGAAAGGAAATTTTGTTGCCAAGAGCTTAAAAAATATCCTCGCTGTGAATCAGCAATTTCAGGTGAAACCCAAACAATTTATTGGACCTTTAGTGCTGGAGAACTGAGACCCGGAGACATTGAATGAGTCCCGAATGAAGAGCATGGGAGGCGGAGAAGGAAGGAGAAGAGGGCTTGGCTCAGCACGATGCAGGGGCGGGGAGAGAGTCCCGGCAGCTCCAAAGGGGAAGGGAGGGAGCTGGGCCCTGGGGGCGCCGCTGCTCGGCCTCAGCGGAGACGCGGCACCCCAGAGCGGCACCGCCGCCGCCACTCGGGAGCCCCCGGCCACAGGAGGCTCTTTGTGGGGCGCGACGGAGCTCGCCGGCAGCTGGGGCGGGGATGGGCCGGGTGATCGGCGGGGACGGGCCCGGCTGATCGGTGGGGATGGGCCCGGCTGATCGGCGGGGACGGGCCCGGCTGATCGGCGGGGACGGGCCCGGCTGATCGGTGGCAGCGCCGGCCCGAGGGGCACGGCAGGAGGCGGCGGCACCGCCGCGGGCACGGAGCCGCTCCACGGCAGCCAGGGCTGCCCCCCGGGACAGGCACAGGGGAAGAGCAGCCCTTAGGGGCCCGTAAAATCCACCCTGGTCCCTGCTCCTAATATTGTTGCTGGTGTTGCTTCAGTCTCTCGGTGTCCTTGGGGCTTTGAGGCTCTCGCCCAACAACACGACAGCAGCCATCACCCACAGATAAATTCCGTGGGGTGGAGATCTGGGCTCATCCCTGCCAGCCAGGATGCCCACGGCACTGTCTTTGGGCTCTGCCCCTTGCAAGGTCCCCTCACTGCAGCCAGGCCAGGCACAGTGCTGGCAGAGATGCCCACTCCAGGTGAGGGCTGCTGGCAGCACGGCCAGACCCGGCCCAGGAGGGCACAGACCTGAGCAGCGGGGTGGCATGAGACACCACAGGCCAGGCCCCATCTCCCCTCACCACCCAAATCTGGCCAGCAAATTGCTGATGCTGCCCGTGGCCCAAGGGGTGAGAAATGCACTCAGTGACCAATTGCTCTGGAGCCTGGAGACAGGGATTGTCCTGTGACAGTGAAAGGTTAATTTGAGCTGCTGGAAACACTGCTAGCAGTGACAGCCACCACCACAGAGCGATGACAACGATGACCACACTGAAAAAGTTCATGTCCCAGCGTGGAAAAGCAGCAATGGGGGGAGTTGTGCTGGTGGTGGCAGTGATGATGACTGTGGTGCTGGTGGTGGTTATGATGGTGGCAGTGGGGATGCTGGTGGCAGCGGTGGTGGTGACAGTGGCAGTGTGCTCCCAGATGGGATGCACAGCCCCTGCAGCCACCTCTGCCAGGGCTCAGGACAGGCTCCACCTCTGTGGCTGACTCCCAGCCCACTGCTCTCTTTGTGCCTCCAGCCAACCTCTGCCATGGGCCATGTATGTGCTGGATGTCCCCATGAACACTTGGTGACAGTCTCCCCCTCAGAACCAGCATGCCCTGCTGCCAGTCCCCAGCACATGCCAGCCACCTCTGCCCACTGAAGTGCCAGCACCCTTTGTGCTCAAGCAGCAGCAAGGAATTTGCCAAAGTAAATCCTGTCCTCAGTTTCCCTGTGGGCTCTAACAAGGCTGAGGGGGCCAGAAAAGTGGCAACACGGGAAAGGGCAGGTGGCTCTTGAATAATTAAGAGACCTGGTGTTTTGGGACATGGAAAGCTCAGCCAGATTTGTGGCAGCAGGAACTGTTAATGACCCCCCAAACCCTGGGTAACAGAATGGCATGAGTCACCCTTCCAGGATGGGCTGTAGGAGCATCCCTCTGGGATGGTCTGGGATAGGTTTGGCTCAGGGGAGCGCCTGCAGGAGAGAGTAGGTGGCAGAGCTATGGAGGGATGATACTGTGGTTCAGACCCGGCCCACCCGCTCACCTCCAGCCTGGGGAAGAGGATGGGCCAGGGGCTGGTTGTCACATCCAAGGGAGCAGGATCGATGGATGGGACGGCAGTAGAACTCCAACAGATGCTGCTGGGACTGGACCCTTGGAAGATGTGGAGAGCAGGGGCTGGAAGGCCCTAGAGGGGAGCCCAGGCCAGCAAGGCCTCACGGGCACAGCTGATGCCTCGTGGAAGGCTCACAAGAGCTGAGCACAGCCTAGGGGACAGGGCCAGACAGGAAAGGGGCACAGCACGCAGGCAAGGCACAGGGCAGGTGGCACCTGGCACACAGCATGTGCTGGGGAGGACACGGCACGGGGAACATGGCACAGGGGACACGGGACATGGCACGGGGAACACGGCACAGGGGACACGGGACATGGCACGGGGAACATGGCACAGGGGACACGGGACATGGCACGGGGAACATGGCACACAACATGGCACACGGGACACGGGACATGGCACAGGGAACATGGCACATGGGACACGGCACCGGGAACACGGCACAGGGGACACGGGACATGGCACAGGGAACATGGCACACGGGACACCGGACATGGCACAGGGAACATGGCACGCGGGACACGGGACACGGCACGGGGAACACGGCACAGGGGACACGGGACATGGCACGGGGAACATGGCACAGGGGACACGGGACATGGCACGGGGAACATGGCACGGGGAACATGGCACAGGGAACATGGCACACAGAACATGGCACTGGGAACACAGCACATGGGACACGGGACATGGCACCGGGGTCACGGCACATGGGACACGGGACATGGCACGGGGAACACGGCACATGGCGACGGGACGCACCGTGGGGGATGCGGCACCGGAACACGGCACACGGACACGGCAGGAGCCGCGCCCTGGGGTCAGATAACGGGACACGGCCCGGGCGGTGCTGCAGGGACAGGACACACAGACTAGACAGGGGGACAGGACACGGGGACAGGACACACGGACACGACTCGAACATCACCGGCCCGAGGCAAGGCCACCACCGCGTGGGCGGGGCCGTGGCGGGGCACGCCCCTTATGCTAATGAGAGCTGAATCACGCTCCGCGGACCGCGGCCGTCGGGCAGGACGGGCTCAACCAGGCGGCGCGGAGGGGGGAACGAGAGGAGGGCATCAGAGCGGGGCAGCCAGCGCCGCCGCTGCGACCTGGGCACGGGCGGGGGAGCCCGGATGCGGCTGGCCTCGCCGGCGGCCGCGCCGCGGAACCGGGATCGGGGCGCGGGGAGGAGCAGTGAGGAGCGCGCGAGCGGGCGTCCCCCCTGCCGCGCGCGTGGTGTGCGCCGAGGGCGGGGCGGGCGGGGGCGGTGGGTGCGATCACGTGACGGGCGGGCCGCCGCCATTTTGTCCTGCGGAGGCCGTATTTAGGGCGCAGCGCGCGCGCCGCCGCCACTCCCGCCGGGACGGAGCTTCCGCGCCCCGGGCCCCGCCGCCGCCCGCCCTGCGCCCCCACCCCGGCTCCCTCTGCCCCGCCCGCTCCTCCGCCATTTTGTGGCCGAGCATTGCCCGCCGAGGACCGGCGCCGCGGCGGAGCTTTCCGCCTTTCCCCCGCCCTCTCGCTCTCCGATTCTATCGGCGCCTCGGCCCGGCCCGGCTCGCGCAGCCATGTCCTCCGGCGCCAGCCCCGAGTACGCCTCCTTCTTCGCCGTGATGGGCGCTTCGGCCGCCATGGTCTTCAGCGGTGAGCACCGACCGGCAACGGGAGGGGCCGGGGGGAGGGTGGGGAGAAGGGGGAGTGCGGTGTGGGGGAAGCGGCTTCTTTTTTCCCGTCACTGCCCTGCCCCGGCGGGGCGCCCTCGCCGGCAGGGGCTGGGATTCCTGGGGCCTGGGGGCGCCCCCCCCCGCTCCATCCCCCGCTCCATCCGGGCTCTCGGGGGCAGCGGAGGGTCCGTGCCGGTGACGTCACCGCCGGCGGAGCCCCCGAGGCCACGTGACTGCGACGGTGCCGCCCGGGCCGCCCCCCCCCCCCCCCCCCCCCCCCAGGCAGCCGCGGGCCGGGGTCCCCCGGGGCTGGGCTGGGCTGGGGTCGTACCCCGGCACCGGCTGCCCGCGGAGTCCCCGGCTCTGCCTCCCCCGGCCTCCGCGGCGGCGGCGCTTCTCCCACTGTGATTCGGACGTGGTGTCTAAACCATTCCCCGGATAACGCAAGACCGGTTTTTAACGGGATTAAACATAAATGTGCGGTCGTTTGGCGGGCAGGCCGCCTTAGAGACGTTAATGCCACTGCAGGCGATGGACGGGCTCGGGGATGCCGGGGCACGGGGAAGCCCCGCTCCATGGCGCTCCCTCTGCGTCTCCAGGCAGCGAGCTCAGTGCGGTGTAAATTGGGTCATCCTGCGGCACTGCTCTCCCCACTGAAGGAGCTCAGATGTAGGGGCTGTAAATGCCGGTTTGCACCAGAAATACCGTCCTTTAATGCGTTGTCTCTCAGAGCCTAGTTAAACCTACAGAAGGTGACTGCTGTTCCTGCACAGCGTTTGCTGCTCTTTGGTGGGGGCAGACCTGCTGTTCCCTTTTGGATCTAACATGGGAAGGCTTCAGCTGGTTTTTTTTCCAAATGCAGGTATCACAATAATTAGGAATAAAACAATTAGGAACCAATCTGGCTTTCCTTTCTGAAGGCTTAGCCCATGACTCCACAGACGTGAACATACTTAGTGGTCTTTGGCTCCCTTCTAGTCCTGAATTGGTCGTAGCTCAAGCTGCCTAAGTGCTGTTGAGGTGCTTGGGATCCCATTGTGTTAATATGGCCTCTAAGATGGTGGCTGGGTCTGCAGGATGGATTTTGGGAAGCTGCTCTTGATTGATGTGTGTGGGAGATGAAATCATGCAGAGAGCCAAGTGGACAGTGAGTTAAAATTAGTGCTTGAGATGAAGCTGTCTAGCCATGCTGGTGTGGGCACTATGGACTGGTTCCACACCAGCCGTGTTTGTGACTTAAATTTTTGATAAAACAAAAGCTGGGTTAGGTGTGTTTAGTCTTGCTTAGTTTGTACATGGTGGTGGGATGCAGATGTTGATGCTGTGGGCGGTCAGTGGCCTGCCACTTGCATTTCAGACACTGTACTCACTCTTGACAGGTAAAAATTTTCCTGAAAGTCAATGGGTGAAATGCCAAAGGAGCCAGAGTTGGGACTGCTGACCTACCTGCCTCTTGGCTACTGAAGATAATGGAGGAAGAAACTAAGACCTAGTTACTTGTTGGGAAAAAATAGTCAATGGTTCACTGCATTTTGCAAAATGGTCCTAAATAGCGAGCTTTCCTTCCAAGGAAGGAGTTGCTGATTTCCTCTTGCAGAATTGCTTTTGGAAGCAAAAGAACATGGCTGTGTGGCTGTAGACACCATGTTAGTGACGTGAGAGTGTGCTTCAGCTGAAACATCAGTGAGGGATGCAGGCTTGAGTCAGCTCTGACACGAGTTTGGAGTGGTGCTGGCGTGTCTGAACCAGCAGAGAAGCCTTTCCTAGAAACTGCAGCATGACAGCGTGGTGCTGTGGGATTGCCAGGGGAAGGTTTGGGTAGGAGAATGCAAAGTCAGTGCATAAGCTCTATTGATGAAGGCTTGGTGTCTGTTTTGTGAGAGGTCTCAATCAAAAATTTGATGCAGAATCTCTCTAGTCTTCCTGGATTCAGTGAGTTCAGAGGTCTGTCCTGACCTTAATGATGTTGTAATACCAGCAGGTCTGAGCCATGCAGGTACTCTTGCCAGGGCCAGTGATGGGTTCAGGTGCTGGACAGCAGGTTATAGATAGTGCTGATGGGAAATTATTTCTTAGGTGTGGCTGTTCAGTGAAGCAGTTTGTATTTTTAAGGCAATAAGGCAGAGGTGTCAACAGAGGATAAACTAAAACTTGCAGTTATGTAGCTTTTGTAACAGGCATGTTGCATCACAGCATGTTCTGATGGTAGTTGTTAAAAAATCCTTGATTTTGAAGTAAGGAGCTAAATCTGGACAAGCAGTTAAAACTCTAAAATTGTCCTGGATCCGTGTTAATTAGTGCAGTGAATCATGCCTGACTCATGCTATATCTAAAGATCACATTCTTGTGGAGCTTGTAGTTCCAAGATATGTTTCTAGTAAACATGTTCAGGTTCTATACTGTCCAGGGTGGTTTGATGTGAAAACAAGTGACTTGGAGCAATCCAGTGTGCTGTGTGAGCACTACTTGCTGATGGTAAATAGATAGCAGAACTTGTTCTGGTCAGCCAGAGACAAGAGCAGGCTGCTGTGACCTTGGCCATCTTTGAGCCTGTCTGGTTATTTGCAGATTACAACTTGTTCTCACTGCTGCAGTTCCTTATTTCCCATGGGGTGGGTCAGGTGCTGTTGAGTGATTAAATTATTGTAGCTTTTTCATGTGATATGAGCACACCAGAATGGACAAGTGTGGTGTTGGGCAGAGCTGTCTATTTCTCTGTGTGCTGGTGCTCTGTGCAAAGCTGTCACAAGTGTGACAGCTCCATGCTGAGCAGAGTTGTCCTTAGGCCTGAACTCCAGCTGGGTATTCAGTGCCTTCAATACCTGCTGCACTGCCAAGCAGCTGGAAGATTCTTCTTGAAGAGAACTTTAGCCACCAGTGTTAAATTAGTCCTGTCTTTTAATTTTTGCTGCTGTGAAATAGTACTTTTGTTTTAAATTAAGGCTTTAGATCTCATAGCAGTTGGTTGGCTTTTAAGGGACCTCCATGGTGAAATAGCTGGCTCAGAACATGTAGTTTGGTGCAGCTGACAGCCCTGCACAGTCTGATTCTGGAAGGCATCATGACTGTAAACAGCTTGCATGAGGATGGCACCTGTGCTTCCCAAAATACTGTCTGAGAGGTGGGGAGGTGGAACAGGAGAGCTGCTTGCAGGTAAAAATAAGATGGTGGAGTGCAGCTCAAGGTAATTTTCTGCTCCAAATGTGATGTGGGCAGGTGTGTGAACTACCAGACTGTCTGCAGTAGAGATTAGCTTAAGCTGTTGTCCTTTACAGCAGGTAAAGCAGTGGATGGCTGAGACCTCAGAGCTGTAACAGAAGTGAGGTAGGCGATGTTTCTACTGCTTGAGAATGAGGGAAGGCGTCTCACCAAGGGCAGCATTTCCTCTCAGTAAATGCCAGTCTTGGGAACATCTGAGAATGAGATGGATCATCATTATAAACCATTGGCTCTGCAGAACATGGCTTAAGCAGTTGTGCTGCAGTTTGTACTGTGGCTTCCTGATGGATCCCTGTCACCCTGGAGTCACTACACAGCCTGCAGGTGTTTCCCCTGTGGTGGGAACAGCTGCCTCAGGACCTCTTGGTCAGCTTTTTTCCTTCCTAGAACTGGCCTCTTCCATCTCCAGAGCATGACTGGTTGTGCACAGATGTTGCAAAGTGAACAACATCCCAGCCTGGGCAGGCTGTTGGGTGCTCCTTGAAGCAGTGGTTCACAGCAGTGTGTCCTTCTCCAGTGAAGCGTGACTGGCTGCACTCACTTCCTTCAGAGGCTTTGGCTCAGGCTGTGGTGGCCACAGGAGCGTCTGCTGGGTGCAGGCAGGGGCTGTCCCGTGCCACAGCAATGGGGCAGCAGAGCTGTGGGTGCTGCTGAGTGTTCTGAGCTCCCCTGAGACCTGCTGCTTAGGAAGGGGTCTTGCGAGGTGGTGCAACACACTGCTCTGCCAGTCGGTACCTGGAACACACTGGTCACCTGGTTTGTGAAATGGGTCCTCTTTAAGGTGTTGTGAGGGAGCCTCTTTGATGATAAAGATATGTATCAAGTGTCTGGGTGGACTTTGCTGCTTGCAGAAGGACAAGCCTGTGCTCCATGGCCAAGTGCTTTATCATAATTAAAAAAATCAAAGAGCTCTGTGTGACAATCCAGAGTGCCAGTTGAAGCAGCTCTTGGACAGTTGGCTGGCAGATCCTTTGTTTTCCTTGAACTGCTGCTATAACAGCAATGTCTCAAGGAGCTGGTGGTTTTTTAAGTTCTCAGATGTATTGACCCAAGACTAAAAGTCCTGCCAGTCTTGGAGAATTTTGATAATGCAGTAAGCTGACAGTGTTAGCAGCCTTTGGAAGAACATTATGGAAGAACAAAAAGTTATCCCTAATCCTGAAACAGGTGACTCACTAAAGGGTTCTGAGCTTACAGCTTCCTGTAGAGCAGCTTCACTGTTTACTCCTGGGGTTTTCATTGGGGAACAGGCTTCAGCCAGTGTGATGAGAATTTGCATAGGCTCCAGTGCAGTTCCCCTAAGGAAGCTGGTCTGTTCTGTGCAGCTGCACCTGGGCAGAGCAGCAGGTTTTTTCCAGAAGTATCCATTACTGTAACTTGAGGTGGAGCTGTTGAGTGTGGTGGGGTGGGAGGGGGCAGGGCCAACCTGTGGGAAGCAGCCTGTTTCTTTCGAAGTGTCCAGGTTTCTGGTATGGCAAAGCAAGGACTGTGCTTCACCTGGATGTCACCTTGAACATTTCTCCAGCCTTTTAAGAACAGCCTGCTCAGGGATGAATAGATGTTGGTGAATTGGTGCCTGTCTGCTCCCAGGAAAGCCTGCCTACTGCAGAGGGCAGCCCATTTGATAATGATTAGTTTTAAAAGGCTCCAGATGTAAGTGCTCATCCCAAATGATCCTTCATGCTTGCTGTGATAGTAACCAGTGGTATCCTAATTGGAAAGCTGGCATTTATTACTAGCTCACTTCTCACGCAGGCAAGTTCTGCATGTTAGTGCTCTGCAAATCTCTCACATGCAGCGTGGAAATCTGGTTCACCATGGTGGGATGTGGGAGGAATCCCTGGCTTGGATGGACCAAATGCTGCTGGAGTGTATGTGGCTGGTTCTGAGCCTGTGTGAATATATCAACTGGTGAAACTGGATCTGTGCTACTAGATCTCTGAACTTGGAAGGCTCCTCACAGCCTCCTTCTGTATCAAGGGAGTGACTTGCATCTGATTTAATTGCAAGGTTTCTCTTGTTGGTGTGTGCCCTGAGTGAGCACAGTCACCTGCTGGAGCTAGAGCAGGTTGGTTCTGATGCTGGGACTGCCCTGATCTGAAGAGCAGGATGCAGGCGGAGCCCTGTGGAGCTGTGGCAGTGGCAAGAGTGCAACCAGGCTGCAGTCTTCGGCACTGCAGCCCATCTGGCAAGGGCCTGTCTGGTTCATACTTGATCCTGGAGCTGCACAGCCCCACCCTCTCTGCTAGCACTGTTAAAGGGACAGATATGGGGAGGTGCCAGGCAGCATACCCTCAGCCCAGAGGGGAGGGCATTTTGCCCCCAGGAGCAGTACATAAATCAACTCTGGGCTGTGAGTTCAAGGAGTAAATCAGGTATTTCACAAGGGGGTTAACCTCTGAAACAGGATTACTGGGAGTAAGTGGTCTTGAGTGATGTGCATTGCAACTTCTCTGTATTGTAACATCATTGAACTTCTAAATGGCACAATTCCTGGTTAGAGACCAGCATGGATTCTGTCTCTGGTGAACTAGATAGGTGAAGTGCTTTTTGACCTGCCAGGTAAATGTTTTGACAGGTCTACCTCTTTAAAGGTAGTGTTTGGAGCTTGCTTGGCCTGTATGTTAGAGGTGAGGGAGCTGGATGAACTGACACAGAAACCCAGAGTCCTGGTGTGTAGCAGAGGTACAGCTCTTGCCCCATTTCCAGTGTCTGCCGCAGAGCTCTCTCAAACTTTGTTTAGCAAGATTTTGGAAAACACATCCTTCCAATGGATCAGGGATATGTAAATGTAGCCTATGAGTATATGTGCTTCAGTTGTTTAGAGCTGCTGCAAGGTAGAGGTGAAGGTGTGGAGGAACATTGTCCAGGGTGTCTGTAGCCCAAAACTGTGAGTGGCTGTGCCACTTGGAGGCATGGTGGGAAGCAGGTATTGTCTTTGCCACCTTCCCTGTAATACTGAGATAATGTCAAAGATGCAAGGACTACTTGCCAGACTAGTTAAGGTGCTGGAGATGTCTCTTGGTTGGGGTGGTGGTAAAGGCTTCCTTGGGAGCAGATGTGCCAAGCTCCGAAGCTCTGTGTGGCCACCAGTGGGAGTTCAGTAGAGTTCCAGTGACATCTAAGACTGTCATGTGAAGACTGGTAAAGATAGGCTTTCTTTCAAGCTGTATTTAAAACAAATTCAAGGCATAAGATCTGGCCTCTTCTGGGATTTTAACTGGGAACTGACAAACTTGTGCTGCACTGTCCCTCCACAAAAGCTTGAGCAAGCTGACTTTCTTGTAAATGGGGTTACAAAATCACCTTCTCTAATCCATCACTGCATTAATTGCAACACCCTCAAGTAGCTTCATGCTTTTGGAGGAAGTGATGACTGATAAAACTTTAAATAGTGAACTTCCCTCATAAGCCTCTGCATTTTTTTGAGAGGTTTGTAAAAGATTGCAGACAGGAGAAGCGGTTTCTGCTAAATTCTATACACAGAGTAGACAGTGGAACCAGGATTCAGGCTTAGTTCCAGCTCTTAGAAGGTGCTTTGTCCAACAAAAAGGTTTTCTAGGTCAAGTCAGTGATTTCTTTCTAGAGTTCCTAAGGGCTACAACTTAAACAGAGCCATCACTGAAATGGCTGATTAGGTCCATGCGCTAATATCCAGGTTCATCTTACATTTGCAGCCTGAAGTTGCTCCTGGCTCAAGCTTCCTAAGTTGGGTTCTAGTTCTGAGTAGCCCAAAATAGCCCTTTACATCACTTGGTGCCAGTCAAGGTTCAAGAGCTTTGCTAGCACAGAACAAATTGGTATTTAATGAGACTTTCCCTTCAGGTTTTTGTAACTAAAACTGAACTTCCTCCTGAGAATGAACCTTGTTCATTCAAGGTTCTGCTTGTATGAATGATGTGGGCTTCTAGTGCCAAGCCAGGAGGATGACTACCCTAAATATGGGCTTTATGGGGGTGCTGAGTGAGAAGCAGGGAAGCATGTACCCAAATACCTCCAAATACCTCCCAGCAACTCTTCAGGACAAGGTGCACCATCTCAAGCTCTAATACTGGTGTAAGGCAGTGACACATCTTTGTGGAACAAGCAGCTCTCCCTTGGAGAAACCTTGGTTTTCTGTGGGTGGAGCAGATGTAACTGTTAGGTCTCAGAACAGCACAAAGATGTGAAATGTCCACAGTTTAAGTGGACTCCAGCAGTGTTTTAGAACAGGTGCAAGAACATTTTCTTGCCTAATAGGATTGACCTCTGAGGACGATCTTGATGGTGTCAGAAAAGGAGACTGCCTGCCCTTCCATATGCCTGTCTCTGCTGCTTCAGGGACTTATTCCTGGCTGGCAGTTGACATGCATATCACCTCTGGATGATGGTGAATACAGTAGGAAGCTGTGGAGTTCCAGAGTACTCCCCAGTAAGGCTGAAAGGAATGATGTCTTTTCAAGTACTGCAGAATCAAAGAATGATGTATTTGAGGAAGTTTCTGTGAGACTTATACCAATTTTTCAAGGCAGAAGTTACTTAGGGATAGTGCTTTGGACTCTTCCAGGTCTCTGGTACAGGTGATAAACCCATCATCCTGTGCAGGTCTCTGCATGCTCAAATGTTGACAGAGATGATGAGTAAACCTTAGGTGTAAGGTGGTTGTGGTCCTCTGTAAACTACAAGCCAAACTCTTCTTTGTGGTTCCAGTGGCTGGATTGACAAGTGTTCGGACCAGAATCCTTCATAGGTGAGGTCCCACTCTCCATGTGGCAGAACCTTTCTCCAGTGAATGATGTGGAACAGTAATATTTGAGTTGATTTCTATCTCAGTGTGTCTGATGGAGCTGCAATGGCACATTTAACTCCAGGGCCAAAGCATCGGCAAATGGGTTTTGTGGAAGAATGGGCCCCACAAAGGAGATCTGTGCAGCTGAACTCAGTTCAGGTGGCCCAGCTCTCAGCTGTGTTCTGCTGGGGTAAACGGATGTGCTTTGTTGAGCCTTGCAGTGTGGGCTCTGGGAGGACACAAACACTGGAGTTCCCTTTGGGACTTTGGATTTTGGCCCCTAAGGAGGGGCATGGATGGCTGCTGGGGGTGTGCCCTGCTGTGAAGCTGGCCTGGGAAGATGTTGTGCTATCAGTTGTGTTTGAACACCACCTCTTAATCCTTTTTGGAGTAGAACTCTGGGTAGGTCACTTCCTCATCCCTTAGGGGAGTATTCCTGGCTGTCATGTGACTGTGTTAGTTTTGCACAATCCTTCCTTGTGCTGACTTAGCTGTTCTAACTGCAGCCTAGTGAAAGAAATAGTATTTGGGGATATGTGTAATGCATTTTTTTTCTCTTCCAGCCTTGGGAGCTGCATATGGAACAGCAAAGAGTGGCACAGGTATTGCAGCCATGTCTGTCATGAGGCCTGAGCTGATCATGAAGTCCATCATCCCTGTGGTCATGGCGGGTATTATAGCGATCTACGGCCTTGTAGTGGCAGTGCTCATTGCCAATGCCCTCTCACCTGAAATCACGCTATTCAAGTAAGTTGCTGCATCTGGCAGTTCTGTTTCAGACTGTCCTGTCACTGTTTGATGCTCTGTGTGGGGGTGGTTTTGGCTCAAGGCCCCTGGAAGGGCTGGCAGCGCTGAATGTGCTTGGCTGGGCTTTGGAGCATGGGCTGGGTTCCAGCTGTCCTGTCAGATGCCTCAGCCCCAGTGGAGTTGGCTGTACTGGCTGTCACAGATCAATTCAGTGTCCCACTGCTCGTTGTGGGGCTGTGGCTTGGAAGAAGCCATGTACAGGCAGCACTGGGAGAGGAGGCAAAGCTTGTGTCATGATGCCAGACTCCAGACCTGGATGCACAGGTGTTTCCAAAACTGTCTAAATAGATCTGCTGTTGCCTGGGAGATGCAAGTAAATAATTAATATCGCTTTTGCTGTGGTAAGTCAATCCTTGAGCTATACATCGGGCCTCTAGCAGCTACAGTCTGAAATTTAGTCTGCTCTTGGCTTCTGAAAACAGCTGGAACTGGTGTGGTTGAGCCCTCTTGGAGTTAAACAATGCTGCTGAAGTGACACGTATCTGTGTTGCTGTACAGGCTGTACCTGTGAGCAGAGTGCTTGGCCTAACAAGACATGGTCTAAAACAACAGATACAAATGGTCCTTTGCCATTACCAGGTGAGCAGACACTGGTAGGGACTGCTCCACAGGACACTCTCCTTCTTGGGAAACCAGACCATTCCTGCCCAGCTTCTGCAGTGCAAGACACCTGAATGTGCTGTGGCTGAAGGTTGGAGATGAGCAGCTACTAACAGGCTGCAAAGTATTGTGGGACAGGCATTGCTGCAAGTGCTGTTCTCACAGCATACTGAGCCTGCTGGTGGCCAGATGAACCCAGTAACTCCGTTCCGTGTATGAGCCACGATGTTCACATGAACATCAGTTGAAGATCCTTCACTGCTGCCTGTCTTTTAAGTATCAGAGTTAGGAGTGTCAGTAAGCATTGCTTTGAGACACATTGGGCTTGTTGAAGGAGTTAGGGGCTTAAGACTGCGTGTCTCGTTCCTTGCCACTGAAACTCTTCCATCTCTGTCCCACAGGAGCTTCCTTCAGCTGGGCGCTGGCTTGAGCGTGGGTCTCAGCGGTCTGGCTGCTGGCTTTGCCATTGGCATCGTGGGCGATGCAGGTGTCCGGGGCACAGCACAGCAGCCCAGGTTATTTGTGGGGATGATCCTCATTTTGATCTTTGCTGAAGTCTTGGGTCTCTATGGCCTCATTGTTGCCCTTATCCTCTCCACGAAGTAAATGTTGCGGTATGATGTAAAGAGATGTAACAAATCTACGTTTAACAAAAAAAAAAAAAGCTCCAGAATGAAAATGGTTTCTCCAATGTGTACAGTTGTCCCAATTTGGTAGTTGATCTCTTGTAAATGCGCAATATATGTTAGTGACTCGTCTGTCCTGTGTGTACTTCAATATTAACTTGGATGGGTTGCTCCAGGCCTGCTGCATGGCTTGGGGTGGCCCGTGTGCAATTTTCCACCCATTGCTGTTAGTATTTTATGTATAAATATGAACTAGAAATGTAATTTTTTCTCTTCACTGGATGTTTATTTATAAAAGACTTGACATGTTCATACATCTATGGAGCAAGGATTTTCAATTTCCCATGCTATATATATTAATCTTATATATAGGTAGATTACACTGTGGGGTAAATTGTAAGTGCAGAGAATTCCTTGGATGTAATTTTGATTCTAAAGATTGCTGTAGTGTCCTGGTATTGGAGTATGAGAATTTTGTGTTTTATTACAGCAATTGTCCGAAACACTCCCGTGTTTCAATAGTAACTGCGTATGCTCCGGCATCAGTCGTGCACCCAGTGTTGGGTTACAAACTTCTACCATGTTTCCAAATAAAACTTCCTCACTACATTGCTGTAATGAGTCCCTGGCTCTGATTTCCAGCTGTTGCTGCTCCTTTAGGAAGGGTGAGGTCTCTTGAGGCATGCAGGTTCCTGAAGTGACTGGGCAGCATGCCAGTGATGCTGCCAGCTCTCCTGGGCTGTGGCAGTGTGGTTCCCAGCTGCTGCCATGGGCCATATTCATGGTGAGCAGGGATGCAGGGCTGTGCTCACCCTGATCTCACCTGGCTCAGTGTGGTGCTCTGTGACCAGGGGTCAGGGAGCTGCAGCCTGCGCCAAGGGCCAGGGAGAGACGTGCAGGCTGCAGCCTGTAGAGGAGCTGCCTTGTCAGGAAACAAGCAGCCTGTCCTTGTGCTGGCCCTGCAGAAGCTGAGCTGCTTGGAAGCTGTACTGTGAATAGTAATTGCCTCTGAAGTACCTCAACAATAGTCTCATCAACAAAATGGCTTCAGTCAAGAATTTGTATTTTTATCTTATAAATCACAGGACTATTTGAGCTGGGAGATTCTGGTGCTGCAGCTGCTGAGTGCTGGAGCAGCCTTCTCTGGCCTGAGGATTTGAGTACTGCCAAGCTTATATGGGAAATCTGTGTTGGACCCTTTCAGTGGTAAAGCCAAAATGTTACTACTCAGACACCCAGTGCTAGCAGTGCCTTTGGCATCAAACCAAGCTGATGTATTTGGAGGGATGTTTCACCTGGTTGGGAATGAAAATACATGTGTGTGTTTCACCAAGGTACCTGTCCAGTGAGGGGTGCAAGTACTGTGAAGAGCTGTGGCCAGAACAGAAGGAATTCACTGAAGCTGTTTGGAGCTTCTAACCTGGCAAGGGTGTTGCCCAGCTCAGGCCTGGTGCCATTGTGTGCACCTTCTGGGCATTCAGGAGACCTTAGCTATGAGCTGCTTGTCCTTTCAGGGTCAGCAGTAATTATTAACAAAGACTGGGGTTATTTTTTGCTGTTTGCTAGAACACTGATCCCTATGCAGTCACCTCTCAGTGGGCTGGTTTTTCTTGGGCAGTGCTTTGCTTTGTGGCAGTGTGAGGTGGTGGTGGGGCTGTACAAAGGTGTAAGCTGACTGAAGGAAAATCCTGCATGCCTGCTGAAGCAGTGGATGGTAGAAGGTGACACTCCTGATCTGAATGGTTTCAGTAATTCCTTTCAGCAGCAAAAGTAGACAAAATCTCAGAATTAGGCTTTCCCCAGAGGTCATAAGTGTTTATGGAATCTGTAGGTTGATTGTGTCACATTGACTGCAGAGGGAGCTTTCCTGGTGCAGTGTGACAGCTTGCAGCTGAGGGGTGAATCCCAATCCCAGGCTCTGGAGAGGATGCTGCATCCAGCTTGCAGTTCTGCTGAGAGGAATTGAATTTGGCAAGTCAAATTGTGTGAAAGGATAGGAGAGGGGCCTGTCTGGGGTTGCAAATATGCTTAACATTTGGTTCTAGCTTCTGTAAGGGGACCCTACTGCCAGTCTTGCATTTAAGGGAGCAGGTAAGTGCTCTCATCTCCAAAAGCAATAAGCAATTGAAAGGCCCCCAGTTCCAAGGTACCTTAAGGTCCCTTGTAAGTTGGTGGCATCATGCAGAGGCAGTTAATAGGACCAGAACCAGTGCAGGGAAAATCCCTTCAATGGCATTTTGCTTCATGCCTTAGAACTTGAAACCTTAGTCATTAATGTACCCATGCAAGAAGAATAGAGCTGGGGTGGGCATGGATTGGGGGAGGATCACTTTGTGCCAAGTACCTGCAAATACACCCAGAGTCAGATTAACATTAGTCTGTAGTGCCTCAGCCATGACATGTGATGCTCTGAATCCTCTGTGATGATTCCCGGCTGGAAACTCCCATTTCAAGCCCTGTGCTGGTACTATTGCATCAGCACGTTTCTCAAGTGACTCGCGGCATTAAGATGAGGGACCTTTGGGGTTTTTGAAATTCTTTTACTGCCAGGAGCACGGCAGATGAGAGGGCAGTCCCAGCTGGCAGGGATTGGCTCGGTGGAGGTTTGGAGGAGGGGAGGGGGTGGCAGTGCCGGCACAGCCGCGGTGCCTTTGTGTTCCGTGCGTGGCTGGGAGCGCTGCGGTGAGTCAGCCCTGCGGAGAGGAGCGGAGCAGAGCGGGGCCTCTGCAGCAGCAGCACCACAGGGACGGGGCCAGCCGCAGTCAGTGCAGGCTCTGCGAGGTTCAGGAGCAGATGCCAGAGCTGCCAGCACAGACAATGCCTCCACAGAGCCTGCTGACCTTGTTCTTTGTTAACCCTTTCACACTGTTTTTTGTTTGTTTTATTCCAAAGGCAGCAATTTTTGTTTTCACTGCTGTTGGAGAAGCATTTTTCAGTACCAGCGTTTTATCTCTGATTGCTGAGAGATTGGCTTTCCTGGGGAGATCTGGCTTACAGAGAAGCATGGTAACCTGGAAAAGAAAAGCTTTTGAGAAATAAAGACCTTGTTATGAGAAGCTGATCCCAGAAACGAAGTTGCTGTTTTTAATTACAGAGTAACAGCAGAGCTAATGACTGCAGCTCTCAGCAAACCTTGTTTCCTTCACAGGCTGGCCACGGGATACTGATTGTAGGGCATTCTGATGTTTCCAGCTGGCTGTACTGTCCAAACCATCACTGTGCTCAGGTGAGAGTTACTTCAGGACTTAGTTTTACAGCTATTAACTATCTTTTTCTCTTGACATGATTAAATTAAACCCAGAGCACATCTTTGCAATGCTACTTGCCCTGAAGTGGGAATTTTCTGTTTCACGGTCAAAGGATTTTGTCCCAAAACACTTCTCCATTTTTGTTCCTGTTAAAGCTAATAAATGCTGTTATTTTTTTCTTCAGTGAGCTCCTGAGAGACACAGCTTTGCAACTTGTATCAGTGGTTTTCAGCCAAGCTGGTTCTTGTGTCACAACACAAAAGTACTCAGGGAAAAATCCTGCCCTAACCTTACAGTATTTAGGGGCTGAGGCTTTTGGCACCCACACTGTACCCATAAGGTACCTACAGACCCCTGACAGCTCTCTCAGACCTGAGAGAGCACAAGCTGGGCAGGGTGCAGCTCCTGGAGAACTGGTGGCTTGTCTTTCCCATTTTCCTTTTGCTGAGGGATAGGCTGCCCTCAACACAGGATCAGGTTTGGCTCTTCAGGATTCATCAAGGGGATAGCAGGGACTGTGTAAGTTCCAGAGCCTTTTCTGGCACTGTGTAAGTTCCAGAGCCTTTTCTGGCACTTTGAACTGCCCTGTCTGTGCTGTTACACCTGTGCTTTCTTCCTTTGCCTTTGGCAGAGAGGAAAAGGGTGACTTGAGTGGCAGAGAGTGAATTCAGCCACCCTGTTCTAATGGCTGTCTGCATGAGGTAGGCTAAGGAGAAATCTTGGGAAATCATGTATATTCCCAAGACTGGCAGTTTGCTCTAAGCAGCCTCCATGGCTCCTGTGTGCCTTGGGACAATTTCTTACACATCTTTGTGAATGCCTGTGAAAATCAGAAGACAAGGCCATATTTCAAGAACCCCTGATGCAGCAGCAGTGCTGGCCCCTGCCCTACTCCTGCAGCTGCTCCATGTGCTCCCAGCTCCTCCCAAGTGTGCAGGTACAAGTGCTCTTGCTGCCAGGTGGTGAACCTGATTTGGGAATTGAGCCAGATTAAAAATAACTCAACCTGAAGGAAAAAAAAACCAGGTTTGCTAAAGAAAATGCAAGCAAAACTACAGCCTGTGATTCCTTCTGCCTGTTACTGGGGCGGTGGAGGGAAAGAATATGGAATTATTCTTAGGGGAGTGTGCAGTATTGGCAGTGCAAGACAAGGCTAATTTAATGCTGAGAAATAAAAGGAGAACATCCAAAGGATTCAGACTTTAGCAGAACATGCCACAAGCTGGGCTGGATGATATATCTGCAGCCTTCTGGAGCAGATGCCCATTGCTTGGCAGGGTCTGTTCGCTTCTCCCAGCAGCACAGACCGGAGCACTCTAATCCAGGCTTGGGACTGGCAGCCTGAGGATCTGTGTGGCTGAAGGGTTCTGAGGTGAAGCTCTGTCAGTGCTCCAGGTGGGCTCAAAGGCAGGATATTTATGGTGGGTGTTCCTATCTCTGCAGTTGGTATTTGCCTTTACCTCAGCATCTCTTCCACTGCCAGCTCAAGTCACTGTCACAGCCCTGTCAGCTTGTGTGTTCCTGGGGCAGGGACCTGTTTGGCCACAGGCAGTTTGGGTGCTATACATGCCTTCTGACATCCAAATTCGATTTAACAGCTTGGATGGGCCGTTTCTTCTTCACAGACGGATAAGCAGGGCTGAGAGCTGTTTTTAGAATTCATCTTCTCAACTTCTGATTTTGGGGTCTCCTCCACCTGTATGAAGCTAAAAATCATTCCCAGCAATACAGTGCTGGGTGTTCCAGATGTGCATAATTTTGTGAGGAAAACCTTACAGCTCATCCAGTTCCACCCCCTGCTGTGGGCAGGGACATTTTCCACTAGCCCAGGTTGCTCCAAGCCCTGTCCAGCCTGGCCTTAAATACTTCCAGGGATCCAGAGGCAGCCACAGCTTCTCTGGGCACCCTGGGCCAGGGCCTCAGCACCCTCCCAGGGAACAATTCCTTCCCAATATCCCATCTAACCATGTCCTCTGTGAGTGGGAAGCCATTCCCCTTGTCCTGCCCCTCCAGGCCCCTGTCTACAGTTCCTCCCCAGGTCTCCTGGCACCCCTTTAGGCCCTGGAAGGGGCTCCATGGAGCCTTCTCTTCTTCAGGTGAGCCTCCCCAGCTCTCTCAGCCTGACTCTAGAGCAGAGGGGTTCAGGTTTTGGAGCATCTCTGTGGACTGAAACCAGTCTTAGCCTCAAATTCCCAAAACAGTGCTGCACATTGTTTTCCCAGCCTCAACCAGCATCATTCCCATCTCTTGCTTTCAGGCCCCTTTCCCAGCATCCTGCTGACAATAGGAGCAGCTTGTACCATGGATAAGCACTGACATCGTGGAATGATAAGCATGGCTCAAAACCTAATAAAAATCCAAGTCCAGGCCAGACAGGGATATTTCATTCATACACAATTACATCCCCCATCACTTTCCTAGGAGAGATTCATCAGCAGTGCCAGAGCCTACATCACCTGAGTGGACCCATGCCTTGTCAGCTTCCCTCAGGTACACAGGGGCTGGGGGGCCCAGGGTGGCACTGTGGGCATCTTGGGATGGAGGTCTCAGGATGGGTTCTCAGAGGTCTCAAAATGGAGTCTAGGATGGGGATCTCCGGATGGAATCTCACGATGGATGGGGTGTCAACATGGCTTCACGGTGGGGTCTCATGACGGGGGTTCAGGATGGGGGCTCACGATGGGGTCTCACGATGGGGTCTCATGACGGGGGTTCGGGATGGGGGCTCACGATGGGGTCTCACGATGGGATCTCATGACGGGGGTTCAGGATGGGGTCTCACGAAGGGATCTCATGATGGGATCTCATGATGGGGGCTCATGATGGGGTCTCATGACGGGGGTTCAGGATGGGGGCTCACGATGGGGTCTCATGACGGGGGTTCAGGATGGGGGCTCACGATGGGAGCTCATGACGGGTTCCGGGTGGGGTGTCACGGTGGGAGCTCATGAAGGGTTCGTGACGGGGTCTCACGAGGCGGGTTTCCGCCGCCGCCCTTCTCAAGATGGCGGCGCCCTTCCCGTGATGGCGGCTCTCCGGGGCCGGTCACGTGCCGCAGGGCGGGTGGGGAATCCCGGCACGTGCCAGCGCGCTCAGGTGACCGGGAGTGGGCGGTGCCGTGGGGCGAGGCCGCGCCCAGACCACGCCCCCGGCCCCGGTGCCCCGGGCTGGGACAGCGTCCCGGGCTGGCGCTCCTCGGGTGCCGCGGCGGCGCCCGCCCGCCCGCCCGGCCCAGTGGGGATTGTTCCTCACAGCGTCGGCTCAGAGCGCCGGGCAGGGCAGGGAGCTCACCCTTCGCCTGCCCCGGGGGCGGTGCTCCGGTGCCTCCGCCCCTCACCGGCTGTCCAGTCCCGCGGCAGCCGCTCGCACCGGAGCCGCGGCCTGGCTTTGCTTCGCCACTCCCGGTCCCTTCCCCCGGCGCCGGCCGTCAGGGGGTTCGCGCTTGCCGCCGGCTCCCGCTGCCACGCGATGCCGTCCAACAAATCAGTCTCGGACGCGCCCATCGTGCAGTTCACCAACTGCCGCATCCTGAGGGAGCACCGGCTCCAGAGGTGAGGGCACCGGCGGTGCCAGAGTGGCTGCGGGTACCGGGTCTCTCGGGGGTACCGAGATGGCCGGCGGTACCAGGGCTGTCTGGGGGGTGTCGTGTTGTCCGTGGGTGCCCGGGCAGTGGGGCTGCCGGACAGGCTGCCGAGCTGACCTGAGCCCTGCAGTGCCCAGGGACTGTCCCAGCTCCCCTTGTGCCCCGGCTGCTGGCGCTCCCCTTGCCGCGCTCTGCCGTCCCGTGTCCCCTCTGCCGGCTTTGGAGGGAGATGGGGTGGCTGCGGTGTACGGTCCCTGTTGTTTTGCCTCTTCTGCCAGCCCCTTGGTGTTTTGGCCATCATCACCACCACCTTCGAGGGGCAGCCCATGAAAATCCCGCTCCTGTGAGTTTTGTAGAGCCAGAGCCAGGCAGAGAGGGCTGCTCGTTGTGTCCCAGCTGAAAGAGCAGCTGTGCTCTGGCAGACATCGCAGAGCCCGTGGCTGGAGCTGCCGGTGGGATGCACTCTGCTCAGGATCGCTGGGGCACAGCCACCTGCTCCACGTGCTGCAGATGGCACCAGAGCTTGGTGTGTGTGACTGTCCCTCCAGGGAGGACCTGTGGGTGCGAGAGGGGAAGATCCTCAACCCAGAGAAACTCTTCTTTGACGAAAAGGGCTCTGCTGATGTCCAGCTGGACTGCAAGGACAGCATCATCGCCCCAGGTTTCATCGATGTCCAGATCAATGGTACAGTGAAGCCACATGCACTCATATACTGGGGGCATCCCGGGTTTGTCCATCCCTGACCCCCAGCCCCAGTGCCCATGGCCACGTTTCAGTTGCTCAGGGGAGTTGTTAGTCACCCAACCAATGACAAAGAGCAATTTTGCCTATGGTAGCTGCTATTGTGTAAGTGATCCCCTTTGGCCAGGTGAGGGTTTCCTCTGAACTCATTTTTATCTATATTTTACCCTGCACCTGCACTGGAAGGATCCCTGCCCTACCCTTTCCAGGATGTGGGAGGAGAGGGCAAGACTTCCCATAGGAACGATAACAATTAACAGCAACAGCTTTGTTCAGAAGGAAAGAGGGGCTTGTTCTATGATAGCTAAAGTTGGTAGGCCGTTCCATTTTCAGCTGGGAATCGTCACATTTTGCCCTGCATCAAAATAAAAAGGCTGTGCTTGCAAAACACTGGAGTGCTGTGGGAAAGAGCACTTAGTCAGGGCAGTGATGGTGAGATTTGTACTTGTGGAACCTTAGAATGTAGGACAGAAGTGCTGGTGGAGCCCTCTGTGTCAGCACCCTACAAATGGAACATCTCCCTGCAGTCACACAAAGTCTTTCTTCAGTGTTTCTGGGTGGAGCACACTCCTGGGGAAGCAGCAGTTTCACCCCTGTTTTGTTTGTGGTGCAGGAGGCTTTGGGGTGGACTTCTCTCTGGCTACAGATGACTTCAAATCAGGTATTGACCTGGTCAGTCAGAAAATCCTCTCCCATGGAGTGACCTCTTTCTGTCCCACCCTGGTGACCTCTCCTCCATCTGTGTACCACCAGGTAAGGAGCCTTCTCCTCTCCCATCTGCAGGGTGATCAGGGACTGAGGTTGGTATCAGGAGGTGGGTAGGCCAAGACTGGGATAGCTGCCAGGGCAGAAAAGCTATGGGCATGAGGAGCTGGACTCTACCCTGGGTTTCTTGCCCTCAGCCTTCAGAATGCTGAGACAGCCATGTCTCCCAAGCAAGCTCTGCACACCAAGGCTTGCAGACAGCTTTTCCTTTGTGGGCTGTGATGGTCCCAAGTGGTCCAGCTAGAAATCTCCCTGCAGACCTGACATTTGGGTTTGATTTGGCAGGCTGGGGGGCTGTATCTGTGTTGCCATGTCTGACAAACCCCTTTCTCTAGGTTCTCCCTCAGATCAGTGTAAGAAATGGTGGAGCCCATGGAGCAGGAGTCCTGGGTAAGTGGATTTGTCCCTCTGTGGTGCTACTCTAGGTGGGCAATTATCTTGTTCATGGTTGAGGTGAAAGAAGTTACAGAGCACAAATAGGGGCTGGAACCCTCAGTGGGAGGGATGCACAGGTGGGCACAGACCCACCTTGTCCCTTAGTCCATGCCTGGCTTTTACTGTGTTTTCTGCTGTCGTACACACTGCTCCAGCCCCTGGAGCAGTGGGGTGGCTTGGCTTGGCCAGTGGCCAGCACTGCATCCTCACTGTGCTGAGCTCACAGTTGCCCGAGACGTGTTTTGCTGCAGAAAAATAGCAAGGGTGTGACTGGAGCAGAGTAGACACAGCAGGTTTCTTGGTCCTTGGCAGGGGGAGGAAGGGTCATGGTTCCTTGTTCCTGTTTGACAGGAGCCCACCTGGAAGGGCCGTTCATCAGCAAGGAGAAGAAGGGTGCCCACCCGGAGCACTGCCTCCGCACCTTTGAGGCGGGCGCTTTCCAGGACCTGCTTGCCACCTACGGCTCCCTGGACTGTGTGCAGATAGTGACCCTGGCCCCTGAGATGAGGAGGAGCAGTGAGGTGATCCGGGAGCTCACCAAGCGGGGCATCTGCGTCTCGCTGGGTAAGGGCTGGGGCACCCAGGGCGTGGGGGGAGCTCTGGCCGCCCCTCCCTTGGGGCTGTGGCGTCTCTGACAGTGTCTCAATGCAGCTGGACAGGGTGGGATTCTGGATGTGACAGACCTGTCACAAATGGGGACCTCGCTTGATGCTGTCAGTCTGTCATGGCAAGGGCCCAAGTTTCTATTGACTTAGGAGCCCCTGCAGTAAGCACAAGGTGCTGTTCTAACACAGGGAAGAATAGCAGTCTTAGGTGGAGGTTTGATGATGTGGAAGGTTCAAA
Source organism: Melospiza georgiana (assembly GCF_028018845.1). Classification (NCBI taxonomy): domain Eukaryota; kingdom Metazoa; phylum Chordata; class Aves; order Passeriformes; family Passerellidae; genus Melospiza; species Melospiza georgiana. The sequence goes on from NC_080445.1 coordinate 16,178,069, forward strand.
CTCTGAAGTTCCACTGCTTTAAGCCTTAGACAGGCGAAATCATTTTCCAAAGGTTACTGTTGGTTTGATAAAACTGTTTTTCAACCAGCAGTAGTGTAGGAACCTCTCCCTCCAACATCTGGCTGGCCTCTGACTTAAAGCTGGCTGCATTTTTCTTTTCCTTTGCTTCACAAACTCTTCTTTGTCTCAGATCATTGAAGATTTTTTTTTAAAGGGAGGAAGTTATTCAGGGTAGAATTAAACCTCAAGTGAAAAGGGCATTCATACAGCATACTATCTCTTATCCCAAAGCCACATAAAGAACTCCAGAAAGGCAAGGTTAGCCCACAGAGCTGCTGTCCTGTTGGGGAAACAGAAGTTTCTTTCTGGATAGTTTGATTCCCATATGTTTTCCTGGCAAAGTTCCCACTGTTGTGAGGGTGTCCTCTGATAATTCTCTACAAAACATTTAAGTATCTGAGGCCAGCAGAAAGGTGTATCGTTGGACCTCAAACTCAGCCTGAAGACAGCATGCTGTGAGCAAGGCAGCATTGTGACAGCTGTGGTGTGAATACTGAAGGAGTTTGGGTGAAGCACCCACTCCCAGAATCCCCCCAGGTGATGGCCAGACACATCTGTGACCTCAGGCCAGGGTGGGCATTAGAGCATAGTCCAGTGATGGAGTGTCTTTGCTCCTATAGGGAAATCAGTGGAAAGGTGGGCAGAGGAATCAGGGGTTGGTCTGTGTTCCCAGGTCACTCAGTGGCTAATCTCTCCCAGGCTGAGGAGGCTGTGCAGCACGGAGCAACCTTCATCACTCACCTCTTCAATGCCATGCTGCCGGTGAGTCCCCAGAGGCACCTGCCCTGCTCCAGGGCTGCTTTTGGGCTTTCTCTCCTGCTCCCCATGGGTCTGTGTTCTCCCCAGCTGGTTTTGTACCATGCTTTGTAATGAGGTTTTGGCACTGAACCTCTGGCTTCACATTCCTGTTGCTGGATCTGAAAGAGAGTCAAGGATGTAGCAGACTCTTGAAGTTCATCACAGAGAAGGACTGGGAAGTGTTGGTGGGTGAGAGCGGGACATGCCCTTGCTGTGTGCACCAGACACCCTCCTGTGTGTGAGCAGCAGGGAAGGGGGGATTCTGCCCCACTCAGGTGAGACCCCACCTGCAGAGCTGCCTCCAGCCCGGGGGCCAACATCAGAAGGATGTGGAGCTGCTGGAGTGAGCATAGAGGAGGCCACAGAGATGCTCCAAGAGCTGGAGCCCCTCTGCTCTGGAGCCAGGCTGGGACAGCTGGGGGTGCTCACCTGGAGAGGAGAAGGCTCCAGAGAGACCTCAGAGCCCCTGCCAGTGCCTAAAGGGGCTCCAGGAGAGCTGGAGAGGGATTTTGGACAAAGGCCTGAAGTGGCAGGACAAGGAAGAATGTTTTCCCACTGCCAGAGGGCAGGGTTAGATGGAATATTGAGGAGAAATTCGTGACTGTGGGGGTACTGAGACCCTGGCACCCAGAGGAGCTGTGGTTGTCCTGTCCCTGGAAGCATTTAAGGTGAGGCTGGATGGGGCTTGGAGCACCCTGGAATAGTGGAAAGTGACACTGCCCATGGCAGGGTTTGCAACAAAATAAGTTCTATTGTCCCTTCCAACTCAAACCAACCTGTGATTCTGTGATTCACGGCAATGCCCAGGTTTGCCTGGTAAAGCTGCCAGGCACTGTGATAGAGATGGCACTGCATCCCCTGAAGTGAAGTCTCAGCCAGTGTGTCCTGGTCCTCCACAGCTTGTCCCCTCTCTCCCTTCGAGCAGTTCCACCACCGTGACCCTGGCATTGTGGGGCTGCTGACAAGTGACAAGATTCCTGCTGGGCGGAGGGTCTTCTATGGCATGATTTCTGATGGCATCCACACCAACCCCGCTGCCCTGCGCATTGCCCACCGAGCCCACCCCAAAGGTGAGCCATGGCAGTCCCCACAGTGTTACCAGCCACTCCAAGCACTGTACCAACTCCCAGAAGACATTTGTGCTGCCCTTGCTGTCTGGAAGGTCACAGCCACATGTGCTGATCCCTCAGTCCTCTCGCTTTGGTGCGATGTGGCTGGAGACACCTGGTTCCTCTCTGGGAGGGTCAACAGAGCACAGTACTTGGAGCTGCAGCAAAACCAGCAGCAGTGTTGACAAGGCCCCTTTCCTTCTGTTCCCCAGGGCTGGTGCTGGTGACAGATGCAATCGCTGGCATGGGGCTGGCACCGGGTCGGCACACGCTGGGTCAGCAGGTAGTGGAGATCGATGGGCTGAACACCTACATCGCAGGTTAGTGCTGTCCCTCTGCTGAAGAGCTGGGGACAGTGCTGCCACTGGCACCATCCCGAGGAGCTGAGCACACCTTGCTGTCCCTGTCGGTGTGTGGCAGCGTTTGTGCCACCCTCTTGGGTTTTGATGCCTGGTGGATCTGCAGTGTCTTGGCCTTGGGGATAATGAAACTCCTGGTAAAGAGGAGAAGTGTGCCACCCTTGTGGAGGATCTGTTCAGTTATAGCTGTCTGCAACATCTTTGAAAGAAAGCTTCATTGCCCAGTGTCAAGGGTGCTAGAGGTTCAGGGCATTAGTAAGGACAGAGAAATCTTAGATATATCTATTGTCCCTTTTCTTCATTATAACACTACTACTTCCTGCTAGCTAAATTCCCTAAGTTTCAAATTCCCAAGCAGATGAATACTGGGACGGTATTTCAGTGAAGGAGCATTCCTTTCTCCATTCCCTGTCTCTGGGAACAGATGCTTGTGTTGTGAGCTGGTTTTCACCCAGTGCAGCTGGTGTGATAGTGGAGCTGGGGATAACACCCACATACCTCTTCCTGTGCTCCAGCAGGAAGTGGCTGCAGGCCCTTCAGCTTGCTCCTCCTGCAACACAGGACTTCTGCACTTCTAGTCCCATTATGCTTCCCTAGTGCCCTGCTTCTTGCTGTGAGCTATGGGCGCTGCTCAGTGCCATCCTGTTCCTTCCCAGGTACAAAGACCCTGAGTGGCAGCGTGGCGACCATGGACACTTGTGTGCGACACTTCCAAGAAGCCACAGGTAAGAGAGCCTTGTCCACAAGTTGCTGCTCCCTATGTTGACACGGGAGGAGGGCTTGCTTTTGCCAGATGTGTCCATTTCACCAGGAATGTTCCCTCTCACCTGAGACGTGGTAAGGCCTGGGATCAGTGCCCTCAGATGAGCCCCTTTTTGAGGGGGAACTAATAGAACTAATGAGAGGTGAACTCTCCTGCTTCTTCCTCACAAAAGTGCATGGTTTTCTCTTCTCCATACCCTAGGTGTTCAGTTTTCCTATGCCTGCTCTCCCCTGTAGGGATATTTCCCTTCCCAGCTCCAGCTGGCTGTGCTGAGGGTGTTCCAGCTTGGGTCCATCAACTGCCTGGTTGGGTGTTGCCTTGTCCAGGGGGATTTGGGCTGCTGTGGCAATGGGGCTCTGGCTGCCCTAACATCTCCCAAATTCTCTGTCCAAGGGTGCTCGGTAGAGACCGCGTTGGAGGCGGCGTCTCTGCATCCCGCTCAGCTCCTGGGGATTGAACATAAAAAGGGGACACTGAATTATGACTCCGATGCAGGTACTGGTGTGGGCACAGCATGTACTGGTATGGAGACAATGGTGTCAGGGCTCACAAGTGCTGGAGCAAAGCAGGGGCTGCTTTGTAAGCATATGCTCATGCCCTGTTTTGGTGGGAGCTGCAGGGAGACTTGCTCCACCTGGGATATGCTCTGGGCTTTTGCTCCAGTGGTTTTTCCTTTTTGCTCCAGTGGCTTTTCCCTTGGATGCTGGTGGTGTTTGGGAAGCCCTTTGGAGTGCCCCCCACATCTCAGCTGAGCAGAAAGCAGAGCTGCCATTGCCAGGATTGTACTGCAGTGCCATCCTGGGGTGGGGAGAAACCCTTCCCCAATGATCTCAGCTCTCCCCGGCCAACTCCAGCAGCTCCATTCTGACAGCTGCTTTCTTTCTCTCTTGTCCCACACAGATTTCCTAATGCTGAATGACAGCCTGTATGTGCAAGCCACGTACATTGCCGGCGAGGAGGTCTGGCGACAGGATGTGTCGGGCATGTGACACTGGGCTGTCCCAGTGCCCTCCAAGGCTCACTGGCACTGTGGTTAGCAGCTCTGGCAACCACCCCATTTCTCTCTTTTGGTTTTTTTTTTCCCAATTCTTTCCTGCAACTCTCTCAAAGGAGCCTCATACCAAAGAGCTGCATTTTCCAGCTTCCAGTTATAGCCATGCCTGCTACGAATTTGTTGGTGCTCAGTTGGTGGTATGGGGAAAGAAGGCAGCTCTGTGCTGGCAAGGAATGCCAGTCCTGGAGTGACCTACAGGACTGCACAGCTGTCCTGCCCCCAGACTGGTGCTCCTGTCACCATCTGACAGCAGTGAGGAGTTGTCCCAGCCTTTGCACAGTTTTTACAGCACACACAAACCTGCTCTGCACCTGAGGCAGGCTCAAGCCATTCCAATTCTTCTGCCTGCTGTTTGCTTTGCTCCGAGGCAGCCATGACTTGTTAGACATCAGCTTCCACCAGCTCAGCTCGCAGCTCTTCCCATGACAAGGTTTCTGTTGTGTAAGCAGAAGCTGAGGATCATATTTGGATCTCCTGACAGCCCTTTTGTCGTGTGTCCTCAGAGCAAGGCTGCCACATCTCGCTTAGTCAGTGTCCTTGTGGGGCTGAATCCTCAGGGCAGAGATCAAACCCAGGAATACCAAGGCATTGCTGGTCCTTTGTGCCTTTACCCTGCATGGGCATTGAGTCTACAGAGCTGGAGATATGAACAGCGTCCTACCACATAAAACTGCTCCTTTCACTCCTTGCTCTGTCTGGATGGGTTCTGCAGGCTCTGTGCCAGCCATACCAAGAAGAGCCTTTGCATCGCCTGGTGGGTGTGTTCATTCCTCAGGCTATGGATGGGAAACTTTGCTATAGGAGATGCAGCCAGACTGGTGGTGACAGGTTCACAAGCCTTCAGTCCAGCTCAGGCACTGAGGGAGAGGAAAACTGCGGTGGGATTCTGGCTTTTCAAGATGGATACAATAACTCATTATTTTGTGCTCATTATCTTCTCCAATACTTGACTGTCAGATTTTTTCCTGATGCTGGGACACTTGTATATGAAGGCTGAGGCTAATTTTGACCCTACTCAACCACTCAGAATAAGCCTCGAGATAAAGTCTCAAGACAACCTTGGTTAAGGCTCAAACCACTGAGGTGTTTTTTGTAATGAGGAGATGGCTCAGACAACGGCCAAGTCTCAGTGAGGGTGGAGATTGTAAGGCAGACAGAAGTCAGGTTGGGATTGTCAGAAATGTACCGATTTTTCCAGTAGCATTTTATAATCTTTAGCAGCAACATTTCGAAGTGATTCCCCAGGACTTTAGAGCCCTTCTGTCAGCCTTGGAGAATTTCTAACATCAACTGCCAATGTCAAGAAAAATTATAACCTCCATGGTTTGAACATTTGAGAGACGGCACACCCTGTGCAGTGACACGCTGTGCTGCTGCAGTACTGACCTCACGGGGATCAGCTGGCTGTTGTTGGAAACAATCCAATAGGGAAAAATGCCTATGAAACAAGGTGTCTAACTTTTTATTTACAAAATTAAACAATCAAAAGGAAATCTAAAACAGAAATGCGAATAGACAGTACCAGTAGGTGTGTATTAACCTTTTTTGCCTGCCCTGGTGCTTGCTGGCACGGCCTCCGTCAGGCCGGCATGTGAGGGGCCGGGGCTGGTCTGGGCGCTCCTGCGGGGATTTGGCGCAGGGAAGGCGGCACCGCCGGATCCCCGCGGCCCGCTCCGTGGGCACACGTGTGTCCGGCACGGTGTGGGGCTCAGGGCAGCAGTAGGGAGGCGCAGGGGGCACAAGCAAGGTGGGCGCTGGAGCGTGGGGCCCGGCGCTCTCGGGCGGAACGGCGGCGGCAGCGCGGGAAGCGGCCAGAGCGCTGAGCACGGCCCGGCCCGCCCGCCTTGAGCCCGCGGCCGGGGGAGGACCCGCGGAGGGTCCGGGGGGCTTCGAGAGGCCCAGAGCGGGCCCCGAGCTCTCCAGCCGGCGGGGCCGGCCCGGGCGGGGCCGCTCCCGGAGCACACACGAGGCCCGTGACCGGAGGTGGGCGGTGCGCTGGGGCCGCTTCCTGCGGCGGCGGTGCGGGGAGCCCGGCATGGAGCAGGTAAGGCCCGGCCCCTCTCACGGCACCGGGCCCGAGCGCGTTCTCCCTAAAGGCTTTCCCAGCCCTGGTGCCTTTCCCAATCCCTGCTCGTCTCCTTATCCTGAGCATTCTTTTCGTTCCCCGTGTTTTAGTGTGCTTTGTCCCCAGGCGGGCTGCAAACCTTAACTTCCACCTGCTTTTCAAGAGGCAGCCAGTGTAGAAGGATAGCACATGGGGCCTCAAGGGCTCGTGTTTAGGCTAAAGACAAATTCTGTGTGTTACCAGAGCTGTGCTAAAGGGAAATTCCTGCTGTGGAGATATTATGCCATTGCCTGAGCTTTAGGAAAAAATGAGAAATCTTCCATTTGGGACTTTTTAAAAGGGATAGGTGGAGAAAAAGATGAAAAAGAAATCTGTGGGAAGTCCTGGCTTGCCGGGAGTAGTAGGGTTTCCTGCTAGTGAGAGCTGTGATTTTTGTAATGCAGAGGGCTCATTTGGTGCTCTCCACACAGGACATGTGTCCCTGTGCTGTGTTGATTTATGGTACAATGAACTGTTACACAGCACACTTCCAATGTAAAGCCAGGTCTGACCTCCTGTGAGAAGGGAGGCCTCAGAAAACTCAGTTTTTGAGGTGAGAGATTTGTGCTTCTAATCATTCTGCCTTCCCCACACGATGTCCAAGGCTCCCCCAGGTGTGTTTCAGGAGGAGCTGGAGTGGTGCATTTCACAACTGGAGGCAGATCTGCATCTCCCTCTGCACTCCAAACTAGGTATGTTCCTCTTTATCAGCCCACACTCCCCCTATTCTGGCCTTGGGTGTGATTTAGCAGATATGGATGTTTTTCTGTTTTTTCTCTCTTTTATATTCCCTGTTCTTGTGTTATTTGGGATTTGTTCTAAACACAGGACAACATTGGGCTTTAAGGACTGTGTTTCTGGAAGCAGTTTTATCTTTCATTCATTTAGTGTTTGTCGTCCCTGTTTTCTGTATTCTTTGTCATGTTCTATTTTTCCCATATAATGACTTGTTTGGTTCTGCTACAGCTCTGCCTTTGTTTTTCATCTTAAGGAAATACTGGGCCAGCATGGCTGGCCCTCAAACACCAGTAGGTTTATTTTTGTGAAGCTTGTTCCAGGGAAAAATTACACGAAAGATAAAAATCTATAAGGTCATGGTTTGATCTTGTAGAGCTGCAGACACATGTCCTGCTGCTGGTCAGTACCTGACCTTGGCAGAGCACTGTGAACCCTGTGTAAGATGCTCAGGTGAGGGTTTGCTGGTCCACCTGAGGATGGAGCAGTGACTGACAGGTGCCTACACCTTGTGCTTGAGCATCAGGAAGAATTAAGACTTGTGGGAAAGGGTTGTGATTGTTCATCCTGGAGAAATCTCTGGGGAGACTTCAGAGCCCCAGGAGAGCTGGAGAGGAACTTGGGACAAGGGATGGAGGGACAGGACAAGGGGGAATGGCTTCCCACTGCCAGAGATAATGCTTAGATCAGATAATAGGAAGGAATTGTTCCCTGTGAGGGTGGGCAGGCCCTGGCACAGGGTGCCCAGAGCAGCTGTGGCTGCCCCTGCATCCCTGGCAGTGCCCAAGGCCAGGCTGGATGGGGCTGGGAGCAAGCTGGGACAGTGGAAGGTGTCCTGGACATGGCAGGGTGGATGAGCTTTGAAGTTTCTGCCCAAGCTATTCTGTGATCAGACCATTTTGTTAGAAATGTGTCCTGTACTGGTCCCCAGTGCCCAGCAGGAGGGAAGGCAGCTCCTGGAGGGGAGGCAGGAGCTGAGCACAGGAAAGAGGCAGCAGAAGCAGTGCCCTGGCCAGAAAAGAGCCCTTTTGCACAGTGTGTGAGCCAAGAGAGCTGAGCAGTGCTGCTGATGGTACCCAGGCTCTGCCTGGAGTCCTAGTTGCTGGAGAATTCTGGTGAGGAGGCTGGTCCAACATCTAGCCAGGAATTCAGGGTCTGAATCAATGACTTGTTTGGCTGTAGCACTGTATGCATGAGGTACTCAGCTTAGAGTAACTCCCAGGTGAAGGAGGGAAGCAGCTCCCTGGAGCTTTCTGTAGCTCTTGTTGTGTAACTGGTCTGGATTGCAGCTAGCCAAACCCCTTGAAACAGGAGTTCCTGTAGTCAGGACCCTACACCAGGTGCTGTGAAGGTACATCTCACTTCTGTCCCACCACAGCATTGCCTGAGACAGGGAGGGGATTGTCCCACCCTGCCCTGCCCTGGGGCAGCCTCACCTCCAGGGCTGGGGACACTTTGGGGCACCACAGTATCAGAAGGGTCTGTGACTGTTGGAGTGTCCAAGGAGAGGGATGTGAGGGTGGGGAAGGGTCTCCAGGGGAAGCCATAGGAGGAGCAGCTGAGGGCACTTGGTCTGTTCAGCTGGAGGAGAGGAGAGCACAGAGCTCACTGGGGCTGCAGCTCCTCCTGAGGAGCAGCACAGGGGCAGCTCCAATCTCTGCTTTCTGTGACCAGGGTCAGGGCCCAGGGAATGGCTGGAGCTGTGTTAGGGGGTGATTTTTAGGCTGGATTAGGGAAAGGTTCTTTCCTGAGAGGATGGTCAGGTGCTGCAGCTGGGAGAGGTGGGATGTTCCCATTCCACAGTACCACTCTCAAGTTGTTCAGTGGCTTAAAATAAGTGGGACAAACACTGCAAGACTATATTTAGTGCTTCCAAGTTGAGGTCTTGGGCACCACTGTCACAGAACAACTCTTTTTAGAGAATTTGTTCTAACACAAAAGCTTTAGATTCTTGTGTTCAGGCTGGTCTGTAAGCAAGAGCAAGAGTCCTGCTTTTCAGGGTATGCCTTCTGTTTAAATTTTTTCCAGTTTTCCAGAGAAGAGACACTGAGTTAGGTTGTGGAATTTGTCTTCTCTTGAAGGAAAGATTGCTAAGCCCTCTGTAGCTTCTGTGCCATTAGCAGTGCACTTACTGCAGTGTAAGAGTTTGACTGTCAGTAATAAGTTAAGATTTTTTTCCCTCTCTGTAGGAACATCTCACAGTATTTAAGCTTCTGGAAGCACTTGGAGTTCTCTTTCAATTGAATGCTAGTTATGGATTAGTTAGAGGTGATATGAACACAGAGCTCATTAAGAGAAGAGTCACTCATCAGCATCCCTCTGTGTGGATTTTAAGGCCCACTGTAAACTGCTTCTTGTCTCTCTTGGTGTTTTCTGAGTGCAGCAGAGGAGACCCAACACATTTTCAAGGTCCTGCACTCCCCTGCAGCTCCTCTCACAGAGAACCAACAAGTGATGAGCAATGAGTTTGGGGATTGTCGTCTCAAGATGGATGAGGGTCAGAAGAGCATTGAGAAAGGTGAGCTTCAGCTATCTCTCGGGGGATGGTGAGATTTGGTTCTTTTCTGTAGATTTCTTAGGGTGCAGCATTAATTGAGTCACCTTTCTGGCAGTGCCTTTGAGTGGAAGCTGCAGTGGCACCCCCACGGTAGGAAACTGGTTCACTGAGAACACCAGTGTTGAAACAATATTCTTTGCATTTTCTAGGCATGACCCCTGATGATGTGGAAGTACAGCCAGGCAAGGGACAGACTGCAGATGGTGTGAAACAGCCTGAGCCAACCCCTGAGGCAAAGCTTGAGTTGTTCACATCATCTGGCAGCAGCTTCCGATTTGATTTTCCACTTTCCAGGACTGACCCAGAAGCTGACCTTGGTGACAGTGGTGCTGAGCAGGTACAAAACAATGTCAGAGCCACCAAGCAGGAGAACTGGAATGGCCCCTTGAGGTTTGCTGCCTCTGGACAAGAACCCAGGTTTGCTTTCAACTTTGCCATCCCAGATGAAGACTGTCCTCATCTTCAGTTACTTCCAGGAAGCCAACATACAGAGGATACAGCAGATTCTTCACTGCCTGCTGAATCAGCAGCTCTGCCACAGGCTGCAGCCTTGCAGGAGCCTGAGGTGACTCAAGTGACAGGGAATGCACCCAAAGAGGATAGAAGCCATGTCACATCAAAGATCCCCCAAACAGAGACAGCCTCTGCAGATGAGGCAATGACAGAGAAATCAACAGGAGGTGGAGCTGCCAAGAAGAAAAAAAAGAAGAAACAAAAAGCACCTGTCAGTAAAAACAAAACAGAAGAAACTGAGACCAGCAGGAAGGCAAAGGCAGAAGCTAACAGCTGTAAAATTACAGATACTTCCCATCAGGATGAGAAGACCTCTCAGGTAATTAAATACTGATGGAATCCCATTATTTATAAACCCTCGAGCTAAAGAGCCACTTTATCTCTTTGCACAGATGAACAATTAGCATACTGCCCTGAGATGGAAGCTGAAGGACCACATTTGGTGCTTACATGTTCCAGCAGCTGTTTGCTTTCTCTGCTACACAGCTGAGGAACCTGACCAGAGCAAAGGAAGTTAATGGTCCTTCAGATTTGTGCTGAAAGATTTCATGGTTAGGCTTGTGACAGCTAATCCTGGGGAGCTGGATGCCATGTTTTCTTAAGAAAATAAAACCAGGAAATGGAGGTAACTCTTTTTAGTTGTGGAGGTAACTGTCTTTAGTTTGTGCCAAGCTGGTGCCTTGTGGGTGCTGAGCCAGGCCCTGTAGCTCATATGTGTGTGTTGCAGGATGAATTGCTTTCGTAGAACAAGGACCAAAGCCAAGGCACAGAGCTGCCACCTGGTGTAGCCAAGGACCTGTGGTAGAGCTCAAGGGTGCTTCCAAGAAGGTTCCTCTGTAGGGCATGGGCCAGAAATCAACTGAAATTGCAGGTTATGTGTAAACACAGCATTAAGGCACACCCTGAGGTCTTCTATTCTGCTACGGTCAAGGTCTTGATTTTATTTCACTTTTCAGCACTGGTGTAAGTTTTACTAACAAACAGTGCCAGCTGATCCATACTATAACACAAGATTGCACAAAACCTTCCTTTTCTTAATATTTTACAAGGAAATGGCATTGGAACACTGCATCCAAAAGTCTGCTTCACCTGCAGTCCTACCGATAAACACTGCTGAGCACCAGAGACATAGGAAGAGTTGAAGGTCAGGTAAAGCCCTTCCAGTCCTTTGGAAGGAGACTGTTGTAGGTAAAAGGAGACAGTGTGAGGGCATTTGTATTTACATGTACATAACAGTTAAGAATTGCTTCAGTCCCAGGGTGCAGCCCTGTTTCCCTGTCCCACTGCTGAGTTAGCTTTGCTCAATGGTGCTTGGCTTCCTTCATCTCCATGGGCTTCATTTTCCTTGTGCCTCATGCATTTCTGGCTGAGCAAGCACAGAGGAGCTGAGAAGAAAGACTCAGCTTCTGATTTTGCCCATTGTTTGCTTTTTTAAATTTTGTGCAGGTTTGAGGATAGGGGCTTTTTGTTGTTAATGTTTATTTCTCCCATCTGTAAGTTCCGTTGAAAGCTGAACAGCTTTCCAGAAAACAGCACCTTCTGAGTGGCAGCCACACATTAAATCCATCTAATAGAGACAGTGAGCTGCAACTAAACATTTGCACAGTGCTTTTAGTTTATCTGATGAAAAACACTAGAGGGAAAATGTCATGAAGTCTATTAAGTGATTGCCAGAACATAATATTTCAACTAGTCCTGAGTTCATGGAGTTCCCTTTCATCCTGTGTAGCAACTGCTGCTGTAATTTTTGGGTGATTTACTTCCTCTTGCTCATGTGCCTCATGTTGATAGCAGTCAGATGAGCAGCTGTGGAAAGAGGTGGACTGGTGTGTGAACCAGCTGGAACTCGGCTTGAAGACACAGAAACCCACTCCAAAGCAGGGTAAGTGTTGAAGTAAAGAAGAGTTCTCTCCTGGGGGCAGCATTGGCAGGAAGGCAGGGACAGAGCCAGCAGGGAGCCCTAACGTGTGAGTTGTTTCTCCTTTGGTGCAGCTGAGGAGGCTCTCAGGGCCATCAGGACCCTGCGCAGTGACAAGGCTCCCCTGGTGAAGAAGCGTCAGCTCATGAGAGCCATGTTTGGAGACTACAGGAAGAAGATGCAGGAGGAGCTGTGCAGAGAGCTGAAGCTTATGGAAACAGGTAGGAGAACTTTGCATGCTGAGAAGGAGAAGAAAGGGCTTCAATCCTGCCCTATGCTTTGCAGACTGAGGCCTCACTATATGAAATGACTGAATGTCTCTTATTTTTTCTCCCCTCTTAAAGCTGCAAAATCTGCCAGGATCATGGACTTGAGGGGAAGCAGCCACAAGAACGGCCAGTTCATCCGGAAGTGCTTGGGAGTTTGCAGGAAGAGCCAAGGTTCAGCAGAATCCTCTTCAGAGTCACACAGGACACTTAACACAGGCTTATTCAATTTCACAGCTCCCCAAGAATTTCACTTTAATTTCTTCTAGAAAAGTCACTTTGACTAAAACTGTGCCAGATCTCCTGTAAACTGAAGAATGGTGGAAAGGTGTTGTGCAGTAGGAAATGTCATGTGTCAATCTCTGAATCTTCTTCCAGGGTGCCTTATCTAGAAGTTTAAATCAGATCTGCCTACTATGCATACTCAGCCTACATAAGTGCTCCTCTGTGCTCACACTGGAGAAAGGCACCTTTGAAGGGCTCAGCAGTGTGGAAGGATCTGCTTTCTGTCCTGTAGAATTGACATCAACTGTAGAATCTGTCTTCTATACCATGAGATTTTTCCCTTTCTCCCATTGCTTTTAAATAGAGCAGAGCCTTTCTAGCAGCCAAGGTGGCAGTGCATACAGCAGGGAATGGTTTGGAATCAAGATCCAGAGCAGTGAAGAGCTGGGTGCTTCCACTCCCCAAGTCTGTGTGAATGCAGCTTCTGGCATCCAGCAAATACCAGCAGTGTGTCATCCCTGACATGGAGGAGCACGAGCTCAGGGTCTTTGGGGAAAAGTGAGACCCATTTTTGCTCATTCATCTCTTTCATTGACAGGTACAGACCTAGAATAAAACTGCACATCATGATTTAATCCAGCCTAGAGATGTAAGGACAGTTGTTTCCACTAAAACTGGGAAATTTTTTGTTGCTGAAGCCAGGTTCTGAACAGCTAGGAAGGATGTACAATCAACTCTTAAATAAAGTTTACTTTATTAGTAGCTCAGTTATGACCACTAGTGCCTCAGAGAGAAAATTAGTGCATGCCAGCCTTGGGTGGTCATAAAATAAACTGTCACAGCCCAAAGACTCTCTTCCATTTGATTTGTATTAAATTTTGGCTTTTTGAATGTGTGTCTCCACTCAATACGGCTTGGGTTACTGAACCCTTCTCTTAAGTTCATGCAGAAGATCTTCCCACCAAGCATATAAAATGCTGAAGGGAGAGAAATGCTGTGAAAGGCTACATGGTATCAGGTGTCCCTAGGGAGCAGTGCTTTCTTGCCTTTTATAGCCCAGTCAGCCTGTGTGAAAAGTGGGAAATGGGAGTGTAGCCAGAATCCAGGGAATGCTGAGAGCAGCTGAGAGATGGTGAAAAACATTGGCTGTAAAAGACTAAAAACCTGATTGTGGCTCTAAAAACTTAATTTTATTACTAAGCTCTGATGGCAGGCAGTTACATCTACAATACTTTTTTATTTATTTTAAATTGTAAATATTTAAAAAGAATATTTTAAAGAATTTCTGTATGGGCATAAGAAGAAACTGAACCTGGGTAACATATGATGGGGAGAAACAGGTAATATACATGATAATGAGAAACATGGACAAATTAATTTGTCTCTTGTAAGTCAGTAGATGAAAACTGGAAATCGAGATTGGCACACTTTATTTGCCAAGGAGCACAGCTGTTACTTTGAATGTATAGAACAATCTTAGACAATTTTTTTGTTATTTCCAGGATTTTACATTTAATATAAAAAGCTGTGTCCTTGTCATGCTTTTCATGTTTTCATGCTGTTTACTGAGATTCGAGAGCATCATCTACATGACCTTGGAGCTACAGCTGTTTGCTTCCCTGGCTGATTATGCAGGAGATGTCTGGGAAATAGTTACTTTTCTCCTTGTCATGTCTCAGGTAAAGCTAGAGCTGCTAAAATATTATAAAACCCTTGCTGCAGAAGTATTCTGGAAAGCATTCTTACATAATTACCTCATGTTCATTAGGCATTCACAATTAAACTAAAGATACCAGTGAGGTGGACATTTGGTGTAACCCGATCCAGCAGTTATCTTCAAAGGGGTCAGAGAAAACTCCATTCTAATATGAAGACACCTCCTTTTGTTTTCCAGAGGTCTGAATAATGCTGACCTGTAAAACCAGCTCCTTTTCCCTTTTCTGTTCCTTCCTTACTGGAGGACTTCTATCTGTGTTTGTGATGTATCAGTGTGATACATCATGTTCCTGAGTGTTGTGTTGGCTCGGTTCCACAAGTCAGCCGTGGATCTTGGACAAAGCATTTTGCCTTTTTCTGTCTGCTCCCTGATTTATAGTCAAGGTTATGCCTCCTGAGTTTTTGACAGATGTGCCCAAGTCACTTCATTAGTGATTGTGTCTTGAAGAGGTGTCTGAAACTACCGTGGTCTGTACTTCTCTTTTAAGCTTTGCTGTATTATATTTGTTTGAAAGGAAACGAGCAATTATATTAGAAGTTAGGAAATTCCATGGCTTCTCCATCCATCCTTTCCCCTTTTAGAGAGGCCACAGTGCAGTCTCAGTGATGTTTTTTAAATGCTGTGTTTTCCCCTTTTAGCATTTCTTTCTTTAGGATTCCAGTGCTCTTTAGGGTTTCAGTGATGTCTCTTATTACAGCAGTGTCAGGTTTGGATCAGGGCTTTGCTCTACTGGTAACTGTAGTACCTGTGGCTGGAGGTTTGGTCTATGCCCCAAGGCGTTAATGATGTATAGCAGTGAGGGAGAAGGGAGATATTCTGATCTACCTGGACATCTCTGGCCCACTGTTCTTGCTTTAAGGAATGTATCTCAGTTTTGATAAAAAGTTGATCTCAGTTCTGACCTGCCTATTTCTGCATCCTCTCCTCAGCTTTATGCATGGGTTTTGAGTTTGGTGCCACCAGGGTGACTGGACTGGGAATGCTCTATATCCCTGCTGACTGTCCACCTAAATGTAGAGCAGCAGTGCCAGGCCCAGGCTTGTAGGCAACAAACTGCTCACAGAAGTATCCAGGACAGCTGTGGGCTCAGGAATGAATTAAAGATAAGGCAAAAGGGGATGGGAAGTACCACAGTGCTTCTAGAGCAAAACTTACTTCACAGCATCAGTCTTGGAGAGCTAAAAGCTGAGGATCAGCTTCTAAAGAGAATAGGGGGTTACAGAGACACTGTAACTTGTCTCAGACCATTCACTGCAGCAAAACTGGGGAAATGTCTCACTTTTGGGAACAAAGTGAAGAATTTTAGGGTTATTTCTGTGGCAGGGTGAGACCAAAAATGCACACAGAGGCAGCAGAAATCTGGTTGTGATCTCTGCTCCTTTTAGGCTCTGCACCCTCCTCTGTAAACAGATCCCCCGAGAAAAGGTTAGGAAATACAATTCCATTCCAGGCACACCCTGCCTTCAGGGCATGGCCTGCCCACCCCCACAGGCTGGTCCCGTCCCTGTTGGCACTTTGGCTGCTATCCTGGGCACTGGACACTAATCAGACATTTGTCCAACCCCTTCTCCTGAGCTTGATCAGTAGAAATGCATTTATTGGTCCTTGGGCTGCCCATCTCTGAGTAACCAGGGGGCAGAGTCACCCAGGAACAGCCCACAAAGAATCTCCAAGGGATCTCTACAGAGTTCAGCTGGAATTATTTACAGAATCCCAGGAGGGACTTCCTCTCCCAGAAAGACCAGAAAGAAGCCAGCATGGATCCTGCTGATCTGATCCTGTGTTTCAGGTGACTGATGCTACCTTGTCTCACTTCAATTTTCTAGATGCTGAGGCTGTGGACATAGCATCCAATCACTCCTAAAGGATAACACGTTATCTTCATTTGGGGAGGGAAATCCTAGCTTTTCTTTGAATTAGAAAGAGGAAGAACTTACCACTTCAGGAAACTGGAAAATTCTAACAGAAGGAGAGTTAAAGATCAATTAACTTACTGCTCCATAACAAAAAAAAAAAAAAAAAAAAAAAAAAAAAAAAAAAAAAAAAAAAAAAAAAAAAAAAAAAAAAAAAAAAGAGGAGAGATGCTATTTTAAGACCATAGAGAACTGTGCCAGATGATCTTGTATCTTTCTAAAATTTTTAGAAAGCTGCCTAAAAATTTTATGCTCCTCACTGTTTCTGCTGCTTTAGTATTTAGAACTGTGGAAGGTTTGTAAGACATGTTGCTTTAGAAAATCCAGCTGTGACATCCCCAGTGGTTTGATTCCTGACACCAGTCCTCCTGTGCATGCTGGCAGCTGGGGAGTTCTGGCCACTGGCAGTGTTTGGTCCATTTGGCTTCTTCCCTGTGAGTACATCAACAGGCACGAGCAGCTCCTGATATGTCACCTCCATAATGGAAGAAGTCTGGGTTGTGTATCTCCCGTTATCATCACGCTTGTTCTAATGAAACAGAACCCAGGTGTGGAAGAAGCCAGGAAAGAGAGGAAAAGCAAACTGTTCCTGCCACCCTCTTCTTATTCCCCCAGTAATGTTGGCAAACACCTGGAGTATATTCAAGAAGAGCTGGAAAAGTATCTGGAGAAGCTAAACCATATCTTCTTCAACACAGAAGCCAGAAAAAGGGATGGCCACCATGATCAGAAGTCCCTCCATTGCAGAAGTGCTGATGTTATGTCAGAAACTAAGGAACACTCAGGAAAGGAGGTAGGACACTCGGCATCTGTCAGGCTACACAAAAGTTCAGGTAGGAGACTTAAAATGACTGTCAGACTCAACCCAAGGTAGAGCTCCTGGCTAAGGGGGTAAATCCTGGCTGGTACAGTGAATCCTGATGAAACACAGAGGGGGAAGAGGTGGGAAGAAGTCATCTTATTTTGGAGGTAATGCATTCCTATTTTTGTGCTGCTTATTTCAACATTACAGAGTCTTCCAGAGAGAGCTTTGTGACTCATGTGGTGTACATGCTACACGTGAAAGGTGTCAATGTTGGCATTGGCATCTATGCATGTGTGTGTGTAGCTATTGCATAAGTTACTGCTTCCCATAGAAACAGGCATAATTTCTTACTTCAGGAAATTATTGTGCAGCTCTTCAGCTGTTAGAACTCACCCACTTTCCCCTCACACAGCAGTGTTTTGCCAATTTTCCCAGCTAAGGGTCTGGCCCAGTACAGTACAGGAGCTCTGCAGACTTTTATCTAGAGGACACTGCATGGTACTGAGCCATAGGAAATATTTCAGGAATTTTTCTTCTGTGCACAATGATCATGCAGTGTACTCTGTAAACATGAAAGGCAACCTGCAAAATTCTCTTTGCCTTGACCAAAGCCATTTTTAGGGCCTGAAACAATGCCGGCCTCTGTATTTTTATTTTAACTTCATTGCAATACATCAGATTTTGCCCCTGAGTTGACAGTTTTCATGGCAGCTCCGTGAGGCTGTGGCACTTTATGCCAGCAGCTGTTTCTTCCACTTTCTCCCTATCCAGCAGCTGTTTCTATTCCTCATTCCTGAGACATGGATCCTTTAGTGCCAGTGCCCTTGTGTCATGGAGCACCACCATGAAGCCTTCAGTGCAGAGGAGACCTTGCAGTCAATAATGGTGCCCTGCCAAGGAATCAAGAGACAGATGTGAACAGCCTTTGCAGTGAGCTAGGACGTTGTAACTTCCTAAGTCCTCCAGAGCTGCCTGAGCTATCTGAGGGAATTAGTACAGCTGGTTGGAGGTAGAGGGACAGATACACAAAATACGTGGCTGTTTTTTGAAGTACATAGGCAGGAAGAGTAATTCAAGTTTACTTGGTAATTCAAGTTTATTTAGCAGCCAATATTATTTACTGAAGAAGATTCTATTTTATTAGATCTGCTACAGATAAAAAAATAGCAATGATTTTTCATTGTAGAAATAGATCATGTTGCAAAGTAACAGTGTTGGCTTATTTTTCTGCTATGGTTAAAGATTTTGCCAGAATACAGACTGGGAGAAAAGGTGCTGTGATCACTTTTCACACAGTTTAATCTAGTGCTAGCTAGCTTCAAAGACATTCACTTGCTTAGAAAAAGGAAGTTTTCACACACAAATCACAGTACAGGTCACGTTGGAAGGGGCCCCAGTGGCTCATCTGGTCCCACCTCCCTGCTCAGGCAGGGTCATCCCAGAGCACATGGCACAGGGTTGTACCCAGATGGTTCTGCAATATCTGCAGTGAGGGAGAGTCCATCCCCTCTCTGGGCAGCCTCTTCAGTGCTTGGTCAGTGCACAGGAAAGTTCTTCCTCATGTTCTTCCTGTGCATCAGTGTCTGCCTTTGCCTCTTGTCCCATTGCTGGTCCCTGCTCAGAGCCCTCCCTGCAGACAGGGACAGACAGGGATTTTGTTCGTCATTCATTAGACTCATCTAAGCTTTTGCCTAGTAGGGTAGAATTAATATTTTCTTAAGAATTCCTATTTGTTGCTATACCTTATGATCTAAAAATCCTTTCTAGATTTCCTCCACACACACACATTTCCCACTTCCTGCCTGTTCTTGTGGAAACTGGGCAGTCCACTCATTAGAGCCAAAACAGGAACAAATGAATGGATTCAGAAGTGCAGGAGGGATAAGATGGGTGTCTGTCACACACAGCAAGAGTCATAGAGCAGTAAGCAGATTATTTGGGAAATAAATTTACTCAGAGGGTTTCCTGGTTCATTAAATTTACTCAGAGTTATTTTTCAGGTTTTTTTTTTTTCTTGTTGCTTCAGAAGCAGCAAGAAAGGAATGGTGGTAGATGGCAGAGAGGCATGGGCCTCCCACATGCTGGAAAAATAGATTGCCAGCCTCAGTGCAGGACATGCTATGGGTGGCAGAGCACATGTGCCTGCTGGGACAAGGCAAGAGTGGAACCTTTCCATAGCCATGGATCTAGAAAAGCCACAGGGCCAGCTTTGAGCCCCACAGGAGCAGGAGGTTTGGGCAGTCAGGAGTCATTTCCAAAGGGTCTGTGTCACAGCAAGAATTGGAGTTCAGAAGAAGCATGCCTGGAGTGTCTGTCATCAGGGACTGGGAAATACCCACTGGTAAGTTAATGGTGGCTTGCCCAACTCTGATGGGCCTGTAATTGTGTATGCAGAGTTTGACATGGGTCAGCCTCTGCTGGAAGTGCTTCATAGTCAGCAATCTCCAGTGCTGTCCTTAACCCAAATGCAGAATCACAGAATAGTTTGGGTTGAAAGGGACCTTAAAGCCCATCTTGTTCCAAACCCCTGCCATGGGCAGGAGCACCTTCCACTAAACAAGTAGCTCTGAGCCTCAACCAGCCTGGCCTTGAACACTTGAGGAAGCCACAGCTTCTTTGAGTTGTATCCGTGGAAATCCTCATGGTGATGTTTCAGTATCAGCACAGATTCATGTAAGCACAGCAGAATGGACAGAGTTGTGAGGAAAAAAAATTATTTGTCTGCACAAGGTTCACTTCTATTGCGTAGTACTGGGCTTTCTCACTTTTCCAGGTCTGACAAGAGTAGCAGACTTTCTGCAGTGCATTCCTGGTGGATTTTGTGTGTTTTCTTTATGCTGCAAGACCTCTGCACCTTCAGTCCATCACCTGATTCAGTCTGCTTCCTCAGCCCATCATCGGCCCTGAAAACTACCTGGATGACTAAAACAGTCATGTGGTTAAATCTCTGTGGGTGCCATGGTGCAGTGACAGACACCTTAAATGACATTGCCTGAGCTAACACCGTTAGGATGTGTCTGTAATCCTCTCAAGCCCTGCATCCCACTGCTCTGGGAGGTCAGTGCTGCAGCTGTTGTGTTGCAAAGCAGAGAGGTTGGTAGAGAGAGGATATCTGTCATTACACCTGTGCAGCTTTTCTGCCTGAAAGGTGTCATTGCTCTCAGGAAAGATCATCCATCTGCCACATGAGTATTTCAGGGTGCCTCTGATCTGTGTACAGTAGAACATGCTGAGCTGGAAGAGACCCAAGGGGATCCAGGGCAGTTCCTGTCCCTGCACAGACACCCCAACAATCCCACCCTGGGCATCCCTGGCAGCGCTGTCCAAGCTCTCCTGGAGCTCTGGCAGCCCCGGGGCTGTGCCCATTCCCTGGGCAGCCTGGGCAGTGCCAGCACCCTCTGGGGGAAGAGCCTTTCCTGATCTCCAGCCTGACCCTGCCCTGGCACAGCTTTGTCCCATGTTATCTCTTGTAAAACTACAGAGGGGAATGAGGTGGGAAGGATGAGATCAGCTAGCCAAGCTCCCCTGATCAGTGCACAGTCAGCTAGAGCATTTTTGCACAGGGCTACATCCAGTCAGATTTTTAGTATCTCTATTTGGATACTGGATGTTCTCTAACATACAAAAATTGAGCATTTGTGCAGGAAAAACAAAACATTGTTTTTTCTGAAGTCTCTGCTTCTCTTCAGGTCCTCCATCTCTGCATTGTATCTAGATGTTTCCCACTCTCTTTAGCTCTCTAGCACACTCTAAACTCAGAGAAGTAATTTAGGCAGACAACAGGATGTGTATCTGGAAAATGAAGTTTCATGTTTGTGCCTCAACCCTGACTTTTAATCAGATATATTCCAAGCAGAATGAGCTTCTAATTGTCTCTTTTAACGTGAGGAGACATTTCTACCCTCTTTTTCTTGCTGGTGAGAAAACCTAGAGCCTTCCAGCAAAATGATCAAAGCTTCAATAGGCTTGGAGCCCATCATCAGTAACAAGCATTTATTTACAAGTGCCAGAATTTCCTTCTTGAATCTCTCCTACCTCAGCAGCTGGTGACACTTAAGTAACGGCTATATTTGTAGCCTAGAAGATTAGGACTTCTTTTCCTTGCAAGATTTAGCTTCCAGTTGGCTGAACAGTTAATTGTGTCACAGTCTTTGTGTGATTCAGAAGCTCTGTAAGGACCCAGCTTGTCCCAGCAGTCTGAAATGTGAGCCAGCACTTGGTGATGTGTGCCTGGATGCACCTCATGCATTCAGAGAGAAGAAATGGTAACTGGAGAGGAGCACTTGATTGTTCCTGCTTTGTTAGGCAGCATGTGGGAGGTTTTTGTGGACTTGCTTTCAGGACTTGATAAAAGAATATTCAGAGAATAAGTGAGTCAATATTGTCATCCTATACACATTTCCATTTTTAGGCTTGTTGAATTGATTTCCCATTTCAGAGTGAATGTAGGATTCAGGTTAAGGGAGATAAAAGGAAGGGTATAAAGTCACAAATTAGTAGAAATATTGAAAAGGCAAAGGATGGATATTTACAGCCCTCTGTGGACCTTTGCTCTCAAAAGGCTCCAAGAGCTCTGCCCCTGGATTTTATATGTTCAGTGACATTGTGTAAGTAAGTTTCAGCCTCCAAGTTATTCATGAGCTGACTGTATTGCTGCATGCATTGCCCATTTGGAATCACTGTGGGCCTTCGTGATGAGACATTTTTAATCATGTGGCATGTGCTCAGAGACCTGGGTGAGTCAAAGTGAAGGAAGAGAGAGAGAATGTATCTACTCAAGAAGATGGTTGGTTCTTGGGAAAAACAGTGGAAAAAATTGATGTTATTTTAGGGGAAATGATAAACAAGAGTTCATTGGAAGAATCTTGCCAGCTCTTGTTTCCTTTCCTGGCTCTTTGAATCAGGCAGTGTTGATGCACATCCCCTGCAACAGAGCTAGTGCTGAGCTGTCACCTGAAGTTTTGCCACCTGCTTATGGTGCCACCAGTCATGGCACAACCTGTTTATTCTTTCCCAGCTGGGGTTAGGGAGGTCATAGCATCTGTGTCATATTTGCCATGTCAAATCTGGGGATCATTTCAGTGCTCCTGTCTTTGACTCTGGTTGTTAAATAGAACTTTGTAGTGTGCTTTAGAGACCCCCCAAAAGGAGTTAAGAGCAGCAGGAGAAAATGACCATAAACAAGCAAGTGACCTCTTACTATATACAAAATCAGCCTGGTTTCATCCTTATGGCTGGTCATCCCACCAGTGTGCCCTGCTGGTTCTCATGTCAGCAGTTTGTCCTCCAAGCTCTGCTCCACAGTGACAGCATCCCAGCCCTTGGCAAATAGGAATCTGTTTAACTGAGGGATTTTTGATCACTGTGTGCTCTGTACTCTCCTCCAAATATCTGGAACTGTATCCCTGCCAGCCTCTTATGGTGACCAGAAGTGGCCTCAGGCATATTCACACTACCTAGCTCAGACATTAATTGTAGGTGCACTGGGAGAGAGGTGTGGTTTGGAGCACTGCAGGTAGGAGCAGAAGTAAAATGCCTAAAATTACCTCAATTAATTAACCACACACCAACTCCCTTCCATTAGCTGGCCCCTAGCCTGCACCACTCCAACAAGCCATGGCATTACCACTGGAAGAGTTGTGAGTGCAGATGTGCAGCTCAGGAGTGACAGTCTTCAACAGTGAACAGCCTGCAAGTGCTTTAAAGAGATGAGCCTAAACCTTTAGTTTGTCTATGCAAGACATACGTGGGAGGAAATTCCTGTGTGCAAACATAGGCACCTAGAAGTTAGATATGCAAACCCTGAGCTGCCCCTGTGCTGCCTCTCAGGAGGATGTTGAAGAGCTTAAGGAGGTCTCCCCTCAGTTCTCCTCCATTCTCAACACACCAAGTACCCTCAGCTGCTCCTCATGTGGACCCTCCAGACCCTTCCCCATCCTCATGGCCTCCTTTGGATGCTCTCCAATGGCTTCATGTCAGACTTGAGGTGAGGCCACCCCCGTGCAGAGCAGAGCAGGACAATCCCCTCTCTGGTGCCACCCAGGGCAGTTTTCTCTTGGCTTGGCTGCTGGTGGAGCATTCAGGTACACTGTGTTGATCCCTTGGAGTAAGTCTGAGGAAGGATGGAGCACATGACCACTTATGCTTGGTTGCTCCAAGCCCGGTCCAGCCTGGCCTTGGACTCTTCCAGAGATCCAGGGGCAGCCACAGCTGCTCAGGGCACCCTGTGCCAGGGCCTGACACCCTCACAACCAAGAATTTCTTCCTGGTACCCAATCTCTAGTCCCCTTTTTTCAGCTTAAAGCCAGCACCCCTTGTCTTGCCCTTGTCCAAAGGCCCTCTCCAGCTCTCTTGGAGCTCCTTTAAGGCATTACAAGAGGCTCTAAAATCTCCCAGGAGCCTTCTCCTCTCCAGGTGAGCACCCCCAGCTCTCCCAGCCTGTCTCCAGAGCAGAGGGACTCCAGCCCTCAGAGCATCTCCCTGGCTCCATTCCTGTCTGCTCCTGTTCAGCTTCTGGCCTCCAGTTGTGGGCATCTCCTCTGAATGGTGTGCCCAGGAAACCCTCAGCTCTTATTTGGAAAACCTGTCTGTTGTTTAAAACCTGTCTGTGTCCCAGCAATGCCCTCAGGCTGCTGCTGCTGCCCCCTCCAAGGGGCCATTCATGGGGCACCTGGCTCTGCCCTGACCTGGATCCTCCCTCCAAGGGCAGGCTGCTGCAGGGGATGGGCAGTGTGACACAGGCAGGGCTGAGTTACAGTCAGGCCCCTGCAGGAATGCACGACTGTGCCAGTATGACCAGCTCAGATACCCCAGCTGAAAGCAGGAGCCCTTGGCAGTCCTTTAAGCAGAGGGGTCAAGTTAATGTCACAGCACACCTTTGCCAGAAGGAAAGTGCAGGGAGCTAACTGGATATGATTTTCCCATCTGTTCTGTATTTTTCCATTTGTTTGTTTGTTCCCTCTCACCTGTTAGACCTAACCTGCTGGAGGAACACCAGGGTTGGGATGCTGGAGGGTGAGAGTGAAGCCCAGATGAGGCAGCGTTTCCCTGGGGTGGTTCAGGTGGTCTGTTTGCTTCATTTAAAGCCCTTGGATGGGTGGTGAAGTTCAAACACCCCTCTGGAGGGGAGGCAGTGCTCAACCAAGAGCCACACAGGAGGCCCCCTGCAATTGTTGCCTGCAGGGAGCTCTGCATGCTGAACAGGATCTGCAGCTCAAGGGTCAGCTCTGTTCAGCTGCTCAGAGTGGCCATTCCAGTGAGAAGCACAGATCTTGCACCAGCTCACGTACAAGGAAACCTGGTGACCCCCAGGAGCTCCTCTGAGTTCAGAAAGGGTAATTTCTCATACAAGGAGAGGTCCCTAAATGAACCTGCTCACAGGAAAGCCTGTCTGTGACCCAAAATGCTGCCAGCTTTTTGCAGTACCAATGCCAGTGTGCAGAATCACAGAACACAGAAGAGTTTGGGTTGGAAAGGACCTTAAAGCTCATCTTATTCCATGATGCAGTAGGGTCCTGCCACATGGGGTGTGGTTGCTCCAAGCCCCATCCAATCTGAACACTTCCAGAGATGAGGCAGCCACAGCCTCTCTGGGCAACCTGTGCAGGGGCCTCACCACCCCCACAGGGAGCAATTTCCTCCTCATACCCAATCTCAATCTTTCCCGGCTTAGTTTAAAAACATTCCTTTTGTCATATCACTGTTTGCCTATGTAAAAAGTTGCCCTGCTTCTCTTACATTCCCCCTTTAGGCACTGAAAGGGACTCTGAGGTCTCCCTGGAGCCTTCTCAGCCCCAGCTCTCCCAGCCTGGCTCCAGAGCAGAGGGGCTCCAGCCTTCAAAGCATCTCCATGGTCTCCTCTGGACCTGTTTGAACTGGGGCACATATTTCTTGTGCTGAGGACCCCAGAGCTGAAGGCAGCTCTGCAGGTGGCACCTCACAAGGGCAGTGTAGAGGGGGAGGATGCCCTCCTCTAACCTGCAGTCTGAATTCAGCCCATTCCGTAGAATCCAAACAAACCAACCAAAAATCACCTTAACGTGGGTGCTCCAATACAACCTCAGCATGAGAGCTCCAAAGTCACTTGTGCCCAGTTCCTGGTGTGTAGCTCTGTGGACAGACTGCAGAATGCTGTCAGTGCTACCTGCAGACACTGAGAAGGAGCAAAGCAAACTTCAGCCCTTGGACCTGCACACTGACTCCCATTGGTGGGATCTTGCTCCAGCTCAGCTCTCCTCCCTCACTCATCCTCATTTACCAGGTTAGATACAGGCAGGATGAATACAGGACATGTGAAACAACGTGGAAAGTAGGGAGCTTTGGGCATGGCTCCAGTAGGGACCTTGTGATAAATTAAAATGAGATTTGTGCACTGCATTCAGATTTTTTTCTGCCAAAGACATGAGATTTTCTGAGCTGGATCCTGTGGTGAGCAGAGAAAGAACAGCAAGCACCCAAACTGATGGAAGAAAGGGCTCAGCAAGAAGCTACCAACAGCAGAGGGCACAAAAGGTAGTGCCAGCAGGGATTTGACATAGCATTGGACTAAGGTGAATTTTCATCTGAATTAAATCAAGTCAGAGTTTTTTATTTTCCCCTTATGATCACAAAAAAGGTTCTTTATTGTTATCTTTGAAAGGTTCTTAATTTTTCTCTCTCTAAACTATTTTTTTTCTTAATGTTTAAAATTTGCTGCCACTTCATGGACTCTGTGTTGTGATTTCCTTTGTTGTCCCAAGTAACAAAGCATCAAATACTCCAGCAGCTGTGGGATCAATGTAGTCAGTCTTGCCATTGATAAACTCAACCCCTGAGGAAATTTGTAGGATCATTTTACCCATTTCCTTTCCAAATTCACCTTTTTTCCACATATACTGTGGCTGCCGAATTGAATTGATTAGAAAATGACATCTGCATTTTGAGGTATTTGCATTTATCATTCAGCTGCAATTAGGAAAGCCTCATCAGGCATTACAGGTCCGAGTGAGCAGGTTCCTGGATCTGTTCTTTCAGTGCAGGAGGGTGAGATCCAGCTCCTGAAGGCTTGGACATGTCTGCAGGCAGCTCTGAGGCAGCTGCAGGAGGACAGGGTGTGTATGGATGGGTTTGAGTTGTGTGTTGTTAGAGTTTATTCCTTTGTTTTACAGAAATCTCTGGTATTTGTTTATTTGAAACATCACTCACAATAACTTTGTGTATGGGTTTGGGGGCAGCACTGTTCTCTGTGTGCATGTCAGTCACATTAGTGATGTTTATCAGAAGAATGAACTGTGCTTTTCTTGGGTTTTTTTCCCAAACCCTGGAGCAAACAGTGCCAATTTGTACAGTTATCTTTTAATGGAAGTTATCTGTTTTAAGGAAAAAAAAACACCCTGAGGAGAATAACTGAGCTCTTCGTGTGGTTTCACAGCAGCACAATTGAAGGCCTTGGGCTGGATGGGTTGGACACCACAGTGCTGGGTGGGGTGTGTGGAAACAGCCCTGATGGTGCTGAGAGCAGGAGGGTGACAGCTCAGTCCCCATGGTGTTGGTGTTAATCAGGGCTATGACCAGGAAAGCCCCACTGCTTCACAGAACCATACATTCACAGAACATGAAATCATTAAGGTTGGAAAAGACCTTTAAGATCATCAAGTCAACCATTAACTGAGCACTGCTTGCTCTAACCTATGTCCCCAGGTACCACATCCACTGGTCTTCCAAACTGCCCAGAGACAGTGACTCCACCACTGCCCTGGGCAGTCTGTGCCAGTGCTTTACAACCTTTCTGGGAAGAAGTTTTCCCAATATCCAACCTAAATGTCTTTGGCACAATTTGAGGCTGTTTCCCCTTGTTCCCTGGGAGCAGAGCCCAAACTCCCTCTGGCTGCAGTCTCCCATCAGGGAGTTGTTCAGAGCCAGAAGGTTCCCCCTGAGCCTTCTTTTCTCCAGGCTGAGTCCCCCCAGCTCCCTCAGCTGCTCCTCATCAGACTTGTGCTCCAGAGCCTCCCCCAGCTCTGTTCTCTTCTCTAAACACGTTTCAGGTGCCTCAGTGTCTTTCTTTTCTTCTTCCTCTCTCAGACCCTCAGGGCAGGTCAAGGGGCACTTGATGGGTTATTGCTTTCTTGTTTTGTTTTTGAGCAGTAAAAACCATTCCTTCTGGAAACACTGAGAATATTGTGGAAGAGATTGGAGAGTTGAGACAAACAAGATTGTGGCTGCTGAGATCTCCTTCTCCCATGCAGGCATTTGCTTCTGCTACTTCAGCCAAGAGTGATGGGCACTGCTCCTGGCTTTGCCATCTCATGCATGAATATCTGCATACCAAGTATTGAGGGTCCTTCTTAGCACCCAGAATCCAGCTCTAAGTGCTTGCATTGTCCATCAGGCAAGTGGACATCTCCCTGTGGCTCATTTGTTTTTGAAGGAAGCAAACCTACAGCAAACCAAAGAGCTGTCTTTGGGCATTGGTTTAATGAGGCTCAATGCCAAGGGATGGTTCTCCTGAGCACTGTGCCTGCAGAGCCCCGAGGTGGGGTCAGCAGGATGGTCAGTGGCATGGCAGATACCCCTGGACACACGTGGCTCCGTGGCTGGCACGCCTGGCACACAGCACCTGCCGTGTGCCCGAGGGTGGGCTCTGCCTGCACGTGGGGCCACGTGCAAAACAGACGGGTGGGCATCCTGACCTACCAGAGACTCCTGAGGCAGCAGATACTCTCAGTCTTGCTTTCCCTTTCATTTTGTCACTCTCCTCCAGCCCAGCCCACTCTATGGGTGCTGGATCCCTTCGCTTAACTTCTCCTGCTCAGCCTCATTTGCAAATAGGCCTTTGGTTTCAAAATCTAATTTAACATTGTCCCCTTACAAACTGCCCTTCCTCCATGTGAAAGCAGAGGGCCCAGAAACTGAGGTCCAAAATTGCCCTCCACAAAACATTGCTGTCAATTACTCCTGATGGAAGCTTTTGGAAACTTTTATTGCTTCTGTCCACAAGCATAACAGGCATTTTTGACAAAAAGTTCAAATAATTAAATCTGAGCTTTGTTTTACCACAAATCTGTTGCCAAAATTGATTTGACCAGCTCTACAGCCTGTAGTATTGTGTGTGCTGAAGGGAAGGAAACATTCCTAATTTTATTTTTCTCTAGTATATCACACCCAGGTAAAGCTCCTTTATTAACTTCCTCATCCTGCAGATTTAAGCTTGGAAACCACAACTTATTTATATACCACAGCTTATTTATGTACCTCCTTATGATGCTCAGTGTACACATATTTAAGATGATCAGTGTTTACAGCAGTTGGCATTGGGCTTGCTGACACCTGCACAGAGTTTACAGGGCTACAGCTCTCCCTGCTCTGTGTCAGAGCCAGCAGTTCAGCAGGCAGTGGGCACAGAGCAGCGTGAGAGGGGACGGCAGTGCCACTCAGTGCCACTCTGCTTCCAGGACACACCGCGAGCGAGCGGCACCGCTGACAGCGTTTGGATCTGTGGCCATCCTGTCCAGGCTGCTGCTCTTGTGGCCTCCCTTTGCTGTCCTTCCCTGCCCTTCTGAGCTCTGCTAAGCTCAGCCATGTCCTTCATGGGTCGGGTGAGGAAACAGCTGCTCCTGCTGGTGCTGGTGGCTCCCCGTGGGAGGTGTGCTGTGGGGCAGGATTCAGCTGGGGATGGGGGAAGCCGTGGAGATAGAGATGTGGAGGAACACAAGGGGTTCTGGGATCTCTTCCCTGTTAGTGTGGGGCTGGAGCTGTGACCGTGTGGAAGGAAAAGAGCTGAGGAAGGGGTGGTGTCATTTCCTCCCTGTGTGAAGGGGATGTCTCATGAGCGATTGGAGGAGCGGCCTCTGTCACTTGGTGTGTGTGTGCCTGAGGGATGGGACAGTATCTTCTGGGAATCTTCATGGAAATGGAGAGCCTGTTCCCAGTTTGTGGTCCCTGGGTGGCAGCAGAGCCCTCGGTGGAGCCTGGAGTCTGTCCAGTGTCCCATGGCCTGCAGGCACTGCAGCTTGTTCTCTGCTATCTGAGCTGTCATCAGACTGTGCTGGGGCTGCATCTGAGGGCAGGGGGAAAGGGATTTATCCTGTTGCTGAGCCACTTCACAGCAGGCTTAGGGACCCAGAGTGAGCCAGGCTGGTGGACCAGAGCTGAACAGCCTGCCACAAGAGAGTTCACCCAGCTCCAGTTTACTGTGGTCTAAGTGAAGGAAAGGAAGAAATGGCACTTAGGGAAACCCAGTGTGGGCTCCTACTGCCAAGCAAGAAAGAGAAAAAAGGAGAAGGGTAAGGGGGATTTAGGGCTTATAGAAAAAGAAAGAATGCTTGTTATGTTTTTCAGCCATTAAAAAGCTTTTCCTTGGGATTTTATTTCTTTTTTGTTTCAATGGTGAATGCTCATACCATCTCAGAATGGTCCTGTAATCCACAGCTTGGGGGAGATGGTTTCACACCTTGTAGTAGTGACATGGTTTAACTTTGATTTGGCTCTGCCAGGGAGGTCACACCAATGCTCTGTCATGGCAATTTAGACTTGACCCAGTCTCCAAGCATCAGGATATGTTGGCAGCTGAAATAACCTCCCTCAGGCATCCAAAACATCTGCTGATGTATAATTGGAACCCTTTTCTTGGCAGCTGAAATTCAGAGGAAAATGGGGAGCAGGGTGCTCCAGACTTCTGGACATGGGACCCTGGTGAATCATGTCAGCCCCTGTCCCCCACATCAGGAAGAAGATGGATCAATGGCACCTGCTTCCCCAGAGTGCTGCTGCTGGCAAAGCCAGGCCCTGAGTCTCAACAGGGAGCAGGCCCAGCCCTGCTACTCCATTCCCAGCTGGTGTCCAGGGCCAGGCAGATGCTCAGGCACCTTCCTGTCTGCCTTTAGCCCAGAGCAGAGTAGGGAAGTACATTCAGAGAGTCTGTCTCCCAGGAGCTGCTGAGCAGAGAGAAAGGTGTCCTTTTCTGTCAGGGCCACATGCAGCAGAAAGCAAGAACTCCCCATGCTTCCTGGTGCCAAGGGTTCTGTGCACGTGTCAACGCCCTTTGGAGTCTGTTCAAGCACTCCCTGGACAGGCTGAGCCTTTCACAGCTGGGATGTCCCTCAGGAGTGGGCACTGAGCCCTGCATCCTGGAAAGGCCATTGACAACTGCTCTGTTGTGGCTGCTGCTTGTTCACAGCAGGCACACAGCTCACTGTGCTGTCACAGCTCACTGCTGCAAGGTTCAGCTTGGGGCACTGAAGCTTTGGACTTTGCACCAGTGACAAGATGGGCATCTGGGCTGGAGCCGTAAGTGAGCAAAGAACTCTGTGACTAGTTTGTCCCAAAGCTGTTCTGCACTCCCCAGGCCTTTGGTGGGCTGAACTGCTGCATCCTCAGCCCATGAGCAGCAAGGTGAGACCACTGGTGACAGTGTACTTCTCCTCAAGGGTGACACCACTGAAGTTTTTCCTTTCCTCAGCTTGCAGCTGTTATCCCCCACTCACTGACTGGTTTGGCTTTGGTTCTTTTCTTGCAGGCCTGAAGCAGCTGTTCAGCCTGAGACTGTGTCACAATCCCTGGTACAAGTGGGAGTCGTGATGGTTCCTTAACTGATCTCTGAGTGCAAAAACAACACAGAGGGGATTTCAATATTAATCAAAACAAATGCACCGTTTATTGAATGACCACAGCAAATGCGACAGAAGGATGGAAAAGGAGAGAAAGAATAGAGAGAGAGAGAAAGGGTGGGGGGAGAACATAGCTACCAACAGAGAGACAAAAAATCCTTGTGGTCCAGCCAATAGATCCGTCTGGTCATGCTGGGGAGAATCTCAAAGTCTTTGGTCAACTCGAGTTAACTCTTCTGCCAGGAGAGGAGCAGGACGGTACATCCAGGGAGCAGGCACAGGACACCTGAATAACAATTCCCTTGAGAACAAGGCCAGACTGTCCAGTTCCAAACAGGACAAACCAGTCCCACAGTGAGCAGGTCCAGCGAACACAGCTGCAGGCAGCACTGGGAAGACATCCCACTCCAGTCAGCCCAGTGCCCCTGTTAAGGGTCTCAGTCCTTGGGAGGGGGGGGCTTCATGAGGCAGATGAGGGATTTTCCATGGGGGATCACCAAAGTTACCCCAGAAAGTCAAATTTTCTCCAAAGTGGGTGGCATTTGGCCAGGAGATGGGGAAATTCATGGGCTATTGTGATGAGCAGGGATCGTGAAGCAGCTGCAAGACTGTGGTGACAGAGCAAGCACACCTGCAAACAATCACTTGGGAAGCATCCATCTCAACCAGGCCAGAACTGCAGTCAGGGTCCTCAGGGTCTGAGTCTCTGTCCTTGGGATGGTCATGAGGCAAATGAGAGAATCTTCAGACTGTCTCTTACAGACAGACACTGCTTGGAGCTGTGGCTGGTAAGTGTCCTCCCAGCACACACTGCCTGTTTTATATCACTGAAGGGGTGAAGTGGCCACAGCCTGTGACACCTCTCTGCTGACAGTTCTGTTCATCCATCATGTCCCATGGATCAAGGAGCTGCAGAGCACAAGGGCTGCCTGACATCCTGGGGGTCCTGGTTGGCAGCCGGCTGAACGTGAGCCAGCAGTGAGCCCTGGGGGCCAGGAAGGCCAGCGGCTCCTGGTCTGGATCAGGAATGGATCATCCTGCACCAACAGCCTGTGGCAGGAATGCTGTGGCCAGCAGGAGCAGGGAGCTCATCCTTGCCCTGTACTCAGCACTGGGGAGGCCACAGCTCGAGCGCTGTGTCCAGCTCTGCGCCCTCAGTTTGGGAAGGACATTGAGACGCTTGGGCACATCCAGAGGGGGCAACGAGGCTGGAGAGGGGCTGGCAACACTGAAGGCCTCTGAGGAACCACTGAGGGAGCTGGGGGTGCTCAGCCTGGAGAAAAGGAGACTCAGGGGTGACCTTATCACTCTCTACAACTCCCTGAAAGGTGCCTGTGCTCAGCTGGGGTTGGTCTCTTTCACCAGGCAGCACTGACAGAACCAGAGCACACAGTCCCAAGCTGCACCAAGGGAAATGCAGGTTGGATATTAGGAAAAAGTTTTTTATGGAAAGAGTGAGAAAGTTCCGGAATGTTCTGCCCAGGGAGGTGGTGGAGTCACCATCCCTGGATGTGTTTAAAAAAGCCTGGATGTGGCACCGGGTGCCAGGGTTTGGTTGAGGTGTTGGGGTTGGGTTGGACTCGATGATCTTTGAGGTCTTTTCCAACCCAGTAATTCTGTGTGATTCTGTGAATTCTCTGAACCTCTGGCTGTGCTTTGCCTTGCACCATATCCCCTGATGGGTTGGAGTCACAGCATGTGCCTTTTCCTGCCCCGATTGTTCCTGTTTGGAGCTGCCAGAGAATAGGCTGAACCCACCTGCCTGCATTGCCCACCCCACAGGGCTCCCACCTCAGCCCTAGGGTTGTGTGGTTCCCTGGGTATGATCTGTTTACCAGCTTTGGACTCTCTTGGTGCTGTCAAGCACAGTCTCTGTGAGAGCTGCAGAGCTGGCAGAGGGTTTGTTTGGTCCAGGGCTTTCTGGAGCCACTCAGAACCAGCATTCCAGAAGTGCTCCGTGTCATCACTGTTGTCCTCTCCCTTCACGTGACATTGGTGCTGAGTAGACACCTTCTTTCCCACCAGGAAACCCTGTCAGGGCTTGCTCCTGCTCCTCCTCCTCCCAGAGTCACTGCCTACATCCCATTCTTGCAGTCTTCAGACAGGTCTCATTCCCTTTTCCTTTGGTCCCATTCCCTTTTCCTTTCTGTTTCCCAACAGCTCCATCTTCCACAGTAGCTTGCAGGAGTAGTGCCCTGCATCCCTCCTGGAGAAGGCCTGGAGTGAACCAAGGGCTTTGGTGGGGTACATGGGAATGGGATTGAGATATCTTTAAAGGTTTCCATCCACCTGGATGAGGGGATCACTTGGTGTTGCAGTTCTTCGCAGCCAAGGCAAAAATTTTTGCTTGTGCCAAGGCCAGGCCAGGTACATTTGCTGTTTCTTGGGGATAAATATCTCATTTTGTTTTAGGACAACTGCAGTCTCCATCCACCCAGGCACTCACTGACTGGAGATAGGTGGCTCCACAGCAAGCCCTTCCCCGCTCCTCTCAGCAGCCATTGCTTTCCACACAGCCCATGGCACTAAGAGAAGAGGTGATGCCAAAAAAGAGGAGGCAGCATCCCATGAAACACCAAAGCTCTGGCCTGGCCGGCCTCTTTGGCCCATTTGGTGCAGTGGTTGCCTGTCCCAGGCCATCCAAAGCTATCCCACAGCCTGGGACTGATTCAGGCTGCCTGGCTTGGCCTTTCTGGCTAAGAGGACACAGGGTTTGTGTGAACCCTGGTGGAATCAGGGGTGGGCATTGTTCCTGCTCTCAGGGAAAATCCCAAACCTGTCACCTTTGGCTCCATTCATGTCTGTGAACAGAGAGGAAAGCCAGACTGTGCTGGTGCTGAGCAGAGCTGCACATCCTTTGTCAGAGCTTTTGTACCTGTTCAGTGGTACGCAGCAGCAACGGGAGGTCAGAGTAGTTGGCTGTGTCACTGGGAGGCTGTGACAGGTGCTGAAGGGGGGAGAAGAGCCAATGCAGATGGTAGAAGAGTTCTGGGCTTCTGATCCACCCCATTGCCCTGCTGAGCCCCCAGTGCCACATCTGCTTGGGTTTTTAATCTGTCCAGGGATGGGGACTCCACCACTGCCCTGGGCAGCTGTGCCAGTGCTTTACAATTCCTTCTGTGCAGAAATTTTCCCAATATGCAACCTAAACCTCCCCTGATGCAGGTTGAGGCCATCTCCTCTGTCCTGTCCCTGTTCCCTGGGAGCAGAGCCTGACCCCCACCTGGCTGCCCCCTCCTGTCAGGGAGTTCTGCAGAGTTGAGAAGGTCCCCACTGTGCCACCTTTTCTTCAGGCTGAGCCCCTCCAGCTCCCTCAACTATTCCTGCATTCCTATTCCTATCAGACTTGTGCTCCAGAGCATTCCCCTTTCTCTTCTCTGGACACACTCCAGCCACTCAATGTCTTTCACATCACAAGAGATTCATCTATTTGATGTCATTGTCCTTTCTGCCTCTGTGCCATGACCTGGCAGAGGTGGGAGCAGAGCCTTCCTGAAAGCTGGTACAGGGATGCTCCTCCACGATGAATGTGGAGGCTTCAGTCTCTGCTTTGGCCCCTGATTGTCCTTGGTGTTCTGGGCTGAGGTGTGAGTTCTGTGGGAGTCCTGCCCTTAGCACAGACGAGTGGGAGCAGAGAACTCCCCACAGCTGGGCTGAGACACTCTGCCAGTTAAGAGTCCCTGGGCTGCAAGAAAGGCGCACAAAGGAGCATCCACTGCCCTTTCCATGGCACAGGTGCCAGGGAGAGCCTGTGGGAAGCACAGCACCAATTTGTGTTGTCTGCTGAGGGAAGAAAATGGCTCCCAGCAGGGCTCTCAATTCATGGCTGGGGAAGGAAGAAGGTTGAAGTGGATAAATAATAAGGATTTCCTCAATTTCATCTAGAATAGATGCAAGTAACCAGCATAAAGATACTGAAAATAGCCTTCAGGTGGACAGTCTCGCCCTCAAGAGCTCTTGGAGCAGGAGGGGTGGGTTCCATAGGAAGGAAAGGTATGGGCCACACTTCACCTGAGGCAGCAGATCCTGCTGGAGGGACAGTACACCCCAGAACCGGGCTGATCAGCTTGGCAGCATTACCTGTGTTCCGTGGGGCACGATCAGTCACCAGTTTTCATTCATTGCCTTCTCTCAGGGCAGCGCCAGAGGCAGAGCCAGCCCTGGTGGGTGCTGCTGCTCGGGGCAGTCCCTCACAGAAGGGGACAGGAACAAGGGAAGGCTGCAGCTCATGCGCCGCTGTCCCTGCGGGCCGTCCGGGCCCTGACAGCCGATCCCGGGCTGGGAGCATCTCCTGGCGGTGGCTGTAAAGCCCCACTGGGGCCTCACACCTCAGCCCCTCACTGTGCACCCCCTGCCCAGCTGTCAGAGCCCGCAGGGGACAGGCCAGCAGCCCCCGGTGCTGTGCTGTGGGCAGCCAGAGCAGCGCTCCTCGGGCTCGCTGACTGAGGGGTCTGCAGTGCAGAGCAGCCACAGCACGAAATCATCCCGTACCTGCAGGGCGGGACCTCGGGGAATGTGTGTCCTCGGCATCTGCATGTGCAGCAGAGTGGGCTCATTGCTTGTACAAAATGTTTGGATCAAAGCTAATAAACACTAAGCTCTGTGCCCACACCCCTTCCTGAGCGGAGCTCCCCCCCTGTCCTGTGCCGTGTGCCACCTGCAGCTCTGCCGTGGCACCCCAGCAGCAGGAGGAGGCACCCACGGTCAAAGCTGACCATCCAATGTGACACGGCCATACCCTCCGCACCCTTGGTGCTGCTGAGCCGCGGGGAGCACCCACAGCCGAGCACCCAGCCCCGGCAGGCTCAGGGCGGTGCCGTCACCGTGGGGCCCGAGCCCATCCCTGCCATCTCCTGAGCCCAGCAGTGACACCCCACATGTCAAGGGTAAGAGTGTGGGCAGGGCACAGTGCACCATGCTGGACACACACTTGGCCAAACAGCCCCAGGGGCTTTGCTGGAGATGGTTCTGCTCTGGCTGCTCCTGCATAGGTCCCTCCAGTGTCCCCCAGCTTCAGCAGCACCAACAGGTGATCCTACTTTTCCCTGTGCACTCAGAATCAGCCATCTCTGATCTCCCCACAATAAGATCTTCCACCCCATCACCTCAACAAAGCAGCTTCCTCTGCTGAGGGGGTATTTCTGTCATGGGAAAAATCTTCCGTTGTACAGTATTTTCCTGGATTTCCTGTTTTTAACAGCCTGACTGGCACAGCTTGTTCAGAACACAGGTAGGATACACATTCCAGCAGTGAGATGTGTTGTCCTAGTGAAGAGGTTGAAGGTTTGGCAGGGCTGTACATGCTCAGCTCTCTGAGTCCTGCTTGCCCTGGAGGTTGGGGAGCACAGCCATAACTGTGCCCAGCCCACCCAGCAGACACGGACCCCACCAAGCAGTGAGACCTGCAGCTTTCCTCCTGGGGCCTGCATGGCCCAGAGCTGCCCTGCCCTGCAGATCCACCTCCCAGCCAGACTGAGCACAGGGGCAATTTTGGCATTGTTTTGTGGAGAAAAGTGCCCCACAACTTTGTGAAAGTTGTAAAGCCAGTATGTTTATTACAGCGCTGAACAGAGATTGCTCTCCTCAAAAAAAGACATGCGTACCTCTGAGAACTTCAGGTCTCTTTTTATCTCTCTCTCAAATATATATGCATACAGTTTCACAATAGGCTCATACATATTCATTTTTATGGGTTCCGAGTGACATTTGCTGCTAGTTCCTTTTTATCAGAAGGAATTCCTGGGTCATGCCAGCCTGCCCTTGCAGTAGTTTCTGGTTTTCTGTATCTGTCTCCCCCTCTCCACATCCTTCTGACGTTGGGACTCCAGAGCTAGAAGCAGCTCTGCTGGTGAAAATTCACCAGAGTGGAGCAGAGGGTGATCCTGCCCTGGTGCTCAGGCACGCAGCTGGGATGCAATTGGTTTTGCAGGAGCGCATCCCCTCGTCCGTCCATCTATTCCCACCTCAGGAACAGAGCTGGGAAAAGCCAGAGCGAGATCTCCCGGGACACGGAGACGAATGAACTGACTGTGGGAACGG
Organism: Melospiza georgiana; assembly: GCF_028018845.1. Taxonomy (NCBI): domain Eukaryota; kingdom Metazoa; phylum Chordata; class Aves; order Passeriformes; family Passerellidae; genus Melospiza; species Melospiza georgiana. Next base: position 16,214,587 of record NC_080445.1, read on the forward strand.
AGCCCGTGACCCCTCCCCGTTCGCCGCCTCCCGGAGCGGCCCCGGGGCGGCAGCGGCCGGTGGGGAGGGGGCAGGGGCTGAGCGACCCCCGGAGCTCCTCCCGTCCATCCCATCCTGTCCCCGTTCCTTCTCATCCCCTTCGGCCGCTGCCCCCTCCTCTCGGCGCCCCTGCCCTTCCAGCCTGCCCAGCTGTGGGGCATTCGTGCATTTTTTATCTTGCTGTTTCTCCCATTCCTCATGGGTTTCCTTCTGTCCCACGCCCAGCCCTGGATAGGAGCACAACCTGTGTGTTCCTCCTGTTTTCTTCCTACTTCTAACCGAAACAGCAAAGGGTGGTGGGAATTTGGCACTTTGTGGGTGTAGATTTGGGGAGAGAATCTGATCCAGTTCCTTTTCCTTTGAAGACTGGGCAGGAGCAAGAGCCTGCCAGAGGGGGATGTTGATGGTGATTTTGGTCAAGAACTGCGCCTGGAAGGGAGAACAGCCCTGGGCTGGGTCCGTAGGGGAGCAGGTGTGTGGTGGAGGGGCTTCCCCGTGCACTGTGCTCTGAGAGCAGCCACTCAAAGGGCTGTGGGGCAGAGCATTCCAAGGTTGCTCAGGAGCATCTCTCCATCAGGGCCTGCTCTTCTGTGGAATTTCTGTCAGCTTCATTCTCTGGAGTTACTGCTGAGCCCTCACGTTGGTGAGGAAACAGCAGCCCAGGCCTCAGCTCAGCTGGCCATGACAAGATGACAAGGGGCCGCAGGCTCGCTCACAGCCTGGGCGTTTGCAGCCACAGCTGAAGGACGCAATGCTGTGTCCCTCTGCAGCCGGCACTCTCCTAGAAACCATCACAGGTGTCCACACCTTCGGGCTGCTGTGGTCTGCAGCCCTGATTTTGAGCAGCAGGAGGATTGGGTGCATTCCTGATCTGTCCCGCTCACGTGGAAGTGGCCCTGCATTGCAGGAAGGTTCTCACTGTGCTGGTGCTGTTGCATGGGCTGGAACCTGCCCCAGGTTTGATCTCTACTGGCCAAGCGCTGCAGGGAGGTCACCAAAACTCAGCAGGTGATGATACAGATGTTTGGAGGAAGAACTCTGGAAATGAGAAGACAAATCTCACTATTTTCCCAAACAACTTAAATTCCAGGTTCATCCCCACTGCATATTCTGCAGCCTTGCCATCAGCAGTAGCTGCAGCTGGGTTGTTTGGTGGGGAAGTCAGTGGACCTGCTCTGTCATGTGACAGGAATCCACCTTCTGTATTCTCCTTCTCCACCCTCATCTTGATGAACAATCATCTTTACTATTTACTGTTACTATCATCTTTGTGCCACTTCGTGTTAATTTCCATGGAATAAATTTGACTCAGGGAAGTAACTATAAACACTAGTGTCTAAAATTTCCATTGTTCACACAAGTCTCAGGGCATTGAGCACTGCAGACTTCTGGGTTTGCCCCATTGCATCTTGATAAACCTCTGAGGAAACATGGAGGGGAAATTATGGGGCTTTAAGGCTGTTAAATGTCACTGGTGTGTTTCTATGTTTCCTAACACAATTCTTTCTTCCCATACCCTCCCCCCACTGTTTAAAGGACCTGAGCAGGGAATTCTCTTGTTTAAGCCATACCCTTCAGGTCTGTGCGGGATTGATGTTTTCTTTGGCAAACCTAAACTCCATGAAGAAGAGTGCCTGCCTCTGCCAGTGCCTCTGCCAGGGAACACCCAGGTATTCATGTACTTGTCCTGCACAGCCTGTGGTATCTTCCTGCTGTGCTCTGCCAGCAGCTGTGAGAGGAACAGGCTCTCTCTCTGGACTTGAACTGTAACAAAAATCCCATCCTTCATCAGGGGAGTTACCAGGCACATTGGATTCATGGTACTTCTGTAGCTCTGCTTTTCCAAAGGTGCTGCTCAAAATCTCATAAAAGCCACCAGGGGCCAGGAAACTGAGCACACCCTCCTGATCAATGGAGTCAATGCAAACATCCCAGGAGTGGACACTGCTGAATTTGTGGAGCTCTCTCACACCAGTGGGCAAACAGCCCACCTGGATGGGCACTGCCTGCTCCTGTGCAATGGCAACGGGAGCCAAGGGTGCTGAACCTCCAGGGCAAAGTCACTGACAGCAAGAGGTTCCCTCTCATTGGTTCCTCTTCCCTGAACCCTGCCCTGGTTATCCCTCACAACCCCATCCAGAACAGCCCTGGTACCGTTGCTCTCTACTATGGAAAAGGAACTACAGAGAGGGCATGAGCATCGTGAGCTATGGACTGGTAGATGCCCTGCTCCATAAGACTAAGAAGACAGACAGACAGACAGAGCAGACACTCCTGCCAGGGTGCTGGCCCCTGGCTTTCCTGGAGGAGCCCACTGAGAGGGCTGAGTCAATGGAGAGGTGCTGTGGGAAAGATTCTCAGTGGATCTTCCAACACCAGGCAGGGACAGCCACTGCATCCTGGCTGCTGAGCTGAGCTCCTCTGCTGTCCTGATCAGGGAGGTCCTTCCCTCGGCTTCTTCTGGCACATGTGAGTTCAGAGACCTCCAGGGCCCCACTCCACCATGCTGAGGGACGTTGTCTTGGTGCTGACTGATGGACCAAAGACATTATTTCACTGGGGGTGACTACGGCCAGAGCTCCCTAGATTGACTCCTCCTGATCAGCCCAGCACAAAGCAAAGCCCCAGGTAAGGACTGATGAGTGGATGTTGACCACTCATGTGACCCAGAACTCAGTGGCAAATAAAAAAGCAAAACCAGTGTTAGAAATTATTGAAAAAGTAATTATATAAAGCAAAGTGAAGATCAGAAATTATTAGGTGAAGAGGAAAGAATGGAGGACAGCTTTTATGCCTCTATAAATTCATGGTTTGCTTGGATGTTTAACTGTGCCTTGTGTGGTTCAATATACCAATCTCAAAAAGGATGTGTTAGGATTGGAGGCATTCAGACAAGTCAGCCAGGATGGGTAGTGCTGTGGAAACGCTTCCACAGAAGAAATAACTTTGAACACCCAGAAAACGAAAAGCTGAGGAGGGCCCTGGCAGAGGTTTTAGAGATGTGAGCAGCCCAATGAAAATGAACAGGGCTGGATTTCTTACTCTTCCACCTGGCACAAGTGCTAAGGGGCAGCAAGAAGAGGCAGGAGGCAGTTTCAGGGCAAACCAGAGGAGGTGGTGTGGCCGTGGTAGACCAGAGCCCCAGGTTAGGGACCTGATGGAGGTCCCCAGCCCATATTTTCTTTGCCTCTTAGGAAGATGCAGTTCTGCTCTCAGCCCTGCAGCCACCCTACCATCACCCCTGGCTGTGTCACATCTCCTGGAAGTCTCTCCCTTCCCTGTGTGCAACATGGTGCAGCAAATGCACATACTCCTAGGAAAACCACAAGGGCTTTACTTCCATGGCACCAGCTGCAAGCACAGGTCACACGTGTGCCACCTGTGTGTAGCTGCCCTTGTAGCTGCCCTCTGAACTTCCTCTCAGTGCTCTCAATTTCTTCCAGGCCACCAGAGAAGGAAGAAATATTTTGTTATTTTGGGCACCTCAAAAGAAGATTCTGGGGATGCTGGCTCTGTGAATGTCTTGTGTAACTCCCTGACTCATGATTTCTGGGAGTACAGTTTTCCTGGACAAATCTGGTTCCCATAAAAGTACTTTGACAACTGAAACTTTTTATAAACAGTTGAACTCCTTAAAATTCAAACTGCACTGAATATTCTCACACCACTTGTAAAAGATCTGATTGTCTACTTCAGCTCTGCTTTTTCCCCAAGAAAGGTGCTCTAATTTCCCCTCTGAATGAGCTGGGCTGTGAACAGTTAATGATTAAGGGGAGGGGGGCATGGAAAGCAATGTGAAAACATAACTAGTTGTCAGACTAAGCAGGAAAATTGTAAGGATTATGTTTAACTATTCTTCAAGACTGATACTAGTCAAGGAGGTGACTGGAGATAGGCTTTGACATAATTTTCTGATGAGGCGTTGTTAAGATGTCTCAAGCAGTTTGGGGAAGGTTTTCCTTCATTCCACTCAATGACACTGTGTGACTGTACTTTAATCATCCTAAAAGGCATTTTTAAAGTGACTCCATGCTGAGCATCCTGTGAGAAGCTGATTTGATTTGACCACTTCAGATTTGGGGCAGAAGCTTATAAAAATGTCCCAGCTTCTAGTCCTGTCTTTGTACAGCTCATCTGTCTCATGCTGAGAGAACTTAAAGCTGTGAGAGCACTGGAGCAAAAGTCCTCCCTTGAGAGATGCCAATGTGGAAAACATTCCAGTGAATCCCTGAATGGTTTGGGTTGGGAAGGACCTTAAAGGTCATTGTCATGGTTTGACCCTGGCACAATGCCAGTGCCCCCATGAGAATACCCTCTTCCTGGTGTCTGCCGTGAGATGTGACCAGGAATAAGCAAAGCAGGCTCCTACTTAGAAATAAAGAAAACTTTATTAACTAAACTACAAGAAAAGAAAAAAAAAAAAAAAAAACACAAGGAAAATGAAAAAAACCTTACAAAAGCATTTTCCTCCTCCCCCCCCCCCCCCCCCACCAAATTTCCCAATGCAATACATTCCCCCAAAATCACTAACTCTCAGTCCGGCACCACCCTTCAGAATTCTCAATCTTCAGTTCATCAAGAGGAGAGGAGAGGAGTCCTTCTTGCACCACAGGCTTCCCCTGGAAATACACTGAAACCTTGTGTGTTTCCATGTCACTCAGCACCGCCAGGAAAATCCTTTGCCATTGTGACACCTTCCTTCCATGCCCAGTGCTCTCACCACTGTGCACGGACCAGAGCTGCTTCTAGGGTTGTCTTTCAAGGATGCCTTGTCTCACTCCAAAAAGAAAGGCACAGTCTCTCCTTCAGGACATCTGTCCCCCCCAAATTTTTGCACCCCCTGGGGCTGAGGGGTACCCACATTGAACCCTCCTGGTTCTGAGGCACTGTCTCCCCCTAAATGCTTTCTCTGTGTCCCAGGAAAAAAAAAATGGTTCCGTCTATGGCCACACAAGAAAAGTCCAGCCAAAAGGCCACTCCGTTATCTCTGTCCCCACTCAAGAGTTTTCTGCACTTCCCCTCTTATCTCATCTCTTATCTCTCTTCTCATTCAGCTCCAGGAGGGTCAGCATTTTGCAAGGTTTCTATCATGCAAGAAAAGGGTTAAAAATTTCAGTCTCTGCCTGTCCCAGAGCTCTGGAACTCCCACACTGCCCTGCCAGGCACCTTCTCACCACACTCCCCCCTTCTCCTCCCGGGCTAGGAGATCCGACCTCTTTGCCTCCAAAGTCCCAAGAGGGCTTCCCTGGGGAGCAGCTTTGCTTTTAACCCCTGTGTGTTCTCAGAGGTGCGTCCAAACTTCAGTGGCTACATCAGGTGCCAATACTAAAATCTGAGCACCCATTGGTAACCACAGCATATCCCAAAAAATAACCTACTTCCTGTCAGTGAAACCACAACACATGCCCAGTGCTCTCACCACTGCACATGGACCAGAGCTGCTTTTAGGGTTTTTCTTTTAAGGATGCTTTGCCCATTTCTAAAAAAAGCACAGTCTCTCACTTTCAGGACATTTCTGTTCTTCCAATTCACCTCTTGGGGCCGAGGGGTCTCAAGAACAGAGATCTTCTTCCCTGAAGATCGAGGGCACCACCACCCTCCTCACCCATCATCTCTGTTCATTCACTCCTTCACATCACATCACTGCACTCTCTTGGCTCCAAACCATTCCCTCCCTTTAAATTGAGGCAATGGCTTGGAGCCAAGAGAGTGCAGTGATTTTATGAGGATAACATCACTGAAAAATTGTTCTGTCCATGGCTATACAAGACAAGTCCAGCTAAATGCTACTCTATCATCTCTTCTTACTTAGGATTTTTCTTATCTTCCTTGGGCATCTTTCACTTGAAGTGAAGTCTCAGCCAGTGTGTCCTGGTCCTCCACAGCTTGTCCCCTCTCTCCCTTCGAGCAGTTCCACCACCGTGACCCTGGCATTGTGGGGCTGCTGACAAGTGACAAGATTCCTGCTGGGCGGAGGGTCTTCTATGGCATGATTTCTGATGGCATCCACACCAACCCCGCTGCCCTGCGCATTGCCCACCGAGCCCACCCCAAAGGTGAGCCATGGCAGTCCCCACAGTGTTACCAGCCACTCCAAGCACTGTACCAACTCCCAGAAGACATTTGTGCTGCCCTTGCTGTCTGGAAGGTCACAGCCACATGTGCTGATCCCTCAGTCCTCTCGCTTTGGTGCGATGTGGCTGGAGACACCTGGTTCCTCTCTGGGAGGGTCAACAGAGCACAGTACTTGGAGCTGCAGCAAAACCAGCAGCAGTGTTGACAAGGCCCCTTTCCTTCTGTTCCCCAGGGCTGGTGCTGGTGACAGATGCAATCGCTGGCATGGGGCTGGCACCGGGTCGGCACACGCTGGGTCAGCAGGTAGTGGAGATCGATGGGCTGAACACCTACATCGCAGGTTAGTGCTGTCCCTCTGCTGAAGAGCTGGGGACAGTGCTGCCACTGGCACCATCCCGAGGAGCTGAGCACACCTTGCTGTCCCTGTCGGTGTGTGGCAGCGTTTGTGCCACCCTCTTGGGTTTTGATGCCTGGTGGATCTGCAGTGTCTTGGCCTTGGGGATAATGAAACTCCTGGTAAAGAGGAGAAGTGTGCCACCCTTGTGGAGGATCTGTTCAGTTATAGCTGTCTGCAACATCTTTGAAAGAAAGCTTCATTGCCCAGTGTCAAGGGTGCTAGAGGTTCAGGGCATTAGTAAGGACAGAGAAATCTTAGATATATCTATTGTCCCTTTTCTTCATTATAACACTACTACTTCCTGCTAGCTAAATTCCCTAAGTTTCAAATTCCCAAGCAGATGAATACTGGGACGGTATTTCAGTGAAGGAGCATTCCTTTCTCCATTCCCTGTCTCTGGGAACAGATGCTTGTGTTGTGAGCTGGTTTTCACCCAGTGCAGCTGGTGTGATAGTGGAGCTGGGGATAACACCCACATACCTCTTCCTGTGCTCCAGCAGGAAGTGGCTGCAGGCCCTTCAGCTTGCTCCTCCTGCAACACAGGACTTCTGCACTTCTAGTCCCATTATGCTTCCCTAGTGCCCTGCTTCTTGCTGTGAGCTATGGGCGCTGCTCAGTGCCATCCTGTTCCTTCCCAGGTACAAAGACCCTGAGTGGCAGCGTGGCGACCATGGACACTTGTGTGCGACACTTCCAAGAAGCCACAGGTAAGAGAGCCTTGTCCACAAGTTGCTGCTCCCTATGTTGACACGGGAGGAGGGCTTGCTTTTGCCAGATGTGTCCATTTCACCAGGAATGTTCCCTCTCACCTGAGACGTGGTAAGGCCTGGGATCAGTGCCCTCAGATGAGCCCCTTTTTGAGGGGGAACTAATAGAACTAATGAGAGGTGAACTCTCCTGCTTCTTCCTCACAAAAGTGCATGGTTTTCTCTTCTCCATACCCTAGGTGTTCAGTTTTCCTATGCCTGCTCTCCCCTGTAGGGATATTTCCCTTCCCAGCTCCAGCTGGCTGTGCTGAGGGTGTTCCAGCTTGGGTCCATCAACTGCCTGGTTGGGTGTTGCCTTGTCCAGGGGGATTTGGGCTGCTGTGGCAATGGGGCTCTGGCTGCCCTAACATCTCCCAAATTCTCTGTCCAAGGGTGCTCGGTAGAGACCGCGTTGGAGGCGGCGTCTCTGCATCCCGCTCAGCTCCTGGGGATTGAACATAAAAAGGGGACACTGAATTATGACTCCGATGCAGGTACTGGTGTGGGCACAGCATGTACTGGTATGGAGACAATGGTGTCAGGGCTCACAAGTGCTGGAGCAAAGCAGGGGCTGCTTTGTAAGCATATGCTCATGCCCTGTTTTGGTGGGAGCTGCAGGGAGACTTGCTCCACCTGGGATATGCTCTGGGCTTTTGCTCCAGTGGTTTTTCCTTTTTGCTCCAGTGGCTTTTCCCTTGGATGCTGGTGGTGTTTGGGAAGCCCTTTGGAGTGCCCCCCACATCTCAGCTGAGCAGAAAGCAGAGCTGCCATTGCCAGGATTGTACTGCAGTGCCATCCTGGGGTGGGGAGAAACCCTTCCCCAATGATCTCAGCTCTCCCCGGCCAACTCCAGCAGCTCCATTCTGACAGCTGCTTTCTTTCTCTCTTGTCCCACACAGATTTCCTAATGCTGAATGACAGCCTGTATGTGCAAGCCACGTACATTGCCGGCGAGGAGGTCTGGCGACAGGATGTGTCGGGCATGTGACACTGGGCTGTCCCAGTGCCCTCCAAGGCTCACTGGCACTGTGGTTAGCAGCTCTGGCAACCACCCCATTTCTCTCTTTTGGTTTTTTTTTTCCCAATTCTTTCCTGCAACTCTCTCAAAGGAGCCTCATACCAAAGAGCTGCATTTTCCAGCTTCCAGTTATAGCCATGCCTGCTACGAATTTGTTGGTGCTCAGTTGGTGGTATGGGGAAAGAAGGCAGCTCTGTGCTGGCAAGGAATGCCAGTCCTGGAGTGACCTACAGGACTGCACAGCTGTCCTGCCCCCAGACTGGTGCTCCTGTCACCATCTGACAGCAGTGAGGAGTTGTCCCAGCCTTTGCACAGTTTTTACAGCACACACAAACCTGCTCTGCACCTGAGGCAGGCTCAAGCCATTCCAATTCTTCTGCCTGCTGTTTGCTTTGCTCCGAGGCAGCCATGACTTGTTAGACATCAGCTTCCACCAGCTCAGCTCGCAGCTCTTCCCATGACAAGGTTTCTGTTGTGTAAGCAGAAGCTGAGGATCATATTTGGATCTCCTGACAGCCCTTTTGTCGTGTGTCCTCAGAGCAAGGCTGCCACATCTCGCTTAGTCAGTGTCCTTGTGGGGCTGAATCCTCAGGGCAGAGATCAAACCCAGGAATACCAAGGCATTGCTGGTCCTTTGTGCCTTTACCCTGCATGGGCATTGAGTCTACAGAGCTGGAGATATGAACAGCGTCCTACCACATAAAACTGCTCCTTTCACTCCTTGCTCTGTCTGGATGGGTTCTGCAGGCTCTGTGCCAGCCATACCAAGAAGAGCCTTTGCATCGCCTGGTGGGTGTGTTCATTCCTCAGGCTATGGATGGGAAACTTTGCTATAGGAGATGCAGCCAGACTGGTGGTGACAGGTTCACAAGCCTTCAGTCCAGCTCAGGCACTGAGGGAGAGGAAAACTGCGGTGGGATTCTGGCTTTTCAAGATGGATACAATAACTCATTATTTTGTGCTCATTATCTTCTCCAATACTTGACTGTCAGATTTTTTCCTGATGCTGGGACACTTGTATATGAAGGCTGAGGCTAATTTTGACCCTACTCAACCACTCAGAATAAGCCTCGAGATAAAGTCTCAAGACAACCTTGGTTAAGGCTCAAACCACTGAGGTGTTTTTTGTAATGAGGAGATGGCTCAGACAACGGCCAAGTCTCAGTGAGGGTGGAGATTGTAAGGCAGACAGAAGTCAGGTTGGGATTGTCAGAAATGTACCGATTTTTCCAGTAGCATTTTATAATCTTTAGCAGCAACATTTCGAAGTGATTCCCCAGGACTTTAGAGCCCTTCTGTCAGCCTTGGAGAATTTCTAACATCAACTGCCAATGTCAAGAAAAATTATAACCTCCATGGTTTGAACATTTGAGAGACGGCACACCCTGTGCAGTGACACGCTGTGCTGCTGCAGTACTGACCTCACGGGGATCAGCTGGCTGTTGTTGGAAACAATCCAATAGGGAAAAATGCCTATGAAACAAGGTGTCTAACTTTTTATTTACAAAATTAAACAATCAAAAGGAAATCTAAAACAGAAATGCGAATAGACAGTACCAGTAGGTGTGTATTAACCTTTTTTGCCTGCCCTGGTGCTTGCTGGCACGGCCTCCGTCAGGCCGGCATGTGAGGGGCCGGGGCTGGTCTGGGCGCTCCTGCGGGGATTTGGCGCAGGGAAGGCGGCACCGCCGGATCCCCGCGGCCCGCTCCGTGGGCACACGTGTGTCCGGCACGGTGTGGGGCTCAGGGCAGCAGTAGGGAGGCGCAGGGGGCACAAGCAAGGTGGGCGCTGGAGCGTGGGGCCCGGCGCTCTCGGGCGGAACGGCGGCGGCAGCGCGGGAAGCGGCCAGAGCGCTGAGCACGGCCCGGCCCGCCCGCCTTGAGCCCGCGGCCGGGGGAGGACCCGCGGAGGGTCCGGGGGGCTTCGAGAGGCCCAGAGCGGGCCCCGAGCTCTCCAGCCGGCGGGGCCGGCCCGGGCGGGGCCGCTCCCGGAGCACACACGAGGCCCGTGACCGGAGGTGGGCGGTGCGCTGGGGCCGCTTCCTGCGGCGGCGGTGCGGGGAGCCCGGCATGGAGCAGGTAAGGCCCGGCCCCTCTCACGGCACCGGGCCCGAGCGCGTTCTCCCTAAAGGCTTTCCCAGCCCTGGTGCCTTTCCCAATCCCTGCTCGTCTCCTTATCCTGAGCATTCTTTTCGTTCCCCGTGTTTTAGTGTGCTTTGTCCCCAGGCGGGCTGCAAACCTTAACTTCCACCTGCTTTTCAAGAGGCAGCCAGTGTAGAAGGATAGCACATGGGGCCTCAAGGGCTCGTGTTTAGGCTAAAGACAAATTCTGTGTGTTACCAGAGCTGTGCTAAAGGGAAATTCCTGCTGTGGAGATATTATGCCATTGCCTGAGCTTTAGGAAAAAATGAGAAATCTTCCATTTGGGACTTTTTAAAAGGGATAGGTGGAGAAAAAGATGAAAAAGAAATCTGTGGGAAGTCCTGGCTTGCCGGGAGTAGTAGGGTTTCCTGCTAGTGAGAGCTGTGATTTTTGTAATGCAGAGGGCTCATTTGGTGCTCTCCACACAGGACATGTGTCCCTGTGCTGTGTTGATTTATGGTACAATGAACTGTTACACAGCACACTTCCAATGTAAAGCCAGGTCTGACCTCCTGTGAGAAGGGAGGCCTCAGAAAACTCAGTTTTTGAGGTGAGAGATTTGTGCTTCTAATCATTCTGCCTTCCCCACACGATGTCCAAGGCTCCCCCAGGTGTGTTTCAGGAGGAGCTGGAGTGGTGCATTTCACAACTGGAGGCAGATCTGCATCTCCCTCTGCACTCCAAACTAGGTATGTTCCTCTTTATCAGCCCACACTCCCCCTATTCTGGCCTTGGGTGTGATTTAGCAGATATGGATGTTTTTCTGTTTTTTCTCTCTTTTATATTCCCTGTTCTTGTGTTATTTGGGATTTGTTCTAAACACAGGACAACATTGGGCTTTAAGGACTGTGTTTCTGGAAGCAGTTTTATCTTTCATTCATTTAGTGTTTGTCGTCCCTGTTTTCTGTATTCTTTGTCATGTTCTATTTTTCCCATATAATGACTTGTTTGGTTCTGCTACAGCTCTGCCTTTGTTTTTCATCTTAAGGAAATACTGGGCCAGCATGGCTGGCCCTCAAACACCAGTAGGTTTATTTTTGTGAAGCTTGTTCCAGGGAAAAATTACACGAAAGATAAAAATCTATAAGGTCATGGTTTGATCTTGTAGAGCTGCAGACACATGTCCTGCTGCTGGTCAGTACCTGACCTTGGCAGAGCACTGTGAACCCTGTGTAAGATGCTCAGGTGAGGGTTTGCTGGTCCACCTGAGGATGGAGCAGTGACTGACAGGTGCCTACACCTTGTGCTTGAGCATCAGGAAGAATTAAGACTTGTGGGAAAGGGTTGTGATTGTTCATCCTGGAGAAATCTCTGGGGAGACTTCAGAGCCCCAGGAGAGCTGGAGAGGAACTTGGGACAAGGGATGGAGGGACAGGACAAGGGGGAATGGCTTCCCACTGCCAGAGATAATGCTTAGATCAGATAATAGGAAGGAATTGTTCCCTGTGAGGGTGGGCAGGCCCTGGCACAGGGTGCCCAGAGCAGCTGTGGCTGCCCCTGCATCCCTGGCAGTGCCCAAGGCCAGGCTGGATGGGGCTGGGAGCAAGCTGGGACAGTGGAAGGTGTCCTGGACATGGCAGGGTGGATGAGCTTTGAAGTTTCTGCCCAAGCTATTCTGTGATCAGACCATTTTGTTAGAAATGTGTCCTGTACTGGTCCCCAGTGCCCAGCAGGAGGGAAGGCAGCTCCTGGAGGGGAGGCAGGAGCTGAGCACAGGAAAGAGGCAGCAGAAGCAGTGCCCTGGCCAGAAAAGAGCCCTTTTGCACAGTGTGTGAGCCAAGAGAGCTGAGCAGTGCTGCTGATGGTACCCAGGCTCTGCCTGGAGTCCTAGTTGCTGGAGAATTCTGGTGAGGAGGCTGGTCCAACATCTAGCCAGGAATTCAGGGTCTGAATCAATGACTTGTTTGGCTGTAGCACTGTATGCATGAGGTACTCAGCTTAGAGTAACTCCCAGGTGAAGGAGGGAAGCAGCTCCCTGGAGCTTTCTGTAGCTCTTGTTGTGTAACTGGTCTGGATTGCAGCTAGCCAAACCCCTTGAAACAGGAGTTCCTGTAGTCAGGACCCTACACCAGGTGCTGTGAAGGTACATCTCACTTCTGTCCCACCACAGCATTGCCTGAGACAGGGAGGGGATTGTCCCACCCTGCCCTGCCCTGGGGCAGCCTCACCTCCAGGGCTGGGGACACTTTGGGGCACCACAGTATCAGAAGGGTCTGTGACTGTTGGAGTGTCCAAGGAGAGGGATGTGAGGGTGGGGAAGGGTCTCCAGGGGAAGCCATAGGAGGAGCAGCTGAGGGCACTTGGTCTGTTCAGCTGGAGGAGAGGAGAGCACAGAGCTCACTGGGGCTGCAGCTCCTCCTGAGGAGCAGCACAGGGGCAGCTCCAATCTCTGCTTTCTGTGACCAGGGTCAGGGCCCAGGGAATGGCTGGAGCTGTGTTAGGGGGTGATTTTTAGGCTGGATTAGGGAAAGGTTCTTTCCTGAGAGGATGGTCAGGTGCTGCAGCTGGGAGAGGTGGGATGTTCCCATTCCACAGTACCACTCTCAAGTTGTTCAGTGGCTTAAAATAAGTGGGACAAACACTGCAAGACTATATTTAGTGCTTCCAAGTTGAGGTCTTGGGCACCACTGTCACAGAACAACTCTTTTTAGAGAATTTGTTCTAACACAAAAGCTTTAGATTCTTGTGTTCAGGCTGGTCTGTAAGCAAGAGCAAGAGTCCTGCTTTTCAGGGTATGCCTTCTGTTTAAATTTTTTCCAGTTTTCCAGAGAAGAGACACTGAGTTAGGTTGTGGAATTTGTCTTCTCTTGAAGGAAAGATTGCTAAGCCCTCTGTAGCTTCTGTGCCATTAGCAGTGCACTTACTGCAGTGTAAGAGTTTGACTGTCAGTAATAAGTTAAGATTTTTTTCCCTCTCTGTAGGAACATCTCACAGTATTTAAGCTTCTGGAAGCACTTGGAGTTCTCTTTCAATTGAATGCTAGTTATGGATTAGTTAGAGGTGATATGAACACAGAGCTCATTAAGAGAAGAGTCACTCATCAGCATCCCTCTGTGTGGATTTTAAGGCCCACTGTAAACTGCTTCTTGTCTCTCTTGGTGTTTTCTGAGTGCAGCAGAGGAGACCCAACACATTTTCAAGGTCCTGCACTCCCCTGCAGCTCCTCTCACAGAGAACCAACAAGTGATGAGCAATGAGTTTGGGGATTGTCGTCTCAAGATGGATGAGGGTCAGAAGAGCATTGAGAAAGGTGAGCTTCAGCTATCTCTCGGGGGATGGTGAGATTTGGTTCTTTTCTGTAGATTTCTTAGGGTGCAGCATTAATTGAGTCACCTTTCTGGCAGTGCCTTTGAGTGGAAGCTGCAGTGGCACCCCCACGGTAGGAAACTGGTTCACTGAGAACACCAGTGTTGAAACAATATTCTTTGCATTTTCTAGGCATGACCCCTGATGATGTGGAAGTACAGCCAGGCAAGGGACAGACTGCAGATGGTGTGAAACAGCCTGAGCCAACCCCTGAGGCAAAGCTTGAGTTGTTCACATCATCTGGCAGCAGCTTCCGATTTGATTTTCCACTTTCCAGGACTGACCCAGAAGCTGACCTTGGTGACAGTGGTGCTGAGCAGGTACAAAACAATGTCAGAGCCACCAAGCAGGAGAACTGGAATGGCCCCTTGAGGTTTGCTGCCTCTGGACAAGAACCCAGGTTTGCTTTCAACTTTGCCATCCCAGATGAAGACTGTCCTCATCTTCAGTTACTTCCAGGAAGCCAACATACAGAGGATACAGCAGATTCTTCACTGCCTGCTGAATCAGCAGCTCTGCCACAGGCTGCAGCCTTGCAGGAGCCTGAGGTGACTCAAGTGACAGGGAATGCACCCAAAGAGGATAGAAGCCATGTCACATCAAAGATCCCCCAAACAGAGACAGCCTCTGCAGATGAGGCAATGACAGAGAAATCAACAGGAGGTGGAGCTGCCAAGAAGAAAAAAAAGAAGAAACAAAAAGCACCTGTCAGTAAAAACAAAACAGAAGAAACTGAGACCAGCAGGAAGGCAAAGGCAGAAGCTAACAGCTGTAAAATTACAGATACTTCCCATCAGGATGAGAAGACCTCTCAGGTAATTAAATACTGATGGAATCCCATTATTTATAAACCCTCGAGCTAAAGAGCCACTTTATCTCTTTGCACAGATGAACAATTAGCATACTGCCCTGAGATGGAAGCTGAAGGACCACATTTGGTGCTTACATGTTCCAGCAGCTGTTTGCTTTCTCTGCTACACAGCTGAGGAACCTGACCAGAGCAAAGGAAGTTAATGGTCCTTCAGATTTGTGCTGAAAGATTTCATGGTTAGGCTTGTGACAGCTAATCCTGGGGAGCTGGATGCCATGTTTTCTTAAGAAAATAAAACCAGGAAATGGAGGTAACTCTTTTTAGTTGTGGAGGTAACTGTCTTTAGTTTGTGCCAAGCTGGTGCCTTGTGGGTGCTGAGCCAGGCCCTGTAGCTCATATGTGTGTGTTGCAGGATGAATTGCTTTCGTAGAACAAGGACCAAAGCCAAGGCACAGAGCTGCCACCTGGTGTAGCCAAGGACCTGTGGTAGAGCTCAAGGGTGCTTCCAAGAAGGTTCCTCTGTAGGGCATGGGCCAGAAATCAACTGAAATTGCAGGTTATGTGTAAACACAGCATTAAGGCACACCCTGAGGTCTTCTATTCTGCTACGGTCAAGGTCTTGATTTTATTTCACTTTTCAGCACTGGTGTAAGTTTTACTAACAAACAGTGCCAGCTGATCCATACTATAACACAAGATTGCACAAAACCTTCCTTTTCTTAATATTTTACAAGGAAATGGCATTGGAACACTGCATCCAAAAGTCTGCTTCACCTGCAGTCCTACCGATAAACACTGCTGAGCACCAGAGACATAGGAAGAGTTGAAGGTCAGGTAAAGCCCTTCCAGTCCTTTGGAAGGAGACTGTTGTAGGTAAAAGGAGACAGTGTGAGGGCATTTGTATTTACATGTACATAACAGTTAAGAATTGCTTCAGTCCCAGGGTGCAGCCCTGTTTCCCTGTCCCACTGCTGAGTTAGCTTTGCTCAATGGTGCTTGGCTTCCTTCATCTCCATGGGCTTCATTTTCCTTGTGCCTCATGCATTTCTGGCTGAGCAAGCACAGAGGAGCTGAGAAGAAAGACTCAGCTTCTGATTTTGCCCATTGTTTGCTTTTTTAAATTTTGTGCAGGTTTGAGGATAGGGGCTTTTTGTTGTTAATGTTTATTTCTCCCATCTGTAAGTTCCGTTGAAAGCTGAACAGCTTTCCAGAAAACAGCACCTTCTGAGTGGCAGCCACACATTAAATCCATCTAATAGAGACAGTGAGCTGCAACTAAACATTTGCACAGTGCTTTTAGTTTATCTGATGAAAAACACTAGAGGGAAAATGTCATGAAGTCTATTAAGTGATTGCCAGAACATAATATTTCAACTAGTCCTGAGTTCATGGAGTTCCCTTTCATCCTGTGTAGCAACTGCTGCTGTAATTTTTGGGTGATTTACTTCCTCTTGCTCATGTGCCTCATGTTGATAGCAGTCAGATGAGCAGCTGTGGAAAGAGGTGGACTGGTGTGTGAACCAGCTGGAACTCGGCTTGAAGACACAGAAACCCACTCCAAAGCAGGGTAAGTGTTGAAGTAAAGAAGAGTTCTCTCCTGGGGGCAGCATTGGCAGGAAGGCAGGGACAGAGCCAGCAGGGAGCCCTAACGTGTGAGTTGTTTCTCCTTTGGTGCAGCTGAGGAGGCTCTCAGGGCCATCAGGACCCTGCGCAGTGACAAGGCTCCCCTGGTGAAGAAGCGTCAGCTCATGAGAGCCATGTTTGGAGACTACAGGAAGAAGATGCAGGAGGAGCTGTGCAGAGAGCTGAAGCTTATGGAAACAGGTAGGAGAACTTTGCATGCTGAGAAGGAGAAGAAAGGGCTTCAATCCTGCCCTATGCTTTGCAGACTGAGGCCTCACTATATGAAATGACTGAATGTCTCTTATTTTTTCTCCCCTCTTAAAGCTGCAAAATCTGCCAGGATCATGGACTTGAGGGGAAGCAGCCACAAGAACGGCCAGTTCATCCGGAAGTGCTTGGGAGTTTGCAGGAAGAGCCAAGGTTCAGCAGAATCCTCTTCAGAGTCACACAGGACACTTAACACAGGCTTATTCAATTTCACAGCTCCCCAAGAATTTCACTTTAATTTCTTCTAGAAAAGTCACTTTGACTAAAACTGTGCCAGATCTCCTGTAAACTGAAGAATGGTGGAAAGGTGTTGTGCAGTAGGAAATGTCATGTGTCAATCTCTGAATCTTCTTCCAGGGTGCCTTATCTAGAAGTTTAAATCAGATCTGCCTACTATGCATACTCAGCCTACATAAGTGCTCCTCTGTGCTCACACTGGAGAAAGGCACCTTTGAAGGGCTCAGCAGTGTGGAAGGATCTGCTTTCTGTCCTGTAGAATTGACATCAACTGTAGAATCTGTCTTCTATACCATGAGATTTTTCCCTTTCTCCCATTGCTTTTAAATAGAGCAGAGCCTTTCTAGCAGCCAAGGTGGCAGTGCATACAGCAGGGAATGGTTTGGAATCAAGATCCAGAGCAGTGAAGAGCTGGGTGCTTCCACTCCCCAAGTCTGTGTGAATGCAGCTTCTGGCATCCAGCAAATACCAGCAGTGTGTCATCCCTGACATGGAGGAGCACGAGCTCAGGGTCTTTGGGGAAAAGTGAGACCCATTTTTGCTCATTCATCTCTTTCATTGACAGGTACAGACCTAGAATAAAACTGCACATCATGATTTAATCCAGCCTAGAGATGTAAGGACAGTTGTTTCCACTAAAACTGGGAAATTTTTTGTTGCTGAAGCCAGGTTCTGAACAGCTAGGAAGGATGTACAATCAACTCTTAAATAAAGTTTACTTTATTAGTAGCTCAGTTATGACCACTAGTGCCTCAGAGAGAAAATTAGTGCATGCCAGCCTTGGGTGGTCATAAAATAAACTGTCACAGCCCAAAGACTCTCTTCCATTTGATTTGTATTAAATTTTGGCTTTTTGAATGTGTGTCTCCACTCAATACGGCTTGGGTTACTGAACCCTTCTCTTAAGTTCATGCAGAAGATCTTCCCACCAAGCATATAAAATGCTGAAGGGAGAGAAATGCTGTGAAAGGCTACATGGTATCAGGTGTCCCTAGGGAGCAGTGCTTTCTTGCCTTTTATAGCCCAGTCAGCCTGTGTGAAAAGTGGGAAATGGGAGTGTAGCCAGAATCCAGGGAATGCTGAGAGCAGCTGAGAGATGGTGAAAAACATTGGCTGTAAAAGACTAAAAACCTGATTGTGGCTCTAAAAACTTAATTTTATTACTAAGCTCTGATGGCAGGCAGTTACATCTACAATACTTTTTTATTTATTTTAAATTGTAAATATTTAAAAAGAATATTTTAAAGAATTTCTGTATGGGCATAAGAAGAAACTGAACCTGGGTAACATATGATGGGGAGAAACAGGTAATATACATGATAATGAGAAACATGGACAAATTAATTTGTCTCTTGTAAGTCAGTAGATGAAAACTGGAAATCGAGATTGGCACACTTTATTTGCCAAGGAGCACAGCTGTTACTTTGAATGTATAGAACAATCTTAGACAATTTTTTTGTTATTTCCAGGATTTTACATTTAATATAAAAAGCTGTGTCCTTGTCATGCTTTTCATGTTTTCATGCTGTTTACTGAGATTCGAGAGCATCATCTACATGACCTTGGAGCTACAGCTGTTTGCTTCCCTGGCTGATTATGCAGGAGATGTCTGGGAAATAGTTACTTTTCTCCTTGTCATGTCTCAGGTAAAGCTAGAGCTGCTAAAATATTATAAAACCCTTGCTGCAGAAGTATTCTGGAAAGCATTCTTACATAATTACCTCATGTTCATTAGGCATTCACAATTAAACTAAAGATACCAGTGAGGTGGACATTTGGTGTAACCCGATCCAGCAGTTATCTTCAAAGGGGTCAGAGAAAACTCCATTCTAATATGAAGACACCTCCTTTTGTTTTCCAGAGGTCTGAATAATGCTGACCTGTAAAACCAGCTCCTTTTCCCTTTTCTGTTCCTTCCTTACTGGAGGACTTCTATCTGTGTTTGTGATGTATCAGTGTGATACATCATGTTCCTGAGTGTTGTGTTGGCTCGGTTCCACAAGTCAGCCGTGGATCTTGGACAAAGCATTTTGCCTTTTTCTGTCTGCTCCCTGATTTATAGTCAAGGTTATGCCTCCTGAGTTTTTGACAGATGTGCCCAAGTCACTTCATTAGTGATTGTGTCTTGAAGAGGTGTCTGAAACTACCGTGGTCTGTACTTCTCTTTTAAGCTTTGCTGTATTATATTTGTTTGAAAGGAAACGAGCAATTATATTAGAAGTTAGGAAATTCCATGGCTTCTCCATCCATCCTTTCCCCTTTTAGAGAGGCCACAGTGCAGTCTCAGTGATGTTTTTTAAATGCTGTGTTTTCCCCTTTTAGCATTTCTTTCTTTAGGATTCCAGTGCTCTTTAGGGTTTCAGTGATGTCTCTTATTACAGCAGTGTCAGGTTTGGATCAGGGCTTTGCTCTACTGGTAACTGTAGTACCTGTGGCTGGAGGTTTGGTCTATGCCCCAAGGCGTTAATGATGTATAGCAGTGAGGGAGAAGGGAGATATTCTGATCTACCTGGACATCTCTGGCCCACTGTTCTTGCTTTAAGGAATGTATCTCAGTTTTGATAAAAAGTTGATCTCAGTTCTGACCTGCCTATTTCTGCATCCTCTCCTCAGCTTTATGCATGGGTTTTGAGTTTGGTGCCACCAGGGTGACTGGACTGGGAATGCTCTATATCCCTGCTGACTGTCCACCTAAATGTAGAGCAGCAGTGCCAGGCCCAGGCTTGTAGGCAACAAACTGCTCACAGAAGTATCCAGGACAGCTGTGGGCTCAGGAATGAATTAAAGATAAGGCAAAAGGGGATGGGAAGTACCACAGTGCTTCTAGAGCAAAACTTACTTCACAGCATCAGTCTTGGAGAGCTAAAAGCTGAGGATCAGCTTCTAAAGAGAATAGGGGGTTACAGAGACACTGTAACTTGTCTCAGACCATTCACTGCAGCAAAACTGGGGAAATGTCTCACTTTTGGGAACAAAGTGAAGAATTTTAGGGTTATTTCTGTGGCAGGGTGAGACCAAAAATGCACACAGAGGCAGCAGAAATCTGGTTGTGATCTCTGCTCCTTTTAGGCTCTGCACCCTCCTCTGTAAACAGATCCCCCGAGAAAAGGTTAGGAAATACAATTCCATTCCAGGCACACCCTGCCTTCAGGGCATGGCCTGCCCACCCCCACAGGCTGGTCCCGTCCCTGTTGGCACTTTGGCTGCTATCCTGGGCACTGGACACTAATCAGACATTTGTCCAACCCCTTCTCCTGAGCTTGATCAGTAGAAATGCATTTATTGGTCCTTGGGCTGCCCATCTCTGAGTAACCAGGGGGCAGAGTCACCCAGGAACAGCCCACAAAGAATCTCCAAGGGATCTCTACAGAGTTCAGCTGGAATTATTTACAGAATCCCAGGAGGGACTTCCTCTCCCAGAAAGACCAGAAAGAAGCCAGCATGGATCCTGCTGATCTGATCCTGTGTTTCAGGTGACTGATGCTACCTTGTCTCACTTCAATTTTCTAGATGCTGAGGCTGTGGACATAGCATCCAATCACTCCTAAAGGATAACACGTTATCTTCATTTGGGGAGGGAAATCCTAGCTTTTCTTTGAATTAGAAAGAGGAAGAACTTACCACTTCAGGAAACTGGAAAATTCTAACAGAAGGAGAGTTAAAGATCAATTAACTTACTGCTCCATAACAAAAAAAAAAAAAAAAAAAAAAAAAAAAAAAAAAAAAAAAAAAAAAAAAAAAAAAAAAAAAAAAAAAAGAGGAGAGATGCTATTTTAAGACCATAGAGAACTGTGCCAGATGATCTTGTATCTTTCTAAAATTTTTAGAAAGCTGCCTAAAAATTTTATGCTCCTCACTGTTTCTGCTGCTTTAGTATTTAGAACTGTGGAAGGTTTGTAAGACATGTTGCTTTAGAAAATCCAGCTGTGACATCCCCAGTGGTTTGATTCCTGACACCAGTCCTCCTGTGCATGCTGGCAGCTGGGGAGTTCTGGCCACTGGCAGTGTTTGGTCCATTTGGCTTCTTCCCTGTGAGTACATCAACAGGCACGAGCAGCTCCTGATATGTCACCTCCATAATGGAAGAAGTCTGGGTTGTGTATCTCCCGTTATCATCACGCTTGTTCTAATGAAACAGAACCCAGGTGTGGAAGAAGCCAGGAAAGAGAGGAAAAGCAAACTGTTCCTGCCACCCTCTTCTTATTCCCCCAGTAATGTTGGCAAACACCTGGAGTATATTCAAGAAGAGCTGGAAAAGTATCTGGAGAAGCTAAACCATATCTTCTTCAACACAGAAGCCAGAAAAAGGGATGGCCACCATGATCAGAAGTCCCTCCATTGCAGAAGTGCTGATGTTATGTCAGAAACTAAGGAACACTCAGGAAAGGAGGTAGGACACTCGGCATCTGTCAGGCTACACAAAAGTTCAGGTAGGAGACTTAAAATGACTGTCAGACTCAACCCAAGGTAGAGCTCCTGGCTAAGGGGGTAAATCCTGGCTGGTACAGTGAATCCTGATGAAACACAGAGGGGGAAGAGGTGGGAAGAAGTCATCTTATTTTGGAGGTAATGCATTCCTATTTTTGTGCTGCTTATTTCAACATTACAGAGTCTTCCAGAGAGAGCTTTGTGACTCATGTGGTGTACATGCTACACGTGAAAGGTGTCAATGTTGGCATTGGCATCTATGCATGTGTGTGTGTAGCTATTGCATAAGTTACTGCTTCCCATAGAAACAGGCATAATTTCTTACTTCAGGAAATTATTGTGCAGCTCTTCAGCTGTTAGAACTCACCCACTTTCCCCTCACACAGCAGTGTTTTGCCAATTTTCCCAGCTAAGGGTCTGGCCCAGTACAGTACAGGAGCTCTGCAGACTTTTATCTAGAGGACACTGCATGGTACTGAGCCATAGGAAATATTTCAGGAATTTTTCTTCTGTGCACAATGATCATGCAGTGTACTCTGTAAACATGAAAGGCAACCTGCAAAATTCTCTTTGCCTTGACCAAAGCCATTTTTAGGGCCTGAAACAATGCCGGCCTCTGTATTTTTATTTTAACTTCATTGCAATACATCAGATTTTGCCCCTGAGTTGACAGTTTTCATGGCAGCTCCGTGAGGCTGTGGCACTTTATGCCAGCAGCTGTTTCTTCCACTTTCTCCCTATCCAGCAGCTGTTTCTATTCCTCATTCCTGAGACATGGATCCTTTAGTGCCAGTGCCCTTGTGTCATGGAGCACCACCATGAAGCCTTCAGTGCAGAGGAGACCTTGCAGTCAATAATGGTGCCCTGCCAAGGAATCAAGAGACAGATGTGAACAGCCTTTGCAGTGAGCTAGGACGTTGTAACTTCCTAAGTCCTCCAGAGCTGCCTGAGCTATCTGAGGGAATTAGTACAGCTGGTTGGAGGTAGAGGGACAGATACACAAAATACGTGGCTGTTTTTTGAAGTACATAGGCAGGAAGAGTAATTCAAGTTTACTTGGTAATTCAAGTTTATTTAGCAGCCAATATTATTTACTGAAGAAGATTCTATTTTATTAGATCTGCTACAGATAAAAAAATAGCAATGATTTTTCATTGTAGAAATAGATCATGTTGCAAAGTAACAGTGTTGGCTTATTTTTCTGCTATGGTTAAAGATTTTGCCAGAATACAGACTGGGAGAAAAGGTGCTGTGATCACTTTTCACACAGTTTAATCTAGTGCTAGCTAGCTTCAAAGACATTCACTTGCTTAGAAAAAGGAAGTTTTCACACACAAATCACAGTACAGGTCACGTTGGAAGGGGCCCCAGTGGCTCATCTGGTCCCACCTCCCTGCTCAGGCAGGGTCATCCCAGAGCACATGGCACAGGGTTGTACCCAGATGGTTCTGCAATATCTGCAGTGAGGGAGAGTCCATCCCCTCTCTGGGCAGCCTCTTCAGTGCTTGGTCAGTGCACAGGAAAGTTCTTCCTCATGTTCTTCCTGTGCATCAGTGTCTGCCTTTGCCTCTTGTCCCATTGCTGGTCCCTGCTCAGAGCCCTCCCTGCAGACAGGGACAGACAGGGATTTTGTTCGTCATTCATTAGACTCATCTAAGCTTTTGCCTAGTAGGGTAGAATTAATATTTTCTTAAGAATTCCTATTTGTTGCTATACCTTATGATCTAAAAATCCTTTCTAGATTTCCTCCACACACACACATTTCCCACTTCCTGCCTGTTCTTGTGGAAACTGGGCAGTCCACTCATTAGAGCCAAAACAGGAACAAATGAATGGATTCAGAAGTGCAGGAGGGATAAGATGGGTGTCTGTCACACACAGCAAGAGTCATAGAGCAGTAAGCAGATTATTTGGGAAATAAATTTACTCAGAGGGTTTCCTGGTTCATTAAATTTACTCAGAGTTATTTTTCAGGTTTTTTTTTTTTCTTGTTGCTTCAGAAGCAGCAAGAAAGGAATGGTGGTAGATGGCAGAGAGGCATGGGCCTCCCACATGCTGGAAAAATAGATTGCCAGCCTCAGTGCAGGACATGCTATGGGTGGCAGAGCACATGTGCCTGCTGGGACAAGGCAAGAGTGGAACCTTTCCATAGCCATGGATCTAGAAAAGCCACAGGGCCAGCTTTGAGCCCCACAGGAGCAGGAGGTTTGGGCAGTCAGGAGTCATTTCCAAAGGGTCTGTGTCACAGCAAGAATTGGAGTTCAGAAGAAGCATGCCTGGAGTGTCTGTCATCAGGGACTGGGAAATACCCACTGGTAAGTTAATGGTGGCTTGCCCAACTCTGATGGGCCTGTAATTGTGTATGCAGAGTTTGACATGGGTCAGCCTCTGCTGGAAGTGCTTCATAGTCAGCAATCTCCAGTGCTGTCCTTAACCCAAATGCAGAATCACAGAATAGTTTGGGTTGAAAGGGACCTTAAAGCCCATCTTGTTCCAAACCCCTGCCATGGGCAGGAGCACCTTCCACTAAACAAGTAGCTCTGAGCCTCAACCAGCCTGGCCTTGAACACTTGAGGAAGCCACAGCTTCTTTGAGTTGTATCCGTGGAAATCCTCATGGTGATGTTTCAGTATCAGCACAGATTCATGTAAGCACAGCAGAATGGACAGAGTTGTGAGGAAAAAAAATTATTTGTCTGCACAAGGTTCACTTCTATTGCGTAGTACTGGGCTTTCTCACTTTTCCAGGTCTGACAAGAGTAGCAGACTTTCTGCAGTGCATTCCTGGTGGATTTTGTGTGTTTTCTTTATGCTGCAAGACCTCTGCACCTTCAGTCCATCACCTGATTCAGTCTGCTTCCTCAGCCCATCATCGGCCCTGAAAACTACCTGGATGACTAAAACAGTCATGTGGTTAAATCTCTGTGGGTGCCATGGTGCAGTGACAGACACCTTAAATGACATTGCCTGAGCTAACACCGTTAGGATGTGTCTGTAATCCTCTCAAGCCCTGCATCCCACTGCTCTGGGAGGTCAGTGCTGCAGCTGTTGTGTTGCAAAGCAGAGAGGTTGGTAGAGAGAGGATATCTGTCATTACACCTGTGCAGCTTTTCTGCCTGAAAGGTGTCATTGCTCTCAGGAAAGATCATCCATCTGCCACATGAGTATTTCAGGGTGCCTCTGATCTGTGTACAGTAGAACATGCTGAGCTGGAAGAGACCCAAGGGGATCCAGGGCAGTTCCTGTCCCTGCACAGACACCCCAACAATCCCACCCTGGGCATCCCTGGCAGCGCTGTCCAAGCTCTCCTGGAGCTCTGGCAGCCCCGGGGCTGTGCCCATTCCCTGGGCAGCCTGGGCAGTGCCAGCACCCTCTGGGGGAAGAGCCTTTCCTGATCTCCAGCCTGACCCTGCCCTGGCACAGCTTTGTCCCATGTTATCTCTTGTAAAACTACAGAGGGGAATGAGGTGGGAAGGATGAGATCAGCTAGCCAAGCTCCCCTGATCAGTGCACAGTCAGCTAGAGCATTTTTGCACAGGGCTACATCCAGTCAGATTTTTAGTATCTCTATTTGGATACTGGATGTTCTCTAACATACAAAAATTGAGCATTTGTGCAGGAAAAACAAAACATTGTTTTTTCTGAAGTCTCTGCTTCTCTTCAGGTCCTCCATCTCTGCATTGTATCTAGATGTTTCCCACTCTCTTTAGCTCTCTAGCACACTCTAAACTCAGAGAAGTAATTTAGGCAGACAACAGGATGTGTATCTGGAAAATGAAGTTTCATGTTTGTGCCTCAACCCTGACTTTTAATCAGATATATTCCAAGCAGAATGAGCTTCTAATTGTCTCTTTTAACGTGAGGAGACATTTCTACCCTCTTTTTCTTGCTGGTGAGAAAACCTAGAGCCTTCCAGCAAAATGATCAAAGCTTCAATAGGCTTGGAGCCCATCATCAGTAACAAGCATTTATTTACAAGTGCCAGAATTTCCTTCTTGAATCTCTCCTACCTCAGCAGCTGGTGACACTTAAGTAACGGCTATATTTGTAGCCTAGAAGATTAGGACTTCTTTTCCTTGCAAGATTTAGCTTCCAGTTGGCTGAACAGTTAATTGTGTCACAGTCTTTGTGTGATTCAGAAGCTCTGTAAGGACCCAGCTTGTCCCAGCAGTCTGAAATGTGAGCCAGCACTTGGTGATGTGTGCCTGGATGCACCTCATGCATTCAGAGAGAAGAAATGGTAACTGGAGAGGAGCACTTGATTGTTCCTGCTTTGTTAGGCAGCATGTGGGAGGTTTTTGTGGACTTGCTTTCAGGACTTGATAAAAGAATATTCAGAGAATAAGTGAGTCAATATTGTCATCCTATACACATTTCCATTTTTAGGCTTGTTGAATTGATTTCCCATTTCAGAGTGAATGTAGGATTCAGGTTAAGGGAGATAAAAGGAAGGGTATAAAGTCACAAATTAGTAGAAATATTGAAAAGGCAAAGGATGGATATTTACAGCCCTCTGTGGACCTTTGCTCTCAAAAGGCTCCAAGAGCTCTGCCCCTGGATTTTATATGTTCAGTGACATTGTGTAAGTAAGTTTCAGCCTCCAAGTTATTCATGAGCTGACTGTATTGCTGCATGCATTGCCCATTTGGAATCACTGTGGGCCTTCGTGATGAGACATTTTTAATCATGTGGCATGTGCTCAGAGACCTGGGTGAGTCAAAGTGAAGGAAGAGAGAGAGAATGTATCTACTCAAGAAGATGGTTGGTTCTTGGGAAAAACAGTGGAAAAAATTGATGTTATTTTAGGGGAAATGATAAACAAGAGTTCATTGGAAGAATCTTGCCAGCTCTTGTTTCCTTTCCTGGCTCTTTGAATCAGGCAGTGTTGATGCACATCCCCTGCAACAGAGCTAGTGCTGAGCTGTCACCTGAAGTTTTGCCACCTGCTTATGGTGCCACCAGTCATGGCACAACCTGTTTATTCTTTCCCAGCTGGGGTTAGGGAGGTCATAGCATCTGTGTCATATTTGCCATGTCAAATCTGGGGATCATTTCAGTGCTCCTGTCTTTGACTCTGGTTGTTAAATAGAACTTTGTAGTGTGCTTTAGAGACCCCCCAAAAGGAGTTAAGAGCAGCAGGAGAAAATGACCATAAACAAGCAAGTGACCTCTTACTATATACAAAATCAGCCTGGTTTCATCCTTATGGCTGGTCATCCCACCAGTGTGCCCTGCTGGTTCTCATGTCAGCAGTTTGTCCTCCAAGCTCTGCTCCACAGTGACAGCATCCCAGCCCTTGGCAAATAGGAATCTGTTTAACTGAGGGATTTTTGATCACTGTGTGCTCTGTACTCTCCTCCAAATATCTGGAACTGTATCCCTGCCAGCCTCTTATGGTGACCAGAAGTGGCCTCAGGCATATTCACACTACCTAGCTCAGACATTAATTGTAGGTGCACTGGGAGAGAGGTGTGGTTTGGAGCACTGCAGGTAGGAGCAGAAGTAAAATGCCTAAAATTACCTCAATTAATTAACCACACACCAACTCCCTTCCATTAGCTGGCCCCTAGCCTGCACCACTCCAACAAGCCATGGCATTACCACTGGAAGAGTTGTGAGTGCAGATGTGCAGCTCAGGAGTGACAGTCTTCAACAGTGAACAGCCTGCAAGTGCTTTAAAGAGATGAGCCTAAACCTTTAGTTTGTCTATGCAAGACATACGTGGGAGGAAATTCCTGTGTGCAAACATAGGCACCTAGAAGTTAGATATGCAAACCCTGAGCTGCCCCTGTGCTGCCTCTCAGGAGGATGTTGAAGAGCTTAAGGAGGTCTCCCCTCAGTTCTCCTCCATTCTCAACACACCAAGTACCCTCAGCTGCTCCTCATGTGGACCCTCCAGACCCTTCCCCATCCTCATGGCCTCCTTTGGATGCTCTCCAATGGCTTCATGTCAGACTTGAGGTGAGGCCACCCCCGTGCAGAGCAGAGCAGGACAATCCCCTCTCTGGTGCCACCCAGGGCAGTTTTCTCTTGGCTTGGCTGCTGGTGGAGCATTCAGGTACACTGTGTTGATCCCTTGGAGTAAGTCTGAGGAAGGATGGAGCACATGACCACTTATGCTTGGTTGCTCCAAGCCCGGTCCAGCCTGGCCTTGGACTCTTCCAGAGATCCAGGGGCAGCCACAGCTGCTCAGGGCACCCTGTGCCAGGGCCTGACACCCTCACAACCAAGAATTTCTTCCTGGTACCCAATCTCTAGTCCCCTTTTTTCAGCTTAAAGCCAGCACCCCTTGTCTTGCCCTTGTCCAAAGGCCCTCTCCAGCTCTCTTGGAGCTCCTTTAAGGCATTACAAGAGGCTCTAAAATCTCCCAGGAGCCTTCTCCTCTCCAGGTGAGCACCCCCAGCTCTCCCAGCCTGTCTCCAGAGCAGAGGGACTCCAGCCCTCAGAGCATCTCCCTGGCTCCATTCCTGTCTGCTCCTGTTCAGCTTCTGGCCTCCAGTTGTGGGCATCTCCTCTGAATGGTGTGCCCAGGAAACCCTCAGCTCTTATTTGGAAAACCTGTCTGTTGTTTAAAACCTGTCTGTGTCCCAGCAATGCCCTCAGGCTGCTGCTGCTGCCCCCTCCAAGGGGCCATTCATGGGGCACCTGGCTCTGCCCTGACCTGGATCCTCCCTCCAAGGGCAGGCTGCTGCAGGGGATGGGCAGTGTGACACAGGCAGGGCTGAGTTACAGTCAGGCCCCTGCAGGAATGCACGACTGTGCCAGTATGACCAGCTCAGATACCCCAGCTGAAAGCAGGAGCCCTTGGCAGTCCTTTAAGCAGAGGGGTCAAGTTAATGTCACAGCACACCTTTGCCAGAAGGAAAGTGCAGGGAGCTAACTGGATATGATTTTCCCATCTGTTCTGTATTTTTCCATTTGTTTGTTTGTTCCCTCTCACCTGTTAGACCTAACCTGCTGGAGGAACACCAGGGTTGGGATGCTGGAGGGTGAGAGTGAAGCCCAGATGAGGCAGCGTTTCCCTGGGGTGGTTCAGGTGGTCTGTTTGCTTCATTTAAAGCCCTTGGATGGGTGGTGAAGTTCAAACACCCCTCTGGAGGGGAGGCAGTGCTCAACCAAGAGCCACACAGGAGGCCCCCTGCAATTGTTGCCTGCAGGGAGCTCTGCATGCTGAACAGGATCTGCAGCTCAAGGGTCAGCTCTGTTCAGCTGCTCAGAGTGGCCATTCCAGTGAGAAGCACAGATCTTGCACCAGCTCACGTACAAGGAAACCTGGTGACCCCCAGGAGCTCCTCTGAGTTCAGAAAGGGTAATTTCTCATACAAGGAGAGGTCCCTAAATGAACCTGCTCACAGGAAAGCCTGTCTGTGACCCAAAATGCTGCCAGCTTTTTGCAGTACCAATGCCAGTGTGCAGAATCACAGAACACAGAAGAGTTTGGGTTGGAAAGGACCTTAAAGCTCATCTTATTCCATGATGCAGTAGGGTCCTGCCACATGGGGTGTGGTTGCTCCAAGCCCCATCCAATCTGAACACTTCCAGAGATGAGGCAGCCACAGCCTCTCTGGGCAACCTGTGCAGGGGCCTCACCACCCCCACAGGGAGCAATTTCCTCCTCATACCCAATCTCAATCTTTCCCGGCTTAGTTTAAAAACATTCCTTTTGTCATATCACTGTTTGCCTATGTAAAAAGTTGCCCTGCTTCTCTTACATTCCCCCTTTAGGCACTGAAAGGGACTCTGAGGTCTCCCTGGAGCCTTCTCAGCCCCAGCTCTCCCAGCCTGGCTCCAGAGCAGAGGGGCTCCAGCCTTCAAAGCATCTCCATGGTCTCCTCTGGACCTGTTTGAACTGGGGCACATATTTCTTGTGCTGAGGACCCCAGAGCTGAAGGCAGCTCTGCAGGTGGCACCTCACAAGGGCAGTGTAGAGGGGGAGGATGCCCTCCTCTAACCTGCAGTCTGAATTCAGCCCATTCCGTAGAATCCAAACAAACCAACCAAAAATCACCTTAACGTGGGTGCTCCAATACAACCTCAGCATGAGAGCTCCAAAGTCACTTGTGCCCAGTTCCTGGTGTGTAGCTCTGTGGACAGACTGCAGAATGCTGTCAGTGCTACCTGCAGACACTGAGAAGGAGCAAAGCAAACTTCAGCCCTTGGACCTGCACACTGACTCCCATTGGTGGGATCTTGCTCCAGCTCAGCTCTCCTCCCTCACTCATCCTCATTTACCAGGTTAGATACAGGCAGGATGAATACAGGACATGTGAAACAACGTGGAAAGTAGGGAGCTTTGGGCATGGCTCCAGTAGGGACCTTGTGATAAATTAAAATGAGATTTGTGCACTGCATTCAGATTTTTTTCTGCCAAAGACATGAGATTTTCTGAGCTGGATCCTGTGGTGAGCAGAGAAAGAACAGCAAGCACCCAAACTGATGGAAGAAAGGGCTCAGCAAGAAGCTACCAACAGCAGAGGGCACAAAAGGTAGTGCCAGCAGGGATTTGACATAGCATTGGACTAAGGTGAATTTTCATCTGAATTAAATCAAGTCAGAGTTTTTTATTTTCCCCTTATGATCACAAAAAAGGTTCTTTATTGTTATCTTTGAAAGGTTCTTAATTTTTCTCTCTCTAAACTATTTTTTTTCTTAATGTTTAAAATTTGCTGCCACTTCATGGACTCTGTGTTGTGATTTCCTTTGTTGTCCCAAGTAACAAAGCATCAAATACTCCAGCAGCTGTGGGATCAATGTAGTCAGTCTTGCCATTGATAAACTCAACCCCTGAGGAAATTTGTAGGATCATTTTACCCATTTCCTTTCCAAATTCACCTTTTTTCCACATATACTGTGGCTGCCGAATTGAATTGATTAGAAAATGACATCTGCATTTTGAGGTATTTGCATTTATCATTCAGCTGCAATTAGGAAAGCCTCATCAGGCATTACAGGTCCGAGTGAGCAGGTTCCTGGATCTGTTCTTTCAGTGCAGGAGGGTGAGATCCAGCTCCTGAAGGCTTGGACATGTCTGCAGGCAGCTCTGAGGCAGCTGCAGGAGGACAGGGTGTGTATGGATGGGTTTGAGTTGTGTGTTGTTAGAGTTTATTCCTTTGTTTTACAGAAATCTCTGGTATTTGTTTATTTGAAACATCACTCACAATAACTTTGTGTATGGGTTTGGGGGCAGCACTGTTCTCTGTGTGCATGTCAGTCACATTAGTGATGTTTATCAGAAGAATGAACTGTGCTTTTCTTGGGTTTTTTTCCCAAACCCTGGAGCAAACAGTGCCAATTTGTACAGTTATCTTTTAATGGAAGTTATCTGTTTTAAGGAAAAAAAAACACCCTGAGGAGAATAACTGAGCTCTTCGTGTGGTTTCACAGCAGCACAATTGAAGGCCTTGGGCTGGATGGGTTGGACACCACAGTGCTGGGTGGGGTGTGTGGAAACAGCCCTGATGGTGCTGAGAGCAGGAGGGTGACAGCTCAGTCCCCATGGTGTTGGTGTTAATCAGGGCTATGACCAGGAAAGCCCCACTGCTTCACAGAACCATACATTCACAGAACATGAAATCATTAAGGTTGGAAAAGACCTTTAAGATCATCAAGTCAACCATTAACTGAGCACTGCTTGCTCTAACCTATGTCCCCAGGTACCACATCCACTGGTCTTCCAAACTGCCCAGAGACAGTGACTCCACCACTGCCCTGGGCAGTCTGTGCCAGTGCTTTACAACCTTTCTGGGAAGAAGTTTTCCCAATATCCAACCTAAATGTCTTTGGCACAATTTGAGGCTGTTTCCCCTTGTTCCCTGGGAGCAGAGCCCAAACTCCCTCTGGCTGCAGTCTCCCATCAGGGAGTTGTTCAGAGCCAGAAGGTTCCCCCTGAGCCTTCTTTTCTCCAGGCTGAGTCCCCCCAGCTCCCTCAGCTGCTCCTCATCAGACTTGTGCTCCAGAGCCTCCCCCAGCTCTGTTCTCTTCTCTAAACACGTTTCAGGTGCCTCAGTGTCTTTCTTTTCTTCTTCCTCTCTCAGACCCTCAGGGCAGGTCAAGGGGCACTTGATGGGTTATTGCTTTCTTGTTTTGTTTTTGAGCAGTAAAAACCATTCCTTCTGGAAACACTGAGAATATTGTGGAAGAGATTGGAGAGTTGAGACAAACAAGATTGTGGCTGCTGAGATCTCCTTCTCCCATGCAGGCATTTGCTTCTGCTACTTCAGCCAAGAGTGATGGGCACTGCTCCTGGCTTTGCCATCTCATGCATGAATATCTGCATACCAAGTATTGAGGGTCCTTCTTAGCACCCAGAATCCAGCTCTAAGTGCTTGCATTGTCCATCAGGCAAGTGGACATCTCCCTGTGGCTCATTTGTTTTTGAAGGAAGCAAACCTACAGCAAACCAAAGAGCTGTCTTTGGGCATTGGTTTAATGAGGCTCAATGCCAAGGGATGGTTCTCCTGAGCACTGTGCCTGCAGAGCCCCGAGGTGGGGTCAGCAGGATGGTCAGTGGCATGGCAGATACCCCTGGACACACGTGGCTCCGTGGCTGGCACGCCTGGCACACAGCACCTGCCGTGTGCCCGAGGGTGGGCTCTGCCTGCACGTGGGGCCACGTGCAAAACAGACGGGTGGGCATCCTGACCTACCAGAGACTCCTGAGGCAGCAGATACTCTCAGTCTTGCTTTCCCTTTCATTTTGTCACTCTCCTCCAGCCCAGCCCACTCTATGGGTGCTGGATCCCTTCGCTTAACTTCTCCTGCTCAGCCTCATTTGCAAATAGGCCTTTGGTTTCAAAATCTAATTTAACATTGTCCCCTTACAAACTGCCCTTCCTCCATGTGAAAGCAGAGGGCCCAGAAACTGAGGTCCAAAATTGCCCTCCACAAAACATTGCTGTCAATTACTCCTGATGGAAGCTTTTGGAAACTTTTATTGCTTCTGTCCACAAGCATAACAGGCATTTTTGACAAAAAGTTCAAATAATTAAATCTGAGCTTTGTTTTACCACAAATCTGTTGCCAAAATTGATTTGACCAGCTCTACAGCCTGTAGTATTGTGTGTGCTGAAGGGAAGGAAACATTCCTAATTTTATTTTTCTCTAGTATATCACACCCAGGTAAAGCTCCTTTATTAACTTCCTCATCCTGCAGATTTAAGCTTGGAAACCACAACTTATTTATATACCACAGCTTATTTATGTACCTCCTTATGATGCTCAGTGTACACATATTTAAGATGATCAGTGTTTACAGCAGTTGGCATTGGGCTTGCTGACACCTGCACAGAGTTTACAGGGCTACAGCTCTCCCTGCTCTGTGTCAGAGCCAGCAGTTCAGCAGGCAGTGGGCACAGAGCAGCGTGAGAGGGGACGGCAGTGCCACTCAGTGCCACTCTGCTTCCAGGACACACCGCGAGCGAGCGGCACCGCTGACAGCGTTTGGATCTGTGGCCATCCTGTCCAGGCTGCTGCTCTTGTGGCCTCCCTTTGCTGTCCTTCCCTGCCCTTCTGAGCTCTGCTAAGCTCAGCCATGTCCTTCATGGGTCGGGTGAGGAAACAGCTGCTCCTGCTGGTGCTGGTGGCTCCCCGTGGGAGGTGTGCTGTGGGGCAGGATTCAGCTGGGGATGGGGGAAGCCGTGGAGATAGAGATGTGGAGGAACACAAGGGGTTCTGGGATCTCTTCCCTGTTAGTGTGGGGCTGGAGCTGTGACCGTGTGGAAGGAAAAGAGCTGAGGAAGGGGTGGTGTCATTTCCTCCCTGTGTGAAGGGGATGTCTCATGAGCGATTGGAGGAGCGGCCTCTGTCACTTGGTGTGTGTGTGCCTGAGGGATGGGACAGTATCTTCTGGGAATCTTCATGGAAATGGAGAGCCTGTTCCCAGTTTGTGGTCCCTGGGTGGCAGCAGAGCCCTCGGTGGAGCCTGGAGTCTGTCCAGTGTCCCATGGCCTGCAGGCACTGCAGCTTGTTCTCTGCTATCTGAGCTGTCATCAGACTGTGCTGGGGCTGCATCTGAGGGCAGGGGGAAAGGGATTTATCCTGTTGCTGAGCCACTTCACAGCAGGCTTAGGGACCCAGAGTGAGCCAGGCTGGTGGACCAGAGCTGAACAGCCTGCCACAAGAGAGTTCACCCAGCTCCAGTTTACTGTGGTCTAAGTGAAGGAAAGGAAGAAATGGCACTTAGGGAAACCCAGTGTGGGCTCCTACTGCCAAGCAAGAAAGAGAAAAAAGGAGAAGGGTAAGGGGGATTTAGGGCTTATAGAAAAAGAAAGAATGCTTGTTATGTTTTTCAGCCATTAAAAAGCTTTTCCTTGGGATTTTATTTCTTTTTTGTTTCAATGGTGAATGCTCATACCATCTCAGAATGGTCCTGTAATCCACAGCTTGGGGGAGATGGTTTCACACCTTGTAGTAGTGACATGGTTTAACTTTGATTTGGCTCTGCCAGGGAGGTCACACCAATGCTCTGTCATGGCAATTTAGACTTGACCCAGTCTCCAAGCATCAGGATATGTTGGCAGCTGAAATAACCTCCCTCAGGCATCCAAAACATCTGCTGATGTATAATTGGAACCCTTTTCTTGGCAGCTGAAATTCAGAGGAAAATGGGGAGCAGGGTGCTCCAGACTTCTGGACATGGGACCCTGGTGAATCATGTCAGCCCCTGTCCCCCACATCAGGAAGAAGATGGATCAATGGCACCTGCTTCCCCAGAGTGCTGCTGCTGGCAAAGCCAGGCCCTGAGTCTCAACAGGGAGCAGGCCCAGCCCTGCTACTCCATTCCCAGCTGGTGTCCAGGGCCAGGCAGATGCTCAGGCACCTTCCTGTCTGCCTTTAGCCCAGAGCAGAGTAGGGAAGTACATTCAGAGAGTCTGTCTCCCAGGAGCTGCTGAGCAGAGAGAAAGGTGTCCTTTTCTGTCAGGGCCACATGCAGCAGAAAGCAAGAACTCCCCATGCTTCCTGGTGCCAAGGGTTCTGTGCACGTGTCAACGCCCTTTGGAGTCTGTTCAAGCACTCCCTGGACAGGCTGAGCCTTTCACAGCTGGGATGTCCCTCAGGAGTGGGCACTGAGCCCTGCATCCTGGAAAGGCCATTGACAACTGCTCTGTTGTGGCTGCTGCTTGTTCACAGCAGGCACACAGCTCACTGTGCTGTCACAGCTCACTGCTGCAAGGTTCAGCTTGGGGCACTGAAGCTTTGGACTTTGCACCAGTGA
This sequence comes from Melospiza georgiana, assembly GCF_028018845.1. Taxonomy (NCBI): domain Eukaryota; kingdom Metazoa; phylum Chordata; class Aves; order Passeriformes; family Passerellidae; genus Melospiza; species Melospiza georgiana. The sequence continues at coordinate 16,248,888 of NC_080445.1, forward strand.
CAAGATGGGCATCTGGGCTGGAGCCGTAAGTGAGCAAAGAACTCTGTGACTAGTTTGTCCCAAAGCTGTTCTGCACTCCCCAGGCCTTTGGTGGGCTGAACTGCTGCATCCTCAGCCCATGAGCAGCAAGGTGAGACCACTGGTGACAGTGTACTTCTCCTCAAGGGTGACACCACTGAAGTTTTTCCTTTCCTCAGCTTGCAGCTGTTATCCCCCACTCACTGACTGGTTTGGCTTTGGTTCTTTTCTTGCAGGCCTGAAGCAGCTGTTCAGCCTGAGACTGTGTCACAATCCCTGGTACAAGTGGGAGTCGTGATGGTTCCTTAACTGATCTCTGAGTGCAAAAACAACACAGAGGGGATTTCAATATTAATCAAAACAAATGCACCGTTTATTGAATGACCACAGCAAATGCGACAGAAGGATGGAAAAGGAGAGAAAGAATAGAGAGAGAGAGAAAGGGTGGGGGGAGAACATAGCTACCAACAGAGAGACAAAAAATCCTTGTGGTCCAGCCAATAGATCCGTCTGGTCATGCTGGGGAGAATCTCAAAGTCTTTGGTCAACTCGAGTTAACTCTTCTGCCAGGAGAGGAGCAGGACGGTACATCCAGGGAGCAGGCACAGGACACCTGAATAACAATTCCCTTGAGAACAAGGCCAGACTGTCCAGTTCCAAACAGGACAAACCAGTCCCACAGTGAGCAGGTCCAGCGAACACAGCTGCAGGCAGCACTGGGAAGACATCCCACTCCAGTCAGCCCAGTGCCCCTGTTAAGGGTCTCAGTCCTTGGGAGGGGGGGGCTTCATGAGGCAGATGAGGGATTTTCCATGGGGGATCACCAAAGTTACCCCAGAAAGTCAAATTTTCTCCAAAGTGGGTGGCATTTGGCCAGGAGATGGGGAAATTCATGGGCTATTGTGATGAGCAGGGATCGTGAAGCAGCTGCAAGACTGTGGTGACAGAGCAAGCACACCTGCAAACAATCACTTGGGAAGCATCCATCTCAACCAGGCCAGAACTGCAGTCAGGGTCCTCAGGGTCTGAGTCTCTGTCCTTGGGATGGTCATGAGGCAAATGAGAGAATCTTCAGACTGTCTCTTACAGACAGACACTGCTTGGAGCTGTGGCTGGTAAGTGTCCTCCCAGCACACACTGCCTGTTTTATATCACTGAAGGGGTGAAGTGGCCACAGCCTGTGACACCTCTCTGCTGACAGTTCTGTTCATCCATCATGTCCCATGGATCAAGGAGCTGCAGAGCACAAGGGCTGCCTGACATCCTGGGGGTCCTGGTTGGCAGCCGGCTGAACGTGAGCCAGCAGTGAGCCCTGGGGGCCAGGAAGGCCAGCGGCTCCTGGTCTGGATCAGGAATGGATCATCCTGCACCAACAGCCTGTGGCAGGAATGCTGTGGCCAGCAGGAGCAGGGAGCTCATCCTTGCCCTGTACTCAGCACTGGGGAGGCCACAGCTCGAGCGCTGTGTCCAGCTCTGCGCCCTCAGTTTGGGAAGGACATTGAGACGCTTGGGCACATCCAGAGGGGGCAACGAGGCTGGAGAGGGGCTGGCAACACTGAAGGCCTCTGAGGAACCACTGAGGGAGCTGGGGGTGCTCAGCCTGGAGAAAAGGAGACTCAGGGGTGACCTTATCACTCTCTACAACTCCCTGAAAGGTGCCTGTGCTCAGCTGGGGTTGGTCTCTTTCACCAGGCAGCACTGACAGAACCAGAGCACACAGTCCCAAGCTGCACCAAGGGAAATGCAGGTTGGATATTAGGAAAAAGTTTTTTATGGAAAGAGTGAGAAAGTTCCGGAATGTTCTGCCCAGGGAGGTGGTGGAGTCACCATCCCTGGATGTGTTTAAAAAAGCCTGGATGTGGCACCGGGTGCCAGGGTTTGGTTGAGGTGTTGGGGTTGGGTTGGACTCGATGATCTTTGAGGTCTTTTCCAACCCAGTAATTCTGTGTGATTCTGTGAATTCTCTGAACCTCTGGCTGTGCTTTGCCTTGCACCATATCCCCTGATGGGTTGGAGTCACAGCATGTGCCTTTTCCTGCCCCGATTGTTCCTGTTTGGAGCTGCCAGAGAATAGGCTGAACCCACCTGCCTGCATTGCCCACCCCACAGGGCTCCCACCTCAGCCCTAGGGTTGTGTGGTTCCCTGGGTATGATCTGTTTACCAGCTTTGGACTCTCTTGGTGCTGTCAAGCACAGTCTCTGTGAGAGCTGCAGAGCTGGCAGAGGGTTTGTTTGGTCCAGGGCTTTCTGGAGCCACTCAGAACCAGCATTCCAGAAGTGCTCCGTGTCATCACTGTTGTCCTCTCCCTTCACGTGACATTGGTGCTGAGTAGACACCTTCTTTCCCACCAGGAAACCCTGTCAGGGCTTGCTCCTGCTCCTCCTCCTCCCAGAGTCACTGCCTACATCCCATTCTTGCAGTCTTCAGACAGGTCTCATTCCCTTTTCCTTTGGTCCCATTCCCTTTTCCTTTCTGTTTCCCAACAGCTCCATCTTCCACAGTAGCTTGCAGGAGTAGTGCCCTGCATCCCTCCTGGAGAAGGCCTGGAGTGAACCAAGGGCTTTGGTGGGGTACATGGGAATGGGATTGAGATATCTTTAAAGGTTTCCATCCACCTGGATGAGGGGATCACTTGGTGTTGCAGTTCTTCGCAGCCAAGGCAAAAATTTTTGCTTGTGCCAAGGCCAGGCCAGGTACATTTGCTGTTTCTTGGGGATAAATATCTCATTTTGTTTTAGGACAACTGCAGTCTCCATCCACCCAGGCACTCACTGACTGGAGATAGGTGGCTCCACAGCAAGCCCTTCCCCGCTCCTCTCAGCAGCCATTGCTTTCCACACAGCCCATGGCACTAAGAGAAGAGGTGATGCCAAAAAAGAGGAGGCAGCATCCCATGAAACACCAAAGCTCTGGCCTGGCCGGCCTCTTTGGCCCATTTGGTGCAGTGGTTGCCTGTCCCAGGCCATCCAAAGCTATCCCACAGCCTGGGACTGATTCAGGCTGCCTGGCTTGGCCTTTCTGGCTAAGAGGACACAGGGTTTGTGTGAACCCTGGTGGAATCAGGGGTGGGCATTGTTCCTGCTCTCAGGGAAAATCCCAAACCTGTCACCTTTGGCTCCATTCATGTCTGTGAACAGAGAGGAAAGCCAGACTGTGCTGGTGCTGAGCAGAGCTGCACATCCTTTGTCAGAGCTTTTGTACCTGTTCAGTGGTACGCAGCAGCAACGGGAGGTCAGAGTAGTTGGCTGTGTCACTGGGAGGCTGTGACAGGTGCTGAAGGGGGGAGAAGAGCCAATGCAGATGGTAGAAGAGTTCTGGGCTTCTGATCCACCCCATTGCCCTGCTGAGCCCCCAGTGCCACATCTGCTTGGGTTTTTAATCTGTCCAGGGATGGGGACTCCACCACTGCCCTGGGCAGCTGTGCCAGTGCTTTACAATTCCTTCTGTGCAGAAATTTTCCCAATATGCAACCTAAACCTCCCCTGATGCAGGTTGAGGCCATCTCCTCTGTCCTGTCCCTGTTCCCTGGGAGCAGAGCCTGACCCCCACCTGGCTGCCCCCTCCTGTCAGGGAGTTCTGCAGAGTTGAGAAGGTCCCCACTGTGCCACCTTTTCTTCAGGCTGAGCCCCTCCAGCTCCCTCAACTATTCCTGCATTCCTATTCCTATCAGACTTGTGCTCCAGAGCATTCCCCTTTCTCTTCTCTGGACACACTCCAGCCACTCAATGTCTTTCACATCACAAGAGATTCATCTATTTGATGTCATTGTCCTTTCTGCCTCTGTGCCATGACCTGGCAGAGGTGGGAGCAGAGCCTTCCTGAAAGCTGGTACAGGGATGCTCCTCCACGATGAATGTGGAGGCTTCAGTCTCTGCTTTGGCCCCTGATTGTCCTTGGTGTTCTGGGCTGAGGTGTGAGTTCTGTGGGAGTCCTGCCCTTAGCACAGACGAGTGGGAGCAGAGAACTCCCCACAGCTGGGCTGAGACACTCTGCCAGTTAAGAGTCCCTGGGCTGCAAGAAAGGCGCACAAAGGAGCATCCACTGCCCTTTCCATGGCACAGGTGCCAGGGAGAGCCTGTGGGAAGCACAGCACCAATTTGTGTTGTCTGCTGAGGGAAGAAAATGGCTCCCAGCAGGGCTCTCAATTCATGGCTGGGGAAGGAAGAAGGTTGAAGTGGATAAATAATAAGGATTTCCTCAATTTCATCTAGAATAGATGCAAGTAACCAGCATAAAGATACTGAAAATAGCCTTCAGGTGGACAGTCTCGCCCTCAAGAGCTCTTGGAGCAGGAGGGGTGGGTTCCATAGGAAGGAAAGGTATGGGCCACACTTCACCTGAGGCAGCAGATCCTGCTGGAGGGACAGTACACCCCAGAACCGGGCTGATCAGCTTGGCAGCATTACCTGTGTTCCGTGGGGCACGATCAGTCACCAGTTTTCATTCATTGCCTTCTCTCAGGGCAGCGCCAGAGGCAGAGCCAGCCCTGGTGGGTGCTGCTGCTCGGGGCAGTCCCTCACAGAAGGGGACAGGAACAAGGGAAGGCTGCAGCTCATGCGCCGCTGTCCCTGCGGGCCGTCCGGGCCCTGACAGCCGATCCCGGGCTGGGAGCATCTCCTGGCGGTGGCTGTAAAGCCCCACTGGGGCCTCACACCTCAGCCCCTCACTGTGCACCCCCTGCCCAGCTGTCAGAGCCCGCAGGGGACAGGCCAGCAGCCCCCGGTGCTGTGCTGTGGGCAGCCAGAGCAGCGCTCCTCGGGCTCGCTGACTGAGGGGTCTGCAGTGCAGAGCAGCCACAGCACGAAATCATCCCGTACCTGCAGGGCGGGACCTCGGGGAATGTGTGTCCTCGGCATCTGCATGTGCAGCAGAGTGGGCTCATTGCTTGTACAAAATGTTTGGATCAAAGCTAATAAACACTAAGCTCTGTGCCCACACCCCTTCCTGAGCGGAGCTCCCCCCCTGTCCTGTGCCGTGTGCCACCTGCAGCTCTGCCGTGGCACCCCAGCAGCAGGAGGAGGCACCCACGGTCAAAGCTGACCATCCAATGTGACACGGCCATACCCTCCGCACCCTTGGTGCTGCTGAGCCGCGGGGAGCACCCACAGCCGAGCACCCAGCCCCGGCAGGCTCAGGGCGGTGCCGTCACCGTGGGGCCCGAGCCCATCCCTGCCATCTCCTGAGCCCAGCAGTGACACCCCACATGTCAAGGGTAAGAGTGTGGGCAGGGCACAGTGCACCATGCTGGACACACACTTGGCCAAACAGCCCCAGGGGCTTTGCTGGAGATGGTTCTGCTCTGGCTGCTCCTGCATAGGTCCCTCCAGTGTCCCCCAGCTTCAGCAGCACCAACAGGTGATCCTACTTTTCCCTGTGCACTCAGAATCAGCCATCTCTGATCTCCCCACAATAAGATCTTCCACCCCATCACCTCAACAAAGCAGCTTCCTCTGCTGAGGGGGTATTTCTGTCATGGGAAAAATCTTCCGTTGTACAGTATTTTCCTGGATTTCCTGTTTTTAACAGCCTGACTGGCACAGCTTGTTCAGAACACAGGTAGGATACACATTCCAGCAGTGAGATGTGTTGTCCTAGTGAAGAGGTTGAAGGTTTGGCAGGGCTGTACATGCTCAGCTCTCTGAGTCCTGCTTGCCCTGGAGGTTGGGGAGCACAGCCATAACTGTGCCCAGCCCACCCAGCAGACACGGACCCCACCAAGCAGTGAGACCTGCAGCTTTCCTCCTGGGGCCTGCATGGCCCAGAGCTGCCCTGCCCTGCAGATCCACCTCCCAGCCAGACTGAGCACAGGGGCAATTTTGGCATTGTTTTGTGGAGAAAAGTGCCCCACAACTTTGTGAAAGTTGTAAAGCCAGTATGTTTATTACAGCGCTGAACAGAGATTGCTCTCCTCAAAAAAAGACATGCGTACCTCTGAGAACTTCAGGTCTCTTTTTATCTCTCTCTCAAATATATATGCATACAGTTTCACAATAGGCTCATACATATTCATTTTTATGGGTTCCGAGTGACATTTGCTGCTAGTTCCTTTTTATCAGAAGGAATTCCTGGGTCATGCCAGCCTGCCCTTGCAGTAGTTTCTGGTTTTCTGTATCTGTCTCCCCCTCTCCACATCCTTCTGACGTTGGGACTCCAGAGCTAGAAGCAGCTCTGCTGGTGAAAATTCACCAGAGTGGAGCAGAGGGTGATCCTGCCCTGGTGCTCAGGCACGCAGCTGGGATGCAATTGGTTTTGCAGGAGCGCATCCCCTCGTCCGTCCATCTATTCCCACCTCAGGAACAGAGCTGGGAAAAGCCAGAGCGAGATCTCCCGGGACACGGAGACGAATGAACTGACTGTGGGAACGGAGCCCGTGACCCCTCCCCGTTCGCCGCCTCCCGGAGCGGCCCCGGGGCGGCAGCGGCCGGTGGGGAGGGGGCAGGGGCTGAGCGACCCCCGGAGCTCCTCCCGTCCATCCCATCCTGTCCCCGTTCCTTCTCATCCCCTTCGGCCGCTGCCCCCTCCTCTCGGCGCCCCTGCCCTTCCAGCCTGCCCAGCTGTGGGGCATTCGTGCATTTTTTATCTTGCTGTTTCTCCCATTCCTCATGGGTTTCCTTCTGTCCCACGCCCAGCCCTGGATAGGAGCACAACCTGTGTGTTCCTCCTGTTTTCTTCCTACTTCTAACCGAAACAGCAAAGGGTGGTGGGAATTTGGCACTTTGTGGGTGTAGATTTGGGGAGAGAATCTGATCCAGTTCCTTTTCCTTTGAAGACTGGGCAGGAGCAAGAGCCTGCCAGAGGGGGATGTTGATGGTGATTTTGGTCAAGAACTGCGCCTGGAAGGGAGAACAGCCCTGGGCTGGGTCCGTAGGGGAGCAGGTGTGTGGTGGAGGGGCTTCCCCGTGCACTGTGCTCTGAGAGCAGCCACTCAAAGGGCTGTGGGGCAGAGCATTCCAAGGTTGCTCAGGAGCATCTCTCCATCAGGGCCTGCTCTTCTGTGGAATTTCTGTCAGCTTCATTCTCTGGAGTTACTGCTGAGCCCTCACGTTGGTGAGGAAACAGCAGCCCAGGCCTCAGCTCAGCTGGCCATGACAAGATGACAAGGGGCCGCAGGCTCGCTCACAGCCTGGGCGTTTGCAGCCACAGCTGAAGGACGCAATGCTGTGTCCCTCTGCAGCCGGCACTCTCCTAGAAACCATCACAGGTGTCCACACCTTCGGGCTGCTGTGGTCTGCAGCCCTGATTTTGAGCAGCAGGAGGATTGGGTGCATTCCTGATCTGTCCCGCTCACGTGGAAGTGGCCCTGCATTGCAGGAAGGTTCTCACTGTGCTGGTGCTGTTGCATGGGCTGGAACCTGCCCCAGGTTTGATCTCTACTGGCCAAGCGCTGCAGGGAGGTCACCAAAACTCAGCAGGTGATGATACAGATGTTTGGAGGAAGAACTCTGGAAATGAGAAGACAAATCTCACTATTTTCCCAAACAACTTAAATTCCAGGTTCATCCCCACTGCATATTCTGCAGCCTTGCCATCAGCAGTAGCTGCAGCTGGGTTGTTTGGTGGGGAAGTCAGTGGACCTGCTCTGTCATGTGACAGGAATCCACCTTCTGTATTCTCCTTCTCCACCCTCATCTTGATGAACAATCATCTTTACTATTTACTGTTACTATCATCTTTGTGCCACTTCGTGTTAATTTCCATGGAATAAATTTGACTCAGGGAAGTAACTATAAACACTAGTGTCTAAAATTTCCATTGTTCACACAAGTCTCAGGGCATTGAGCACTGCAGACTTCTGGGTTTGCCCCATTGCATCTTGATAAACCTCTGAGGAAACATGGAGGGGAAATTATGGGGCTTTAAGGCTGTTAAATGTCACTGGTGTGTTTCTATGTTTCCTAACACAATTCTTTCTTCCCATACCCTCCCCCCACTGTTTAAAGGACCTGAGCAGGGAATTCTCTTGTTTAAGCCATACCCTTCAGGTCTGTGCGGGATTGATGTTTTCTTTGGCAAACCTAAACTCCATGAAGAAGAGTGCCTGCCTCTGCCAGTGCCTCTGCCAGGGAACACCCAGGTATTCATGTACTTGTCCTGCACAGCCTGTGGTATCTTCCTGCTGTGCTCTGCCAGCAGCTGTGAGAGGAACAGGCTCTCTCTCTGGACTTGAACTGTAACAAAAATCCCATCCTTCATCAGGGGAGTTACCAGGCACATTGGATTCATGGTACTTCTGTAGCTCTGCTTTTCCAAAGGTGCTGCTCAAAATCTCATAAAAGCCACCAGGGGCCAGGAAACTGAGCACACCCTCCTGATCAATGGAGTCAATGCAAACATCCCAGGAGTGGACACTGCTGAATTTGTGGAGCTCTCTCACACCAGTGGGCAAACAGCCCACCTGGATGGGCACTGCCTGCTCCTGTGCAATGGCAACGGGAGCCAAGGGTGCTGAACCTCCAGGGCAAAGTCACTGACAGCAAGAGGTTCCCTCTCATTGGTTCCTCTTCCCTGAACCCTGCCCTGGTTATCCCTCACAACCCCATCCAGAACAGCCCTGGTACCGTTGCTCTCTACTATGGAAAAGGAACTACAGAGAGGGCATGAGCATCGTGAGCTATGGACTGGTAGATGCCCTGCTCCATAAGACTAAGAAGACAGACAGACAGACAGAGCAGACACTCCTGCCAGGGTGCTGGCCCCTGGCTTTCCTGGAGGAGCCCACTGAGAGGGCTGAGTCAATGGAGAGGTGCTGTGGGAAAGATTCTCAGTGGATCTTCCAACACCAGGCAGGGACAGCCACTGCATCCTGGCTGCTGAGCTGAGCTCCTCTGCTGTCCTGATCAGGGAGGTCCTTCCCTCGGCTTCTTCTGGCACATGTGAGTTCAGAGACCTCCAGGGCCCCACTCCACCATGCTGAGGGACGTTGTCTTGGTGCTGACTGATGGACCAAAGACATTATTTCACTGGGGGTGACTACGGCCAGAGCTCCCTAGATTGACTCCTCCTGATCAGCCCAGCACAAAGCAAAGCCCCAGGTAAGGACTGATGAGTGGATGTTGACCACTCATGTGACCCAGAACTCAGTGGCAAATAAAAAAGCAAAACCAGTGTTAGAAATTATTGAAAAAGTAATTATATAAAGCAAAGTGAAGATCAGAAATTATTAGGTGAAGAGGAAAGAATGGAGGACAGCTTTTATGCCTCTATAAATTCATGGTTTGCTTGGATGTTTAACTGTGCCTTGTGTGGTTCAATATACCAATCTCAAAAAGGATGTGTTAGGATTGGAGGCATTCAGACAAGTCAGCCAGGATGGGTAGTGCTGTGGAAACGCTTCCACAGAAGAAATAACTTTGAACACCCAGAAAACGAAAAGCTGAGGAGGGCCCTGGCAGAGGTTTTAGAGATGTGAGCAGCCCAATGAAAATGAACAGGGCTGGATTTCTTACTCTTCCACCTGGCACAAGTGCTAAGGGGCAGCAAGAAGAGGCAGGAGGCAGTTTCAGGGCAAACCAGAGGAGGTGGTGTGGCCGTGGTAGACCAGAGCCCCAGGTTAGGGACCTGATGGAGGTCCCCAGCCCATATTTTCTTTGCCTCTTAGGAAGATGCAGTTCTGCTCTCAGCCCTGCAGCCACCCTACCATCACCCCTGGCTGTGTCACATCTCCTGGAAGTCTCTCCCTTCCCTGTGTGCAACATGGTGCAGCAAATGCACATACTCCTAGGAAAACCACAAGGGCTTTACTTCCATGGCACCAGCTGCAAGCACAGGTCACACGTGTGCCACCTGTGTGTAGCTGCCCTTGTAGCTGCCCTCTGAACTTCCTCTCAGTGCTCTCAATTTCTTCCAGGCCACCAGAGAAGGAAGAAATATTTTGTTATTTTGGGCACCTCAAAAGAAGATTCTGGGGATGCTGGCTCTGTGAATGTCTTGTGTAACTCCCTGACTCATGATTTCTGGGAGTACAGTTTTCCTGGACAAATCTGGTTCCCATAAAAGTACTTTGACAACTGAAACTTTTTATAAACAGTTGAACTCCTTAAAATTCAAACTGCACTGAATATTCTCACACCACTTGTAAAAGATCTGATTGTCTACTTCAGCTCTGCTTTTTCCCCAAGAAAGGTGCTCTAATTTCCCCTCTGAATGAGCTGGGCTGTGAACAGTTAATGATTAAGGGGAGGGGGGCATGGAAAGCAATGTGAAAACATAACTAGTTGTCAGACTAAGCAGGAAAATTGTAAGGATTATGTTTAACTATTCTTCAAGACTGATACTAGTCAAGGAGGTGACTGGAGATAGGCTTTGACATAATTTTCTGATGAGGCGTTGTTAAGATGTCTCAAGCAGTTTGGGGAAGGTTTTCCTTCATTCCACTCAATGACACTGTGTGACTGTACTTTAATCATCCTAAAAGGCATTTTTAAAGTGACTCCATGCTGAGCATCCTGTGAGAAGCTGATTTGATTTGACCACTTCAGATTTGGGGCAGAAGCTTATAAAAATGTCCCAGCTTCTAGTCCTGTCTTTGTACAGCTCATCTGTCTCATGCTGAGAGAACTTAAAGCTGTGAGAGCACTGGAGCAAAAGTCCTCCCTTGAGAGATGCCAATGTGGAAAACATTCCAGTGAATCCCTGAATGGTTTGGGTTGGGAAGGACCTTAAAGGTCATTGTCATGGTTTGACCCTGGCACAATGCCAGTGCCCCCATGAGAATACCCTCTTCCTGGTGTCTGCCGTGAGATGTGACCAGGAATAAGCAAAGCAGGCTCCTACTTAGAAATAAAGAAAACTTTATTAACTAAACTACAAGAAAAGAAAAAAAAAAAAAAAAAACACAAGGAAAATGAAAAAAACCTTACAAAAGCATTTTCCTCCTCCCCCCCCCCCCCCCCCACCAAATTTCCCAATGCAATACATTCCCCCAAAATCACTAACTCTCAGTCCGGCACCACCCTTCAGAATTCTCAATCTTCAGTTCATCAAGAGGAGAGGAGAGGAGTCCTTCTTGCACCACAGGCTTCCCCTGGAAATACACTGAAACCTTGTGTGTTTCCATGTCACTCAGCACCGCCAGGAAAATCCTTTGCCATTGTGACACCTTCCTTCCATGCCCAGTGCTCTCACCACTGTGCACGGACCAGAGCTGCTTCTAGGGTTGTCTTTCAAGGATGCCTTGTCTCACTCCAAAAAGAAAGGCACAGTCTCTCCTTCAGGACATCTGTCCCCCCCAAATTTTTGCACCCCCTGGGGCTGAGGGGTACCCACATTGAACCCTCCTGGTTCTGAGGCACTGTCTCCCCCTAAATGCTTTCTCTGTGTCCCAGGAAAAAAAAAATGGTTCCGTCTATGGCCACACAAGAAAAGTCCAGCCAAAAGGCCACTCCGTTATCTCTGTCCCCACTCAAGAGTTTTCTGCACTTCCCCTCTTATCTCATCTCTTATCTCTCTTCTCATTCAGCTCCAGGAGGGTCAGCATTTTGCAAGGTTTCTATCATGCAAGAAAAGGGTTAAAAATTTCAGTCTCTGCCTGTCCCAGAGCTCTGGAACTCCCACACTGCCCTGCCAGGCACCTTCTCACCACACTCCCCCCTTCTCCTCCCGGGCTAGGAGATCCGACCTCTTTGCCTCCAAAGTCCCAAGAGGGCTTCCCTGGGGAGCAGCTTTGCTTTTAACCCCTGTGTGTTCTCAGAGGTGCGTCCAAACTTCAGTGGCTACATCAGGTGCCAATACTAAAATCTGAGCACCCATTGGTAACCACAGCATATCCCAAAAAATAACCTACTTCCTGTCAGTGAAACCACAACACATGCCCAGTGCTCTCACCACTGCACATGGACCAGAGCTGCTTTTAGGGTTTTTCTTTTAAGGATGCTTTGCCCATTTCTAAAAAAAGCACAGTCTCTCACTTTCAGGACATTTCTGTTCTTCCAATTCACCTCTTGGGGCCGAGGGGTCTCAAGAACAGAGATCTTCTTCCCTGAAGATCGAGGGCACCACCACCCTCCTCACCCATCATCTCTGTTCATTCACTCCTTCACATCACATCACTGCACTCTCTTGGCTCCAAACCATTCCCTCCCTTTAAATTGAGGCAATGGCTTGGAGCCAAGAGAGTGCAGTGATTTTATGAGGATAACATCACTGAAAAATTGTTCTGTCCATGGCTATACAAGACAAGTCCAGCTAAATGCTACTCTATCATCTCTTCTTACTTAGGATTTTTCTTATCTTCCTTGGGCATCTTTCACTTGCACAAACTTTCATCACACTGGCTCATTTCTTCTTATTTCATCTCTATCTCTCTTCTCATTCAGCTCTAGGGGGATCAGCATTTGCAAGGTTTCTATTATCTAAGAAAAGGGTTAAAATCTCAGGCTCTGCCTGCTCAGAACTCTCTTAAGGCTGCCAGGCTCCTCTTCGCCGCACCCTCTTCTCTTTCTCAGCCTGCACAAGATATCAAATTTTGAGGCGGCACAATCACAGGCACAGGCTCTCTCTCTCTCTGGGGGGGCTGCCCGGTGCCTCTCAGTGCTCCTCCACCCTTCCATCCTCAGGGCCCTTCGCCTCCCCTCTCTGTCCAAGGCCCGGCTCCCCTCACCCGGCCGCATGGCTTCCCCTGCCCGCCCAGCCTGGGCAGCTCTGAACCTCTCACCCACCGCAACCAAGAGAGCTTCTCCTGGGCTTTAACCCCCTGTGTGCTCAGAGGCGTATCCATGTCCTCAGGGGCCACGCCAGGTGCCAATATTCAAATCTGAGCACCTATTGGTTTGACCACAGCATCCCAAAAATCTCACTTCCTTTTTAAACCAGGACACTCCCTAGCCCAAATGCCTTTTTGACCAGTTGAACAATTTCAGTCAATTCTGAGCAGTGGGTAGAGATACAAAGTGTAGTAAAAAGTATTCTCTTGGGTGGGATGACAACCTCAAATCCTTTTTGTCACCAAAAGAAAGATTGAGCATGTGCTCAAGTTACCTGTGATGGAGCATGGCAGCATGATTTCAGAGCAGTGGGGGGGAGAAAGGTGAAGAGCATGGGAGCAGGAGGGCACAAAGTCATGGGAGCAGTGTGATCCCTGACACCAGAGGGTTTCTGACCACCCAAAATGCACTGTTGTTTCTTGGCAGAGCTTAACATGAAATATGTGGGTTCACTGATGAAGGTCTGGGGCCAGGTGTGGGGTCTGCAGCCAGAGCAGGAGCAATCCATCAAAACCTGTCTCCAGGGATTCCTGGCCAGCCCCCATCCCTTCTCCATGGATGGGACAGTTCTGAAAACCAGTCCTGAGTGTGTCACCCCCAAAAGTATGCCATTCCTGTCACACAGTGGTGGTAAGTAGGAGGGGCTCTGCTTCCAGCACAGTGAGCAGGGCTGGGACCAGGGTCAGGTGACATCTCTACAGGAGAGGGCACATGTGGGCAAGCCACTGGGCTTCACTGGGGAGGCCCTTGCTTCTGGACCTGTTGCTCCCACAGAGGCTCAATTGCTGGGAGCAGCTACTGGCTGGAACTGTCCAGAGGTGGGATGTCACAAATCTGTAGCAGGGGGAAAAGAGTGGGAAGCTGAGACAGCCCAACCTATTGTTGCCCAGAGAAACTGTAGGTGCCTCATCCCTGAAATGTTCTAGACCAGGTTGGGTAGGGCTTGGAGCAACCTAGGATAGTGGAAGACGTTCCTGTCCATGGCAGGGGATTGGACTAGGTTGCCTTTAAAGGTTCCTTTCAATTCAATCCAACCCAACCTGGCCCAATCCAACACATTCTCTGACTCTGATTGTGTGACCTCCTGGGGCTCCCCCATGCTGGGAAAGGTCAAGGCTGTAAATGCCTGCTCTCTGCTTTGCTCCCTCAGCTTCCTTCCAGGGCTGGGAAATTTCCCTGTTTGTTATGGGATCTCTCCTGCTCCTGTTATTTTTTTGTTGGCCTGGCTTTTTATTTCATCAAAAGGTGAGAAACCACCGTTGTATCTGCTGTGTATCCCCCACCCTCTCCTTCCCCAGGGCCTCCTCTCTGTAACTGCTGCACAGAGACCTGCTCCTTTACTCAGCTAAACACCTACACTGCCTTCAGACTGTTCAACATGCTGCTCCTCATCCCTGAAGTGAAGTCCCTTCCTTTTCACAAAGCCTCTGTTTCTGTCAGAGCAGACTGCAGGAGGCTGAGATAACACCAGTAAATCCTGGATGATGCTGGGAATGGCAGCAGGTGCAGTGTAAGGGCCATCAGTGGTACTGACAGCATGCTGTGGTGGGAGAGCAGAAAGCTGAAGGCATGTGGCACACAACAGATGATGCTGTGGCCACAGGGAAGAGCTCTTCCTTGGAGCAGGATGGAAATGACAGACACCTTAGGATGACCTTGGTGGGAAACACTTTCCGTGTTATAACATGACACCACATTAAATACTAACTTGGTGTTCCCTAATGTGGTTGGGAGGCAAACAGCAGCTGAACACTCAGGCTGTACGTCTGTCTGAAATAAATGTTATGGTGGATAGGTTATTTAAGCAGCCCAAGTGATTTGTTGTTATTAATTTTTGCTGGGTTTTTTTTAGCACTGGATAAAGGGCTGATGTGCAAGAGTTAGAAATGAGGAAGGTTCTTAGAATACATTTGGGGAATAGAAAACCGAGTATATATATATATATATATATATATATATATATATATTCTTTTTTTTTTTTAATAATTTAAGAAATAGCCCAAGTCAGATTTAGGGAAGCTCTTTCAGAAACCAGCGTGGTTTTAAGTACACGTGCCAGGGAATAGCAGTTGTTGTGCTTCTCTTTTTCTCTGAAATGTTAACAGAGACATTAGGAAACTGTGCCGGCTGAGTGCTGATCATCCAGCCTCTTCTTGTCAAACCTGAGGTGCAGATTAGCTGCCTTGTGCAAAAGAGCAGAGCAACTGATCATGTGTTTTTTTTCATCTGTTGCTTTTCAGACATCCCGAAAATTACACCAACATCCAAACGAGTGACTGCAGGCAGATGGCAGCAGACTTCCAGTTCCCCTGGGCACAGCTGGATCTGACAGCCCTGGGGCCAGCAATGTGTCTGGGGCAGCAGAGCAGGTGTCCAGCTCCCCCAGGCTCTGGGGCTGCTGCACAGCCCTGCCACACGCATCTACACCTGTGCCCGTGCATACAGCTCCGTGTGTGTGTCTATGTACAAACACTTCCTTTGGTTTTTACCCTTCTTAATTTTGACCTTTGACTCAAAGAGCCCTCAGAAACAGGCTGGGAACTTCTCCCAGGCACAGGCTGTGCCGAGCGTGTGCCCGCGCAGACAGAAGCTGCTTGGCTGATGTGCAGGAAGGACACGTGCTCTGCCTCCTCTCGGGATTCACTACTGGCTGCTGAGCCAAGGCCACCCCTATCAGACCTTCCCTGCTGGCAGCCAAAGCCAGTCTGTGGTCCTCCTGCACTCCACTGCTCAGCGAGGGCCCATCAGCCTCCTCTGGGCCCTTCTGGTGCTGGGTAGGGGGTTCTCAGCATCATGACCTGCTCGGCTAGAGCAGCACTGCACCACCAGCAGCCTGCCCTAGGGAGAGCCCGTGCAACTGGGGATCACAACCAGGAGGGTATCCTGCCCAGGAAAACCAGTTAGAGGAGAGCTAAACACCCAGGTAATCAGCTCCTGCCCAGGTGTAACTCTTACTGCTACAGTCCTGCCCATATCTCACCAGACAGTGGGCAGCAGCAGTACCAGACTCTAGATCTGTGGGGTGAGGAGGCTGGAATCTGCTCAGTAAAAGATTGTTTCCTACAAGTCTGATCTATCCCTAATGGTGCAGCAAATGATACCAGGCTCCAGCAACACTGTGTGTGGAGCACTGGTCTCACCTCATGGGTTGCTGCACCCTGTGCAGTTCCATGCATGGTGATAGGACCCAGACAGTTCCAGCCTGCTCACTGGCTGGGTGAGGGGTAGGGAATACACAGATACTGATCCCACACTGGTTCTGCACTGTGGCGTAGACAGATTTTTACTGAACAAGCTCCTGTGGAGGGAAGGGCAAGATTGATCATTGTGGCATTGACCCATAAGAGAAGGTAGCACCCTGTATCCCTGGAGCCCCACCTCCCTGCTGTGTCCATGTTAGCTGCATCTTCTCCTTGCAGGCAACTGCATTCTCCAGAGGTCCATGGGCCCCAGCCAGCCCCAGTGCCAGCCAGGATCAGCAGCACGTGAGGAGCAAGGCCTCAGCCTTCCACCGTCCAGCCTCTTGTGCCAGGCAGCCCCTTCCAGTCAGCAGGGCTGGGAAGATGAGGCACCAGGGAGGAACCTTATCTGCTGGGCGCTGCATGTAATCCTTGGGCAGCCTCTGGGAGATGGTTCTTCCTCCTGGCTCCATTAGCCCAGGACTGCTGGCACACACAGGCCTTGTGGGAGCTCAGATCAGCTCCATCTTGAACTGGCTGAAGTTTGGCATGCTGGGCGAGGGCTCGGCCACGCTGCTGAAGGGCCCACAGGGCTGGGTGGCAGGCACAGTGCTGTGGCTCACGGTGGAGCTGAGCTGCTGCAGTGTCACCAGCACCTCCTGCTGCAGCCGCTGCTGCTGCTCCTGCTGGCGCTCCAGGTGGCACTGCCGCTCCAGCACCGCATGCAGGGCCTGGCTCAGCTTCTGCACCTCCAGCTGCACAGCATCCAGCTTCTCAGTGATGGCAGGGCAGCTGGGAGCAGCGGGGGGCACTGCTCCGCTGCAAGCAAGGCTGTGATTGCCCAGACCTACAGAGTCTGGCAAGGCAGTCTGAGTGCTGGCATCTTTGACCTGGAATAGTGGGAGGCAGGAGAGAAGGGAATGTGAAATATTATCAGCTGCCTGTTCAAGGGCATTTAACATGGGATTCATTCTGCACTTAGCTACAAGGCTCGGAGAAGAGCTCTCAGAGAAAGACATCACCTTGCTGCAGACCTCTAGATCTCACCATGTGCTGCTCTTCAGCCCCACCCAGCCCCTAAGCTGCTGCTCCATCAGAGCCCCTGGTGCACCATGTTGTTAGCAGATGCTGATCCATCCTGGTGAGTGCCACTGTACAGCAGTGGGGCTGCCCATGCTGATGCCAGGCTTGTGTTTGCTCTGCACGGACAGAAACAACATACCCTGGATTTTGCTTTATAGCCTTGGGTGGCTGGTAGAACTTCCTGAGATGGTACTGGCACCAAGCCTTAAAAACAGGTTTTGGAGCTGCCAGTTGGAGGCCAAGCATGGCGTGACTGGCATCTCCATGGCCAGCAGTGGGTGCTGGCTGGAGGCGGGTGGGTGCACAGCCTCACCCCCACCCAGAGGGGCTTCCCAGATATATTTGCCAAGTGCTGGGGTTAGCATTGCTGGAGAGCGCAGATAGCAGAGGTTGGGGGCACTCTGGAAGCCTTTCACCCTCAGAAGCCTGCCCCAACACATGATGTAGACACAGCAGGGTTCTGTGCAGGGCTGGCCGGATGGCAGCAGCTCCTGGCTGGAGCACATGGACTCTCTCATCCTGCCATCCTACCTTTTTCTGCAGAAGGACAGCCCTGTCCACTGTCTTCTTTTTCACCATCAGAGCTGAGTTCTGGGTGGGAGGTGTGACCAGCTGCCCTCGGCTGGGCAGTGTCTGGGGCAGGGGGGCAAGGCCCCTCAGAGCAGTCCCTGGAGCCAGGGCTGTGCCTGTGGAGCTGTCATCACCTGCAACAACAGAGAGAGAAATACCTCAAAAAAAGACGCTTGGAGGGTCTCCAGTGGGGAATAGGGCCCTTTCATGAGCCCAGCAGTGCCAGGAAGTGGCCATGGTAAACCCCAGTGGGGCCAGGCCTTACCATTCCCAGGGGCCAGCCCCAT
Source organism: Melospiza georgiana (assembly GCF_028018845.1). Taxonomy (NCBI): domain Eukaryota; kingdom Metazoa; phylum Chordata; class Aves; order Passeriformes; family Passerellidae; genus Melospiza; species Melospiza georgiana. Next base: position 16,266,727 of record NC_080445.1, read on the forward strand.
AGCCAAAGTGTCCCCAAGCTGCCCACCATCCTTGCAGAGTGAGGCCACGCTGACAATCTGGATGCCTTCCTTGGTGTCCTGGCTGCCCACAGGATCCCCGGTGGGCAGTGCAGGGTGCTGGGTGCCCAGCAGCCTGGGGAGCTCAGCCTCGTGCCCCTGCCAGGGCTGGTCCCCATCCCAGCCAGCTGCTGCTGACCCCGGCTCCACACTCTTCCTCTTGAGGAAGAGGTACACGGCCTGCGGCGTCACTCGGATGTCATCCAGCTCCAGCACCTTCTTGATCTTGCGGAAGCTCAGCCCGGCCCTGCGCAGCTCCACGATTCTCCTCTTGGCATGGTCGTCCAGCCGGCCCATCGTGCCGGAGCTCCTCCCGCGCCCTGCACCTACATCCCCGGAGTGCGTCTGTGCTGGGATGCTGGCACCCCCGGGCAGCTCTGTGCCCTGGGGCAGTGCTCAGGCTCAGCTAGTGCCTCACTGCCAGGCTGCTGACCCTTGCTCTGTGTCCATGTGGTGCCATCCCCAGCAGTGACACAGTTCCCAAGTGGAAAGGGTGAAGGAGGTGGCTCTTCCCACCAGAGTGAATGTGGACAGCCCCAAGCCTGTCCCTTGCTCACCTGGAACCCCTTTAGAGAGAGGGATCCAGCTTGGTCCCCCAGTCTGCCAAAGGCACAGAGGATGGCGATGGGCTTGGCTCTGCCCAGTGTCCCAAAGTGGACATCAATCCCACCCTGCCAGCAGCACAGTGAGGAATCAGAAGCAGTCAGGACCTCAAGCAGCAACTCAGTGTCTCAGGAAGCCTGGAGAGAGTCCTGGCAAGTGATGGTTCGTCGCGCGAAGCTGGCAGGACTCCATTGCGTTTCCCTGGTGGCCCAGAAGGTCACAGCAAGCAGAACTGTAGAAACTCCATGTGTTTCTGGTGCTGCAGAGCCCACCCTTGGGTCTGGAGATGACACCGTCCTGTACCTTTGGGAGAAGCACATGCACCGACTGATACACTCATAAAGAAGGCACAACTATAAATATAATGGCTGCACTTCCTGTGCTTCCCCTCTCACACCAGGTACGTGCCTGTACCACACAGGGATATACCTATATATGTCTATCCATGCACATGTATGTGTTTGCACAACTATGGTGGAGAGTATTTTCCACTTTCTACCAAATTCCTTAATCTGCAGGCATTTCTTGGACCCTCAGTGCTGCAGCTGCTCCCTAAAGGACATGCTTTTAGGTTTCACTTCACTAAAATAAATATCTTCCAGGAATTCCCAGAAGGCAGCAAAACACTTCTGATTAGAGACTACCTTAAGTTGGCTGCTGCCAAGCAGATGATGTATAGGAACCTTTTCCAAACCATATTTCCCAAGGTACACGTGGATCTTAAAAAGGACAGTAATGTGTTACGTTGGCCAAGAAGGCACAGAGACTATTAGATATCAGCCTCAGGGAGAATTGGAGTCAATTTGATAGAGGAGTTTTGCCCCTCTGCATCTTACTTGTTCCATGGCAAAAGAAAGACACATTAGCTCCAGAGATGTAGGCTCTACTTTGATCCAGCTCTGTTTCTGTCAAGAGGCCACTCCATGCCCTGCTTGTGTGCATTAGGGACCTTGTAGATAAGAGCTGCGGCACTGGATATTGGATACCAGACATCCTTGGATGTGGACAGTACAATTGCAGAGCAAGAGCAAAAGGTCAGAAATTCTCCACCTTCCCCACATCAAAGGAAGATGCTCCAAGGAGACCACCACCTTAAAGCTACAGCTATGAGGTGTTTGAGCCCTGGCAATACACTCTGCCCTCCTCCCACGGTGCCTCCAGACATGGCCAGAGGACACTGGAGGGAGCTGATCTGAGCAGCTGGTGACAGAAACACCATTTACATAAATGCCAGGAAAGCCAACAGCCACGGCTGCAGCCTTCACCCAGCCTCCACAGGGAGGATGAGGAGACCACCTTGGAGGAGCACCAACTCCACACTGCATCTCCTCCAGCTTCCTCTCCACCCTTTGTGTAGCATCCCCATGTCCCAGGTCCCTCCTTCATCACATGCTCATCCCATTCAGCCCTTCCCAGTCCTCAACTGAGATCCCACTGCCCTGCCCTGCTTTCCTGGGCTTGGGGAAAGTTCACGAGAGGCACAGACCATCCCTGTCCTGCTAATCCCACATAAACTCAGTATTCCCAATTCACAGTGTTCCCTCAGAACCCTCCATTTGCTGGAGGATCAGCAGGATGAGGAGTATGGCCAGGATGGCTCCAGGGCAGTAGGGCTTGGCTATGGAGAGCAGCTGCATGGAGATACCATCAATGCTCAAGGCTTCACCCAAGCTCCTTATCCTTCAAGAACTGCACTTGCCTCTGCAGCAGGTCTTTTTAAAAAAAAAATATCTATTTACTGATCAGAGGTAGACCAAGACCTGAAAAGCCATTTCAGAGAAGACACTGCAAAGCAATCTGGGGGTCAGAATCCAGCAAGAGAGCAGGAGATGCAAGAGGCAAGTGCAGGCCTAAGTGCAGGTCAAAAACCAGCTCCAACCCTGCCCACTTACCCCTTGAGGGCAGACAAAGTGCACAGCAGTGACTCCGCCCCTGTCAGGTAGGGGAAAAGGATTACCACTGAAAACAACATGACTCTATTCCATAAAACACAGAAATCCAGAATGCTTTGGGTAGAAAGGGACCTTAAAGCTCATCTTGTTCCACTCCCCTGCCATGGGCAGGGACACCTTTCACTATCCCAGGTTCACCCAAGCCATGTCCAACCCGGCCTTGAACACTGCCAGGGGCAGCCACAGCTTCTCTGGGCAACCTGTGCCAGGGCCTCACCACCCACACAGCGAAGTTTCTTCCTAATATTTCATCTAAACCTATTCTCTGACAGTTTGAAGCCATTCCCCCTTGTCCTATCTCTAGATGGCCTTGTAAAAAGTATCTCCTCATGTTCCTTGCAAGCTCCCTTCAACTACGGGAAGGCCAACTCATAAGATCCCACAGTCAGCCCTTGCAACAGCCGGGCCTGGCTCCATCTCTATTTCAAACTTTATTTACCCAGGTCTTGCTGCAAACTCACAGTTTTCTTGTACTAAATGTGCTCCCCATTTCCACACTGAGTCCATCACCTTCTCCTCTTTCTCCCTCTCCAGAGGGTATTTTCCCCAGGGAGCTGCAGCCTGTGCTATGCACACACCTTATCAACTCACACACTCACAAGAGAGATGAGATCTTCACACTCACCTGGCCTTCAAGGTGTTTGTTACTCTCCAATAATGTTTGCACAAGGAAAAACAAAAATCAATTCAATGAGAGGGAAAGATTCAAGGATTTTCCTATACCTGTGACTGATGAGGTTCCCTTCGCTTTCCAGGACCAGGCTGAGAGTGACATGTTTCCTCTAACAGTTTCTTACACCACTTGGGAAAAGCTAATTGCAGTGGTGGTTTTGCAGGAGGATAGGAAAAGGGAGCACATCTGTGTAAGAAAATTCACAGCAATTGTGTGAGCTCACCCTCTGGCTCTAAAGCTTTCCCTTTCTGTGGATGTCAGGAATACAGAGAGGGTTCATCTCCTCCAGAAAATCCTGACAGAGTCTCATCTGGACTGACTCAATCTTTGCTACTTCTAAAATAGAGCAGCACTACAAGTTGGCTTGGCTGGCATTTCCATACAAAGACCAGGTGCTGTGAGCTGAGTGTGGGCAATAAAAGTCCACTGTTCTGAAATCCTGCTTGCCTCTGCCCCCCTGGCTGTCACACTGTTCCAGCCACAGCTGCAAGTCCTTTGGCAAACCCAGATTCTGCAGCCTGCAAGCTGCAATGGCTCCTCGTGGTATCAAAGTGTCTTCCCCCCACACCCCTTGTGTTTTGCAGTGGGATGAGGATCCCAGGGGAAGATGTGGCAACTGGATCACTCAGTTTACTTAGTTCCAATCAGAGAGGTCTGTCATGCAGCACCACAGTCTACAAGTTTTTCCCTTTAGTGGGTTGGCTTCTGAGACCTTACACAGCCAGCTGGACATACACATCTGCCTTGTTACACCACCACACCTGCAACAGGAATTTTACTCCAGCCTGCCAATTTAGGTGTCTGTCCAAATTTCAGATTAGCCACCCTTTCTTTAGCTGCTGCTGAATGCTTGCAATGCCTGAAGTCTTTATGTACTCAGTTATGGCTGAGAAAGGCCCTTTACCTTGGTATTACTGCTGATAATGCTCTATTCCATAACTCTGCATGCAGCTATATCCACAGAAACACAGCCTAGAGACTGAAGCAGCCTTCCTATCACAATTGTTTCCTTAGGTCCCCTATGCTCTGGCCCAGATAATACTACATACAAAATGAAACAGCCTCAAGAGTGGAGGAGAAAGAAGACAGCATGCTCCAGGCTTTCTTTCAGAGCAGAGTGGATTTAAGGTCTAAAACAGAGGAAGAGCATGAATTCAGTTTTCCTACAATTCAAGTGATGTAACCACTAGCCTTAAGCCAAGCAGGCTCTTCCTCTGCACAGCTTGTCCCTTGTGCAAGCCTCCACTTCAGGAGGTGAACCTGAGAGAGAGGACCTTCCCCATCCTGCAAGTCCTTGGGGTAGAGCTCCCTCACCTGCCTGCACACACATCCACCCCAGCCACTACTACCTGTCTCTCCCACAGTTCTTCTGAGGCCCTGATTACCTGGCTTTAAATGCCAAATTCCCCAAGATAAAACATTCATTGTGTGACCATGGAGCTGGCTCATGTCTGGGAAGATTAACTTCTCCCTTTTGTCTCACAGCTGCTCTGGGACACAGGCAGTTTTTATCCTTATACACAGGTACAAGCAAAGCTGCTTCTAGAATTCATGCTGAGGTGATGCAAGGAAGAGTTAATCCTTCAGCAGACATGGCACAGGTCGCTGTGCTACCCTGGGGCTGGTGTCTCAATGCACCACAGCATGCCCATGGCCAGCCTGGCCCATGAGATGGAATGGCCTTGGAGACATGGAGGCATTCAGGTACAGATGGTCTTAGAGCAACAAGGTCCCCTCCACTATTTCAGGAGCAGCAAAGTCATGAGGCAGCAGGTACAGAGGTGGAGCAACAGGTTGCACCAGAGAGACAAACTGCTGATGCTGAGAACAGATGTGATTGAAGGAGAGGAAGGAGAGAAGCAAAAGCTGTGACCCACAGGGAGCATGAAGGTGCAGAAGAGCTGTATCAAGAAGATACAGCTCACTGTCTGGTCTCAGCAATTGAAAACAGACACTTCATGTTGTTAACATCCCAAAGCTTGTTGAGCTTAAGGGCTTGCTGTGCTGCACAGAGTGCAAATACTCCTGCCCTAAGAAGGTCCATGTCAGATCATGAAGAACAAAGTTGGATGTGGCTATGCCTCTTTCCTTTCAGTGCTCCTTGTACAGTGCAAGGCCGGTTCACCAAGCCATGGGAAACAGCACACCTCATTTACAATGGATTCAGTGTTGCCAAAAGGGGATTGATCCTCATGGACCCTGTAAGGAGACACAAGCCAATCTGCCAGATCTGGGCCTTGTGATTAGAAACAGCTCAACAAGGTTCTCGTCTTGTCTTTCTTTTGTGTCTGATTTCCAGACCTCCTCCTCAGACCCCCAGCACAGCCTGGGAAGCTGGAGCAGCTGCAAGCAGCTGGGGAGAGACACTCATCCATCTTGTTTAGTTTTGTTGCTTTCCTGTAGTGTTCTGAATTGCTGCTGCAAAACCTGGCAAGACGAGACCTTTTTCACTTGGCATCAGCTTGGAGGGGAAAATAATTATTATAAACACCTCCCAGAAGCACAGGGAAGACAGTGCTGGTTTACGTGGGATTCACATATAGATTCAGACAGCAAGAAATGTATCAAGAGCAAAGGAATTGTGGAAGGAGTGAGTCTACTATGGATGCACAAATCCTCGCCCTGCAGAGAACTGTGCTCTGAACACAGTCATGTGTCTATGGCGAGTACAATTCTCCACTGGGTTTCCTGCCCTCCAGGTCCTGTTCCAGGGCTTGCTTGGCACAGCTCAGAAGGGACATGGATAGTTCTTTGTCCAACTCCTGGCCCTGCACAGGACAGCCCCAAGAATGGCAATGAGCCGCCCAAGGGGGTTCAGTGGAACTTAGCCCAGAAAAAGATGAACACCGTATTAGGTGTCCAATGCTGAAATGTTGCCAAAGCAGAAAGATCTGTGCCAGGAAAAAATGGTCATTTCTCCTAGGCTGCAATTTTACTCAGTGCCACTCTTCTGTGGGATTTGCCAAGCCTTATGGAAGCAATAACATTATCCAACAGTACTGAGTGTAGTGAGACAGCATCCCACCTTACCTGTGCACCTTACCCTTTCTTTGTAAAACTGGTGAAGGAGCAGCTCTGTTACTGGTTTTGTCAAAAGGTGATGGGTCAGATGAATTTAGATGGTGCTGCTGCTACCTGAGCCTTGCTGGCTCCCCTCTGAAGGGATAACCTCAGAAGAAGATTTTAATCAAGTTGTACTTCAGACATCAGAATGGCAGAGAGAAAGGGTTGGGTCTGGCCCAGGGTTTGAAGTGAGCTGTTTAGAGCCCATAGCTTGGTTTGCTCTATCACCTGCTCTGGCAACTGCTTCATTTGTTTAGGCTGTGCTTTCAGAACATTGAGGAACTACTCCTGCCTGGCCACACTTTAAAAATCAGATCCTCATATGGAAAACATAAAAATTTATGGTTATACCTTAAGATTTGCAGAATGTGAACACTGAAGAAAGCTGGATCGCCACAAAGTGTCTTTAACAGTTTTGGGGGTTGCAAAAAGAAAATTGTGAGTACAATGGTCAATGGTACACATAGTTCGCCTTGCCTCAGACAATGCTACCACAGCCTGGAGCTCATTGGGAAATAGGGTATAGAGATACAGTGGAAAGATAAAGAGGAGTGTGTTGGGATGTTTAGGAACACAGGGTAACACTGTGTTAGTGTTGTTAGCATTGTTACCTCACCTTTGAGGGGAGAAAGGGAACAGCATCGGGAATACTGGAAAATCCTCCCATATTTGTGAAAGGGTCTCAGGCCGTACACCACAGAGCAGAGACACTGTATAAAATCACACTTTGATAGCCTGGAACAAAAGGCTTTGCACTGGATCAACTCTCCCACAGCCCAAAACCCAGAGGTCACCCTCAACATTTTTACCTGGTCTGACAAACTCAGCATGGCTGTGATGCTGGGTCTGGTAAAGGTCAGGTATGTATCAAGAAATTATTTGGAGCATCCAAACATGATATTAAGAACTGTGGAACCACAGCTTGAAGGAACAAGATTCTTTCACAAGGCACTTGGAGCCTGTGGGAGAGGAGCAGGCTAGATTTCACATTCTGGCTCCAAAATCTATCTTTGCCCTCACACTAAACAAGTTAATCAAGGTGAACTTTGGTATTCAGACAAGGACAATAAATACTAAGTATCTCACTGTCCTGCCTTTACCTGTGCCTCTCTGTAAAGCATTATGTACTCTGAGTCACTGCTCTGCACAGACACAGCCCTTCCAGCAGAGAGAGCTGCACTGGCTATGCCACCAGCACACCTTGAATTTCTAGTCTTTCACACGCCTGAATAGGAAACAAATAAATCACAGCAAAGTGTAACATAGTATTTATTCCTTGTGGTGAAACCAGGACGTTTGCCTAAGTTTAGCATTGAGCAGGTATATTCCTACAGCATGGGGACAGAAGAGTGTTGCAGGAAAATGAGCATCAAGGCACAGTTTTTAAGCTAAAAGCCCTGAAATATACAAATGTATGCACTGGCACATCCAGGGGCAGACAGTTACGAAGTCCTAAACCCGTTCATGGCATAGCTACCAGCATGTACTGCAATAGCCTTAGACCTCCAGAGGGCCAGCTGTTCAGAAACTATGGCAGATGGCTTAACAGACCTGTAAGTATTTCAACTAAATTGCTAAATTCACACCCTTCTGCTGATTAGAGAAAAATCCCAAAATCTCCTATTTTCATTCCAAATCTACGTAGCTACTCAACAATGCAGCCATTGGAAACTCCCTACAATGACAGCTAAGGCTGTTTCTACACATTTGGACGAAAAGTTTCCAAGTCCTCAGAAGACAAATGCCCCACCCTGCAAAATTCCTCTAAGGAAGCCACACAGACTGTATCCTTTGGAGCCACACACCCCTACTCTCATAAAAGTGCGGGAGTGGCAGACTGAACAGGAGGCAAAGATCTCCCAGCACAGGAAAACACCAGCATCCAGAGGCTGTGGATCTCCCAGCACAGGGAAACACCAGCATCCAGAGGCTGTGGGCTGGGCCAGTGCTGCAGTGCAATCCCCACAAATGCTAAGCAATGACTGGTACAGGGTGCTCATACCTCACCATGATAAAGAAATGCCAGTGTTGCTGTGGGCAGAATGACCCACTGATCACCTGGATCTCTGGGGCTTCAAGGAGAGTCCTCTGTAGTCACCACCACAACGCAAAGCCAATTACCAGGAAGGACAAATGAAGCGCCAGTTGCAAGTCGGCACAGCACACGGGACAAGCGCCCTCAGCCCCAGGCAGCGTTTAGAGAATGTGCCCCAATCCCACTGGCACCGGAGCGGAGCAGTTCCCCTGCGGAGGTGGCTGTAAATGGCCTGTCCTCTGCAGAAGCCTGGGAGTGCAGGACAGAAGGGACAGAAAAGCACCGAAGTAAGAGTCAAAAGCAGCACTCACACAGCTCTGTTATTTCATCTCCTGCTCGTCCACCAACACATAGGCAGTATCTAAAGGAATCTGCACTTCGCTGGAAAACTGCTGGCCAGGCTTCTGAGTTCAAGAAGTGGCTGGAGGACAGCACTTCAGACCGGGCATGCCACTCCCAGCTCCGACATGGAACCTCAGCACCGACCCAGCTTCCGCACGGCCGCGGGCCCCGGAGCCCTGTCCTGCCGCACCCTCCCTGTGCTCGCACCACTGCCGGGACTTCCTCTCATCCTTCCCCACGCCACTCCCAGCGCCCAAACCAGCTCAATGCACGGAAGCAAATGGGCAGAACACCCACGTACAGGGACTCCCGACGGCTGCCGGGGTCCTCTCAGGCGACGGCACCAACTCGCTGCCGCGTTCTCCGGTGTCCGGCACCAGCCAGGTGCCAGCGCAGCCCAGCTCTACCGCAGCCAACTTTCAGGGAAGCGGCTGTTTGAAAACCTCCCGTCGCCTTTGTTTGGTTGGGGCAGAGCCAGCAAGGGCTGCCGGGAAGGTCACCCAGGAGGACACCGATGGTACAGGAAGGGCGGAGCTCGCCTCGTAACCCTTTCGGGGCAGCCGCGCTCCCGGGCCATGGGAGCCGCGTCACCTCAGGGCACAAAGCTGTGTGTCCCGTCCCGGAGCACAGCCCAGGCGTGGCTGGTCACACCCGTGCCACAGGATGGAGGAGAAGCCTCACAAGAGGCAGCGCTGCCGTCCCTACAGGTGCCCTCCCGGCCTGGAAGCACCAGCTCGATCCCTGCGGGGGCTGGTGCTGCGCTGTGCCAGCCGGGCTGCCGGCAGAGCCTACAGCGGGGCCATTCGCTCTGAAACTGAAGCACACACGCGCTTTGAGCTGTTCTCATCTCTGCTAGTGCCCCCAAGTGAGATGTTAAATGTCTCTCGTTCAGGCTTGGCTCAAAGGCTCAGTTCTGCCGGCTGATGGCAGCCCTGGAAGTGGATCCGAGTCCCCACACGCCGCCCTGGGCTGGCCCTGCGGCTCCAGCTCTGCGGGAACCTGCTTCAGCTAACAGCTGGCAGCAAACCTTCTATTACAGTATTATTGTTTCTCTGCTGGGTCAGTGACCTTACCTGCCCACCCCCGGAGAGATGACAGCTGTTATGAGAATAAGGGTTTGGAGGATTTTGGGATCAGCTAGCCTTTATGGCTTTGCCATAACTGAGACAGAAAAAAGTGTTGAACTCTGTGAGTGCAGACAGGTGGGCATTAGGCTCTGCTCCCGGCGAACGCGGGACAGGATAACGGGAAATGGCCTCATGTTGCACCCGCCGTGGTTTCATTTGGATATGTTATAAATACATATTATATTGTTGGCTTTTTGCAAATATTAAGATGAATGCTACATGTGCAACGTTAAAATAACTTTGCTTTTGTTTCTGCTATTAACAAAAACTTAGACATAGTAGTAGCGGTAGCTGATTTAGTTAGGAGTGAACTGTCTGTTTGGTCGGGATAACATCCAGTGAACATGTCATGAGGCCCCTGCTATTGATATGCCGGCTATCAGCATCTGCCATCTGAAGAAAGTATGGACCAAGGCCCAAAGTAGAAGTGGTAAAGAGAAGGGACCAAAACCACAGCCAAGAAACATGCCTGCTCTAAAAAGGCAAACCCAAGCAGAGGCCATGAAAAATAGTTCCTGGAATAGGTAAACTAGTTTATGGAGAAATACGAATATGCATGAGTCTATGAATATGCAACAGGCTGATGGAAAAGGTATTTAAGGGGTATCCCGGAAGATAAGTGTGCTCTTGGCTGAATGCCAAGCACCCAGCCCTTTTTAATGCTTTGCTTTATTTCTGTCTCCTACTGTCTTTTTATTAAACTTTTTAATTTTTACCAGGAAAGTGAACCTTGTTTTTCACAGATATTAGGGATATACTCCTTGCAGAATGGGTGGTCAGGCACTAGAAGAGGCTGCTCAGGACAGTGGTAGAATCTCTGAAAGTGTTCAAAAAAATACGTAGACATGGCATCTGGGGATGTGGTGTAGTGGTGGCCTTGGCAGCACAGTGGGAATAGCATTGGAATTACACTCAATGATCTTAGAGGGCTTTTCCAACCTAAATGATTCCATGATTCTAAGCTCATCATGACAGTCTACTAATAGTCCTCATTTCACATAATGCAGTTTCTCATTGAACCCATGCAGACTTTTAGTAGACTACAAAATCTCCTGCGAGAGAAATCTGCCCTTTAACAAGATGCTGCGGACAGAAGAACAACTTCCTTTTTTCTTTCTTTGGGGTTTTGTTTATTTTCTTTGTTTTCTGAACCTGTTCCATGCCAGGTCATATGTAATACCCCTTGGTTGTGCAGCAGAACAGAAAATAAGCCTGTTTTTCTTCTTGCCAAACACGAATTTACAGACACCTGCCCTGGTCTTGCTCATGTGCTGTGATGGAGGTAGACAGGACATATCCTTCCACTGCATTCAAGAGGCGAAGTTTCCGTCATCAGGAAATTAACAGACGTCCCTGTGGCCGTACACATAAGCTGATCAGCACACCTGCTTCTCAGAAAGATCTGTCACCTTCAAGGCCCTGCATTAGGGATGGGGTCAAAATACACTTCTGGCTTTGTTCATCTGAAGTGAAAAGTCAGGCAGCCAGTGTGGTGAGAAGGTCAGAGGTTCAGTGTCTGCAGTGGCAAATTTCAAGTTCACAAACACATTTGGCAGGGAGAGAGAGAGGATATCCGTCCCACGACATGAAATGCCACTGTATGGTGCTCCATCTTAAGTCTTTCGTTCGCCTCTTCCCCATTTTCTTGCAGTTGAGAGAGCAAATCCCCTCATAGTAGTACCGCCCCTACAGCCGCCACCACCTCAGATCAGAATCGGTGTGCTGTGAACCTGCACCTGAGACAGAGTGGACCAGAATTCACGCGTGGGGGCTGCAGCCCACTGGGCTGTCAAGCTCTTAAAGCCCAGAGCTGAAGCCCCAGCCGCTAGTGCCATTGCTACGCAGGGCAGGGTCTGCAGGAACCTTTATCGCAGCGCTGGGGCAGCAGCGCCCCTGCCGCAGCCCGCCCCGCTTCGCCTCAGGCCCTTGCGCCCGTCCCGCCCCACGCTGTGACGCCATCGCCGCGCGCCGGCGCTGCCCCTTCCCGCCCGTCCACGTCACTCTCGCGCGACGGGCGCGGAGCGGCGGCGGCGGCCGAGATGTGAGTGCGGGGCGGGGGCTGCGCCATCCGCGTCCATCCGGCCGGGCCGCGGCCCGACCGGCCCCTCCGCCGCGCGGGGCGCCGGGGGGAGCGCGCTGGGGCCGCCGAGGGGCGATGGTGGCGCGAGGGTCGGGGATGGGGCCTCGGAGCCGCGGCCTCCCGCGGCCGGAGGCGGGGAGGGCAGGGGAGGGAGGGCCGGGGCGGGGCCGGCCGGGGAGCTGGGCCCGGGTGTCGGCGCCGCCGCGGCCCGGCCTGCGGGAGGAGCGTTGTGCGGGCCCCTGGGACGGGTTGCTGTGCTGATCTCGCGGCCCCAGCCCCGCGGCTGCTGTACCGGACCCACGGCGGGCGGATCTGGCTGCCCGCGCTCCGCGGGCCGAGCGGCCGTAGAGGGCAGACTAGTGCCGGGCGCCGAACCCTCCACACGCCAGGAACTGTGCCGCTTTGCAGCTGAGGACCTGGAGCAGACTGTTAGTACAGGACTCGCCTGTAGCTCTACGGGAAGCCTGAGGGCGAGCGAGTTTGCTTCCTTTGCCACAGAACTGCTGCTCTGAGTGTGCAGATTCTGTCGCTAAAGCAGAAGCGTGTGTGAGATGGACGTTTAGTTTGTGTCGATTGCTCTGTAGACTTTCTGGTTTTGGGTGGGTGCCCCCAAACCAGCTATTTTTTAGCGAGTGAGAGATTTTTGATTGTACGGAAGAAGTATGTCACTTAGAAATGCAGTGTTGTTTAGCCTTGTGTGAGGACTGTGATTTATTCTTTCCACATTTTCCAGTGAATGCCTGAACTTGTGCACGTGAAAATGCCCACAAGGTAGGGTGAGGTTTCCAACTAAAGTGAGTTTGGCCAGATGCATTCCTGAGAAAGGATTAAAACCACTAGTTAGTTTGGAGACTGCTTATTCGGTGCATCATTTGGTGAATGTTCCAAAGCCATGTGGCTGATCTGCCTGGGAGGTGCCTGTCCCAAGGAGCAGTAAGCAGTGAAACCTGAAAGGAGATTGTATCCAGGTGAGGGTCAGGCTCTTCTCCCAGGCAATGGGCAACAGGACAAGAGGACACAGACTTGAGATGCACTGGGGAGGTTTAGATCAGGTAAGGAAGAATGTCTTCACAGAAAGGGCCATTGGGCCCCTGGAAGGGGATGCCCAGGGAGGTCGTGGAGTCACCGTCCCTGGAGGTGTTCATAGAACGTGCTGCATCCAGTCTTAGTGCTCTGGTCTAGTTGACATGGTGGTGTTGGGTCAGAAGATGGACTTGATGGTCTCACAGGTCTGTTCCAATGTAATTGATGATGTGATTCTATTTCCTGCCTCAGCAGCAGGCTGGGTAACAGCAAACATGCTGGTCTTTATCTCTGTTTCCTCTTCTCTTTTCTCCCAGAAGGGGTAAAACCAGATCTGACTCTTGAGTACTAACAGTTTTGTGTGCTGATAACATCATGAGTTTGATAGTGCACGGGTGCAGGAGGAGCTGATGTGCAGGCAGAAATAAGCCAGACCTGGCTATAGGATATTTAGAAGAAAAATGGGCTCTGGGGTGACCTAATTACAGCCTTCCAGTACCTGAAGTGAACCTGCAAGAAAGATGGAGAGAGACATTTTACAAGGGCCTGGAGTGCCAGAAGGGGGAACGGCTTCCCACTGACAGAGGGCAGGTTTACATTAGAGATTAGAAAAACATTCTTCCCTGTGAGGGTAGTGAGGTCCTGGCCCAGGGTGCCCAGAGAAGCCCCCATCTCTTGAAGTGCTCAAGGCCAGGTTGGAGCAACCTGGTGTAGCGAAGGCCATAGCTGGGGTGTTGAAAAGTGACGAGTTTTAAGGTTCACACCATCCCAAACCAGTCAGTGATTCTGTGATTTAATTAAAGGAAAATCTTAGGTTTTCTGGTCTTGTGAAACCAGGAACCTGTCTGTTCTGTGCCACCCAGCTGGGCTCATGCAGTAGCTTTATGAACTGCATCCCCCTCAGACCTTGCACTGGAGAGGCACAGAGCTGGATTGAAATGCCCTAAAGCTCAGTGGCATACACGGGTCTGCTTGTCTTGGCTCCCTTTGCAACGCCCATGGGACAGTCTGCTTTCTTCCTGCCACTGGTGCTAGAGGAGACTTTTCCTTTCCCAGCAACTTGCTCCAGTGGCACACCTGTGGTGCGGGTTTCCTGTCCTCCATGCAGAAAGGCCACGGGTGGTTCTTGGTTTCTGCAGGGAGCTGGGTTTGTGAATATTCATTTGTGTTGTTTCCTGCAGTTGGTTTATTAGGGAAAACTGTGAACCTGAAAATCAGGAAAGCAAGTTTGGCTGTTCAGAAGTAATCTCTTCCCAACCATACATTTAATTGCAGTTCAGAGAATAAAGTAATTGCTTACCAGAAGCACAGAAGCAAAACGATTGTTGGGTGCTGTAAGCTGTCAAAGGTTTTTTCTTGTTCGCTCAGTTTGCCTGTGTGGGGATGGAGATGTTTCCAGCATCTTGCATTATTACAGTGCGTGTTGGGTGCCACTACAGATAAGGCTGGCATCTCCAACACACTTCTGTTCATTCCCTGAATGTTTAATTCCTTGGTACTTGAGGGTGTCATATTCCTTTAGAGGTTATTAAAATATTAGAGACAGGTCTGTAATGCTGATTTTAAGCAATCCCCATGGAATAATCAAAATGTTACATGTTTGTAGATGTTGCAGATTTTGTGATGGATGCAGCCCTCATATAGTAAACATCTGGAAGTCAACTAATGCCCAGCATTTCAGTGCTAAATAGAGGTGTTAAATCTGTCTCCTTTTGGATCGAGAGCAAAGAGAGAACTGGTTCTCTGAATCCAAGAGTTAAAAGTGAGATGTGAGCCACGAGGCCCATTCTGCCACTATGGGTATCTCTGAAGGGGAAAAGGAGTTACCAGGATTAAAAAAGAAGAGCTTGCTATAACTTTTTCTAAAGTACCTGGAATTGCCTAATGCTTTAACTCCACAGTTTCAGTAATCCCGAGTTAAATTCAAAGTTCAGTGGTTTTTGTTGCTGTTCTGGTCTATATTTGGGTGTGGGGCTTTTGTTGTCTATGTATTTTTTTAATTAAGCAATTAAAAAGCTTGCTTTCTGCAACTTGTTGTTGAAGGGCTCCCTCACCAACCAAGCGCAAGGACAGGTCAGAAGAGAAATCGAAGGACCGGTCCAAGGACAAAGCAGCTGCCAAGGAATCGAGTGAGAAGGATCGCGGTCGCGACAAAACGCGCAAGAGACGCAGTGCCTCCAGTGGGAGCAGCAGTACCAGGTGGGTACTTTTATGGGAGCATCAAATGACAGCATTTTCAGAAATCAGTACCTTTATTTGTGGTAGTCTTGGGCCTGTTGAAAGCTTGTGTTGTGTTAGTCACTGTGTGATTTTTGTCTAACTTGAGAGGGTTTATATTTTAAGTATGAATTTCTTTGGTTATCTGGTGAGCTGTGGAGTTTCAGTCCCAGTTACTCTCTGTAACTGTCCGAAGTTTCTCAGCCATTGTTTTTCTAGGTATTCCACTAATTGTTATTCTTCTCCCCCTTGAAAAAGATCCCGTTCCAGCTCAACTTCCAGCTCAGGGTCCAGTTCCAGCACTGGTTCTAGCAGTGGCTCAAGTTCCTCATCTGCCTCCAGCCGCTCTGGGAGCTCCAGCACCTCGCGCAGTTCCAGTTCGAGCAGCTCTTCTGGCTCTCCCAGTCCTTCTCGACGGCGGCATGACAACAGGCGACGGTCCCGCTCCAAGTGAGTTTCATTTGTCTTCTAGGAATTGCCACATGTCACATTAATTCCATGTAGAATGCAAGATTGTGATCAGAACAGACTGTTCTCTGAAGCCCATTTGCTTTCTCCATAACTTAGAGATGTGAATTTTGTTAGAATGGATGTGCTTTGTTTCCTTAGAATTCAAACATACACGCTGTAGGAACATAGGTTAAAAACCTAATTTTTAGTAGTTTAAAAATTTTAGATACTACATTTTTTAGAGGTGGTTTTAATCAGTGTTTCCTTAGTAGTATGGGTCTAGATCAGAGTAAAGCTGTTCAATTCCTCTAAACTACAGCCATGACTAACAGAAAAATCAGGGCTAAAACCAGCATGTATGTGTACATATGTATATTTATATTCTTATTTATGAAAAATAAAATAGGAAGGAGGGCAGAGGAAGCCCCTGTAAGGGTAACATGGGAATCAAGCTATCTTAATGTTTGTACAGTTCTCCTTTGTGTAAGGCAATGAAGGCTGATAAAAATCTGCATAAGGTTGTCTGGGTTTTCAGTAATTGATGGACTTTAAGATTAGGAAGAATCATAAAGATTAATCTATTAAAAAAAAACCGTATGTAGAAAATTTAGGTTTCATTTCAGTTGTTTTTTAACTGCAAAGACATTGTGATATGCAGCTAATTTTAAATAGATTTGTTTACATTTTTTGACCTCTGTAGTCAGTGGAAGATATAGAAATGCAAATAGTTGAATCTGTTCATTGCCTGGTTGTGGTATGCTGTGACCTTATTTTGCCTCTTCAGTTGTTGAGGCAAAGAATGTTTTTGTGTTTACAACTGGGAAATGCTTTAGCTATGACCTCAACTTCATAGAAGTGCTTGCTAAATTTTGTGTTTGTTACCCTAGTTGCAGTGAAGTTAAAAATTTGCAAAAAAAAAAAGTTTTCGAATTTCAAAAGGTTCTAAAGCAAAAGCAGACAAATGCAAGTCCTGAGGTGTTTCTGAGTGGAACACCCTCACCATCACCCCAACACTGTAACTTCTTCAGGACAAAGATGCCCTTCAATAAAAATGGTATTTTTGATCATGTGATAATGACTGGCTTAGGTTTTGTCCTGCATGTTCCCTGAAAACTGTAAATGTTTTCTGTTGTCCAAATCAGGTCCAAACCACCCAAGAGAGATGAAAAGGAAAGGAAGAGGCGGAGCCCATCACCCAGACCCACAAAAGTGCATGTTGGAAGGCTCACTAGAAATGTGACAAAGGTAATAATGGCATGTTCCCTTGCAGTCAAGCATTTGTGTTCTTCTATGAGAATGTGTGAGTTGCTCTTTCAAAGCTCTCTGAACCTTGGTTACTAGTGAGTTGCCAAGGTGTTGCTGTTAGATATTGTTTCTTTGTGTCCACGTTGATCAGTGAGGAAAATTTTCATATGATTTTACTGAGTCAAATACCATGAAGCCTTCTGAGAAACTGTAGTGCCTAAGAAGTCTGCCTGTTTTGTCAGTATTTCAGACCTTATATTCTGCTTTACTAGGAAGAAAACTATAGAATTTGGGACAACAACTGAAATTGCCTTGGAGGTATAAAGGATATTGGGCAGTTCTTGATAAAGGATCTGCAGAGAGCTGGTCTGGCTTGAGTTGTCTTTGCTAGAATATAGTTTAAAGGTCTTCAGGGGTAAAAAGTTTAGGCTGCTGAAAAAATAAGGTGCTGTGGATTTACTGCTCTGGGCCAGCCAGGCCTGGCTGGTGAGTGTGCTCTGTGTTAATAAGGCTCAGTCTCTTTCTCTCTCTCTCTACAGGATCACATCATGGAAATTTTTTCCACTTATGGAAAGATTAAAATGATTGACATGCCAGTTGACAGGCTAAACCCACACCTCTCCAAAGGTTATGCTTATGTGGAGTTTGAAAACCCAGATGATGCTGAGAAAGCCCTGAAACACATGGATGGAGGTAGGTACTGACCTGCAAGGAGCCTGTGGGCTTTAAAAGTTTCAGAGTAGATGGATTTGATCAGAAAATGAGTTAGAGGTGATGGGGATGTCTTTGGTGAGCAGATATAAAGTACTGTCAGTTTTCAGCCCAAATAGCTTTTGTGAGGTTCAGGACAGATCCAAGAAACCACAGAACTATTAAAACTAATCTTTTTTTCAAAACAGTGAAAAAAAAATTTTAAGCTTATATGAAAACCTTTCCAGGTTTACATCTGAACTGCAGTTTGGTGGGATTAGATAAAGAAGTCTAGTAGGTGTGAGGACTATGTCATAACAGCCCCTGAGCAGGGTGTGGAGCTCCGTGGGCTGATCCCACTTCAGTTGCTTCTGACAAAGCATTGAGTTGCAGTGATATGATGTCTATATGTTAGGCTGAAAAATACTTACTTCTCCCTATTTCTGTGCTGCCCTACAAAGGCCAGATTGACGGTCAGGAGATCACAGCCACAGCTGTGCTGGCACCACGGCCTCGGCCGCCGCCCAGACGCTTCAGCCCCCCCAGGAGGATGCTGCCGCCGCCGCCCATGTGGCGCAGGTCCCCCCCTCGCATGAGGAGGAGGTAAGAGCTGGGACAAGGCTGTTCTTTCTCAGTAGCAACTCGTTATCGCTGGAAGACTTGGCATGGGGACAATCCTGTTGGACTTCCCTTTCCCCTGCAAGTGACAGTAACACATCTTGGGCATTGCTTGAACCTGGGTTGCAGTTCCTAACTCATGAGCTCCAGGGTGCCTGCTCTGGTCTGCATCCTGAGCACAGTCTCTGGGAAAGGTCTCACCCTTCCCACCCTTCCCAGCCTGTTCTGTGGAATGCCTTCTGCATAAAGGCTTGAAGATGAAATGGGAACAGACTTTGGCTGACAGAACACTTGTGGCAGGCTGTGCCAGCTTCTTCTTTCTTGGAAGCCCTTATACCTCCCTCCCTCCCTCCCTTATTTCTGAATGGGCACATGACCAAAAAGCAGTCCTGTGTCAGGTGAGTGGAGTACACTGGCCCTAAGGTGTGATCTGACAGTTGTGCAACTTGGAGCTGCCTGATTGTGCTCAGGTAAGTTCTGAGTCTTTGGTGTTTACATGTGTTCAAAATATTTTACTTGTCAGTAGTAACTTGATTGCTGAACAACTTTCAGCAAAGGTTTAAAAATGAGCAGTAGTTACTGTGGCATAAGATCCAGGAGGCTTCTTGGTGCTCAGCTTTTGCTGAGATCTCACAGATGCAGGTTTGCCTCCTTTGTAATCTCTCCTACTCCATCTTCTACTGTCCTGTTAGCTCTGCTAGTATTCTGTGCCTGGAACTTCTGTCATAGCAGTAACTATACTGATATGGCTGTTGGTTGTAGTACTGAGAAGTTGAAGCTGAACTACTTCTGGAGTAAGTTTCCTCTAAGGAGCTTGTAATGTGAAAGGATTTGGGTAAATCCTTGCCCTGAATATCACTCTTTCAGGAGTCAAAGATTACTTCAGGTGAAGGAGGATCTGATGACGTAGGATCTGAGTTCATTTTCCTTGAGGAAGAAGATAAGTTTCTTGTCTGTTGTTCAAGTATTAATAATTTTTTCTGGTTCCTTAAGCAGAGGGAGGATAGCCAGGCTGTGTCCTCTATGGAGCTGTGTTTTGCTCAAGCTCTTTTCCCATGGTGTGTGAGGGATTTTGGCAGGAGGCAGGGAAGTGTTTTTAAGAAGTTGGTAGCTGAGCTGACCAATTGCTTGAACGTGTTACCTGTCTCCTAACAGAAGCTTTCTCCTCATTCCCTGGCAGGTCCCGCTCCCCTCGGCGCCGGTCCCCCGTTCGCCGGCGATCCCGATCCCGCTCTCCCGGGCGGAGGCGCCACCGCAGCCGCTCCAGCTCCAACTCCTCAAGATAAAGCAAAAGGACTGGACAGCTTTTTACTTTTTAACTTAAATCCCATCAGGTGGAATATTGTCCCTTTTTTTTATAATGAGTCTGGGTGAGGAGGAGTGAGAGATAATCCTGGCAGCGAAGGCAGTGTAAGAAGAGAGAGCACCAGTTCCTGGCCAGTAACCTTTGCTGTGAGGCTTCTGGATTCCTGGCATTGAATTGAAATTATTTAAAAATGGCTTTGATTTTAAAGGCTGAAAAACCATCTTTTCCAGGTAGAGGGAGGGAAAAATGTTTCAGCCTGTCTTTCTCCAGTTAGCAGCTGCTGCTTGGTGATTGTAAACGTTTAGCACGCTGTACAGACCAGCATGTAAATCTTGAGCTAGTTCAGAACCCCAGTGAGTAAGGCAGTGAGCCACATACCTTGATCTCCAGATGCCAGCACAAGAGTTTATCAGGGCAGCTGGAGCCCAGACCTGCCTGAGACTTAATTCAATACAAAATTGCTTTGTTCCAGTTCCCCTGGATGGTTAGTTTCTGCAGAGTAAGCTTTTCTGTAATGCTTACACCAGGCAATCACCACAGAAACAATGGTCCAGCCCAGCGAACATGACACTATAGAGAAGTGGAAAGCCTAAGAAATGTTCTGTACCTGCCCCCTTAAGTGATTTCTTTCACCTTTTTGTTGAGGGTATTGGTAAAAGCTTCCTACTCCGCCTACAGTGAAACAGCTTGCTTTTACAAATCCCCAATGAGTGACTGAGCACCAACCCCTTGGAAACTGCAAAGCAGAGAGGGAGGCTCGAAGCCATGACGCTGCCTGGATTAACTGGGGTTCACACAGGGAAAGGCAAAGAATTTACCACCTGTTGTACAGTCGATACTATACAGATTTTTTTTGTTTTGTTTTGTATAACTTTGTATCCTTTTGGCCCATGTTGTGTTTGTACTTGTGTAGGACAAGCAGTTCTGAATAAAGCAGTAGGGTTGAGAAGGGCTGTGCGCCTCGCTGCCTCGCGGTGCGCGGGGGGCGGGGCCGCTCGGGGGGCGGGGCCGCTCGGGGGGCGGGGCTCATGCCCCTTCCGCGGGCTGGCGCCGCTCATTGGCTGCGGCGCAGGGCGGGCGGAAGCGGGGCCGCCGAGCGCTCCCCTCAGTGTCATGGCGGCGGCGCTGGCGCCCCCCGGGCCGGGAGTCGCTCTCGATCTGGGGCTGGAGTCCGTCCTGCGGGAGGCCGTGGCGGCTCTGGACCGGGCTGGGGAGGGGTTGGTGGCGGCGCTGGGCGCGGTACGCGCCGCTCTGGCGGCAGCGGGCGGCCCAGCCGCGCTCGGGGAGCGGGAGCGGGCGCTGTTCGGCGCCCTCCTGCGCAGGCTGGCCCGGGCGCCTGGCGCGGCGCGGCCCCAGGGCCTGTGGCAGTGCTGTTTCCTGGAGGGCCCGCCCGGCCTTGTCCTCTGCGTGTTGCTGGAGGCGCTTGGCTCTGCGGGGTCAGTCCGCTCCCCGGGGCAGGCGGGCGGGGGTGTCTGGGGGTGCCTTTCAGCTGGGCTCGAGTGCGCAGGGGGACGGGGATGTGCGTGAGTGCGGACAGCCCTTACCCCGCCCTGAGTGCCTTCAGACACGACACAGAGTTTTGTCAGTCGTGTTTGTTGAAGGTCCTGAATGTTTGGAGTCGAGGAAGCTGCAGATAAAAAGATATTAAAATCGCTTTTTTTTTCTTTTTTTTTTTCTTTTTTCTTTTCTTTTTTTTTTTTTTTTAATCCAGTGTAGCAAAACAGAGGCATTTCAGTAGTGATACCACAATAGAAAAGCAGTAGCATGCAAATCTTATTTTTACCATTTAAAAGAGGCAGGAGCTTACAGTTATTTTCTTCCAGCTCTGGCCTCGACCCGAGGGAGGTAGTTGAGGTCCTGGAGCAGTTCCTGCAGCAGGGCCGGCTGTCAGCATTGCTGTGGGAGGTCTGTCAGCCGCAGGTACAGGCAGGCTGCCTGGAACTGCAGGGCACCCTGCTCAACAAGATCGTCTGTTTGCCCGACCATGTGAGCAATAAACTCCTGGGGAAAAACCCACCAGTGTTCTTCCCACAGAACTACTTCCCTCTGCTGGGTGATGCAGTTCTCCAGGTGCTAGAGAAGATCTCTGACTCTCTGCGGGGTAAGGCTGCAAGGATGACTGTACTGTAAGGTCGTTTTCTGAAGAAGTGTTTTGGGTATGGACCTCATGTCTGCTGCTTGAAATACAGATGATAACTGAGGCCTTTTGGAATCCACCAAATGCTGTAATATTCCAAGCATTTAAACAGCATATTCTGTTGCTAAACTTTGTTGTGGTCACTTTGTGTGTTCTAAAGGAATTGTTTGGGAGATGTGAGTGATACTGAATCAGCCAGTGGCATTGCCACCCATGCCATCACATTAAAGTGGAACTGAGTTGCTTTAGCCTTCTGCCTGTCACTGTAACTTAATACTGAATGCTGGTTTATGCCTGAAGGCAGGTAGCGGAGGGAGGAAGAGATGATGCTTGAAGAGAAAATGTCAGTGTGTTTTCATAATGCAGCACTTTTGGAAGTCTCTGCACCTCCTGCTGAAGGTTGGTTGGAGGATGCTAGTGGCATGCTTACTTAAGCTTATGTCTGTTTTATCCCAGGTGGCTTGGACTGCTCCATCTCTTTTGTTTCTCATGTCTTGGGGAAGGTGTGTGTTCATGGATGGCAAAGTGAGTGTTTTACTGTGCTCTTTTGGAGAGGGGGAAAGTGTTTTAGTGTATTAGCATGGGAGGATGACTGTTATGATCAGTGGAAGGAATGGGAGACCAACAATTTGATTTGGAGCTGTTCTGAGCTGAGCTGCACAGACTGCTCTCTGAGGCTGCTCAGCTTGTCTGGTAGATATGTCTTGTGGGAGCTTAGAACTTCAAAGCTACTGAATGCAGTAGTTAACAGGGCTGGGGAAGAAGAAGAAGGAAGATTTTCTGGCTCTTTACTGTGATGAGGAATTCTGGCCAGTTCCTTAGGCTGCTTAGGGTGGTTCTTACCAGTCAGTTCTCCATTTCTGTTTTGAGCATGAACAAAGAGGAGCAGCAGAGCTGGGGAAGGATCTGAAGCACAGTCAGAGGAGGAGCAGCTGGGGGGGCTCAGGGTGGAGGAAAGAAGTCTTAGGGGGAACCTTCTCACTCCACAACTCCCTGACAGGAGGGTGCTGCAGGTGGGGGTCAGGCTCTGCTCCATGGGAACAAGGGACAGGACAAGAAGAGATGGCCTCAGACTGTGCCAGGGAGATTTAGATCAGATATTAAGGAAAACTTCCTTGCAGAAAGCGTGGTCAGGCATGGAACAGACTGCCCAGTGTAGTGGTGGAGTCACTAAATCCATAGAGGGAGTTAAAAGGCATGTGGATCTGGCATTTGGGGACATGGTTTAGTGTTGGCCTTGGCAGTGCTGGGTTATAGTTGGACTCAATGGTCTTAGAGAGATTTTCCAACCTAAATGATTCCATGATTCTAGTTGTATTTGTACTGCAGGAAAAATTTAGAACTTCAAACTGTACATTGTATTTTTTTCATGTTGTGAAGATCTTGAAATTCTCAGGTTAGTCTCAAATGCCATTCTATCAGCCTGCTCATCTGGGTTTTTGCTGTTTTCTCTTGTGCTTCAGAGGAAATTCTGGGAGTTTTGGTGCCCCGCCTGACAGACCTCACCAAGTCAGACTGCATCTGGCAGAGGATATGCTGGCAGTTGGTGGAATGTGTGCCAGACCGCTGGATGGAAGCAGTGGTCCTTGGTTTTGTGCAGAGAGCACCTGGGTAAGAACTCTGCTTTCTCCCTGATCCACAGGAAGGGCTGGAATTGTCACAAATACTTGCAGAATTGGTCTCTGATAGGTGCTCTGTTTGTGTAGGTGGTTTTTACACTGCCATTTCCTAAAAGACTCAAGGGATAAAGTAGTTGATTGTTGCCTCTTAGGGAGGACCTGCACCATTTCTTGAGTATGTTCATTTTGACATGCAGTGGAAAAACAAGAAAAACAAGTGAAAGCATTCTTTGCCATGACTGGATCACTGTCTGAGTTTAGAAGTATTCTAGAGACTTAGTTGCAAATAGCTGCTCTCAGATTTTCCTGTGATTAGGAGCAGCATGACAGCAATAACATGGATTCCTGATGTTTTATTTTTGTCTTGTTAGGGCAGAGGTCTTGTCCAGATTGCTGGGTAACCTGGTTGTGAAGAACAAGAAGGCTGAGTTTGTGGTGGCACAGAAGATGCTGCTCTTGCAATATGGCCACACGGTGAGGACTCTGTGGGGAACAGCAGTGTAGTAGTGCCAGGTTTTCCCTGGTACCAATGTAGTTCTTAGCTGAGCCTGAGGAAGGTTTAAC
Organism: Melospiza georgiana; assembly: GCF_028018845.1. Lineage (NCBI taxonomy): Eukaryota > Metazoa > Chordata > Aves > Passeriformes > Passerellidae > Melospiza > Melospiza georgiana. Next base: position 16,290,528 of record NC_080445.1, read on the forward strand.
TCTGCATTCCAAAATGAGTCCTCAGTCTCCCCACATTTGTGCAGCTGTAACAGAGTGGGAGTGGTGAACAGTGGCTTTTAAATCATGGGATTCATGTGCTCTCTCAAGGTTAATGGTGATTAGTGAAATGGCTGTACTCCTCTGGAACCAAGTGATTATTTGCACAAAGTTTCAGAATTTTGGGGAGCTGAAGGCATTAAATTATTCTAGAGTCTGAAAGAGGAGATTGAAACAGCCAGGATCAATCCTTGGGAATAAGAATTATATTAAAGACATGAGATAAGGACCGTTGGGTTTTCTCCTGTGCACCTAAGTTTGTCATGGGCTATTAGGAGCTATACTGTGGCTTGTGATGCTGTTGTGAGAGTTGTTCTTTAGACTTCACGAGTTCCATGTTTGCCTTGGGACTGTGCTGGTTTTGTTGGTAAAAAGCTGTACTGTATTTCTGTTATGATTTTCCATGTATTTCATCAGCAACTGCATATGTGTGCTTGCTTGTTTTTTAAAATTTGTTTACTTTTCCATCTCTGAATGTTGTCAACCAGTGCCTTAGAATGAAGTTTAATGTAGTAAATAAAACCAGACCCTTGTCATTGCTGGATGACAGCTTTATAACCAGTTGAAGCAGGAGTTGTGGTTTCCTTGCAGACAGCAGTGCTGCAGAACCTCCTTGGCTACCTGGCCCTGGACAGCGGCCGGCGCCCCTTGCTGCTCAGGGTAAGGGTCCCTGAGTGGCTGCTGAGGTGTCTGATGGGGAACATTCTGTGTGTCTGGGGGTGCACAGTTTGGGTTCTGGTTTCTGGTTGCTGTTCATGAGAGTGAGGGAAGCCCAGCTATATCACAAGTGAGCTGTGATCAATGAATCAAAGCTTTCTGCACTGCTGGCATTAATTTTTCGTATTTAATTGGTCAGTCGTCTTCCATGTAGCAAAACTAGTGAGGGTTGGGTTCTGACAGATGTCCCATGTCCTCTGTCCTTCTCAGCTTCCTCAGTAGCCCTGTTAATGTGGCTGGGCACATGGCAATAAGGGATCAAATTGGTGACAGTTGTCTGTTTACCAAATGGTTGATGTTTCAGACTCTCTCTCACACATATTTTCCTCAGTGGGAATGGCAGATATTCTGCCTCTTCAAGTCAGCAGTGTGATGAAAATTTTATGAAATCTGAATATCTGGAAATCCTTACCATTTTATCAAAATTTGTTTTCACTGTTTACATGTTCTAAGATGATATGGAAGGACTGACAGTTATCTAAAATTGGACTAAACTCAGATAAAACCTTATAATATCATACTGGGTTTTGATAATAATACTTTGCATTATATGCTTTGCATATAATATTTATTAAAGAGAAATAAACATGGCTTTTAAATTAAAAAAACCATTATATTTAACCATATTTTAATTGAAAGTGCAGTTCTTGGGTGGTCAAACACAGTACGTTTTGGGCTCTGAAATACAAAATTTGTATTTTTTTCCCTCTTTGTAGGGAGAGTAAAAATGTGCTTCAAAAATTACTTCTGTGAAGGAAAAGATCCATTTCAGGCCAACCTGATTTCTCTGGTGTAGGTGCTGCAGGACCTGTTGGAGACCTGGAGCAGCAGCAGTGCTGTGAAACACTCGCCAGCTGAGCAGCAGCTGTACATTAGCAAGGCCATCCTCATCTGCCTCTCCCACCTGAAGGAGCCTGAAATTGCAAGCTGCAGACAAGGTGGGGCTATATGAGAAGTGGGGCTTAGATTTTTTTTAGCAGAGTGTGTAGAAAAATATCTTGTTTTGATCTGTGGATAAGCAGAATTGTCCCATATTTACCTTGGCAAATGGGGTAACCTGCCAGAGTCCTCTTTAGCATTGATATGAGAGAATTCCAAGTGCATAACTTTAGGTTATGGAATTGAAGGAGGTCTGTCTTTGCCTTATGGTTCTTAGCTGAGTTGTGATTTAAAAACCCAGAATTTTTGTCGCAGGAAAACAAGGACTGACTCTGGGACTAGTGAGAGGAATGGTGTGATTTGTAACTTACAGGCTTAACCTTAGAGCACAGATGCAGCTCCAGACAGTCAGGGAAAGTAACTGGGGGTAAAAATCTGTTAGCTTGGTGTCTGACAGTCCATGGGCATTCCTCAGTGTGAAGTGAGCAGGTTGGTCACTGGCATGGACCTGGTTATGTGCTCACACATAACCAGTGCCTAGCACACTGAGGTCCTGGCCTAACTTATCTGTTTCTGTTGAAATTTTTTAAAAAAAGCTGTAAAATGTCTAGAATTGCTTATATGTGTGTGTGACTTATGGGGGATGTGAAGATTCACTTCAAGACTTGCTCATCTGTTTCATTCTAGAATTAATAAGGTGAATAAGCGACTTGATATGTATTACCAGTTCTGTAGTTTTATAGTCAGTTTTTTGTCTGACAGCTGTTGGAAATAGAAGCTGTCTGAGATGAAGGAGGTCAGTCAAACAGCAGTAAGCCTGCCTGGTGAAGCTGGCAACCAGTGTTCCCTGAGGGCTGAGAAATACTTGTGTTACCTGCCTGGTTGAGCTTAGCCAAAGTTAGGCAAATATCTGTCTCTATGTGATTCTTGTAGTGGTCAGAACTTGTAATGTCCTCAAAACATCACATTTATTTAAGTGACTCTGAAACGCTCTAAAGCCAAACTAGAGATTGGCTTGACTTACCATCCTTTTTTGTTTCAGTGAAAACCAAAATATTGGAAATTTAGAATATATTGTGATGTTTTGTTGACTTTGTGCTGGTGCTGAAGGGCACCACTGACACTGCAGAGAGGGAAGCCACAGTTCAGGGACCCTTTCTATCCATTATTGTGTGGTGAGTGGGTAAAACTTCCCTCAGGGAAGTACTAAAGATGGCTGTGTCTGTCTCTGTTTCAGAATTTCAAACATGCAACTGTTTGCTGGTTGTTTGTTTCAGAGCTTCTGACAAGCATGATGGAGGGTGTGAAATGCCACTTGGAGAGCAGTCTGCCCCAGCTGAGGCGTCTGGGCATGGTGGTGGCAGAGAGCATCAGCTTGAGCATAAACACCGAGGGGCCTGTCCTGAAGTTTGAGGTGAAGGTTTTACTGAAACTTATGGCTGCTGTGCTAGGCTTAGAGGAAGTAAAAGCTTTAACTCTATGATTCAGGGCATTAGAGCACTTTTTTATCTGGAAATAAGGAGAGGCAGTCACACCTTCAAAAAGAGAGAGTCTGTTTGCAAAAACCAATTGTATGTAATGATCAGGTGGCTGAGAGTTACCTCAGGAGTGCAATCTACTGGCAGAGGTTAGGATAAACTTGGTAATTAAAGTTTATCTTATTGCATGAGGGAATCAGAATCTGATTTGTGGGAGTTGAGGGGAGCTTCAAACCTAAAGCAGTGGTGAGCATTCAGTCCCTGACATGGTGGAAATATCCATTCTGAGCTGGGATTTTCAAGTCTGACATGGAGATATTTGCTCTGCTCTTTCCAGTAGAAATTATGTGACTTATCTGAATAAATCACATTAATTCTTTAAAAGCCTGCCACATTCCTCCTGTCACATTGCCATTTATTAAATGTTTGAAATATGGAAATAACATTCAGACAAGGTGGCATCAGGTACCTCAAATATAAGGACAAAGATTACAGCTGCCTGCTGCTGTCAGCACAGGGATTGAAACAGGATTGGTGAGGGTTCATCTGCTCATGATTTAGTCCATGTGTATTACAAGGGTGAAATGTTGAATGCTGGGCATATTTGCAGTAAGTAATAGAATGCAGCAACAGTTATTTTGAATGTCTAGTATGAAGAGGACGATGAAACAAGAGAATTGAAGTCCCTTCTGGTGCAGACTCCATCATTCTGTGTTGTCCCCAGTCCTCCAGATAATGAGTAAGTTGTTGCTACTATTCACGCTGTCTTTTTGCCCTTCTCCATGCCTTTTTCCCATTACACACAAGAACCATGTACAGTATTCAAGATGTTTTATGTATTCTTAAACATCGTAATGCACCACCTTCTTACAATGTGATTTAGTTACATTCATAATTCAATTGGTAGTGTGTATTGAAATTGCCTGTTGATAGCTGCATGTGGTGAAACTGGGGTCTTGTGTGCCCTTTGGTACAATCAAATTTCTGTTTGCTTCTGTTTGCAATCATTTCTGTTTGCTTCTTGGAAAGCTGGTGTTTGTGTTGTATGCCCCCAGCCCATTCACCCATGACTAAAATCTGCTGTGTCTGTCATGCTAAAGACTGCTCTTAACTCCCAGAGCATCTGCTGAGGCTCTTTGAAGCACTTTTTGATCAGCTTTGGAGTGAAGCACTTTATGTTATTAGCAGATGAAGCTGTCCAGCCCTCCAGGGAAGTACAAAAGATTTATTGCTTCCATTTTAGGGGCATGATCAGCATAGTCAGCTGTTAGAGGCTGGTTTTGAGAATTAGAGAGATGAAAGGACAATGCCAAAGTCCACAGAAATGGATTGAGACAGAAAAAATATTCTCAATTAGTGTATTCATCCTATGCAAGATCTAGAAATTGTTAAAAATGTTTTCTTCCAATTTTGAAAAGTCATGGAATGGTTTGGATTGGAAGAGACCTTAAAGTCCTTTCCATTTCACACCCTTCCGTGGGCAGGGACACACACCTTCTGTTAAGAGCAGGTTGCTCCCAGCCCTGTCCGACCTGGCCTTGAATACTTCCAGGGATCCAGGAGCAGCCACAGCTTCTCTAGGCAGCTTGTGCCAGGGCCTGCCCACCATCCTAAGGAAGAATTTCTTCCAATTATCCAATCTAAACCTACTCTCAGTTCAGTTTCATTCACAGTTTCAAATCTGGTGCAAGTCAATGTGATCTGGTTTTTGGAGTCTTTCCTTAGCAGTCCCAGGTATTGTGCAGGGGTACACAGCAAACTAGCCAGTTAAGTTTTTTTAATCCATTGCTCTTCTGTTAGAAGATTCTGCTTATTTTCTCCCCTTACTCCATTCTCCTTCCCATACTTTGTGTCAGCCAAGCTGGGTGTGAAACTGCAGCAGGAATAATTATCTGCTGTTCTATTTAGGCAGCGAGGGTTGGTAGGGTGAGTAGTTTCTTCCTCGTAAGAACTATTACTGTATCCATTTTAAAATTTCTTGTTCCTCACAGCAGGAGTGAGAAAGCAGGCGCTGCACTGCCCTTGGTGCCAGAGAGGAATGAGAACTCCTACACAGCAGCCCCAGTTAAGGCAGATGAGGAGTCGGATGCTGAACTTGACAGGTATGGGGCAAGAAACAGGGAGGAAATGGGAAATAAATGGCAGATGTGGGGGAAAAGGATCTGTCAGTACCTGCATTTCTTGGCAATTGTTGTGATTTCTGACCTTGTTCAGCTGAGTGGTTTGCAGCAGAGCAGGTCTTTGCGTAGAAAATTGCATAGTCAATAAATTAGGCAAGGCCTGTGTTGTGTGCAACTGCTGTATTTGTTCCATTTGACTTAAATATATATTTCTTGGAAATTGTGGATGGATTTACCCATTTTAATGGTGGGCCTGCTTTATTCTGTCACTGTATGAAGAAATATATCTATATATGTATATAGATATTTGTATATATATGTTAATATGTATGTGTGTGTTTTATATATATATATGTATGTATATATATATGTATGTGTATGTATGTATATATATGCGTATATATATGTATATATATATGTGTATATATAATGTGTATATATAATGTATATATATATATATATAAAAATATAAATCTATAATGAAATCTCAAGAGTCAGTTTTAGTCTCTTGGTCATCTGTATCCTGTCCTTGACCAGGATATCCAGTTCCAGATCTGATCACAGAACTGCTCTTGCCCTAGAACTCCCAAGGTTCTCCCTCAGGCCAGGCTTCAGCAGTGCTGCTGAGTGATACAGGAGTGATGTGGTTACCACAGTGTATCCACTGGTTCTTTCTCTTTGTTTGGCTATCTGGGTAAAGCAAGAACATCTGTACCCATAAACTAAGCCCTACCTTTAATTCTTTTACAGTGATGATGACCTCATCCCTTATGATATGTCTGAGGATAAAGAGCTAAAACTTAAGGCTCCTATGTATATCCGAGACTGTATTGAAGGTAGGAGATTTTGGGCTGAGTCTTTATCTGTTTCTTACTGAACTTGGGACAGTGAACTCTTGCATGGGTTTATTTTTTCTGATCTAATTTGAAGAAGCTATAGAATTTTTTGAGTAATTTCAGTTTAGTTCCTAGTGCTTCTCATGCTGAGTGTCTGTACCAAGACAAATGATTGGCAGAAGGAAGTTTGAGTATGTACCCAAACACAGCCATTCTGTTAATAACTTCTGTTTGTCCTTTGATTTCAGTTCTGACTGGATCAAGATCTGAAGATGTGGACGAATGGGAAGCTACAGTCAAGGCACTTGAGAGCTTGGTTCGGAGGAATCCAGCAGCAACAAGAGAGGTGAAGTAATATGAACTAGGTTACAAGAGGGCTGTATTGCCCTTTGCTGTCACGAGGAGACTAAACATGCCAGTGGAGCAGAAGGCCTGGCTAATGTGTAACTGGGTTAAAGGCACACATTCACAAGCTTTCAGCTTGGAAGTAGAAGGAAATAGTTGCCTTGAAGGTGAGGCACAGGGGAACAGAGAAGCAGCAAAAGTGCTGGCAGCACCCTGCTGTCTCCAGTGCTCAAAATTAAACATAATACCAGTAGTGTTTGCTAGTGTGAGGAAGCTTCATGCTTTATGCTGGGCAGGAAAAACACTAAAAAATGAGATTACAGAGCAGCCATTTTGTATTTTGAATTGAAATTCAATTTGTTATTCCCCAGCGAAAATGGAGGCAAAATCAAATGCACTTCCCTATTTACTTGTACAAGCATAATGTCTTGTGGAGGGAGTAATTGGGTTGTACTGGTCAAGATAAAAAGCTCAGGGGAGAGGAATGTGGGACAAGGTCAGTGTGTGAAGAGTGCTTGTCACAGCTGCTAGTGAGCACTTGCAAGTGTCAGAGACACCAGCTGAGAAAGAGAAGGGCTGTGCTGCTCTACCCTTTAACCCATCTGTTACAGTGACTTCATTCAATGTCATAATGCTGTTACTTCTCCAAAACAGTCCCAGTGAAATGTGAACAGAGAATTGGCAGGTGGAGAATCTGTTCAGGGTTTTGGGAAATAAGTCTGATGGCATTTGGCTTAATGTGTTTTCTCTCCCTCTTAAGGAATGGACATGTTGCCTAAACAAAATACCTCCTTGTCTTTGTTTGACCATTAGAAGTGGTCCATAATTCCTATGAGGAAAAAGCCCAAACACCATCAGGCTTTTGATTCTTTTTTTCATACTTGGAGCAGGTTAGCGTGGAGCTGGCAAAAATATTATTGCATCTGGAGGAGAAGACCTGCATTGAAGGCTTTGTGGAGCTCCGTCAAAGAGCTCAAGTAGCTGTTTTAACCACAGACCCAATACCTGTGAGTTCCTCCTACTATTTTCCTTTTTCCAGTTGAAGCACAGGCAAAAATTGAAGGAGCTGAAGTCTCTTTCTCATTTGATAGAGGGAGCTGTCTGGGTGGTTGAACGGGTAGTTCAGGTCTAACAACATTTATGCTCCTGAAGAATCTGCAAGGAATGTCTGAACCAGTGGGAAAAAGAACACCCTGTCAAACAGAGGAACTCTGTGGAGGCCTTTGGTTTGATTGTACCTGAAAAGGCAGATCAGATAAGAACTTGTTGTACTGAAGGGTTTCACATAAAGGGAAGCTGGGGCACAGAGGGCTTCTACAGAGAAACACCTGACTGGTGACTGTAATCAGGGAATCACAGACTGGTTTAGATGGGAAAGGATCTTTAAAGTCCATCTCATTCCAACCCCCTGCCATGGCAGGGACACCTTCCTTTACCCCAGGTAGCTCCAAGCTCTGTCCAGCCTGGCCTTGGACACTTCCAGGGATCCAGAGGCAGCCACAGCTTCTCTGGGCAGCCTGTGCCAGGGCCTCAGCACCTTCACAGGGAAGAATTCCTTCCTAATATCCAATCTAGATCTATTCTCTGCCAGTTTAACATCTTTATCTTTTATGCTAGCCAGGCCCCAGTAAAAAGCCTCTGTCCATCTTTCCTGTAATGTTCTTTAAGTACTGAAAGGCCACAGTGATGTCTCCTAGCTGCTGTGGTGCTTGTTTGGGTACCTCTGCATAGGAGGGTGAGAAGAGTGATGCAGTCTCATCTGTCATTTAGATTTTTTGGGAGAATCTAGAAGTGAAAGTGTCTGAATTTCCCATTTGCACTGTGTGTTTCTTCCCATCTCTTGGAGGCTTGCTGTTACCTAACAGGAAGCAGAACCTGTGAAATTAAATGCTTTTAGAGTTAATGGGAAGGCTTTTTCTAGCATGGGTCTGTGCTCATTGTGCCCTGATTTTTCTGTACAGGTTGCAAAGTACTTGACCTCCCAGTTCTACTCTCTGAACTACAGTCTCCGTCAGCGCATGGACATCCTTGATGTGAGTGCTCTTACTTCCCACTTTCCTTCTGTCTGTTGCACTGGTGCTGAGGTGTATTGGGATTACCTTTTATTCCTCATGGGAGAAGGCAGAGGCATGGGAATCTCTTACATTACTATTTGTGTGTGGCATTCCCCTCTCATTCCTAACCCTGCTACACTCCATCACACAGGGATCTCTCCCCACAGAATGCAGAGCATGTGTTGGGCATTTATTTGCTTGGGAGAAGCCACTGTTTACTTTTACGTCATCAGTCTGTTTTATCTTCTCCTTCTGAAGGACAGTGATCTGTCTGTGACTCCTTCCACGCTTGAGTCTGAAGGAGGAGCCACTGCTCTGTTTCAGGGCTAAGTGACCAAGTGCTTGGTCAGTATCTCAGAGCCAGGTGGCTGTTGGAGGTCAATTTCCTGCTGTTCTTCACTCTGAAACTGTTGTGCCTTTCTGCCTTGTTGCTCCTGTCAGTTTGGATGCAGGGAATGCTTTTGTTGTTCCCTAGGAATTACCCATTTTTAACAGAACCTCTCTCTGTTTTATTTAGGTATTGGTTTTGGCAGCTCAGGAACTGTCCTGTCCCAAATTCCATGGGAAGACCAAACATTCTGGTGTCCAAAAGCCTTGTATCCAGCTCCTTCCAGAAAGTGAGAGCTCTAAGGGCTGGAGAAGAATTGTTGATGAGAGGATCAAAAGCAAGACTCGGAGATTTGTTACGGTGAGGCCAGAGGCAAACTAATGTAAAATCCACCAGAAATAGGGACACTTGGAGTTACTGCAAGCTCTGTCTGGAAAGAGCAAAATACCTGTGAAAGTGGACCCAGTCCAAAGGAAAGTTTGGATTTCCCCTCTCCAGCAGGGAGAGGAAGACAAACCTGAAATTCCTTACCTGGCTTTGAGAGATAATTGTTGTTCTGTGCTTGTTCTGAGCTTTTGTGGCCACTGCAGGGAGCTGTGACTTCACCTCACAATCCCAGGGCCTCCATCAGACTAGCTGCCTCTGGGCTACACTGTCTCAGCCTTCCTATTTTCCAGGGAGATAAATTGATGCCAGTTTCCTAGTTTTCAGAACTCCCCTGTGGTTCAGCCTGGAGAGTTGCCTTCCAAAACTCCTTTATCCTTTGCATGTTCTTACATCTAACTGAGCAGTACTGAAGCATATTGTATTGAAATGTTTAGGTGTGGAGAAAATCCAAAATGGGAAGTGAGCAATCCAGTTGGGAAACTGGTAGCCACAGGTGTACAAGCAGTAGTTGACGATGGGCTGTCTGCAAGGAATCTGTAGTCTTGACAGTGTCCAGTGAAGGGGAAGAACTGGATGCTGTATCTTGTGCCTAGACTTCATTTTTCTCTTGGACAGGGTCAGTCTCATGTGGAACTGGCTTCCTGCCCAAACGAGTTCAGTTCCGTTGCTGGATATTTCTTCTTCCCATTGATTCAGCACTTTGACAGGTAAGTGTGAACACCTTAGGATGTGGAATGTGGACATAGCAATGGCCAGAGTGAAGCTTTCTGCTTGTCCTGCTTGCCTCAAAGCAGCAGGCTACAGCCCAGGAGCTGTGCAGGAGCCCAGTGACACCACGCTGACACTTGGGTCCTTCACAAAGCTTGGGGAGGAGTGGATTGTGGTCTCTTGGACTTATCCTTTGAAATCTTGTGGGGCAGGAGTATGTAGGACCCTGCAGAAGTGAAGATCCATCAGCAGGTACTCGACAAGTAATTCTGGCAGCACCACACCAGTATCTGAGCCTCTACTGTGGGCTGGTTCACACAAACCACAGAGCTCAGGCTGCAGTCTTGAACCAAATTAGCTCCGTCTCTGGTAGATACTGGTCAGGGAGGAAAGATGAGAGCAAACAGCTCTGATCTCTGTTAACCTAGTAGTGCCTATATAATGGCTGTTGTTGTAGGGATTCAGGCTTTTGGGGACAACTCCCCCTTCATAACCCTCCTGACTGTTCCAAAGAGGCACTGATCATCCTTGTCAATGCTACACAACTCTGTGTCTTATACTTGCAGGCCTTTAACAACATTTGATCTCCTGGGAGAAGATCACTTAGTCCTTGGAAGGCTGGTTCACACTTTAGCAGTTTTGATGTACTTGGCTGTCAACACCGTGGTAAGGAAAGGCAGAGGGAAGGGGTGACTTCCAGCCTGGGAACTTGGAGTGTCTTCCAGATTAGCCATGTGCTTCAGGGCCTGCTGCACTGAGACTGGCAGCAAGTTGGAGTTGAGTGGGCTGAGAAGTTGTGAAATGGGCTGGGAAGAAATAGTCAGAAAATAGGCATGGATTCAAGCCACCCCTGCACTGTCTTTTGCTTCTTGTCAACTTCTTGGGGGGATTGGGCACATTATTTCACTTTACTGCCAAAGTTTCCACATCTGTAAAATAAATTCAGTTGTATCTAATCTTAAAAAAACCTTTGTTCAAGCATTTGGACAACACTCCCAAGCTCATGATGGGGTTGTTGGGATGTCCTGTGCAGGATAGGAGTTGGATTCCTGACCCTTGTGGGTTCCTTCCAGCTCAGGATCCATGAGCAGTATGTCTTGAGGCCCAGTTCTGCAGGGCAATGTGGATGGTATTCAGTGCTGCTGTCACAATCCTCTTTTGCAGGCAGTGACAGCAATGGGAAAGGCTCTGCTGGAATTTGTTTGGGCACTGCGTTTCCACACGGACTCGTGAGTTACTGTAGTTGTATACTCTCATTTGTAAAGATCAGCTGTGAACCAGCCTCCAGTCATGGTTTGTCTTTGTCCAAGACGAGCATCTGGCTCTGAGTGTCAGTGACTTAATGCATTTACTTTGTGCTCTCCTCCAGCTGTGTGTTCTTATGACTGTGTTTAATGTCAGCCCAACATATGAACTTCGCTGGTGTGTTCTGGTGTGGCAGTACAGCCATTACCTATAGAAAGGGTGACAAATTTCCTGACTACCTGTCCATGTGATAATTTCATCTGTGTTTACTCAGGGAGCTCAGAAAACTCTAGATTCAATTCCAGCATTCAATCTTGGAGAGGAATTAAGACCTGTAGCCAAAAGTCTGTAAACATCCAATATCTGTTTTGCTCTCAAGTGTGTCCAGGACTCTGAATTGTGCTAGGCTCCTGTGCACAGCACAGCAGGGGCTCTGTATGTGAGACACACTGCAAGATTACACCCCTAAGCAGCAGGAATATGGCAAAAGTTGTCATGCCATTTGAAACTGGAGAGCCCCTGAGGGGAGGAAGTCAATGCAGAGCATAAAGCTGCATTACCAGTTCAGTCCTTGTCCACAGGTATGTGCGCCAGGGCCTTTTGTCCTGTATCTCCTCCCTGCTCCTCAGTGTCCCTACGGAACGGATTCTGGCAGACATGACAGAAGAGCTGTTGGAGACTCAGTCCTGGCTGGGAGGTAGGACCTGGTGGGGTACAGCAGTGCTTTTCTGGTTAGTCTTTGTGCAGCATCTCTAATTGTGATGGCAGCAGTGATGTCCTGGCATTGTGCATCAGAGATCTGCATGATCAGCAAGTAGAGCACGTGTGTGCTGTAGAGATGTAGGGCTGGGGTACCTGAGGCATAAGCCAAGAACTGAGTATGGCATTACAGACTGTGACTGTCTTCACAGGCCACCTAGAAAAATCCCCAAAGACAGTCTGTGCCCCCTTTCTCCATCTGAGCAGACAACCACCCACCTCATGAAGCTGCAGGAAGTGTTGTCACGTTGCCTGTTACCCCCAGGCAGTGACTTTGGCCAGCAGGAACACACAAAGCTTCTACAGCCTGTTTACACCGTGTGCTCATGATGGGGTGTTAGAGCTACAAACAGGAGGAAGAGGAGCATGGCCTAGCATCTAGTTTCCTATTGTTGATGGAAAGAAAAAGCTACAGGAGACAGCAAATTACTTTAAATGCTGTACCCAGCACACCTTACATCAACACAGACTGTGTCTGTGGGTTCTGGCAGGCTGGAGCTGCACAGATCAGTGCTTAGGTACTGCAGAGAGCTGGAGTGAAAAGAACAACTAATGTTGAAGCCTTCACTGTGTTGTGAGGGTGATTCTTGTTATTCCCTGGTCTGGTTTCCTTCACCATTCTCACTTTCGGTGAGTCGCTTCCCAGAGGGAGCAAGCAGGAAGCAAAGTGACCCAGCAGGCCTCTGATCCTGGCAGGTTGGGGTGCTCTGTGCCCTTTGAACGGAAGAGAGCTGCCATGTGGGGCTGAAGACTTCACTTTTCCCATGACACTGTGTGCTCTCAGGAATCTGCTTGTCTCTGCATTTAACACTGCTGTTACCAAGCGAAGCCTTTCAGGAATGGATTTCCAGCATGAGGGTTTGCATAATCCATTTTCTGTGAGTTATTTTGGAGAGGAGGATGACCAAGATAGTAGCATCTTCTCATGCTTATGGGTAGTGTAATAGCCCTGTCTTTTCATCTAATGCTTTAGCATGAAAGCTGCATGGTTATTCCTGGTGGGAATGAGAGCAGGGTAAGATAACTGTTGTGGGTATACCAGAGAAAGGAAAACTGCTGTAGGAGTTGTTCAGAAGCCTTAAAGAATTCAGCTTCACATATGGTCAGGTGCAATTTAAGTGCAATTTAAAGGGCTTCTAGAGCTGCTTTCTGAAACACACCAGCTTCTTGGGCTGTGCCTTTGCTATTTATTGTAAGGCTGTTGGGGAAACAGTTCACAGGGAGGTACTGGGCCCTCCCTGCTGCTCCAACAGGTCAAGTCTGGCACTAGAGACCTGCTTCTGTGACTGAATCACAGGTCTGAGTTCATGGACTTGGCTGTTGCTTCATGACTCTTCCAGACAAGATTTGCAAGAGGAGTTGTGTATTAGCTGTGCTGTAGCTGGAAATGACAAGTGTCCTGCATGGGAGCCTCAGCTGCTATGCCTTTTATCCCCTTTGGTTTTAGCTTAAAGTATCTTTGTTTCTCCCATGTGTTTCTCTCATGGCCAAAGCACAGTGATGAACAGTGAGATAGGAAATGTTACACATGAAGTGCTTAGTAGAAATCCACAGACTTCTTTCAGTTGGTTGTTACATCCGGGCCTCTGCAAACTGCTGTAGTGTGTCCTGTGACTAACTGTTGTCCCTTCAGCCTGTTGCCTGCAGCCCTGGCACTGTCTGCCCTGGATGCTTTGGGACATACCAGCTATGGAGAGAGACTAGAATCCACTTGGGACTTGTCCATCATTACCCTTAGCTGCCATGCTGTTGAGCAGCCTGATCCTTCCTGGGGGAGGAAGGGAATACCTAAATGCTTCTAGGAAATGCCCTAGGAAAGGGCATTCCCTGAGGATCCCTTTGATTCCTCAGCAGCTGCCTTTGAGGGAGTTCCCCACCCCTTGCAAGTGCTCTCTGTATCTATGTCATGGGTAAGTGAGGTTTATGTCAGGACCAACAGAACACTCAGATGCTTTGTGCCTCCCATGCAGTGCCAGCTGTGCCAGGTCCATGCTCATGGAACAGAAACAGCACCAACAGCACTCTAAGCTTTTGAGCTTGTTCCAATCTGCCTTGTAACCTTCCTTTTCTGCAGAGGGAGTATGGAAGCACCAGAGTGCAGCTCTCCCTGGGTTATAAATAGCTGTGCTCCAGTGACATGAGTCATGTGTTTGGGCTGACAGTGCCGGGCTCCCAGCACACGGCTCGTGCGTACAGGATATCCTCACACAGGCTCCCTGCTCTTCCAGGCTCCCCTGCTCAGACATCCTGCATGCATCCTGGTTGTTACTTTGCAGGCCCATGAAGGGCCTCTGGAATAACAGCTGCTGGGAACAGCCTCACGCTGCCCTTATGTGCTGTGGGAAGTGTGCAACCCATTGATCAGAAAATTGGTCTTTCAGAGTGGAGAATATGCTGAACCTTGGGGCCTTCTCTCCCTGTTGGCATCCTGACCCCAAATTCAGGAAGGAGCACTGACCATTTTAGATTGCAAGAATGGCAGAGTGGAGACTTTAGACTTTGGAGAAGTGGATTTCTAGCTGCAGACTTCATTCACACTTGTAGCTCAGCTATACAAAACTTTTGTATAGCTCAAAATGACAAGTACAAATTCTGGCATGGAGATTATTCCATGGGATCCAAGGTCAGACAGTTTCTACAATGTTTCAGACCGTTTGTTTCTCCCTCAAAACTGGAGCACTGCCCCATGTGGCAGTCAGGGCTTGGCTGAACTCATGCTGCTTTACATGATGAAGTTTGTACATCTCTGCCTTCTGGCCTAATGCAGTTCCTGCAAGTCCCGATGTCAAAGCCCAGCCATAGGTGCAAATGCTGTTGTTTAGTTCTGTGATTGTCAGTAAAATAGTGAGAACTGTTAAGGGCACTTTTCCCCATTCTCCAATTAACAGTGGCTGCTTCTTTTGCAGATGTGATGGAGAAAGACCCCGATGGGGACTGCAGAAGGCTGGCCCTGCAAAACTTGCTGCTAATGGAGAACCTGAAAAAGAAACTTGAAGCTGTTCCTTCCTAGCTGAAGGGTAACAGAAATGACCTTTTCCTTGTGCTCTTGCCAGCTGGATGTATTTGGGCACTGCTGGGGCCTCTTCAGCAGTCACCTGGCTGGAGGAGAGGAAGAAGGGGGAAGGGTGCTGAGCTGTAAGCCAGCGAGCCTGACTTGACATCTGGACTTTGTAGTGGAGGCCAATTGAGTGAGCTCTGGGTATCCGGTACAGCGTGTACAGATGCAGGAAGGTGGCGAGTGCTGCCATCCTCCCGCGCCCCCAGCCCCCACCCCAGCTATTTATAACCTTGGCAGCTCTGAGCACTCAGCTGAAAATACACGGAAGATCTCACAGAGCCTTCTTGTCAAAAACACAGGAGGGCTGGGGAGGGCCGCTTGCCACTATGACCTGCCCCTTACGTCCCTGAGCAGCTGGAGTTTGGGGAGCCAGCTCTTGGTCTGCTGCTGGAAGGAGTGGAAGATATGGCACTGCTGATGGGATGCAAGCACTGGATAACTACACTGAAGTGCTGAAAGTATGCCAGACTTCAACAGCCTGAGCTAGAGCTGGACTGTGGCTAGGAAGGAATAAGACAGGGAATTCTTTTTGTATAATCTTAGTACAGAAGTTTCTACTAAAGAATAAATAATGTTCAGATTTTGACTTTAAAATCTCCCCAAACCTTCTTCCCTGAAAGCAATTTAGAAACTTCATGTTCACCCCAAGTTTTAAAGCAAGTCACAAAACATGAAAAAGAAAAATCATTCTAAGTGTAAGGGCTAGTTGGTAAGAAATGTGAGTGACCGTAACTGCTCCTTGGCAGGGCACGGGACAGGCAGAGAGGTGAGCAGAACCTTGGTTCTGACGTTGAGCTTCACTTCTCTCAGTCGTGCTTGTGCCAGGGAAGAAACTGACATCCAAAAATATGACTAGTACAGAGTGGCTTGATGTAACTGCAAGAGAAGGAGCTTCAAAGCAAGAAAGAAAGAAAGCTTGAGCAGAGATTGGACTAGGGGGCATCCAAGATCCCTTCCAACCCAGGCATTCTGTGACTGTGAGGTTTACCCCAGATGTCTGTAAGGAGTTGCTCTAGCCCACATGACCCTCTGATGTATTTGAACAGAGAAGCTTTTGTTGGGGAAACTCTGCCTTCAGCCTGCAGGAGAGGGTAGTTTGATTTTAACCAAACTCCTACCCAAATGGAATGGGGATTGTTTCAGAAGGTCTCACTTCTAAGGAATCACAGATCTGCACCTTAGCAGATCACAGCTGTACTTGAAAGGCAACTCACAGTTTCCATCTCAGTTATTCAGCTCTTCTGTACTGAGAAAAAGTGAAGTTACAATATGCAGTTCTTACTGGGTTTTTCTGCCTCAAATTTATTAAAATACTAAAACCAGCTTTCTAATAGAATGTACATGTGAATTGCTGTATGCTGTGCTTGAGAGAACGTATTAACTCTAATACTGTTGCTTATACAGTCAAGCAGGAAAAAGAAATTTCTTGGTAATAACCAAAAAACTGTATGGCAATGGCATGATTGATCTGGTCCCCCCTAATGAGGATGGAATAAATGAGCTGATAATCAAGTCAGCTTTGCATTTGGTAAATGATCATTGTCAGGGGTCCTCCACTTCATCAGCCACTTCTTCCTCCTCCCTGTTGTCCATGCTGCCATGGCCAGAGTGTGCTGTGGCCTGGGCTTGGCTCATGGGAACACCAGCTCCTCGGTGCACAGCCTCCATGGTCTGTGGGGACACATAGTAGCTCAGGTTTGAGGCTGGAATTCTTTTCTGCATCTCTTCCAGGTAGCGATAAGCCTAAAGGAATGCAGAGATCAGTGTCACAGAGAGCACTGCTACAGGGGCCCCAGCAAACCATTTCTTGTACTTTGCACATTAAAAGTGAAGTTCATCAGCACACCTGGAGAACTTGCACTTGACACCCTCATGTTTCATCAGAGTACTGGACCTGTTCAGGGGGTGTCTGGCACATCTGCCATGAAGGAGCAATTCACTGTTCCCTCAAATAACTGCCATTTTACAGTTTTTTTCTCTGGCCAGGTAGCAAACACAGTGTGGTGGCATTGCTGAGGCATGCACCAAGACTTGCCCTCTGTTCTCACTGAATTACTGGGAATAGTTAAGATTCTACCACCATTTACCCTCTGTGTCCTGTGAGCTTTCCTTTTCTCACGTAGAATGAAAAATAGAGGTAAAGTTCCTGAGCTGTGCCTCACCCTGCTGCATATTTAGGCTCCTACCATGGAACATCTTCCTGTGTGAGAGCCATGCTCCACCAAGATGTTCCAGTGGACAATATGGCTTCTGTAGGTTAGAAGAATTAAGACTTTACTTACTGTATGGAATTCCTCCACTTGTGCATAATGCTGAACCAAAAATCCCAGGACGTCGCCATGCCGGACGGCATTGTCAAAGTCCTGTTCAGCCAGGAGCAGCTCACACTGCCTGACTGCTTCTTTAGGGTCTTCAGGGTAAACTCTAGGAAAGGGGAAAAGGAAGTGTCACAGCCCAAGGAGAGCATTCAGCTTTTCCAGACAAGGACAGGGAAGAGTTTTTGCTGCATAAGTTTTCAAGACAGAAGCCAAAACAAAACCCAGAAATGCCCCTTGTCCTGGGGCTGATTGGCCAGTGTGGGCAGCAAGGGATGCCTGCCCTGCTCAGATGAGACACCCACCTGCAGAGTTCCCTCCAGCCCTGGGGTTCCAGCACAGGCAGGATATGGAGTTGCTGAAGCAAGTCCAGAGGAGACCATGAAGGTGTTCCAAGGGCTGGAGCCCCTCTGGAGCCAGGCTGGGAGAGCTGGGGGTGTTGATCTGGAAAGAAGGCTCCAGGGAGACCTCAGAGCCTCTTCCAGGGCTTAAAGGGGCTCCAGGACAGCTGGAGAGGGACTTGGGACAAGGGCCCTGAGGGACAGGACACAGGGAATGGCTTCCCACTCACAGAGGACATGGTTAGATGGGATATTGGGAAGGAACTGTTCCCTAGGAGGGTGGGCAGGCCCTGGCACAGGGTGCCCATAGAAGCTGTGGCTGCCCCATCCCTGGAAATTTTCAAGGCCAGGTTGGATGTAGCTTAGAAGAACATGGGGTAGTGGAAGGTGTTCCTGCCTATGGCAGGCTTTTGGAACAAGAAGGTCTTTAAAGTCCCTTCCCACCCAAACCAGTCAGTGATTCTGTGATTTTATGATAATCACCTTTCTGGCTACACCTCCCTTGGTCTATATCCTTCTCTTTCAGGTTACCTTTCCATCTTTATTGCAACATTTTAAATGCACTTTTAAAAGTCACATTTTGATTTCCCTCCTAGAAAAATGTATCAGCAGCTTTTTTTTTTTTTTTTTTTGCAGCAAGCTGCAAATTTCTTATTAAACTTCAGGTGCTGTTACAACTTCTATTCTGGTATGATATTTCTGTCATTTAGTTTCTGTAGTATCCATGCTGCAGCTCACCTCTGAGCATGGATGAACCGCTTCATCAGACTCATCCTGCTCTGCAGTTGACCAAGTTTGCTTTCTTGTTCCACAGGGCTTCTGACCTTTGCTTTGGAAAGGCACTTGTATGCTTCTGCCAGTGCTCTGTGGGCTTTTTCATAGTTCTGATACTCATCGATTTCTACCTGCAAGAGGAGAGAGCAGATGGTCTTGCTCCAGAGCCAATAAACCAAACACCTTCAGCAGCCATAGAAAGGGCAGTACCTGAGCACATGCATCATAGAAACCTGCCAGGAGGTCAAGGGCTCCTCCTTTGGTGTAGAAGCTGATGATATTTGCAATAATCTTTGCGTCCTTGCGCCAATCCAGTGACTGCAGGTAGTTGGCTGCCATGATATAAATTTCTCTCTGTCTGGAAACTCCCGCAAAGAAGATAATTTTCTCAGTATCTCCAGATTTCAGTAATGCCCTCATAGCCTGGCAAGGGAAAGAGTGGCACAGAGGGAGAGAGGGAAAATACAAAATGCAAAAACACCATCAAGATGGCTCAGAAGTTTCATCTGGGTAGCTACTGTAGGAAGTCTGCTTCAAGGTTTACTTTTCAAAACACCCTCATTTTGAGGCTCTCCAGGCTGACCTTTAATTTGTTTCCTGCTTGTGTGTATTTCTTGGTGGCAATGTGGTAGTTGCCTTGTCTCATGCAGCAGTCAGCAATTTGCTCCAGCAGCTCTCTCCGGGACTCCTCAGAGAGATCCTGGGATTCCTTGGAGACTGTCATCTTCTCAGCCAGCTCCTCGGTGATGGTTAGATTCTGCTCCAGGCAGAGCTGCAGAGCTTCGTGGTACTGATGGGAGCAAGAGAATAATGAGATGTTGTAAACACTACCATGATACCTCACATTTGCTTGTGGAGTAACCTACAGAAATCCGCTAGAAACACAAGTATCTGAGGATGCTCTGTCTGGAACTGGGCTGTAGTTACATGTCAACATCAGCCCCTGTTCAGGCACACACTGTCCCATTTGTTTGCTAAGAAGAACATGTTTGTTCTTCCATGACAACACTGCTCTCACACAAGTGTGCCATAAAGATTCAGCCATTTTGATGCTGAACATGAGGTTTTCAGAGACATAAAAGTCAGGTTTGTTAGGCACGATCAATAGTAACGTTTCCAGCAAATACAAATAAATTGAAAAATTTTGTTAAATATTTTGGTACTTCCCATATAGGAACAAATTCTGAGTAGGCTATACAAAAGCTTGTAGTCCAGAAAAGGGCTATGGTACCCTTGCAAAGTGTAGAAGAAAGCCAGCCATAGGAGCTTGTTAAAGAGGAGGGAGCACAGAATGGTCTGGTGCCCAGCATTTTGGCAAGGCTGAGCTGCCAGTGCCTCTGAATCACTGGCTTAGGAGGAATCTTGAAACTTTACAAATGTCTCTTGTATCTGTTTATCTGCACAGATAAATGGCTGTGTGCAGGTACACACCTGTTGTGCTCCTTTACCTGTGCAGAGGGGAGCAGAGGGCTCAGCTCACCTTCTTGGCTGTGAGCAGCAGCTCCATTGCCTTCTCATACTGAGCATGTTCAATGAAGAAGCCGGAGCAGCGGGCGAGCAGGGCTGGGTCGGATTTCTCATCCAGGTCCTCAGCAATGAGCTGCAGGGCCCCGAACTGCTGCGTGGCGAAGGCCAGCTCCAGGGCTTTGGAGAAGTGTCCTGCCTGCAAAATTAGGAATGAGGCTTCAAAACTAGAATGAGCACTACAGAGCCAGTTCACAGGACACCCTGGCTTAATAAAGAATTACTCACCATGAAAAAATTACAAATAAGCAGGACCACAGCGGATTTACAATTCCTCTGCTGTAGGAACTGCTTCAGAGTAAAGTTTGGGAGTTTTTACTAAAAAACATTTACCTTGTGGTATAACATAACAGCTCTGTCCATTTGATCCCCCTTTTCCTCGTAATAGCAGGCTGCCTCTATCATGTCTTCTGGTGAGCTCAGGAGAGCCAGGTTCATCAGCTGATCATTTAAATTATTCGCCTGTTCAGAAGCAAAGATTTGGCTCTGAGTGTGCACACAAAAATTTCGTAATTCCAACTTCTGACAAGCCTGTATCTTTATGCTGTCCCATAGTTCCAAACTCTCACCCCCTTCTGTGTAAAACCTCTACAACCCAAGTGATCTTCAGCTTTGATTATGATTATTTCTTTCAGGGATTTTCTGATGAGCTGTTTAAGAAAATACATTTCCAAACCACCAAGGCTTTATTGATCCCCCTTTAGCAGAAACCAGGAGCAGCTTCATCATGGGCTGTTCAAGAGCAGGCAGTGTCTCATGGGACACAACAGGCACAAACACCCTGTACTCCCAGAGGGCAGAAGGCTGTGCTGGTGCGGGCACACGGCGCCTCTCGGCGTACCTTGCACAAGCGGATGGCGTTGTTGAACGCCTGGGCCCGGCTGTAGAAGTGCACGGCCTGCTTGATGTCCTCCTGACTCTCGTACTGGCGTGCCAGGTGATAGGAGGCTGCCCCATTCCCCGTTTCATTTGCTATTTCAGCAGCCTGCAGAAGGAATTGTACAGCTTTACTTCATGTCCATGCTCCTCCCAGGACTGAGAGCTCTGGAAGCAGGTGGAAGCAGGCTGCCTTACCTTCTCAATGTTGCCTTGAAAGCAGTGAACACGGACTAGGGAAAAATAATCGTGAGCCAGTTCATAGTATTTTAATGCGGACTCCATGTCTGACTGGCTCTCCAAGTACTGTGCCCACCACTTCCACAGGCTCCTGGAAAAGCAACAATATTAACTGCAGCAATGAGAAATGACAGATGCTGTTTGTCACTGCTAGAGAGCTTGAACTAAAGACTTAACACACTTCTTAGTGTGTTCATGATTTACCCCAACCCAAGTGTGACACTCCCAAGATCTGCACTATACCAGAAGTCAGCCTGGATAACAATGTGGCAGTTACTATGCAAGTGCAGCGTAAACCTGAAAAGCTGTTGGAGGGTCATAGTGGATAAGGCAGGGGCTGAATGAGACTGAGAAGATTCACACTCTGTCATCCTTGCACTCATCACAAATTGTATGTCAGATCTGACAGCCCATGTAGAAGGAACAAGCATAGCACTGACTTGTCTTTCATCTTGTTGATGTAGTTCTCCAGTGCTTGTAAGTCTTCAGAGAGCATTCGAGGTACCTCAAACCTGTGTGTGTCTGACTTTTCATAGCTGTAGAGAAGAACATATTAGATGTGAGATGACAGCCTCCTTATTAGCTCTCTATTAATCTATTTAATCTTGTTTGCCAGCCAAACAACAGACAACACTGGCAACAACTTCAGCTGTATAAGTTCACTGTACGACCAGTTGCAGTCCACCAGCACCATCAAAAATTAAAAGTTCAGTGGTACTGCCAGGCACTTGGAATCAGGGAGGAGTGATATTCACAGCACACAAAATACTTTAAAAGTGCCAGTGATGGCCCAAAGAAGTATTCCAGAAAGTTCCCCAAGCATCAAGCCCACCTGTCTGGACAGGTCACAAATGGCCCAGGCTCCACATTGTACCCACTGCAGCATCAGCCTCTGCCACTGCTGAGAGGTCACTGCCCTTCCCCAGCACCCACATCTCCTAACCCCACTGCCCACCATGGCCAGCAGTGGGTCTGCCTGAGCACAGCAGAGTTCTGCTGTGATTCTGAACAGAATTGACCTTATTGGATGATGATGATGATGGGAACTTTTCATATTGGAAAACTCATATAAAAACAAGATCTCAAACAAGAAATACAAGACATCAAAAATACTCTCCCCTAACTTGTCATGGGACTTGGCAGTCACAGGAGAGGATCAGCCACCAGAAGCAACCAAATCAAACTCAATTCTGCTCCACCATTTGTGTCTGGGACTCTCGGGGAAAGGCAAATAATTGGTTTTTTCATGGAAAAGGAAGGAAAAGATGGCAGTGGTCTTCCAGAGACAAACATAGGACTGGATATGAGTGGGTTTTCTCTGCTGGCCCAGACAGATTCTTGACTTTTTAAGACACTACACATTATTTGCGTGGGAGGGTGCTGGGAGGTTTCACTGGGAATGCTTTCACTCTATGAGATAGAAGGCACCAGAAACAGGAAAAGACTTTAATTAATTTTTACTGGTCATGATCAAACATCCTCCTTCACCCATCTTCACAGGAGAAAGAGGCTCCCAGCCCCCCCAGCTTACGCCCAGCTGCTGCTTACTGGGTGAGTGCCAGGCTCTGCTGCCCGGTTGCCTCCAGGTGCTTGGCGTAGTTGTAGTGGGTGGTGCGCAGGTGAACCCGGTCGTGAGCCTCGGCCGTCTCGATGGCTTTCTGCCACTGGTTGGAGGCCTGGTAGAACTTGTTCAAGAGGTCATAGCGTCTGCAATCCTTGTACAGCCGCTCTGCGTCCTCCTGGGGGAGAGGAACACCCAAGATGCCGTCAGCCCTGCCCACGCTGCATGTCAGCCACACCGGCATTCTCGGAGCAGTTTATTAGTGCAGGGCATTGCAATGCAATTAAAGCAACAATCGATCGGTCACAGGGTTTAACCAACTAAATATACATGGCCTAGGATAGCATGTTTTTGGGAAACAGGATGGTCATGTAAAAATAAGGAAAGCATTCAGATCCTGACACTTATTGTACAGGATTGCCTGAGAGGCAGGGGAGTGACCCAAGCAAGTCATCAATGATCAAATACTGTCATCAGGAGTGTGAATCACCAAAAATGGAGACATGCTTAGGTGGGGGTACAGCTACCGATCATGCTGCCCACCCAGGGGTGGGGCTTAGGAGAGGATCCTGGCACTCAGGGTTTGAGAATTAAGGTGTTGCAAGCCAGGGAACCCCTGTGGCCTCCCAGCAGATCTCAGAGGTAGCAATGCTGTTTGTGGACAACTGAGCTCCATTCCTGGGAATAAATGTTAGTAATTTATTGCAGAATTAGAACAGGAGGGTTTTGCTGGTGCTGACGCAAGGGCGGGCAAATTTGGAACTATTATTTTTATTCTCTGAGAGGTTCTAACTCCTGTGGAAGGAGCACTTTCCTGCTCCACCCAACTGCTGTCCAGCTGAACACTATATTTAGTAAATTAAGATTATCTGTCCAAGACAGAAAAATGCTTTTTGTCTCTTATTGTTTCAAATTTAAAAAAGCACAGAAAGTGGAAAAGGAAGATGCCTGCCCTAAGACTCTGTACAAGATGGAAAAAAGCAGTAGAACTGCATTTGTTTTGCTGCAGTTACCTTCCACCTCTCCAAACAGATCTAAATATCCAAGAGAAGCAGTGCTGACACTTTTCAGCCTCATAGTTTTCTCTGCCAGGAAGCCTTTACAAACATTTAGTTTAAATTTTCCTTTTTTCCTTACCTTTTACTCAGAATAGTTCCTCTCTGTCTCTTTCTTTCTCTCATACTCATACTATAGATTACAAAATACCTTTTCAAGCCAAATTTTATCTATTTGACCATTTTCAAGACTTCCTTTTCTGTGAAATCTTTCTAAGAGCGGAGAAATTTGCATTGGTTTTGTCTGAAGCTTTTCCAGTTCATCAACTATTTTTTCAACTATTTATGACATACTTAAAGCCTGGAGGTCATCATTCCAGCTGTAGCTGCCCTGAATACACAGATAGGAGTTACCAAATCCAGGCCCCAGGATTTGGCATCTCCTCAAACATGGCCCCAAACTGATTTTTGCTGTCATAGCACCTTGCTATTTTTTATCTAATTCAGTATTTCTTATAGACTGTGGGTTATTTCATAAATTCTTTTTCAGTTTTTCCCTCTGACAGATCATATGTCTGGATCTCTTACGGTTCCCAAATGAAAAATTTCTGGCTTTCTTATGGATCATTGCTAAAGGTATTAAATTAGTCAAATACTAATTCCTCTCTAACCAACATCAGTCAATTTTCAATCCATATGACAATGCTGGCCTCAAATTCAACTTAGATCTCAGTTCTATTGGCAGTCAAGGGGAATGAAGACAGACATGAGACACAAGGTCCACACTGGGGTGTATCTGCTGCCAGGTTGGGCTTCAGGTGGTGGAACCACCAGATCTTGTCCTCTGTCTGAGCTGGATGCAGCCAAGTTCCTGCTCACACAGTGGGAGAAGTCAGGATAGAAATCTGGGTGACTAGGCATCCCTGGGACAGTACAGGCAATGAATGTGACTGACCAGAGCTCTCCAGCCCTACAGGAAAAGTCTATTTTCCCTGAACTCCTTCAACAACCTCAGGTCAGCCCTCACTCTGTGACAGCACACAGCTCTAGCCTTTCACTCTAGAAACAAATAAGTTCAAATTGGAACTTGTGTTCCATACCAGAACTTAAATATCAGAGCTCCATATCAGAGCTTAAAACATGTTTGTTGAAACATTTTAACTATAATAAAATACAGCCTTTTTTAAATCCAGTGAAACCTAGTTTGGAAGAGGCTTATGCCCCAAAAAAGCAGATTTTTGTTAAATGTTTCACACATAAAACAATCTTTAAAATATGTTTCCTTTAGTTAGCAGTTTCTTTCACTGAGTGATTTTTCAGAGTCTGATAGAAACCATTCATAGCTTGGCTGTGGGATTTACCAGCATGCCCAGCTGGATGGCCAGCACAGCCACCCTGGCCTTCTGCTCTGGCTCTTGCTCAGCCTCCCGCAGTGCCTTGGCTCCTCTGGCATGACCCATGTGCCCCAGGCAAATTTTGGCAACATCAAGCCTCTGAGTCTTCACACACATGCGAGCCATGTTCTCCCAGACAGCCTCACTGCAGGAAACAGGAGAGAAAAGGAGAGCTGTTATTGTGTCACCTGGAAGGCAAGTGAGGTGTGAGGAGGGAGAGTGTGAAAGGGGAAACCATCAGTACATTGGCAATGGGGTGACTATAACAGAGACTCCAGCTGTGCCAAGATCAAAGAGGAACAGAACAGGCTCACACACAAAGGTCACTTCTTGAGCTAAATGACCCCAACCTTAAGGAAATATTGTGGACTTTGATTTACACCAATGTCTAAACAACAGCAATTACACATCTACTCTGGAGACAGGCTGAGAGAGTTGGGGATGTTCAGCCTGGAGAAGAGAAGGCTCTGAGGAGAACTGAAGAGCACCTTCCAGTGCCTAAAGGAGCTCCAGGAGAGCTGGAGAGGGAGTTGGGATGAGGGCTTAGAGGGACAGGACAAGGGGGAATGGCTTTAAATTGCAAAAGGGGTGATTCAGATTGGAAGAAATTCTTTCCTATGAGGGTGGGGAGGCCCTGGCACAGGTTGCCCAGAGCAGCTGTGGCTGCCCCATCCCTGGAAACATTCAAGGCCAGTTTGGATGGGACTTGGAGCAACCTGGGAATGGTGGGCATCTCTGCCCAAAGCAGGGGTGGGTAGAACTAGATGGTCTTTAAGGTCCCTTCCAACCCAAACCAGTCCATGTTTGCATGTATATAAACATTTATCATGTGCCTATCCTGCTGTAGCTGCAACCTGTAGACAGTCACAACTCCCACACTGATGTTCAGAAATCAAAATTTAAATTACAAAAACGTTTTAACCTACACTGGAAATCTCCTGTTGCAGTCTGGAGTAGTTTAAATACTGAACAACTACTGGGAGTACAATTGTTGTACCCAGTTATAGGGAATGATGTGTAGAAAAATTACCTAACAACCATGTTCTAATTTAAAACTTGCATAAATAGACAAAAAGAAAAGCTTTGTAATGCTCAGAACAAGAAGTCAGGGCTATGAGCTTGGAGTTAACACTGCAAAGTCCCCTGCCCAGGTAAAGCAGGATGGGCTGAGGACCATGCTCCCAGCTGGAATGGTTGGCAGAATTGCTTAGCAGAAGGAGCACAACAGAACTGACCATCACAGCGTGGGACAAGCAAATATTTTCACAGATTCTATTCACTTTTGAGACTCTTCAAAATTTCATGCAGTACGTTTGACTAATAAAAACCATGAGCATTCAAAATAAGGTTTTTTTTCTATGTCACCCTCAGCAGTGGTACAGTCTGTGCAGTTCTCAGGCACCAACACAGCACAAAGGAAAGATCTAAATTCTAAAAGCAAGGAAAAAATAAGAAAATAATAGAATAGAATAGAATGACACTTTATGACCAGCCAACAAATTCCCTTCCAGCTTTCCTATGATTAAAATGTTTTTCTGTTTCCAGTGGCTGTGAGAAAGCCCTGCATACACAGGAGAAAGTGACCAACCGGGAAACAGTGGAACAGGTGAGCCATGACGTGCTCATACACTAACAAAAGGCACAGGAAAAATTCTTTGCGTAATCTAGTTAAGAATTTTAGAGCATCTTTTACTTGCAGTGCAACTCACATGAAGGTTTCGGATATTAATCAATATAAGTAGTACAGACTTCACTGAGACAAACGGTATGGAAAAAATAAGAAAGGAATGAAAATGTTAAATCAGGGACAAATTTCAGAAAGATCAAAAGTGTTTCTGGTTTAGAAAAGCAAAAATGCATGTCTGAGTGCCGCCTTTCTTACAACTGAGTGCTATTCAAGCATAGCCTCCTCATGCTCTTCTCCCACATGTCCAAACTCCCCAGCCAAGGAGTCTAAAGGAATATTGAAATAAAGCATGGTCATTTCAGACCTGGAAGGGCCCGACAGAAACCAATACCACTCAATACAAAAATGCTGCCTTGTGTCATCAGATGTAACATTCCTAATTTCTGAAAAGTTGGAACAGTTTTCTCTTTTATTCCAGACACTATCTCTATCTGGAATTGGGAAAAGTTGGAAAAACACCTTTAAACAACATTGACATGATCAACATGATGTTAGTTATGGTCACCTGGCTTTGACCAACACAGCCATCTGAGTTCTGTCCTTAGGAAAAGCTGCTCGAGGCTGTGCCTGGGCACAGCTGTTCTTCACAAGACTTGAGGAGAAGTGCATTTCCCAAGCTCTGCAGTGTGCCAGAAGAAGCTGCCAACAGCCAGTTGGCTTGGGGTGAAGGAACACACGTCTGTGCTGGGCTTTGTCAAGCTGACTAACAGTGAATTTCTGAAAGGAAATAAAAGTCTTTCTTTTTCAGAGCTCTGACAGCTCTCAACTCCCTCCATGCAGGAAGATGAGAGTTCATGGGCTCAAACAGGCGAGCAGATGAGATTCTTATTTAGAGTACAGGGAGTGGAAACTTTTGAGAGGAAACAGACTACACAGTGTATTTTAAAGTAGCAAGTTAGAAGATAACAGCGTGCAGAGAGTCATAGCAGGATTTAGGAGATATTGCTCATCATCTCTCAGCTGTTTTATGCTTTCCTGGATGGCAACATCTCCTGCCAATGTCAAAATTCAGCAGGAGCTCCTGCCCCTAGGACTCCTCTTTGGGAGCTCTTGCCCCACACACCTGCCTGTGGGCCACACAGGCACCCAGGTACCTCTGCCCTGAGGAGCTCGAGTTCTGCCATCCCAACTCTTTCTCCTACACTCCAAACCATTTGCAAAATGAACCTGAGAGTTTTGAGCC
Organism: Melospiza georgiana; assembly: GCF_028018845.1. NCBI lineage: Eukaryota > Metazoa > Chordata > Aves > Passeriformes > Passerellidae > Melospiza > Melospiza georgiana. The sequence goes on from NC_080445.1 coordinate 16,318,389, forward strand.
ATGGATATGCTGCAGGCAGCAACAAACACAGAGGGAGAAACAACTGCAGTCAATGTGCTTTGCAGTTGGGATTTATTCCAGCAGACACTGCCTTCTCCCACCCTGGCTGGGCAGGGGATAAGCACACCAGGCTCAAACTGCACCAAAGACACTGAATTTGGGACTGTTCACAGCAGAGCACATCTTGCATGGACTCACCCAGCACAGAGACCACAGCAAGAGATGAGAGGGACAGCAAAGAAAGGTGTCCCTGCCCATGGCAGAGGGTTGGTGCTAGACGGTCCTCAAGGTCTTTTTCAACCCAAACCATTCCATGATTCTAAGATTCTGAGAGACGTGATCAGAGCAGCTCACTAGCACAAGAACCCGTGGCAGGTGAGACCACTGACTCCCTCTGACCATTCCTTCTCCTGCTTCCACCCTGCCGAAACCCCTGAAGGAATGTTTTACCCAAGGAATCCAGCCTTGCTCTGCCCAGAGCAGTTCCCACACCCCACTTGGTTTGCTTAGCAGCTGCACAGGCAAGAACAGCAGCCATGGTCCCCATGGACCTGCAGCAGACACTGGTTCTTTCCAGTAGACACATCCTTCACAAGAGGGTCAGTGCTCAGATGAGGTACATGGAGAGGGAAGGGGAGGGGATCCTGGCAGCACCCACAATCCACTTCCATTTCTCTCTTCATTTCACAAACACCAACCTCAGCCACGAGATGCACAACCTCCCCTGGCAGGCACACACCTCCAGCACCAGGGCAAGTTATGCTGCCCCTCAGAAATGTGGGCAGATGGATGTGGGTCTGGTGAAGCAACAAAAAACAGGAGGTGCAGAACAGATTCACTTAAATCCCAGGGAAAACCACAGTTTATCTCCCAACAGCTGCCAGTGCAGTAAGAAAGCTGAATCTCTCCATGCATCCCTAAAAGGCAGCAACTCTACTTTCCAGGCCTGGCCCTGCTGTCCATATAAAAATGCCAAGTAATATTTTTCCCTGCCCCCAACTGTGACTCCAGGAATTTCCTGTTCTTCCCCTCCTCCTCTTTTCGCCCCCCTGAAAAGCCTCTCACATCTGTACTTCATCAGCTGAAGCTGGAAATGTAACGAAGCCCAGGCACAGCAGCAGTGGGAGCAGAGCCATGGGAAGGCATCCCCAGCAGCCTGGGAGCCCCAGGCTCCCACCAGGGAGGGACACCCTGCTCCAGCCACATCCACAGCACCAGGCACTGGGGAAGCACACACTGATGCCTCTTAAGAGTGGACACAAATCTTACCACATATTTGATGAAAGTTTCCTTGCTTTGTATCTGACCTTTCACATCTGTTTTTCTGTGGAACATCCACAGTCCTCACAAACCCTTCTGTTCCCATATATTTTTCATTGCCTAAAGCACTGAAGTTTAAAGAAAAAATGGAATATTATTCAGAAGGGCTGGAGATTTTTATGTCTGAAGCATCTCACTGAAAAACCTTTTCTCCCTCTATTTAATGGGCTATATTTGGAATATGAACATTGATCAGGATTAAAAAAAAATCTCTTTTCAATTTGGGTCCCACTTTGTCGAACTGGACCCTATAAAATACACATTATATATAACAAATTATTGTTGCATCCTATAATGTTATATTCTAGATAATCACAGAACATCTTTTTCCAAACCCCTGCCATGGGCAGGGATGTCTTCCACTAGACTGGAAAACTCTAAGGACTTGAGAAAATGAGGTTTTAGCTGATGTAGCTAAATTAGGTTTGATGCTTTTAAAATAAAATCCCTTTATGGGATCCTGGTTATAACCTTCCGTGGGGCTAAAAGACAACAAGAAATTCAAGTAATACATGAAAAGTTGTAACAGTTCAATGAGACTCTTGATAGTGTTAATGATATTATATGAGCTACTCTAAGAAAAGTCAAGCATTTTTCATGTATGATCCAAACACTGAAAGCTGATGAGGCTACTCCTAAAAACTCTTCCCTGAATGAAACATACAATTTTGATAAAGCAGCTTCACATAATGGATCTATAATATCCCACTGAATACACAGCTTTGTTCCAAGTTTACCCTCATCAAACCAACACCAAGAGATTGCTCCATGTGGCTTGTATGACACAAACCCCTGTGCTCCACAGAATGCTGTGAGTGCTGCGAAATGCACATCCTGCTGCCTGTTTGCCAGCAAAGAAGCATTCACTAAGGCAGTTTTTTATTAAGGATCAGGATTCCCATACTATTTAAATTGGATTTTAGGGAAAATTTCTTCATGGAAAGAGTGGTTGGGCACTGGCACAGCTGCCCAGGGCAGTGGTGGAGTCACCATCCCTGGAATGATTTAAAAGCTGTGTGGATGTAGCATTTGGGGACATGAGTTTGTGGTTGGACTTGATCTTTTCCAACCTTTATGATTCTATGACTAGACTGATTTGTTCAGCCTTTGTAAAATATAATTGCTATTGTTTTTATTGTTACATGAGAAGGAAGCTTGGACCCCCCTGAAAATACACACTCAGACATCATCAAATCACAAAAATCAAATGGGGGGAGGCAGAAGCAGGTGTGTGACATTTCCCTAAAGGTAAATCTCTCCTGGCATTATCTACATGTAAACATCATCTGCCTTGCTGCTGAATGCCTGACTCAAAATAAACACAGAATAATAATAACAAGTAATCCAAGGGTTTTAAAATATGCAAAAACAGTCATTGCTGGTAGAAAATTTATTTGAAGAATGGCAAACACTGGTGTGCTTATACTGGAAGTTCTAAAACCAGAAATGTACAGAAACATGATCAGTTACAGGGAAAAAGAGAAACCAAAGATGCTACAGTGCTCTCAAGGGATGAAGATGCTCAAAGTATTTAATTTGTTTAAAAGATTAAAAACTATCAGAGCACACAGAGGAGGACTGAGTTCATAGCCAGGCTAGTACATTCAACTTCAGTACCTGAAAACTATTTATAGGAGCATATCAGCTTTATTGGAATTCCCCCCCTTCTCTCACCAAGTCTTGAAAAGAAAATGTTGCCTTGCAAAAAATTTCAGACCAGTTTCTTTCTGTGTATTGGGTCAGGGCAGATCAGTTGGTCAGGGGCAAAGCCTCTTGTCTTGGTAAGATGGAGGCACTATAAAATTAAATCAGTTTGTAATCTAATGGACTGATTACTCATGTGAAATCCTGTGCCAGCCCCTCAGGTGTGGTGGTGCCCGGCAAGGCAGGTCAGTGCCAGTCTCAGAGCTGAGCGGATGCGGTGCCTTGAGTGCAGTGTGTACGAGGCAATGCTACACTCGTGCGGTGTTTGTGCAGCCTGAACTCTGTGCCAGGCTCAGCTCAGGAGGGGCATAACCCCAGGCAGTACCACCCGGCTGCAGGGCAGTGCCCACCAGAATCTCTGTCCTCCTCCCGGTGCTGCCGAGGCAGCCGATGGGAACAGCAAAGAGCCGTATGGAGCGCCAGTCTGGGCAAGACCGCTCTGGAAACATCCAAGTTCAAGAACAGTTTGGAATGCCCGCAGAACTCTCGTTAACGGGTTTATCAGAGAAGCCACCCGCCCTGTGGCAGCGCAGCCCGTACCGAGCTGTCAGCAGGACGATCCCACACAGCAGCGGGGCCTGCACGGCCTGGGCACCGAGCGGGGCGGGCAGCCTCCCTCGAGGCTCTGCGGAGCCCTCACGGCGCCCAGCACGCCGGGCCTTGGGCTCGCCATGCGCTGACTCCCAACCTCACTCACGCCCCAACACTTGCCCTCTGCCTCTGCAGACACCCCCAGATTGGGTTGTTACCGGGTTGAGAGTCTCGAGATTTTATACTTCTTATTTATCTGTCATGGTCCCTCCTATGGTGCAGAGAGGACGCGGACATCAGCGCAGCCCCGCAGAGCTTCCGTCGCGCTGTGCAGCAGCGAACCCCAATCATGTTTTGCTTCTAGTGAAAGGTATTTCAAAATCCCTCTCCTCGATCCGCTTCCACAGAGCTGATGGCCCGAGGGCTGAAGCTGGGATTTCCTTCTCTCCTTTTCCCGAGGAGCTCTGCCGTGCTCCCCAGGCTCCCCGAGGCGCTGCAGCTCCCGGCAGCCCTGCTGGGGGCAGCGGCGAGGGGAGGGAGGAGGCGTGAGGCGGGAAGGGGGCCCTCCGAGGGGAGGAGGGACAACTTTAGAAGTCTCCATAGTTTTTTCCTTTCAGGAAACGCATCCTGTTAATGTTTGACTGCCGTGGCAGTGGCTCTTTTTTTTTTTTTTTTTTTTTGCAGTCGACTACGCCCTGAGGTTCACCAAAACGAGCCACAAAAAACAGCCATTTCCTCTTGGTGGGGAGGTGGGGGGGGCCTTTTCCTCACCGCAGTGGCTGTTCTCGTCCCGGCACTCACAGCTCGGCTCTTCGGAGAGGGACGGGGCAGAGCAACCTCCTCGAGATACTCCAGACTTGTAGATCACCTTTGGGGTGACCGCATTCCCCTCTGGCTCGGCTTGGCGAGGATGATATCTGTCACCGTTTGCAGGATATTCTGAAGTTTGCACCCAAACCTAGGCTTTTGGAGCAGCACGGGTTGGCTTGGAGGACCCAGCGCTCAGCAGGCTACAGGGAGCATCCTATCCGACCTCAGCTCAGGCTCTCCTGCTCTGAGACTGGATTCTGTCTGGATTCACTCCATCCAACACGGAATGGACCTCCCTGTCATCCAGTTCACCACAAGACTGGCATTACTTATCAAAGTGCAAGAAGGTGGATAAGTCAACGCTGGGAAGGACAACAAAGCTTCTTTGTGTTCTTATTTTATGGAATTCTCCTATCTACCTCACAAAATTCTCATTTCCTCGGTCAGAAATCCCTCAGGAATTGACTTCAAGAATGAACGGTGATGTCCTCTAGCGCCCCGTAACACCCAGCGCAGCCGCCGGTTCCCAGCCCGATTTCAATGTGCTGCAGCTGATTGGGACCTCGTGTTGTCTGCAATTAGAGTCCGGCAGCAAGCTGACAGTCAGATATGACTGTCCAGAAACTGGTAGCCACAGCTGTGTTGGTAGCTCTGGTCTCACTCATCCTCAACAACGCGGCTGCCTTCACCCCCAACTGGGTGTACCAAACGCTGGAGGACGGGCGCAAGCGCAGTGTGGGGCTCTGGAGGATGTGCTGGCTGGCAGAGCGCAGCAGAGGGGCTGCGAGCACCAGTGCCAGGCACGGGCAAGGAGAGGAGCAGGAGTGCGAAGCCCTGGGCTGGGGTTCAGAGTCAGCTGGCTTCCAGGAGTCACGCAGCACTGTCAAACGTAAGTGCAGCCTCTTATCTTCTCTGCAGGCACAACTAATAGGGTGCATGTGGGTCCCCAGGAGTTCAATGGCCTAACCCTGAAATCATGCTATCTGTCTTAGCATCTCTTCACATTCATTCCCAAATAAATTAATTTCAGAAATTAAGGAGTATGATGTCCACCAGTGAACTAAACTCCTCATTCTCCCTCAAAACCGTCATCTGCATGGTGCTGCCTGGTTTATATAGTTCAGGAATTGATCTGCTTTGAAAAAATTATCCAGGAAGTGTAAGCCCAAAGTTCAGAGACATCTTGGGCTCACTTCTCCCTCCTGGGCTCCTGTCATAAGATATCCCTATACAACAGCAACCATAGTTGCTCTGAATACCCTAAAACTAAAAAAAAACCCACAAACCCAAACCCAAAAAGGTATTGCAATGAATGACATGTTCTATTTGCTTTGGTTGGAAATGTCAGGAGCAGAAACATCAGAAAAAGTTGTGGTAAAAACATGTAAAATTGAGAAAGGTCTTAAAATGTATAACTATGTTTCTTGGTGAAAAAATACAATTAATATACAACTTGGTGACTACAAAAATCATTACCCATGCTGTATTTTTCATTTTGCACTTTCACAGATTGTGGGATCTGAAGAATGCAAATAGCTTACACTGAGCTAGGGAAAATTAATGGATAACATGAAAATTACAGAACTGATTAATAAATAATAAACCTTACCTATCACATTCATAGCATTAATGGTGCAACCCTGCTCTCCCAGAGCAGAACTGTGCTGGAACAGGATCACAGAAAGGCTTGGGTAGAAAGGGACCTTAAAGACTGTCCAAAATACCTGCAGACACCATGGCTGGGACCACAACTACCCTGGTGCCAAGAGGTTTCTCCCCTAAACCCCCTCCACTCCCAGCAGCTGGGCTGTGAGCAGCCATTCCAAGGGGAATCAGTGCTTCCACTGCACCCTTCAGGGCATGGAATTTAACAGAACAAATGGCTATAAAGTCCATGCCCCAAAAGACTACAGGATTCTCCCAAGATTTCAAGGATGCTCAAAACCAGCTCTGGTACCTCCGAGGGATGGTATGTTACAGCATCTGTAACATACACTATTTCAAACCAGATTTTTTTCATGGTTTGAAATGTGGAGAAAGAGAAACTGGTCCTTGGAATTTCTTAGATCTCTCTGGAGAGAAACCAAAGAAATATTAGAGGAATTTCTTTTAAAAATGTTTTAATGTGGACCCATTATAGATTATATTTTCCAGTAAAATTATACAGAAACATTTTTGAACATTTGCTAATAGTGAGCTGCATAAATCAAAACCAGAAAATTTCTCAAATGTTTTAAAGTCCTTACCCTTTCAATACTTCTAACTGAAAGAACTTTTTATAAAAATAAATGGCTATAAAAAGGATTAGACTGTGGGAGAAGTTCCTTGATGTGTTTTTGCAGCTTCATCTCTGGGATCACTTCCCCAGTTAATACTGATAAGCCATATTCTAACCTGAAGAACATGTGTAACATTCACAAATAGTAAAAGTATATGTTATGTACTCAGCACTGGAATGAGCTCCTGCAGAGTGAATTTGGCTCCTGCAGCATTTTCAACACACAAGCTTGTATTTCTTGCTGTGTGCAGGCCAGGCAGTGTGTGGTACCTAACAAGGAGAGATATTAGCTGCATGGCAGAACCATCTGGGCAGCACTTTCTGATGTGTATCTGTAGGATAATGTGACAGAAAATTTGAAAATTTCCAAGTAATAATTATAGCATGGTCGAATGCTCAGAAGAATTATCTGACAATCACTGTTAAAATTCTAATTTAAAGGAGGCTTTTCAAGCCCAGAGACTTGATCTGTATAGGAGTAAAGCATCCATTCTCTATTTAATCTGGAAGCAAAGAGTAAGCAAAGGCCAATTCTGAATCTTGATAAAGCATTTAAAGGAAAATCCCTCCCCTGCAGCTGTCATGACAAACCCAGTAGGAAACACGACTGTGGCATTTATTTTTATGACAATTTTGTTTCCATGGATGTACACATGGTTGGTATGAGCCTGATCTTGCATCCATGGATTTGTCATCCTAAAGGATTTCTCTAATCAGAAATCACACATTATTTTAGCAATACTATGGCAATCCTTCATCTGTCAGTTGTAGATAAATCACAGACATGCAGGGGTGTGTGTGTATGCATATACATACATTGATCTAAAAAGAACTATATGAAGGAAGAAAATACCACAAAGTATTTTGGATGCCATTTGTAGAACGATACAGAAAAGCTGTTCTGGTAATAGCAGTGCAAAAGAGGCCACAGTCTGGCTTCTGTGAAACAATGTATTTATATACTCACACAGACAAACATATTTGAGAAGCAAGCTATTTATCTCACAGTTCAACAGAAAAACTGTAAACTCTTTGGGAATTTGCTTGTCCATATGCTTAAGACTCCTGTACATGCAGTATGTATCTAACAGCCAACTAGAGACACTACTATGAGCTGGCTTCCTCCCTGGCAAAGAGAAATACATTCTTAGAACCTGCTTTTCACTGACTTTCTCTGCCTGCTGTTTTCTCCCATCGAAATCACAGAATCATGGAATGGATTGGGTTAGAAAGAACCTTCAAGACCATTGCATACCAACCCCTGCCCTGGGCAGGGACACCTTCCACTAGCCCAGGTTGCTCCAAGCTCCATCCAGCCTGGCCTTGAACACTTCCAGGGATCCAGAGGCAGCCACAGCTTCTCTGGGCACCCTGTGCCAGGGCTTCACCAACCTCATAGAGAAGGATTTCTTCCTAGAAATGTCAATAAAACCCAAAAAGAAAGCCAGGGGCAGGGGTAAATTATATTAAAAATACAGGGAAATGAAACATTGCAATGTGAACTACTTCTGCAAGGCACAGCATCAGAAGCATGGGCAAATGATTCCATGGGAAAGCACTCCAAGTCTGTCCTTCAAACCTCACTGCTCCTGGACATGGAGATCCCAGGCCCTTCCTTTCACTTTTCTTTATCTACCTTTCTCTTTCTCCCTCTTGCTGTGCAGCCCTGCACCTCTCTTTCAACGCCCTGTGATGCTGAACAGCTTCTGTGATGGTTCAGATTACTAACAGCAAAAAGAATCCCCAGGTTAGGGTGGAAGTTTTGGACATGGGGTGGGATAGGGTTTTTGGTGGATATTCTCCGTTGGATTAAGCAGTGGTATCAGAGTCCAACAAGTGCTGCTGCTAACACTGAGTGATAAAAGTGTAAGGAGGACTGAGATTGCTCCTTTTTTAGTGGTAATAAACTCTCAGATCTGAAACCTTCACCTATGTTGAGAATCAGCCCAGCTGTGAGGACGTACATATAAGCTTTTATAGTCTAGACAAACCACTGAATGATACAAACTTCAACGCTTCAGTGAGAACTCAGGTTGTATAGCCCCTCTTCAAACACTTTTAGGAAACCTGGCCAGGTAGCCTAACTCTCCTGTCACCTCAGTGTAGTCAAAGACATTTGACAAAGATTATGGAGCTGCAGTTTCAGAGCTGTTGAAAAATTTTGGAGGATTTTGCTCTTGCCTGCATCTTTTTATGCTTCAGAAAAGCCCAGAGGTAGTAGCCTCATAGCCTCAATAAGAGCTGGAGTAAGACAGCAGGCCATGAGTAAACAACACTGAGCTTTGTGCCCATGCCACGTGCAAGCAAGGGCAGCACATGCAGAGATGTGGCCCCACAGAGTGACACGTGAGCTACCCTGAGTGGTGAGAACACGCAGCTACACCAGCACTGATGCCTCTCAGAACCAGCCTTTCTCAAAGCCACCTAGGTCCTGACCAAGTACCATGCCAGGAATACTGCATGAACACACTAGATTACTTGAAATCATCTTAGATATTTTTAACCACACTGTAGAGGTCAAATATACCCTTAAGTTCTGCTGTGCTCTGAGGCTATCTCTGGATGGGCACAGGGAGAGGATTTATTCATCAGCCAAGGTCCCACTTTGTCCCTCCTTGTGTAAAGAACATTAGGAACAATGTAGAAATTCAGGAATAGGGAGGGGTTTAAAAGATAGAAAACCTCACTGGGTCCTTCAGGGCTGCAAGAGACATAAGGAAAATTGCAACAGCAGGATGTGTGTTTCAGCTTCTGATGCTCAGAGCTGTACTGCTTGTGGGAATTGCAGTTCTACCAAGGAGTATAATTGATGCCAGGGAGAGGCACAGCATCAGGAGCAGCCACATCACTGCCACAGTACATCAGGTAAACACCTCTCCAGCCTGGGCAGGTGATGGTTTGCACACACCTGGACACGGGGACGTTTGCTGGCTGAGGAAGGATGCTGCTCAGAGTGGGAATGAGGAGCTGAGGTTTGATACAGAGGCAGCCATTCACCTTAATGTCCATGTCCACTGCATTTACATGAAGTTCCAATGTCTACAAAATTTCCAATTTCTCTGAAATTTGGCTGGCTGGAAGCTAGGCTGAGTCAAGCAGCAGAGTGTGCTATAAACATGTTACTTGTCTACATATATTTATATTTCCATACATAGAAACCCAGAAAGGAGGCAAAGTGCATCTGGAGAACACAGGAACTACCATCAGATTAAAAAAAGCCACAAACCTAATTATACACATTATATACATAGCATGATAGACACAGAGATGAGGCAGCACGGGCAGCTGGCAGCTCAGGGTTTGTGATTTCCCATCCTAATATCTGAAATATGAGCAACATTTAAATAAGTGACACTACTAATTTAATAATGGAGGCCAGTAGAGATGAATTTTGAGAGACATGGCTTCTCAATTTAGAGTGAATACTCATTTTAATGTCAGGGTGCAATTTTGTGTACTCATTTTGGAAAAGTGCAAAACTCCTTGGGATTTGGGACAGGAAAATGAACCTAATACATGTTTCAATGCAGTACATCCACAAGTGTTGCACAGAAATATTGTCAGAGCAATTGGAGCTTGGTTACTCTTGCCATCAAGACTTTGAAATCAATTAAAGCATTATGAGTGAAAATGGCTCTGGAGCTTTTGAAAATTTCAGATGAATGCATTTATCAGAATAGCCTGCTGAGATTTATAAAGAAGCAAATCATGATATCTTGACAACTAATATCTCATCAGAAATAGCTGTGCCCATCACTTAACCAAAAGCACTTGCTAATATTGAAAACAGTTAATGGAGCCATGTCTTCAAAAGTAACAAGTGAAGCTGTTATAAAAAACACCCCCCAACCACACTCTCCCCAACAAGATCTGTCTGCCTTTCAAAATAAATATTCAAATCTGAAGTTTCACACTTAGATGAGCTGAATGGTTGAGTTCTAAAATACCTAAAGGCTTGGAAGATTCCACCAGTTTGTCACATCAGAACATTATTGTAATTGTGCAAAACCAGATTGGGCTTTCCCTGCTTCATTCCTTTTCCTTAACTCTTACTTAAATTACTATATTTTAAGCAAAAGAAAAGCATAAATTGCATGCTTCAGAAAGTTTTCCAGGAGGTGAAAAAAACAAAAGAATTTTTGAAATATCCACACATTCATAATTTTTAAGATATTCATCCAGCAACAGAATGTACTGAGGCTCCTGCTGCTGAAAGCTCTATGGCTACTTGCAAAGATTTTTTTAAGAAGAGTGGGCGAGACTTCCTTTTTCAGGACAAAGTCAGTAAGACCTGCAAACAACAGAATCATGTGGAATGGGTATGAGGCAAAAAAGAAATCCAGAACTGTTTCACTTTAAAAAAAATTAGTGACTATTCTGACCATCACATAAGCATCTCTTTAAACCGTCCCATGGTCTCAGTGACACAGTCATGCAAAGGTGCACTGAGATACTGCCAACATTTGGCTTAGTTTGTTTCACAAGTACTTTTTAAGTTTTTCCACAAATTTCCTAATTCATACTCAAAGAGCTTAGCAATATAAATACCACATGTTTAAACTGACAGAAGAAATTAAATTAAAAGGCTTCTTAAATACAGCACAGGTTTGGGAGGCACAGCATGATGCTGATAATTACAGTGGTTCTATTTATTGTCCCTATTATCTCAGAATTGTTTTAACAGTAAATGCTGAGCTCCTATGCCTGTGTTGTAAAATGAAGAGCAGTTGTACCTTGGACACCAAGAGCACTTTCTTAGTTCTCTTGGTGTCCAAGGCACAGCTTCACCTGATTTCCATGGCAGCTGCAGAGACTGTTCAGGACATCTCACCTTTGCTGTCATCCAGAACAAAAGAAACACATGATTCATTGCCAAAAGTTTGACTGAAGTGTTGCTTTTTTTTTAATTTTAAAGATTTCTTCTAAAATTATTTATTAATACTGAATCCAGCTCTCCAGGTTAGAACTCAGGTTATTGAACAGCAAGACCATAAGTAAGAGTCAGCAAGACAGAAGCTTTGCTCTTTCTGACTGTTGCCTTTCATCCATCTAAGTTCAAGCACACTATTCTGGCTTTTCCTAATCTTGGTACTTGGTTTGCATTTCTGAAGTCCCTATAATGTGGATTTTTAAAATTACTCCAAAAGGCTGAAAAATATGATGCATTCTTTATCTCAGGATAACAGCTCAGCAAAACATCAAATTCTAAGAGGAAAACGGCATGCTCAGTTAGAATCTCTCATTATATTAGATAAAACCTAATTACTTATCTAGTTAGATTTTTATCAGAAGATAAAAGAAGATGAAGTCTAACACAGTCACAAGAAATGGAAAAAGGGTTCTAAGAAAAGTAAGTGAAGCAACTGAAGTGTAAGGAGCATTACCAGTTTCATCTATAATCAATTGGAAATCTCTGTCCAGAAACACAACCATTTATTCTCTTTTCCAGAATAAAGTAATGTATGAACATGAAGCACTTAAAAGGACAAACAAGTACATGTGAGAATGTGTCCTCAATAATTCACCAAGTAATTAATAAATCCAAGAACCATCGGAAACAGCATCAATAGAATATTTTTTTTTAAATTCCGTTCATTACAAAACTAAGAAGCAATATCCCTCAGGAGATTTAAAGAATGGATGTGATCATAGATGCAATCAGCTTCACAGCAAGCTAAGGTGGCACCATCCCTCAGCTGAGCATAACCCATCCTGCATTGTTAAGAGTTTAAGAGCAATTTCAGAATTTAAGTACCATTTTTGAGATGCAACAGATTTAGTGTCCCACAGTGGACAGGGATAACAGCACACTCCCAGTCAGCCCCTGCATCTCAGAGGCCATCAGGAGATTGTGAAGCCATACAGAGATGCTTGGGAATCCTCACTGTCCCCATGCACTGAATAAATGTGTGGTCATTAGCTTCTTCTCAGGGCTGGATACTTAATAATTTCCTCACAGAAGCTGGATTAAAGTTTGCACTAAAATTTTTGTTTATCAAGAGGGTCTTTCCCAGGGGGAGTTTTAGATTACTATGAAAATATCTGGAGCCATTTTTCTTAACCATTAAAATGCTTGAATTCCCACTTAACTGTTTTTTTCCCTCAATGCAGAAGAAAAGGGGAAGAAATGCTTGCATTTTAAGCAATTAACATAATGTGATCTTCCAGTGAGACCACTCTTCCTCATCATCCCAAAACATTGCAAATTACTCTCCAGTATGACTAACCTACTTCTGCAAACTGTCCTGGGTCTATCCTGGAACATAACACCAACAGTTCTGGGGCTGTCATGGATCAAAACAACAAAATTGCTGCTTGTAAATAAGAAAATCAAATTAACATCTCTAATCCAGATGGATAGAGATGGTTTAGGAAGTGAGCAAAACAACAAGGAATCTGACTTGGTCTCATCCTTAGAGTTTGGGGTTTGACTCTTGATTGATCCCTGTTTTAAAGAAGGCAGAATTCATTAAGCCAATTCCCTTGGCTGGACAAGAGTCCCAGCTGGATGCCCTGTCCAGGAATGAACTGCTTCTCTGAGAAAATGGGGCCCACAGTGGGCTTCAAGAAGGAAAAAGGCAGAGACTAGCACTGTATGCTGATGAACAATAGATACTTAGAGCAGAGTTTTTGGAGCCATTCAGCTCCAATCCTTTCCAGCTCTCAACAGCCAAGCTGCATCTTAAGGGAGGTGAAAAGGTATGGATGGAGGGCTTGTCCTCCCTCTTTCACCTGTCAGATGCACACACAAAGGAATGAACACTTCCTGCAGTGTCTAGGTCTATTGTGCTGGAATTATTGACCTCTAGCTACAGGAAACATCCACCTCTGGCCACAGAGAGCTCCATCACAGTTAAATTTCAAGAGATGACTGACATTAACAATAATGAGTTTGACAAAAAAAAAAAAAAAAAAAAAAAAAAGAAAAGAAGAATATCCAAAATACCTATGTCAGAACAGTCTTAGGCAATAGATTCTAGAAGTGAGGGGTTAACACAAATGCCACCAGTAACTGTGCAGATACTAAACCCACTATGACCATCTGGTTTTACTAACTGTCATTAACAAACAAAGCGCAAAAGTTAATGAAGTCTGGAGTGGCCACAAAAAGTTACACTGGAATCATGGCTACTATAAATGAAGCTGAAATAGCTGAACAGCTGGTCCTAAATTTGTACTAATTATTAAATCTATAGAAAACTCATCAAAATAGACTAAAGCTGGCTATTGAGGCATTTTTGCTGTACATATAATTTAAAATAGAGTAAAAGAGCACAAAGGTAAATACTCAATTTCACAGCTTTTACCAAAACTATATTGCAGCCAGTTTTATAAGATATTATAAATATTTATTCCTGGTTTGAGCAATCATTCAAGCAGGAAAACAGCTTTGTGGCCTGGCCTTCCTCAACAAGGTTTCCCTCTTCAACGGCATTGGGCTGAGCTCTGAAGAAATACTTAAACATTGCACACTCAATTCCCTTTCTTGATCTACACTGTCCATTGGCTGTCATCACTAAAAAGAGGCCAGAGATGCTGGCGCAGAGGCTCAGCTTAGGGTTGTGTACATACAAAATACAATTACAATGTGCTGAGCTGACAGCATGCAAAGTCACAATGGTGAGTAAGGAAGCACAGTCACCTCACATTTTCAGGCTGAATACAATTAACAAGCTCTACTGCAAGAAGAATGGACTTTATGCATTATTATAAGAGTTATATATCATTGACGGTCTGCCCAAGGTAGGGGTGGAGTCCCCATCCCTGGAGGGATTTAACAAATGTGTGGATGTGACACCTGGGGATATGATTGGGGGGGGGCCTTGGCAGTGCTGAGGGCACGGCTTGACTTGATGATCCCAGAATCATAGAATTGTTTAGCCTGAAAATGAGCATTAAGTTTGCTTTTTTCCCTTAAGAGGAATAATTGCAATTCTAGAACAAAACCAAAAGATGACAGATCATACATTAAACCTGTTAGAATAAACATCTCTCATGTGAGAGATGGGAAGGTACTCAGGTTGTAATACTTTATTCTATAAACATAATTTTCTTCACATTTAATGAAATCATACCAGCTACGTCCTTCTTATTCTACAAATCATCAGCCTGCTGCAGTTCCATGGACCATGCGTAACCTTCTTTCTGGTTAACAGGAGCAGCTACACAAAACACCCACTGCATTTCCACAGGTCTCTGAATAGTGGTAGTGTATTGGGCCAAGAAACATTCCTAAGTGTGGAGTTCTTACAAACAGCAGCAGAGATCATGTTACCCATTCAATGCACTTCCAGCTGCAGGAGAGGACAATGATCAAATAACTGTTTTGTAAAGATACAACTGAGTTGATCTGAAGTTCAACTGACTCACAGTCAGAAACATACTATTTTTAGTATGCATGATATAACATCACCTGTGGCAAAGCTTTAAGTCTGTAATACTTTTTAAGTTAAATGTTAAAAAAGTCACAAACAGGAGCAAAAGCAAAAATTCGGTGTTAATTTCTGTCAGGGGCCAGTATGTATTTCTGGCATAAACTTCAGACTTTTAAAGGTTATTTGTACACAGAGGCTTTTTTTTTTTTGAGCTCCTGCATACTATATACAAGCAAGGCAAGAGAATCCATTATGGCAACAATTTTTTAATTTGATGCTACAGATAGTTCTGTCACTAAATGAAAGTACTAATAATGGTTGCAAACCTGCTCTTACTTTGGGCACTTCTCCTTTGAAAGTCATTACTATCTCTTCAGCAAGCACTGGTGCTCATAGCATTATAGAAGTCCATTTGAGTGGAAAAATAGAAACTCTGAATGTTCAAAGTTTACTGGTGTTTAAAAAGCTCATCTGACTGTGATTCTGTTATCCATCCAATGTGTTTCATGATCTGCTAGCATTCAAAATGGCAAGAGATGGAAATGCTGCCAATGCTAAAAGGGCAACTTGAGAAGTTAAACACAAAATCTTTGAACAAATTTTCTGAGTAACTGATCAGAAATTAACTCACTAGGAGAAGCCAAAAATACTTAGTATGTTACCGTCTTAATATTTTATTCAATGGAAGAAGTTTAATGGACTGTGGTTCTTAACTAACTCCTCAGATACAATACTGTATTTTATTACATTTTAATTAAATCATGAGTTGCTACTTAGAACACGGGAACCTGAAGACAGGCAATGAAGGGAAAATAAAGGGTAAACACAAAAGTAGGTCAGACGTCATGATTAACACAATTAAATTTACTCTTGTTTATATCAAGGTTTGTTTTCTGCATTTCCTAGCAGTCTCCCTGGAAGATCAGGAACGAATTTCTGATGGTCAGTGCATCCACCAAACTTAAAGCACTCCTAAAAAATCTGCTCCAGAGTCTTTCTCTGGTATATGCCAACTTACACATAGTGCAACTTCTATTTCACAATAGCAATGACACATTAGCAAGCAATGTGGAACAATGATATTTGTAACTCCCACCTTATGCTAGAGAAGAAGGAAAAGGATAAAAACAGGGCATCCATCAGGTTAACAGGAAAAGCAGGAAAGAAGTCTGACTAAAAGTACCCAACTTTGCAGTTGATATAAGCCATTCAGCAGCCAGCTGGGAGACACATTTTAATCAGGTTTCTAGCCAAGACTGTGGATGTCCGTGTGTGTAATCATTGCTGCATTTGTTCTTTAATAGAGAATCACAGATTATCTCAGGTTGGAAGGGACCTACAAGCATCATTGTGTTCAGCTCCCTGTTGCTTGCAGGACTACCTTAAACTAAAACACTAGATCACTAAGAGCATCCTACACAAACCACATCTCTGGCAGCCTTGGAGCCATGACCACTACCCTGGGGAGCTTATTCCACTGCCCAACCACCCTCTGGGGGAAGAACCTTTTCCTAATAACCAACATAACTCTGCCCTGACACAGTTCCAGCCACTCCCTCAGGTCCTGGCACCAGACAACAGAGACCAGCACCTCCCCACTATGAGGAAGGTGCAGAATACAACAGGGTCGCCCTTCAGCCTTCTCTTCTCCTGGCTGAACTGGCCAAATTATATCAGCCACTCCTTGCGTGTCTTGCCCTCGAGGCCTTTCATCATCCTGGTCACCAGGCCCTGGGCATACTGCCATCATTCAACGTCGGTTTTATTTTGAGTCTGTCATCTTCCCTGTCATGGTGTTCAGTACAGACTCTGGCCTACACACTTTCCTTTTCAGCTCAAGAAGATCCCTGCTCAGCCAGACCCTCCTTCTTTCCTGCTTGCATGATTCCCTATGCTTTAGAAGTGCTGGTCCCTGCACTATTAAGAGGCCACCACTTTGCCCACAAGTCTCTCTTTACAAATTGCACATCTCAGAGGGCACCTTTTTGAGTTGGTCCTTCTGTCCCTGCACCCGAGGTTACCTTCAACATGCTTCAGAAACTCTGTGAATCACTTTGTATCTGTTGTATGGTATTCCCAGTTGATGTCTGGAAACTTAAAATCACTCTTAAGGCCCAGGGGAGCTGATCTAGAGATATCCCTTAATTTCCTGTATTATAATTCATCACTATCATTGTCCTGGCCAGGTGGTCAGGAGTAGACCTTCACTGTTAGATATATATGAAATTTATATATATATATATATTTAAACACACACACACACTCTCACACACCCTATTTTAAAAACTAGCTTTTTACCTGTACATGCAGATTATGCCTTAACACCTCATTCAGAACTGCCAAGCCTTGATATCTTCATTTCAACCATCTCCCTCATTACACAGATGGAAATACAAGGATCTTTGCAGTGTATCCCAAAGACTAATAAATTATTTAAAAAGTAAAAATTAAGAATCCTCTCTACAATGCTTCTGTAAACCAGTAAAACCCAAGCATTAAAATCCACAGGATGTTTTTTAGGACAATACAGAAGGACTAGGGGAAAAAGAAATTCAGGGTGTTATTGGTGTGTTCTAGCAATGATTATTATTTTAGGATCTTGAAAAACTATTTATGGTTCTGTTTCACTCTGTGTCACACAAAAAACAAACATCAATCCTGCCCCAAACAACTCTGGCTATGAATTAGGTAGAATCTTCAGTGAAGAAAATTCCAGCACCACCAGTGGGCCAGTCTGGGAAATTAGCTGCTTGTTCCATGCACTGAAGCAATACTTATGGGATGCTGTGCAACTAAAGGAAGGAATCAATACATATCCTGAAGAAAATCCTTTCTTAATCAGACCACAAGAAAGGCAGTTAGAACAAGGGACTGCTGGGAGAAGGGACTGCTGTCTAAGAATTGTTTGCTGTGGACTGACAAACTTTATACTTCTGCTCAATTAGGATTTTCTTTTTCATGATTTTATACTATTGTAACTTTCTGCTGCCTCTGTTTTCCTAGTGCAGTTTGACATGATGCGTGCCTGCAACCTCATTGCCACGGTGGCTCTGACTGCCGGCCAGCTCCTCTTCGTGCTGGGGCTGATGGAGCTCCCCATCATCTCCCAGGATACCCAGTGGTGGGAGGAGGCCATAGCTGCTGTGTTCCAGCTTGCCAGTAAGTCCACTCCTTACTACTGATGGAAAAGAGCTCAGTCTCTCCTAAACCCAGGTGGAAAAGTGTTTCTTTTACTTTATACACCTTCAAGTGACAAAGCATAACAAAAAGGCTTATGTCTAAAAGCAAGTTCATTGTCTCCAACAAGCTCTCCCCATGAGATTCTGCAGTACCTGAACAGAAGCTTTTAACTGGGATGTATCATAATGAGCTTCTGGCAACCAAAAAAACCCTAAGCCTTTATTATTTCCTATGAAACCAGGAAGGCAAACATAAGAGACAAACTGGATACACAGTAATCCCACAATTTAGCAGGGCAAAATATACTCAAGGAACTCAAGAAGGCAGAGCGGAAGGGCTGGGCAAATTTTTGAAGCCTTGTTGAAAACACGATTATTTTATTTTAGCTAACTGAATTTTACTCAATGACCACCAGCTGGATTTTGACAAACATACATCTGCAATCCGGCAAAGAAAGCCAAAGTCAATTCATACCACTGACTGCTATAAATAAAATTCCCACAGCAGTTCTCATGGACTGTATACAGAACTGCATGAGGAAAAGAGGAAATGGGTTTATCACAATTCCATTTTGATAGCAGTGGCAGCAAAGTGTAAACATTCTGCAATAACACCTTTCATTATTACATAAAGTAAGTAACTTCAGCATTCATGACAGTAAGAATCCAATCCTAGACGATATCCATGCAGGAAACTTATCATTAATGGAGTAACAATCAAGCTGATTACAAGATCAGATTAAAAATACAACGTTTATATATATATATATATACATACATACACACACACACACACACACACACAATATATATTTTCTTAATGTAAAGAATGTAGGGTTATAATAAAGCAACACCACTTTATTTAAAGTTTTAATTGTGACTTTTAACAACTCAAAGTATTAAGAATGGCATAAAACTACGGAGACCTCAGGTTTTCAAAAAGACAAGATCAGAATCTGGCCTAGGTGATTTAAGCACAGTCTCATGGCAATAAAATAGTTAGGTTTTTTTTAGGTATACTAAGGATGAGGAACCTGAAATCCACATGGTAGGAGGAGACTGCAGAGGTTCTGTAACCTTCAAAACACCCGACCCATCTTCCAGGTGCAGCAAGTGCCTCAAGCACGAGACAGTGCTTCCAAAAGACAGATATAAACCTTGCCATAAAAGCCCTCCCTAGAGCCCCTTTGTGTCTGTGTAACTGTAGATACCTTCTGGATAGTTCTCCCTGACTTTCAGCGTGATGCCTGCTGTACTCTCCCATCCTCTCCAAACGTGATCTGTTTTTCCAGAGCGGAAATGCATTCTGGCCCTGTTTGGATGTGTTGTTTCATTGACAAACAGCACAGGGGACAGCCATGGGTCTTTCTTCTACCATGGCTGCTAATTTTAGACTGAGCTCTTTTTTTTTGCCTTTTTTTTTTTTTCCTGTGCTGGAGTCTGTTTTAAACACAGTCAGAGAGAGACTGAAGGGCGCCAGGATATCCCGACACAGGAGGAGGAAATGCCTGCTATTACCTGTTATGCAAGCTGAACCTTGAAATCCCTAGTGCTGGGAGGGGACATGGGAGAAAAGCCACAGTCAGAATGATTAACAAAACACTAATGAGAATGGCTGAAGAAGCTTTTGGATCAAGGAGCCTATGTCAATCTGCCTGCCTGCGTTCAAAAGACATGAAGGGATGGAGCTGCAGCCTGTGATGATATGAGGACAGACATTGTGCTGTGTGAATCTGCAGAAATAACACAGTGATTATCCCTGCTCCATTCCCCAGCCTCCTCTGCAATTATGCCACACTCTCCTTTACCATCATCAGATGGTTTTCTGCCTTGAAGTCATGATATTCATTTTACATCTCATTATCTCATTGTAACTTTCTGTTTAAACAAGTTCCTTCCTGATATCCAGAACCTAAAGTCTTCTAGAATGCATACTTTTGAAAAAAGTGGGAAGAAGCCATATCTGCACTAACCCAATATAAAATAAGACTTCTTGGAGACCTTAGTTTTCCAGAAAAGGGTTACATCAACTGCTGATTCCGTGGGAATTTGCGCTCACTAAACAGGAGTTTGCACTCACTAAACTCCCTGGACTGGGCTCAGGGGATAGCATTTTGGACATTATAGATTATGTGTCTTTGAAATCAGACAAAACCCATGTGCAGTGAGAAAGCTCAGCAAATCCACTGCTCTGATGAAGGGCTGCTGCTGCATCTGGAGACTGAGAGTTCCACATTGAAGGGGAAGACAGTGGCCACCACACGTCATATGAGCCACAGGTGATTGTCAGGCTCTGAGTCTCCACTCTGAGACAGTAACCTCTCAGTCATTCTCAAAGAAAAGGAGCAGTATGGAGCAAAAACCTCAGAACAGTAAATATGACACTTGTATTTAAAAGCATTTGTCCCATGCAAACAATCCAAGAGAAACCCCTGCAAGGCTCTCTCCTGCTTCATTTGAGGAGTTAAAGCCAAGGTACTTTAGGTCAGACAGATCATTTGTGTGAGAAGGGCAGGTAATGTTTAAGAATAAACAAACTTAGATCTTATTAAACATTTCTGTAGCACTGGCTGTGAAACTTCTGTTTATATCATCACTTTCAAATGAAAGAACACGAGCACCAACCTTCTGTTTTTTCCTTTTCAAAACCCAAATAATCTGAAGAATTGTTCTGCAGTTCCTCATCCTTTCAGTAATTTCAGAAATTATCTTGAATCATATTCCCTCTAATTCCAATTTCTCCTTGATCTCTACCTTTCATCCTGGAATATGCCAACAAGTGCTGAAGAGAACACAGTGGTCACTGGTAGACTGAAATCTTGTGTTATGGGGAAAGGTTCAACCCACAATTTTCTTGTTTTTACTCAACTGAAACTGTGTGGATTTCATTACAGTTTCCCATGGCCTGAACAAAAGTCCTTGCTGGCTTGCAAAACTAAGAGTGCTAGGTATTATCTCCAAAGTCTATCACAAGCTCAAATCAATGATCTTAGATCCACTAGAGCTTGCAGGCTCCAGACTCCACCACTTCCTCACTTCTGCCACCTTCACAAGCATTTGACAGTCATTCAAAAAGGATGGACCTCTGACACAAAATCAAGCCCCAGGAAGCAAAGAAGAGAGGAAACAGCAATGCTGTCTGGGACAGCAATGGGATTCACACAGCTCCAAAGCTCCAGAGCCTCACACCTCCCTGTTAACAGGGAAGTGATCTGTTTGCTTTGGAAAAGGTTCCTAGTGAAAATGGAACCAGCGTTTTACATGGAATTTTGTGTCAACGCTCAGAAATTTTCCTCTAGAGGGTTTTGGGGTTTCTGTTTTTTTCCAAGGACCTGTTACAAACTCCATGTGCTGAATACAGGATGGATAACAGCCAACAGAAGGGCTGTTGGAAAGGGAAATCCATACTAACAGCACAGGGAAGAAAATGCACTTCAGAGGATATTGAATTACTACAAACATTAACCTCCCAGACAGGATCAGGCCTTAAGGGGCTCCAGCCAAGTCTTGATCTTATCCAGTGATGATTATCACAGACTTTAGAGAGAAATACTAGAAACTTAATAGGAAAAATCTGGGATAGAATATCATTTACATTACATCTCATCCTGGTTTCTGAATGTCCAAGACTGCAATAAGCCTGAATCATGATTAATATTTTGCCAGTCTGTTTTCAGCATTAAATAACTTTAATACATAACATCCTGAAGATTAAAAAGTTTCATATTCCCACTGAGCCTGTCATTTACAGCCAAATAAATTAGTCTCATCTTTCCTGAATTTCAAGCATTGCATTCCAGCTTTGCCCAACATGTTTTTCAGATGAAAGTGTTTCACTCCAGACCCCCAATGCATCATGGAAAAGCTGAGCTCAGGTATACTCTAATTTCTGTGCTCTTAAAATTAAATCAGACAATTTTTGAATAATCTTCTCCAACCACTTTAGATTCGCTGATATCCAGAAAATATCTATGTAGAAAAGAACAGCACAGCAGCCACTGGAAAACATGGCTGAAGATATTGTTGATAGCAGTGTGATCCTGAGTTCTGTATTACTTCCTTCCACCTTTTTGCTTCATGATATAACCTCAAGCCAGATCTGTTCTAAGATGAACTCTATGGAACTGTAAACCTAAAACTTCCTGAAAAGGAAGCAAGTAAATGAAATGCTCTAAGTAACCTAAAAATCTAAAAGTCATAGCAAACATAGAGAATCTGACTGCTTGATTTGTGCTAAATGTTTTCATTATTTGTCAATTTTATTTCACCCTCAGTGCCAAACTTCCCCATTCTTTATGCAGACCACAAATATCACAATAAAGTGATTTTGTTTTCGCACATTTGCAAAAGGAAGCATATCTGCAAAGATCTAAAAACTGGATGTCTATATTATTTATTTTGTTGGAAATAGTTCCCAGGAGCAGCTGAACCAGCAAACTGGGAGGGATGGTAGCTCACAAGAAGTGTGGTGAACTCCTCATCTGGTATAGCTGCAGCAGGAAGATCTGCCTGTATTCTTTAAGGCTAAACTCTGATAAGAGCAGCAGGCAGATTCTTGTAGCATCTCAATGTCAAGGGCACATATTCTGATCAGAAATACGGTAAAAAAAATTATTAAAAGATATAATTTGGATATTAACACATATAATTTGGATATGCAAGCATAAGGAACGTGTACTGCAGAGGAAAGTGTGTGAGATAGGAAGTATCTCAACACTAATATTCACTTTATTGCTTATGAACATGCACATTATATATATATGGAGATGTCTCCTAAAACTGTTTCAAACCCAGTTGCCTTGCTGGATCCAATTAAGCAGCTCTTACCCTCTGATGTATCCAGAGAAGAACAGAGCACTTGAACAATAAAAGCAGAAGATGATGCTGAAATGTCCAAAAATATCATCTGTCAATAACTACTTCTCTCTGCACAGCTATTTTTGCTCAGGCTGACCCCACCTGCAGCTCTGGGATCCTCAGCATGAGACAGACAAGGACCTATTATTATGGAGTGGGCCCAGAGGAGGTGATACAGATGCTCCAAGGGTTGGAGCCCCTCTGCTCTGGAGCCAGGCTGGGAGAGCTCAGGCTGCTCACCTGGAGAGGAGAAGGCTCTGGGGAAAACATTATGGCTTTTCAGTACATAAAGGGTGCTTAACAAAAGACAGAAAGTGACTTTTTACATGGACAGACAGCAATGACAAGGGGAATGGATTTAAGCTGGAAAGGGGAAGATTTATATTACATGCTAGGAAGAAAGTCTTCCCTGTGAGGATGGGCAGGCCCTGGTACACGGTGCCCAGAGAAGATGTGTCTGCCCCCAGATCCCTGAAGTGTCCAAGGCCAGGCTGAGTGGGGCTTGGAGCTACATGGGATCGTGGAAGGTGTTCCTGCCTTCTGGCAAGAGGATTGGAAAGAGGTGGTTTTAAAAGATTCCTTTGAACCCAAAACATTCCATGGTTATTCCAGACAGGAGCCCATAGCTGTGCCTGATATGATGCCTACTACATTAAAGCAGAGCTTTAATTTGCTCCAGCTGCCTCAGAACCCAAGAGGCCAAGCAATGCTAACAGTTGATATCAAGTGTGAGAGTCTGCATATTCCTCCTTATTTAAACAGCTGCCCAAGAGGAATTCTGCCTAGTTCACTGGGAATACTTTTCACCATTCCATTCAAAGACTGGCATACTTTCTAAGGAAACCTCCAAAAAGTAACAAACAAAAGCAGTTCACTGTTAATAGACCTAAACTGGTTAAAGATTTCCAACATAAGATAGGATTCACTGCCTTACACTGACTACATCTCTCATCAGGTAGATGGACAAGGACTGACAAGCTCAAAGAACACAAGTGGAAAGCCCTTGTAATTCAGAAAAGTGAGCAACAAAAGGGTCTTATTGCCCCTGAGAAGCTGTGCTAGTCACATGTTTAATTCTAAGATGTTACATGCTACCAAAATCTTTGGAAGGAAATTTTAAATTAGAACTAAACAAAACAAAAAACAAAAAAACCCCCAATCTCAAACAAATTATTGTACTTAATGTACAACTGAAACCTCAAAGGTCACTTGACTCTAATAGTCACACTCTAATTCCCTGTGGTGTTAGAAACCAAAGCATCATCCAGCCTGGTGCTACAATGAAGAGCACATGACTGTTCCAGATGCCCCATATTTGCCTTCAACTATAAAAACTTCTTTTGTGCCAAGCTGATACAAGAAAAGGTATTTATAAATAATTTGCATAAGTCCTATAGGAATCACTTTGTGAATCTGTCTCATGCTGATAAATAGAGTTGAGCTCCTACAAATAGCCCATTGAGGCATATGACTCATCCCAGCTAAAAGAGTCGCTGTGAAAGTTGATGGGGTACACAGAAAAGGAGTGAAATATTTCCCTTCTCTGTTTGCAGTTCTGCACAAACGTAGGCAGTGTATTCTCAACACTCTGGCTGCTCTATTTTCCTCCTTCTCCCTTTTCATGACAGCAAAAGTCATCCTCCAGGACAAGCTGTAAAGAGGAGGATTATAAGTCCCAATATAGACTTTCTGGTAAACTAGAAAAAACAATGTGTATTTCTTCAAATGCACTATCAGTATACTAATAAAAAGGAAGAGTAAGAATCCAGGGGTGTCAGAAAAAAACATCAACAAACTATCACAGAAATAAAAAAGTGACTATTAGAGTTCTGCCTCAGTCAAACAGGAAATCCAGCATACAGTTCTGAAATGTAAGTTCAAAAAGTAACATTCTCCCAACCCACCCCCACTACCAGTCAATACTGTTCCAACCAAAAGTCTTCTGAGTGGCTTCGTTATCTGTTTCCTTCCCCAGCGGAAAAGCCACCCCCTCCCAGCTTGTTTTGCTGCAGATGGGAAACAACTAGAGATAAACAGCAGTTCAATGGGGAAAAAAAGCACTTCAATCTCATCAGGATTTTTAGTGAAGTTGTAGCCTCTGCGCAGTCTTGTGACAATATACAGTAAAATTATCTGAAATTGATTTATGGATTTAAATTAATTCAGGGAAATTGAGCCATGTATCTCAAAGTCCTGTCATCATTACAAAACAGAAAAGAAACAAAATCAGATTAAAATGTTCAATATTTTCATAAATAAATTTAAAGAAATATATCCCTTCTACAACCCTTGTCAACCTGTATTTCACACTGTTAGCTCAGGAATGCTGATGGCAAAGAGAGCAATTTTCTGGTTATTTTGAGTAGAGCTCTTTATGGGAAATAGTCTGAGAAGCCAGCTGTTTTCCTCTAGGTGTTTTATTGGAATACTGAAACTGAATTCAGACATTGTTGCAAATATCTATCTGAATGGGAAAATCACCACAGTAAGCTTTGGAGACTATTCTTACAAAAAGGTTAATTTTTATAGCCATACTTCTAACTATTATATGGCACAAATATAGTTATAGTATAATATGTGAACTGCATAATTTTGCCCAGTCATTTAGAGGACAGAGTAAATGTTCCACCCCAGTTCTTGGCTAGTGTACAAGAAGACAACAAGACTCTTCTAAGGCAAGGAAAACATATGTAGCACATTGGAACACTTTGCTTCAAAAAGTCCAAGTTTGATTAAGCTGTTACAGACAAAATCCATTCAAGCAAACCTTGGGGTTTTCACACATCATCATCTTCACAAAAGCAGCATTCATCAAAATTTGAAATGCACCATCCTATGCAAACTCAGTTTTTTGGATTATTACAATTTCTTCAGCCTTTGCTCTGGAGTTCCTACGTTTATAATTTACACGTCAAGCCATGCTAATATGAAATAAGAATGCTGGAAAATAACTTTCTCAATTACATTTCTATTCTGTGACTCTTGCAGAACTGTAAAATTAATTGTATAAACTCTACTGTAATGTGCTTCCACCTCTGTTGCCTCTGTGATGTGTTTGTCTGTTCTTATGTCAGTTCCTCTCTAAACTACAGCAAAGGATCTGAAGCAGAATGCACATTTTCACTCAAGAGCTCTGGCAACTGGCTCCTGTGATCTGTCAGTTCAGGGAGCTCTCAAACCCAGTCCCTCCACCTCACTCAGCCATGGGCACAGAACTGGGAAAGGAGATAAAGCCTCTTGCATGACTGCTCCTCTGAGCAGGGATCAGGCAAAGGGCTTGTGAAGGAAAATAGTCCTCCTAGCAAAAATAGTTCTATCTGGGGTCCTGGAAGGAAGCCTTAGTGCTTTTCCCTGGTAGATAACTGCCCCATCAGATAGAACACGGAGATGTTAAGCCATTTAGGACAGTAATTTGCCATAAGTAATACAAAAGCAAGAAAGTGAAATAATTTCATTAAAAGCTGGGTATTTGGAAAAACTTTTAAATATTGAAAATATTCCTACAGTGGGAATTAAGCTGCAAGACACAACATAGCATTAGGTTTACTCAGTGTAATTGGTATTCCTGAACCCATGTCTCTCTGCCAAGAGAGCCTCAAAAAAATACTGCAAGATAGTGGGAAGTAGGCACTTAATATTTATAACTGTCCCTTAGAGGCACCTGTGAGTGGTCACTGGTCCAAACAGCTCCTGCTCAAAATTCTACCTGCTTAAGGTTTTATGATTTTCTTCACACTTAAAAAAAAAAAAAAAAAATAACACTTTATGGATTCCCTGTGAAAGTGTGCATGAATTTAAAATAAGTTCTGAAAGGAAAACTGAAAAGGAAAACTGATTACATAAAGCCTTCTCATGTGCCAAACTAAGTAAGATAGGTTTCTTGATTTATATCAATACCCTCCTTCCTGCCAATTTTAAACCACGAGGAGATGAAGCTGGTCAACTCAGCTGCAGGAGGTGCAAGAATTGCCTTTCCTCTTCTTTTCCCACCTTCATAAGAAAATGGCTATCTATCATCCATTGAACAGTGGATTGGAAAGCAGTATCAGTGTCTATCATCCTTATAAGACCTAAAGGAAGATGTAGACATCCAAATTCTTTATAAGCATATCACAGCTAGCATGCTCTGCTCCCAATACTCTGAAATACAAAATAAACACAGGAAGTTGTATCATCCTGGCTCCACAGATGGGGAACCAAGCCATCTCAGAGGAAAGTTTAAAAAACCTTCACTCACAAAACAGAACCTAATCTCCCACTCTCTACCATCTGCCTCAGGACAAACTGAATTTGGAGACTGACACTGGAAATGCAGGGAAAATATTTTATTTGCAATGGCAAACCATTATTGTATGGATCAGTGATTTCTACAACTCAATGCACTTCACATGGCCATATTCTTTCCAAATAAAACTTGTTTATTTATAACTAAGCTGAACCACAAAATAACTACCAGATTTACTGAAAAAACCAAGGAGTGACTGTGTCCTTACAACTGTATCAACAACCTAAAACCCAGCCACAGTACATTAGGCTTTTTTAACATCAGAGTGGGGAAAGAGCAGTAAAGAGCTACTCCTCCCATAAGAACCTATTTCTCCTTATTTGTCCTCAGAGAGAGAAGTGCTTCACTGCAAACCCTCTCTGGACATGCCACCACCTGTTACAAAGCACCTTCTAGGTAGACACAAGAGAACCAAGGATGCCAGACAGCTCCTGAAGGAATATTCATTCAGTGTTTGTATTATGAGGAGGCGGATTCAGCCTTCATTTTACTGACTCTCAGAATAGTACAAGTGTCACACCTTTAGGTAATGATTGATTTTTTTCCTCCTACTTGTATGTCATTTCCCTCTTCTGTGTTTTTTATCTGTATGCAACTTGTGTCTTTTCCATCTTCACTGCATTACTAGCACTCTTTGAAGAAAAAAGCTTGATACAATGCACACTCAGGATGTGCTCTTTCATGGAAAATCAAGGACCAGGGCCAGGGGTCACACGATTGCCATGTATCCACGGGGACAGTGTCTGCAGGCACAGGCACTGTGGCTAACTGAGAAAAAAGCAAGCAGCAACTGGGACTTGCTCTTGACTTCTCCTTGCCCGTGAACTTTGGAAGATGGTGTCCAGATATGTTCTGGCAGTTCATGAATATTTATTTATTCCAGTCTTCCTTCATGAAGGGGTCATTTTGGCAGTGACATTCCTTTGTTATGGTGGCAGTTAAGGAAGTGTGCAGGATAACAGAGAGAAATTTTTTTTTTTGTTAGTGAGGCATATTTACCTCTTTTTGTTTGTTTCAATCTGATTACATCCATGAATTTCTTTTAAAAAGCTGAAAAGTAGTTTTGTTTGACAGTAGGTGCAGGAAGAGAGACTAGGCTGGAGCCCCTCTGCTCCAGAGTCAGGCTGAGAGAGCTGTGAATGTCCAGCCTCAAGAAGAGGAGAAGGCTCCAGGGAGACCACAGAGCCTCTTCCAGTGCCTAAAGGGGCTCCAGGAGAGCTGGTGAGGGACTGGGGACAAGGGATGGAGGGACAAACTGTCAGAGAGCAGGTTTAGATGAAAAATTAGAAGAAAGTCTTCCCTGTGAGGGTGGGCAGGCTTTGGCACAGGGTGCCCAGAGATGTGGCTGCCCCATCCCTAGCTGAGTCCAAGGGCAGATTGGACAGGCCTTGGGGAAA
This sequence comes from Melospiza georgiana, assembly GCF_028018845.1. Classification (NCBI taxonomy): domain Eukaryota; kingdom Metazoa; phylum Chordata; class Aves; order Passeriformes; family Passerellidae; genus Melospiza; species Melospiza georgiana. Next base: position 16,347,125 of record NC_080445.1, read on the forward strand.
CCTGGGATAGCGGGAGGTGTCCCTGTCCATGGCAGAGGGTGGAATGCAATGAGTTTTAAGGTTCCTTCCAACCCAAATCATCTTGGGATTGTATGGTTCTCTGATAATACAATAAACAGAGGGCAGAAAAGTAATCATGTGGTTATCAATGCATTCTTCAAGGAATGGGCAGGTGTAACATAAAAAAGGAAGTGTAAAGGGATGCATATTGCCCCTTGATCTAACATGGGTCTCTGGCATAACTAGAACAGTTACCCCACCTCAGTTCTGAAATAACATTACTATTATTCATCAGTAATGTAACCACCAAAGAGATTGAGATTTTTTTCCTTTAGGTTTTTTTTTGCAAATCGCTTTGTGACATCTGAATGGGAATGCTGGACAAGTGCACTGTTATTACTCTAATATTACCTACCTTTTAGGGAACTTAGTACTGTGTCTAAAGTTATGAGGACAATAGAAACTTTGCCGTCAAGAGCTTCTGGAGACATGGCATTACTACTGCCTCATAATACCTTTTTCCAGCAGGAAAAAGTAGGACCACAAAGTTCCATTTATTTCACCTTCCCTTTTTTTAAGTTTCTATACAATGCTTTTTATTATTTCTGTAAGATATTTAGCTATTCATCATCTTTGCAATTTACATAGTTGCCTGCTTTAATAAACATTTTAAATTTCAGAATAAGAGTATAAACTGTGAAAAAAAGATATTTTGAAATTATTATTATTATCATCATTAATACAGCTGTTTTCTCTTTTGGCAATGGGAGGAAGAAAAAGGACATCTGTGTAAGTGATTCAAATGATTGGGAGAAAAAACCCAAGGTGAAATACAAGTCAGTGGGTGTAGAAAATTTTAATTAGAGTGAACAGATTAAAACTTAATATTGAGCCTCTGTTTAAGGGACTCTCTTTGAATGTGTCATGAGGCCCAAATATGCCTTCAAAAACACATCCAGCACATCATAATAGGGATGGAAAGGCTGTAGGGACCTATGAGTGAGTCAGTAAATGTTGAGATTCTGTGGCATTTTGCCACTACAGAAATTCAAGAGAGTAACTCTGCCAAATTCAAAGTAACTCTGCCATTCTGTCCGCAGGTTTTGTTCTGGTTATCGGACTGGTGACGTTCTACCGCATCGGGCCGTACACCAACCTCTCGTGGTCCTGCTACCTGAACATCGGAGCCTGCCTCTTGGCCACGCTGGCAGCTGCCATTCTCATCTGGAACATCCTGCACCGGCGCGAGGACTGCATGGCGCCCCGCGTCATCGTCATCAGCCGCACCCTGACCGCGCGCTTTCGCCAGGGCTTGGAAAATGACTATGTCGAGTCACCGTGCTGAAAGAGCACACTTGAAAGGTGAAAGATCTCCAAGGAGATCTGCATTGGAGTTATTTTCTATAAATATATGCTATAATTTAAGGGTTGAAAGACATCACAATGTTCACTTGTGTGGGCAGAGGCCCTCAATCATTATTCAGATGGGCTCCATCTATATACATATGTATAAAACACATAATTTTATATATATATATAAATATATAAAATACTATATTGCACTCTCCTTCTGCTGTACAGCACAGAATTGTTGGGTTGGCTGCATGGCAGCAGGGTCAGCCGGAAAAGATACCAATTGTGTGCAATGAGAATACAGGAAAGAGGGAACCAAACACATTTTCTCTGTCTGCATCAAGTTCTTCTGTTCCTTAAAAATAACACAAAAAGCTATAGGAGACCAATGACAATAGCCTGGGAGTTAACAGGCAATCTGCAAAAGCAGAAAACTCACTATAGATAAAGTGATGGGTTTAAAAGCTGTCCAAATTTCATGACTTCTAGTCCTTCCATTCACCTCTCTACAAGGAACGGATTCTCATTAGCTGCAACACCTGCTCCCAGTCCCAGAACAGACCAGAGAGTAAAAAGCAAAAGCAACTCTAACTATTCTCATGTAAGGAAAGGGATTGCAGAAGAATTAAGTTGCATTTTTTTCAGACATTTCTTTTGTATCCTGAGACACAGGTTTGCTAGTGTCTTATGCGTAGACAGACATTAAAAATGAGAAGGGTACACAGCTAGAACAGGCCACAAATGCTGCTGAAAAAATGTTTCAATATTACGTTGAAGGAAAATATCCACAGGAAGCTACCAGAACTCCCTAAGAATCAGATATGTGATTAAAATACATTGTTGGGAATAATTACAAGAAATATTCCAGCCCAAATTGGTTTATTTTCTCTCCAGCTAGTTATAACATTTGCTGTAGCATTAGAATGCTATGACAGGACACCAGCTCTGCCCAGCAATGCTCAGAGCCACATAACACAGGGAATATTGGAGAATAGAGCTGCCACTCAAGCACCCAGACTGGAGAATAAGACAAATATACAGGACTTCAGGACTTTGAGATTTAAAAACAACCTGCCTGATAACTTAATATGATAATGAAGTGAAAAAGTAATGCCTCTAGAATTAGGTATAGTGTTTATAAGCCTTACCCAGAGAAGCACATGGCCTCATAAAAGTCATATGCATACAATTTTCAGAAAGAAAGACAGCACGTCAAAAATTATTATGCAGGAATATGTGGGATACAGGAACCTGAGGCAATGACAGGTGTGTAAGTACTCTCAGAATGCTGCTCTAAGCAAAATTGGTGATAGGTTTGAGGGACCATGAGCTGTGAGTGTTAGAAATTCCTTAGGACTACTGTCTTGCTCCCAGCTGAATAAACTGCTTTGCTTCTTTATCACTATTTCTACACTTTGTTAAAATGTGATCATCAAGCTGGCTCTTGAATTCTGTTCTGCACTCAGTTTGGATGTGATAAGAAACTCAACCCTGACTGCTGCTTTGCACCATGTTCCAAATGAGCAACACTCCACAGAGACTGATGCTCTAGAGCAACTGCACTGCTCTAGACTGTCAGGGGAAATACCATAAAGCTGAAAAAGAGTTCCTTCTAGCAGTAGGTTTGTAAAAACCAAGATTAGTATTCATCTGTCTGCATTAATTTTCTGGAAAAAAAAGGAATTCCAGAAATAATATGTTATGATTAAATGCAGTGTTTTTAAAATAAAATATTTGAGTATTTAAGAGACATTATATTATTTCCTCTAATATTGCAATATCCATATTATAATAATGTACATGTAAATTTAAAAATCACCTATGGGGTTGGTAAATCTGTAACACTCAGTATTGATGTGATTATTTTAGATGTATAAATAAAATTGTGAAGGTTCTTCTAGTGATGACATTTTTGCTATTCAGACACAGCATAAGGTTGCAGGTTATCAGTAATTCTTTCTCTTTTAGCAAAAAATAATCCACAATGTATTATAGACAAAGAATGAGCAGAGAATGCTTAGAATATCTGTGAGATAAAGATGTTTCATCTGGTTAAAAATGAAAGGGAGAATGAAATCAGAGAGGGAAAAGGTAAGGAGAATCTAGGAGGATTTACACTTCATACAAACTTTTAACAAAAATAAACTGCACCCATGAAGAAATAGATGCAAATAGTTCTGATACCTTTTTATCAGCTTGATGGATTTGAAGGCCTCGTCCATGTCTCCAGCAGTGAGATAGTAGCTGAAGTTCAGCATGGCATCCTGGGTGGTCTTATCACAGTCTCCCAGTCCAGTGAAATCTCTCATGGGTCTTCTTGCAGCCATCTGAGAGACTGTTCCTGAGCCAGACTCTGATGCTCCCTTCTCAGCTTCTCCCAGCTAAAAGGAGAAGGTTGTCACATACGTATCAAGCAGGTTGAAACTTACTCCTTTGTACATGGAATTAATTGTATTATTCCCACTGCAGTCTAAGTTTTTTATATCTGCAGGACCATAATCAATAGCATCAATAGTCGCGAAGTTTCAGAGCTTTCTAGAAAATGTCACAAAATATGGAATATCATAGAATATCAATATCAATCATTATGCAGAAAACCAATAAAGTCTCAATCCTCAATGTCAAATGATCTGTCTGGAGCGTAACAAGGAAACTTTCCCAAGCCAGGCACAGAGGAAGATCATCTGAGTCATGAAGGATGCCAAAGTCCATGTACACTCTACCCTAATCGGATAGTTACGTAAGATAACTAAATTTTAAGGCATACAGAAGCTAATAAAAGTTGTATTATATTATAATACAATGGAAGTCCTGGGTAAAGTAGAAGACAGAAATCAAAAGTGCAAATCTGTTTGACTAGAACTTGAGGAATTTTTGGAACCAAGACAGTAAAGACATTATGGTGAATAAGGAGAAACCCTGGAATGAAACCTGGTCAACAAGGCTTGTTGTATCAACTTGATTTACTGTATTTACAGCAGACTCTGCTCTTTTACTAAATTAGGTTTCCCAAATGAATACAAGCTATGTAAAAAGTGACATCATCAGAAAGAGACAACCGTCTACCAAGAAAATGGAAGCAAGAGAGGAGCAGAGGATGAAGGAAGAGCACCAAAGCAGTGCAGATACTTACAGGTTTATAGATACATCCCCTTCGAAAACACAACTAATGGCAGCAACAATCCATACAAAGTCAAAAAAAAAAAGAAACAATATCAAAGTAAAATAACATGAGAAATGATGGAGAAATGTTAAAAGGAAAGATTGGAAAATGCAGCATATCACATTTCATCCTTCAATTTAAAGGAAAAAGGAAAGCAAAACACAGTATAACACTAAAAGCTCAGTCTGCACAGGAAGACTGACAACAGACAGTGCTTTGAAGAAAATGAATTGCAAAGTGCTGTTCTGAATCTGAACATAATAAGTAGATACATTCTCCCTGTCTAACAGTGCTCCCAAACTACACAAGTAGAGATTAGAAAATCTCCTTCATATTAATTTCCTGGAGATTTTACAAAACTAAATACATTAGTATAGTAAATGGGCTCTGTTGCACTCCCCCTACAAGACAGGAACAGAGCAATCCTCATCCTCAGAAGCACCAGGAAACCCAGGTCAGAACTTCACCAGAAACCAATTTGTAGGTGAAAGGCTGCAGCTCACCTAGTATGCACGGAATTATGTAGGGTATTATTTACCTGAGATGCAAACAATTTTGGATTGAAATCAAGTTTTAGAATTTAGAGCCTGCACTCTTGGCATTGGCAGTACACAGGCACTTGTTGATGGTGCAAGATGACTATTTTGCTCCCTTAGGTATTCCTGCAAGGAAGTAGGATGCTTCTGCCAAAGCCAGTATGAAATGTCCTGTCATATGGCCTAAATAAATCTCACACACACACCCCTCTTGTACTTGCAATAAACACAGTGACCAGATAAAGCAGAGTTTTTTCCACATCCCTTTTTCAATTGCATTACCTGGTAATTCCTGTTTCTTGTACACTTGTACATCACATTCAGTTTACAATACCCATAAAAAGCCATCTCACTACAAATTCCACAATTCTGTCAAGTTCATCTGCATCAGAATTATCTTTATGCCATTTCTACATGTGATGCATCCCCTGCCATTGGAATAGCTCTACCTATCCCAGACTCAATTTGGTTAAATTTGATCCCTGTACAGTGGAAAGTCTGAATTTTTGGGAGGGAAAGAATTCTTAGAGATTACCTCACCTTTTTTGCAAAGTAATAATGTGGCACCTCTATGCCAAGAAGAAGCTGGTAGGATGAAGGCAATGGAAAGCTGTCCTGCAGCAAGAGGCCATGCTCTTCAGTGCTGAAGAATGATATAATCCAAACATCCATCTGGAAAGGGAAGCGAAGCACTATTTTTATGCTGCAATGTCCTTCTTTTTATTTTTATTTTCCATATTCACTTGGCAGAAGCTTCTCTTGACAATAGCATGACCTCTACATTCAGACACAGCTGCTGGGAGGGCAGAGCCACACTCTTCCTCCCTGCAGCAAGCAGCAGCACCTTGCTCTGCATTCCAGACTGCTCCACCTCTGCAAGCAGCTTCACCCACCAGAAAGAGAAAAGCCCCTGGCACAGATGGCTGCTTCAGGCATCTCTCCGAGAGATCAGGCTCAGGGCAAAGAAACAGAATCACAGAATAAGAGAATCACAGAATGGGTTTGGTTGGAAGGGGCCTTAAAAACTATTTTTTAAAAAAAACACTATATTATTCCCATTGTAAGTTTATCAGCTCACTGGCTGCTTTGAGTTCCCAGGAAATATGTCATCCATGCAAAAATAGTTCCTCTAACAGTTTAAGTATTGACCTGAGTCAAATTAAAATAACATTTATTTCCAGCAGAAGTTAATCAGACTTGTCATTTACTAAGGCATAAGCAGACAGTAAAATGTTTTGTTGAATAAGGGGCAAAAAGTTGCATTCCTTTTATATCTTTTTTTTCAACTTTACTTAGAAGCCAAGAATTTTTAAGTTTTTTACTTGAGTAATATTAGGTTCAATTGTTCTTATCTTTGCTAGAAGACCTTAGCCAGGCCTTTTGAAACATCCCTATCCGATTTCTCCTTTTTACTTTGATCTTTTCATGATTCTTCATGGTTGATTTTAACCAACAAAAGACAAAAAGAGCTTTCTATATCTAATTTTATAAGATTAGTTAAAATAAGGCACAAATAAAAAAACTTGAAGTTAAAATGGATGTGTCAAATCAATGCAATGTTTATGCAGGATAGGCAGTCCTGTACAAACAAAGTGGTAAGGAGCACTACAAGTAGAAGAGCAGGAGAAGAAAGGAGGAATTGTTTGTATGATGAAAGAAATCTTTCATTAGATAATTGTTGATGAATAAAAATGAAATCTTTTTCTAATGTAAAAAAGACCATAACAGATAATTTGGGAAGTCCATAAAAAAGCACAATATCTTTCTAGAAAAGCAGAAGTGGGAGGGACTGGGTAGAAGAGCATATTTCTCTGTTCACCTTAACAGTAGTGTCCCTGTTAATCTATCAAGTTAATTCTTGCTGCTTAAGTGTACTCAAGATTAGCAATTTTTTAAGTTACAAACTTCTAGATTATCCATCCACCCAATAATGTCACCTGAAAAACTGCAGTCCAGACAGAAGCTTGCATTATGGTCATTCCCAAAATTCTATCACAGCTAAAGAAATCCCCTTTTTTTCTTCTTCACTGTATGCAAGCTTGGCCCAAGTCAGACAGCTGCCATAGAGGGACTGCCCAAAGCACAGACAGCAAACACAGGGGTCACTACTCATTTTTGCATGTAGTAATATATACTACCCACTCTTACATCTTTAATGAAGCACAAAGGATTTACTACTTGGACAGGGAGAACTCCATGTAAAACAAGATAAAACAAATAAAAAAGACCATACTTTGCCCTCAGCCTGGATTTTCTTTTGGTCTGGAGGTTGGAGGCCTGTTTCGGGAATTACTTCACATACAAAAAGTCTTGGTTCACTCTGGTCCCAGAAATGGCAAGCAGGGATGTGACTGTGCAACTCTGGATACTCCACTGCAAACCTACCAAGAGACAAAAAAAAAAAATGTAGAAAGGGAGACAAAGTAATTCCAGCCCAGTCATTGCATGAGTGTAAATAAAGCCAAGGGATCATTCTCAGTTATTTATAGTCTGTATTAGAACATTAACCAGATACATTTTCCTGACTCCTAACATTTTACACATGGCAAGGACACTTCTAGTTTGGTTTGTTACACTGAGAGTGGTGACAGGACATAAAGCATTTCGGTAGAAAAAAAGTTGGTACCACCTATAAAAACAGGTACTCAAAATCTGCCTGCCCTGGGATTGCAGCTCCTACAGAAACCCTTGAACATCTACCTCAGTGCCTGCTGCTGTAACACAGGGGTTACCTCAGCTCTGTCTTCAAACCATGGAATCATTAAGATTGGAAGAGCCCTCTAAAATCACCAAGCCCAACCACGCACCCAGCAGCACCACCACACTGACCCTAAACCATGTCCCAGAGTGCCACGTTCGTACACTTTTTGAACACTTCCCAGGAAGGAAGCGTTCCCACCATTGTCATGGCCAGCCTGTTCCAGTGCCTGACAATTCCACCTGAAGAAATTTTCCCTAATACCCAATCTAAATCTTTACTGGCACAACTTGAGGCCATTTCCTCTCATCCTATCGATTGTTACCTGGGAGAAGAGATCAACCACCACCTGACTACTGCATGTCAAGAATTCTAAGGCACTGTGGAACAGCACAACGACTTCCCCTGCAGCCTTGGTGTCCTGGGTTGACTATATGATGCTTTTATCCCCAGTAGTCTTGTTCTGTTTATGCTGAATAATAAGTTTTGCACCTTTAAGACTTGTTGCAGACAGTGAAGGGGGGAGAGAAGAAACTGCAGTTTGTTTTCAGACACTGCACTCACTCCTCCACATTCCTGCTCCTGACTGTGTTGTCTGTGGATGAACAGACAGCGGGACAGAGCTCTCCTTTGCTTTTAGTTAGTTTTAGCTAGCTGAGGCAAAGAAGTTCCCTGGACTGTGGGTTTTTTTCTTTTTTCCCTTTTCTTTGGACCTTTTGAAACTGCTCTGGACTGAACACCCAGGAGAGCACTGGCAGCTGCACCTGTGGCCACCGGGCCGGGCCTGGCCTGCGACAATTCCAGCACTGAGGGACTGATCAGAGCCTGAGCGAGCTGAACTGCAACCCAGGGAGGGGCTTTCTCAGTTTGTCATCTCTTTTGGAGCAACAAGGGGTTTTATTGTGTAATATTGCTTAGGTTTTATTGTTTAATAAACAGGTTTTTCCACTTTTCTCCAAGGAGGTATTTTCTCCCAAACCAGTGGGGGAGAAGGGCCAGTTGAATCTGCTTTTCTACAGCAGACCCTTTGGGGGTTCTCTCCCAAATTTGCCCTGAACCAGAACACTTGGGAAAGCCAGTCTCTGTCAGCAGTTAAAATAATAACATCTTACTGCCTCATTTGGGCATTTCAATACTACTTCAGTGCCAGCTATGTCAGGACTCCAGACATACAGAATGACACTATTTTAGCAATGGCTTAGTATTCATTCTTCTGAAAAAAATGTCAAATTATTTAAAAGAAAAACCAAAGACACCATTTAAGTATTTCCTCACTTGCTGTCACCACTGAAATGTGAAAGTTGTGGGGAGGATTGGAGTAGGGCTAGAGGGCAAATTGAAAGAGACATTCAAAGAGGTGCAGAAATGGCATAAGTCCTCTCCCTGCTATGGAATTCAAAATCAGTAAATTGCAAATCAAAAAAAGAATTTGTGTAAAAAAACCTGGGAGTGTTTAGATTTTGCCTCAGGAGGTGGGAAGAGAAGCAGAAGAGGTGTAGATTATTATCACTTTCTGCTGAGTTTGAAGATGCTTCAAAAGGATGCACAGATAAATGGATTATTCACACAGACAGTATTTAACCCTCAAACAGTAAAACAGCATTCCTGGCTTGGGTTGGCTTCTGTTGGGCTACACAAGATACTGCACTTGGAAACAACTTCCTCACTTAACTCTTGACAACACTACTCCATAACTAACCAGGATGTAAGGCCCCAGATTTGCATTTGCCTTAGTTTTTGATGAGCTGGGTAGTTTCTTCTGGCTTTCAGTGGTAAGGAGAGTAATTCCTTTTCTTTGCTTGTAATACCCATAGCTGATAGTAGCTAAAAAAGTAATCCACATGTTCCAATGTTGGTTTCTCTTAAGAAAAATACAGTCAGAAAAATTATTGTAAAATCAAATGGGAATTTGTTCTCTAATATTACACCATACTTTCACAAGTGTTCCCACTTCACTGCATTGTGCTCCTAGGATTTCTAATGCACTTCCTACAAGCACAGTTTGCACGGACAGAAAGGCATCTAAAGCTCTAAAGACATGTCATGAGTTTTTACACACACAAACTCAATTTTTATTATATTTTAAAAATACCTTTATTCCTACAAGGATCTTCAGAATGTCCTCTTCTCAGTTCCCTATTATGTAAAGTCTTCAAGGAAGGGTAGCTTTCCAAGATTTTTTTTAAATTTAAAGATCTGGATCCTGAGTCCAATCATGTAATACCTCTGTATAAAACCCCCAACACCAAATCATTCTCTCCTCAGAGATCTCTAGCCTGATATGGCTTCCAAAGTGCTAGTAGCTCCCCCTGAATTTCTCTTCTATGAATTTGTCCAGTACCTCCACAAGCACTTCCTTCATCTTCTCTACTGACTTTGCAACGAGTTCCTTGGCTCAGCTGCATGTTGGCTGAAGAACTACCTACTGCTTATTTTGAGCTTGCTTTCGGGTGTGTTGGTATGGCATAGTCTGGTGACTGGCTGCAGGGCAGGGCATGCACCTCAGGGGTAGCTTCTGTGAGAAGCTGCTAGAAGCTTCCACCATATCTGACAGAGCCAATCTCTGATGGCTCTGAAGATGGACATGCTGCTGGCCCAATTAGAGAGGTTGGTAATGCCTCTGTGATAACGTGTTTAAGGACAGAATCAGAACAGAGCACATGCAGTTTTCCCCCTGGAGTGGGGAGGCGCCAGGGTGGCCACCATGCTGGCACAGCCCAAGGTGAGCCTTGCCTGCCTGGCCACCCCTGGCCAGCAGCACCACAGGCAGAAAGGCAGGGGCAGCTTCCCCATTCCTGCTGCCCTACGTGGAGAGAGGTGTTCAATAGCACCAGCACCATGGGAAAAGAGCTGTTTTAAGGGCTTATTTTACTTCTCATGATCCTCCTCTGACTCTGTTAATAATAAATATACTTTATACCTTTAAATTTAAACCCATTTTGCCCTTAAGAGTGTTCTTCTCCCAGTCATTATCTCAACTCATGAACCCTCTGTTAATTCCTTTTTTTCTTCCCTCCTCTCTGCCCAACTTTAAAGACAAGGGTAAGCGAATGGCTGCCTCGCGTTTGGCCAATGTCAAACCATGGCATTCCCTAGCTCAGATTATTGGAATAGATAGGGATGCAGCTTGACGGACATACAATTCAGTGTTAATTAGTTCTTTAGAAATAAATAATTAAATTCATACAAACTCCTTCCCAAGACAGAGGAATGTCAGAATCAGGGTGTGCTTGTCTCAACATGGCAGATTTCCATCTTAAATCCACCATTAATGCTTCTTGAAGCAAAAGCTCCTTACTTGCCAATGCTTTGTCCAGCAGAAAGGTTCTCTCTACCATCTCCCTGTTCAGCCTTGAAATCAAAGAGCGTAACTTGGTCCATTTCAACATCATAGAAACAGATCTTGGAATCAATGTTCCCATCCACCTACAAGAAAGGAAAACAAAGGGTGCTGGAGCATGCAGTCAAAAAGAAGAATTAGGTAAGTTTATCCCATATGCTTCATGCCCTCAGCTTTCTTTATTAGTAATCACATGAGGTCATTCTTACTAAGAAATACCAGAAAATTTCTAGTTCTTTTTCTATTCCAACAAGCCAGCCTTGGATTTCTTTTAAAATGCTACAAAGCAGCTTTTGTAACTAAAATATTCCTTTTCTGAATTTCAACACAGAACAAAGCCTTAAGAGATCTTAAATAATGCTGGGACATGACACTTCATTATATGACTCAATTCACCGCCTGGACCAGGCAGGTTTATTTCTGAGAAGTGATTCTTGCGTCCTCAGTAATCTTGACCCACACCAGCCTATGAACCAGTAGAAAAGTTCCAGACACTGAGTGAAGAGCTGTGCCTCACCCTGCTGACAAGGATGCTGACTTTGCTGCCATTAGCATTGCACTTCACAGACAAAATGTCTCCGTGGCCAGGAAGCAGCTTGGATAAACTCTTGCTGTTGCAGTGCACTTTTGCCTCTCTGTGGGAAGGAATAAACTTCAATTACATGGTGGCAAGCAACTGGCAATTTAGCAAATTATGGGTAAGACTTTTAAAAACAAACTATTTTGACTGTATGACACAACTGCCCCAGACTCCCACTTCCTCTCCAGAGGATTGCTGCCACTGCCTTTCTTTCAGGACTAAGTTAACAGACACTCTTTCTCAATGAATCAGCAAGAATAAATGTCAGTGTTTCTACAGGATTCCCAAAACATGGCTATACAGCAAGAACATCTGAAGATAATTCTCAATTCAGAGGCCTAATTTTCCTACAGAAATAACCTGAACAGTACCATGAATTTGGAATAGAGTCCATTCACATAAAAGTTCTATGTATGGAAAACACAGAGTGCAGCAGAAGTAAAGAAATGTCATTAGCAGGGCACATTTATATATTTTATTATCTCAAATAATATATTATTGCTGTTATAGATAAAAACCCAGAAATCAGTCAGCAACAAAGAGGAAAAATCTCATGAAACAAAAGAATGACAGTAACAAACAAAAAGTGACAGTAATTTGAAGTGACAGCAATTTAGAGCTATAATACAATCTCATGAAAAAAACATGTTTGATTCTATAAAAATAACATTTGTTCTCAGCCAATTACAGTGCCCTGAAATTAAAGTGTCATAATTTGAGAAAGGGTATTTTCAGTACCAAGTGCAAAAATTTATCATAGCATGCATAAGTAAATCTATTTTTTCTCACTATCAAACATCATAATACAATATTTATGCTAGTTACAACCTGCCCAAATCTAATAACCTTCAAACTGTCCCAGGTGGAATGTGTGTGATCTCAACCCAAGTAGTTTCCAGATGGCAACTAACTAGATTTTAGCATTCCTCTGGTGACAGCACGCAAAGAAGAACAGAATCTGTTTCACTCTTCAGGTTTTTAAGCTTTTCAAAATTATGTTTGTCATCAGCAGCTACATTTTCAAAATGAACGTCATGGCAGTATCTTTTTCATGTTTGTCAGTATGAGAGTACAGCAACCTTTGAACAAAGTCAGGTAAACTCCTTAACCTAAACAGGAGAAAGAACAGAGTTCTCCACAGTTCTAGGTTCACTTTCTCCATAGACTCATTGCAACAAGTTTCCTGATTTATGAGGAAATACAAGACCTGGCTTTATTTCAGCTCTTTTGAGATTCAAATCTTGTTCAAGATACCAAAAGAAATGGGACATCCTTAGCTCGATCATCCATAAATTCTCCACACACTTTAAAATGCACTCAAATATCCCTCATGGTATCCTCTTTTTAAAATAATAATCATCATCCTCATCAATCCATGACTTGCCTAATAATTCCATGGTTCCTCCCTTGCTTTGGAAATACGCCATCAGTTCACGAAGCTGCATGTATTGTCTCAAGATTCAAAGGGACTGCTGCTTTTCATCAAATCAAAACCAGCTAAAGATTCCCCACAAAATACACACTTAAGTATAAACAGATTATTTTTAAAGCCTTATTAATACCTGCGTGAGAGATCAAAGATTTTCAAGTGAGCCAAATCAGTTCCCACAGCCAGGAAATTCCCACAGACATCCAGGAGGCACGGATTCCCCTCTGCTTCAGAGAACACGAGCAGCTGTTTAACTGTGCCCTGGCAAGAAATGGGTAACACCAGGTTTGTGTGGCCACGGCCTCACTAGAAGGGACTTATTTTGTCACCAAGTTGAGTCACAAATTGCTGAACTTCTCTGTTAGATTAATCACTCCAAGCAAATTGGAGAAACATACACACAAATTCAATCTGGGTTTCAGGTATATACATAACCTCAAAAAAAGTCTAAATTTAAAGGCATCCTTCTGCAATAATTTCCTCTTTAGTAACACAACCTTTACCAAGTGAAAGACATACAGAAATATCAAGTCCCTGAAGGTCCTTAAATATATAGCTGTAAAAACAAATACATTATATTTATGTGATGAATCACATCCATTCTAAAATATAATATTTGCTTCCTAAATAAAATTATGTATCGCAGAACTCTGATAAATAGATTGCTCTTTTTGGTTCTCATAGACTAGCAGAGGCTGCAAATGTTCACACAAAATGTGCAAGTGATATTTTTCATTATCTTGTGAGAATATTCAGTACTGTCATCTTCCTGAAAGTATATATGTATCTCAACCTGCATGCAATTTAGATCGTTTAAAAGTCTATAAATACTTATTAGTTACACTGCAGTAGTGTTCAGAGAGGCAGACTTTTAAAAGAACACAAAATGTCAAAGATCTTTCTGCTGAAATACTCAAAATATATTTTGAGTATTGTATTATGACAAGGAAAAGTTAATAGACTTAGGAAGATCATGCACATTACTTTTAAGCTCTAACACCAATCTTTGAAAACAACAAGGTCTTTTTATCCCTTCATGGTTTTCTCAGTCCTTACCTGCCAGGTGCGGACCTGGATCCGATATGGCTCCACTGTGTACAGATTTTCTCCATGAACACACAGAACTGGAGAGTCACAAAGGAAAGAGCCTGAAACAATCACAACAAAGTCATCATTACGATAAATATGTTCTGTAAAAAGAAAAAACAAGTAACATATAGCACACAATTTCCACTATCTTGCACCAAATCTCTTTTTCAATCTGTCAGTCACTATTGAATCCCAGCTCCTTGGTGTTTTAGCCTTCTTCCATACTGCCACTACATTTAAAAGCTGGGGTTCCCATTATAAACAGGTGTTGGTACACTCTGTCCATGGAAACAAGTGAGAAAGGAAGGGCAAGGAGTTGATACAGGGAGGGAAAGAAAGAAAGAAAAAAAAAAGTGCAGTGTGAGGTTCTGGTAAGAGAATTCACTTTTCCCTTCAGTGAACTGCTACTGAAGAGAGATAACAGAATCTCTGCCAGAACAGTGGCTCTGCAATAACTTCAGAAGTGGTGTAGACTGTTAGGACCTCGGTGGTAATAAAGCAATGATTCAGCATGGAAAAGTTATAAAATATATCAGTAAATATAGACAAGCAGAAAACACTTAATGATTCTTAAAAGACAAATCTCAAGATTTAGGATGGAATTGATGGAATTCTACACCACTTATTTCTCGAGGCAGAAATATTTAGGGAGAATTAATCATTTAAAAACCTAATTTACTCTACTGTACAGAGCAATTTATGGGATAACTTCTCTTGAGAGCTGGGACACGAAGCCTCTTTCCCAGACCCTTTGATTACACTTTCTCTCAAGCAAAGTGGAAAAGCGTTCAATAGTCATTGCCATGTCTTATCTGTAAAAGCAACAGGACCAACAGCTACAAAAGCAGGAAAAAATTGGTCTTCTTGATCAAATCAATGGTTTACTTAAAAATTATAAAAAGAAGTTGTTCTAGCCTCACATGGTGTTTTGTGCAAGGCCCTCTATAATGTAATTTAGCTACATCATATAAATGCTTTCTCTAGCCCTGAGGGTTTTTCCAGTCCAGAAGAAGGTGTCCCGGCCCATGACAGGGGGGTTGGAACAAGATGTGCTTTGAAGTCCCTTCCAACCCAAACCATTCTTTGATTCCATGCTTACAGTGCATCAGCTACCATGAATGAATGTATAACTTTGGAAGAAAAGAAGCATTCAGACTCTGACCAATGTTTTAAGTCCTACCTGCACTTCTGAAGGTATCTCCTGAGCACTCAAAGACAGCCACTTGTTTCCCATTCCAGAATACTACAGCATCCTAAAACAAACAAACAAAACACCAAATAAACATATATTTTTAGTTCCTTCTGGAAGCATGCAGGAATTCATGCAGTAACATGGCAAGAACTCCCCTACAATAGCCACCAGTTACTAGTTCCTCTGGACATTGGGTTGGGAGGCTTTTAGCAACCCAGAGGTTCTCTGGGTTCTGGTGAGCACCCTAGAGCATTTCTGAGTCCCTGTTCTATCTTAGAAAAAACCAGCTCCACTGCAGCACCATTGCTACTGTTGCAACAATACCTTCATAACACACTATGATGAATATTAAGAAAAAATACTTATCTTAAAGACTTAGGAAGTTTGGTCTTGATAAACCTAACCGGGGTACTGATTAGGCAAATAAAAAACAACAACAAAAAAACCCCAAACAAATTAACCTGAGTAGCAAAGACTCCACTAGCATTCATGTCAACACGAAGGCTGTGAGTGGCTCCTGTGCTGAAGATCGTCACATTGAAGAGGTTGGGAGACACCTGTACCACGGCCACCTGCTGATGAAAGTGTGCCAACATGGCCTGCTCACTGAGGATCACCACAGAGCTGATGTTGTTCACTGCCAGCAGGTTTTTTCGGGACCCCCACTGTATATAATGGGAAAAGAAAAACCACACAATTTTATCTCTAGTCTTGAATTGTCACAGCAGTGTCACAAGAGAAGTAACATGGGAAAGGACAGAATAAATATTTTCATATATATGCAAAGTCCTACCATCTAAATACAAACTATAGGGAATGACTGGGAAATATGACAGATTCAAACTATTATGCTTGCTATCCAGTGTACTGGTTTAAAAGACGTGTGTCTGCCAGGACGTCTTCCAGAACCTTCCTGGAACAGAAAGATGGCACCCTCCCTCCAAATTATTATAACTTCACAAACACAAGGCTTCCAGGAAAAAATATGGGAAAAGGAATAACAGTTCTTTACTAAAAAATATATATCTATAAAACAGAACAAACAAAAAACAACAAAGAAAAAACCCGTAAGTTTTCCCACCAGTCAAGCCATTTCCCCTTGGCTGCAGTTATGATCCCATCCAGTGGGGGGCGCCATGGGGCGAGGCAGAGGGTCTGAGCGGCTCCCCCGTGGCTCCAGGGGATGCTCCGAGGTGAGCCCTGAGCCTCCCCAGGGCTAACGGCAGCCTCAGGAAGACAACAAATGGGAAGCAATTCCTTTGAGAAAACTTAACCCCCAACATTATCCACCCCAAATTTTTTTCCCATACCAACATGTTACATTGAACTTACACTTTTTAACTATAGACATTCATGCATTATCCTAATTATATACATATATACATGCAGATATGGATACAGGTACAACGTCAGACAGTTCACCCCAAAACAAGGTCCCTTTGAGGTATGTTTCTGCACCACCTAGTAAGTGCAACCATGTCCCTGAGCAAAGACAACCTGACAAATGTCTTTGTCTTTGCTTAGGGCAGAATTCATCCAAGTAAGTCTTTCCTAACATACCTCTCATATGTACCACTAGAATCTTATCACCATCTGCGGTACACAGGGGTTCAGATGGGGCAGGGCCAGCTCGCTTAGTGGAACGTCTGTGTTAACTAACCCTGTAGCCTTTGCTCAGTGCAGATCCCACTGCATGAAGGTCCTACCTCATGTTGTCTTCAATGTTGTTTTTAGCAGTCCATTGCAGTGCTCAATTTCCCCAGGAGATGCTGCAGGGTAAGGAATGTGGTATGCCCACTAAATACCATGTTCTCTAGCCCAGGTGTTTAATAAAAAGTTCTTGAAATGAGTCCCATTGTCTGACTCAATCCTCTCAGAGGTACCATGCCTCTAAAGGACCTGCTTTTCAAGGCCCAGGATGGTGTTTCAGGCAGTAGTGTGAGGCACAGGGTAGGTTTCCAACCATCCAGTGGTGCCTTCTACCGTTGTGAGCATGTAGCTCTTGCCCTGGCAGGTTTGAGGCAGTGTGATGTAATTGTTCTGCCTCCCCATACTTATACTGGATCACCACCTACCATACCATAGGGGCTTCACCTGCTTGGCCTGTTTGATGGCAGTGCACATTCCACTACCATGGATTACCTGGGAGATGCTGTCCACAGTTAGATCCACTTCTGAGTCTCATGCCCCTTATAAGGTGGCACCTCTGCCCTGACAGCCTGAGGCATCGTGGTCCATCCAGCTAGGAACAGCTCTTCCTTGAGTTGTGAGTCCAAATCTATCTGTGACATCTCAATTTCTGCAGCCTGATCCACCTGTTCATTTTCCACTTCCTCATTAGCCTGATACTTGGGGACATGGGTATCCACATGACACACTTTCACAGGTAGCTTCTCCACTCAAATGGCAATGTCTTGCCACTCTTCAGCAAGTCCCGACTGGTTTTCCTCTACACTGCCAGTTGATCTTTTTCCATCTGTCCAGCCACCCCCATGGAGCATATGTCAATCCCCAAAAGTCAGTATAAAAGTAATTCTTTGGCCACTTCTCTCATTCAGCAATGTCCAGGGCCAACTGGATGCCTTTGAGTTGCACAAACTGGCTTGACCTACCTTCTCCTTTGGTACCTTCTGTAACTTATCACATGGGGCTCCATTTTCAGTTCATTCCTACAATGTGACAGGAATCATTACTGAAAAGAGTGTAGCTTGTTTCTCAGTTGGCAGTTGATTGTATGGTGGAGTTTCCTCGGCTTACATCACCTATTTCTGCTCTTCATCTGTCAGAACAAAATCCTCACCTTGAGGCCAATTCATAATTATTTCCAAGATCCCAGGGTGATCTGGGTTTCCAATACAGGCACACTGTATAAGCAAGGCAATTGACTTCACGTAGCATCAATGGCGTGATGGGTAGAGGGAACCTTTTATTTTAACATCCACCAGTCAGCGCTAGCAGTCAGGGTAGCAGGAGAAGTTGTGCCTCCATGCCAATCACCTCTGAGGCAGCCTGAACTCCTTCACAGGCTAACAGGATCTCCTCTCTTGGGGTGTAGTTGGCTTTGAATCCCCTGTAACTTTGGCTTCAGAATCCCAGTGGCTGGCCCAGAGTCTCCCCAGGCACCTTCTGCCAAAGGCTCCAGGACAAGCCACTGTATCCAGCTGCAGAGTGGAGCTGTTCTTCACCTCTGGTCCTGTCCTGACTGGGCCAAGGGCCACTCCATGAGCGATCTCCTGCTTGATCTGTGCAAAGGCTTGCTGCTGTTCAGGGCCCCAGTGGAAACTGTTCTTCTTGTGAGTGACCAGGTAAAGAGGGCTCACAAACTGACTGTACCCCAGGATGCAAATTCTGGAGAAACTTATGCCACCTCGGAAAGCTTGTGTTTCCTTCTGGAAACGCAGTCTCCTTCTGTCAGTGGAGACATTGCTGTGATCTTGTTGATGACCTCGGTGAGTATCGCGCCATCCGTATTGTCACTTCATCCCTAGGAACTGGATCTCTCGAGCAGGTCCTTTGACCTTAGTCTTTTGGATGACAAAATCAGCTTTCAAGAGAATCTGGATGATCTTTTCTCCTTTCTCAAAGAATTCTGCTGCCTTGTTGCCACGTGTGATGATGTCATCAACGTATTACAGATGTTCAGGAGTCTCATCCTTCTCCAGAGCAGCCTGAATCAGTCCACGGCAGATGATGGGGCTGTGTTTCCACCTCTGGGCAGTCAGTTCCAGGTGTACTGCACACCCCTCCATGTGAAGACAAACTAAGGCCTGCCCTCTGCTGCCAGAGGAATGAAGAAAAACACATTAGCAATGTCTATAGCGGCGTACCACTTTGCTGCCTTGGACTCCAGCTCATACTGGAGCTCCAGCATGACCAGCACAGCAACACTCAGTGATGGTGTAACTTCATTCAAGCCACAATAGTCCACTATCAATCTCCATTCCCCATCAGACTTCCACACAGGCCCAATGGAGCCAAAGGGCAAGTGGGCCTTGCTGAACACTCCTTGGCTCTCCAGCTCATGGACCATCTTGTGAATGGGTATCATGGCATCTTGATTTTTTGATACTGCTGGCGATGCACTGTGGAGGTGGCAATTGGTACTTGTTTGCTACCTTCAAAAGTCCTAACCACAGAAGAATTTTCTGAGTCCAGGCAAGGTGTTTAGCTGCTTAGTTCTTTCTGTCTCCACAGCAGCAATTCCAAAACCTCATCAATGTCCTCTTGTGTCTTTAAAGTATCCGTTCTTAATGTAGTCAATGCCCAGAATACGTGGGGTATCTGGGTCAGTTACAATGGGGTGCTTCTGCCAGTCGTTCCCAGTCAAGCTCACTTCAGCTTCCAACAACCTCAGCTCTTGAGAACCCCCTGTAACATCAGAAATGGAGACTGTTTCTGACCCCACACATCCTGGTGGCATTAACATACATTGAGCACCAGTGTCAACTAAAGCCTTGCACTCTTGTGGGTTTTGCGTGCCAGGCCATCATATCCAC
Source organism: Melospiza georgiana (assembly GCF_028018845.1). Taxonomy (NCBI): domain Eukaryota; kingdom Metazoa; phylum Chordata; class Aves; order Passeriformes; family Passerellidae; genus Melospiza; species Melospiza georgiana. The sequence continues at coordinate 16,367,001 of NC_080445.1, forward strand.
ATAGTCCAGTAGACATGGTGGTCCCCTGGTGCCCCTACCTGGCTAGAGGCAGGACCCCTCTAATACCAGTCCTTGTGAATACATATGGGAGGTATCTTCCAGCAGGTCAGATACTTGCCCATGGGAAACTGGCACCGCACTCACTCTCATTGACTTCCCTTTTCCTTTCTCCTTCAGTTCTTGTATTCAGGGTGCCAGGACACAGGTTTCCTGTCCCACCATCTCATGTCCTCTTCATGGTTGAGTAGGAAATATCTTAAGTCAGTTTGTAAAGTATACCCGCTGTCTCTCTCTGGAGGGCATCTGACTATGACTTCAAGGACTCTGATTTGCACTGGTGCTACAGGTAAGCATCTCTCCCTGAATTTCTTATTATCATCCTTGAGACTCAACCAATGTCTCTACAGCAGAGATGTGGGTCTTGGACCCTACTCTCGTAGTTCCTAAGTTTGCTTGCTACAGAGCCCATTGTCTCTTGGTTGCCCCTGAGATGCATGTTTGCCATTAAACTGGAGTATTCACATGGCCCCTGATGTGCCAGACTCCACCACATTTGCACTGTGCACCTGACCTCGTTAGGGTCATTATCATGTTGTCCATTCCTCCCAAGAAGTATCTCCAACACTGCCATTTCTCTCAGGCATTGGATCCTTCCTCCATGGTCTTGCATGGCTTTTTATGATGGCGCTCCTGCAGTCCGACCCTGTAAACAAATCTCTCTTACATTTGCTAGAAGCCACTCCCAGAAAGAAAGGGGTCCTGACTCCCTCACAAACGCCTGCTCAATGGTCATACCCTTGGCCAAGGGTCCCTAAAGTCTTGTTTTGGTACCATCAAGTTGCATGCCTGTACGTGTAACGTCCCAAACTTCAATCAACCAAGCCAAAAAAGCCTCACCCCCTAATCACGTAATGTCTTTTCACAGACTGCAGAGACTGTCAAGCAACAGGGACTCAGTGATGATCTCAGGCTCCTCTGCTGGCTTTGAGGGCCCTGGTTCTGCAACATCATGAGCTGGGCACACCTAATTGGTTTATCCTTCCTCACTGCAAAGGGCCGACTGCTGCTGCTGGCTGTGGCTGCCCCTGTGGTTTAGCTGGAACCTGAACATTTGTAACATCTGTTTGTTTCACTACTGTGCTATCCACCTTTACCTCTGACTGCAGTGGTTTTGCTGGACAGTGTCCCCAAACTCTGTGGCAGGTTTTGAGGCAACTACACAAGGTAACCTCACTCTGTCTCTGAATGGTGAATGGATCTCACTGAATAAAAACATTAAAAGAAAATATCTTTAACTTCTAAGGGAAATTTAACTCTTCAGAAGCTGTTGTTGTAGGCCCAAAGAAGTGGGTGAAGGGTTGGGAGAAAACTCCCTCCTGTGTTGCTTCCTCTCAATAGGTAGCATGATTAAGGAAATCCCAAAGATCCAGACCTCATGTGTGATAGTTATATAGCCTTGTGCCCACATTTCAGAAGAAGTTTATGAGCACTGAATTCCTCACCTTATTGAATCATTCTACAAACAGGGTAACAGCCACAATGGCCTAAGTTATAGGACCCAAGTTTGAACAAATGACCTGCAAACAGGAAAAACATAGCCATGATCACATGCCAACCAAACCAGGGTAGGCTAGACCACACGGTGCTGCCCAACAAGGTTTCTACATCCAGGACACAAATGGGTTACTCAAGAATTAGTATTCTCTTTTCACCCTTTCCTCTCAATGCCCTTGAGCCCCACACTGGTCACCAATTAACGTCCTGGTTTAAAAGATATATGCTTGCCAAGGAAGGCAGGAACCTTCCTGAAATGGAAAGCTGGCCCCCTCCCTCCAAATTATTATAAGTTCAAAAATACAGAGCTTCCAAGAAAAAAATACGGGAAAAGGAATAACAGTTCTTTACTAGAAAAAAAAAAAAAAAAAAAAGAAAAAAAAAAAAAAAAAAAAACAAAAAACAAAAAAAAAAAAAAAAAAAAAAAAAAAAAACAAAAAAAACCCCAGAAGAAACAAAAAACAAAAAACAATAAAAAAGCCCAATGACCAATTTCCCCTTCAGTGTAGTTACAGGGGCTGCAGGGGATGTGCTATTTCTGGACAGTGCTCCATATCCTGTTACCTGGAAAAGGCTTGAATGGGAAAGCTGACACAATCACCTGTGTCTATTAGGAGATGTACGAGATACTTACAGAACACTTTATTTCCTATATCCTGGATCTTTTGTTACTGAAGCTTGTTAATAAAACACTTGGATTCTCCATTTTCACAGCACTTCTGTTTTAACTTTGTAAGTAGAATGGTGTTACAGACCCTCACTCCATACCAACACAGAGCAAGCGAATACCATTGCTTTTAAAATACTTTCCACTCTTATGAGAAAACAGAATAATAGCAAATATAAAATTACTTTCTCTTGAAAGTCACCAGATATATTTGATTTTCTTTCCTTATAAAAATAATGGGAATTGTTCTCACATATGAAGCACAGCAACAGAATGATGTAAAGTATAACAGAAACACTCAAAAATTGAAAAAACCTAATAATATGGTATAAAACACAACAACCAAAGATGTTGGAGAACCTAAAGCACAAGCTTTACCTTTTTAGCAGAATGCTGGTGGCAAAAAAAAAAAAAGCTGTTCATTAATATAAAACTTTTTCAATTTAAATTTATGATTGTTACACTCAGCATTTCTCTTCTGAGCATATCAAAATGCTATTAGGCATAGAATGACAATATTTAACCTCATTGTGACAAAATATTCCAAATAAATAAAAATGCCGCATCCCGACATTTAACAGACAATATGTTAAAATATACAGTATTCCTTTCTAGATGGCACATCTCACCGAAGAATATTTGGTTGTAAATATATATTTTTATTTTCAGAACTACCAGTGAGATGGTAGTTGTGAAAAAGTGACACTGAAAAAGTGACAATAGAAAAAAACCATTAACTAATAAAATCATTCATTTAGTCAGATTTTCTTGTCTTTTTAATAAATTTAAGTAAAATTGACATTCCTGATAATCCTTTTTTTCCCAGAAAATAATTTCAGGGAGCTGAATCCAAAGGTTTTGCCAGCGAGCCATATGATGGAGAGACTAGCTACAAACAGGGAGTATTTCTGCCCATCCAATTTTAAAAGTTACTTGATTCTCAGGGGTTTTCCTCCTACTTCTGAAGGAGGACCAGCCTCTGCTGGAACACATACCCATATGATAGAGATCATGTTCACTGGTTTCACAAAGATGGTCTTTTCATCTAAGGTTTGTGAAGTCCACTAACATTCAAGGAGGCTCTTTCCTTTTTTTACCTTTATCTGAGTGACATTTCCTTCAAGTTCTGTAGATGCCTGGAACTTCCACTTCTCCTTGCCTTCTGAAGCCCATGTGCTCTGATGAGATCCTGCTGCTTTCTTCCACATTGCTACTCTCCCCTTGCTGGTTCCAGCTGCCAAGATACCTGCCATTCACAAACATTTCAGGCATTTCATCTTGGGCTTCAGAAAAACAAACCCACATTACACAACGTAACAGGCAGCAAGCTCTGGTTCTTGGGTACTGAGAAGTCACTTCCTAGCAGCAGCATTTCTCTCCTCACTGCAAACCAATATCCTAGTCCTGCACTGGAGAACTTTTCTGAAGAAACAATGGGAGAAGTTCCACATGGTAAGGTGCATCTTCTAAGCTACCAGATGAAGTGATTTTTTAAATGCATCAGACAATTACTTCATTTTAATCTTTTCTTAAAATACAGAACTATTGAATATCCAGAGCTGGAAGAGTCCCCAAGGGTCATCCAATCCAGCTCCTGGCCTTGCACAGGACAGTACCAGCAATCCCAATATATGCCCGAGAGTGCTGTCCAAAAACTTCTTTACCTCTGGCAGCCTTGGGGTTGTCCCCACTTCCTGCTCAGTGCCTGACCACCCTCTGGGGGGAGAAACTTTTGATATGCAGTCTAACCCTCCCCTGGCTGGACACAGCTATGGCTGTTCCTTTGGGTCCTGTCACTGCTCACAAAATCCAGAGGTCAGATCCGCCTCTCATGAGGAAGCTGCTCCATGCATGCAGCCCCCAGTCTCAGCCATTCCTCCAATGGCCTGTGTTTATTTTTAAATAGCTAGTTTTGTAGTCACTTTGGGCAACCAACCACTGAAAAGCACTGCAGCAGATATCAGCTGTGCCTACGCTAGCAAACAAGGTGGTGCCCAGGAGCAGGTCTGTAGAAAGGATCTGTTGTAAGGACCAGGCACATACACAATACATAAGCTCTATTCTCACTAAGCTCTATTCTGCATTAGCTGCAGTGCAGCCTTGTAGACGGAATGCCCAAAACATGTTGGAGCTCATTAGGGGCACTCCAGGGGTACTGGTGTCAAAGGGAATCCAGCTCATATGCCACAAGACAGCTCCACAGTGAGTCCAAGAGTACTGAATTATTTCCCTGCACCTTTCAAGGCATATTTCCGATCCAAACTAAAATCTTCAATATCACATACTACCACTGAGATCCTCAGTCACAAGACAAACATACTGAAATTATTACAGGGCATGGAAGGCTGAGGTTTGACAAGGTCTGGCACCAGAGATCACAGCTGCCACGTTATTTCTCACCTTTAGCACTGCAGTAAGAGACACAGTTAATACATTCTCCCCCCTCAAAGCCAAATTGCATATCTAGGGAGAGCACATAGTTCTCATCTTGATCCAAATCCCAGAACCTAAGGCACACAAAACAAGAGTGTTAAAAATGCTTTTCATTCCAAGTGTCTTGCCAAACCCAGTCAATAGGATGCTGTACATGGCATTAACTTACTATTTCCACAATACCTAGATCATTTAATTTTTAAAATTAAATTGTCAGAAGCTGCCTGGGGAGTGTGAATTCCTTAACAATCTCCTCCTCTTCCTTTGAGTTTTTAATCTGCAGCATGTTTTGGGATATTCTCCTAGGAAGAAAGAAGTCAGAAGCAAGTGCAGCTTTAAAAAAAATGAAAGAAGTGAGGGCCAGTTGCAATTTTCTTCCTCCCTAATTATGCTTCTCCTCTATTTTAAGAATATTCCTGTGTTAGTCAGTAGTCCTTTGGATTCCAGATTTATTTTCTACAACTAAATACTGCCATGAAGCTATTCCTTCTTGATACTTGGTCTTTATTGCATTCTCACAAAATGAACAAAAGATTCTGTCTGATAGTAGCAGACAGAGGCTCAATAAAGGGAAATACTGATATTAATGGAACACTCCCACTCTCCCAAAGGTTAGAGGAACGGGTAGAGCAGGTCATAGTAAAGACAAGGTAGATAACATTGCAAAAAAGGTAAAACTACAGAACACAGTAACATAACAGCAAGGCAAAGCAACACACTTTGAAGGATTAGGGAAATAAGTAATTTAAATACCTGTCTTATATTACAGTAAAATAAATGTCCTGAAAAGTAAGCAATTTCTTTCTGGTTGCTGATGCCATGAGTATCCTAAGGATCAGAAAGTAACATAGGCAAGAATGGCAAAGGGGCTGCACTTTCATGCAAAACCCCAACCCGGATTTATTTTCAGAATAAACCAGTAACAGCACTCAAGGAGGGAACAGAATAGGTAGCACTGCCTGACAAAATAAAATACCTAGAGAGAAAGCAAGCCATACCAAATTAGTTTCTGTCCTTGAGAAAAAAAATTCATTTAATTTCTCTACTTATTTTTACAAACAAAATTAGGAAATGTTGGGATTTTTTCATTATTGGTAAAAAACCCCCAACCAACATTTCAGCAAAACACTCAGTTCATTGCAGACTGTACCTTTTAGCTGGCCCTTCTCAGGGGCAGCCAGAACAACTTTCATTCTTACCTGATGACTGTCTCACCTAGTGCTGTAACAACCAGGCTATGGTCTACTAGAATCATGTCTGCAGAATGACCAGTCTTCCCACTCAACTTCACCTGTTAACCATTAGCAAATAAACACATTTACAGAAGGTCAGAGGAGCACACTGAAGGACACTGAGCATCTGAACTGCACAGTTTGGCTAAACAGTAAAAATATGAAAATAACTAGACCTATCTGTTAATTCAGACATATTCAGACAGTGAATTCAGATGATTCTGACAATGATCACCATAAAATGCATCAAGACTGCAATGTATAAATTTAACAGAAGAAATCCTGGAGTGGGTTAATTAAGTAGATAAGGAGCAGTATTTTACTTTTGCACTAGAACTTCTCTTAGAATTTAATAAAGATTGCTTTAAAATGTGAAATTCCAAATCTTACTTCTAGTCAAACATAAGTAATGATCAATAAGAAGTGGACACTGCTGTAATACACGTGTCCAGTGTTTTTCTGTCGTGGATAAAAAGAAAAAAAATCTTAGAAAAGTAAAGGTTTGGGGTCTACCAACAAGCAGCATTTTGTAATAGCAGAGGCCAGGGTGTGAGACATTTTCTCTTTAATTTCCTCTTTTAATTTCTGGAGATCCTCTGTCAGTCTTTCCACTGAGGAGACATGGGGCCATAATGGGGTGGAGATAGTTTCTTCATATATCTGAGGTTTGGTAACCAAATAGTCCACGTTTTGTTCTCCTTCTTTCCATAACATCACTCCCAATGAGTTGGCATATGACATCAGCACACTCAGTAAGAATTTCTGCTATGTGTTTTGCGAACACTGGATATTGTCTGGATTAGTAAGGAATTGCTCATTATTTAAAAATATTATCTCCAGCACAGCTAATTCTCTCAGGTACCAGATACCTTGCTCCATAGTGTTCCACTTGTCTCAGTGCACTAAAAGGTCATCTTTCCAAGGAAACCTTTCTCTCACATTTGACAGGAGTTGCGTCCAGAGGCTGAGAGTTTCTGGTCCTTTCCCAATCCTGTGGTCAATACTTGCATGCCAGGACATGGATCCCAGTTGCAAAGTGTCACTACCATCTAATTTCATATCACGGGCCACGACAGCCCAGTATCAGAGCACCCAGATCACCAGGGGCTCACCTGACTGGAGTGAGAAATCCTTCTGCATGGCTCACAGGTCACTCAGGGATAGGGTTTGGGTGATTATCTCTGGCCCTGTCTCTTCCTCCTGTTGTGAAGGCCCTGCTTCCTTTTCATCACTCACTACATGAACTGATTTGGTCTTGGATTTCTTCTTCTGAATACAGGCAACTGCTCTTAGCACAGGTTGCTCTTGTGGGTAAGCTGCAGTTTGAATGGCCATAGTGCCTGCTGCTTTGCTTTCCTCCTCCTCCCTTTGAGGGTGCTGCATAAAAACAAGCAGTGTCCAATAAATAGTAGCCACGGTGCAGCACATGGTTGCACCTCTCTGGAACAGCCACAGCAATTCTCTTTCAAACACTTTATCAGGGCCCTGTAGTTGTTCCGGGGTGAACTTCCGAACCAGGAGTACTCTTTCAAAAGCTGGCCCATTTTCTCCTACATGCCACACCACTAATGACTATCCATCCCAGGACATGTTTGTGGACAACTTCCCTACAAATCTCTGTCCTAAATCTTAACATGGCATACACTGGACAGAGGAAACCTATTAGACATATCAATGAGGGCATGCTTCCCAGGTCACAGTGAAACAGATCACTGTGGTGGATACATGGTGCATATATGGGAGCATATGCAGGGTTAGGTATCATACCAACATGAACAGACCAAGAAACACTAGAACCAGGGAGCTCTCTACCTAAAACACAAATGCTTAGATCAAAGTTATCTCAATCCTCTTGAGTCTTACCTTGGGCACCAATTAAATGTGGTGGCTTAACACCAGCAAAAAATTAAATGCCAAATAAGCTATGGGCCTTCTCCTGCCCCTTCTGGTAAGGGAGGGAGACGCGCAGAGAATATGGATTGAGATAATTTACTGAGAGCAAAAAGCAATGGAATAAGAAACAGCAATATGAATTTAAAAAAATATCCAAAACCAGAAAGTGCTTCAGCCACAAAAAATTAATTTTATGTGGCTGCTGAGACCAAAACCAAAATGGTGGTCCCCATAGGTTGTGTCCACATGACTTCCCCAGGCTCCCACATGCTGTCGCAAACAAAGGCAGTGTGGCAAGAGGCTTCCCGCCCCTCCCAGACCAAGACAACAAAAAACAACAGCAAACAGACCCTCCCCAAAACTGGGTCATCCAAGATGGATGCCCTGCTAGGCTCAGTTCCACACAAATGCCTGCACCGTTGCTTCTACTGCTCTGCCATACTGGGCGTTGATCCTACAGGTTGCTGCCACTTCCCAGAAGTTCTGCTGCACTCCTTTTGGCCTGGCTTAGCTGGAATGGGCTTGGCTCGACTGGGCTTGGCTGGACTCCCTTGGGCTGGACTGGGGGCCTTCCCTGCCCCCTGCCCACGGTCTCCCCATTAGTGCTGCCATTCAACATACATCAGTTCTGTGTTCTGCTGCTTTCCTTTCAGCACCATATCCTATAGTGTCTCAGGGAAAACAGAACAGGGTGGATGGCAGGGGCAGAAGACAGAGTCTGCAGGGCTGATGCTGACAACCTCCCCATGAGAGAGAGCAAGGCAGAATGGTGCCCACTTAATGGCGTGTGTGTGTTTTCTCCACGAAAACAGTGATGATATAGGTGGTATAGAATAACTTAGCTGCACCTACATGGTGCTAAGCACCCCCCACCTCTGCAACCAGGACAACTGGAATTTCCAATTTTTCTGTAATTCACTAAGAAACTGAAAGTAAGTGTAAAAGAATTAAGATAGGGTCAAAATGAAAAGAACTATGAAAAAACAGGAAGAAAAGATGAAAACCATCTTTCCAAGTTCAGTACCACATCATTCTATTCCACTTTTAGATAAGCTATTTTTGCTTCCTCATCAACATATTATCTGAGAAACAAATATGAGAGCTGATTCATTTGGAAGCAAAATAGCAATAATCAAAAAACGAAACAAACTTATAAAGAATAAATATTGCAACTTTATCCTGTAGTATGACTCTTACCTTCATGAGCTCTTCTGCTTCTCCCTCGGGAGAAACTGCATGTAAAGACAACTGCAGAGTCTCTGTTATTACAAGTAAAACATCTCTTTCCTCCAGCAACAGGAGCTTTCGGACCAGACTGTCCGTAGACAATACCTGCCTTGTCTTCCCTTTCTCATTCACATAGTGCACAGAACCTGAAGGACAAATAAATCAGGTGCAGATTTTAGTTGACATCTTTTAGCTACAAAAGCCAAAGCTGATGCTCTCTACCTTAATAAAACATTCCTCAAGTGCTGAAAATGTAAAAATAACAAAAATTCTTTCATTTTCTAGTTCTTCTCAGGATAGACAGTACAATAGCTGACCAGAGCAATAAACCAAAGCATATTTTTCCCCATTTACAAGATCCAAAGGGGAATACTTTAAATAATTTTAAACTGCAAATAAACTTTCTGTATGAATGACAGCATCTGAAACCTTCAGTCTGAGAAAAAAAATCTGTGAAAGAAGAATGGCAGCTAAGAATTGGTTCAATTTACAGCATAGTTGAGATGATGGAAAACTGCAGACCTGAAGTTCTTCATTGCTTAGGAAACACTGCACCACACACCAAATTCAGCTTTAATCCATAATTTGACTGGCAAATGGGACAGTGTTTTTCTAAAAACACTGACATTGGTAACTAATGCACCCATCAACATTTTAAAAGCCATTATAATGTCATTAAGTTGTACTACTCTATAATAATAGAATCACAGAATCATTAAGGGTGGAAAAGACCTCCAAAATCATCAAGTCCAACCTTTGACCAAGTAGCACCACACCCAATAACCATACAGTGAAGTGCCACATCTAGTCATTTTTGAACACTTCCTGGGATCATCACTCTACCACTGCCCAGGGCAGCCCATTCCCATGCCTAACAACCCTTCCTGCAAAGAAATTCCTTCCACCAGTCTGCCCTCCCCTGGCACAACTTGAAGCTGTTTCCCCTTGTCCTGCTCCCTGCTCCCTAGGAGCAGAGCCCAAATCCCCACCTGCCTGAACATCAGGGAGCTGTGCAGAGCCAGAAGGTCCTCCCTGAGCTTCCTTTTCTCCAAGCTGAGCCCCCCCAGCTCCCTCAGCTGTTCCTCATCAGACTTGTGCTCCAGACCCTATTCCAGCTCTGTTCCCTTCTCTGGACACACTCTAGCCCCGTAAGGTCTTTCTTGTCATGAGAGGCCCAGAATCCAGGTGCCCCAGCAGCATCCAGCACAGGGGTGCTCACTGTGCTGGGCCTGTGGCCACTCTATGGCTGATCCAAGTCCTGTCCCACTGCTTTATTTTCTCCCTGCAATAAAACCCTGCATAGATATCCTCATCTTCTTAAATCACAGGACATTTTGGTTTTGAAGGAACTTTAAAAATGAATCTCTTTTTAATCCTCTTGCCATGGGCAGGGACACCTCCCATTAGTCCAGGTTGCTCCAAGCCTCATCCAGCCTGGCCTTGAACGCTTCCAGGGATCCAGGGGCAGCCACAGCTTCTCTGGGCACCCTGGGCCAGGGCCTCAGCACTCTCACAGGGAACAATTCCTTCCCAATATCCCATCTAACCATGTCCTCTGGGAGTGGGAAGCCGTTCCCTTGTCCTGTCCCTGCAAGCCCTCCAAAGTCCCTCTCCAGCTCTCCTGGAGCCCCTTTAAGCACTGCAAGGGGCTCTGAGCTCTCCCTGAAGCCTTCTCTTCTCCAGGTTCTCCCAGCCTAACTCTAGAGCAGAGGGGCTCCAGTCCATGAAGTATCTACATGGCCTCCTCCAGACTCATTCCAACAGCTCCATGTCACCCCTGTGTTGATAACCCCAGAGCTGGAGGCAACTCTGCAGGTGGGGTCTCACCTGAGTGGGGCTGAGGTGCAAAATCACCCCCTCCCCTGCTGCCCATACTGTGGGATCAGCCCAGCACACAGGGTATTTCTGGGAGCCAGCACACACAACTGGGGTATGTCCAGCTCTCACTCACCAACACCTCCAAGTTCTTCTCAGGACATTTGTGAGTTAGAGCAGATCATTACTAGATTAAAAACTGAGTCCAAAACACATACACTCAAACCAACCCAAGCAATGAAGCTGCTCACAAGGAACAGTCAGACAGTATCATTTGATTGAAATTTGAGAAGTATGACAAGGAGGCTGTCTTGGGGTGACTTTATAATACTGTATCCCTTATCATCTACTTTATGCCCAGACACAGGTTCTGTAACTTTAAGCTAGGTCTGAGAGAGGGGGAGAAGCCAGGGGAATTCTTTCATCAGTTTGTGTTCAAACACAGACTCTCCCCCGCTCTTTCTCAGGAGAGAAGAGAATTACATTCTTTTGCTTGTAGCTAGCTTTATAAGTTAGCTGAGTCAAGAAGTTTTTCCCGGGACTGTGGCTTCTTCTTCTGGAACTGTTCGGCTTTGCTCCAGCCCAGAACACCAGGCCATCACTGGGAGTCCCACGCCGCAGCCCAGAGGGGGGAGGCTGCAGGGACACCCGGCTCCAGACCTCGGGAGAAGCCAAGCAGGACTCTCAAATCCACCAGCTTTCTCCACAGCGAGAAGGTTTTCATATCTAATATTATTCATTCTTGTTCCCGTGCCGGCATGCACTCTCTGTGTTAAATAAACAGGTTTTTTCCCTTTTCTCCAATAAATTCCTTTCGTCTGATGGGAAGAGGCTGTGCCATAAACCGGCCTTTTTTTCAGAGGAGATTCCCCTTTCCGGACGTTTCCTCCTGACTTGTCTCAACCCGAGGCAGAGGCCCAAGCCCAGGACAGCACCTGCAGGACACACAGCCTGTCCCTAGATGGGGCTCTGCACCATCACAACAGCGGCTTTGAAGGTGAGGACGGAATGGGCACAGCTTCCTAAAGCTTCTCTCCCTGTATCTTTATGAAGCACCTTGTGTCCATTTTCCATTTAAATGGTACCCTTCTAGTAAAGAGGCTTGTATTCACACATTAAAAGAAGGTACACTGCAAACCAACCACGCAGCTGGCCCATGCCCCTCCTGCAAGCCGTGCTGGTGTAAACAAGGGGTGTCAATTTTGGTACAACACTGAATCAAATTGTATTCAGCATAACTGAAACGTTTTCAGAACAGTTAACATTTGAATCAACAGGATGACTCGAATCACCTACCAGAAACACCCATTATGCAACTTCTCACACACATTTTGGCTCCAGTTCAGAGAGAGCAAATTACAGAGAGATGGCATCACAAAAAAATTTGGGGTGGGAAGAAAGTTAGCTTAGAGGAAACTAGTACCCAGAAGACTAAAAAGGATAGGAAAAGACAGGGAAGAGTAAAAGGCAAGGAAGAGGAAAATACAGAGAAGAAACACTATTAGGCAGCAAACTAAACAAAACAGATTCTCAGACTTTTTGTTGGTCTGTAAGACTAAAGCATCATTTCAAAGCATGAGAAAAAATTGAAAAGAAAATTGAGAATTTAAGACGTATGCTTTAGCAGAATTTGCCTATTTATAGAAAAAAGAACACGTGCATTATTTTGAAGCTTTGCACAAAAGCTAATTTTATCTACACTTGTGTGTTAGAGATTGTTTTCCTCATACTCACTTCTTTGGAACCTGACTAATCCAGTACCTCTGGTACCCTTGTGAACAAAACCATCCTGAAGATAAGATTTCAGTAGTTTTATTCATTTCTTACCAAACATTCTACAACTCCTATAGAAGACTCTACCCTATTGAATATATGAATATGAGGGATATATGAATATACCCCAAGACTATCATGCACTGGGCTATTTTGAAGCTCTAAGGAAACAACTTCCCAGCCAAATGGAAAAGTGGTTTTGCTCTTACCATCTGCCAAAGTGATAAAGAAGGAGAGTCCTTCCTGGACTGCTGTTTTCAGAGGTGGTCCTATTCCAGCTTTCTTCCAGTTAAACATATCCAAGGCTTTCTCATCACCACTCACAGCTGCTTTTGCCAGCTGTACAAAGTCCCTGAAAAGAGAAATACTTCATTCCTAATTCTTAGGTTCTACAGTTCATAACTGTAGGTTCAGTCTCAAAGAATGAATGAGAAGTTAATAAAGCATATTGTATAAAGAGAACAAATATTTCATACACTGATTGAAAAAGGGCGGACTCAAAAAAATACAAAACAAAATTTCAATATTAGTTTTCACTTGCATTATTTCACATTTTTCACAAAACACATCATTATTTTTTCAGATATGTGAAACAGAAAAGCCCAGACAAGGAGAACTATTATTTTTCACTACAGCTGCTTCCTATTTCTTTCTTGGACAGGAAAAAAATAATAATGTTTAAGAAATGACTTTTAATTATTTTTGACAAGAATATAAAGATAATTGTGTTTCCAGTGTGTTTATGGCTTTCCACAATCAGCAATATTGCTAATTAGAAGAACTAAGACAGAAGAGTCAACAGCAACCAACAGACGATGTGGAGAAGAGAAAGAAGAGCAGTTACTGCACACAGGACACAGAGCCAGCTATCAGAGCGGGAGAAGAGCTTGGAAGTATAGAGCAGTTAGGAAAAGAACATTTTTATATATTTTTAAATAGTCTATTTGCGGGTAGGACTTTCTTTCTGTGGAACAAGACAAAGACTTGGTCTATCAGAGCTCTGATGGGGCCAATACTCACTCACTAGGAGGGGGTGGCCAAAAGACACAGTGCCACAAGCATTTCCCATACTCCTGCTTAACCAGGGCAGGACCCTGCACTCTGCCCCGATGGTCCATTTTCCACAGACACAAGACACCGTGCTAGAAAAAGACAAGTTAATTCATTACCCTTTGCACACAGATGAGAATTCAGACTCAAGCTAATCACTGCACATAAAAATAAATGTTTTATTGATGGAGCAACACCCTGCCTTTTGTTTAGTTGACACATACAATTACGCCCACTTAAAACTAAGCCACAGGGAATCAAAGCTATCTTTAACATTATATTATTTGCTCCCTTAAAATCAAATTATCTAAAAAAAGCTTATTGGCCCTATCCTTTTTTAGTTAAATCACACTGCCAGAGCAATTACATGGAACAGTCTTAGTTTTCTTCTGCAAGCAGCAGACGTAAATATTTGTCTTGATAATGTCCTTTCCACATTCTTTCTTGAAAGTAGTCTGATAGCTTATTTTTTAGCAATTAAAATACAGGATAGCAGAGCATATGCATCCCTCAGTAAGTGTATACAAAACTGATGTAGATGAGCATGTAAAGTCACAGGGTGTAGAAAGACTAAGGGCAGAATTTTTTAATTTCTGGAGCTTTCCTCCTCTTTCGGAGCAGACATTCAAGAGCTTACTTTTAGAAAAATCAAGAACTTACTTTTAGAAAAATAATCTAGTAACTAGAAAAATCATATATGCTAAAGAAAGGAAGTCTGATTAGCTAATTAACTCTGTGGTCAACACAGGCCAGCCCTTGAGCCTGGCACAGGTGCTGACATAACTCACACCCTGCAGTGGCAGCTCAGGAGCAACTAACCCCTGGCGACTAAAAAGTGTGGAGACAAATTCCAACAAACTGATTTACAGTATATCCTCACAGTTGGAATGCGAAGAAGATTATTTATTGTTGTTGTTATGCTAGTATTTATGAAACCAAATTGCATTTAGGAACCTTCCATGTAAGCACTACATAAAAAAACCCAGCAACAATTTTCAATATCAAATTCAATCTCATTTTATTTCATTAAGATAGAGAACCATAAAGTGGTATTAGAATTTGCTCTATTTTTATTTATTGTTTTCAATGAAGTATCATCCTTTTCCTGGAAGTGGCAGCAATGGTCACTTATTCTTCACAATTCTAACTAGAAGCCACACAAGATGCAGCTGAGGCCTTCCAAAGCAACATTTCCTTCTGTTTTTCCTAAGAGTCAAACTTCTAACTTCTTCTTAACGGTAAGATGGCAATAGTTATACTGTCCAAAACTGTTTATTAAGTGCTATGTGTCTGCAGGTTAAAGAATGCCACTCAGCTGTGCAACTGTGACACTGCTGTACTCCTGTCCCAAGAGGATACTTGCAGTTCATAAAATGTTTGCTAGTTACCTCTGAACATCACAGGATCCTATGAACCAACCTTGTTGGTTCCTCCTCTCACTCTTCCATCAGCTTTATATGCCACAAATTTCCAAGGACCCCAACTAAAATCACCTGCACCATTCATAAGCTGGAGGAAAAGCCTGCAGCTTTCTAAAGCTGCTGACCTTCATTCCACCTCCTTCTAGATATTCCAGCCTGTATCCAGATAACCGACTTGCACAATCTCAATTCTTAGTTAGAAGCACAGGAGATTGGAAACAAAAAAGGCTCACAACCTCTCCTAAGTAACACTGGAAAGGATGCAGAACTCATCTGTTTTCAAATGATATTTTTACAGGACACAGGACATTGACCTTATCATCTATCTAAATGTCCTTTCCAAATGGAGATATTCTCTGATTCCATCCTGTAACTTCTCAATAATTTTTAAAAACATAAAGCTTTAGTTACTTGGTATGAAAGCAATTTGCCTTACAAATAGGCTTTCATTATAGAAAGCACCTAGATCCTCTGTGTGATCAAAACGTGGAAATCACTCATGTTCTTTTTACTTAAAACAAAATAAAAGCTTCTGATTTTCACAGTATCCTATTCCAACTTTATGAAGTTATTTTCAAATAATTTTATTGCATTTCAGCATGTACAATGACAGAAATCCTAGTGAAGGTAGAATCATAGAATATGCTCAGCTGGAAGTGACTCACACAGATCATCAAGCCCAACTCTTGGCCTGCACAGACAACCCAACAATCCCACCCTGTGCCCGAGTGCTTGTCCAAAGGCTCCTGGAGCTCTGGAAGCCTTGCAGCTCTGAGCTTTCCCTGGGGAGCCTTTCCAGTGCCCAATCAGCCTCTAGCTGAAACAGAAACTTAATCAGGATCCAAATATTTATCTTATTTCTAAAGAATTTCCTCTAATATAAGCAGAACATGATCCTGGCAGTGCTCACCTAATGGAAGTTTCCTAAAAATAAACCCTCATGGGAAAAATATTAAAAATAAACATATAAACTATTGGATAATATGTAAGAAATGAAGTATATCTGTGCTACACCTCAGAGCACAGCATAGTGACACCGGTTTGAAATAAATTTGAAAAGTATTTGTAAGTTCTGTCTATATCAATGTATTGGGTCATTATGATTAAGGCCTCAGCTACACTGAGATGTGTCCATCTTTTGCCTGGGAAGAACTTTCTCTTTTCTAAAAAAGAAGATGATAAATTCTCTTTTTACTCAATTTTGAATTTCTGCATTTCTGTCAAATGTAGCAGCAGAACTTTACAAACAATGAATAAAAATAACCTTTCCTCCCAATAAGAACATTGGGAATTCTAACATATAGGTAAGAGCAGAATTGAAATTCTTGGGCAAGCTCAAGTTTGAATCAGGCAAAATAATGCATTTTTTCTTCATTTGCTGACTCAGGAACTGGCAAAATCAGAATCTTCTATGAATACTTAATCTTGAATATTCAATAGCTACTTTCTCACTTCACTATGTAAAAGGGGAACCAGTTCATCAAGAAATAGTGTGTCACATTTCCCAATACAATCAATAGGAGACAATACTAAGGCATTCATAAAACCAGAAAAAGAGAGATTAACATGGGTTTCCTGTGAGCACTGCTCTGCACTCAGAATGGATGAATATGTTGTAGCTGGAATTTGTTTCTCAAAAGCTATTCTTGAGTCTGCCCTAAAACTTGTGCATGGACAGGAGCAAAAGAATTCAAATGGTCTATACCTCAATTACTCCATCCATGAAATAGCCTTAAACCTTCATCAATGCTCAGCACTCACTGAGATCCAACACAATTTTATTTAAAGAAAAAATTATAGAATGGCAATTTTTTAATTGTAGAATAATATTGTAGAAAAAATTAAAACACTATGACTTTATTTTATTCCCTATCAGTTTTCCTTAATTGTACCTAAGGAAAAGAAATTTCCCTCCCACACAAGTCTCCCTTCCCCATTGATCTCCTTTCCATGATCCTTTCCTATTACAGAGCTTCCAAGACTGTGTTCCACATCAAACCCATATGGCATTTCAGCTACTCACTGCATCCCCAGACACAAGGCAGGTACCACTTGTACTCCAGCTCAGGACTGTGATTTTGGCGCTGTGATTTGGGGGTACAGTGTGCTGCTCCTTGTCTTGTTTGTTCAGTATCAGAACTCCTCCTGTCTCCCATCCTGATGCCAGAATGGGTCTGGAAGGGTGCCAGGCAAGTAATGTGACCTGAAAGCTTCTCTCAGCATGGCAATCAGGCACATGTTCTCCCTGCAAACAAAAATCAGTGTGAGCTCAGTCCAGTGGAAACTCAGCAACCAAACCTTCCAATTCATAGCCCAGTCAATATCAAGCTTTCTCTCCCATATAAAGGATATAAGAAGGCTTCAAGCATATTTCAAAGTAAAAAAAAGTTCCAGCTAATTAAAAAGAACAAAGCACATCACTAAGGACATAGAATAATCTAATGCTTCAACAGCCCTTAAAGGCAGATCCTCCTTTAGGCATGGTTCACGAGAATATTTCACGCAAATCATTTAACCTCTCTAAGTATTTCTTTTTCCGTTTTTTAAACTTGGAAAACAATTTTTCAGAATACACTTTGAAATGTACACATTTTATAGGCTATTGTATTAAGAGAGATGTTTCAGTAAGTCTGCTGCAGACTTAGATACTTTTAGTGCTGCTTCTCTAAAATTATGCAAACCAAAGTCTTACACAAGGCTCTCATGTAAAAGTTAGAGTATGCAAAAGAAATATCTGTCTACAGGCAGAAAACCAGTTCAGTCTTGAGGTGGTAGAGTGATTTTTTCAGTTTCCATTTCTTAGTATGTTCTACTCACTTAAGAGTTAAAAAGCAGCAGCAGCATGTGTTCATTTACATACAAGTCTGAAAATCTCACACTATGAGAAGAAAAACCTAATCAGTAATCATCACAAACAAGACTTATAGACTGCAAACATCAAATTTCAAAAGAAAGATCAATTTAATTTATGAAGATCTTTTTAAAAATACATATAATGAGTGGCTGATGAATCTGTCATGTTCCATATAGCACAGGACACAGACAGTAATTAAAACCCAGAGATATTTCAGGAGGATATGTAAGCCTGCAAAAACAGAGATTAAAAATGTGAAGTTTTAAATTAGAACAATGATAAAGGTTGCTGAGAGAAGCTGTGTGACTTCTCACACATCTCACGTCTCTGGAAGTGTTCAAGGCCAGGCTGGATGGGGCTCAGAGCAACTTGGTCTATGGAATGCGTCCCTGCGCACGGCAAGTGGCTGGGACAAGATGATCCTAAAGGTCCCTTCCAATCTAAACCATCCTGCAATTCTGTGACTCTGCATCGAGAGCAAAAGCAAAGTTGTTGATTTCTCACCTGTTCCAGGTAGATATCCACACAGCCCCCACCTGCTGTGCTGATAGAAGCAACTGCCAGGAGTGGATGAAGTGGGTGCCATGCTATATGGGAAGGGGAGGCAACAGAATCAGGAGCATCTGTTCGATTATCCACGTACACAGCCATAAAAACAGGAGCTGTCTCAGACTGCACACCTGTACAAGGAATAAAAACATCTCTATCAGGTTTGCTTATGCAGACAATACATATACACTACATATATGCTATTTATATTGAATTTATGCACTGTACATAATGACATATATACGGGTTAAAACAAGAGGGAAAATAAAACTACAGCATTATCTTGTTGCATATACTACATGACATGACAATGTCAGAGTGGCATTTAAAAATAAATGGAGAAACATTGAACCTCCCACTCTGTAGAGTCCCAGAGTGCATAAGCCAGTACCAAGTCTCTCACCAGTGCCTTGTGCTGGCCTACTTCAAAGGACTCTGAAATATCTCAGTATTTACCAGAAAGCTACTTCCAGCAGCTTCATATCCAAAGATGTTAATTAATGTACAAACTGAACTCTTTTATGTTAAGTCTCATGTCTCTGCTTTCAAAGTAAGTTTCAACAGTTGTCACCACTGTGGAGCTTGTACTGTTGAAATCACACTACCTGCTATTGATATTGGAACTGTTACCAACATTTGAATGAAAAAAGTAAGTGCTGATGTTGCACAGTAAAGAACATGAGAACAAAACCCTTTTCAGTGTTGTGGGTCAGAAATCAAGGGCATCAGTAATAATTTGTAATAATTTATACACAGAAATGGTCTTTGGATTTGTGTCACGGGATCCAGTCAGCTCAGTTTCAAAACAAAACCAGCTGGACCGAAACACCTCAAATTCCTCAAATAATCAGTGAGTCATAGAGTTCCGTGGGTCAACTGGCCCAGCCTCCCTGCACAAGCAACGTCTTCCCAGAGCACATGGCATAGGATTGTGACCAGACAATTCTGGATATCCCCAATGAGGGAGACTTCACATCCTCTCTGGGGCAGCCTATTCAGTGCTAATCAGCCACAGAGTAAAGATATTTAGATGAAACTTCCCATGTTCCAGTTTCTGCCCATTGCCTCTAGAGCCACTGCTGAGCCCCATGGAGCACAGCCTGGTCCATTCTCCTGAGCTTTTCCTGCAGACACTGACAGACAGGGATGAGGTCAGACAGGGATGAGGTCCCCTCTCAGCTGTCTCTTCTCAAGGCTCAACAGGCCCAGCTCCCAGAACTGGACACAGTGCTCCAGATGTGCTTCACCAGGGCTGAACAGAGGGGCAGGATCCCCTCCCCAGCCCACTAACAATGCCTTTCCTCATCCACCCCAGCATCCACCATCGTGGCCCCAGGGCACACAGCTGGTCAAGGACAGCTGGTGACCCCCAGGTCCTTCTCCACAGGGATGCTGCCTAGCAGGGCAGTCCCCAACCTGGACTCGTCCATGGGATTACTCCTCCCCAGCTGCAGAATCCTGCCAGGACCCGGTGAAAAACAAAACAAGATCCCCAAGAAAACAACACAAATGAACATACACACAAAAAAGCCCCCAAGCATGAAATGTTTAAAAGACTTCTGTGACATTTAAGGGGAAGAGATGTTTTCTTCTGCACAGGTAAACCATGAGTTCAGAATCCACAGGTACACACATGCACAGCAGTGAGCCACCAGCATGTAAAATGGGCATCAACAGACTCTTAAAGTCTCTTTTCTTTAAATCTTCTGTCAGTGCCTCAAATAACTAATTTGCCAGGCACTTAATTTAGAAAGGTGGGCAACTCTGTTCAGTAAATTGGGAGTTCTGTATCTTGCCACTGACACATACAAGGAACAACATCAACTACTGGATATGAGAGCAGACAAGAGCAGTCACCCTAAGGACAAACCATTTCACCTTTCCACAAGATCCACGCACTTTTATCTGTACAATCCTTCAAAATCCTCAGCATTCCCAAAGTGGCATTGCATGGTCCAGTTTTATCACCACTCAAAAAAACCCAAAAAACAACTAACAACCATTCAAATAAAATTTGGAGTGTTTTTCATATTGATTTCATGTAATTTAAAAGTTTTCTTACATCTACAGTACTGTTCCAGAATTCTGTGCCCATACTACTACTTTACTCCTTATTTTATCTGTTTCATTTTCCTCTAAGAGAGGAAGGATTTAGTCCATATTTGACTATAAGCTTTAGATGGGCTCAAAATTTGAAATAATAAAGAATTTCCCTTCAGATTAAAACAAAAATGTAAGATGCCTAAATGAAAACAAAGCTACATTTCATATAAAATAACAGTTTTATCAAGCCATACAGCTGTAATGTCTTCTCTATAGACACCATTTTCTACTTTTAGTTGTTCCTTGAATCTGTATTTATTAATATTACTTATTATTATTCAGATATTTCAGTCCCATTCAATGACAGAAGTAAGTTTATCAAGCTTCCAAACTGCATCTCTTGTTCAATTCATTAATTTAACTTTTGGAATTAACAGACAGCAAGAAAAAATTTTCAACCAAAACTGTGTAAATTTAAAATGGCAGACTGGCACTTACTAAAACAAGACTTAGTGATACTGTTGCGTAAATTATGGACAACCCCAAATATAAAATACTCTTCACCATCAGAGTAACTACACAGGGCTGCGCAGCAGACTGCTACACACAAATAAATAAATGGCTTACATAAGTGGATTACTCAATGGTGTAAAAATAATTGAACCAGTATTCATTTTCTTGCTGTGATTGTTCATTACTCACATGATTACTACTAGCTCATGTATTTAAATTGTAGCTTTGACAGCTGTCTCTTCAAAAAAGTCTTCAAAAAATAAAAAGAAAACCAAGTAACACCACCTCGACAAACTATCCGGCATGTTCTATTTTTCCAAGGTTTCAAAAAAAAAAAATTTCTGAAAAAGTTAACCATTTTGTATTTTAGAATAGAACATGAACAAGCTCCCACACTTGATCTCAAAGATCAAATTAGATACATCTGACAGACACTTTTGAAACAGCCCACAGGCAATGGTTAGACCTCATGGAATCTCAGCATGGTTTGGAAGGGACCTTAAGCTCATCCAGTTCCAACCCCTGCCATGGGCAGAGACTCCTCACACTCTCCCAGGCTGCTCCAAACCCTGTCCAACCTGGCCTTGGACACTTCAGGGATCTGAGGGCAGCCACAGCTTCTCTGGGCAACCTGTGCCAGAGCCTCAGCACCTTCACAATAAAACTTTTCTTCTCACAATAAAACTTCTTCTGCCGGTTGAAACCATTAGTTCTTCATCCTGTCAGTACACGCCCTGGTAAGAAGTCTGTATCCATCTTTCTTACAAGACCCCATAAAGTTCTTTTTAAGACAACTTCCTTGTCCAGCCATCCAGAAGCCACCCTGGCAATCACTCTCACACCGCCTGAGCGGGGACCAAGGCCCCTGTGCAGCTACACCTCCACAGTCAAACCAGCTTTCCTTACCAGCCCAACCATAGCCTTCTCATAGCAGTCTCAGATGTCTGGATCATTAAAATAATTTCATTTTGGCGCAATAACAAAATTACAGCTCAAACTGGTAATTCCAAGGAGGAATGTCAAACAAAGGATCCCCCGGGCTTACACACCCTTTCAGTTTAAGGGCAGGGAAGGTCTGGGGGTTGTCAGCTGCTGCTGAGTGCCTCTGAGTGTCCCTGGCTGGGCCACAGGTCCCCATGCCCTGCGTTATGCAGTCAGCAGTTCACAGCCTCTTGCTCTGGCCACCCAAAGCTCAACCTGCGGCTTGCACTGCAACTGCACCCTACAGACAACATTGCACTACACTGCAGACAACATCAACGACTGCAAATGACAGCAGCGAGCCAGAACACCGGCACATATTTCACAAAATAATATCAAAGATCAGGAAAAAAAAAATGCTATTCTGTCTTTGGGGACAGTGCTTAAAAAGCTGCTTTTATGTTCTGTCACAGTGTTATCAGCACATTTCATCGAGGTTGACAGCAACTCGGTTTGCTGTACCTGTGGAGCTGGGGACTCATCGGCCCCCCAGTCACCACACAAATGGTGAAAGGGGTCTCTGTCCAAGTTGCCTTAACAAGATTCTCTGGCAAGGCTCCCAAAGCAAAGGCCCTTCCTTTAACCTCTACCTATGAGAAATGCTGGTTGTAAAATTTGAAATTGTTTAAAAGAGCCAGCGCCAGGGAAAAAAAAAAAAAAAAAAAAAAAGATAATACAAAACTGCTCTGTGCTACAAAAAGATGGCTAATGACTATGTACAATCTTTTCTAACCAGTAAAACAGATGAAGCAAAAACCCGGTTGAATCCCGCACCCGCACAGAGGGAGAAGGGGAGGGGAGCGTGTGCCAGGCAGAGCCCAGGCTGCTGCTGCCGTGGGCAGCTCCCGGAGCGGACCGAACCCTGCGCGTGTCCCCCGTCCGGGCCATGATCGCCACTTGCCGGCACAGAACAAGGGGCTCCACAAACTCCACGGCTCCGAGAAGACAAACACGCGGGCCGCGCCACCACATTCTCGCCCGCGGGTGGATTCGGCCGCCCCCGCCGCCAGCAGCTCAAGCGCCCCTTACCTCCGGCTGACCGCGATCAACCCCTCTGTCGCGGGCCGGGCCCAGATACAACCATGAAGAGCCGGCCGACAGGCCGCGGGCTGCTGCGGGTAGAGCCCGCTCTCCCCGCTCTCCCCCGCCGCCGCGCTCACCGGCCCCGCCGCAGGCCGCACTCCGCGATGCTTTGCGTTACCCCGACAACGGGGAGAGTCGGGAGCGGAAATAGCCGAGTCGAGCCGAGGAGTGACGGGAACGGCCGAAGCCATTCGGCGGCACACGAAGAGTGGCGGAAATTGACGAGCACAGCGCGTTCGGCGGCCGTCCCGCTGCGCTGTCCCCGACGGTCTCAGAGGCGTCTTCAAGGTTTGGTGGCTTGGCCTGTGAGGAGTATTTTCTAGCGCAGGTGGTGGACTGTGCCGCCGTCCTGAGAATCGAGATCCTTCCCCAAACCCTCCCGATCCCCAACGCTATCAAGCACCTGCTGTGACGGAGTGTGACCCAGCTGAACCTCCGCGATATAGAAATGCATATCGTAACCATATTGAAGTGTACCGCCCGGAGCTCAGCGGCTCTTTCAGAGTTTTGGGGGGGAAAGCTTTTAACTTAACGACTATGTCTTTCAAATGAAGACAACCCGTAAAGCCCTCCTGCCACCCCACACCCCTCAGCACCAGGTACAGCCCAGCTCCATGGCTGGCTCCCGCCCCCATCGGGCCTGCAGCCAGCCCTCAGAGCCAGGCCTGCCTAACACCTTCAAAAGGGCTGAAAAAATTCAAGACCGAATCCTCACAGCACTGTCCTACCCATAGTCATTTGTAATTCCTCTGAAGTCACAACACTTCTGTGCAAGCTGATGAAAAGCAGCCACACCTGGTACAGCTACAACAAGCAGCTCCTGTATATTTCGAGGTTGACTGGCCATGTGTAATGTGTCATTTATGTGGTGTTTATAAGTTTCCTTTCCCAAATACGCAGGGACTCTTGTGAAAGAAAAAAAAAAAAAAAACAAAAACAAACAAACACAAAAAAACAACAACAGCACAAAAAAAAACCAAAAAACACCCCACAAAATAAATAAAAAAAAAACCCTCTGATTTGGTAGCAAGTAGAAAAAAAGTACACAGGGAAAGACACACAGTACATTGAAACACACTGTATATCTGTAGAATTATGGGCAACATTCAGGTAGAGAGGCAAAACACTGGCTTTAGACCTTGTTACATGTCAGCAACTCCCATAGACCAGAGCAGCAGAACTGACAAAGTCCTGTTTACTGGAGTTTTATATCTTCTCTCTCTACAAGGCATCAGCTGTAACAATCATTTATGGCATCTCTTCGTGGTGGATTCCTTGAACATGCAATAGCCCAGTTGGCTCACTCAGATGCCAATCCCCGAGTCAGAAATTCATCCCTTGCCTCTGCCCAGCCAATTGTTCTCACTGTAGCCTTGAGTTCACCAGATTAGAAGTTGAGGATTTGAGCAGACCACGTGCAGATGCCTTGCTGTCTTAGATAACCAAGTTGTCGTGGAAACTACTGCAACTACATGATACACTCAAGTCAAAAACATACACCCAGCTGAAACTTCAAAAAATCATCTAGTCTGTCATCCCTTTCTGGGCTGGAATAAAAATAGTCTAAACAACCCACTTGAGTCTCTGTTCAAGTGAACACTTTGCAGCTCTCAGAATTGGCTGGTTTCAATGTTGCACAATATTTTTCCCAATAACTAAATTACATATTCCTACTTGTGCAGGCTTAGCTGGGAATTAAGTTTTCCTGCCCTTCAATATTCAACAGAGAAGCCCTGTTTCTATGATAAATAGACAAGTGAATGTGGACTCCTAGGATCTTAACATCTTCCCTTCTACTCATAAAGTCACATAACCACAGATTGGTTTGGGTTGAAAGAGGCTTTAAAAATCATTTAGTTCCAAGTCCCCGGTATCATAAAAGACACAGCTCCAAATCCCTTAAGTCCCAGGACTGGCTGCAGTAGTGCAGTTGCTCACAGCCCATTTCCTCCCTTCCCCTAAGGGCTTGACCTCACACCCCAAGAAGAAAACAAAAGTTGCATGACTAGGTGCTTCCTTATTCTGTAAGCAATATGGGATTAACAATAGCAGTCTGTCCTTCCATTTAAATCCTCTTATATGCACGGGAAAGAACTGCTTTAGAAACGCAAAGATCATCCATTATTGTCTGCCAGAATAAACAATTTCAGAGCCTTTTAAGAATAAATAAATTATTAATGAAATCTGCTAGCTTCTAAGTAATCTAAAAGGAAAATACAGAACATTCACTATATTGGTGACTTTTACACCTAGGATCTTTGAAAAAAGTACTTCCATGTTATAATTTGCAATGATCATGCACATTAGATTCAAAATTTTAAAAAAATAACAAATGTAAAGTATTAACTTTGTCCTTCTGCTGAACAGTTCTGCATTGCTTGCTCTATTTTCTAGTCAAAATGCAATTTGTTATTCATACTTTAAAATACACAGGATGTGGGACAAATCCAAGTTAATGTTCTTGCCTGGCCTAGAAAACCATGAAAAGAAACACTGGAAGATTGTTTGCATTTTGTAGCTGGGCAGGTCTGTAAAACCAGAATTGCGAGGAAGGGCCATGATCAAAATTGAACAAATGGAAGCTCAAGTGTCTTTTGGCGTCTCACCCTACCCCCTGCCTCTCAGCTCTTGTCCAACTCCTTTCCAGTCAGCTTTTCTCTCACAAACATTTAGACACATGAGCAATTTCACCCCTTAACAGTCCGCTGGAGGCAATGAGGCCATTCAAGCATGGAAAGTTATTTACATACAGAGAATGGAAACCTTCATCTGGAGAGCTGAACATAACTGCACATCTCTCTGCAAAGCACTATGGAAATACATGGTGTTATGTTTGCTTAATTATCTTATCATAAAAAAGTTAAACAATATTAAAAGTAGTAACAATTTTAATTGAATAGTTAAAATAAAAAATATAAAATTGGATACAATATAATTCTATTAAAATAAGGGATAATTTGGTTCTAATAATAGCGCATAAGCAAAAACAACTGCGGGGTACGGAGGGGTGAGTTCAATGACTTTTGCTACTTCACGTACAAGCTTGTTAAGTAAAACATATATGCTTTTTAAAAAGCATATATGCCTTTTATATGCTATGTGTCAATTCTATTTCTTCCTATTTTCGGTTAGTCACTTTTCTGTCTCTGCCTTCATTACTACTTTTATCACGCATGCGCCATCACTTGGTTTGGTGGTCGCACAAGTCTTTGGGGGTCGTCACTGATGAAGGCTCTGTAGTCTTCTTCGTTGTTTTTTAATTCACTTTTGGGTTACACATGCACACCAAGCCAGTACAATGTAAGCTAAGACTAATGTATCACTGCATCTACATATCAAGGCAATAAGTCCCTTATAATTAACATTTTCTTGGGACCCAACCGGGTTCTTGCTCATTTTTAGCAACTGTATCTTCAGCTTCTTTCTTGTGATCCTTGAAAACATATGCTGAGAAAGGGGGGGTGGAGCCCCTCCCTTCCCTCTCTTCTTTGGCATTACAACTTTTTAACTATTTATTATTCTCAAATATTAATTACTGTATCAATATTGATTACTGTTTCAATTTTTATCAGCACGAATCATAGCTATTTATCACAATGGTAGTGGAGATGCAGAATCCATTTCCTAACAGTATTGCTGAATTTGGTTGTGGCCAAGGAGAAAAAATAAACTACATGATCTTGTGCAAGATTATAACAAAATTGGAAAATATTTTCTTTAAAAAAACCCAAACAATTAAGATGTAGATTTAAACGCAAAGCTCGGCACTGGAGACAAACTTTTTTTAACAAATTCCATTTAGAGCAGTCCACTTGGTTACTGACAAATACACTTTACGGCGTATTTACAGGTGATAACACAGTGCTCAAGAGATGTTACGTTTCTACCATCATAGATAATTACTTGCAACATACTCCAAGGGAGCCAAATTTTCCAGCATTTGGACACCACCATGAGGTTTAACTACTTATGACTTTATTTCTAAGCTTACAAAGATTTTCCTTGGAAGAGGACTAAGGCACCCTTTCCTGCTATGAAAATTATAAAGATTCAAAAGAGAGAATGATCTAATACTCTTTCCACAAACACGTTATTAAGGAAAAAGTGTCTCATGCAGCATCAGTTATAAGATTTTTTTAAATTATCCTGCTTAGCTGTTAACGTGAATTCACCACATAGAAGTATCAGTCCACATCAAGGAGCACCCGCTGCGAAAAGAAGAACGCCCAGCAGCAAATGCAGCCCATGAACGTCCCAGTTGCCCCAGGGAGAGCGGCCCCTCGGCTTTCCTGGGGGTCCCGGCGAAGGGAGCGAGTCAGCGGTGTGAAAAACGCCAATCACTTGTTTTTAACATTTTTAAAGTTTAACAGTAAGAAAATGGTTATAAAAATAGTAACACAATTAGAGTAATAACAATTTGGACAAATTGAATTAAGACAATATGAGACAATAAAAACAAAGAGTTACGGACGTCCGGGTACCTTTTTCTGGGCATCACGAGCCCAAAAAAGGACACCCGTTAACAAAGGATTAACTCTTAAGAACAATAGCCCGTTGCATATTCATACACTTCATACATGATGCATAAATTCCATTCAAACACAGGATTCTGTCTGCTCAGTGTCAGCTTCTTCCTTCTAATCCTAACAGCGCCTCCAAGCCGGGAAGAAGTTTGTTTCTTCTGATGAGAAGGCAATACATTCCCTTTTTCTGAAAGATCTAGGTGTCGTGTGGCTGCTGTCTCGCTGCAAGCCCTTTCTGTTCAACAAAGCATCTTACACAGCATCGTTTCTATTTTAACAATTTTTATAACCTAAAACTATATTTAACACAGTACTTAAGAAAATTAATACAGCATTATTTTCTAATACAACACATATAATATTCATTTTAATATTTGCGAAAAGCCAATCATAAAATACATGCATTTTCACAAGCGTTACGTGCGCGGGTCCGGTGTCAGCGGGCAGCGAGCCCCGGCTCCGCGGGCCTGCGGAGAGCCCCGGGCGGAGCTGCAGCGCCCCCGCGCGGCGGCCGCGAGCACTGCGCCGCACACGAACCACCCGCTCCCTGAGCAATGGACCCGGGCCCGCTCCAAAGGGCTCGGCTAGATGGCTCTCCATTGGCTTTTCTTTCAGCCAATCAGCGGCCAGATCTCGGGGTTCGATCCACGCCTAGCTGACACGCGCCACCGCCTCTTCCTCCGCGCGGAGCTGTCGTCACGCGCCCCGCGCCGCGCTTTGTTTGGCTCGCGCTGGGGCCGTGGCCCCGCCCCCGCCTCGCTCCCGCTCGCCCCCGGCCAATGGGGCGCGTTGCTTGGGGGGCGGGGAGCGCCGGCGCTCTCAGCTGGGCCCGCGCGCCGCGGCCCCGCCCCCGGCCCGGGCAGGGTGAGGAGGAACCGGAACCGCCGCAGCCCCAGCCCGGCCCGAGCCCAGCGCGGTCCCGAGCCCGGCCGAGCCTGGCGGCGCTGGGACCGCGGCTGGGATTCGGAGTAGCCCGGGGAAGAGGTCGGCCCCACCGCCACGAACGGGGCTGCCGCCGCCAGCAAAACTGGGAGGGCCGCTGGGCTCCGCGCCGGCCGCCTCCGGAGCTGGCGGGTGTGGGCGCAGCTCGGAGGTGCCTGGAGCTGTGGGTGCCGGAGTAGCCGAGGCAGCCGCCGGCGGAGGAGCCGGAGCGCGGAGGCTGCGTGACGGCATTGATGCGGCAGGTGAGGCAGGGGCGGGGGATGGAACCTGCGGGGCGGGACTCACCCGGCCCTGGGGAGACCGGCCCGGCCCCGCTTGGCCCCTCCGGGCCGGCCGCGCTTGGGGAACGCGGCTCTGCGGCTCTTACGGGAGGCAGCGGAGGGACGGCCACGAGGGTGTAGGCGACTAAAGCAGCTAGGCTGAAGAAATTTTTAGTTTAGGAGAAAAGGGGAAAGGAGGAAGAAGGTGAAAACGAAAGGAGAAAGCAGCTATAACGGGGAAACTGCCCGGCTTAGGCAGAATGCTGGAAGGAGCCAGCAGCTGAGAAGTGGGGCAGATCCTGGGGTGTGCTACTCGGGTCCTGTAAGAGCTGTCCCCAAGGAGTGTGTCTTCGTTTCCCCTCTCCTAATTGTTGGGGGCCAGTGGGTGGGTGCATCGTTTAATTTCCAGCAATAAAACCAAGCTTGAAATTATTTAAGCCTTGCTTATGCAAAGTTTTTGAGCACAAGCTGTTAGAATTAAATGTTTCTGTCCTCAAAATAAGTAGAAACGCTAAGTTTTGGTGAGTGAAGAACCAGTCTGTAACTAAGGACCTGTCGGGTGACTAAATAACCAAATTTCAGTGTGAGCTTAGATCCACAGTTCAGAACAGTTTATTGGGTGTTTTCAAGGAGCGAAACATTGCCCAACACAGTTCTGGATGGATTCAGTGTTTTAGCTGAAAATTAGACGGAAAAATATAATTTTAATAGTAGGAATACCACTCTTAAGCAGTAACTTGATGAATTTGTATGCCATATCATGTTGATGCATTTTCGTTAATTTGAACCTTGTTATCCTGGTGTCAGCCTAATCTGTAGTGATTCCAGTGTTTGTCATATTCAGAATTTCCACCTCTTGTTGGATATCTTTTCTTGTTTGTTATCTTTTAGAGGGAAATTGGGTGGTGGCTCCTGCCTTAGTGTCAAGGTAGCTGCATCCCAAGTGCTCCTTGGTTTGAACTGGTTCTTTCTTGGAAGTTGACTTCTTTTAGATACGCTGTCAGTAATATTTTTACACTCTTTAGGAAAAACTAAAGCAGTTGTTGGGTTTTAACAGATAATGTGATTTAATGCTTTAAGCTTGTGTCCATATCTGACATTTTGTTCCAAGTATTTGAAAAAAGCCTTCAGAATTGAGAGGATTTGTGAAGTCAGCACAAGAAGTAGTCATCCCAGCAACTGGTCCCAATGTCAGGTCTGAAAGTTGACAGATGCCTTTGAAGGCCCAGGGATGCTCCCTTGGCACAAGGCTTCAGGGCTGCCCTGCTTGGCCAGGGTCTCTGCGTGGTCAGGAGCAACGAGGCAAGGGTGCGCAACCGCTGTAGGTGCATCTGAAGTTTATTGACCTCCAAATTGGAAAAAAAAAAATATTAAAAAAGGAGAAAAAATGGGGTGGTATTAATTTTCTCCCAGCAGAGGCGGCAGGCAGGGGTGCTGGCCCGGGGAGCCAGTCCCTGGCCGTTCCCGGTGACAGAACAGACCCGGCCCACGGTGCTGCCGTCGGCGGGGGCGGCGGGGTCGGGGCTGCCCGGCGGAAAGGAGCGCGGGGAGGTGCGGGGTGGGGGCGGAGGGGAGCGGGAACCTCGGGAGCCTCGGCCAGTCCCAGCCCCAGACACACACACACAGAGGAGGAGAAGCCGCCGCCGCATCCAGGAGCATGGATCCCCCCCCCGCGGCGGGCCGGGCTGCGGCTCCGCGGTGAGGAGAGAGGAGAGCCCTGGGCCCGGGAGCCGCGGAGGGGTGCGGTGGGATGGGGTGGGATGGGGGAGCAGCACTCCCCGCTCTGCTCTGCTCTGCTCCGCCGGCCCAGCGGCTACCGCTCCTTCGGCGCTGGCGAGCGCTGCCACACGCCCGAGTTTGGCCGGGCGATTTCTCGGCCAAAGGCGGCCCGGAGCCCTCCGGGACAGAGACGGGGGGCTACCGGGGGCCCCTGGCTGCCGTTTGGGCCGGTTTGGGAGGGGTTGTGGCGGGGCTTTCCCCCTCCCACCTCGGCACAGGTTGTTGGGTCGGGACAGCAAACGAAGGGGGATTTAGTAACAAACAACGGCGGCCATGTTGAGAGGAATTTCTGCAGCTAAACTTCTCCCCTCTCAGCCCAGGGGTTTCTCTGCCTCCCCGGGGGGCTCCCTGGGCTGACTGTGTTCCCCCCCTCTTTTCTCCCTCTCCTCCCCTGCAGGATGACAGTGAAACTGGGAGAGAGCAGTGGGGAGGAAGGGGTGAAAAAGCTGGGCAAGAGAGCAGGAGCAGATGAAGAGTCCCTGGAAGAAGAAGGGGCAGGAGGAGGAGGAGAGGCAGCTCCAGGCAGCAGCAGCACAAAGAAAGAAGAGAAGATCATTAACAGCAACACTACCAGCAGCTCCCCACCGAACCCCAGCTTGTCACCGGCCCCTGCCTCTCTCCAGCCCTCCCAGAGCCAGGACCAGCATCATTTTCTCAGGTCCAGTGTCAGACCTCAGAGCAAGAGACTGAAGAAGGATTCCCAGGCATCCTCCTCGGTAGGCAGCAGCACTGCCGGGAAAGGCAAAGGTACTGTGTTTTGACACCCTAAAAACATGCAGGGAAGGGGGATGGCAAAGAGGGGAGGCACCTGTGGGGCTGTAGGATGTCATTCTCTTTCTGTAGATGCCATCTTTTGTTTGGTTTTGGGAAGGTGTTTCGGGGCTTGTTTCTCATGGCTGAAATCTTCTTTGTGTCCCAAGGCTTCAGCTTCTCTGCTGCCCACTGTCCTCTGCACTTCCAGAAATGGAGGGTCTGGATATTTATGTGGAGGAGGGAAAAATTCTACATTATTGAAGCAAATCTTTAATGTCTTTATTTCATCTCTCTTTAGTGTTGGGAAATTCCTCTATTTTTATTAGGGCAGACTCTAGCTAGCTGTGTAATCAAGTGGCTGCACTCTGAATTCTGTTCTTGGATAGTAACAAAATATTCACTGGGTGCTAGTTAACATAGGGAAAAAAAATCCCACCCACAAGACATTGGTGGTTTCCCCCAGTTATTTTTATTATCCAAATAATTATTTTGGAAACAGCAATGAAATACACATATTGGCATATTTGTTTCTAAGGTATTGGGAGTCCTGTTTCACAACAGTTTGAGCATCTATATGATTTGAATTTTTATTAAGATTGGTTTGTATACATTTGAAGGTCTGTAGGTACAGACATGCATACACCTGCTTTTCCACTTAGCATTGGAGACAAGAATTTGACTTTTTTTTTTGGTGCTGTTTCTAACTTGAATAGCTGGGAGGCAGCAGGGATATTTAAGTATTTTGGTGCTATTGTGTGTGCTCAGCAGTGACTGATGACATCTCAGCACTGCAGTTGAGCTGTACTTGAGCCTAATTTTGGATATCATGTGCTAAAGAACTCAAGTGTTATTTTCTGTTAATTTTTGAGAAAAACAGCACTCAAAGATTGCATCAACATTTAAAATAATGAAATTTACTGTTGTCTGCTAAATTGAAGTATAATTCCATGTTGCATAAATTTGTCTTGGAGGTTACCTCCCTCTTGTCCATCTCAGGAGTGTGCACATGCTGGGCATTAAGTAAGCATTACAGTTATGATCGTTTTGTGTTGCACTAAAAAAGCAGTGCAAATTGGGATAGTTTAGTTATTGTTATATCAGAAAAAGGTTCTTGAACTCAGTTGCTTGACACTTGGTATAGTTGACTAAAGAATTTCTAAATACCTTAGTAAGTCCTCTTTAATCTCTTCAATGTTAAATGAAAGCTCTGTGTGGTGGTAGAGGACGGAACAGAAAGGCCTATGTGATTTTTCTTCCAGTTGCATGAAACCAAATAAACAAACAAATGGAATACCCAGGAGTGTTTAGCTTTGTCTATGTATAATTAATTCCAGGATTGTAAATAGTATTGGATGTGAGGAGGTGTTTCTTTGAAATATGTCTTGTCTGTGATTCACAAGTTGAATATGTCCATTTGAAATTATTCCATTGATTTGGAAGTCCATACATGTGTGAACAAGTACGTGTGTTTGTGTAAGTGTATATTCGTGTTTGTACATGAACATTTTTTTCCAATTCCAGAGCAGCAGAATAATTTTTAACTAAGAATATCCAGACAATAGGAAAAGAAATTTCATTCACTTTTGCAATTCAGATTCCAAAAGAAACATAAGAAAATTACATACAGAGCAGAAAATATTAATTCAGTAGTCATGGATAGTGCTTGCAATCACTGTACTATGTTGTCAGGTTTGGGAGAACTTCTTAAATTCATCAGGAGTGACTGTGCTAGAATTATGACTGTGCTTTCACTTTTTCAATTTTAAGACCAGCCACAGCTCTGCCTTGCCAGATTTGGTGTGAATGTGTCCAATTGATTGGATTTTCTGATATGGTGGAGATTATAATTGTTAGATTTTGGAGAACAGAGCCATGGAGCGGGATCTTTCTAATTTGAGCTCTTTATGTTCACAGATGCCTAATGAGAGGTTTTCCAGGCTTGTCTAAATTCTCCCTAGTGGAATGCCTTGTGATCAGAATTCAGTGCTCTGTGTTCTGAGCGAAGTGTCTCACAGAGCCAGCTTCTGATAGGGAATGAATGGAAAGGTGGAGATGACTAATAAAGATTGGACTTAAATCCTTTCATTTAGATGTCCCACTAACTTTCTCCTCCGTCTGTAAGAATAAAAATGATGAAAAGCTGGAGTGCATCAGCTCTGAACCTGAAAGCTTTTGCATTCTTTATGTCAAAGTCAAGGTGATGGCTGCACGAGTAACTCTGACAGTGGCCAACTGGAGTGACCAGACCACGCCTATGCTTGGTCCAGTGAAACCAGAAACTTGTTTTTGTCATAGGCATTCAATAATGCTGTGTAACCCTTAAGATTTAATTGAAGTGATTCTACTTCTAGAACCTCTGTATTCTGAAAGGAAGACTCTCACTTCCCAATTTTTAAGGAGTGTGATCAATGCACTTACTTTCTTTCAAATTGTGGTTGCTCAGCAGGGGATGGTTTGTCTCCAGAAAAGTTTTGAAAGTAGTATTTTTTTTTCTATGTATTGTAAATTACTTTTTACTTTTGACATTCATGCTTTTAGGGCCCTTAATTGTAGCAGACAAATTATTGATAAACTTGGCTGTAAACTGTGAAAAGAGTGTGCCCACTCAGCAGCTGCTGACTTTTCAACTTTATCTTACTGTGGTTCTGGGAAGTTTGCTCATAATAATTCCCAAGTTCTGCCTCGTGGAGTGTGTAAACATGCTGCTAATAGTCAGATTGCCCTGATGTACTCTTTAATTGCATCTTTGAATCCTGCCTCTTGCCTTTTATGTACTGAGGTGCACTTTTGAGTTTAGGGCAGAAATTACATAGGAAGTAGTACAGTAAAATACAGTTTGGAAACTATTTCACTTCAGGAGCCAATTCATTTGGAATTGTGCGAAGGTTTATCAAATTTTCTGCACAAATATTTGAATCTCTGCCTTTTTTTTATAATTATCATACTCTGTTCATCATCTTTTAATTGTATTTTCAAGGTTGTAGTCTACACCTCAACTGATGGATGACTTTTAAAGCATGAAGGTTTGAAAGGAAGTCAAGTAACTTGCATGAAACCATAGCAGAAACTTGAAGGACTAGTGGTGTTGAGACAGTTTATTGGGGGAGTTCCAATCAGAGAGGTCTGTTGAGGCAGGAGATGCAGACCAAGTTAAGGTTGCTGAAAAAGAGGCATTTTTGAGAGTTTGCTTCTCAAACACCAGTATGCCACATGGTTGCTGAGCACAGGTGTTGAGGTGTGTTTTGAGGCTTTGGTCCATGAAGCCAGGGTGGATGGAATATGTGTGTGTGTGTGTGTGTGTGTGTGTTGTGACCACGTTGGTAAAAGGCATATCAGAATACATGGCCACAATGTGCTGTAGATGCAGCTTGAACTAGAGTAGAGTATTGCCATTTTCGTGTTTTTATCCATTTTCTGAATGAAGAATGAAGTCAGGAGGACTAGCCTAATGGTGATGAGCTGAAGCTTGAAGATGTCTTTCATGCTGTTCTGGATTTATTCCTAAAATGTGTAGAATGTCTCAAACAAGTATTTGTGTTAGTTTTGAGGTAATAATCAGTTCTTTTTTGTAAAAGGACTTATTTGCTGAAAACTTAGTTGAATTAAAGTGTTCCATCTTTTGGCATGGTATAGAACTTGCTAAAAAGCAGTCTGGTTTGTTTCAGCGTGCCAAAGTTTTGTGTTTGGTAGCATGTGGGTTAAATCAACTACTGTCTTCTGTAGAGAGGATGTAGATACTAAAAAACCTGATGTATGTGCTTACAGTGTGTTCTATTGTAACTTCCTGAGTTCATGTGTTGCAGAATATATTGTAACCATCATTTGAGATGTGACTCCTCCAGCATTATTTCACTGAGACATGAACCAAGTTTAAAACCTACTGGCACAGTCCATTGTTCTGACATTCTCCTTAATTCTGTCCCTCTCACTTGCACTTAGCACCTCTTCCTTCTATGCTGCCCTGACGTGAGTCATTCTTTGCCATCCCATTTACACAGTTCTCCCTCCCTCCCTTTTGCAGTGGCTCAGGACCAGGACTCCACAGTATCTCATCCCATGGCACGAGAGGAGGATTTTCTCTCTCTCTGCAGTCAGTACTGAGCTCTGACAGATGCCTGCCTGCAAGGCTGCATGGCCACAGTGTTAAGTGGAACTGTATTTTGAGTGTTATGGGTGTTTTCTTCAGGAAGAGCAAGAGAATAGTGATTTACAGGAGATGGAGGAGTGACCAAATGTATAATAAACCATGAGGGTTTTTTTATTGCTCTTCTGTGTTAGCTCAGATTGTGCTGCCTTTGATACATTGTGTACTAAACAGATACTGTCCGGAGAGAGAAGCAAACCTTCAGTATAGGTTTGTTAGAAGGCTCAGGTTGACAATTGACACTCCGTATACTTTTAGCACATTCAGCTATCTCTAATTTTCTAACTATTAGCAGTCAGGAGAAGACAGGTTGCCATTGTCTGTGTAGGACAGTTAGGAGTTGAGCCTGAGATTAGCTGAGTTGGTTAGAGCATGGTATTGAGAATGCCATGGTCGCAGGTTCAGTTCCTGTATAGGCCATTCATGTAAGAGTGGACTCCATAATCCTTGTGGGTCCCTTCCAACTCAGAATATTCTGAGTCTGTGTTTCAAACTCTGGATGTTAATTCACAACAAGAACACTTCATGGCATAACCCTGCCATAAGACATAAGCTGTTCTAGACTTGCCCTTCTCAGGTGTCCATGCTGTGTCCTGTGGAGGCAGGGTGGAAACTTCCTTTCTAGTTACAAAGTTAGCAAGATGAAGCTTGACTTGTGGGGAACTTGTCTGTTACAGGTTGACATTTGCATCCCACCCTTTGGGGAGTGAGTTAGTCCTTGCATTTGGTATTTGAACTGCAGCAAGCAAGAATGTGAATGCCCCATCTTGTTTATAGAGATATTCCCAAATGAATGCTCCACCTACAGTGACTGGTGACTCCTGGAGAAGTTAAGATGGTGTGAGCTAAGCCTATAATCCAGCCTGTATGTTGGGATACAAGGGTGTATATAGTGAGAATTTACTCTGGGGATTCCAGCTTCTGTGTGTGTGCAGTCTGTCACAGAAGATACAAATCAGCTGGCCTGTAAGAGCTGTCAGTGGAAGACTGAAAGGCAAATTCTGAGATGCTACCTAGAAGGAAGAAGTTGTGGCAGTAGTCAGTATGAGATCCTAATACTGTCAGTGTTTGCTATTATAAACATGTATTCCATTGTTTGTCATTTTCATATCAGATTCTGAAACTGCAGTTTTTAAACATCTTTATATAAATTTTTGCAAGTGTTTATGTTTTGCTTTGAACTACAGAGACAGCTTTTTCCATGGGAATGTAGTTTGATATGGCAGTATGCCAGTCACAGATAAATGATGTTCTAATAATGGGACATGTAGATGGGTAACAACACCGGACAAAAGGAAGGAGTAAGTTTCTCTGGAACACTGGTGTTCTGACCCATGATTTTGTTGGGCATTGCAGTTCAAATACTGAGTACAAAAACCTGGAGTCTTTGCAAACTGTGTTGAAGGCTGAGGGAAAATGCTGGCAGTCATATCCAAATGATGGCCTTGTACCTTGTACACAAGTGCTGGTGCTCTGGTATACCTGGAGCAAAGGGAAGGAGTTGTTACAGCTGTAATGATGTGGATGTCTGGGGCACTGGCTGGGAGATGAAAGATGAGTAGGCAGTGGGAGAATGTCCAGCTTGTCTTTGTCTTGTCTTTTCTATGAATGATTTCACATTGAACAAACACCTCAGCAGGTTGTTAAGAGTGAGTCCCCTCCTTCTCCCCAGCATTCTGAAGCAGTGATGGTATAGCTGGCCTCAGGGGATCTCCTTGTTTTAATGCATTGATGAAGTTTTAAATCATCCATTACTGGGAATTAATAATAGAATCGTCAGTCATTAGTGAGGGGATGAAAGCTCATTAGCTGTTCTGTATGTTACAAGAATTGCATACAGTAAGACTGAAGTAATGAATTTATGGGGGGTAATTTATTAATGTATGACTGGTCTTGTTTTTGCCTTTTATCCTGAACTGGTCTATAGTTATTTTTTTTAGAATATAGTACATTCCATCGCCATACCAAGGTTCAGTATACTCTAAGGTGGATTGGGATAACCTCATGATCAACATTAGCATGCACAGCAGTAAGAAAGTTTATGCCAAGGAATGATAGAACAAATGCCTTTGTTCCTGAAACAATTGAATGACACGTAAGAGCTCTGTAGAGGTGACAGAATATTCAGGTTTTTACATCTTCATATACAATACTCTGAACAATTGTCTGGATGGTCATTTATAAAAGAGTTTTAAACAAAAAAGATTCTCATAAAATTCCCAGGACTACAGTTTGTCTTGTGGAATAGTAAGTGTGCATAAAAGAACAAATGATCAATTAGGAACTACGTGTTCTTTGTAGAAGTTGAATTAATGGAGTCCTCAGCATGTCCGTTAGAACTCTTCAGTCCGTTGTTTACCTACCACTAAAATATAAATGAACATAAACTGAACTTTAAATTCTAATGAGAGCATAAAATCTTCACTGACACTTTAGCTTCTTATGCTTTTTAGTAAGGAAAACTTTGTGTACCAAGTGTACTGAACAATCTTTAGAAAATCCTTGATAAGATCTGTTCTTCAAGCAACTTACTTAGGATTTTATTTGCTTGAGTAAGTATTAAACAAAAAGAAAAACTCCCCCAGAAACTCCAGACAAAAACCAACTGCCCAGCACACAAATGAAATCCCCAAATCCTGCGTTTGTTCTTCCTCTGAAGGATTTCTCAGTAGTTACGGATCTGTGATAAGAATAGTAACTCTGGCCTGAAATCCTGTACCTGTCTTCTGATAAAGGACATCATCTGTGTTGGGAGCTGGTAGCAACAGGAGATTGGAGATTGAGTTTGGGGACTGACTTGTTTGACTTCTCCCCTTCTTGACCAAAGATTTGTATTTCATTACTGTGCAAATTATGATATTCCAATCTCACATTTGCAGAATGAGGAAGTGTCAGTTCTGTCTGTGTTGGGTTTCTTCTCAGCCATCGGTAAAAGTGATCAGTTTTTTTCTTGTGGTTTTCTTTTTTTAAAGGATTTACCTCACGAGTGCCAGAATTAAATGGATTAAATTTCAATTATTTTATTAGTGGCTGAAGACTTTAGGAAGTAAAGAAGCTGTTTATTTGAGAAGCTGTTTATAAATGCATTTTATTCTGTATGTCTAATGGTTTTTCATGTTTTGCCTTGTATGCTTCCCCGTGGTAGACAGTAATTTTTTCAAAAGAGGCAAATAGTCATCCCTAGAAATAGAAGAAACATTAACTCCGAAATAGTCACAATATCACATTTTATATCAAGTAAATATTTATTGTATGCATGAAAAAAATGTGCTTTCACACATCCTATTCTCTTCCAAGTTTGAAATCAAAATATTCTCCATTACTTGTGCAAACCACCTTCTCTAGGATTTGGAAAAAATATTATTTTGTTGCCCAAAGGAATTACTTTCAAATTACAACTGACTTGTTAAGATTTACATACAAGTCTTTAAATCTCTAAAGCATGGTGGGCCTGTAACAGCTGATTCTTCTGATACTTTAAAAAAATACTGTTAGAATTGTGAAAGTGGGATCTCTGGATTCTTGAATGAGATATATATGTATGTATGTATGTATATAAACAGTGGCTTTGTCAGGTAAAATCCCTGCTTCATGAAGTTGAGAAAAGATAACTAACGTTTTAAGCCTAAATATGAAAGAGAGAATTATGTTGATATATATAAAAGTTAGGGAAACCGATTGGGACCACTGTACTGTACAAACTGGGTGCATAAACAAATAAGCTAAGGCAAGCAATTTTATCATGAGGTAAAACACAAAATGTAAAGGCCAATAACTGGAGAATAGTGTAAGGAAAGTGTAAGGAGCATTCTTTATAAATAAGCAATGAAAGTTTATTGTTAAAGGACTTCTGCTTTATTAAGTACGTCTGCATCGATAAGGGCTGTCAAATCCTAAACAATTTTTTAAAATAAAGTTGAAGATAATTTATTTTGGAAATATAAGTTACTGGGAATGTTTATATTCTTACAAAAAAAAAATAAAGAGTGCATTTTGGGGAGTTTACCTTAGTTTCTGGATTAGCACTCTGATATATAGTGTCAAACTACGCATGGTGTATTGTCCTGTTTTCTTTCCAGGTCCCTACTTGAGTAAACAGCAAATTCTCTTAGTTTTATCCAGCATTATTCTCATTTCTTCATAGCTCTTTTTCCATGTTTTTTGGATGCTGATAACTGACAAAGGGACAATCAAGATTATACCTCTGTGCCTTTTTCTGAAAGCCACAGCAGGATTTGGGAAAGGAGAATGGGTTGAGACTTGCTGTCCTCTGGATAGCTGAAGTTTTACTAGATGGGCCATGTCAGAGGTGGAGCCCTGAGGATCATACACTGTGGATCAGATTGTGGAAATGCTCATCTGTCATTGTGTGGTGAACTAAAGTCCACATCTCTCAATCCTTCCCTCTCCGCAGTTATTCCGGAGGCAGCAGGATCAAACCAAAGACAAGGATGTCACCGTTCTGCCTATTTTCCTCATGGACATCACTTTGCTCCATTGGTCAGCTCCCTGCTCAGCACTGCTCAGGGGGTCCCCCTGCCTGCAGGGCAGTGACTGCAGAGCTCAGCAGCATATAAGCATCAGCAAGGGTTACCTGGTAGAGGCTGCTGTGGTACATTCCTGCTTATTTGTGATACTTCTGGAAATAAAAAAATAACCCATTGAAATCTTCCCCTCATTTTTTGTGCTTTGAGATTTTATTCCTTTAAAATGAACCTTGTTATTTGCCCATTGTATGTCAAGTGAAAAAGGAGAAAATTCTGAGTTACTCCCTTACCTCTATCCATGAATCCTCTTGTTGGTTTAATATTCACTCTGGTCATGGTTTTTTACAGCAGCAGATAATGGAGGGGCTGCACCTTGTGGCACATCAGGAATTCCTCCCAGCAATCCTGCTGGGAATTCCAAGTCAGCAGCAAGGAACCTGGGTTCCTCGACAGGAGAGAAGGAAGAAGGGAAGAAAGTGCGACGGCAGTGGGAGTCATGGAGCACGGAGGACAAGAATACTTTCTTTGAGGGACTGTATGAGGTACATGTAGAAGAAAATAAAAGACATAGATGGCTTTGGTTAGAGTCTGGATATTCCTAAAGAGGGTTGATTAGGGTGAGATTGGCAGGAGCAGAAGGCCACTTACAGATGAGCATTTGTAGGGCCATACATGGGGCTGTAAAACAACTGTCTGTCAGAGCTACATGTCAAAAGTGTCAAGTTTCTTTTTTTTTCCCTTTAAATACACAGGAAAGATTTCTGAGTTTTATTAATAAATGTTTATAGTAAGTTCAGTTGTTATTTAATTATGGTTCTGTTTCAAATGAAAAAATAATTAAATTATGTCCCTGTCTGAACTTTCAAAAGCAACACACTTGCTCTGTTATAATACCAAACAAGAAAAGTTGCTCTGTTCTGAAGAGAATTGTGTTTAATCTTTGGCCCTGAAGAGGCTAGAGTCAGTTCAGTCCTTGGGCCGAGAGACAAGAACTTATATCATCTTATCTTCTGTCTCTTGTGTTTTATATGGTGGATCCCTGCTCGTCCTGTTCCTGTGATGATTTCAACAGCTTATCTGTTTTGAAACTGCATGCCAAATGTAAAAAAAGCAGTGATGGGGAGTTTTCTTTGCACGTGTGCATCTTTTTGAATTTTTTTTTTTCATCATAGGTATGGTATCAAATGCATATATTTTGTGGACAAACGGAACACTTAAACAGTGTTTTTTTTAACTCCTCTGAATTGCAGTAGTGTTCCTGGGAAGCAAGTAATTTTTAAGCCATTTCACTGATTTTTTTTGAATAGTGAAGCAAATTTTTTAAAAAATTGTTTTAAGGTGGATCCAAGACTCAGTTTGTTCAGTCCCTCCTACCATTCATTTTGTGGCACTGCCTTTCAGAAAAGATTTTCATACTTTGTGTTGAAATCAGTTCCAACCTTTTCCGAATACAAAAATTTTGTGGTAGCAGGAGTTAATGTGTATAAAATCAAGACCTTTGAAACTCAAACTTTTTACTCCTAGTAACAGTAACATGAAATGTACTGTAAATAAAACTGCAGATGGTAAAT
The DNA here is from genome assembly GCF_028018845.1 of Melospiza georgiana. Lineage (NCBI taxonomy): Eukaryota > Metazoa > Chordata > Aves > Passeriformes > Passerellidae > Melospiza > Melospiza georgiana. The sequence continues at coordinate 16,408,548 of NC_080445.1, forward strand.
ATAGTATGTTTTTCATTTACTCTAGTCAGAAGTGGTGGGGGGAATGCAGAGGAAAGTAAAGAATGCTCAGGGAGAAAATCAGTGTTTTTAGTCCTGCTACTTAACACATTTGTCAGTAAAGTTGGGTGATTTTTTCAATTTCATAGCAACTTACTGTTTTTATTTTGAAACAGCTAAAGAAATTGGAAAGTAATTAATTTGGTATCCATATTGCATTTTATATAAAACAAAGGAAGCCAGTGTCATTCTTTCACAGTTGAGATCTGGTCCCCAAAAATTTTGTTTATGACCATTGAAGTTCAATTTCCCACGAAGAACCCCAAAGCCCCTCACGTTGTTTGACTTGACTTACAGCAAGATCCAAGTTTGGATTTGAGTATTTCTATTTGATTTATTCTTTCTTCAGCATGGGAAGGATTTTGAAGCTATCCAGAACAACATTGCCCTGAAATACAAGAAGAAAGGCAAACCAGCAAGCATGGTGAAGAACAAGGAGCAGGTCCGGCACTTCTACTACCGCACCTGGCACAAGATCTCCAAGTACATTGACTTTGATAATGGTTAGTATGCACCAAAATGGGCTTGGTGCAAGGGTTGCAGTCCTGCCTTTTAGAGGTGAGGAAATAAATACTGAGGAGGAACAGGGAGTTCACAGTGTCTCACTTCTTGTTTTCATTAGCATGGCCCTATCAAGGTTCATGTTTTGTGAAAAATGCTTTCCAAAGCCTGATGTTTATATCACTATTGTTCTGTGAATTCACCACACCATAGTAAATGCAGATCCTTCTGTTAATACTTGGGGGAAAACCAGGTTCAAGGAAATGTTTTTGTATTGTCAGGAACACACCTTCAAGAACTGCTTAGACATTAATCAGGCATGGCTCCATCGAGCACACTGACCCAGCACCACATTGCAATTCTTGGGGGAACGTAGAAACAAATCACAGTCCAATACAAGTTTAAATGGTGGCATATTTGCTCCCACTTTAAAGAACTTTGAAATGGTACCATGGGTTCAATAACTTATGATTCCCAGTGCCATATTCCCCTTCCCATTCTTTTCCCTCCTTCTGCAAGTGGTTTAATGAAAACAAAATTAGGAAGTCAGATGGTGGTGTTTTATAACAGTAACATTTTAATTTAAAATGGATTTTTATCAAATCCATACTATTTAGGAATGGGCAGAGAGGATTCAGCTTAGTCTGTGGGTGGCCTAATCTGAATAACAGGCTAAAGAAATGTATTTCAGAGTGACCAGATTTTAGTTTAGTAAGATTGAGTTGTTCTGACTTTAGGGTGTCAAAAATGTAATTTCTCCCATTAGCTTGTAATTAAGTAATAGTCTCCAGAGTTTTCTGGTCATTCTGATGGTCTATTCTAAGATGCATAAATTTGTGGTGGTTGAATTTTTTGGTCTTTGAATAACTCCTGAATATCAGCAAAATTTTGGATAGTAAATTCATCTGTAGTCTGTGGCCAAAGCCTCTCAAGTTAAAAATAACTCTTCAGGGAGAAATGGATGTGGAAAGAAGTTAAAGGAATGAAAAAGCTAGTGTGAAATACAATCTCTTCATCAGAATCAACTAGGATGGAAAAGACCTTTGAGATCATCAAGTCCAACCTATGACCACCTTGTCAAGTAGACCATGGCACCAAGTGCCACATCCAGTCTTTTCTTAAACACTTCCCGAGACAGTGACTCCACCACCTCCCTGGGCAGCCCATTCCAATGCTCAGTCATCTTTTCTGTGAAGAACTTCTTAATTTCTGTCCTAGAGCTCCTCTGATGCAGGTTAAGGCTGTGTCCTCTCATTCTGTGACTCAGTGTGTTAGAGAAGAGATTGACCCCCCACGTGGCTACACCCTCCTTTCAGGGAGTTGTGGAAAATGATGAGGTCTCTCCTGAGCCTCCTTTTCTCCAGGCTAAACAACCCAACTCCCTCAGCCACTCTTTACAGAACTTGTGTTCCAGACCCTTCGCTGCCCTTCTCTGAACACATCTGAGCATCTCAACATCCTTCCTAAATTGGGGGGGCCCAGAACTGGACACAACACTCAAGGTGTGGCCCAACCAGTGCTGAGTACAAGGGAAGAATCACTGCCCTTGTCCTGCTGGCCACAGCATTTCTGATCCAGGCCAGGAGCCATTGGTCTTCTTGGGCACACTGCTGGCTCATGTTCAGTCAGCACCCTCAGGTCCCTTTCTGCTTGGCCATTATCCAGCCACTCTGTCCCCAGTCCGTAGTGCTGCAGGAGGTTTTGACCAAAGTGCAAGACCCAGCACTTGGTCTTGCTAAACCTCACTAAAAATTAAAAATAATGAGTTATTAAAAGTAAGTCATTATGGAGAAACGGATATGACTAGAAAGAAGCTGAAGGAATGCAAGCTAGTGTACAAGCTTATGTACTTAGTATCATACTATGTGTGATGGTACATACTATACTGTGAATATGTAGTTCTTTATGAACTTTTGTGTTCCTGGGCTTAGGTTACCTAAAGGAGGACTTGAGTATCTCAACAACCTGGCACAAGGTGTATTTGGGAGTTCTTTTTTCCAAACAAGGCAGCAGTTTAAGATGAAGCCATTAGTATTTTGTTTAAAAGCCAGTGTTGCAGTGAACACAGTATGGAAGAATTTTTAAAATAAAAATCAGTTATGTATCTGTGTCGTTGGGGTCCAGAATCTCATTGTCTGAAGGAATTTTAACAGTCAGTGCAGTAGTTTGATTAGGTTTAATATTAGTAGAAATACGTGTGCTTGCATTTTGGGATCAAAGAGAACTAAAGTTTTGATGAATAGACAAGAATAAATATTTTCACTTGGTTTGTAAATCACAAGACTGTCCTTGCTATCATAGATCTTTAGGTCTATTAGCATTAATGTCTGCATCTTGTGTGTTGAAGAGAAAGGACAAAAAAAACCCCTTGCGAAGTTGAATAAAATGCCATCAATTTTTTGTGTAAAAATTTAGAATCTAGAATTTGCGTCAAATCTCTTAGGATGTGTTTGTGCGCCCAAAAAATCTGTCATCTGGAAAATACAAACCTACCCCTGAATTTTCATGTGAAATTGTTCTGTATGCATTTGCTTGGGGGCATCTGGACATTTCCCTTAGAATTTGTAAACAATTGATACTGGACCTAGCTTTATTATGAATTGGCTTTATTTTGCATATTGAGCAGTTGCATATTTGTTTAAATTCCATGGAGTTTGTTTTCCTGTAATCTAAAAAAAATGCCATAAAAAGAAAGTTGGTGAACCAGTCCCATTATAGTGTTTCTTGAACCAGAACTTAATTTTGCGTTTGTGATTTGTCTCATAATTGAAAATACAGATCCTCTCCTTTATAGTGTTGAAATGAGCATTTACAATGTAGCTGTGCGTATCTGCAACCTGCATCTCACTGACACCTCTTCTGCTTTCTAGTGTTTTCTCAAGGGCTGAAAAAATCTTCCCTGGAGCTGTATGGCTTAATCTGCTATGGGGAACTAAGGAAAAAGATCGGGGGATGTGAGTATGAATGACTTCAGGTTATTTTTACATTCTAGAATCAGAAGTTACTACCCTTGAGGTTGGCAGTGTCTAGTTCAGTTCCACTATTAAGTTCTTGACTGTTGCTGTAATCTGTGGTGTTATTTCTTCATTAAATACATTTTTAGTTTTACAGACCTTCCTTAGTCTATTGCATTAGTCCACTTTGCTAGATTTCTTTAGTTTTATCTCTCTGCAAAATGCTGTGCATGTATTGCCCACAGGTGACAGGAAAACATACTCAAAGCTTAGATGATCTATTCTGTTATTATTGAAACCTAAGCAATTAAGGGTGTAAATGATACTACTTACACCCAGAATTATTTGTGCCCATGCAGTCAAAATCTGGGATGGTGTATTTTTCCAAGTTTTTCTCTAAATGTTTGCTCACTGTACCCTGAAGATGAAAAGGCACAAATCAGAATTGGAAATAACTTCACTGCCTAAGCAAGATGGGTTCTGACCTTGTCAGTCCCAGAGTCCGGTTTTGTCCATGTCAGTGAGTGAAGATGGAGGAGTATGTGCCATAATAATGCTCTGCTGTTTGCTGGCAGTTGATTAACTGCATTAGCAACATACCTGAGCTTAGGCTCTCAGAACTACAGAGTGGTTTGGATTGGAAGGGACCTTAAAGACTATCTTATCCCAACCCCCTGCCATGGGCAGGGGTACTTTCTACTAGACCAGGTTGCTCCAACCCCTATTCAACCTGGCCTTTAACATTTCCAGGGATGGGACACCCACAGCTTATTTGGGCAACCTGTGCCAGGGCCTCTCCACATTCATAATAAAAAGTCTTCCTGTGGTTTAAGACCATCAACGTTTGTCCTGTCTCTCCAGGCCCTGCTGAGAAGTCTTTCCTTGGTTTTTTTTCCTAAGCTTTCTTTAGGTACTTCATATGCTGGGACCCCCAGAGCTGCAGGTGGAATTTCACCTGAGTAGAATAGATGATCCCTACCTTACCCTACTGTCCATACTGGGGGGATGAGCCCCAGGACATGGTTCCTATGGTTTTCATGGCTTCCAGACCAGAGAGAGCTGTGACATGATTGCCTTGAAGAATGGGCAGAGAAACATGTGCCAGTTCGTGTGCATGCACCTTTTTATCCGTGTATTTTTTCATTTGTCCCCAGGCTTTTTGCACAGTGTTACATCATAGTGCATCTTCTACCTGCTTTGTTTAATTTGTGGGACATGGAGAACCATCAAAATGCCTTCACTTCTTTGTGAAGTCGTACTACTTGTAAGGTGAAATGGACATGAAAGTGTTCATGAGTGAACAAGTACAATTCCTAAAAGGATTATGGGATTTTGGGAAAGGTTTTTAGCTATGCTATTCCCTTACCTGGGAATGCTGTCATAACAGGTGATGAACGAGACTGTTGTGAATGTTCATACTGATTTTATTCTGTTTGTTTAAAGATCTCTAGTGTGTTAATTGGAGAAGCAGTGCTCAACTTGGAGAAGCAATTTTGAGCTGTTTGATGACAAAGCAGGTGCAGAAGCAAGGCACATTGCACTGTCAGCAGAGATCAGTGTTAGTGTTTCTTTCCTGTACCCACATTTCTTTTACAAGCAGACCCTTCTTGCTATGACTGGGAGTAAGATTTCACACGGTCACCATGGCAATGCCTGCAGCCTCTCTGCTCTGTCTTTATAGAACTTTGGGACTTGGCTACATACTTTACTCACTATCACTTAGAAAATTTTTGTCTCCAAGACCAAATGTACTCAAAATGCAGGACTGTACACCCATTTATAACAGGTCTACTCTATAGAAAAGCAGTTTCTTCCTTCTCCCCCCTCTTTTTTTCCTCTTGTGGTATTCACAGCCTCATAAATGGAGAAGACTTACTGAGAGCTATTGAGACACGAAAACACTCCAGAAATACTTTTAGCATTGCCAGAGGGAGGTTAATTGTTCAGTGAATAGATCTAGGCCTAACTGTCATATAAATGGAGTTACCAAAATTTCTGTCTAAAAACATGCTCTGTAATGCATACGAAAAAGTGAGGGTTGCATGTGCATTTTATTATTTTTATTTACTCTTGTAAAGTACTAGGGTGCTATTTCATTCTGCCTTGCTGCCTTAGGAACAGAGACTGAGCAGGAAGAAGCTTTGCTTTTTAATAACCCAGTGTCAGATTAAAGCCCAATGTTCAAAGATGGCTGTAGTACCTAAACTAGGATTATTTAATCCATATGTAAAAAGTAATTTTTGTGGCAAGGACCATGTAAAGCTTGCATGTTATGAAAATACAAACTTTCCAGAAGAACTATGTTACAGCAAATTTATGCACGTTAATCCTATGTGAGAATAAAATGTAATAGCTTTGGAAACCCAATAGGACACAGAGAAGGCCATGGGTTTAACAGTGTAAATCCTAATTCACTGTGTTATCTCATTTACTGGAAAGGTATGGATGACAAGAACGCAGCTAAACTCAATGAGCTCATTCAAGCCGGGTAAGTAAGAACTTCTGACACTCATAAAACTGTGTTGTTCTGTTGGATGTTGTATTGATCATCCAAAGTTTGGGGCATTTTTTAATTTTCAAGAACAGAAGTTTGATGTTTTCCATTCTTAGTTTGTTTTGTATTAGGAATATTATTATTTCTCACCTTTTCCATGAAGCCATTAATTGTTAATAATAAGAAATTATGAGTTAAGTTTAATAAAATAATTAAATGGGAATTCTTTACAGAAGCTACAGCACTTAACCATGTAGATTCACTCAGGGAAATCATAGAATTATTTGGGTTGGAATCCAAGATCATCAAGTCCAACCATTACCTCAGCCCTTCCAGCACTAACTCCTGTCCCAAAGTGTCACATCCATAGGTCTTTTAAATCTCTTCAGGGATGGTCACTCCACCACTGCTCTGGGAAGCCTGTTCCACTGCCTGACCACACTTTCAGTGCAGAAATTTTCCCAGTATCCCATCTAAACCTCCCCAGGCACAGCTTGAGGCTGTTTCTTCTTGTCCTGTTCCTTGTTCCCTGGGAGCAGAGCCTGACCCCCACCTGACTGCACCCTCCTGTCAGGAGCTGTGCAGAGCCACAAGGGCCCCCCTGAGCCTCCTTTGCTCCAGGCTGAGCCCCCGCAGTTTGCTCAGCTGCTCCTCATCAGACTTGTGCTCCAGACCCTTCCCCAGCTCCATTCCCATCTCTGCACAAATTCCAGCCCCTTAATGTCCTTCTTGCAGTGAGGGTTCATGTCCAAACCATTCTACCTCGGCAGGGCTCACAAGTCCTGACTTTCAGACCTGAAATGACCCTTCAGTACATTGGAGGCCTCAGCCCTCCAGTAACATTAAGAGCAAGTGTTTTCTTTCGCTTCTAAAGAGTGTTGTGGGATTTGAGGTTGCAGTCTATGATTCGAAGCCCTCCTAGAATACAGAAGGGATTAGAAGTTGTGTATTATTATAAATGAGGGCGTACCTGATTTGTGCATCAATTTTTCCAAAGTAGTTCATCTTTTAGAATTTATGTCTTTTAAAGTGAAATCTCTTTGAAAGGACAAGGCATGTGGTCACTTAGGAGGCATTGATGTCTCCTTGACCCCATCTTTAAAAGTGATTTGAAAAATCATTATTTTCTGTCTGTTACAGATATGCTTTTACCTTTTACATTCTGTCCGATTTCATTTTTCTTTTTTCTCTTCTGTTTTATGGTTGATTTATGTTTGCTGGTTGTCGGTTTCTCTTCCCGGCTGTTTTATGTCCGAAGATAGCTCAGGGATGCCACTTGCTCGGTTTCTCGGCTGTTTCAAAGACCTGGAAAGGCCCAGAGTGACCTTGGGCAGCCCGGCGCTTCAAAGGACGAGGAGAGACTTCTGATCTTGTTTCGGTCTTGGTGTTTATTAATTGTTTATCTAAAAGATTTTCTTTCAGCCCAACAGAGGTCTGCACAGCAGTCAGCCATGGGCACACTCCCCAGCCTCCGGGGCGGTCACTTATCTTTATATCCAAAGTTACGTGTACAATATTTATGATTTTTCTCCAATACCTTCTACTCTTATTAACCGGTGCACTTCTAGTAAAGACCAATCCCAAAGTGCCACCATCACCACAGAAGATGGAGGCCAAGAAGAAGAAGAAGAAGGACAGGACACACCCCAATTCCTCCATCTTACTTCTTTAGACCCCCCTGTACAGAAATCCTAAACCCTGTGTTCTACACCTTAATTAACTTATCCCTTCACCATTCACCCAGTGAAATCCTCCCATCCTCATACAGGTGTCATCTCCTGTGTAGGATCAAAGTCCTGTCACCAGACACTTCTGGCAACATTCCAGGACTCCCGAGCCCCCCAAGGGTGGTCTTGGTTGCTCTGCACCCTCATCCTGAGGTGCTGAGATCCCACAACATTCTTGCTTTTACGGTGTTCACTGTAGTAGGCAAGTCATTGATGAAGTTGACTGTAGACAGGAGCAGAAGTTTGCCCCCTCAGCAGCTGCAGTCTTTTGACTTTACCTTGAAAATACGGATATTTGGTGTTCTCCCTTTCTTGTGTTCTCAAATGGAATTCCCAGATTAATTTCTTAGGAGTTGAACAATCTTTCCTCTCTTGGGAGATGCTGTTTGTACAGTGTGCTTGTGTTGATGGTCTTCAGTGTGATACTTGAATCACTTGTTCATTCTTCTGTTAACTGCAAGGTTTTAAATTAGAAGAGAAATTCCCATGTGGTTTGGGTTTTGTACAATTAGGAAAATATTAACAGTATGTTCAACGGCATTATTCTTAAAGTGAATTACCTCTTTAAATTTGACTTACCAGTTAAAGTAAACCTGGGATGAGCCTTCATCTGTAGTTCCCTGAATATCTCTAAGGTTCAGAGTATCAGCAGTTTGCTTAGTCACTCTGTGCTATACTAGAGTGCCTTTCTTATACTGGGTTATCCAAACAAACTGAAGCATAGCAAATGAGCCTGATGATGTTTAGTGAGCTGTAGTATCAGTCTATCACTTTGCATGATTCAGGCTTTAGTTCTTCTAATTAATTGTTAATGAGGGCTAGTAATTCCTGTGAAGTCTAGGTGTTTACTTCATGAAAGCCAGTCTTGTAACAAGCCATTTTGGGAAGAGGAGTCTTTGCATTTGGAAGTATTTATGCTAATCTTCTGCACCAAAATTAGAGTGGACGTAACATTAACCAGTTGCTTTAGCAAAGGCTTTTTGTCTACATCTGGGAGGCCCATTTTTGTTTCCCTTTTTCTCCTGCATCCCTTACCCCATTTGGTGGTGAACCTCATCAGCTGAAGAAGAGCAAACTGTGTCTTCATTACCACCTGGATGTCTGCACCACCTGCATGTGCAGGGCAGCCTCATAGCTCCCAGAAGCAAACACATTGCATGTACCTCAGTTGGTTCAACTTCTCATCTTGCTCAGTGATGGTACAATTCTATGAGCCTCTTCCCTCTTTGTAATCAGCTCTTTCTCCAGTTGCTAACATGTTTCTTTCAAGTGTGACACTCTTCTTCTGAATGCAATGCACTTTGTAAGGCTTGTCACTGAGGAAAGCAGTAAAAGTGAGCCCAAAGTGATTAAAAATGGGGAATGTGAACATGCATTATTTTGATGGTCTGCTCCTTAAGTTGGTAAACATTCTCTTCATTTAATTGGTAAGAAAAGTCAAGAAAGGTTCTGAGGAGCTACCTGGCAATTTATTTGCAGCACAACTCCTGACCCTGGAGTTGCATGCTCTAATTCAATGCTTGTTTTGCATCTCTTGTTTCTGTACTAATCTCTTGGAGTGTGGAAAAACAAATTACCCTGTCAGGGACTCATAAGAAAACCATATGTAAAAGCTTCCTAGTTGAGCTTATAACCCAGGTCATGCATACTAAGGCATGCCTGACAACTCCAGTTGTCAGCTGACCCTGGTAAGTACCAGCAAAGTCTCTGTGTGATGCATCCCTGTTTGCCTGTTGTACATCTCTTACTTGGCTTCAGAATGTCAGAAACAGGCAAATGAGGCTAGTCAACAGCCAGTGGTACAGGACTTGTTGAATAAATGGGGAATCTTGCAGAAAATAGATCACAGTTTACATCTTTATAAATGTAAGGGGAAGCTAAGAATTATTCTGTCAGCTTCTGTAACTGTTCTGAGTAGTTCAGCATACTTAGGGCAACGCTGGCCTGCTCTAGCTGCTGAAAGACAGGACCACTCTCTGTCCAGTCCTTTGTGCTAAGATTTTTGTTACAGCATTTTAATTTTACTACACATTTATTATGTCATTGGATGTATAACAAGAAAAAAAGGATGTATAGTGGTATAGCAGAACTGCTCAGTAACTAATTTAAATAAACTGAAGGTTTGTTGTTTTGTTTCATTTTTAGGAGGGAAGCATTATTACTTAACTTAGGTTTTGCAACACCCTTTACATTTAATAAAAAACTACATAGGAATGAATAAAAATATTTCCTTGATATCTTTGTAAATATGTAGAAATTTTGGGTAAGTTAAAAAAAAAACCAAAACCAACCAAACCATAAAAAACACTTAATTAAAGAAGTATTGTAATGGTGCACCAGTTAAGCAGAGCACTCTTCAGTGTCTTGTAGTCTATGTGGCTTTACCCCCCGACTTGAGAGGCTCTTTATAACACAAGGTAAGAAAGGCAGAAACCATTAAAAGGCATTAGTTGTTCTGTCTGGTTCAGATTCTGAATGTACTTTATGTAGGATAAGAGTGATTCTTCACTGTCTTCCAGTTCCTTGGGAAAGCTCTTTGGCATGCTGAGGGGAAATCTGTAACTCTCTAAAAATCTTGATCATAAAATAACAGTTCATACTGAAAAAAAAATATATAAACCAAACCATTTTAGTATACTGAAAAAAATAGTATATGAACCAAACCATTTTAAGTAGGCAGGTTATGCTGTTGGTGTCAAGTCAGACAGGTAATTCTGAATGCATAGTCAGTAGAGTGACTTTTTTTAAGACTTACCCTTTTCTGCATTTGGAGACATCCAGGATCTAGATAACAGAAGAAAAAAGGGATTTTGAAGCTAAAAGTAGTTCTGTTGCAGACTGACTGTTCTACTGTACTCTCTCCTAAATTTGTAGAAATAGTCTTCTTTCAGCCTCCCTGCTACAGATTTCAATTAGAAAATTATCATGTCTAAATGTATCTGCTTTTATATCAATTTGATAACAAGTTATTCTTTAGACTCTGTCCTAGATTGCTTGAAGCTAAGTGTGCCTAATGGAAAAGGGAATTAGGGGAAGCAGAACACCTGAATGTGGGGAGCTGGGATATTCTAAAGTGTGTGCAAAGGAACCATGGAAATAACATTGATCACTGTTGTTGTGGAAGAGTGCTGTAGTGGCAGGGTAAAAACTTGCATGGGAAGTCTTTAATGTTTTGTCACATTTGTGACAGAACATGAAAGTAAATGTCTCTTCATTTACTGAATGGTATACTTTGCTTGCTGACTTCTGAACTGTGCTATTCCCCCTCATGCTTGGAAGACAGTGGTTCCTGCTTCTCCATATAGGTATCAGCAGGTTTGCAGTTGTTTGGTTTCCTCCAATGTGTTTTCCTCCTAGTGTTTTGTTGGTTTGTTGTTTTTGTTTTTTTTTCAAATAATATCTTTTCCATAATTTACTTATATTTTTCACACTTCTTTTCTGGCTTTTATCGTAGGTTTTGGTTGGGTTGGTTGTTTTTTGCTCATCTCTCTGCCCTTTGAAGCACAGATAGAGATGCATTCAGGAGTTTGTAATGCTGATTCATTTATAAGGTGCTCCATGGTAACAGGTGGTGGATACCTGCAGCCCAAGGTCCACCTGTACAGGTGGCAGACAAATGGAGCGTGAACAACTACCAGGAAGTCTGACTCAACAATAAATGCTTTATGACCAACTTGCTGGGCTCTTGAACAGAAATAGGAAATACAAAAATGAACAAGAGCACTTCTTTTTTCTTAGATCAATTGGCTCAGCTGTTCTAGGCAGATCAAACCTTCTGGGCCTTCTGAGCAGCCAGGCCCTTGTTTCAATAACTTGCCACTCATGTGATGGAACAATTTCCACAGAACTTGATTGATTTATATAGTTATATCAGTTAATATAAAAAATGTTTCTCTCCCCAAACCTCTTCTTACTTGTACTAACTGTCAAAATAATAATTATGATGATGATGATGATGATGATAATAATAATGCCATTTTTGACTCCTTACTAACATGCTTCAAGGGCAGATTTGATAATTAAGAATTGCATTAGCTAAAATCAAGGAGGAGAGTCTCAGCTTGCACAAGTAGTGAAAAGAATTTGCTGTATTAAAACAGATTACAAATAGGGAAGAGGATCATTGTGCAAAATGCCGATTTTCTGATAAAATCATATCTACACTTTAATATAAGGATAAATAGAAGAGGATATGGAGTCTCATGCTAAGGCTGAGGTGCCCAGGACGAGGTTTTAACTTTTCTTAACTTATTGATTAGATACCTGCAAGGGTTTCTGTGTCCTTCTCTAAGTCTTTTCACTGGAAAACCCTGACGGAGACTTTACACTGTTGGACTTGGTGGGACCAACTGTCTTCAAACAATTCTTTTTTCCAAGAATTATGCTGATAAGAAATCTGCCCTTCCAGCCCAGGGATATTCCAAATCTATAGAAAGTCACAGTTCAGTAACTGAAACTTTTGAGTTGCTCACCCCATCAGCTCCATCTTCTCAGGTCTGCCTCCACTTCTGCTGCCCTTTTCCAGATTTTCCTCCTAGCACTGTAGACAACTGCTCTTCCTGCATGATGGTGTTTTACTTACAGCATAGGAATATTCTTTATAATTTATTTTGTTTTACTACAAGGATTTGCATTCAGTCCTGCTGCTTCTATGCCAGCTGATCTGCTTCGAGTATTAGGTAGTAATACTGCCACTGGTAATTTGATTAGGCTCAAATTGCCCTTTAAGTCCCTACAAAGGAAACAGGACTGATGGAGTGAAGAAATCAAGTAGTTTCATGGTGTGAAACAAAAATGATCTCTGACTTTTAAGGATCTTTGAAACTGCTAAAGTGATACTGAAACTAAAGCAGTGAAATCATACTGTAAAAAGTTACTTTGTTTAGGTTTTTGCACAAGCTCTTAGACCTCATGTCTGCACCAGATATGGTGATCATATTTCCTAATGAAAGACTGCAAGGACTTCAGACTCTTTCTTCCTATAATTAAGAGTCATAAGTATAAAGGGAAGACTAAATCAAAACCACTTGTCTTTTATGGAGCAGCTGTCTGTGAGGGTACTCTTGAACCAAAGTAACATGATCCTGGTCCACTTATAAAACAGAAGTCCCTCCCTGGGTGGACAACCAAGTGTTTAATGAAAGTCTGGAAGAGGAGAGTCACAAGAGTAGCGCTTCCACAATGAAAAATAAGGTGATAGGAAGAACTGAATGCTCCATGAACTTGCACTACAGACCCTTACATTTCTGTATTCATTCCTATAGCCATGATGGTGTTTTGCTCTGTGTCCCTGTCCTGATCACAGAATAAGCTGAGTTGGAAGGGACAGGGGTCATCAAGGTCAGCTTCCAGCCTTGCACAGCACCATCCCTAAGAGTCACACTGTGACTGAGAGCATTGTCTTGATGCTTCTTGATCTCTGTCAGGGTTGGTGCTGTGACCATTGCCCTGGGGAGCCTGTTCAGTGCCCAAGCACTGGAGGAAGAAGCTTTTTCTAATATCCAGCCTACACCTGCCCTGACACAACTTCAGACCATTTCCTTGGGTCCTGTCACCAGTGACCAGCACAGAGAAAATATTGGTGTCTGCCCCTTCTTTTTTCCTCATGAGGAAGTTGCAGTTGCGAGGTGGTCTCCCTTCGGTCTCCTTTTCTCCAGGCTGAACAGACCAAGTGCCCTCAGCCAGTCCTCATATGGCTCCCCCTTCACCATTTTCATTGTCCTCGTTTGGACATTCTCTAATAGCTTAATATCTTTATTATATGGTAGTGATTAAAACTGCACACAATACTCAAGGTGAGGCCACTCCAGTGCAAAGCAGGGTGGGACAATCCCCTCCCAGCCCGGCTGGCAATGCTGGACCTGGTACCCTCAGAACAAGGGTTTCCCTCTTGGCTCCAGGGCACTGGTGACTCAGCTCCAACTGGCCCTCGACCAGACTCCCACGTCCTTTCTGCAGCACTGCTCCCCAGCATCTCATTCCCCAGTCTGTCCATACATCCAAGGTCGCCCCATCCCAGGTGCACAATCTGGCACTTTCCCTTGTTGAACTTCACATGGTTGGTGATTGGCCGGTCCTCTAATTTGTTAAGCTCTCTCTGTAGGGCCTCCCTGCCTTCATGGGAGTCTACTGCTTCTCCCAATTTTGTATCATCTGCAGACTTGCTTAGTATCCTTTCCAGTCCTGTGTCCAAGTTATATATGAGGATGGTGAAGAGGACAGGGCCTAAGATGGATAGGTCTGTATTCACATACTATTGTTACTGGTTCCTCTAAGTACTTCTCTTTTCATATATCCAGGGCTACAACTGTTCGTTACAAGGGCAGAAACCTGCGTATCAAAGCTCCCATGTGCAGGGCTTTGAAGAAACTCTGTGATCCAGATGGTGAGTAAAAGATGCTGGAACATGAGGGTGTTCTAGAAGATGGCTGGAAGCATCATAGAAAGTGAGCAGGCTTGTTCTGGTGTGTCCATCACTGGCAGGGAAATTTGTGCTGTTGCATGTTTGTCCTGGGCATGGCATTCTGTCTTGGCCTGTTAGCTTGTGTAACCCCAGTAACTTCAGGACTCATGCAGTTTTCTCACCAGCTAAGTTGAAAAGGAAATATCTACACCAGACCAGTTCACTGCTGCTTTCACTGTATGTGAAGGTGCTAGTGAATCAGCAGTAGTATAGTGTTTAGCATTGAACATTTTCAAATTTTTTACTTTCTCCTATACAGCTGTGTATGATTTCATTTTGGATTTTTTGTTGACTTCCTTGTTCTCAAGTAAGTAGAATCAGGCTGTTCAAAGGTCTGAAATACTGTACTTGCTCAAAGTTTCTAGAGGTCTGATTTTTGACACTGCTTGCTCAACTGGAATCCCCAGTACCACTGCAGTGTCCAAGGATAAGAACATACTGAAACAAAAGGTAATTAAGGAAGTGGGCTCCACTGGTGAAGCTGAGCTCCTCAAGTTGTCTATAGGTGATGGTGGTGTCTGATCTTTTGTATTGTGTAACTGAGCATACAGTTGTCCTGTATGACAGGAGTTGTCTGACAACTAAGTTGTCCTTGCTTTGACCCTTTGTACTTCATCTCCATTCAGGTGTGAGTGATGAAGAGGACCAAAAGCCAGTACGACTTCCCCTCAAGGTCCCTGTGGAGTTGCAGCCACGGAATAACCATGCATGGGCTCGAGTACAGAGTCTTGCCCAGAACCCACGGCTTAGGTAATGGAGAACTGATTGTGGTGCTCAGAATAGGGAAATAGATGAGCAGCATCCTCGCCTCTTCCTCTTTCTTTCTTCATCCTCTTTGCCAGTTGGGCAGTTCATCCATGATAATGCAGTTGTCCTAAGTGTACTTAGTCTGAAGCCTTTGTCTAACCAGTGCGTGGTTTGTAAACATGAGTTATCACATGGGAAAATTAGATTACTATTGTTCTTTATATCTTGTAATTTGAGTAATGAAGGAGCTACTAGCTTTGGAGATGAGTACAGTTTGTGCCACTTAATGTCAGAGCAGAGGGCAAGTAAAATGGTGATAGTAGCCTTGGTTCTACTAAAATCTGTATTGCATGTACCATTGACAGAGACAAGGGAATATACGCACTGGTCAGAGGTGCCTGCACCAAGGCTCTGAACGTTTCACCTGTACCCAATGATTAAAATAGCATGGAAAGTGTTTGTAGTTTCTCCCTTGAAAAACACTGCTGTTGCAGCTGTTCAGTGTCATCAGTGGCTGTTCATCCTGGTCCTTACATCTAGTCCAGAACTTGGAACAGGAAACGGGAGACCTCTGTGATGTTGAATGTTGTTTCAAATGCAACACTTCAGTGTAGTGACCAAAGATCATGATAAAAATATCCATTCTCTTCTCTGCATTAGGTTTATTTAGTAAAATGCTTTCAAAAAGTTAATGTTTGTCATTTTCTCTTTCTTTTTATACTTTATGTAGTTGCTTCATGCTTTGCCTGCACTTTTGCAGTTCAGTTAAGTCCTGCCATCTTTTCCTATCTTCTTCTGTCTGAAAAAAAATAGTTTCTTGAATCATGGCAGTCAGGTTTATCTAACAGGCTTTTAGAATGTTTGAGTTGTCACAGTTGTGAGTTAACCGAAATTCTAAAGTTGTGGGATAACGTATGTTTTTTGTTGTGGCTGTTTTTCTTAGCGCTTGGGAGTGTTCTTTGTGCTGGCATTATAGAATGCCAGTTTATTCCTTAATTCCCCTTCTAGCATCAAGGTTAGGACTTGGAGCTCCTGCTGACAGTTATTCTCTGTTCCCTCGCTCTGCTTCTCTTGCGTACAGGATGATCGTGGAGTTACATCGGAAGGTCTCCAGCCTCCTTGAGTTCCTGAAGCAGAAGTGGGCTCTACATGAAGTGCGGGTTGTATCCTTTTCCTGCTCAGTCTGTTCCACGTGCTGTGTCCTGGGAGAAGTTCACTTCCTATTCCAAGTTCAGTTTTGCATTGTAAAAGTGAATCTACTTCATAAATATACCAGTCCCTGCTTAGTAAAGACATAGATAAAGTCTTAGCATCACTAGTGGAAGCTTTTGTGAGAGATCCCGTAGTGTTCTGCTTTTACCTCAACTCTTCTCTGTTATGATCCCATAAAAGGTAGTTAAGAAAAAATTATGTTCCTGACTTTATTTAGTTTCCTCACACTGTGATCTTAGTCTGGTTCATTATCACTGGGTGACCCCAGTACAGCCTGGATAATAACTGACTATTCTGTTTCCAGTTTCAGCCAAGAGATTAAGGACAGATCTTTGCACTTTGTGCAGTTTCACCAATATAGGCTTAAGCTTCTTGTTGAGGTAGCTGCTGCTACCTGCAATGTATATCTGCACTGTCTGAGCCATACAGTGTTCAGGGTGTCCCTGCCTCTGAAATTTGATCCATGCAATAGAAAGATTTGTGAGTTAGCAACTGTTCCATTCTGAACCTAGTCCTTCTGACTTGTAGGTTTTATCCACTTCTTTGGCCTTTCATTCAGGCTTTTCTGTTTAATTTGCGAGCCTGGAAGAAGCAGAGGCACAGCACTTGAAACTCTGAAGGATGTCAGAGTGTGTAAGGTGGAGTTTGCTGCACTCATGAGAGGCTGCTTTGCTGTGCAGTGTTAGAGGTTTTGCTTGGTTTTGTTGGGGTTTGTTGATTGGGTTTGTTGTTTTTTTACAATTACAGTGGTGTGTGAAACAGGGAGGTACTTTTGTTTGGAATTGTATTTGGGCTTGTAGCAGGTCTTCACTGCAGTCTTTATCACCACAAAGAACCTAATTTCTGATTATAGTTGTCTTCACTATAATCTGTGCAAATAGAGAACATATCCTCAATCAGCTAGGTTTTCTTTTATTTTCTTTTTTTTTTTTTTTTAACTTGCAAAATAGGCTCCCAGGTGCTTTTTTGGAAGGGACAGATGACTGTTACATTCTTTGACACATCTTTTTTTAGCGTAAAACACTTGAAGAACAGCAACGTCGAGACTCCAGAGACTCAGAAACAAGAGGCAGCTTCTCAGAGGAGAAAGTGATGCTCCATCTCTTTCCAGGGGAAAACTGTACCATCACTCCACTGCCTGGGGTAGCCAGAGTGGTCCATTCCAAGGCCTTCTGTACCGTGCATTGGCAGGAAACGGGCAAATGCAAACAGAACGCAAAAGACTCTCACTTACTCCCCCCTGCCCAAATCCTTGGGATACAGAGTGGTCAGGGGACAGCAAGGGGACAGCTGAAATACCTGCGGGGGATGGAAGGTAAGGGTGTGGGAAGGGGAGAAAGCACTACAGAGCCCAGCAGAACCTTGCAGCCTACAAATGAAGTTTCTGCAAGCACTGAAGATGGTGCCTCAGAGCCCGTCCTGGTGGAAGGAGTAGCCTCAAATCTTGGCATCACTAATTCCCTCCAGAAACCACCTTCTGGACTTCAGGATCCAGGAGGGCACCAGGAAAAGCTGAGCTCAGTGGCCCCCTGCATGGAGGGCAGGGAGGCCCTGGCTAGTGACCAGGCAGGTGTGCTACCTTCGTGCAGCACAGAGTGTGCTTGCAGCAGGATCCCTGATGTGGAGGAGCTCTCTCTGCTTGATCCATTCCCACGGTACATGAAGTCCTGCCAGGACCTAATTGTCCCAGAGAAATGTTCCTGCACAAACAAACTGCACGGGCAAGACTCTGCTTCAGCAGCTGGTAATGCTTCTCCAGTGGCTTTTCCAAGCAGGAGGAGTGCAGAAACCTCTGACTCTTGTTCCCAGCTACTGAGAGGTGGTGTGGCTTCCCCTGGCAGCAGCAGATATGAAACTCAGGCGAGCCACAGCCAGGGCCAGCAGCTTGATGCTTGTACCAAGGATATCACGGATGCAGTAATGGAGGATTCTCAAGAGAAGCTGGGCTCCTCGTTTCCACCTCCACCTCAGGGACAATCCAGTACAAAGTCTCTCAAGGATGACCCAAGTCGGCTCTCCCAACAAGTTAGAGAAGAAGGATGGAGTCTGCGAACCTCTGAGAGCCTTACACTGGCTGAAGTCTACCTCATGATGGGCAAACCGAACAAGCTGCAGCTGGAATATGACTGGTTGGCTGTCTTGGAGCCAAAAACCCAGCATGCTAGAGAGCAGGTATCTGAGTCAAGTGCTGTCCCTGCATGCTCTACCTTGCACAAGCAGAGACTCTTGAATTGCCTTCTGAGACTCATCTCTACTGAAGTCAATCCCAAACCAGTAAGTGGCTCTTGTTCATGCTCCAGATGCTAAACTCGAGTTTCATTTGGGGAATAATTGCCCAGTTGTGCATTCGCAATAAATTGGTAACTAGCCATGTCAAGAGCTTTGGAGATTCCTGTGTTTAAATTATACAAAAACCACCACACATGACAGCTGGCTACAGAGTGGACTTTGCTTTAATATGCTTTTTACACTGCCTTTTAGCTTCTAGTTTGCTGTGAGTCTCATTGGTGTTCCAGTGAACATTTAACAGGATTACTTAAAAGATCAGTTCTGAGGTGAGGTGCCTTCTGTTCTCTCTCAGATTTGTGAGAGAACAGCCCTTAAAACAGCCCAGGTTGGAAGGGGCCTTGGAAGATCATCTAATCCAACCTTTTGTGGGAAATGGAGCCTGGATGAGATTATTATTGCACATGAAAACTGCATTGATTTTCAATATTTATTCAAATTACACAGTGTGAGAGTGAAAAGAAAGTATTTCTTCAGAACAGCAGAGTCAATAGAACTGTGCCTGTCTCAGTTGATTTGTGTAAAAGTTCCCAGACTTCAGGATAGCTGTTCAACAGTCCCAGTCCTTAGGCAGACCTTAGGGAATGAACTTGCTTTCCTTCTTGTGCTTTGTAAACCTGTATTTAAGATTTGCCCCAATGATACCTGGGCAGCCAATTCCCCCTAGTGCAGCCAATTGAAACTTAGTAAAACATCTTTTAAAAAGACACAGAGTTTAGCAGATTTACTCAAAGGCCTCTGATGAGCTAAAGATTCTGTTCCACCCAGGATGCAAATGTATCAGTGTTCCCGAACACAGAGTTCTTTAATCCTTGCTTGTTGGTGATTTAACTCCACTCAAAGTTCCTTTTGATTCTGATTCTACAGACATGGAATGAAGGATTTTATAAATTTAAACCCATCTTTGTTCAGATGCAGCTCCAGATATAGACCTTGTTTAAACTGCAAAGGCCTAAGGTCTGACATCTCACAGATCTGGGCTGCTGTCTCCTCTTTGGCATCTACTTTTACTTCTGGTGACACAGGTGACAGCTAGGCATGACATGATGAAACAATCACAAACTATAAAGAAGGACATCCCTGAGACCTGGGGGGAGAGGAATTGAAGAGTGGGGGAGGAACCAGCAGTTAGGATTTGCATGTGTTTTTCTGTCACTTTCACACTCTTGGCTGTCTTATAGCACTAATGAACAATAAAGGAGCTCTTTAAGGATATATACTATATTGTACATTCCAGCAAAAAAAAAAAAAAAAAAAAGGAACACAACCTTTAATTTGTCAAATACCACTTTATTTTCACTGTTTTTCAGAAAAACATTCTCCTTGAAACATGAACATTGTGGCACTGATATTGCAAAGGCCAGGAAGATATTTACAGCCTCACTGAAAGCACTATAGATGTCTTGAAAGTTGCATTTCATCAAATAATGACAGGAACTATGGTATTTTTGCCACAGGATATTTTAAGAGGAAGGATTGATGCATGCCTGCTGTTTTCTCCAGATAATCTGTGACAGCCAAACCAGCCAGCTGTGCTGTGGTTCATTCTTTAAATGAAAATCATCAGCATAAAATAAACTCTGAAGTGGCATTGCAGTTGAGCAGTGGGTGTAATTTTAAGCCTGTGATTGCTTAAAATTAATTTAAAAGGGAGGGTTTTCTAGAAGACAGTTTAAATAACTTAATGAAACAACTGGATAGGCCTGTAAAATTATCGATGCGCATGTGTCTCTTGTTAGTGCTGTGTTACAGTGTGAAAGAGAAGGGAAAAATTCAAAACTCTACTTGAGTAGAATTAAGAGAGAATTAAAATGTTTTTGTCTGCTCTCACCAGAGCAGCCCTCTCTATGGAGTTTATGAAAAATAGCTTTGCACTGAATTAAAACCAACACTGTTTTTTTCTCTTTCTTTCTATCCCACGGTGATCCAGCATGTTGTGTTAAGCTTGTTGAGTGTCAACACAATTGTAACATAAATTAATGTATTGAATTGGTGACATCCAACAATGCTAAGTGGGCAGGAAGGTAATTTCAGCTGCCCCTCATGCCCACTAGGAGATACTGCTTACAGTACTTTAAGGTGTTGTAGCATGTCAGATTTTAAGTCTTCCTAAGTACAGTGAGTTTCACAATACATTTGTTGTACCAGCACAAAATGTTCATTTAATGTGCATTTTCAGATGCCCGAGATGAGCTCTATTGCCACGTCACCCATAAAGCCTACTCAGGAGGAGCAGGCCCTGACTCCCCCGGGGAAGGTGATTGCCGTCAACGCCAGGAGCCCCGGCTGCGCACGGAACCAGTCTGCCCTTCGCAACAAGACTTTTTCTCCTGGTGCTGCTTCCAGCTCCTCAGGTGAGTATTCCTAAAAATCCACTTGATGAAATCAACTCACTAATACCTCACACCATAATGAGAACTTCCCAGAGATAAAACACTGGAAGAAATATTTCTTAGGAACTTCACTGTCTGAGAACATCGGTGTGTGCTAATTTGCTTTAGAATTGGCCTAAGTCCAGTGCTGCTTTGAATCTTGAATAACAATGCACATCAGTAATGCAGTTCACAATCCAGAAGAACTTTCCTTGGTCACTCTTAGAGAAGATGCTTGGGGTTTTTTGGGAGCTGTGTCGTGGTTTTGTCCCAGACAGCAACTCAGCCCCATGCAGCTGCTTAGTTACTCCCCTCTGGTGGAATGGGGGAGAACTGAAAGAGTAAAACTGAGAGAACTCGTGGTTTGAAATAAAAACAGTTTATTAGGGAAAGCAAATGCTGTGCATGCAAAGCAGAGCAAGGAATTTGTTCCCTGCTTCCCCTGGGCAGGCAGGTGTTCAACCATCCACAAGACAGCAGGGCTGCATCATATGTAACAGTAACTTGGGAAGGCAAATGTTGTCACTCTGAATGTCCACCCCATTCCTCCTTCTTTCCCCAGCTCCTTATGCTAAGCATGACCCCCCCATGGTGTGGGATATCACTGTGGTCAGCTGGGATCAGCTGTCCTGGCTGTGCCCCCTCACTGGCAGTGTGGGGTGAGGAGCAGCAAAGGCCTTGACCAGTGTAAGTCCTGCTCAGGAGTAACTAAAGCATCTCTGAGTTATGAGCACTGTTTGCAACGCAAATCCAAAACTGCCACTGAAGAAAATTGACCCCCTCCCAGCCTGAACCAGTACATGCTGACTGGCACAAGGTGTGAGATCTCAAGAGAATATCAGCTTACAAAACAGGCAAGTAAATGCCCAGTGTAAAATCTGTTGATAAATATTTACTGAAAATTTTCTGTGCCATCTCCACTATAGGTTTAAATTAAATATTAGGAAGAAATTCTTCCCTGTGAGGGTGGTGAGGCCCTGGCACAGGTTGCCCAGAGAAGTTGTGTCTGCCCCGGATGCCTGGCAATGTTCAAGACCAGGTTGGATGGGGCTTGGAGCAACCTGGGATAGTGAAGTTGTCCCTGCCCATGACAGAGGGTGGAATGAGATGAGCTTCAAGGTCTCTTCCGACCCAAATCAGTTGTGTGATTCTATGATTATAAGATAGAGAATGATTATGAACTGCCTTTTCTTTAATAGGAGGTATGGCTGCTGTAACCTGCAGCCATGCAGGCCAAGAATTTTGGTTCTGTGCTTCAGCCCAGTTGCATTTGCCACCAAATGTTTATGCCTTCAGGAAAGTTTGTGATGGTGCTGGGATTACTGGGCCCAGTTGTGATTTTTAGGCAGTCCTTTTCACACCCCTGCTCTGAGAAGCAGTGAACCCAGGAGCAGGTTAACTGGGTTAACTGGTGCTGGTAAGCACCTGTGTGGATCTTGGCTACCTCAGAGTGACAGGCCAACAATGCTGGCTTTCATCCAAGCTGGCTGTGTGCAGAAGGAAATCCTACCACATTTTTTTTAAACTTAAACATAAATAGAGGAGTTTCACTCAGACAAGTTACCATTATTTCACTGTGCCAGATGTATTTTGAAGACAGACTGTCTTTGGGAAGGTCTTTGGTAAATTGATCTCCGCTCCATCACCAGATTGATATTATTGGGATTCCACTTCAAATTACTATAGGGAGAGAAGCGGTGTGTAAATAAATCATAAACACTGTAAAATGGCTCTGTGTTTGTATTATCTTCCCCTACATAAGAAATGGTAGATATAGTTTGTTTACTGGGATAGGCCCTCAGGTATGCCTACCAGCTGAACAGATAAACTGATTATCACAGCCTATGTGGGGCTGAAAATAGGGCTTCAATTCTAGTTTTTCAGTAGTGTACAATTACATTGACTCCCGTACTTCCAAGAATTCAAAGCAAGTGAATATTAGTGGTGTTCATAGCAGGTAAATACTGTCAGTTTGCAGGTGGGACAACTGAAATATGGAAATATTCCTGATTTTGGAAACAGCTGGTGACAAAGCCCGAATCCTTAAGTCCCAGCTCTCTACGACCCTTCAGCTACTAAAGAGTTATTTCTATTTGTTTTCACTTTATTTAATTTAAATTGCTGTTAAAATATTCTAGGTTTGAGAAACCTCCCTAGACCTCTCTTGGTGGCTAGTCCTTCAAGTTCTGGGAGCACGGAAGCCGACAGTGGGCTGTTTGCAGTCCCTACAACCTTGCCCCCCAATAGCCGCCATGGGAAACTGTTCCTGCCTAGCAAGGAAGCAGAGCTGACCTTCCGGCAGCACCTGGACACCATCAGTGTAAGTGAGAGGACTGAACAGAAAATGCAGCACAGTGTGCATGAGCCAGCTTCCAGGAGGTATCACAGGGATGCTGAATTCCTCAGAAAGTATGGGCTGCCTTGTGAAGCCGTGCTTCTTATCATGTTTAAGTTTAACATTGTATTAAATGAGCTGAGTGAGATTTTAACTGTGTAATGAAGTGACATTACCTGTTCGGATAATTCAGGTAATTCAAATCTGAATACCATCCCACAGCTTGATGACACTTACTTGCTGTCTAATTAAGTTGCTCCAGCAAATATATGTGCTAGATTTAGCAAAAAACTTATCCCCTTCTGATGTGTAGCTATTTTTAACATAGCCTCATTGCTGTACATAAGTCAAATTCTAATTTTTATGTACACAATCTCAGTAAGAATTTTGTAGGAAGCTGAAGTAGTTGGTAATGAAATGGCTTTTTGGGACAAAGCTTTATCTCCATAAAAAAAGAAGAAAAAATACATCCTTGGTGGAAAATATTCTGACTCTAGCAGGAAGGATATTGTGCTATCTGAAACAAAACATATTATTCTGGTTAATTCTTAAATCATCTTTATCAAAAATAAGAATTTGGGGGATATAATTTATTCTGTTTCTGGATGCTTAAAATACTTGTAATGCATTTCCTGTTGTTGTCCAGATGCAGTCGGACTTCTTCCTTCCGAAGCCCAGGAAGCTGCGGAACAGGCACTTGCGGAAGCCACTGGTAGTACAGGTCAGAGCAAAGTGTAAATGCCTGTTTTGCTCCCTGAGGATCAGTAAGGCTGTAGTAGTTTGTACATAACAAAAAAACCCCTGAATTTCCCTCATGCATCCACTGGAAATATAAAGCTGAAATTATGAAGGAATAAACACTTCAGTCTCTAGTGTAACTCGCCATGTTACATTCCCTGTATGAAGAATATCAACAACAGTGGAAGTCCAGTGCCTAAGGTAGTTTGGAGAAATAAAAAAGCCTCTGGAAGAGGCTTTTGAAACCTGGAAGCAGGTTCTGCTACCTGGGCCTTCTGGCACTGAGGCGTAGGCAGTGTTGTCCCTGTACTGTCCTGTGCTGGCAGTGTTGGAGCTGGCAGTCCTCTTAACTACAAAATTTTCCTTTATATCCTTTTCCTGCTTCCTGCTCAGTAGTGGCTGTTAAACTGTGGTGGATATAAGCTTCTGTAGTGAAATAAGCCATAACACATGCTGAAAGAACAATGATTCTTGGGGGAAAATGGGACTTGGAAAAAGATGTATGGAAGGAATGGCCGATTATTGTGGTGCTTTGGTGACAGACAGGTATTACCCTCCTTCAGATTGCTCTGTTAACCCTGGGAAAAAGCACATGTGACAGGGACACCAGAGGCAGGTGAGAAAAAAGAAATCTGAAACCTGATTAATAGTAACCTGGGGAAAACAAAGTTCACAAGTGTCACTATACCATTTTTTTCTCTTCTGTTTTGTATAAGAGTAGGGGATGCAGAAATTACCCCTGGACTATTTTTGATCCTGACATCTTCAGATCTGGGCAGTTTCATGTGTTTTAAGAGCTCCCAAGCACACACAGCTGTCTCGCTCATCTACACTTGCTGAATTTTAAGGGCAGATCAGTTTGTACACAGACTAGGTACCATGCTTAAAATCACTTTAAGAGAGAGATTTGTAAATCACTGCAAGTATAATCAGAGAGGATTGTAGTTCTAATCATCCTTTCTCTGAGAATTTTCCATATGGAAATACTTTGTTTTAGTAGTTCACAGAGAAAACTCATCATTTCTTTCTGCAGCTTTTTTCTCAAGAGCGCACTGATCACATTGCTGTGTCTGGTGCATGATAGTAATGCTACAGAAATACTCTGCTATTCTGGAAGGTCTTGTAAATTCCTGCAACTTACACAATGAGTGTTACTCTCTGTGTTTAAATCTGTTCTGGTTTATTGTTTCTCTCACATAGAGAACACTGCTCCCTAGACCGTCTGGAAATCCGTCCCAGCATGTCTGTTCCTTTTCTATCTTATCCAACTCATCCATTACAGGTGAGTCTAGCACTTCTACAAACTGAAAAGTGTCCCTTAAAACTGCATAAAGAGGTAATTTCTAAAAAGAAGAAAATACTCTTTTGAAATAACAGTGTCACTAGCCTTCAGGATGATGGAATTACTCTCCTGGGTCATTGTGAAGCAAGTTGTGCTTTTTATAAAATTTTTTTCTTCAATTTCCCAAGATTGAAATCACAGAAGAGCAAGGAGTTCTCAACAGGAAGGCGAAATTTGGAATAAAATACTTAGATAGGAATTTTTGTTCTGTAGGGTGTAATAATTTGTCTAGATTTTATATTGGACTTAGCCTAGTACCTGGGATACTGTCTAAATTTTATACAGCAAAAGCAATATACTGCCCATATGTCCTTTTCTGCTGGTACACTCTTGAATACAGTGGTAGTAAGGTGATCCCCATGAAAAGCAGCATGAGGCCTGAAGGGTTGTCTTCACTGACAGTATGAGAGCAGCTCCAGTAGCACAGCAGCGCTCGCTGTTGCGTGTCCGTGGCAAGACACTGCTTAGCTCACATCACTATTTTAGTGCTATTCCATCATCTCCACTACTTGCATTCCTGCAGCTTGCTGCTGTTTAGAATTTATTTGCTTCCATTGAATTGTGTTGTGTTCTGCTTTAAAGGTGTTAGATTTCATTTGCCTGACAGGTATTAATGCTTCCCCCCAGGGAGAGGTTCATTTCGGCCAATCCAGTCCTCACTGACTAAAGCTGCTGTTTCTCGTCCAATTGTGCCCAAAGTTCTTCCAACACAGGCCACCAACCATCTGTCTAGTAAGTAATTCTGAATTCTGCAATAAAACCCATGCTGGTGTCTTCCAGGCAGGTACTGTCTCACAGTAGAGAGTGGGTTCTATAATTAGAACAATTAATGAGGTTAAAACAGTGACTGCGTCTATGTTTTACCTAGAGAATTCTTTTGAGATGAGAAGACATTCAGATGTTTGAAGTGAATTTTAAAAAGTCTGGGTGAGGTTGACCTTTACAACAACCTACAATTTTTACACAGAGTCTAATCAGAGGCAAGATAACAAAATAAGGCTCTTTTGTTTCTAGACCTCCTCTAGTAACCCATAGAAAATTTCTGGAAATTGCATAATTACTTAGCAATTTGGAGGACAAAAAAAAAAAATAGAAGAATGGAAGGGGAACTGGGATGTTTCTCAGCTATTTTGATATACCTAGTAAGAGGTTGGAACAGGGCAGAAAAGTCAAACATTTTAGCTAAAAGCAGTGTTACACTTGGTGCAGAGAAGCAGCTGACCCAGATGATCAGATCATTACCATTGCTGCTTTTTTACATAGGTGCAGTTTTGACTCTGGGTAAGTTTAAAAAAATCATCTTTTAGAGAATCATAACAAAGTGAAGAAGAAGCTTGCAATATGTTTTTTGGTGTTTTGTCTCACCCAAGGTGCTATTGACTTGGCAGCTAAAAGTGCTGGCATTATCCCTGGTAGTCCCATGCCTGTCCTGGATGCAGATGGTTTGCCAGGTGTGTCTTCATTGTCACCGGATGCAGTGCCCACAGTAGTGACAGGGCAGGAGCCAGCAGCAGCACATCAGAATGGAGGCTCCATCACCACTGTGGAGGTCAGAGGCTCTTAAACAAGCTTTTTTCAAGAGCTTAACTGTCTTGTTCTTTCATTGTATAAGAAAGCTGTATTATTATGATTCCTCAGTGAGCTTTCTCCTGGGGCTTGCTGTTAGACACTGCTGTCATGGCAGACCCAGTCTGTGTTGTGTGCTGTGTATTTGGGGTTGAGGGATCAAAGCATCATCTCATTGAATGAATTTCCTTCCTGTAAAATGGGTTGCAGCTGGTAGAGCATTGAACTTGGCAATCCAGAAATCTCGCTTGATAAAAAAGGATGGCATTTCAGAAATTCAGGAGGGAATCTGGGGAAAAACATGGACTTTTTGGGATTGTATTTGGAATGGAAACACTAATTTCTCCTTGCTGTTTCTTTCATTGAGACCCAGACACATGTTAGTCCATGTCATGTTCTGAGGGAGTTGATGTACCATTTTGAAGGACATGAGATATATGAAGAGCACAGATGAATGGTAATAGGCCTTTATCTCTTCCCTCCCCAGCTGGTCACTCACGTGGTTTCTGTTGTGCTTGCAGGGCTCAGCCTCAGCGTGCCGGGTGCCGTACATCAGCCTGCCCACCCGGCCCGAGCAGGATGGCTTCCAGGTACGGTGCATGCTGAGGGAACAGTGCTCTGGAATGGGCAATGTTCTGTGAAAATACCACTGGTATTGCTGGTTAAAACTCTGTACTCCCAGGTAATTGTGCACCACTGGTTTCTAGTGGAAATGAAATCCTTAGCATCTGAAGAAGTTTAAAGAAATTTAGGAAAGCTGCTTAAATATGTGTGTGTGCCATTCCCTAAAATCAAAGTGACGCTGACAGTCCCTGACCTGTGAGGGACAAACAAGCTTTACATATCTCTTAATAGAGTGGAGGAGTTTATAATCACTCTGCTCTATCTATGTGCATATTTTAGACATCACAAGGGTTCATTTCAGCAGTTTGCAGTCCTGCTGCCTCCATGTAGCTAAAGGAGAATTATTAGGACTAAAATTGTGATTGTAATGTCAGCATCCTTTCCAGAAACTCACTGTTCATTTTACAGGATCCAGTGAGACATAGGTAGATACTTAAAGAGTGACTGTGATGGCACTATTGTAGGAGTGTTGTCATCCTGTCCCCAGATTCTTTCTCCACTGGGATCCAGGACCTGGTGCTGGATTTTTAGGCCTCAGAATACAGTCTCTTCTTCAGTGGAGGCACTTTCCATGCTCACTGTGATGCCTGCATGTGAAAAAAATAGTTTGATTGAAGAGCATAAAGGAGATAAGGATTTTTAAAGATGTTAGGACATGAACCTATGAGGCATTTATTATGGTAATGGGGCCTTGGGTTCTGGTTCTTGCTGTTACGACAGCTGTGTATACACTGCATCAAAAAAAAGCTTTAGTTCTACTATGAGGTACTGGTAATGAGACTCCTTAAAGATCAGTTGAATTTTGGAAAGTCTGGCTGTAAAAAGTGAATAAATGTGAGTTACCAGTTTAAAATATTGTGTATTCCCTTCCAGAAGTTAAAGGGTTTTGCCTACACAAAGTCAAATTAATACATATTTATTGGGAGCTGTCTTGTAGATATATCAGAACTATGTTAATTTTAAGATTATGCTTGTTCTGTTATGTAGGCTGTCTTTGGAATGTTACAGATTCATATTTTTTCAGATTATTTGGCAGGATATGGGCTGAAGCATGTTTGTTTATGCTTACAGGTACTTTTCATTAAAATAATACAGATTTATTATATAAATAGTATATTCTTCTAATTTAGGCATAATATCTACTGGGTTTTTTCCCCTAGAAGCCTGGTTGTAATCTGATACTCAGGAGCCAAAATGTGCCTTTTTAGTTTCCTGAGTTCTTAATAAATTTATGAACACTTAATTCCATTTTTGTAACAGGGTGCATCAGTCCTTTCTATGCCAGAACTGGCCAAGACTTCTCTCCAGAATGGTCTGTCCACCCCTCCTCTTCCCTCATCAGAAGCTTCCAGTACTCGGCTCTCTCCTCCCAATGTTTCTGCTCTCTTGGATATTTCCCTGCCTGGACCACCTGAGGATGTGCTTTCCCAAGGCGAACCTGCCACTCAGATCAGTGATTCCATCATTGAAATAGCCATTAGCTCTGGCCAATACAGTAAGTCTAAGACTAGCTAAAGTCTGCCTATCAACTTTAAAAAAATTCCTGACATCTTACATAGCAGCAGAAACTTTTCCAGGAAGGAGTTCTTGGGTTATGAGGTTTTTGTGGGTTTGTTTTTTGTTTGTTTGTTTGTTTCCAAATATCTGTTGGAAATAAAATTCTGTGCCTGACCTTTATTTTCTAGCAAATATGGGGCAGGGGGAGGTTGTTGTTGTTGTTTGGGGTTTTTTTTCCTTTCTAAACAAAAATTGTTGCAGTGTCCTGTAATTTTACCATATTGACTGAATTCGTGATCCCCGACATCGGCTTACAGGTGAAGGTGTTTCTCTCTCTCCTGCAAAGCTGAATGGCAGTGACAGCTCCAAAAGTCTTCCATCCCCATCCAGTAGTCCTCAGCAGAACTGGATTGCATCTCCCACCCATGATCCCCAGTGGTACCCCAATGACTCCACAGACTCCTCCCTCAGCAGCTTGTTCTGTAAGTGTCCAGATACAGAGAAGTGCAACTAAAAAACGTTTTCCTGTTAACAAAAAAAAAATCCCAACATTGTTTAACAGAAGTGAATCCTTTGAAAAATTGTAAACCCAGTAGGACATTTGTAGAATTATTCCAAATACTTCTTGCTTTCATTTCCATGGTGTTGCCTTGAGTACATTTTCTCTCTCTTTACAAGTCTGTTCCTGAAAAGATCCTATTGCTAGATTGGGGCCCATAGCTTGGGACAAGTAATTCTTTGGCACTTCCATGTTATCTGTTTGGAGCCTGACTCATCAGTTAGGGTGAGACATTTGGACTGTTGTGCCAAAATGAACAGATGTCTTTGGCTCTTCTGGTGGAAGAACAGACTTGGTTGTGTGCTTGATAAGTACTATTTCAAAGACATGAGATCACTCACTGGGTTTGGTTGAGGTTTAGCTGTTGAGAGTTTTTTTTAAATTAATAATTCATGGAGCCACTGTAATAAGTCTTCTTACTCTTAGCAGTGTGGTATCAATGCTGGCAACATATAATTTTTAAAAGATGGAAGAAATGGATATCTGTCCTCCATTTTGAATTTCCTTGACCTTCTTTTTTATCCTCCCAGTTAAGAACACTCAGTGCAGTGACTTACTGATGTGCCTTTTCTTTGTAGCAAGTTTCATCTCCCCAGAGAAGGGACGAAAAATGTTACCAACTCCAGCTGGGAACACCAGTGGCACCTCCTTGCTGGGACCCAGCCTGCTGGATGGAAACTCACGGGACTCCTTTGTGTCGCGGTCCCTGGCAGACGTGGCAGAGGTATGTCAGCAAATTGCACTCAGAGTCTGCTTCCTCTTGAGGTGTTGGAAGTTACAGTTACTGGGTACTGAACCTCAGACCTTCCTGAGATACTTCAAATGCAGAGGGGCTTTGATGCCTGCACTTCAGCTCAGTAGAGAAGAATTACAGTCACAACAGAAAGATGTAAAATTATCTGAGGGCAATTACCCGACCCCAGAGCTGGTGTGAGAAGCTCACCTTCTCACTGCTGTAAGTGCCTTCAACCCAGGTTCTTTTTGCTGAGGGAGGTAATATTCATCTGTTGGACATACCTTTGTTCTGACAGAGAAAAATTCAATCATTCTGTTGTGTGTGTCCTGCTTTGTAGAGCAAGACTGAAAGTGCCAAAGATAAGAGCAAGATTAATAGTGACGCAGCTACAATACAGTTGGAAACCTGGTAGGAAAAAATAGATAGGTCCAGAAGGAAGAAGTAGGACGTGGCTAATAACAAGTCACTTGAGAGGATGGAAGAAGGTTCTGTGCTGCTGAATTACTTGTCTCTGTTGGCAGAGGTATCCCTTTGTTTTGAACTCTTCTGAAGGGGTAGAATGAAGCCCAGCAGTTTTTAAGGCTGTGACACACTCAAGGACAGAGCTCCCTTTCAGAGGTACAGACAGGAAGAATGAGCTGCAGGAACATTATGCAGCTTAGCAAAGAAAATGCAAAGTCCTGCCCTAGGAAGGGACTAAGGAATAACCCCACAGCAGTATCAGCTGGGTATTGGCTGCCTGGGAAGCGTCTCTGCTGTACCTCAGACGTGAGCTGAGCGTGATCCAGGGTGGATCCAAAGGTGTGGAACCAAAAGTGTGGAACCAAAGGTGAATGATCTCATGAGCTGTTTTTAACAGGAGCATGGCCAGGATATTGAACAAAATTATTATTAACCTGCTCTACTCTGTAGAGCAGTGGTGTCTGTCTGCTGTGAGATCATGCCTAGAATATTGTCACCAGTTTTGAATATCCAGTATATAGGAGAGAGAGTTTAACCAGAGCAAGCTCAGCTGAGGTTTACCAGGAGAATCAGGTGGTGAAGAAAGGGTGATGTCTAGACTTGTTCAGCATAGAAAAGGCTTCAGGATGGGAGGGGCCTTGCTGCCTGCCAATGCCTGCAGTAGGGTCATTAGAAGATGTAGCAAGCCCTTTACAAAATGGTGATGGGAGGTGGGAGAAACAAGCAAAAGCTGAACTGAGAAAGGTTCTGCTTTATCTATAGAAAACTTCACTTCGACAATAGGCAGGCAAGGAAACAAGTTTCCCAGAAATGTTATGCAGTGACTGTCTTCAGAGCTTTCCAGGGCTCACATCAATAAAGCTCCAAGTGAGCTGGTCTGTCCTTATAGGTGAATCTGCTTTGAGCAGGTGGTTGAATTAGAGGCCTGTTCAGATCCCTTCCAGTCTCAGTTATCACACAGTTTAGTTATTAAACTCATTACAACATCACATAACTTGTAATTTCTTGGGGACTTTCCCTTATGGAAGGAATGTGTCATTTCTCTACTCCCCTTTGGATTTGGATAAGGAGGTTCTGTACAGACCATGTAACCAGGAGCTGCAGCAAGTTATGCTGATTTAGTGTGACATTGGCAGCTTCAGACCTGAAACACAGATCCACTTCTCACATAAATATGAAGATTCTGTTTGCTTGGTGGTAAGAAGTTGTCAAGGTGTGTTCTAATTAAAGAAGTATAATTTATTTGCATGGTTTTGAAATTACATTGGAGCCCTCAGTATTACCAACTCCCTTTAGAAGAAAATGAGGTAAGCCTCCATGTTATGCACAGGTGAGCAGCTCTTGTGGCAGAGGTAATATCTTTAGATCATCTACCTGTGCACCTTAATGCTAAATTGGAGCAGGTAAGATCCATTGAGACTATAGGTGGTTAGGCTTTTTAGAAGCTTCCATTTAGTTGTGGATGAGAAGAGCTGTTCTCTAACTCAGGTCAAGTGAGATAAAGTGTCTCTTTCATATGAGGAGAGGCTGGGAAGGAAGCGAGACACTTCTCAGAATGAGAGGCTGCAAGCAAAATTTGAAACACAGTAAATTCCACCTGAAGACAAGAGATCTGTTTTGAGGTAATGAGGCATGGAAACAGGATACCCAGAGAGTTTTGGAATGTCTGTGCATGGGGATAATTCAACACCTGCCAAGATCCAGGGCAGCCTGTTCTAAGCTGACCCTGCTCAAGTGAGATGGTTGGATAAAATGCTCCCAGGATGTCCCTTCCAACCTCAGTTATTCCATGAAATTGCCACTGACATGTAGCTCATCTCTTCTCTCCTTGTCTCTTCCAGGTGGTGGATTCCCAGCTGGCTTGCATGATGAATGAGAACAGCATAGATTACATATCTCGCTTTAATGACCTTGCCCAGGAGCTGTCCATACCTGAGCCCACTCGCAGGGAGATCCTGTTTGATGGAGGAGGTGGTGGTCCCCCGACTGGGGATCTGTCACAGTAAGGAAATGACCAGCAGGCTGGTGCAGACTGTTCAGCTAAGTTGGAGCTTGCAGAGCTGGAACTTGATGAGGGAGCAGCTGAGTCTGAGTTGTCCCTGTCCTGTGTGCTTCTTTCTAACAGAGAAGCATTGGTTTCAAAGGTCTGAAGAAATACTTGCAAGTCCTGGAATGTGCAATATGCTGGCAACAACAGAACATGGAATAACGTTACAGAAGATAGTGTGTCCCTGCATCAGCAATGTATGATTGCAGGTTTGTGGGACAGTCCTGGACTTGTACTTTGGAATAGCCTAAGCAAGCAGCTCAAGCATCTCAAGTGCCACAAGCTCCTGTTTATGAATTATTGTTTGCGTAGTGATCAAAATGCCATGCCTTCTGATCTCCATGAAAGCTGTGGAGGATAAGGGTAGGTGTGCGTAGGGGAACCATTGTGTATCTTGACACGTCCTAGTTGGCAGCTTTCTTACCATTCAGTCAAACTGAAGTTCTTGCACTCTGTTCAGGGCACTGCCGCTCCTCGATGCTATGTTCCTACAGACCACTCTGTTCCTTTGGCTCTTTGACCATTCCAGTGGGGCTCACACCTGCTTGCTTGTTTGGTAGGGAAGCTCTGTTCTGCCCTCCTCCCATGCTGCTTGGATCCCCTACTTTTAACCCCATCACATCGCAATCATCATCATCACCCTGACTGCACTCATATTCTTAACCTTTGAGATTCTTCAGCACATTGCACAGTTCACCCTGTGAGTGAAAGAGTGCTTTATTGCTCTCCCTGAAGAACACTTGCTTTTTAGGTCTGGAAACATGGCAAAAGAGCTTATGCTAGGAAAACTCTTTCATAATTAGTCTTGGCTTTGCTGGAAACATGTAAATATTGCCATCTTCACAAAAACTGAGGATTTACCTGGGAGAGGAAATAAGAAAGAATATGGTAATGTGTAGGAACAAATACTAGGTTAATGCTAAAGCAGTTGAGATCAGTTTTGTGTTATGAAGAGAAGTGTCAAGTCCTAGCTTAATCCCTTAGTCCTTCCCTGCTTCCTCTTTCTTCTGTAAACTCTGGGTGCTCTGTAGTACCTCACCATCATTCTTCATTACAGTCACTCCCAGGCATGAGTGGATTTGGCACTCCCTCTTTGAAATCCCTGCGCATTTAATGTTGTGTTTTACTGTAGGAAAAACCCAGATACTGATTCCAGGAGGTTCAACAGGATAGCAAGTTAATAGTTAATCCTCCTCTCCTCTCCTCTCCTCTCCTCTCCTCTCCTCTCCTCTCCTCTCCTCTCCTCTCCTCTCCTCTCCTCTCCTCTCCTCTCCTCTCCTCTCCTCTCCTCTCCTCTCCTCTCCTCTCCTCTCCTCTCCTCTCCTCTCCTCTCCTCTCCTCTCCTCTCCTCTCCTCTCCTCTCCTCTCCTCTCCTCTCCTCTCCTCTCCTCTCCTCTCCTCTCCTCTCCTCTCCTCTCCTCTCCTCTCCTCTCCTCTCCTCTCCTCTCCTCTCCTCTCCTCTCCTCTCCTCTCCTCTCCTCTCCTCTCCTCTCCTCTCCTCTCCTCTCCTCTCCTCTCCTCTCCTCTCCTCTCGTTAGAGGATATTCCTTGGCTGGTGTGAGTAGATCTGAACTTTTCCAAGGGGCTGCTCCTGTATACACCTCAACCTTGTGTTAATAATGAACAAACAAACCTTCTCCATCCCATAGGCTGTTATCATGGGTTCATTTCCTAACTTGCACTATACTTGGTGGATGTAGTTCTGCCTGCCTTTAGCTACTCATAGGAGGCATTTCTTTGACTGGGAGTCTATTGTAACTTGCTCACAATGCACTGACTGCTGTTTGCCCAGTCCCTTCACTCTGCATTAGGCAAATGATTTTTAGCTTCTACAGAGTTGGTCTTGTGTTTTATGTCATTAGGAGAAAATTGAACAAGTTTTCTGATGCACACAGAGCCTAGTTTGAGAATTCTGATTGAATTGTCAGAAAATCACATAAACCTGGAATAGGAAAAGTTGAAGGCTGTCACAGAAATGAATGCTGGGGCCTGTTTTGTTCTGAGCATTCTGCCTTGGTATGGAGAAGACACCTGTTACTCTCAGGAGTCATGCCCACTAAAACTTTTCAGTTTTACTTATAATTTAGCTGTGTTATGGTTTGGACTTTCCCAGATTGTTCCTTCTTGGTTTTGGGTTCCTACATTACTAATGCTGATTATTCTATATGCTGTGTCTCCAGAAATCCTTCAGATTTGCAGGACAAAAGTAGAAGGCACCTACTATGGCTGTGGATTACAGAACGTGCAGGAGGAAATGTGTTACATTCTAATCAAGTACTGTCTAAAAAGAAATCTGAACTCTCATTCTTAAACTTCTAAATACTGCAAAAGTAACGTCAGGGTCTCCAGTGTATTTGTAACTTGACAAACTTTTCATCTTCCCTACTGATGCTGGTAAGACAGTGGATATGACACTGGGTTTGGCTCTGAAGTTGCCTAGAATAAAGACCAGTTTTGCTGTACCTGCTGCAGGAGTGGAGAGCAGAGCACTTCATCCTAATCCATGAAGGCTTTTTGCCTGCGATACAAGGAGCTGTCAGCTGCCTTGCCTCAGCATACCCAGGGGGAAGGACCCAGCTGCAGAATGAAGGCAGAACAGGTGGCTGTTTTTGATGATGCCGTGACATCAGAAAACTTCTAATACCCTGAACCTTTGCAAGTGGGCTTGAACCACCCAGTAATAACAGAGTATAAATGACAGAAATCAGTTCAACACTCAGAAGGTTGGGTTAGAAGTGTTTGGCGTCAGCCCCTTAAAAGTTGGCATTATGAAGCAGAGTTTGATTTCAGAAATGTAATGCATTACAAACTGCTTTTTAAGAATAAAGCCCTTTGAGGAAAAGGGAAGAACTTAAGAATAATTAAGATCATTGTGGTAGTTCTGAATTGATGCAGTATCTGTTACCCTTACTATATGAAAGGCCGTTTAAACACATTTCTGATCAGACCAGCTCTAGATTTTAGGTGAATGTCCTTTACAATAGTGGTCATCATCAGTTTGTGCCTGAGACTGCTAAGGAGGTGGTGTACACACACACACACACACACACGTGCACAGATGGCCGGGAAGGTGGTAATACTCAAAATTTCTTCAATTTTAATTATTTCAGCTTCCCCAACAACAGTAACAAAATCTAAATGAGGGACAATGTCAGGCTAAGCAGACATCCAAGCAAGTAACACTGAATTGCACACAGTATCATTTGTGACTTCATTAGGTTAGTACCTTCCTGGAGCAGTGTGAGGTGTTGGAGAGGACTAAGGGACACTAACAGTCTCCAGGTCTAGGATTAACTGCTCTAGGCTTTTCCCTCTCAGTGACCATAAGGCAGTTGTGAGTAGCTGACAAGGTAAATGACAGAAGGTTGGGTGTCTGCAGAGCAGTACCATAGCACAAGGCTGGATCCACCCAGGTGTGTGTGCACACATTGACAGAGATCTGTACAGGGTGTTGCATTCTGATCACTCATACAATCCATTTTATACTGCATCCCTAAATCTACTAAGCATAGGAATAGTAATTATTTTTCATATATCATTGTTAAGCCTTTTTTTGACACCCTCTGTATTTTTAAATTGAATTAAATGGCATGATTCAAATCTAACTTATAAAGACATCTCTTTTACTGACAGCAGATCCCAGAGTGGAAATTCAGTTGCATTTTGTTTTCTACGCTCAGACTTCAGATGCATTTATAAGGAAAGTACTGCACTTTTTTTTAACCTTTTCAAACCTTTCAGTCTGTTAATTTCACAGCAAGTTGTAAATGTTACCTAAGTGAAACCTTGGCAAGCACTACGGCAATAAGTTATCATTAATTATTGAACATGATAACTGCTTTAGAGCTTACGGTTCTGGCAGCAGAATGTAATGCTGTTTCTTTTAATAATAGTTAAGCCATATCATCTAAGGTTTCTGGCTTGTTTGAGATGTGAATTTGTTTTATAGATTATAAATATACCTATATAGTGTATGTATAAAGCAAAATGCCTGTCCTTACTGATTATTTTTTGTACCATACTGTAAATTATATTATTTATTCTTTACCAATTTTGGAAAAAGGTGTTTTGGTTATTTAATATAATATACAAAAGCTGTTAAACTTCTTCTGTTTAAATTTCCAATTCAACTTGTAAAGCTGTTTTTATTCTTGTGCATAAATACATACTAATACTTGGTCTAACTTGTGTCCAGTGTATTCCTTGCTGTTCATGTCCTCTCCGATTTTTTTTCATTTAAGCTTTATTTACATGATCATGTCCTTGTTGGGGGTGGGAGTTAAGATTTTTCCATAAGGCCAAGTCTTTCAGGGTGATTTAATTGCAGTGAAATCAGTTGCCTAACTCCCATTGGCATCTCCCATCCCAGAATTTTGATGCTTCTCACCATGATCAGAGAAAATTTTGGTAGGATTGTTTTTGCTTTATACCTTCCATTCTCAGTAGTGTCTGCTCATGCTGAGCTTCAGAAATGTGGCAAACCAGAGGGCTGGTTATCATGAATGGCCTGTCTTGGGCCATGGGCACCAGAAACAAGGGGAAGAAAGAGAGAATAACAAACAAGACAACCACCAAAAAAATTCCAACCACCACCAAGAAGGTACAATAAAAATGATAGTGTATACCTTGGGGGTTTTATTTTTTTTTTCCCCTATTCAGAGTTTCAGATAAGCAGAGACTTGGCTGTGGAGGTTGCATTCAGGCCATCATGTTTTATGCAGCCACTACCAGAAACAGCTTTTCACCCTAGGACACTCAAGGACAGGAAGCCCTGATAGGGTTGCGTAGTCTATCTTCAGAGCTTTCCAAGATAAAACTAACTAAAGCCCATAGAAAGGTGGGCTGAGCTAGCACAGCCTGCTTTGGGCAAGTTGGGCTCAAGGCCTGAAGTTCCTGTGATCTAGGTCAGTAACTAACTCCTTTTTGTACACTTTTACGATTTTGGTGTCTAGGACATACAAAAAGGCAGCTTTAATGTTGCACTGAGAAAGTACAAGTGTATAATTGATCAGAAATGAAGAATGTTCTAAAAAGTTCAACATAAGTTTTATTAGTATTATTTTGATACTTCCTTCCCATCTAAAAAGTGCATAGTTATCTCTCCTGCTTGTTTACTGAGAAAATTGGGCTATGACCAAGTTTGAGCTCTTTCTGTGCAGCTTCACCCCTCCACTGGTTGTGAGCTTTTGTCAGTATAAAAGACCTTTATGTCTTTTCCACCTTTTGTCAAAGCTGCAACTGAATCCTTCTCACAATTTAGCTAATTTTGCCCTTAATGACCAAAATTTAAGACTGTAAAAACAAAAGAAATGAGTCTGAAAAATTATTAGCAAAACAAGATACTGCACAGTGAAGAAGTTCTTCCTCATGTTTGCATGGAACTTCCTGGGCATCAGTTGGTGCCTTTGCCCCTTGATTTACTAGCTGACACCAAAAAGAATAGCCTGGTCCATCCTCTCACTACCCACCTTTTAGATGGGTACACATTACACATTTAGATGGGTACACATCTCATACACATTAATAAGGTCCCCTCTCAGCCATCTCTTCTCAAGGTCAACTCCCTCAGCCTTTTCTCATTAGAGAGATTCTCCAGGCCCTTGACCAACTTAATTGCACTCTGATAGTGCTCAAGGCACTCCATGTCTCTCTTGTACTGAGGGGGCCAGATGTGTACACAATGCTCCAAATGTGGCTTCACCAGGAGTTGAGGGGCAGGATCATCTCCCTCAACCTGCTGGCAATACTCTTTCTAAGCCCTGGACAATATTGCCCTTTTTGGCCCCAAGACACACAGCTGGTCAGGGACAGATAGCTGTGCACCAGGACACCCAGATCCTACTCTGCAGCACTGCTGTCAAGTGGGTTGGCTCCCAGCCTGTACTGGTGACCAGGGCTGTTCCTCCACAGGTGCAAGACCTGCGTTTCCCCTTGTTGAATTTCAGAAGGTTCTTCTCTACCCACCTCCCTAAGCTGTTGAGGTCCCTCTGAAGGCCTGCAAAACCCTCTGAAATATCAGCCACTCCTTTGTATCAGCAGTGAACTTGCTGAGGACACATCTGCTCTTTCATCCAATCACTGATAAAGTTATACAACACTGAGCCCAGCAGAGAACCCTGGGGGACACCACTAGTGACAGGTCTCCAACCTTACTCTACTACTGATCACGAGCCTCTGGGATCTGCCACGCAGGCCGTTCTCAATCCATCCCACTGTCCACTCATCCAACCCACTTTTCTTGGGTTTGCCTGTGATGAGGGTATTGTGAGGGAAAAGCAAGGTGGGCAAAGAAGAACTTTGCTTGCTTCCCTGAGTATGGATTGCCCTCCACTTGCTTCTCACTTCCCAACTGGTGCCTGCTCTTTGCTGGAGGATGGATAGAGGATCTCCTTTCTTTTGGATGCTCCTGTCTTAGGAAGGCCATGGTCCCACCAGTCTATGTCTCTCTCTGATTTTCTAATACTTCTCAGCCTTTCTAGTTTGTCTTGTAGCTCTACTACCAGGCTGGACAGGTCATCCACTTGGTCTTATCTGATGCTGAAATAGAGATTTTTGGAGTTCACTTGAATTAGCAATATGAATTAAGTATTTAAAGTTTAGCCTGTAGAACTATATGTTGAATTTTAGCCTTTTTACTTAAGAAACCTCTGCCGTGGTGCAAAGGGCATAGGAAAATGCAAATTTCTTAAGTTTCTTGCATACAGAAAAATACTAGAGAAGACCAAGAGATACTAAAAGCCCAGATAAAGGAACTCCTCTGTCTCCAAGCTAATCAAGGCCGACAGATTACTCAGATAAGCACCAAGAAACCAAAAGCGCATGCGCAAAGGAGAAAAGTTCCGAAGTTCAGTCCTGAGGAAGACCACAATCTTCAGCCTCAGAGACAACCAGAGACCCCCGTGCGACCACCACAGCAAACAAGGCGTGCCCAGAAGGGCGTGGATCTGATTGCCATGGGAGGCGAGAACAGGCGGGGCCAGGGGTTGAATATGCATGGCAAAGTTGTGCAATGTATTGCATATGGAACACCTTTGTGAATAAAGATGTGGGACAGCCCGAGGCTCGGGGCACAAGTTCTCACGACAGCTGTCTCGCTTGTGCCAGGCGCTGACATACATACCCACTTCATAACTACATCTGCTTGTGGAGTTTATTCCGCGTATCGCTTCACTGCAGCCGCCCATCACTGATACAGTTCACTGACAGGCTCAGCCATTGGCTACAGCCTGAAGCCTGGTTAGCTATATGGGGTTTTTGCATGGTTTTTTTGGGACTTCAGTCTGAGACTGCATCTTTTTTGGTGAGTTTAGGGGACTCAGTTCCCTGCTGAGCGGGCACCATATATTTGAGTTCTCTCAGCAACCGTGATGACCAGAAAACTGAGCAAACTGCCTGCGCGGCAGCGCCCTTCCCGATCCATGTCCTGTTCGCTTGCCCGGGTCGCCCGCGCTCACTGGAGCGGCTTCGATCTCCCGCACTGAAACCCTCCCCCTGCGCCTGAGGGGCTGCCGGCTGCGGGCAGGGCTCAGGGCGTGCCGCTCGGCTATCCTCGAACTCGGAAACGCTGTGTAGGGCAGCAGGTTACGAAGTCCTCCTTGAGATTATTCCATACTATGATCTTCCTTCTGTTTTCTGCGTTGCACCGCCATTTCGAGGTGAAACCCACAAAAAGTCTCGCCGGGAAGGCTGAAGCACGAAGCAAACCCCTCTCCGCTACTGCAGCCCACACCCCCTAGCCCCACCCCGTTGCATTAAATACACTCCCGCTGCTCGCCCCGCCCTTCCTCCAGCCAATGGCTGTGCAGTTTCCTCTGACGGACGGGCAGAGCAACCAATGGAAGGCATCAAGGATAAGCGCCGACGCGGGTCCCTTTAAGCTTCCCTCCCTCTGCGAGGCTGGCCGAACAGGCAGGATCTCGAGCGACTTAACTGCCTTCGATAGGCTGCTCGTCATGATGGGCAGCTAAATCGGCCAATAGTCGGGCAAGGCGGGGAGGCCGGCCTCCCCGCGGCGCTGTTGGAGCGGGGCTGCGGAGCGAAGCTGCTGAGTGCCACCATGTTCCAGGGCGCTGAGGCCGAGCCGGCCAAGCCGAGCTCCAGGTGGGGCGGTGGAGGACGCTCAGCAGGGCGGGCCGGGGGGAAGAGTCGTACGGCGTCGCGGAGCCCTTGGCGGGGCTTTGTTCGAGCGCGGGAGGTGCAGACTCCAGGGGCAGAGGGGGTTGGGTCGGGGATGTAGTGTACTGACCGAGGAGATCGGGCTCCCCCGAGGGACCTCTTGGCCGCGGCGGGAGGAAGCGGAGCCCCCTTCCTGCCGTACCGCCGGATAGAAGCTAGTGCGCGGCTGGCGCCTTCGCGGTCCCTCGGTTTGCTTGTCCCGCGCCCCGGGGGCTGGGCGGGGAGCGGCCGCACTGCGCTCCCGTTGGTGCTGCCCCGGGCGCGCCAGGAGAGCCCCAGGGCCGGGCGGGGCACCCACGGTTGCCGCTCCCGGCCCGACCCCAGAGCTGCTGCAGGGACTCTGGCGCGGAGAGAAGGGCCCAGCGCTGGGGAGCGCCTTCTCCCGCCGTGTTTCTACTCACGGGGAGCGAGGGGCCCCAGCTACTCTCTGTGCACGAACGCCTACAGATGTCGGCTTGTTTTTCGCCCTACGAAGTTGAAACATATTGCTTTGTTTGGAGGAGGGCAGTTACCCTGAATACTGCAGTGCGTGAGTGCAGTGATTAATCCATGTGCGAGGCTGTCGCGTGGGGAAGGAGGAAGGGTTTCGAAATTGTCCAAGAACGCTGTAAGTTTTCTAGTATTCCAGTAGGTCCAAGCTGTAACATGGTTTTAGAAGACTTTTGAGGATGCTCTGTCCTTGGTGTAGTCTCTGAGGTCTGTTTTCATAATAATTTTGAAACTACGTTTAACGCATAAATTGGGTTTCCAGGCAGACCATTGCAACGTGTTAGTTAGCAGCGAGCAGAGGTGGCCTTACAGCTTCCTCCTGTTGCCGTGTCGGGGTGTGTTTGTGGTGCCTGAGAGCAGGCTGGAGCCTGTACCAGAGACTGGCAGCACCGCAGGAACTTCCTTAGCGGGTTTGCAGCGTGGTCTCTGAGGCATTTACTATATCGACTCATGGCCTGTGCCATCAAGGGTAAAGGTACCTGGTTTGAAGACACGGCTTACTCATTCCCTGAACAAAAACTTTGTTTAGCGAGAATCCAAATCCTTTTGCAGTTCTTGGTACGTAGAAGTTGCTCTTTTTAAATCTGAGCCTTATTCAAAATCCCAGCAGCAACCACCAGCAGCTGTGAAAGTGGGGAAAAAACGTCTTCCTAGTGTGAAAATCATGCCTAGAAAATTCTAAACACGTGTTTGCGTTTTGAGAACTTCATAGTACAGGGGTATTACTGTTAGAAATAAATTAGGCTAAGAAGATTTTAAGTGAAAGCTTTCACTTAATTGTCCAGTGAAATGTGTTTCTAGTGATCCTTTAAATATGTACAGTGATAGAGCAAGCAACTAGTTTGCTGAATCGAATTAACTGCC
The DNA here is from genome assembly GCF_028018845.1 of Melospiza georgiana. Classification (NCBI taxonomy): domain Eukaryota; kingdom Metazoa; phylum Chordata; class Aves; order Passeriformes; family Passerellidae; genus Melospiza; species Melospiza georgiana. The sequence goes on from NC_080445.1 coordinate 16,450,795, forward strand.
TAGTTTTATTTTTTCAAACTTCAACAATGACACTCTGTATTTTTAAGCAAGTTTTGCTTTTTCAAAGTAAAACATGGTACTACATGTCTAAGAGCTTCTAAAAGCAAAACAGGGCAGAGTTGTCTCATTCTGCTGTTGTGCTATAAAGACGCAGTGTATTAATGCACTCGATTTGTCCCGTGTATGAGCAGTTTCACAACCACTGCAAAGAGCTGACAATGGTAAATTCAACCATCTTGGAAATGTAATGCTCATGTTCCTCTGCTCCTGTCGGGGCCACTGCAGCGCTCTTGGGGCTTTCAGCTCAAGATCATGGTTGCATAAAACAGCTTGCTGTTTGTATGTGAGGGAGCTGGTTAACGAGCCGTGGATCTCCATTGATCCCACAGCAGAACCACCCCAGGACCTCTGGTCTTGTTTTAGGGCCTGCAGTTCCTGCTTTCTGCCAGTCTCTTATATATAATGCAGCACTTATCTGCTGTATTAGAACAGTCTAAAGACTGGTAAAACTTCAGTGGTTAACTTTCAGGCAGGATTAAAAACAATTATGTAGCGGGTGTCTTGAAGTAATGAATAAACCTTCTATAGGTTGGCTGAAAGGCTTAATGAGGAAAGGGCAATCAAATTCAAGTGTTTTAAAATGTAGGGGATATAAAAAATAAAATACCAGAAAAACTAATTAAAATTCTTCAAATCTGCCAGAAGAGAACAAAGCAACTAGTGGGACAAATATTGCAGAATAGGGCTCTTGATTTAGCTGTTTTAGAGGAGTTCACAAACTTCTGGTCTGCTGGAGGGGAGGGAGAGAGAGGCAGATTTAGATTTTGTAGAAGACAAAGGGTTGTTTTTTCATGATTTGAAAGAATAAAGCAGTACCTTTCCAAAGGAATAAAGACCCAACATACCTGGCTACAAGAAACAAAAATGTCTCTGTATAAACTGGCATAATACTGATGTAAACTAAAATGACTATAAAGTATAATCTAAAGTTTTTAAACATATTTTAACTGAAGTTTTTTAACATATAATTTAACATATGTTACTGTACATATGTTAAATTATATGTTAAATTTCTGTGTACTCTGTTGGAGCTGGTCATCTTGGCTAACTGAGTTTAGCATGCTGTTTTCCTTTGGTAGGATTTACAGGTGAAGTCTGATTTTCTTACTTGGTGTAGGGGACCTGCATGTCTCACTGCTCTAGAACTGAGTACGTAGTACAGGGAGGCCAGCAGTGCTCTAGAGGCTGCACAGAAAGAAAATTGTAGTCTCCCACATATTTGGTTGGAGGAAGCAAGTGCAAAGCCCTCTCCTCTTGTTAGCATCAGCCGACAGACTTTGTTGCTGTACTTCAAGGTTATTTTTGGTAATTCCTGTAAATTACTTAGTTATCTGACTTTGTATTAGTTCAAATTTTATTAACCTGGTGACACTGAAAGTTTATGTAATGCTTGGAAGGAAGGTTCCCAGCATTACGAAGTTCTTGAAATTGAGATGGTAAATCCACTTTGTGTATGTAGAGTCAGGACATCATTTTGTGTGGTGCTGGCAGAAAAGGTGCTTGTGCTGATTTCTACCTTGTAAGTACCACCAGTGATGCCTCTGGTCAATTATTCAACAGTAGGGTTTTCATAGTGTGGCTACTAAGCTGAAAATGAAAGGACAGTGTAAGATTAATTGGTGGATTTATTTTGATGAAGTTTCTTTACTGAGTTATCAAGACTTTTAATCTTAAAATGGATTTTCTCTAGAATTTCTTTCTGCAATAGCTCTTAAAACCCATTATAAGGATGAGAAGTAATTTGATTCTTATGACTGGCTATTTTTCTTTTAAAGAATCTGAATGTAGTTATTTTATTATTCCCTCCTATGCTTGTAGGCATGTGTTAAGCAAACAGTGTGGTAAATTGAATTAATCTGGGCTTTAATAAATAATAAACAGCTTTTTACTTCCTTTCAGTCTCTTTGCTGGTATACTTATTGTAGTTGGAATGCAAGAAGGACGAAATGCAGTTTAAAAATAGCTGGAAAGAATAGGTAAAGTAAAAAATAATTTAAATTATGTGAGAGGAGTCCACTTTAACAGAGACTCCTTCCCAAACTACTTATTTGTAGAGTTCCCTTTTCTTTGTCTCCCTGCTTTAAGTACTTAAACTGTCTCATGGTGAAGCATTGTGAATGTTTGAAATACATAATTTACCTATACAATGTCTGCTTTAATTGTGGGTTTAAGTCTTCTAAAATACGTGGAGAGCACAGAGGCTAGTTGGATCTGTAGTCTATTGGACACTAAATTGTAAATAAATAAGCTTTGTATGATCTAACCTGTGCTTTGGACAAGGAGTTGTCCTGTCTGCTGCAGTTCTAGTTACTCCTTAAGCTAAAAGTGTGTATTAAGTCCACAATTGTACTAAGAATTAAAATATTGAAATTGGCCAGCAAAGGCAGCCCCTCCGAGGCTAGTGCTGTGTATATAAACTGTTTCCAGACTAAAAGAAGAACTTTTTTCTCCCCCCTAAAAGGCCTAAAACTGCATTCTGCATCTTGAGATCTGAAATGCACACTAAGCTCATTTTCTGACAGAGCAGCCAAATATCTCTACTTTTGTGAAATTAAATCTTAAACTGCAGTAGATCTTGGCACCAAGAGGTTCCTCATTTTATACTTGATGTAGCTCACCTGTGATGACATTTTGCTGTCACAGGGCTAGGGAGAGGAGGGGTTGTAATAATTTACTTATATCTGAATTGTTCAAGTAGAATGGGATCAAGATCTTGCAATTTATAACTGTTCTCTTGGTTTAAAAGCAAAGGTTACTTTAGGTTCTAGATCAAGGGTTAAGATTAGAAGTAGTGTAATTGAGCTGCTACCTTTGTTCAGCTGCTAACACTGTGGGTAATTGGTAGATGTAACTGTAAAAATTATTTTTAATACAGAATCCCAGAATCCTTAAGGTTGGATAAGGCCTCTGAGATCATGGAGTTCAACCTTTGATTACTTGTCAGCTAGACCAGAGCATTAAGTGCCACATTGAGTCATTTTGTGAGCACCTCCAGGGATGGTGACTCTACCACTGCCCAGGGCAGCCCATTCCAATGTTCAACATCTCTTCCTGTGAAGAAATTCCTCCTGATGTCCGGTGTGCCCTCTCCTGGCACAGCTTGGGGCTGTTCCTCACATCCCTGGCGTCAGTGCCCAAATCCCCCTGGCTGCAGTCTCCCGTCAGGGCGTTGTGCGCAGCCAGTACGTTCTCCTGAGTTGCTCCTCATCCAGAGCTGTCCCCAGCTCCATTCTCTTTTATGGATATGCTCCAGCCACTTAAAGTCTTTATTGTCACGATGGCCCCAAAACTGCCCCCACGGTTTGAGGTGCCTCACCAGTGCCCAGCAGAGGTTGCTGTCCTGGTCCTGGCACAGGCCAGGATGTCATTGGCCTTCTTGCCCACCTGGGCACACTCAGCTCATGTTCAGCCATTGTCCACCAGCACTCCTAGGCCTTTTTTTTTTTGTGCTGAACTTCTTTCAGCCATATTTAGGTATTAATCTCTTTCCTGTGCTTTTTCTGTTAATTTTCCAATTATTTTTCCAATTGATTTCCACTGATTCTACTCCCAATAGTAATTTGGTTCCTTTTTGGGGAGGGACCTGTAGTGTGTTGAACAAGACTTAGGCATTAACTATGGAATTACTACTGAAGCACCAGCAAATGTTGAACAAAACTTAGGCATTAACTATGGAATTACTACTGAAGGATAACCAAATGACTTTTGGTAAGTTTTCAAGAAGTCAGATGATTTCTCCTGTAAGCTCCAATTTTTCTGCAGATCCATTTGATATCCTCTGGTGCAAAGCTTTAGTTTTAATGGATTTGCAGCTTGACTGCTAAATAATTGACTTTTTGGTATTCTGTCTCTCCATTCTAAACTACAGCAGCTATTATGATAACTGATGGTTGAGACTAGCAAATTTTTTAGTAGTTGTGAAATGTCTGCCTTTATTTAAAAGTCAGTGGGTATGAATTGTATCACAGATTCAAAGTTGGTATATGCAGTTTAGCACAAAGTCTGATTCTCTAATGGTTATTTTTAAAATCCTAGCCATCATAATCTCTGTTACTTCTGGAACACCACAGATAGTGTAGCCATTTGTGTAGGTGGCACTGTTAGGATCATTCCACCTAATCATAGATACCTTAATGATCAAGTTGATTGACCAGGAGGTTGGCATTATTTGTGCTGAACTTAAGAATATTAAAACAGCTCTTGAAATGTAGATACTTCATGGATATAGTAGAATTACCTAAAATAAATTAAAATTAGGATAGTTACATACAAGGAGAGAATGGGAAGGGAGTATCAAATATTTTGAATGCTATAAATTTTAAATGAACTTTCATATCTTGTTTCTTATTCTGTCATATAGGGTATTGAAACCCCCAGGGGGAGATTCTAGTAATCTCTTTGGGAGTACAGAAGAAGTGTCTTCTTCAAGCAGGCCACACCGGATGGCATCCGATATCTTTGGAGCATCAGAAAAACCTCAGAACATTCCAAAAAGAACAAACCCTCCAGGTAAAAGCTGCCCCCTCCTTCTCTGTGACTGGCCTCTGAATTGCAGCATAGAATGGTTTTGTGCTCCTAAACTGGAGCACTGGGATCTGTCTTTTTATGTTGCATTCTTACATACCGAGTAGGTTTGAACAACAAATCTCTTCAAACTTCTGGATATATTAATATTTCAGTGATTTGCATTCACAGACTTTTTAGCACGTTATTCAAGTCTTAATTCTTTCCAAATTGAGATTCTAAGAAATGATGAAAGGAAACCGTTTCGTACTGTAGAGTTGTCAGCAGTTACTCAGTTTGAGACCTGCCAGTGAATTGTAACAAAGGATTTCAACTAGGCAAATAGGACTAAGTCCCTAGGCAGCAGGGTTGTACAAGTCCTTCAATTTTTATATATTTTTTTTAATATAATGTGATAAAAATAATCTAGAAAAAAAGTCTTAACAACTGCCTTGCAGGAGGAAAAGAAAGTGGCATTTTTGAGGACTCTAGTTCTGCTCAGCCTCGTCCACGCTTGAATCCACCTGGTGGGAAGACAAGCGACATCTTTGGGTCTCCTGTCTCTCCTAGCATTGTGCGAGCACACCCAAACAAACCCAAGGTATTTGTACTTCTGTTGCTGTCAGATCAAGCAGCAAGCTGCTCCAGGGTCCTGTCGTGCTCTGTCATATGCCTGTGCTCTCCCTAAGAACAGAACTGAATGTGCATGGAGTGACTTTGAGTTAGACAGTTATTCCCAAAGTCTTTTTGATAACTTGTTATTTTGGGTGTATCAGATCTCTGCAGTTTGTTGTGAAAGTATTAATTAGACTATGGATGTGCATTCAAAAAAAAAAAAAAAGAAAAGGAAAAAGCCTTTTATCTTTCTTGTAAGTGAGGTACAACTAGAGCTCTTGACAGAGCCAGGAGGCATTTAAACTGGATAGGGAGAAAATATTTCTCCTTATTCTGCATTTTAGCAGATGTGATCTTGATGCAGACTTGGGAAGTTGGTGAGCTACAGTCATAAACCTTTGTGAGGCCTGGCTATGCACTTCAGCTCTCTTAAATACATGTATCTACAGTCACCTTAAAAGCACTTCAGCAGAGTAGGCTTGCAGTGATCAACAGTAAAAAACTGAACTTCAAGATCAGTGGTGTTAGGCCCAGCAGATACTTGATTTGTACAAGATAGATAAAAGTGTCTCTTATTATAGTGTTAGAGTTGTTATACATAGATTATACAGTTGAGTTTTGATCTTAAAGCTTGGATGTGTAATAGTTACTTGTAGTTATGACCACATCTGTGTTTGGAAAAAGCAGGATATGTTACCAGTTACTGTATTTAAGTGCCCTATATGCAGATTTACAACCTGCTGCCCCTACTCTAAGTACTAATAAGTGAGTAGCTATCGGGGTGATAATGTTTCTGGCACATCAAATAACATGGAAATTTAACATTCTATGAAACTGCTGTGGTTTAGGAATGGTATTCCCCAGTTTAGTGCTCCCACTGAAAACACTCTGAAACGTGCACCACTCATGCTCCCCTCCCCCTTCCCCCGCCCCCCTGGGGGGAAATTGGAGGTAGAAGGTGAAATCATGGGTTGCTATATGAACAATTTACTGGAAAGAGCAATGAGGTAAGAAAAGAACAGTAACAGCAACAAAATTACTAATGGAGCGTACAGGAAGGATGAACAGTTCACACGCGGGGCCTTGCCGCGTGGAACACAGCTCTACCCCAGCTGCTCAGCCACCAGTGCCCACCCCACACCCTGCACATGATGTGGTCTAGAATAAGCTTCAGGTCCCTGCCATGCCCTCACTGGCTACTGCAAAAATTAACCCTGTACTGACTGGAACCAGGACAGAAATTGTCGTTGTGCTGAAAACGCAATGTGTCTAGTTTTTCCTGAAGCTTAGGAAAAGAGGATCAGTCCAATTTACCTTTCTTGTCTTTGTTTTTTTCCCCTTAAATTTAAGGTGTTGGTAGAGTGCTTTCTTTTTTTTGCATGTTCTGAGTAATATCTGGGGCCATATGAAAAGATGAGGAGGAAAAATAAGATTGGGATCTAGGTTTTGACAGGAGTACTGCTGTTGGTGTAGGAGAGGGCTTTGCTTTGCTTCTCTGTACCCCTTTATTGGGATGGTTGCACTTTCTTTTTAGCTACTTTTTTAGAAATGTAACTTTAATTCCCATTAATTCCTGACTAAATGGAAGACACCATTGTGGAATTTATGTTATTAATTAGAGCATTGGAATTGTGGGAGGTAGTGAGCTGGAAAGAAGACATGGGAGTTGATTTTCATGTCTGGGAAAACACACTTTTCTGAAGTGTGGCTGTGTATTTCCAACAGTCAGTTCAGATTGTTGGGGAAATGGTCTTAAAAAGTTTTGATTATTACCTGACTGTTGGGGTACTTGGTGAAGACAGGAATTGCTGCATACAAATAGGGCTGTTTGTATTATATTTGCTGTATCAGCTTGTCCTGTGTGATAGCAGATACTTGACAAGAAGGGTAATTCCTGATCTTAAAATCAATGAATCCTTAAGGTTGGGGAAGGCCTCTAAAATTGTCTGGCAGTTCACACTCTACTGCTGTGCTTACATTTTGATGATTTAATGTAGCCTCTTCATTTATGTTTCAGTGAATTGTCTGAGATGTGCATCTTGCCATAACATAGAAGATTTGTTCCCCTGCTTTTGGGGTTCTGTAGAAGTGGAAGGGATGAAGGGCTGCACACAGCTTGCTTTTATTTGATCAGTGATCTATAAACTTAAAAATTAAGCAAAATTTCCAGAAGGATTTTGTGGCAGACTTGCTGTTTGAGAACAATAATACACTAAGATAGTTTTTGATTTCTTTGCAGGATCACATTGTCTTAAAAGAAGAGGAAATCCCAAAGAAGCTAGAAGGTCAGCAAGAGAAATTCTTTTCTTTGTTCTCCTTGGGAAGATAAGCTATGAGGAAGTTTCTTGTCCTTCTGCTTAAACATTAGCCTAGCCTCATGTTTTTAGGATAATATGACTGAAAAGTTTAATCAGAAATCTAATTGTTTGTCTCAGGGAAATGGTTCTCTTCCTCTTATTGAGGAGGGGACAGGTGTGAGTTGTGATACTCTGTGTCTCTACGTTTAGACTTTGCTTGATACCATGTGTGTGTATATACAAATATGTATGGAATCTGCATATGGCAAAACATCAGATTACCACTTCCTCTCTTGCCATCTCCTTCAAATGGCTAATTTTGGCTTTCTGTAGTTGTAAATAATAAACAGCTGGCTGACAAAATTTATTATTGCTAAACTAACTGTTAAAGAATTATGGGATCCCTGCTTTCAAGCTCAGTATGAAAAGATTATTTGGTACATTGTATCTCTTAGTTGCCTGCAACTGCCAAAATAATTCTGAAGGTGTATTGCTCAGTCTTTATATCCTTAGAAAGGATATGAAATATTAGAAAGATTGCTGAAAGAAGAGAGGAGTAATTGTGAAAAGTGAAATTCTTTTCTTACTACATGTTTCCTTCAGGAAAACTGAACAGGTAATGAGAAACCTGGGCGTGCTGTGGATGGGAGATGTGGGAAAAATGCAGCGACAGAGGATGAGGCACTTTGTGCACTACAGAATAGTGAGTGATCTGATGATCTATTATGTTTTCTTTAATGTAGCTACAGAAAATACTAAACCATACCTGGAAGACAGAGGCGAGAAAAAAGCTCTGGGCAAAGAGGAGCAACGCAAGGAGCCAGAACCCAAGATGGACAATCACGAACCCCGACTAGGACCAAGGCCACGCTCACACAACAAAGTCCTCAATCCACCAGGGGGGAAATCCAGCATTGCATTCTATTAGGGTCATCATGTCACTGTCACTAATGGAGAAACTCTTGTCTGTGGCGGTGAGGTCAGTTAATACACTATTGCTTGTGAATAGATTCTTAGGCAGATGAATGAGGGTTATGTTGGAGTACGTAGGAATCTGGAGATTTGGGAGGAAAGGCTGGGGAGGGAATGGGTGCTTTGTGGGAGATGTGAGTACTGGCCTGCCTGGGTGGGTGGCAGAGCCAGACATTAGTGTAACTTCGTGAATAATTAGTGCTACTTAGTGGTGAGTTCCTCAGACTGTTAGGTAAGAACATAACTAGCTAGCTTGTGCCTCAGGACGCTCTTGCAGAATCGGGCTTCCATACAGTCAACACATCTAACACTGTGAATGGGAAGGGGCCTGAAGGTCACATTTGAAGATTCTGGAGTACGGCAGGTAGGCTGAGCTTTCCCCTGGGCAATGGGATGCAGCTTCCAGCGTGAGCTGACTTGCAGTCGTGTGACTGTAAATGTGTTCCGCTGGAACAGGTAGTGCTGACATGGTTCAGAGTGTCTTCAGTTATTGCTTCTTTTTCTTCTTTCTTGCTTGCAGCACATGATTGCTGATATAAGGACAAAATATGTTGAAAGTTTCTTTTATACTCCTAAACAATCATATATTTGTAAAGATTGTGGTCTTCCCCTGCCTAGGTATTCAGGTCTTTTGGATGCTTTTAGTAATTTGCTGATTACTGTAACTAGTTCTTCACATGTGGCAGTCCAACTTGCTGTTTCGTGTAGGTGCTTCCAGTTGAGTGCTTGTATGTTTTCTGGTAAAAATGTGGATGCAAACAATAGCTTTATGGTACTCTTTGAACAGAGGCAACTTGGAAGTTTACCATGGAGCATATGCTGAGGTGTCAGCCAGGTCTCTCTGACCCAGCCTTTGTAGAAAGGGCTTTCACAGGTTTTCACTTGGCTCCCTGTGGAAACCAGGACAGTTCTCCTGTCTCCACCACAGTGAATTTCCTGTTGGTTTTGCCTGTGCTGAGTCTGTTAGTCAATTCTTCTGTCTTGCATCAGCCTTATCTTTGCCTTTGACTGTCTCAGATTTTTGTTGGGAAAACTATGTGAGTTCTCCCCAGCTATGTGAATTGTAGTTGATTTTGATTACCTTAGTTGGAAAATCAAAGCCAGCACAAACAGAAGGTTTGTATTACTAAAATTTGTCATAAATCATGTTTGGAAGATGTTTTGCACAGATGTTTTTGGGGGAGGATTTGTTCTCTGAATGGATTTTATTATCATATCCAGAGCTTTGATATATGAGTGTTATCTCTAGGTGCTTTCTCTTAAATATATTGAATACTGATCTTTTAAATCTGACATATCAAAACAGGCGTTGTTCAGGTACACCAAAGAACAAGTGGCCTTATTGTGTATATCCACTGCTGTTCTTGCCCACATTCCCTGAGACCTGCTGCCGTTGAGATGGGATGCTGGGCCAGGTGCTAAACCGTTCTGTGATTGTAATGCTTCCTAGGCTGCTCAGCTCCCTTGTGCCAGCAGCTGTGGGTGACTGCTTTAAGACTTAGCTGCCTTTTCAAATAGAGAAACATAGGGGCAGTGCTGGGATAGAAACAGCCATGGCAAGTAGGGATTCAAATGCCTTTGTACCTTTCAGATTGGTTTGGAGCTGCCTGTTAATTTTCCCCCAGGAAAACAAGGCAGTAGTTCAAACTGCAGCCCTGGAATGAACATATGTTACTTCCCAATATGTATTTCTTAGCCCCTCTTCCTGAGTCTGTGCTCTCCAGCCTCTGTCTGAGTCTCAGACACATTAGCCATTTCAGTTCCTTGTTCCAGTGCTTGACAGGAAGCTGTCATATAGAAAAGCAACCAGAAGCTGCTTCCTACACCAGAGCAAACTGGTGTAGGAAATATTTAGTACCTAATGTGCATTGGCTTCAGTGCCTGTCCTTTAAAGAGCAAATTTTAACTAGGCCTTAAATTAGTTAAACTATGTTAAATTTGTTGTATTTCTTTCTTTGAAATGGAAACAATGTTTTCAATTCTTCATGTAAGATTGATCTGAGCATTTCTCTGGGGCAGAAGGGGATTGGAAATCAAATGACAGAACGTGCAGTTACCAATAAACAAGTATTTTGTTACTTTATTGTGTGCTACAGATGCCTGCTTTTATAAATTGGTCAGTACTGTATTTCACCATAGATGCACTGGTGAATTTTATGGTCCGAAATGGGAAAAATTGCACGTATGTTTTCAGGCCTTCTGTACATGGGACTGTGCTCAGGAGCTGTGACATCCAGCCCAAGGCTGCCCATGAGACAGACACCTCTTATCCCTGGGGAGGGGGTAGTACAGTAGCAAGAGCTCAGTTTAATGCCTTTTTGTGGGCATCATTCCATGATGTTCTGTTCCCTGCTGGGCTTCTGTTATGTTCTTCAGCAATATTGTAAATAGAATAAATATTCAAATATTTTAAATAATTAAGGCTATTTGTAGAAAAAACATAGTAATTCCCCTTGAGTGAGGGATATTCTTTATGTGGAGAAGTCATACCCTCACTTGTGTGTTTCTAGTGAGTGCATAAAACACCCTTCATGTGCCAGACTGCCTTGGCTGACAGAGGAGGGAACTCCAGCTACTGATATTGTAATTCTGGGTGAGCTGGACACAGTGGCCTCTCAGCCGGGATGTTGTGTCTGTGGCATTCATCCCTGAACTTCCAGGCTGTGATGCTCTCACAGCCTCTGGGCCAGCCCTCATTTCTACAGTGACTTCTGTGTTTGGCCATTTACAGTTCAGAACTCTCCTCTGAAGCATGTACAGTTTGGGTGGGTATTGGTATTTTTACCAATATTGCTGAACGGGCCGTGCCTTAGCTTGTCTGGCCATTGCTGCTGAACCAAATAGCAGCAACTGTGGTCTTTCTACCCAGAGACACTTTTGGCTGGCTGGGTGTTACACCTGGGCACATGGAGACAAGTCCAGGCATGCCAGGGCTCTGGTGGCTGCGGGATGGAGCTTCCTCCCATAAGAGGGTGTGCTCTTTAGGGTTACCTCTGATGGAGAAGCTTTAGGGCGATGGTGAAGGAAAGGAGTCAGTTCTGATGGAGGGTTTCAATCCAGAGTGTTTTTTCTGGCCCACAGGCCTCTGAGTGCAGCAACAGCTCCAACAGAACTCCCGGAGTGCATGGTTGCCTGCCCTTTTACCCGGGGGGAGAGGGGGAGGGAAGGGGTAGGAAGCCACCAACCAGGTACGTGTGAGGAGGTCTTAAGGGACAAAGGACCCATGGATGGCCCAATGCCCCCCCAGGGGTACAGGGCATGCTTTGAATCTGCCAATCACTCGAGGTCCCTGTGGAATTCCAGGATCGAGGGACAGTGCTTGGCAGGGGTCAGGGTGGGGAAAGGAAGGATGATTGACACACCTGGCAGGGAATTTTCAGGGGAGGGACCCGGGTTTCTGAGGTAAACCCTGAAATGACACTGCAACAGGTGGGATCTGCGTAGCATGGGAATGTGGCAATGTCCTCTCTAGATAGCACATTAGCAATGAAGTACTGTTTTTCCTTTGAGCTGCAGCCAACAGTAGACTGCAGTATAGCTCCAGTTTGCAGCTGTGTATGTTACTTCATGGCTTTCCCTGAAACTACTGGTTTGTAACTTGGGACAGAATGTTATCAGAGTTGCTGCTTCAGTCTGGAAAGGAAAAGTATGGTGTCCATAGTGAGCTTAGCCTAGGAAGTGGTTAAAGGATGGCTTGCATGCTTTCATGAATAGTGTGTGGTTCTAGGCATATGTGTTGCTTAGTCCCTAAATATGTCACCATGTCTGTCCTCAGGCTCTAGTGAACTGCCCAGCTGCAGTGTGTCATCACTCCTGATCCCCATGTGTGCCAGTTAACCCAGATCATGCATGTTTTTCCCTGTGAAGATTTCTGGCTACTGTACAAAACCTTTTAAGCAAGCATGGTCTGATACTGTCCCTCTGTTGCATCACATCCTGCATTGCACTCTCAATGAGGAAGATCAGTATCCTCTCCGTTGGTGTTTTAAGCAGCATTACTGTGAGTTTTTTGAATTATTTATACTGGCTAATCAGACTTGGAATATCCAAAGTTCGTTCTTGGGGCTTGTCTAGTGAGAGAAGATACACAAAGTAGTGATGTGTGGAGATAGTTACTTAAGCACTAAATGAGTAACTGCTGTAGTATGTTCCCTGGAAGGCTGTCAGAGTTGCTTATGTACAATATGATCACAGTGGTGTATGGATGTCCAAGTGTCTTGGCTATCTGGGTGACTTTGTGGTGGAGCTGGCCACCCAGTGATTTGTCCAAGCCCCTGATGTGTCTCTTGTTGAATTTCAGCTTGAAGCTCTGCTGTATCACTTCCCTGTGGAAAGGGTGATGGATTAAATGTCATTGAAGCTGGAATTTTCCATTGTTTCTTAAGGAGCAAAGACAAGTCACAGCATCCTGACCGGGAGGAGATTTGGTCATAATGTTTCTGTCATTACTGCTTATCAGCTGTGCAAGAAGTGGACTGGGTAACAATTCATTGCTGGCCAAAAACTGATGCTAGAAGCCTCCCATCAGGCTAAGCTGGCTGCCTAGGCTATGCCCAGTCACCACTCCTCCCTTTGAAAGTAGTTGGTGAGCAGGAATAGGCAGATTTAAATTATTGGGCTAAATTAGTAGTCCTGATCACTTTTGTAGTTTCATCTTGCTTCTGGGAATTAAGACAGTCTCATCTTGAATTGGTTTTCCCTTTCTTTCAAGTTCTTTGTATTGCTAGCAGGACAACCTCTTCTTCCTCAAGCAGATCAAAATACTCTCCATAGCCAGCAAGAATGCAGGAATTTGCTTTACTTACCAGCCTCTCTAGGTCCAGCTGCCTTCTGATTCTTACCCAATGCTTTCCTCCTCCCCCCTACGTATATGGATATTTGAAATAGTATCTGTTGCTGCCTTTGGCTTCTCTGTGACCCCTCCTCTGCTGCTGCTTGGGTGTGTGCTGTGTGCCACTTAAGCCAAAACCACAGCTCGCTCTGTGTCCAGGTGTGTCCGAAGCACAGGGGCCTGTGGAGGTAACGGGAACTTAACATTATGCCAGGTTCTTCATGAATATCATAAAAATGATGGCTTTTTCTCCACTGTCTTGTCCCACAGACTTACATAAATGTGTGCTCTACTGTATCAATGTTTAACCTCCTGGCTGCTGGGAGCATGCACTTGGACATGAAGGGCAGCACACGTCCAAGTGTGAACTACCTGAACTAATATCCACTTTCAGGCTTCAGTCTGTATTTTATGAGTCTCAATCCACTGTGTCTTTGGCAAGAAGAATGTTCTGCCAGAGAGTATGTGCAGCTTAAATGTTAAGGCCCAGCTTGTGTAAGGTTTGGGACAGTGTAAGGGGGTTTCAGTTACCCATAATTATGATCAGTGCGACACTACAAATGTTAAACTAAAAAAACCCTGATTGTTTCCTTCCACTTCTTGCAGCATGTTGACCTCTATGCATGCCACCCTTTAATTTCCATGACAAGCTCAATCAAAGTATGAGAGCCTTGCAATTGCCTTTTTGAAAGCTTAGAGCTGAGCTCTGGTATCCCAGCTGCAGGTGTCCAGTAAAAATGGGGAAGACCAGCAAAGTGAAGGTGGCTTCCTGGTCATCAGCTTAGTAAGATTAAGCAGTCAGTGTGCCCAGTAGAGGTGAGCAGGTACTGTTCAAGGAAGGGTCATCATCTCCCTCCCTACTCTTATGTCAGCTTTGAGCTTTATCCATCTGAGCTGAAAGACAGGAGCAGTCTGTCCAGAAGAACTCTGCCTGTGAGAGGCTCCAGTAGAGTCGTCCCACCTTGAAGATGGTCTTTGTGCAAGAGACCAAAGGTCACCAGGATGTCCCTACATCTTCAGATTCTGTGACAGGGCTTTTGTAAGCAAGTGCAAGGATCTTTGCTCGATGGTTTCTATAAAACCCTCTCTAGCCAACAGAAGTTCTCTATATAGGCAGTGAACACAGGAGAGGGACAGGAATGCTTCCCAGTGACACCCAGCAGAGCAGGCACTGAGGTTTTGGTGCCACACCAATTAGAATCTTGTTAACCATTGGCAGACTTTAAGGAAAGTATGTCAACTCTTCTTCAAAACAGAAGACTGGGATTTCTTTTCTAGTAATTTGGAGGTAGATGTGGGATGTCAAACAGGAGTGGCTGGCTTTTGAGTGAGCTTCTCCCGTGAAGGAGTAAGTACAGGACTTTGAGCGGTTATCCCAGCAGTTGTCACAGCACCAACCCCCTTTGCATTTAGCTGCTGCATCACATGGCATAAACTAAGAAATTTGATGGCTTCAGCAGACCAGGCTGAAGTCACTGCATTTAAGCCAAGGTATTAACATACAAATCAGTTCTAAACACATATTTTCTTCTGTTTGCAAGTCCCCAATGTTCCTTTACAGCCCTGCTGCATGTGGTTTTTCATAGTTACAGCTGGAAATTCATCATGAGATTTTTCCTCTGAAAAAATGCAAGTGCAGGATTTCAGCACTGAAGAGTAGTGCAGCAACTGGAGGCCTAAGGATATTTTGAAGCCACCATCTAGCAGGAGTCTGACTTGCCAGCTGTGTTAAAATACTGATGAGGCCTTACATGGAGCACTGGGTGCAGCTTTGGCCTCCCTAGTACAAGACAGATGTGATTTAGGGAGTGCAGTGATGGGCCACAAAGGTGATAAAGGGACTGACTGAAGCATCTGTCACAGGAGGAGGGGCTGAGGGAACTGGGGCTGCTCAAGAAGATTCTGGGAGATCTGACCAGTGTGCTCAAGTACCTGCTGGGAGGAAGAAAGGATGAGGGGCCAGACTCTGCTCTGGACAGGAGGCAATGGGCACAAGGGAAACCACACAGAATTCCATCTGAACACAAGGACATACATTTTTCCTGCAAGGGCTCAGACACTGGAACAGGTGGCCCAGAGAGGCTGCAGAATCTCCATCCATGGAGATGTTCAAACTCTGTTTGCTCTATGCTCTGCCTTCTGCTTCATGTTGATTCTTTAGGGTGATTTGTTTACTAAGCAAAGATGACTTATTAAGGCTTGCAGAGTCAGTAACTTCAAACTGTGGCTGTGAAACCTGCTCAGCAGGAAACCAGGGCAGCAGTAATATGCCATCCAGGTGTAGGAGTGTTGACCCAGCTACAGTTGGGAACTCCCAGTAGCAAAGGAGTAAGTGATCCCCAGCCAGATGGTAGAGACCAGTAGGGGCACAGATGTGAATGCCTGGAGAGCAAAGACTGGCAGAGTCAGCATGGCACGGACAACAGCAAGGACACCTCTCAGTCCAACATAGTCCTGGTGAAGGGAATGAACAGAGAGCCTCTTCCAGGGGGCCCTGTTTCCCCTAGGTCCCAGTGGCACACGGGGCTGTGCAGAGTGGGCTGGCAGGCATGGCAGTGACATGGCATGTCCTGGCTGTTGGCAGTGTAGCAGAGCAGCTGTTCTACCTCTTGCACACCTCTGAACTGAGACTGAAGCGTTACTAGGTGTCCGGTACTCAAGCGAAACCCCAGGTTTTAACAAAGGGGAAGGGAAAACATTATACCATGATAATTATGGAAATTAGGAATGGAAGCTGTGACAAAACAGGGCCTGATTGCATGCAAATTGTCCTTTCCGATCTACTTGCAAAGCTTATCCCAGTCCTTTCTGTTTCCATCTCAGACTTCCCAAAACATACAGCCCAATACCATGGGTTGATGCTACCATAGCACAATTACAGGACAGAGGTAAAAATTTCCAAATGTTACTTCTTGTAATTTAAGTCAGGTTAAGGTGTGTCTTGCAGTTTGCAAGGATGTAAAGGACTCTTTGTCTAGCCCCAACAGGTGAAATTCTGTTTGAGGGGGCTGTAGTGGACATTTCAAAAAATCAGGAAAAAGTTATCAGTGAGTGCTTCATGTTTTGGGTACTCACAATTAATACGGCAACTGCTGGAGAGAGAATGAGGGAGCTTTCATATACTGCCCCAAAAATATAAGCAGCTGCCTGCTGATTTTAACCAGAATATTTATCCTGGATAAACTTGCTAAAAATAAAATGAAGCCAAGAAAATAAAATAATTAGTAGTCTTGATCTGGTTATTTTCTGATAGAAAGTAAGTTTGAGCACAAGCATATGGGCAGGAAGGGTTTGAATGAGAGGACTTGTAAATAAGCTTGATTCTCTCTGGTTTGTAGTGCCAAGCCTTTGATGGTTTACTTTCTTTTTAATTAATACACACCACAGAGGAGCTGGTATTTTCAGACACTTTCAAGACACTTCTGCAAGTGCAGAGTGAAACTGCAGGTGAAAGTGGAGCACGTGTTTCCTATTTCAACACAGCTCACAGCAGCAGTGTGCCATTGCTTGTCCATGATACATGAAGTTTTGACGTCCTCTTTTAAGAGGCTAAAAGCCTTATCAGTTCAAGGGGGTGAATGCTGAGGGGCAGGACCATGGTTTAAAAATAATCTAGCAGCAAGAAAAAATATTGAACATCTGCATTCAAGAAATACTAGGAATTGCACAGGAAATTCCTTTAGGAAGACCTGGTTACAGAAAAAAAAAAAAAAAAAAAAACAACAACAACAAAAAACTGTCAAAAGAAGCCTTTCAGTTTTGTTAGGGACATGCAGAAATTTCATTAAACTTCCTCAAATTCTTTATAGAATTTACAGTCATTCACTGAGGTTTATTTAAACATCTTGTATCTACTTTAATTTGATTTGGCTATCTATATGGCTGCTTCCCATCAGTTGTCATGCTGATGACATTTCTTCCCTCCTGATTTCACAGTGGCCTTTTTCAAATCACTAATGAAATACTACCAAAATAATTATATTTTTTTTTACTTCAGGCCTTACCTAATACAAAAGTTCATCCTCACAATGTGACAGAAGCTGCTACATCATCCACAAAGCGCAACAAAGCAGCAAAACAAGTCTGTGGCAGAGCCCCAGGACAGAAGCAGGAGTCTTAATTTAGGTATCCAGGTTGCTGCTTGCTTTTAAGCAAAGGCAGGCATTAAAAAGGAAGTCTGAAGCTTTCACCAGATACAGAGGCTTCCTCTTGTACAAACCCAGGCTGAACAAGCCCAGTTATATTCCAGACATAGCAGAGTGCAGCAACTGCAGGGCAGAGCTGCCCCAGGCCTGTGATGTTGACACCCCACCCAGCTCAAGAGAACCCACTTTGCTTGTCTGTCACAAAGGTGAAATGTCTATGGGCTGATTTTTAAATTGAGTATTTCCTTCCCTTCTCCCAAATCCTTCTGATCCTCCTTTGGCAGTGTTTGAAGCTTTAAATATTGGGTGAATCATTTTCCTTTAAGGTATTTTTGCAGTCTTTCAGAAGCTTCTCTCATCTATGAAGGGAAAGAAAGGTCAAAGAACCCTCAAACCTTTAGGTGTCAAAGGCATGTTTCTCCACATTTCACGAGTGGAAGGAACAAGCCTATTACCCCTATATTTCCCAGTCACTCCAAAATTGAGGCTTGCAAAGCTCTGTTGGCTCATGTCAGTCAGTGGGCCACAGCCATGGAACAGTACCTGGTGTCTGCCACAAAGGGGAAGATGCCGTTTTAGAAGAACACGATGGTGAGGGCCAGGAGCTGGAAGGGAAGGGGAAGGTGCTGTATGTCCTGAATCTGCTGCAAAGACAAGATGTGCCCTCACTCCCCAAGAAAATAGCCCAGCTTCACACCCTTGCCACTTTCTGCAAGCCACTGAAGGGCACAAGAGATTAAGTAACAACAGGTTAAAGGGAAATAAAAGGCAGCTCATATACCTCTAAGTGAAATTTGAGGTGTACTGACTCTAAAACATTCCTTCTGTAACACTATCCAGTAAAGAAAACAAAAAAGATTTCTTATTTTTATGAAGGTTCTGGCAGCAAGAGACTGCTTTGAGCAGGATCTGTTAAGAGTCCACTGCACACCCTTAAGAGAAACACAGCGGAAAGGTACAGTATGAACAGGAGTCACAACACAACTACAGAAACCAGTTGAGAGTATTGTCATGAGAGGGAAGCCATCTAATAGATCAAAGTGCATAAAAATTGCAGACCAAAGTTGCTTGTAATGCTTGTTCCTAGACAGAATGCAAGGAGGAATTGAAGATAAGGGCTGGCAAGGGACCAGTACTGCCCAGATTAGCTATTTGCTATCCTGGATCCTGTGAGCCAGAAAGCAGTTCAGAGGGAGGCCAGCAGAACGCTCCTCTGAGCCACCTACAGTCAGAAAGTAACTGGGTCAGAAAGCTGCTGCCATTCTGAGCACTCCCTGAGCTCTGGAAGGCTCTCGGCAGGGAGCTCTGGGCTGGTGGCTCACAGATGCGATCTCAGCGCTGCTCTGCAGGGTTGAACCGAGGGGTACGAATGCCCTCTCCTGGTTAGGACTGGCTCCTGTTGCTGCAGCCTTCCCTACACTCCGGTGGCAGTGCTCCTGTACCTGGGATTTCCAGGATAGAGATGGAAAAAAAAACACCTACCACTTTTTTGGATTCTTGCTGGATAACACCATCCGAGCCCAGCTACCCACTTTATCAAGTACGCTGACTGTAAGGGCTGAAACAAGCCCCAGCACACAGAGGAGGCTCCCTGGGAAAAACAAGAGGTGTTGGAAATTCCTGGGAGTGGAGAACACTGAATGACAAAACCCACTGCATGTAAAATGCGGAATTCTCCATAACTGCTAAGCCTGGATTCTCTTAAAACAGAGTAGGACCCTTCACCTTGTACCACCCTGTCACAATCCCTGAGCTCTGTCCGCTGAGCTCCCATGGCTGCAGGACTGCCTGAGGCCAGCGAGGCTAAAGCCACCAGTCTCTCAGACAGAGCTCAGCTGGCCTATGGCTAGAATGCTCCTGACCTGCAGCAGAACTATGCAATAAAGCCAAGATAAAAGCATTGGGAAACTTCTCTGGTCCCCAGAGCAGGGGAGGCATATCATGGCTGCACAGGAAGCCAGGCTGTACCTCTTCATTGGTTTGACCTGCTGCAGTTGCCCCAGCAGTCTGGTCTGTGAGCACAGGCAGCTCCAGAGTAGTGAGTCTGGTTATGCTGCCTATACCAAAGCAAGTTTTACAATGGTCATCTGCTGCAGATGTTCTTCTCAGAATGAGTTCTTTACACATTTTGTTTTCTGAAACAGCTTCTGAGATGAATGCACACTTTATCTGATGTATTGACCCCTTCACTGACAGAAATATTGACACAGAAGTATTGACAGAAGTACTGTGCTGTGCTTGCAAATGCTGCCTGAGCACAAAACTAAATGTCAAACAAGATGTGACATCCCGTGCCCACCACAGCTTTCTCAGAGAGCTGGAATCAGAGGACACTAATCAGTTTCAACTTCTGCAAGACATTCATCTCTTTTCTCTGGATGGTGGCTTATACTGCCTTGTTTTGTAAATAACACTTTTCAATTATTGCACTTCTCTAATCACTGAAGCAAGTCTCCCTAACATCACCATTCCAGTAGACTACTCATGTGCTGTTTAACCCTTCCACTTGAGACAGATGTCATCTCACTGCACCAAAAGAAGGAGAGAAGCTCAATCTTTTAAAGATACAAGCCCTAGAACAGATTCACACTAAGAAATATGCAATTAAGGGTCTTCTCACAGTAATTTAAACATGTGGTTTCAATCAGCCATGTGCAAGACATCTTTTGCTGGGACCAGTACAGACACTGCTGCAGAATCAGCAGGTTCTGCTGGGCACAGTACAGAAGAACAAACACATTTCATTCCTGTCTCTTTCACTCTGAAGTTTCTATTCCATGGGAGTACTCCTATATTAAGTACTGACCATCTGTGACTGCAGATGTTAAAATATGTCAAGAAAATAAAACTGTCAGGCTGACACTAGAGAGTTAGAGCGGGTTTTCTGGCATCAGTGCAGAAAACACCACTCATTGCACATAGAAAGCAACAGGAAAAACTGGAAAATCATGTGCCACTTCCGGTTTACCTCACTACCTCTTTCAGGTTCTTTTAATCATTGGACAAAGCAAGCTGGCCTGGGTCTAGAAAACACTAAAGGAGTGTCCACTGCATTCCAAATTTTGTCTCAAAATTCTGGGTGAAGAAATTGAAGACACTCCCAAGACTGGAGAGAGATTCAATCCAAATGCCAGTGCCGGCTCCTTCCCCTTGAACCAGAAAGTTGTGGTAACAATTCTGTGCAACTTACCTAAGAGAAAAATCCTCTCTTGAACAGACAGGCTTGACCAACAGCATGGCACAGAAGCAAGAGCTCTCTCAAGCTGGAGAGCTCACGCTGGAAGCTGGTCTACACATGCCAAGAGGAGGCATGTGCCAGAGAAGTTATGTGCTCGCCTCACAGTCCATTTGTACTAAATCATGCAGGGGCATGGGAGGTGAACTTAGCCATCCTATAAAGGCAAGCAAAAATAATTTCAAAGGCAGAGAAATCACATGTCAGTGCCCACCCTTGAGAGAAGGACAAACTTGTTAGATGGGAAGAATTAAACATTTCAGCACTCATTAAATCAAGGAGCAGTGGTCTGCCAACAACAAAAGTCACTGGGGAAGAGGAAGTGAAGCCAACTGGTAGGACAAGGGTCTAGAAGGCAAAAATGTATCATGACCCTTTCATAAGATGTATTATAAATGATCAGCCAGAAATCCAAATTAATAAATGTGAAAGATTTTTATCTTCGCAACCAAAATACGGTCCTCAAAAACCACAGCCAAAGAGAGAGCGCTGAGCCTCAAAAACCACAGCCAAAGAGAGAGCGCTGAGCCCGGGATCGGTGCTGGGTGTACCTGGATCCGACCTCTATCCCATCGGATATCCCTCTGTTCATGAATGCTGTTTCCAGCGGGGCTGTTTTATACAGTTTTTCATGCCTGAGGCAGAGGTGCCCTGATTTCTTTTGTAACCCCGCTTATGTAAGAAGGTTTCTTGCACTGTGCAGGGCCAGACAATCGCTGTTTCCTGAGTAGTGGCAGGTGCTGATCATGTCAGGGAAAGTCGTGTATTCAGAGGTATGTTCCTTGGCGACTTTGGTTATCTTGATTGATGATATCTACCAAGCAATGCTCACCCTTGGGTGTTCCCTGATGGCTCCAGAGAAAGTCCATCTCCATGCTGGCCAGTTCTTTCATTAGTAGACAAAGGATTGTTCTCCTGCTGCCTCCAGGAGTTTCGTAATTCCAATGTAGTTATCTGTCTCCAGGCTGCTCGTGGTCAGAGGCTCGTCAGAGTATTTTACAATTTTTATTATATATACATTCTCCCCTTAAGCATGAATTCTTTTATAACATATGTTACAAAATGTAAATATGAAAATATGTATATGTGAATTCCTTACTACTAAGTGACCCATTTCCAAACCAAAGAGCCATGAACATCATTGGGAGGAGGTATGGCAAGCCCTTGAAGTGCAAGCCTAAAGCAAACATGAGGGATCCCAGCACAGTGACAAAAGAGAAAGTAACATCTAGGAAGAAAGTAAAATCTAGGAAGAAACAAAAAATGCACAAACCTCAACAGAAATGCATAAGTCAGGACAAAGGCATTCTGTGTCAAAAAGCTAAAGAACCTCAAAACACACCAATAAACTGTATCAGTTTACTCACCACTTTCAATTTTGTAAAGACTGGTCTCTTTATTAAATGAGTTGGCAATCATCAAAATAATGATATTTTCAGTGGTGGGAACTTAGGCAGGGGACTCTTAAGAGAACTCTGAACTCTGTAGGCTCTGACTCTGCCCTGAGCTCCATTGCAGGCTATGACCTAGAGAACATGATCTCGTCTGTGCCTCTCTCTCCTAAGACATTTACCTCTGTGATACCGAGTGAGAAGGACTAATGTGGATTTTATTTATGCCTCAACAAATGTTGCACACATGGAAGATTCCTGTGAAGGCTGTAGGTGTGCTGGCAGCCCTGCCCCCGGGCAGGCTTTGCCCGGCCACTCGGGGCAGGGGAGGCTTCCACGACCGGCCTGGGAGCGACATCCCCCTCCCCGGCACTCGCGGGTGGGAGAAATGCCCGGATGCCTGGGAAGAATGCCCAGGAAATCGGGCTATGGGGAGGAGCTTTAGCGAATAAAAGCAGTTAACTGCGACACAACGAGAGCCTTTATTCTGTGGGTTTCTTGGAGGAAGTGGGGGCTCGCCTGTACTGTTGGTTTGGCCCTTCCCTCCTCAGTTTTTCGTCCTGGTGGTCCTGCTTCCCTGTCCACACCTGCTTTGCCTTGCTTCACCATTTCCGCGCACCAGCTCATCCCCACGCTGACCTCTCGCTCCGCCGCCCCCGCTGTGTTTCCTTCACCCAGCTGCGGCCGCATCCCCCGCAGCCCCGACCCGCAGCGGCCAGCAGGAGCCGGTTTGCGCCCGGCCTCTCACAGGAGCCGGCGAGGCTCGCTGTGCTTGCAGCCGATGCCGGAGGCACGCTGCCGCTTGGAAAGCGGTGCCAAGCCGCCACTAGAGCCACGCAGCTCGCTGTGGCTTGCGACACGCAGCGCCGTTTGCCATGCTGATGCTGACAGAGCGCTGAGGTTCCTACGGTAACACTGTCCCTGTCTTCTGTTTCTCTCTCCGTCTCTCTTTTCCCCTCTCTGCTCGCGTTTCTATCCCCTTCAGTAGGAACACTCCTTTACCAATAAACGGTTCTCAGATAAAATATTGTCCCGTTTGCTCTTTATTTTCGTCTGAGAAATCTATCCAAAAAAATCATCCCCGACTCCCTCTTTAACAGCATGTCTTGGTTTGAAAAGACAGGTGTCTGCTAAGGAGGGCAGGAGCCTCTCTTGTAATGGAAAATGTCAACCACCTCCCTCTGAATTGTTATAATTTTGAAATTAAGGGGCTCTCAGGCAAGGATATGGGAGTAGGAATAACAGTTCTGTATTAGGGAAAATAAAAATGCAGTAATACAGAACAACACTGACAAGAGTCAGAACAGGACCTGGCACCCTGTGGTGTTGGCACCATCCAGGGTGGTGGCACAGTCCCATTCAGTGGCGGCTGCAGCCCTCCTGCAGTGCCAGCTGTGGTTCTGTTGGAGCAGGGATCCTGCACAAGGGGGGAGTTTTCCTCTGAAGGTCCAGGGATGCTGTAGATTACCCTGGTCTTCCTCTGGGAATCCAGTGGGAAAAGGCTGCTGTGGTTTTCCAAATGTCAGATTCTATCCAGGTGGGAATGCTTGGCTCCTCCCCCTGGGAGGAGCATCTCCCAATGGGATGATGGAATCATTTTATCAGCCATGCAGTGAGACTCAATGGCCCATTAACAGAAGATATCTCCTGGAGGCAGGGTGGGTCTGGAAGAGGTAAAGAAAACTGCCCCACCTGGTTTTAACAGGTGGCCCAATTAACAGAAGATAACTGCCCCACCTCTGACAGATGGCAATAAAATACACACTCCCAGCCACATCTTGCATTTGCAACTTAAGACACAGCAGAATGAGACAGAAAAAGTGTGACTGCATCTGCCGGAAGTCTTAGCTTTCAGCAAACACCAGAGCAAATGCCAGAGCTGGGAGCAGAATCCTGCTTTATCAGTTTGTCCCATCAAAAACATGCAATACTAGTCTCTGTCACGTCTGTGTCAGCAAAAAGTGTGGTTACTGCCATGCTGTGTCAATTCAGCCTAAGTCAGTGGTCAAAAGATGAATGTCTCAGTTGCTTAGCTGACCATCTCATCCACACACAAAGCTGTCCTTACCCTTCCCACCTCTGTGGTGTTAGTACAGTGGAAGCTTTAATCATCCCTTTGAATTATTTGAATGCATTGAAAGGGCAGCCTGACATTCCACTTCAGTACAAGAATAAATTAATTGAATCCCAGAATTGACAGCAATTTCCCACTTTATCAATCAGGTATCCAGCCAGAATAACCATCACTGCATTTCTAGGAGAAAACCAGAACAGAAATGTACGTCTCACTGCCTGGAAGCAACTATCAAAACACCCACTCCCAAAGCTAGAGCAAAGTGACTCACATCCAAGCATAGATTGCCCATGGCAGGTTTTACTGAGCTGGAGTCATTCACAAGCCTTCCACACAGTCCACTGTGCAATTACACCTGATGCTGTTATGGTAAGTTCCATTGAGGTCAGGTTCTGCACAAATCACAAAGCATTTGTGAGGTGCAGATACAGACAAAAACTCATGTATGTCTTTAAAAATGAAGTTCTTCCCTGCTAGATTTCTATTTTGTCTGCTCATTTCCCACTTCCATGACCAATCAGCCATTAGGGGGCTTGTGTCTTCTCCCTGAAAGCCAGCCCTTGTCAAATGGGAAGTGACTGGCCAATGGCACAGTGCAGCTTCCCTTTCCCTTCTTGTGGCAGTGGCAGCAGTAGCTCAGCACTTTTATGCACATTTCAGTCCAGAAGCAAAGCCAGGAAACTCCACCATCGGCTTTATCTGATCCCTTCGTTTCTTGGCTATAGTTCACCTTGATCTGACTCCTTGTTACATAGTATAAAGTTTTAAGCAACATGTAAATATGAAACTTAGTGTTAGTCTGCATTAATTCATAGTTCTAAAGCATTTGCTGAAGAGTAGGAAACTGGTAGACTTGGCATGATTTAATAGCGTTAACTACTGTTGTTGTTTGATGCTGGCCAAATGCCAGGCAACCACCAAAGTCGCTCACTCACCCTCCCCTGCCCCAGCTGGCCAGAGGAGAGAAAAATGTAATGAAGGCTTCATGAGTTAAGGACTGGGGAAAAAAACACTCCAAAAGCAAAACAGGCTCAGCTTAGAGGTACAAATTGAATTTATTCCTAACAAAATCAGATGAGAAGAATGAGAAGTAAATTAAGCCCTTAAAAACACGTTTTTCCCCCAACCCCTCCCTCCTTCCCGCCAACAGTGCAACAAGACAGGGCCTGGAGGGTTTGGTCAGTTCATCACCCCAGGTTTTCTTCCACTGCTCAGGGAGAGGGGTCCTTGCCCTGCAATGCTGTGGGGTCCCTCCCACATGAGTCAGTTCTCCATGAATTCTGCAGTGTGGTTCCAGTCTCTGTGGTTCCAAGCAGCAGCTCCCTGCAATCTGCTGCAACATGAGCCCCTCCCACAGACACACAGTGTCCCCAAACTGCTGCAGTGTGGGTCACTCTTCCACGGGGTGCACTCCTCCCAGGATAGGCTGCTCCAGCCTGGAAGCAAGGGCCCCCTCTCTCCACCAGGTCTGCAAGGGGCTCACAGCCTCCACCAGTACCCACCTGCTCTGGCCTGGGCACCTCCCACACAGGCTGCAGGTGGATCTGCATCCCCCTGGATCCCCATGGGCTGTGCGTGGATCTCTGCATCCCCATGGACCCCCACGGGCTGTGGGTGGATCTGCATCCCCATGGACCCCAAGGGCTGTGGGTGGATCTGCATCCCCCTGGATCCCCACAGGCTGTGGGTGGATCTGCATCCCCCTGGACCCCCACAGGCTGTGGGTGGATCTCTGCATCCCCATGGACCCCCACGGGCTGTGGGTGGATCTGCATCCCCATGGACCCCCACAGGCTGTGGGTGGATCTCTGCATCCCCCTGGATCCCCACAGTGTGTGGGTGGATCTGCATCCCCCATGGACCCCCACAGGCTGCAGGGTGACAATCTACTTCACCACTGCCTGCAGAGGAATCTCAGCTCCAGCACCTGGAGCACCTCCTTTCCCCTCCTTCTCAAATGACCTTGGTGTTCCCCTCACATGTTCTCACCTCCTCCTCTTCTCTGGCTAGAAAACTGTGCCCCACTTTGTTTTGATTTTTTTTTCCTAAATATTTGTTATCACAGAGCCGTTATCATCATCTCGCATTGGCCCAGCCTTGGCCAGCAGCATGTCCATCTTCAGAGCCATCAGGGATTGGCTCTGCTGGGCTTGGTGGAAACTTCCAGCAGAAGCCACCTCTGTGCCCCCCCCCCCAAAAAAAACTACCAAAAAAACCATTCTGTTCAAAACCAACACAGCTACTGAAAAGCAACATCTCCTCAACACCATATGATCAGGAAAACCCCTGCTATGATCTTCCAGCTACTGAAAATCCATCTGCATTAAAAGATGAGCTCTGGGTCTTCATACCAGCAGGCACAAGCTAAACATCTCAAATAAGCACAAGATAAATATGATTTTAATTAGGTGTTTTTTTATATGGCCATTGTATTCATAACCCTTCAGATCTGCTGCAGCGGAAATATCTGAGGATGCAAGGAAGCAGCTCTCTAGAATGAAGTATTTCACTGCAAGTATTCATCTCATCTGCTCCAGCTACTGTGGTACCACTGGTGTGTGACAGGGAGAGGCTAAACTCACTAGAGTAAAAATATGTCGAAATTGTCAACAGATAAAAATTCTGTTTGCACAGTACAAGTAACAGAAAAATATGGCTTAGTTTTACTACCCCATAAACTTACCTAGGTTGCAAAATGTGACATAATACTGACCTATTTTTCAGGGGTCAAGCTCATGTTTGCCATAACAAACTGCACCTAATTTAGCCTGGAGTTCACTGTCTGAATATTAAGGATTGACTGCATTCAAATTAAAAAGAAAAAACAACCAACTTGCAAGCTGTAGTTATTTTGCCCTGGCTACTGAGACACACAGAGAATAGGATGGTGACTCTCCATCTACAGACACTGACCTGCCAGAAGACAGCACATGTGAGGCAAATCCTCTCAGGAGACATGGAACTAAATGCAGACATGACAGGAAAATGAGTCAAATAAGAATCTGTCAGACGTTCAGAAACTAAGCTTTGGCACTCTGGCATCTCTACAGAAATCCCAACAATCTGCAAGAATGTGGGTTTGAACCTTGAACAATAGCATTTTCCATCATCTAAGGCTGTAACTAGTTTTTACAAGATAGAGTCATCCTCCAATCCCCCTGCACATCTCTGTCTCTGGGTCAGCAAACGTGAAGTGATGCCTTGCAGTACCAGGAGTTGTATCTGGAGACTGAGGAAAGTTTTTCTTGTGCCCTACCTCCAGTGCCTCTTCTTGACCACTGTCTGCCAGCCCAGGGCAGGTAATTATGGTCAATGCTATGGGTCTCCTACATGCAGTGGTGCAAAGTCCTGATTGGCATTTTTTAGTGTGGAGATGGGGAGCTGACAACCATTGAGCAAGGGCAGGTGTTACATTCCCAGTTATCCTGGCAGCAGAGAAAGCTCAAACCCCTCCCAGCTTGCCGTGGCTCATGCATCTCCACAGTGGATATGCCTGTAACAACTGCTCACCCCCAGCATCTGGGAGGTAAAACCCTGGAACGTGACTCTGGTAGCGACACCACAGGAAAAGGTTTGGAAACTCCGCTGCCAATGCCTCTGTTTCGCTGGTTCAGCCCTTTTCACATGGCCTGGACAGAGGCCAAACACGTACCCCCAAAACCAACCCTTGGCATTCATGCCCTGGAACTGCTGGTGAGAAGGTGGTTGAAGAGCAGTATGGCAAACCTGTAAGAGGCTGAGGTAGAGGGGATCCTCCTCACCCTCCCATCACGTCCCTCCGGTGGGTCCCGCCAAGCCCCAGTTGGGCCGTGGGTGCAGGGGGCCCAGCTCGACCTGCAGCCTCCCAACACTTTATTTAAGACACAGAGAAGAGCTCTCTGAAGGAATAGCACGAATGAATTGATAGAAACCAGCCAAGTGTTAATTAGAGGTTCTTCATTATCACGGGAGCATGCCAATGACAAGGGAAAACAATGCATTCCACACTCCAAGCCCATATATGATTGAAAGGGCAAGTATATTTCTCTTTCCATTTGAAGAGGATTTCCTAGCCAAATGAGGCATAAAGAGCCATCAATAAGGCAAACCCTCAATGACATCTTTGCAGACCAGTGCGTTACCTGGTCTTAAACAGACCTTGGGAAATACATGAGCAAGATTATGACATGGCAGTCTGTCCCTCATGGCTGGCAGCAGGTTTGCGAACTCAGGAGTTTCTTCCCACTCACTTGTGTCAGTGGATCAAAGATTCACACACAGAAGGAAATGTGATGTTAAACAAAAGTTTTTCAATAATATCTACTGAAAATAGTTCAAGAATAATTTTAGGAGTAACTGACTTGTGAAGAGTCAATCTACAAGGAATCCTAAAAGTCTATTTTTATAAATGCTGTTGCTTTAGACATTAGTTCTGCAGTCGTGTAGTTTTTATTTTGGCCTACCCTATGATTTCCCCCTTCCTTGATCTGCAGGTGTGGAGGATGCAGAAACAGCGTTCTTGTCTTATGTGAGGAGGATGCTTCATGCTGCCAACCCATGTCCTTACCCAGCTGTGCTGGGCAGACAGAGCCCCTGACATGCAGTCACCTGCTCATGCATCCCAGTGGGATGGAGATGAGAACTGGAAGGGTGTCTTAAGTTGCAAATGCAAGATGTGGCTGGGAGTGTGTATTTTATTGCCATCTGTCAGAGGTGGGGCAGTTATCTTCTGTTAATTGGGCCACCTGTTAAAACCAGGTGGGGCAGTTTTCTTTACCTCTTCCAGACCCACCCTGCCTCCAGGAGATATCTTCTGTTAATGGGCCATTGAGTCTCACTGCATGGCTGATAAAATGATTCCATCATCCCATTGGGAGATGCTCCTCCCAGGGGGAGGAGCCAAGCATTCCCACCTGGATAGAATCTGACATTTGGAAAACCACAGCAGCCTTTTCCCACTGGATTCCCAGAGGAAGACCAGGGTAATCTACAGCATCCCTGGACCTTCAGAGGAAAACTCCCCCCTTGTGCAGGATCCCTGCTCCAACAGAACCACAGCTGGCACTGCAGGAGGGCTGCAGCCGCCACTGAATGGGACTGTGCCACCACCCTGGATGGTGCCAACACCACAGGGTGCCAGGTCCTGTTCTGACTCTTGTCAGTGTTGTTCTGTATTACTGCATTTTTATTTTCCCTAATACAGAACTGTTATTCCTACTCCCATATCCTTGCCTGAGAGCCCCTTAATTTCAAAATTATAACAATTCGGAGGGAGGTGGTTGACATTTTCCATTTCAAGAGAGGCTCCTGCCTTCCTTAGCAGACACCTGTCTTTTCAAACCAAGGCAAAGGGCAAGAGGGCAAAAGTGAGGAAAAAAACCCACAAAATTTGTAAGTTGTGATGCAGAATATAAATAAGTGAAAGGGAACAAAAATGAAGGGAAAACCCACACCAAGTGGTGCACAAGCAATCACTGACCATCAACAGACTTATGTCCAACTGGTCCCAGGCAATGATCACCATGGATACCTTGGAAAAACCTCCTCCCCAGCTTACTTGCTGAACATGATGCGAGATGATCACATCTCACAGCAGGCACCAGGGAGCATATATTTTCATGGGGAAACTGGCATTGTGCCAGCATCCAACCATGACATTTTTGGTTCCCATGACCAGGAATCGAATTTTGGGCAAGTGATAAGATACAACTGTGAGATGGGATCAAAGAGGAATAAGAGCAAAGCATGTATTAGTTTAAGGTGGATTGATAGTGAAAATCTAGCGATATAAGTAGAAGTGTGTTTCATGTAATTTTGATAATAATTTTGGAATTGTGTGTTCTCAGAGGAGAAGGGTGGAGTGTCCTGGTTTAAAAAGGAAGTGAGTTTTTTGGGATGCTGTGGTCAAACCAATAGGTGCTAAGATTTGAATATTGGCACCTGGTGTGGCCCCTGAGGACATGGATACGCCTCTGAGCACACAGGGGGTTAAAGCCCAGGAGAAGCTCTCTTGGTTGCGGTGGGTGAGAGGTTCAGAGCTGCCCAGGCTGGGCGGGCAGGGGAAGCCATGCGGCCGGGTGAGGGGAGCCGGGCCTTGGACAGAGAGGGGAGGCGAAGGGCCCTGAGGATGGAAGGGTGGAGGAGCACTGAGAGGCACCGGGCAGCCCCCCCAGAGAGAGAGAGAGCCTGTGCCTGTGATTGTGCCGCCTCAAAATTTGATATCTTGTGCGGGCAGCATGGCCGAGAAGGAGAAGCAGGGGGTGCGGTGAGAAGGTGCACGGCAGGGCAGCATGGGAGCTCTGGACAGGCAGAGCCTGAGATTTTAATCCTTTTCTTGTGTTGCAGTGTGTTGCAATTTCCTGCTTTAAACTTCCCAGTCCCTTCCCAGGTGTGGCAATACCCCTCTCCCTTCCCCCTCGCCCCGTTGCTGAGTGAGTTCTGTCAATCAGTTTTAACATTCCAGCAAGGCCATCGTGTCTGGTCAAGTTCAAAGGATGCAATTCAGGCCTGGGGGTCATTGGCCGATCTATGTGTCCCTTGTCCCCTGAGACCCTCCCCTTCCCACCTGGTTGGTGGTTCACCTGTCCCTTCCCTCTCCCTGTCCCTGAGCTTAAAAAGTCACTCAGGCCATGTGCTCACGATTCTGTTGGAGCTGTTACCTAAAGATTCAGATGTCTGTGACCATAGAATAAACTCTGGATATAAACCCTCCGACAGAATCCGCTCTCTTTTCCTCTTCACCATCGCCTGAAGCCTTCCACCTGAGGTAAACTGTGTTACAGGGCTTGCAAGGGTTCCTCAGGGGTGAAGAGACAGATGAGAATCTTGATCTCATGATCAGAAGGCTGGATTTATTAATTTATGATATATAATACATTAAGACTATACTAAAAGGAATAGAGACAAAAGTTCAGAAGCTGCTAAGCTAAGAATAGAAAAAGGAATGAATAAACAAAAGGATCTCTCTGATCTGTCCCAGAGAAAG
The DNA here is from genome assembly GCF_028018845.1 of Melospiza georgiana. NCBI lineage: Eukaryota > Metazoa > Chordata > Aves > Passeriformes > Passerellidae > Melospiza > Melospiza georgiana. The sequence goes on from NC_080445.1 coordinate 16,481,882, forward strand.
CTTGGTCTTTGATTGGCCCTTAATTGTAAACATGGAACATGGGCCAATCACAGGTGCACCTGTTACATTCCACAGCAGCAGATAACCATTGTTTACATTCTCTTTCTGGGGCCTCAGCTTCCCAGAAGGAGGAAAAATCCTAAAGAAAGGATTTTTCACAAAAGATGTCTGTGACAAAACTGAGTTTCTACAAGCCTGGACTTGTTTCAGGTCCCAGCTGCAACCTCCAGCCAGCCAAAGGTGTCTCTGGGGTGAAATACCACAGTTGCTGCCTTTGGCCAGCAGCAAGGGTCAGACAAGCTCAGGCACAATCTACCTGGTAATATTGGGATCATATTCCAATATTCTTGGATGATGGAAACCTCACAAAATGCTGATCCTTTTAGGGCTGAATGAGAAGATAAAGATGAAATAGGAGGAAATGGGCTAGTGTGATGCAAGTTTGTGCAAGTGAAAGATGTCTGAGAGAAGTTGAGAAGAATCCTAGGTGGGAGGAGGTGATGGAGTGGCCTTTGACTGGACTTTTCTTGTATAGCCATGGACAGAAACATTTTTTCCTGTGACACAGAGACTTCAGTTAGGGGGAGGCAATGGCTTGGAGCCAAGAGAGTGCAGTGATGTTATGTAACGGAGTGCATGAACAGAGACAACGGGTGAGGAGGGTGGTGGTGCCCTCCATCTTCAGGGAAGAAAAAGATCTCTGTTCTTGAGACACCTCGGCCCCAGGGGGTGAAATGTGGGGGAGACAGGTGTCCCAAAAGTGACAGACTATGCTCTTTTTGGAACTGGGCAAATCATCCTTCAAAAGGGAAACCCCAGAAGCAGCCCTGGTCCATGTGCAGTGGTGAGAGCACTGGACATGGAAGAAAGATGTCACGATGGCAAAGGATCTCCAGGTGGTGCCACATGTGACATGGAAACACAAGAAGTCAACTGTGTTTCCTGAGGAAGCCTATGGCACAAGAGGGACTCCTCTCTTCTTGATGAACTGAGAATTGATTATCTGAAGGGTGGAGATGGACTGAGTTGGTGATCTGAGGGGTGGTACCTGAATTGAGAATCCAAGGTTTTGTCCTATTGTGATGTACTGGAAATTTGGTGGGGGAGGAGGAATGTTTTTAGAAGGTTTTCATTCTGAGTTCTGTGTGTGTTTCTTTTTACATATAGTTGCAGGTTAATAAAGTTTTTTTTTTTCTTTATTCCTAAGTTGGAGCCTGTTTTGCTCTATTCCGGGTCACATCTTACAGCAGACACCAGGCAGCATCTATTTTCATGGGGGCACTGGCATTGTGCCAGCTTCAAACCATGACAATCATCTATAGCTATAGCTATATCTATCAATATCATCTATATCTATATCTACATTTTAGAAATATTTTCTGTATATATTGTATGTGTATATGGGAGTATCTATCATTATATATATTGCATAATGTTCCATGTTATATCTATGTAAATATTATTTTTTTTTTCACATTTATGACATATTGCCCTCTCCCTCCTTTCAATCCTTGGATAACAGGCTGCGTGAATTTCTTGTGTAGAATTAACTTAGTTTTTGAATTTTACTATTTTTCCTCCTTTTTAGCACCAGCCCCTAAGTGACCTGGAATATAGATTGGTAGTGGGTTTGCTTTCTAAGCCCTTAGTGAGAATGAGGATATAGGATATATATATGAATAGTGATGGAGAGGTCAGATACTCATGAGAGATTTGTAATGGTTGCATCAATGTTTGTACAGATTCAGGCTACCCTGTGTCCAGAAGAATCTCTAGGCTGTTTTTAGTGAGGAAAGGGACACGCATAAAAATATTTCAGGTGCTTAATCCATTAATTTTCTCAACATGGCCAGGTTTAATACTTCTTCCTGAATCCACACGTCAGCAACTCTGGTGTCTGTGCTGTTGTGAGAACTTCCCAAGAGATAACCAGATCTAATAGACATGACTGATTAAAAACCTATGATCCAGACACCATTTGGGATGTCACTCTGAACCTTGAACAATAGTATTTTCCATCAGTGTTGCTATTTCCATCCTGTATCTAGTAACAAGCCCTTATGGAGGGGATGAGGTGTGGACTTTTACAAGGGAAATAGAGGAAGGAGAGCAAAAAAATTAAAACCAAAGAACCAACAGCGCATCAGAAACCTCATCTACTCACAGCAATTAAGGCACAAGAACCAGACCAAACCAGATAGAGACTAGCATTCTTCTTCCATTATTGCTTCAAGGAAGAAGACTAATATTTGTTAAGAAAAATAAATTAGCTGACAAGTAAGACAGAAATTTTGAACATAATCTATGGAAATCATCCTTGAAGAAACCCTTTGAGGAGGAGGATCCATGATGGCTTGTAAATCCTGGAGCATGTTTGTCAGAAGCTGGTTTACTCAATATTTACCTTAGGTTCTACCTTGTAAGGGTATATACGAGTTTAGTATTGTCTCCTGGTTATTGGGCCTCTTATGCTCTGTCAAATCCCAGTCATCTTAATAATTAACTTGAATTTATAGATGCTCAGTCCTTCTGATTTTCATTTGAACTATTACCTTGTTCCTTCACTTGTGCATCCATAAATATATCATAATAACATTTTGCCTTGGCTGCAAATTTATTGCAAAATGGTAGCACTTTTTTTATTTTCTAGAGCTCTTGGAAGTCCTGGTTTTAGTCCTCTCATAACAACCTATGCAGAGAATTGTAATTTTAATGTAAGTTTTACAGAAAAGTCCCTGGAAGTAGTATCAAGTCATCTCCTGCCCCTGATCCTCTTGTGCCAGTTTTTTTTCTGATGTAATAGATTTAATTTTCTATCTGAAAACAGGAAATCTCTCCTGGTATATGCGTCTTCTTGTTTATCTGGATTTTCTATCAACAAGCTCTCAGTCTCAGGGATTTCTCAAGTGTTATAAACAGTCCTTTAACATTTAACTTATTGAAGCATATGTCATTATTTGCATTCTGTTTCCAAGGGATTACTTTACATGAGAGAAAACAGCAAGATTTGGTTTGTGACATGTATTAAACCTTTTTGAAAAGAAAAATTCTCTTCAGTCATGAATAGTCAGGTTAAAGTACAGCTGTAGTATAGATAAGGTTTTCAGATAGGAGAGAAATTTTATTTTTTCAGGTGTTATACTTAATTTTGCAAAAAAATGTGTGTTTCCTCTGAAAAGAGAGTCAGCAGGAGGGTTATTATGTAGTAGTTCAACATATTTTGCCATGTCCTTCTAATGGCTGTGTAATGGCTGTGTGTTGTTCTCACTGACCAGCCTGTGTCTCCTCTCAGGCTCGCAGGGTCCCCAGGGAATATTCTGCTGCCAGATCTCCCTTCACTGCCGCTGCTGTCAGAGGCTTGTCAGCGATATGTGCTGCTGACTTCGGGGCTGAAAGGGAGGAAAATCCCAAAGCATGGAACAAATAGCAGGAAGGAGAAGTGTTCACAGTGGCAGGAAACCCCATGTTGGTGTGCGCTTGTGCGCTTCAGTGTCTGGGTGTTGGTGTGTGTTTGTGAGCTTCGGTGTATTTTTTCCTGTGATGTCCTGCTGTTGTGAGAGCTCTCTTTCATGTAATTAATAAATCCCCTTCCCTGGCATTGCTGCTCCACTTGCTGTAGTTCATCCCAACTAGCTTAGAGACCATGGCTTCCACAGGTTCAGCACAGACACAAACTTACTATGGATTTACTATGGCACTGAGTTAAGCAGACCTGTTAGTTAATTATATTCTTTGTTCTTGTCACATTTCCCTTTTTGCTGAGTGTCTAATAAAGGCAACTTCACTCTTTGGTACTTGTCCTACACCCTTTATTGCCATATGTGGACGCCAGCTGGTCAGGGAGAGAGAAATGACAATTGTTTCTCACAGGGGCTTGTGAGAATTTTTAGGAAGCTGTAACAATGTGATAACTTGTTAGTATAAACAATCTGCAGGTAGTGTTTTTCCACCTTGTTTTCCTGTTCTTCTCAAGAACGGTGTGTGAGAAAAATATTTTTTATTAACTGGCCAATCAAGTGGAATATATCATATCAGCTCTTTTTGTTGCTTAGTAGCTCGGTCAGCTTGTTTTTCTTTTTTTTTTTTTTTGTTAGCCTAGGCAGAAAAGTTTTTCCCTTGCCCCGGCCTTGGAGACTGTGGCAACAATCCCTTGGCAGCCTTTATTTTTCTCCTGACCTGTTCGGTTTGGTTTGGTCAGAGAGGACTACCGACGAGAGAAGCGGGCGAGCCGAATGGCCAGTCCGTCCCGGCCCAGACCTCAGGAAAGCCGACCCAGCGGACGAAAGAACCCGAAATCCGCCAGCTTCACGTGCTGGAAAGAGGAGACCAGAGATGCACCAGGTTCCTATATGTTTTTTCTCGAACTGCGGCGTGAACTTGGTTTTTTTCTTCCCTGAGACAAAAGCCATTTTTCGCCATTTTTCTTCCTCTTCCCCACCATGTGATCAGCCGTGGCTTATTTCTTGGTTTATTTTTTTCTTTTTTTTTTTTTTTTTTGTTTTTGTTTGTTTTTGTGGCTTTTTTTTTTTTTTTAAGCGTTGGGGTTTTTTTTCCTTTTTTCCCCCCAGTGTGGGTGTGGTATGGTTCTGACAATTCAATATCTAGTATTTATTCACTTTTTTCCCAGTGCCATGTGAACACTTGGTTTGTCAGTAAATGGCTGTCTTTCCCCGCTTTCATCCATTAACATTAATTTCTTATTTGTGGGAAGAAATTGCTGAAACCGTTTTCTTCAGAGGAAACACTGAAGAAAACACTTCAACCTTCATCAATTCCAGAGCATTTTCTCTTAAACTTGTCTCTAATCCAAGACATATTGCTTTGTACAAAGCAATGAAATACATGGGGATGTTGCTGTAAATTTTTGAGCCACTGGTGTGTGAAGGTGCGTGCAGCTGCACCTTCCTGCTTGAAGAAATTGTCCTCAGCCAGGCCTGTCTGCCCCTGCAGCTTGTAGGCTGAGAGTACAGCAGGAAAAGTGGGGCAGGGGTTGGAGTCCAGGACAGGAGAAAGAAAGCAGCGTGTGGGTACTGAATATATACACAACAGTAATACTGGCTATCTCCTATCCTACTCCATTCATCTTTCTGTCTCTCACTGGATGGAACGCTATTGGGTGCAGAAGGGCTGCTACAAAACATTTTAGAAGCAGCCAGCATTTCTGCATCTTTTACTACATTTTTTAGCTCTTTCTTAGTTTAACATGAGATACCTGTCCTAGCAGAGGCTACAGTTTATGTATAACATAGCTTGCTTTTTCTGTCCACTCTATACTGTATAGGGCAGGGAGTAAAATGTGTAAGATCAGCAGGTTAGAACATCTTGGCCTTGTTATAAATGATCAATCAAAAGCCAAATTATCAAAAATGCGAAAAGATTTATTTATCTTTTTCTGCGACCAAAATATGGTCCTCAAATCCACCACAGCCAAAGAGACAGCGTCGAGCCTGGGTTCAGCGCTGGGTGAACCTGGATCCCCCCTCTATCGCATGGGACCCTTCCCCGTTCACAAGAGCCGCTTCTAGCGGGGATGTTTTATACAGTTTATTGCGCCCGAGGCGGAAGAGTCCCAGTTTCTTTTGTAACTCTGCATATTCGTAGTTGGTTCTTTCACTGTGCAGAGCTGGACAATCGCCGTTTCCTGGTTGATAGCCATCGTTGATCGAATCCCGGGAAGTCGCGTATTCACATGTATCTTTCTGAGGACTTTGGCTATCCTGATCGATTAGCAACAGGGCGATGATCGCTCTTAGGCATCTTCCGATGGCTCTCGGGATAACAGTGATCATCGGCTGGGTGCATCTATTAATAAATTAACTGCCGATTGTTCTCCTGTCCTTCAGGAATTTTGGAATTTGAATAGACGTCTGCCTCTTGGGCTGCTTGTGGTCAGAGACTTGTTTGGATTTCACAATCTTTATAAAATACTTTCTTTTATAGCATGAATTATTTCCCAACATATATTACAGCCTCATTCAGGAAATCTTGTTTACCTTCAGTTCAAGGTCTACTCATTGTTTTAATATGCATAAAAAAATTAATAAAGCTTGCATGCAAGTTAATAGAAAGAAACCAACTCTGAACTTACACTTTTGTATGCACTTGTGATGTTTATATCCACTGTGAATGTTATTATCACCTTCCCTGCAAAGCACACTTTGATATCAATAACACAGCAATGAGAATTAGTGGAATACAAGGCTGGAACACAGGACCTCTCTGTTCTACACTTCCTCGGAGTAGATCCCACTTCACTTAAGGTTTGGCAATTAGCACAATGCTGCACCACTCAACCATCATTTCCTGACAGATGACAGACCTCTCAGGGGACCTTCAGCTGTGAGTGTTGGGGACAAGGTAGGTAGTGCACAAGTCCAGCAGTTTATTGTTACAGATCAAAAGGTAACGGGATACGTGCTAATTTGGGGGACTGTGGCAAAAGGCATTTGCTTTAGGCAAAGATGCCATTTTTAACATTGTCCAGAAGGCAGGGGAGAAAAAAACTTTTCTGTTGCCAAACCACCTCTGCACAGAAATGAGCAGGGTACTTCAACCTTCATCAAATCATATGATTAAAAACGTTACAGCAAAGTTTATAAATCTGTGTTTTGATCAAAATATTGTAAAAAATATAACCATCTGAAGCATTTCAAATACAGAATCACACTGCTTATAGTGAATTCACCTCTGCTTTCTTATGTTCTTTAATGAAGTTAAATAAAATAGAGTATGAAGAAAGAGTTGGAGTTGCTTTCAGGGATACAGAAATCCATGTTTGTGGATCTTGGGGCCTTCACCCAGAATGAAAGTTGCTTTCATTAATGTTTTGTGAACACTAAACAAAACCTCTCCTGAGCCTTCCCTACAAGGCCTGACTTCCCCTTCTGCTTCCCTTTCCCTTTCTCTTTCCCTTCCCCTTTCCCTTCCCCTTCCCCTATTTTCTGTTCCCTTTCCCTTCCCCATCCTCTGCACACTGAAGCATTGGGTACAGTGCTATCAGAAACTTCCAAACACCTCCTTGATGTAACATTAGTGTTGAACAGGGAGCAGCAGCCTAAGATCCTGCTTAGTATTTTCACAGTCTTGCCTGGTTGAATATGTTTTTATTTTGTTTATTGTGCACACTTATTCCAGTGCCACTTGCTACACTGAAGCAATATAAAGGATTAGAGGGAACACACCAGCATATTCACCTGTTTCTCTGTTGGTTAGAGAAAGCAAAATGATACACTGAAGCCAATAATTACATTTTGACTAACAAGAGTATTGTTTGCCAAGTGATGATAGATGGACACAGCTAGTCTATACAAAAATTTCCTGGTTGTGAATGTTTCCAACCCATAGTTTTATCTTTTTTTTTTCAGCTCATTTAATTAATAGAACTCTATAATAATGTAGACAACTACACGGAGTCTGCAGTCAGACAAGAACAGAACAAACAGAAATAGTAGAGTCTGTGGTCTCTAAGTACCTAACACGGATGATGTCTGATTTGAGATAGCTCCTGATTCACTCCAAAGCTGAGCTAAGAGTCACCTCAGAGACTGACTCAGTGAGGTGAGTATGTGGGGGATCGCTCCTCCTAACATGCTAACCCAGCACTTTTACACAGCATAATCTATGGTTAAATGTCATGCATATTCATTACATTCCTTGCAATAGGAGTGGTTATACAAATCAATTCTCAGAAGTTATTAGTATCATTAGCATATGTGACACAGAAGCACAGTGTACTCTGGTGGTTGCATTGAAGAAGGCTCTAGGCCTTCCTCGGGTTGTTCTGCCAAAGACTGGCAGTCTTCCTCACTTTGTGCTCTTCACCTTTCTGAAGCACCCCCCGTCCTTTGCTGGCTGGTTACACGTTTTCTATGCCAGTTTCAACAGGTTTTGTTCATTTTATCTTAACAAGGTACATTTTGTTTCTCTTATCTTAACAAAGCTAAGGTGCATCCTGCTTCTTAGTCTTGTGATTAATATTTGCTGACTCACTAGTTTACTCATGGTTACATGAGTTAACTGTTGGTCAACTGCTTACGCCCTGTGGCTGTAAACTAAAAATTAAAACTTTAAAGGAGGACATACTGGTAAAGGTTTCCAAGATACATGGCAGGTTGTCTATTGAAAAATAAAGGCTGACAATCTGTATGACACACATTCCCTGGCCAAAGCACCAGTCACCACCAGTCACAGTTCAGAAATTACTTGACAAATGAGGTTTTGTAAAACTACCACAATGGGTATTCCTGACCTTAACAAATATGGAATAAGCTTCTGAACTTCATTAAACTATTTGAAAGGAATGAGGGACTTGTCTTTACAAACAAAATGTAGATCTGCTGGTAAATAAACTAGATACTAAGAGATAAAAGAAACAATGGGAAGGATTCCACTGATTGATAAATGAAATGAGAGATTTGTCTTTACAAACAAACTGCAGGTCTGCTGATAAATCAAATTGAATACTGAGAGATGAAAGAAACAATGTGAAGAACCATAAATTCTGTAAAGAATTCCACTGAGTGACACAAGAAAAAGACAAAGGGGGGGGAGGGGGTTGTACATTAGAAGAGGATCTTATGTATTAGGTGTTCCAGGTATTGGGCGTTTCAGAAAGTCTGTACCTGTGAAGTACTTCAGCCAATGGGGAAAGAAAGAGTGACATGCGGCCAGGAAATGAGGATAAAAAGGAGGCTGTGTCCTCCAAATACTGAGAAACCCCAGGGGAAATGCCCCATAACCTCTCCCTTTATTCAAATAAAGTTACAGGACTCCTCTGTCTCCTTTTTGGACATAAACCTCTGGTGTTTGTGCATGAATTTTCCTGACAATTTGAAGCCAAATCACAAACTCCTTTTAAAATTTTAAATAGGAATGCCACTAACCAGTTCTTATTCTAGACAGAAATAAACCTTTTAAAAAAGGTTTTATACACTCCTATCCTAGTAGCTAAAGCTTGTCAGTCACCCCTCCAGATACTACTGCCTTATTGAAAGAAAGCACAAGTAGTTCCTGCTGTCCATGTATTTTTAAACAAGAATAATTACTTGTAAATATTATAGATGATAATATAATATTGGTTTTCACATTCATAGATTAGCTTTTTGCATCACAAGTATTTTGATACAGTACAACTTATACTTACTTTTAACTACTTTAAATAGTAGTAGTTAAATAGTACAATCTGTCAGTTTATGCATGTGTCAAAAATAGGTTAAAAACTGCCGTAAAATAGTTAATAATTGTTAAGCATGTACTGTTAGTTTGGTTATGATAAAAGGGGTTAAAAGGGTAGTTATAAGAAATATGCTACTCAATGTACCATAATACACCTAAGTAAAGTGCACCACCGCCCAAGTGAAACGAGCCAGCCTGGACAGAACTGTAATGGGCCAATCAAGTGCCTTCAAACTTCATGCAAATGAAGGATCCAAAAAGAAACCAATCCAAAGGGACAAAAACCAGGAGAAGAAGGGGCTTCTGACCCCCTGTATCTGTGCCGCTCTACCTGGAACATCGGGGACATCACTGCTCAAGGAGCCCCAGCGCCGGCGCTGCAGCATCCTCGATGGAAACACTCCTGCTCGGCCTGCAGGCCCCTTGCTTTAAGCCTTTTTATTATAATAAATGCTGAAATCACTTTTAGTACTGGGAGCATGGTCCTGTTTCTAACATATGCACTGTATAGTTCATATGAATAGTAATGTGATAAATATATTGTAGGCTTTAGCAAAATGTTAAAATAGAGACTAAAATACTTTTATGTAACTAAGTCAGAGAAAGGTATAAATCAATTCTGTTTCTTACATCTGCGGACTGGCCTCTTCAAATGATAACAGTTAAAAAAAACAGAGCATAAGCATCCAGGAAAGATTTATTGACTCTGTGCTATCAGGGAGTGTGAAACAACAGGAAGGAACTACAGGAAGAAATAAAATATACAGACCTGATCTACAGAATATCCTGCAGACAAGTCAGAGGTTAAAACAAAACAATAGTTCCTGGAACATAAAAAAATCAAAGGAATGTTTAATAATGTATAAACTAATTGTGAGAAACAACTGCTCACTTTAAAAATTTTAAAAGGTTTATTCAACCTTAGGAAAAATGCAACAAAAGGACTAAATAAGGAAAACCAGCATATCCTAGGTTACAATATTAAGATGTATTCTATTCCCATCCTCAGGAGCTGTTGAAACCAGGAGGGGCATTGTTTTTTTCCTTATCTGCTGTTAATGGGCCTATCAATGCCTTTATCCATGACTCAGAGATAACTCTCTCCATTCCTGTTTAATGGACCCACCATGACTCAGAGAATGATAACAGCCCACTGTGAGATGCTCCATCCAGGGATAAGCATCCCCACCTGGATATAATCTGGGATTTGGGACAGAACAGTCAGTCTCTCCACTGGATTCCCAGAGGAACAGCCATCTTTCCCACTGGATCTTCAGAGGAAGACTACACCCTTTCTACAGGATCACTGCTCCAACATAACCGCATCTGCCATTCCAGGAGGATTGCGGCCACCAATCCAACTGGACTGCTGCCAACACCCTGACCAACAGGATTGTATTCTGTAAGACCGTGGCTCGGACGGGCTGTGTGGGTCCACTCTGACTAGCTATTGACTGTAGCCCACACGATCTTACACAGATGAAAGCAAAAGACGGGAAGGGCTCTTCTCCCCGCGGGGACGGACATCCTCTGTTTAGTGACTTGCTAGGAGACACCTCAGGCTCTGGTGACTCCCCAGGTGAGAAAGAGGGCGTGGAGACTTTTATACCTGGGGGAATGGGGTTTGGAGGAGGAGGTCCACAGCCAATGGGATGCCAGTGAGGAGTGGCGAGGGGAGGGGTAACTCAGGAAGAGACCTCCGGGGGGATACTAGGGTGGGTGAGGGAAAGACCATGTGATTGATTTTGCCTTTATTTTTGCCAGCCTCTCCTAGATCCTTGTCAGTCAACTCCTACCTTGCTGTCCAGTGGCAGAGGTTGCTTTCTTACATTCTGATTGGAGGGCAGGTGCAGCCATAGTAACAAGCCAAGCCTCCCAAACCCCCAGATTACCAAAACCATCCCGTGATAACACATAGTGGGGGGAGGGAGCACATTGCAGTAAACATATCTATACATTTATAAAACTTCTTTTAACATACATATAATGTTCACCCCTTAATTGTGAGAGTCAACCATTCACTCATCTATAACATAATGAATATACATGTAACCCCAGCAATGTAACTGTATATAGAGAACATGATTTTAAGCTACCAGTGTGGTCTTTGGCCAAAAACACCCCAGCACTGAATTCTTCTTTTATCTTGTATTAAACTTAAAAAAAATTAGAAAGTGAACTCTGTTTCTCACATAAAACCCAGTTTTCATAAATTCTTCCTCTACCACAACTGTCCTATGTTACTGTGGTCCATCTTTTGCTGTTGAAACAACACCTTGAATTTCAGCTCAGTACTAATTGAAGGTGTATTCTAGGTACTAAAAACACGATCATATTTTCGTTTTTTGTGTGCCATCAAAGTAGCAACCTAATGTTAGGATTTTTTCCCCCCTCAGGGAATTTTCTCCCATCTGTTGCCTAAGAGATAATAATGACCAGCACTCAAGATAGACAAAAGAAGTGCCCAAGGTGGGGGAAGGGCTGCAGCTCGCTGCAGACAGCGGGGGGCAGGGGGGGGCGGCTTTTGTCTTGGGAAGGGCAAAGGTAGCTGGAGACATTTTACTGGGGGGTCAGGGGGCTGGGCTTGGCTTTTTTTTCTGCTCTAGGGATCAGAGAGGAACAGTTGAGCTGCTGCTACCATAGGGTAATTTGCTGTCACTGTGGAGTCCAGCCCATTACTGCTTTCTTCCTTACTGTGGGTGAGCCTCTGCTCCCAAGAGCAGCCATTGAACTGGGACCTTAGTAATACCTGATCTGACTGGAAAGGACCATTACCATCTACTTGGTAATAGGGAAAACCTATTACTGCCAGGGAAAACCCAGAACCCTAAACCCTTCCCTCTTCCCCAAGGGTGTGTCTTCTGGGTGTGTGGGGCCGCTGCTACAGAGAAGCCCAGCTGCTGCTGCCCAGCCCACTGCTAGCTGCCGCTGCCTCGGGCTTTCTTGCTGCACCCTAACCCAACAAGCCGCGTCCATCCAATGCTTGCAGCTCGTGCTAAAGCTAGGGTTTTCTGCTACATCTTGTTTGTCAGCCTGGGCGCCCACCTCTGCCGCTGCAGCCCATTTCCCCGCCTGGAGGGGCACTGGGACTGGCTGCCCCTGTGGGTTTGCAAACAAAGCCCCTTTTCTCTCTGCTCCACCAGGTGAGTTGCCGTCACCGCGCGGAGAAGCGGCTGAGCTCACGCCACAGCGCCCCCTGCAGCCGCGGGGTAATTACCGCACTCGCCCTGCCAGGCCAGGAGCCACCAGTGCCCCTGCTGGCTGTGACCGGAACTGCACCAAAGGGGGAAGGCGCCTGCAGCTGAGACAAGGCTGTGGGTGGGTTTCTGGTTTGTTGTTGCTGCCATTGTTGATAATTGTTTGCCTTGTTTTACATACATATATATATCTACTAGTAAAGAACCGTTATTCCTTTTATCATACCTTTTCCTAAAAGCCCCTTTCAGGGGGGCTTTTCAGAGTTATAATAATTTGGAGGTAAGGGAGTCACATTTTCTATTCCAAGGGAGGTTCCCACCTTCCTTGGCAGATACCTGTCTTTCAAACCAAGATGAGGCTGTTGAGTCAGGGATGGAAAGAAAACTCCAGTCTTCAGGTGGATCAGAAGGCAAAAGCGTTTAATGAAAGTAGCATGTCTTTTTATAATGTGACTCACTAAGGTGGTACTTGATTGGTCTCAAAGTAGAAACATCTCACACTATTGGTGAACTATGAATAGCACACTCTGGAAAATATCTATAAACAATGGCTACAGAAAGAGAAATAATAATTGTTTAAATTTTTTCCACTAAGATTACCAGGTTCAGTCTGGTAGAAGTTATCTCTGTTCTTTCTTTGACTGAACTGAGAATTTCTACACCAAGACACCTAAAAATACTTACTCTTTCACAAAGCAAAGTTCCACCTGTCTAAGGGAAAAAACCCCAGTAGTTAATTGGAGATCATATGGTTATTACAAAAGAATCCTGATTTTCCTTGCATAGTCTCTGTTCCTATCCATTTCTCACTCCTTGTGCCTTTACTTTGCCTACTTGGAAAGGTAAGCTCTTCAGCAAAGCACCCTTACAGCCATAACACAATTGCATATGTATAGCACAGTCAGTTTTTAGTTTGCTTTTAGTGCTAAGCAACTAACAACTTCAATCTTAGATAAACTCCTATGCTAGATGCAATAAAACCCCAAAAAGGTAGAATAAGCAAATATTTTGCTTGCCAACTTTAAACTGGAAGTGGTATTTTAATTTTTTCTCACGCATGGCAGCACCCAACATTCCTGCCATTTCTTGACTGATCTATAAACTTGTTATTTATGAATTTATAAATATAGGAATGTATATTTTAATGTACAATTTAAATTAAGGCTCCTGTTTTTCAGCAGGAGCTTTAACAATGTCACTGGGCCTGGACCAGGATTCTGTTGTAGAAAGGAGGATGCACCTCAGTTGATATCCCCTCCCCTCAGGGATGCCTGCTAGATCTGTTGGGATTACAGTCAGAAGAGTAGGTAATGCCATGGGCTCATCAGTCTCTGTGGTTCAACAGACTTTAGTTTGTGTCACATCCATTGTTTCAGTTTCTTATGTATGTGGACAAAATGCAAGAAAACTTTATAAATGTTTTTACATGCTGTCTAGATCACAGGAGATTAGAAATTCAGTGTCATATGGAATTAGTGAATAAATCTTACCTTTCTCTTTGCCTGCCTTGCTTCTCTGCCTGTTCACCTGTACATTTTTGTTCATAATATGTTAAATGCAATCTTGCATTTAATAAAGCACTCTTGTGTTTGTTGTGAATAACAGTACAACTCTTGGTCTATAAAGTTTCCCATACAAGACAGAGTGAATCAAGGCCCAGCATGGGTGACCTACTGTGTTTTAAATTTTTGAGCAGGAGTTTTTTCACATTTGTTTCTTGTATCTATGTGCCCAGTGCCTTTGATGCATCTGGCTGGGTCTGCTCTGTGCGGAAACATTTGAAAATTTGGTTGTTACATTCAGCTGTCTCATAATCTACTGGTGATCCGTCCCATAACTAATTACACCTCATCCTCAATTACTGTAGAACCCTTCCAAGTGAGCTACACTTATTTAATTCAGTATTATTCTATTCTGTTCCATTCTGTTCCCTTCCATTCCCTCCAATTCTCCTTTTTTAAGAGACAAATAGGTTTTTGCTATAAAAGTAGCTGTCTAAAAGCTGCTATGCTCTGAATCTATCAGTATGTAATCAGCTATGATAATGTAACATAGAACAAAACAGTTATAAAACTTAAAATTCTTAATTACCACTGAGATGTGATATTCCCATTGCAATTAGGCTTTCTGGGTAGGGTTAAAAAGTTCTTTCCCTTTGTGCAACAGCATCTACCGCGATTAAGCTTTTAGGGTGATTGCTAGTCACGACCTTGGAATTACACTCTTCTTCAGAGCTCTAAGGCAAATGAAGGTGTGGGGAACCTTTTCTCAAATCGACCCCTTATTTCTCTCTGCTGCCAGGCCGTTCTCAGTACCGAGCAGAATGATTCCTGCTGTCTTCTTCCAACTTAGAGCCCAAACTCAGCTGAGCCCAGGATGTGGCAGACTGACTTCTGTGACACCTACTGAGGGTGCTAGACGCTGCCGCCCGTAATTTGCTGGAGCTTCTGCCCGTAATGTGGTGTGTGCTGCTGTTGCTTTGGGAAATCTACTGATTAAATTCGGGATTGTGCCGAATTTTCTTTGAAGACTTGAGATGGCCAATTTGGCCCTCTGTCTTTCAGTTCATCCCTGACTGAACAGGTCCTTGTCTGCTGCCTCTGTAGTAACTACGGCTGCCTGATCTTGGAAGCACAACTACCGCGGCTGTGACGGGTCTGTAACGCGCCTCCCGGAGCCAGTGCGTGTCCGAGATGCGGCGCGACCCGGGCATGCGCCGCCTTTGTGTGCCGCGGGGCCCGGCACCGGCCGCGGGCGGTCTCGCTCCCGGCGCGGTGTGCTGCGCGGGCGGCTCGCCGTCACCGCTGCCGCTCCTGTCTCCGGTGCCAGATGCACTGCGGCGCCGGGCCTGCTCTCAGCACGGGTAACCCGCACCCCCGATCGAGCAGCACTGGGCGGTGCCGCCGCGCTCCGCCCCGACCGGTGCCCGCGGACCGTGACGCCGCGTGCGGGGCGGGGCAGTGCCCGGTGCCGGCGGCGTCGTCAGCGGGGCCTGAAGCAGAGGCGAGCGGAGCGGGGTGGAGAGCTGTCGGCCGGCAGGATGCTGGAGATCCAGCTAGACGATGGCGGCGTGGGGGGGTACCCGGGCGATGATTACTGCTCGGGGTCGGTGATGTCGGAGCGGGTCTCGGGCCTCGCCAACAGCATCTACCGCGAGTTCGAGCGACTGATCCACTGCTACGACGAGGAGGTGGTGAAGGAGCTGATGCCGCTGGTGGTGACGGTGCTGGAGAACCTGGACTCGGTGCTCACCGACAACCAGGAGCACGAGGTGGAGCTGGAGCTGCTGCGGGAGGACAACGAGCAGCTGCTCACGCAGTACGAGCGGGAGAAGGCGCTGCGCAAGCAGGCCGAGGAGGTGAGTGCCGCCGCCCCGCGACTATTTTGGCCACGGCCGGGCGGGGGCCCCAGTGCAGGGGATCGGGAGGGCCGAGTGGGTGGCGGGGGCGGCTCACGGATGCGGCCTCGGCCACCTCTCACAGACCTTCGCTCCATCGCCCCGATCGCCGCCACTGGCGGGTGCCTGCTGCCCGCGCCCCCGAGGTGGGCCCGGTTCGAGGGGAGGCGGTGTGGGGGGCGGCCGCCCCGGGGCAGCGACCGCCGGTACCTTCTAGAACGGAGTGCGGGGGCGGGCCCGGGTGAGGCGAGGCGCATCCCCTCCCGCGAGGACCCGGACTCCCCCGACAGGCCCGGCCCGGCCCGGCCCGGCTCCTCTGCCGCACCGCGGGGCCTCGGCCACTGCGGCTGAGCTGCCCCGTGATAGCGGGAGGGAAAAAAACCGAACCACAATAGCTGCAATCCTGTGGAATTCCTGAGGAATTAGGAATTCGGTTTGCAATGCTAACAGCATCCGGAGGGGTCAGCATAATTTGTGGTGTAAAAAATAGTTTTTAAAATGGGTAATTTGTGCAGTCATCCAGCATTCGCAATGTCGGCTGTAAGCTGTTTCATTGGAGCAAGGAATTGCCTTTAGAGTATAACGTCTTATTTTTGAAACTTATTGTATCAAAACTATGCCTTGAGTTTTAATAAAATTGTTCCCAAATCAGCACCTGCCGTTTCCTGGAGCGTGGATGCGCTCTCGGGAGAGCGGGGACACGGTTGCCCAGCTGGTGGGGTTGTTTGGAAGTGGCTCAGGAGAAATCTGACCCCTCTGATGGAGAGGAAGAAGAATGCTCCGATTACAGGGGCTTGAATGTAGACAAGACAGAGCGGAGGTGATCTGCACTCTGTCATCTTGCTGCATCTGCGCCTGTCCCTGCTGAAATAAAGAGCATCCTTTCAGCCTTGAAGGCTGGGAGCCATAGGGATTGCTGTTCAGCCTCTTGGAGTGACAATCTGTGAGCTGGAATAGAGCTTTGGTGCTGAAAACAGTCCATCCTCACCACATCATCCCCACCACATCATCTCTCCTTTAAACTTCTTAAAAAGTGGGGTTTTTCTGTCTTTAGACTAAGGAAGAGCAGATTTAGGATTCAGTTGCTTTCCTCAGAATCAAGTTCTGATTTGATATGGGGTAATCAATAAAATAAAAGAAATGGTAGTAATGAAATAAATGGTAGTAATGAAATTGTTGTTGAACTGGAGAATGGTGTAAAGCAGATGCTTGATTTTCATAGACATGTTTGTGTTGCTTAATAATCATGGGCAAGAAGCTTGGTAACTCAGTGGGGAGGACACTTGTGGTCCATTACTGATACTGAAAGCAAGAGCCAGTCAGTTAAAAGTTTTAGTCCCAAGTTCTAATTATGTATTAATGGACTAATAAATGATCCTGAAATTCTTTTGAATGCTTATAGGGATCAAAAATTATTCTGAGTACATGATGTTTATTTAGGTTGTGTAGAGCATTTTGCAGCTTCAGAGAAATAATTTTTAAAGTGCACTATTTTTGGGAAAAAAATGATACTGCCAATGAGGGTTGGACCAGTCCATTTAGAATCATCTTGCATCTTTGGACTGGGGTGGATTTCTCTTCTGGGCTTACTAGATACAGGATGTGTTTTCTGGAAGCAGATGTACTGATGGCAGTTACATTCCCTGCAAGAAAATTTCAGAACTGTGGCAGAATACCATTTACCAATGATATTTTTAGAAAGTGAGATTTAAAAAGTGCCAGTGATGATGATGATGAAGGAGATATTCTTGTCATCCTTACATACAGTAAGTGGGGGAAGTGTCTGCAAGAAGACTTGTTATCAAAAAGGAATAGATAATGTGTTTCTTATGACAATAAGTGAGCATTGTGCCTCTACAAGCCCCTTATACAAGGCCATGCATGGAATACACAGCTGCTCATTTTTTTTTCCTCAGTATATAACAAAGTACATTATTTATCTGTGCCTGTTTCCCATGCACTGCTTACTCTGCAGAAAATTGTATAGTATGGGAATGAAAGTCCGTATATGACAAGGAGTTCCGCTGGCTACCAGGTAATTGTACACAATCAAAAACCAGAAAACTATTTTCTTCCCAGAATGTGCATTGCTGTTCTGAAACAGTGCCAAAGAGACAGGGACTATCCATCCCACCTCTCCCAACAGCATCAGTTTCCTGGGCTGTGCCTCAAGTCTTGGGTGGGATCTTCTCTTCTAACTGGGAAGATCCTCCCCTGGAAACAGGATTTGACCTCAGTCTTGATTCCTCTCTGTGTATGGGTGCCAATTACTACAATCAAATCAACACTGAGAGGTTAGAGATGAAAAACGGATCTGTTCTTTTGCAATATCCTGTCAAAGGACCCTGAGCTATAGTTACTTTATATTAATTTATGAAATTCAAAGGAACAGAAACCACCAGTGAGCATTGTTCTGGCATTAAAATGTGCATTGTATTGGCTGATTATCACTGTGCAGAGCCATCACACCTTGGTGTTCATCTTTATGCAGCAGTTGTGCACGAACAGACTGTATAGGTATGGCTTGTTAAATTAGGGTTAATCGTAGCATCATAGAAACATGAAATAGTTTGAGTTGGAAGGGACCTTAAAGATCATCTAGTTCCCACACCTCTGCCACAGGCAGAGAAACAACTTACTTTTCATTAAGGCCATAAGGAATATTTCCTTGTCAAAATTACTGTCTTAAGACAATTCTCTATATTGTCTTTTAAATCAATCTTTGCCAAAAGCCAATTAATGCTTTACTTTCTAAATGCTTATGTTGTAGAGACTCCATGTTTTTGTCCTAAAATAGGGCAGCAGAAACATCCGGGCAAGTGGATTTAGAATAGAAGTTTCTTGGTATGAGGCAGTGCTGTCAGTTGCTGTCATTACAGAGCTTAGTACAGAATTTTGCAATTTTCCATGACCTCCCAGCTACTGAAGATACAGGATTCCACCAGATTTTTGGTGGTTTTGTTTTCTTCCATCTGTTTCATACGAACATAGAATACACATGTGTGAACATAGGGTCATTATTGCTTGTGCGGTGTGGTGGTCTGTGGAATCACAGACTCCTCTAGTGTGTCTTTGATCACCTGAGATTGAATCCCACACCCATGCTCAGTCAGGGGCAGCTGGAGCAGGTTGTCCAGGACCTGCTTAGAGTTTAAACATCTCCATGGATGGAGACTCTGTAGCCTCTCTGGGCCACCTGTCCCAGTGTCTGACCCCTTGCAGGAAAAATGTATGTCCTTGTGTTCAGATGGAATTCTGTGTGGTTTCCCTTGTGCCCATTGCCTCCTGTCCAGAGCAGAGTCTGGCCCCTCATCCTTTCTTTCTCCCAGCAGGTACTTGAGCACACTGGTCAGATCTCCCAGAATCTTCTTGAGCAGCCCAGCCCTCTCGGCTCCTCCTCCTGTGCAAGATGCTCCAGTCCCTTAACCACCTTTGTGGCCCTGGTATTTGCACTGGTGCATAGGACATTACTTATTTTTACTGGCTAAAGTATTTGGTTTAGCTTGATGTCTTAAGGAAGTAAAGCTGTTGGTGATTGCTGTCTTAGGAGCTGCCCCAAATAACTTAGAAAACTAGTGGCTGCTTTCAGATGTATTTGTTAAATAAAAAGGTTACTTAAAATTTTTGGGGTGTCTTTTTGGTGAATAGTGATAGAGAAAGGTTAATTGAAGATCCTGCGTGTTGAAGGGATAGACAGAGTTGCCAGCGTGCCGGTGATTGGTGGCAGCAGGACAGTTGGCAGGTGGGTCTGGGGCAGGTGGGTCCAGCATGTTCCTTTCCTTTGTGGGGTCTGCTCAGGGAGCATGTAGGTGTAGAGCTGGGATGAGGAAAGGGCTAGGGACACCTGCAGAAATCCTCAGGGAAAGTAGGCCTTAATTGGGTCCACTCTTAATGAGACATTTTGATTTATGCCAGCTGCTTTCCTAATGTTCTCTATTCTTTCTCTCTTGAAGACAGGCATCACTTGTGTGCCCTAAATGCTGATTTCTGCAGTGATTGTTCATCACACTGGGCACTGATGCCAAGATGAATGTGCATGTGTGAATGCACATAAAAGCTTTGCAGGGATGTTTGGGGTATGTTAGCATGGCTTCCTGGAGTTAGGAAAGCCAGATGGGCCTCTGCCATGTGGGAGGTGCCTTCAGACCTCTTGTTGCATGAAAACTGCTTCTAGGGAAATTTACATCCCAAGGGAATAGCGGTGGCTGTCCATAGAACACAAAGTGCCTTAGTAGCAAAGTAGGAGTGTTGTGTGATTTGCAGCATAAGTTCATGCTCATTAGAATGTTTGAAACAGTGATAATTGAAGATGACTCGGTGCTGATCAGGAGGTCTGACCCCTCCTGAAGGCTTTTTGTAGCTGGGAGCAACTTCCATTGGAATGTCGCTGGGAAAACCTGTCTTATTACCAGTGGCTGTTCCCATACACTGACTGCTGGGGTGGTCGGTGTGTTTCCAGGCTGCAGGTGTTGGAGGGCAGGTGCTGTTGCCATGTGAGTGTCATGAGCCTCTGCTGGGCTCTGGGAGAAAGGAGTCTGCATGTAAATATGTGGCAGAGCTTGCTGGGCTGGAGTTCTCATGAGCTTGTGTTGATGTTGGACTTGGCTGGGAGATGGGCGGTGCTGCCTCGAGCTGCCTGGGGTGCAGTGTGGGGTTCAGTAGCCCAGTAAGCCCTTGAAGCAGTGTCCTGCCTCTTGTGACATGCCCAATGGGCTCTCTTCAGCATTGTTGTCTTGTGGGCATCTCCATGAGTCTTTTGACAGAATCACAGTCTGGCTGAGGTTGGAAGGAGCCTTTGAGCTCATTTGCTTTAACCCGTTGCTCAAGCAGAATCACCCAGAGCAGGCTGCCCATGAGTGTGTCCAAGCAGTGTTTGAGTATCTCCAAGATGATGGGAGACTACAAGACCTCCTTGGGCAACCTGTGCCAGTGCTCACAGGGAAAACTGGTTTTCTTATATTTAAAGGAAACCTTCTGTGTTCCAGTTTGTGCCCATTTCTTCATGTTCTGTCACTGGGCACCACTGGAGAGAGACTGGCTCCTCATGTCTGCACTTCCACTTCAGGTATTTACATACATCCCCCCCCCCCCCCCCCCCCCCACCTCCCCAAGCCTGCTCTTTCCAGGTACTCCAGTCCTTTTATCCTTGGGGCCCTTCACAGGGCTCTCTTCAGTCTGTCCCTGTCTCCCTTTTGCTGGAGAGTCCATCCCTGGGCACAGCACTCTTGACCTACTGGCTGTAGCCCAGGACGCTATTTGCCTCAAGGTCACATCACTGGCTCATGTTTAACCTGGTGTCCAAGAGCAACCCCAGTTTTCTGCCAAGCTTAGTGGCCCCAGCAGGTGCCTGTGTTCCCCAGGGGCAGGGTGTTAACTGTGAAAGCCCTTTGCTGGCATTGCCAAGTGGAGGACTTTTACTTGAAAGGCACCTGCGTGTTTTCATCCTTTCCCACAAGAAGCAGTATCCCCATCTCCTGCTGTCATGTCTCTGTGGCCATCACTCCTCATTACAGCTTGCTGTTTGCATTGTTATCTGCCTTATAAGCACATTCAATTATCAGTAAATAATTTTTATATAATAAGAGGGCTCTGGTGTCTTGTTTGAAGATCAGTGGCAGTATTTTGGAAGAGCTGGTCCTTTGTGAGGGGCGCTGTGGCTGCCACATGTACCTGAAGAGCTTTCCGACTGAGTGGCAATACGGTGAGCTTGCTGGCTTTTGTCTGCTTCTCAAACAGCACAAGAGCTTGTAAAAATTCTCTCCTTTGTTAAGGGATGCCTTAAATATTGTCCCGCCTCATACCCTCCTTCGCTTTAGGGAGGTGGGGAGGAAGGATGACAAAAGTCATAGTTGTGGGCTCCAGCCCCTGATGTTCACTATAAGTCCTTTCTTTTGTCCTGCCTTAAATCTGCTTTCTTTGTGGAATGACTTGCACTTTGGGAAGATGTTTTGTTTCCCCACCCTGAAAACAGATCTTACAAATAGCTGATTAATGGGAATTTCTGCAGCCTGATGGTGACCTCATACCATCCAAAGAGGAAAACTTTGTGTAATGTGGGAGACCAAATACTTTTACCTGAATCCTTTGCACTGTAGGCTGGTGAAAATAACTGACAAGCATGAAGTGCAGGTTCACTTGGTACCAGATCTGTCTCCATATCCTTTAGGCCCTCTTGATCCATTCCTGGAGCCTGCAGGTACTGTCAGATTTCACCCATGGAACAAGTATGAGAATCTTTGTGGTTATTAGAGGGTTATTCCAATTTACCTTGAATTCTTCTCTGCAGTTGTCTTGATTTACAAATGCTGTTGGTCCTGGAGAAACCAGATTCTTTATTTTCATCAGAACTACTGTGATACTTGTGAAGATAATTTTCTGCTGAGCAGGCAGATGTTTGCTTATATATTTATGTTACTTTTTTCCTTTTTTCCAAAATACGTCCATTTAGTTGCTCAGAAGTAGAAAGCACCACAAGTGAAAGAATTTGTGGTGATCCCATTGGGTCTTCTGGTTGAGGTAAAGCTCACATTTTGGGGATGTTAACCATTGTGTCTCAGTTTTCTCTCATGCCTTTTTTTTCAGTGTTTTCATTTGACCATGATTCAGAATTGATCATAGTCAAATGATCAATTGACAATACAATTACACAATATTGTACATTATGATTTAAACTCAGCAACTGAAGATAGTAAAATTAAAGTAACCAACAACATAAAATTTTTTCTGGAGATACCTGAATTTGAAATTTATATCTAAGTAGGTTAGTTATTTTAGATGAAGATTATAATGTTCTCTCTGAACTGGTAAAAGAAACTCACTGGCTATTCTTACAGCCTCCTCAGGATATCTTCACACTGAATTATCTCTCCCCAGGCTGAATTTTCTCACCTTTGTAAACATGTTGTTTGACAACTTCTGCAATAGAAATTGCTTAATAAAGAAAAATAACTTTGTGTTTCAGGCATTATTTAAGATTGTCATACAAATAAACATGCATTAGATAGACGTGGATGTGTATTAGAGAGGCTTATTATGTAAATTTTACTGTATAAAAGACGTAACTTTTTACCCCAGTGTGCTTGATTTGTGGAAACCTACACCTTGCAACCTGCACAGAATAAACGTCTCATTTCTAAAATTAGACTCTGTGTCTTTGTTTGGAGAGCTCCTAAAATTGACAGTGGCTCACTGCATTGGCCTACCATCGACGCATACTCTATGTGAAAGGTTGGCATGTTGGGATGCTGAACATGCCTTGCCTTACAAAACCTGTAGCAATATAACTGAATAGGACTGTAAGCTAAAAATTTACTATCCCATCATGTGTCTTCTGATGCAGGACTAGGATTGATGTTAATACATATAACTGTAAGGAAATAATTCCTTTCTTCCCCTGAAGGTGGACTGGGGGGGCATTTGTTGAGGCATAACTTTTTGATGCCTTTTCTCTGCTCAAAGAGAGGTTAGAGAGCTGCCTCTGCCAGCAAGAGGAGTGTTGCTTGCCATTCTGGATCAGGTGCTGCCTCCCTCACTCCTGCCCACAGGACACCAGGGCAGGGACCACTCTCTTCCCTTTCCTGGTATCATGGTAGTGTTGTGGCAGTCTGCCCTTTTCTCTTTGTCTCATCCTTTGTGCATGGCTCTACAGGAGAAGGGCGATACTGGCATGGTTGGCTGTGGAGTGGGGTGACAGCACAGGTGGAACCTGGGCTGGCAGCAGGGAGACATCCTGAAGGATGTAGAATGTGCTGTGCTGTTCTGGAGACGTCGGCTCATCAGCCAGTGCTGGCTTTGAGCTGTGGAGTGAGGTGTGTCCTGCTGCTGGCTTCTCCCCAGCTGGTCTGATGCAATGCAGACTGAGAGCTGAAGTACAAATGCTTTGGGTTTATGCTCCAAGAGATGCAGAAGCAGCTTGTCCTTCCCTTGCCTCTTTTGATCTTCTCCCCATTGAAAGTTTGTGTGCAGAATAAATTTTTTTTTGTGAAAACTATACATGTTTCTACCTTATTAGAGGTGATGTTATAGGACATCAGCTGTTGGAAAGCCACTTGCTATAAACACATAATTAGTTATTACAATTTTTCCAACAAATTGTATGAATTCTACACTGAAGATTCTTCTGTTTACAAGTTCTGTTAATTTAAAGGAATGTAACAGTCAGTTTGTGATTCTGTTTTGCAATAGAGACTGGCCATATGATGCATATTTTTAAATCACTTCTCTATTAGGAATTAGGCTTTCCACATGTAATGCCAGTCAGTCCTTGCCATTTGTTAACCTTTATTCTCGCTAATCTTGAGTGAAAAAATCTGTATCCGTACACAGATCCTTCATACAAATCGTCACTCAAGTTCATGGCAATTACTAATATTCATAAATATCAGTGTTACTAAAAATTGCCTTGAAAGCAAAATAGTGAGCAAGCACTGTGAGCTGCGTTTTATTTAAAAAGCAGTTCAGGGTAATCTGAATATCAGTTGATAATGATGATCAGAGGAAATGGCTAGGTTTCTCCTCAACAGGGTTAACTGCATAAGTCAAATTGTGATCCCCAAGTGAGCTTTTATGAGAAACTTTTTTCCCTCTGGTGCAATGGAGCAACTGCTGCCTGGTCCCTTTCTGTTCACGGCTCTGCAGATTGATTTGTCAGTAATACTTCTGGGATTTCCCCAGGTATATGTAGGCAGAAGTTACTACTGGAGTTTCAGCAAGCAACTGTAAGAGAAAAGCCAAGAAGTCTGGGAGGATTTGGCTTTACTGCCATTGCAGATGGATTTAAATAATAGAATCACAGATGGTTTGTATTGGAATGGACCTTCAAACTCATCTCCTTTCACCCCCTGCTATGGGCAGGGAGATCTCCCCCTAGACCAAGTTGATCCAAGCCTCATCCAAACCCTGGCCTTGGACACTTCCAGGGATGGGGCCGCCACAGCCTCTCTGGGCAACTTGTGCCAGGGCCTCCCCACCCTCACAGGGAATAATTTATTTGTAATATCTAACCTCCTTTAGTTTAAAGCCATGCCCCCTTATCCTATCAAGTCTGGAGAGGGATTGCAATAACTGAATTTTCAAGAAAAATCCACAGTCAGTCTTCATTTATCTGAGAACGATACAGTCTTCCATCTAGCAAAGGCATCTTGGCCACCTTCATTCTTTCTCTTGTCCTCTGGTGAGGATGGAGATGGGCCCACATATCCCCATCATCACTGGTTGTCTTAGTGCTTCTGACCAGCTGTAGCTGGCTGGATCCTTTAATGCCATTGAGGAGGAAGCAAGGGGTGTCCCAGGTGAGAGAAGCTGTATCTTGCCTGGCAGAACAGGTGGCTTTAGTTCAGGATTCAGTGGGAAGCACCAAACCTTTTGCTCCTGAGCTGATTGTGACATGGCCTCTTCTGTTCATGAGCACCTGCTAGTGTCTATCTTCTGTCCCAATGTCCTGCTTGAAAGGGACTTGCTCAAAGCAGGACATTATCAGCTGAGTCTGATAAAAACAGTTTCAGGCTCTTATTTATCTTTCCTCTTCTGCCTGGATCATGGCCATCCCACTTGGTGGTATGAAGGTGAGTTGCTCCTCAGTTCCAGAGCAGACCTGCTTGTCCCCCTCAAGACAGGAAGCATCAACAGAGAGTTGCCTGCCCATTCACCTGCAAGGTTTTGTGGAAAGGTATTCCCACTGGACGTGTGCCAGGTTTCTCCCAAAACATAATTGTACATAATAATTGTAAATACTAATTGAAAACAGGAAAATTTGCTGATCTGTTAATGGTTGGGTATTTTCAAGGCATATGGTCCAAAAGCACATTAGCTTTTTGCCGTTTTTGGGTTTGGGATTGTGTGCTTCCAAAAGGACTGAAAGACATCACTGGCAATACATTTACGAACAGCACATAGGAGAGAAGTGTACAGTATGACCTATCATACATCTTGAAAAATGTGGGTATGGAGAAGTACCTGCCCTTCCCCACAATGAAGAGAGATGTCATTTCAGTGTATTTTGTAATTTTCTTTCACCAGTCAGTGATAGCTTTGGAAGAGAGCCCAAATACATGTTTTGGTTGAGCCAAATCAGTAATCTCTATTTATTAGCAAAACTGGAGAATTCTACTTTGGAGGGGAGAACAGTGTCTCGGCAAGGACATCACAAAATCATTTAGGTTAGAAAAGACCTTCAAGATCATCAAGTCCAACCTTTGACCCATTACCACCTTGTCAACCAGACCAGAGCACTGAATGCCATGTCCTGTCGTTTCTTGAACACCTCCAGGGATAGTGACTTCCTTCCTTCCCTCCTTCCCTCCTTCCTTCCTTCCTTCCTTCCTTCCTTCCTTCCTTCCTTCCTTCCTTCCTTCCTTCCTTCCTTCCTTCCTTCCTTCCTTCCTTCCTTCCTTCCTTCCTTCCTTCCTTCCTTCCTTCCTTCCTTCCTTCCTTCCTTCCTTCCTTCCTTCCTTCCTTCCTTCCTTCCTTCCTTCCTTCCTTCCTTCCTTCCTTCCTTCCTTCCGCCACTTCCTTCCGCCACTTCCTTCCGCCACTTCCTTCCTTCCGCCACTTCCTTCCTTCCGCCACTTCCTTCCTTCCGCCACTTCCTTCCTTCCGCCACTTCCTTCCTTCCGCCACTTCCTTCCTTCCGCCACTTCCTTCCTTCCTTCCGCCACTTCCTTCCGCCACTTCCTTCCGCCACTTCCTTCCGCCACTTCCTTCCGCCACTTCCTTCCGCCACTTCCTTCCGCCACTTCCTTCCTTCCTTCCTTCCTTCCTTCCTTCCTTCCTTCCTTCCTTCCTTCCTTCCTTCCTTCCTTCCTTCCTTCCTTCCTTCCTTCCTTCCTTCCTTCCTTCCTTCCTTCCTTCCTTCCTTCCTTCCTTCCTTCCTTCCTTCCTTCCTTCCTTCCTTCCTTCCTTCCTTCCTTCCTTCCTTCCGCCACTTCCTTCCGCCACTTCCTTCCGCCACTTCCTTCCGCCACTTCCTTCCGCCACTTCCTTCCGCCACTTCCTTCCTTCCTTCCGCCACTTCCTTCCTTCCGCCACTTCCTTCCTTCCTTCCGCCACTTCCTTCCGCCACTTCCTTCCTTCCGCCACTTCCTTCCTTCCTTCCGCCACTTCCTTCCTTCCTTCCGCCACTTCCTTCCTTCCTTCCGCCACTTCCTTCCTTCCGCCACTTCCTTCCTTCCGCCACTTCCTTCCTTCCGCCACTTCCTTCCTTCCGCCCGCCACTTCCTTCCGCCACTTCCTTCCTTCCGCCACTTCCTTCCTTCCTCCCTCCCTTCCTTCCTTCCTTCCTTCCTTCCTTCCTTCCTTCCTTCCTTCCTTCCTTCCTTCCTTCCTTCCTTCCTTCCTTCCTTCCTTCCTTCCTTCCTTCCTTCCTTCCTTCCTTCCTTCCTTCCTTCCTTCCTTCCTTCCTTCCTTCCTTCCTTCCTTCCTTCCTTCCTTCCTTCCTTCCTTCCTTCCTTCCTTCCTTCCTTCCTTCCTTCCTTCCTTCCTCCCTTCCTCCCTTCCTCCCTTCCTTCCTCCCTTCCTTCCTTCCTCCCCTCCTCTCCCCTTCCCCTCCCTTACTCTGGCTTCAGAGGTAGGTTGCTTCCCCATTCTGGAGCCCTGCCCTCCCACCAGCCTGCTCCCCTTCAGTTGAAGTGCCCATGGCTGCTCTGCTTCTCACCTGTACATGGTATTTGATCTTCTGCGCACTTTGTTACAAACTTGTAAATAAAGGAAGTAACACCTCTTGGGATAGTTTGGTGGTTTAATAGAGTTTTTCATCACAGCCACTTTTGTATCAGTGCTAAATGCAACTGCAGCATCTTTCTAAGTTCTATTTATTTGAACCACTGCCCACACTTCAGTAGCCCCACCTTTGTCCTGCCTCCCTAGTTGTGTGCCTTGTCATCCCTTCAGCTGAGTGGTTTTTGTGGTGGACTTAAGTTCAGTCAAAATCACATAATTTGCACCACAATTCCAGATAACAAAAATACCTACAAGTATATCCTTTCCCTCACAAAGGAAGACAAGTTAACACTACCAGCTTGTGTATTTTTAGTTTTTTTCCTTTTTATATTGTTAATTCCATTAATATTTGTTTCGCTGTCTATTGTTATCCATGCTCTCTCTCTGCTCAGCATTTAAAACCAGTGCAACAGTGTCTTTTATCTCCCTGAGTGGAGGCATATGCAGGAGGCAACTGTGACTTCAATAATGCAATGTCATACATGAAAAAAAAAACATTTTGGAAGAAATTAAAAACAGGCAGGCCAAAGTCTGGACAATGGTTGTTGGATGCTTTAAACTTGCCGTACTTGGGGTATGATGAACTCTCTGATTTGGAAGAAGATTCACATCTATGCTCTTGAAATAAGGAAACTCATCTAAACTAGTACTTACCAGGGAATTTTACTGGGAATGCCTCTGTCCAAGTGCCCAGCTTTCATAGAGCAGTCTGCTGTGTGAAGAAGCAGTGTGTGAAGCAGGAGGTCGGTCGTGCATGTTACAAGGTGATGGATGTCTGACAGCCACTCAGCCTGTTAATAGTATATACTATGTGTTTATACACACACATTAAGGTGATATTAGCATTAAAAATGTGTGTAGCTGTAATAGGTAGTAGATATATATCACTGGACACTGTCTTGGTTTGAGTTGAATTACTTCAGAGTTGAGCCCTAGGGACTTCTACTGCATAGTAATTTTTGCCCCAGTTTCATAGCTGTTTTGCCACCAGCATTCTCAAAAACACCCACTCTTCCTTAACAACTCAGGGCAGCAGCACTGGAAGGGACTTCCTGAGTCAGCATGTCCAGTCGCTGAGTATTGCAGGAACTTGAGTCACATAATCAGTTTCATAAATATGTACCAAGCTTGGTTAAACCTCCTGCCTCTATTCCTCCCTTCCTCAAAATTGCAGTGGAATTCTTTTTTGGATTTTAATTCATGGCCTGGTTTTCCTGGTTTGTTATTGTGCTATCATTGTCTTTTACTATTAGTGAGTTTTTGCCTATCAAGTATTTATTTCTTTGAGAGAAACTGGTCCTGTCCTATCTGGTCTCTGCAGGGTCCTGGAGCCAAACTCTGTTCTCTTGCCAAAGAAGGCAGATTTGCTGGCCTGTGGCATGTGTCACCTTGCCAGCCTAATCTTGTTTTATAGATTCCCTCATATTTTCCTTGAGTGACCTGTAGCCACATCTGATGCTTGGGCTGATCCTCTCTGAAAGGCAGAAGGAATAACATGTGATTTTACAGAGAAAACTTACCTGTGCCTTACAGCGTGTGAATGCTCTCTGTGAGTGTCCCATGGCCTTTTTCAAAGTGTTAGTAATAAGGTTTATGTGAGGGCTTTCACCTTCATTAGCAAGTCTGATGTGGCCTATACGACATGGAGTGACTGAGATGGAAACGTCCATCTCCTCTCTGCCCTCCTTGGCTGCAGTTGCACCTGGCCCACAGCATGTCACTGTGAGGCCAATTAGCTGACGGTTCCATCATCAGCTTCCTCTCCACCCTTCTCCTCACAACACAGCTGGTGGTTCTCATGTGCATGCCCATGCACTCAAGTGCTGTTCAGCCCTGCATTGCTCTGGTCTCCAGAATAATTCAGTTTTTCTCTCCAATAGTTTGTTCTCTTTAGTGCTGGTGTAGTGTCATCTTCAGGACTTCACAGTCATACCTTCTTTCTTGTTGGCCATCCTGGTGGAAATAAGATCAAGGCTGTTTTCAAGGACGCCTGCTCTGCCAGAAACCCACCTCTTCTGTGTGCACCCCTTTCTTCTCATGCATCTTCTGTCCCAATTAACCTTGTCATTAGTCCCACCCAGAGATGAGAGAAGCTGGATGTGTGAAGGCTGTCTGAGGCAGAGCCTGGAGCAGGGTCCAAGATGTGGGAGGGTCCCTCTGTATCTTCTGGCTGTGCTGGAAGACCAGGCCTACTTCATGGAGAGCATCATAAAGGAAAAATAATTCTCCATTGGAAAAAGGCTCAGGTCCCTTTAAGCAGGAATATGGGAGATGGTAATCTTTGCATATATCAACAAAAAAAACCCCAAATTTATTTCATGGAAGACACTCAAACTCCCATCTATGGTTATTAAATATCTCCTAGATAAAAGATGTCATTTTGACTTCTTGGAGTTAGCATCAGGAACAGAAATCTTTTATCTCCAAGCTCTGCAGATATAAAGGTAATGTTATTTCACTGTGCTTCCATGGAGATTGGAATGTTCTTTCAGGAGTGCATTTGTCTTTGAGGATAGCAAAGATTCCAATGCAGGGCATAGCTCAGAGCATCTTTCCACTGATGCCAAATTGATTTTTGCCTTTTTTGCTTTTATATATTCTCAATGTTCTTTACACATATATTTGTAGCTCTGTAGCCTATTATTGAAGCTATGTACTGTGTGTCCTTCTGGGCTAATAAATTCTAAAAGCTAGGTTAAAAATACAGTTAAAATGACATTATATTCTGTTCTATTTTATGATGTCTTGGCCATTTTGCTAATAATTGGCCATGTTTACAGTCAGCTTTATTTGCCGGCAGAGACCTTACCTGAGGAAGGCTGTATTTTTCCATATGAAATGCTTGTACGTGTGTCGTCATGTGATTCAGGGTTGTATACATCTTAATTATTCAATATGAAAAGGTTATTGTAATAATGCATTTCTAATATAAAATTCCTCCAGGGCTGGTATGTAATGTGTGCTATACTGGGAATATGGTTTGAACTTCAGGCCAAGCTCTGCAATGAAAACGTAAGAGTTTTCACACCTGCCACAGCTGTGATGGCACAAATACACTCAAAATGAGGAAACCACAGTAAGCAGAACAGGGGACACTGGAGAACACACAGAGCAGAGCAAGGGACATTAGAGAACACAGCTGGAATTTGCTGAGTTTTGTGACAAGTACAGGGTAAGATTTTGAACAACTATGAAATTTGAGTTGGTAAATCAGTTGTGAATTTTAAGAAGTGTGCTCTAGTTGCAGTTTTAAATTGTTGGTTCTTCATGACAGAACTGCAGCTCTGTTCAGCTCATGGCCTCTGTCAGTGCAGTGTGGGAGGGTGAGGGTTTGGCCTTTTGGGCTGTGCCTTGTAACACAGTGCTGACAGTGTCTTCTGTTTGCTGTAACCCTTCGGAGATGGAGAAGATACAATCTGTTACCAGAATTTACTCCTACCAATGGTGTGCTTTCTCATAGCATTGGGATCAGGTGTTCGCTGTACAGGTACCATGACTGTGATCACTTGGAACAGGGTCTGCTGAAGGCAAGTGCTGTCCAGGAGAAAGGGTGGCATTGCTTGGAGCATCCCTGGACCATGGGTCTGTCACATCAAGGCACTGAGTGAGGAGCAAGATGAGTTATAATCAGGTGAGATGCAGGGAGCTCTTTTTTACCTGTAGATGATGCTGCTTTCAAGGAGCCAAAACATTTCTAAAATTCATGTTAGGTATAGCATGATGGAAATGCAGGAATGTTTTTATCATTGGGGGAGACGACTAATGACCATTTTTCTGTTTTCTGAAGGTCCATTTCAGCTCTTGAGACCAGCAAGTGAGTGTAGCTTTAAATATTTTTAAACTATTTCTTTTCCCAAGAGAAACACTAAATATGTCTGTACTGCCTTTCTTCTGGGAATGTTCTCATGCAATGAGTGAAGTTAATGTTGGTGTAGACAACTAAATTCCTTAATCTTCTACTTCATCTTTGCTAAATAAATGCTTATAGGGATAAAAAGCTGAACATAGAATCACTGAATGGTTTGGGTTGGAAGACACCTTAAAGCCCATCTTGTCCTACTCCCTGCCATGGGCAGGGACACCTTCTACTAGCCCAGGTTGCTTCAAGTCCCACCCAGGGTGGCCTTGGACACTTGCAGGGATGGGTCAACCACAGCTTCTCTGGGCAACCTGTGCCAGGGCCTCCCCACCCTCCACAGGGAACAATTTCATCCTAATATCACATTTAACCCTGTCCTCTGGCAGTGGGAAGCTGTCTGAGCGTGTCTGTGGCCTCCTCTGGACTCACTCCAGCAGCTCTACATCCCTCTGGTGAAGACCCCTGAACTGGAGGCAGCACTGCAGATGGGGTCTCACCTGAATGAAGACAGGGCAAGAATACCCTCCCTCACCCTGCTTCCCACGCTAAAATTAAACCACAGCTGCCTCAAGTGAGGGGTTTTCTCCCAACACAACTTTGACCCACAGCCCTGCACCCTCACTCAAGTCTGGACTGAACCCCAGCACTCCCTTTGCTGGGCCCCCACTGAATACACTGTCCGCCACCAAAAATTAAGGCCACATAATGAGATTCCTGCATCTCTGTGCATCTCTCTCTCTGTTTGGTTTCTCACTGATGTGATGTGATGATTTCTGATTATATGTTACTATTTTTAGTCATTTTCTTCCTTTGCAAGAGACAAGAAAGCATAAGCCAAACAATTCACAATGTACCACTGCTCTTCAAAGGCATAGTCATTATTTGGCCTTGGGATGATTTTGTGCTAGTTATTTTCCCTCTAAAGAATAGTGTGTGAGCCATTGTTGTTTGCCATAATCCTGGATTATTTTTACAGATCAATGATCCTACTTAAAATCTGGGGATAGACCTGGCAGAAAAAAAATCCATGTGACATTTATATATACATATATATATATATATATGTATGTATGTATGTATGTATGTATGTATGTATGTATACCAGTTCCCCAGTTCCACATTCCAGTTCTCTTAGATGACTGAGGTGATTAACTGTTTAATTGTTCATATTCAGAAATTATTCTTTGAAATTAGGTGTAGAGGCTCTGGAAAAAAAAAAAAGAGAAAAAGTAATAAAATATTAATGATTTGGTCAGCCTGGCTGTTCAGAACTCCTGGGGCTGGGGACTCTTTCTGCTTCCAGTGCACCCACTTCTTTGTCATGATGAGAGACCAAAAAAAAAGTACCTAATGTCTTTACCAACAGTGGAATTCTCGTGTCCTTTTTATTTCTCTTTTCTGAAGGTCTTTATTGCATCTCCATAAAGCTGGAGTTGGAAGCTGTGAATTCTTGAGGTGAGAGTGTGAGCTGAGCTCTAAGCAGTGAAGCCATCAGGGAAAAGCAGTGATAGCACTTGGCCATGGGAATGAGAAACCTTTGAAATCAAGGGCAGCTGCTGTGGCAGGCTCAACCTGGTATGCTACATCACCACCAGGTTTTTCTCTTGCCTCTTGGCAGCACTAAAGTGGAAGAATGCAGTCAACAAATTTGTGATGCAGTGTAGCTTGGACATTGGAGTTGTGGCAGAGTGCTTTGCAAAGAGTTTATTGGGTTATTTTAAGATGTATTTAAAAAGTCTATGAGGCTATGCTGTTTGGTTGTTTCTTTGGAGTTTTTTGGTTCCCTACTTGGATTCAAACTGACAGAGAGCAGGGTTAGATTGGCTGTTGGGAAGAAATTGTTCCCTGTGAGGGTGGGGATGCCCTGGCACAGGTTGCCCGGAGAAGCTGTGGTTGACCCATCCCTGGAAGTGTTCAAGGATAGGTTTGGATGAGGCTTGGGGCAGCCTGGGCTAGTGGAAGGTGTCCCTGCCCATGGCAGGGTGCTGGGACAAGATGGTCTTAAAGGTCCCTTACAAACCAAACCAGTTGTAATAGGAGCTCCTATTAAACGTTTATAATGAAAGAGCAGTGTTTGTAGTGTGTGCTTTCAGAAGTCATTGGGATTGTACTGTTCTGAGGCCAGAATTGTGGATTTGATTCCTCTGAATATTCCCTGCCCTTAGGAAGGTTTGCTGGTTAGCATGAGTTAGCATCCACAGAACTTTGGAATTTCATCTTTGGGCATCAAACGTCTGTGCAGCATTTAGGGAGGATTGTCTGGGCATAGACTGAGATAAAAAACACAAAAAGCAGGAGAGTAAATAATAAA
This sequence comes from Melospiza georgiana, assembly GCF_028018845.1. NCBI lineage: Eukaryota > Metazoa > Chordata > Aves > Passeriformes > Passerellidae > Melospiza > Melospiza georgiana. The sequence continues at coordinate 16,515,535 of NC_080445.1, forward strand.
GATTCTTTTTCTGTTATAACTGGGTTTGATGCTTTTTGTAAATATTGCAGAAAATGTTCTGATGGGAAAGAGACTTACAAATTAGTGTTCCATCTGCCTGGTTATTTTTAGAAGGTTTAAAGAGTTGGGGTAATGTACTGGATCCTCTTCAAGTTACTGAGAAATTCCCACAGCTTCAACAGGGCCAGAATTGTATGGTCTCTCTGAAAGAAATGGAAAAAGTGAAATGCCAATGGATATTTGTTTACTGAGTTTTATTCACTCAATAACATGTACATGCAGTATGACTGCCTCTGGGAGCCTGGTTAATCAAAAAAGTTTAAAAAAAAATAAAACCCCTTTATGCAGAACACAGTTTGTGTTCTCTGTTTCTGCTGCCTTGTTGCAAATTTTCAGCACCATGGGAAGGCAGAGTGGCATAGAGAGCACTGAGGATTTCTTGTGTGCTGGGGATACACTTGGTAGATTGAGTTTGGGCAGGAGAGATGCTGGAGCCAGTCTGGCTGCTTATCTGGGCCACCTGCAGCCTCATGCCTTGGGCTGTGAGCCACAACTTGAGGGCTGTGGTCTGGCATCCTGCTGGAGATGAAGTGCTGTCTCTGCTGGTTGTCTCTGGAGGCTCTCGTTCACAAGAGTAACTCATATGAATGTCAAGTGCCTGTTTTCTCCGAACTTCTGGTGCAGCTTAGTTGTACTTGTGGGTCTGCTCCCATCTCTGGCTAAAATTAGTTAAATCTCTGCTGTTTCTAGTGGCTAGTGAGGTGTTTCCCTGGATGTTGTATGGAAGGTCTGTTGTGGCTTACTGGGGAAAACTAAAGCCTGCCTAGATACCCTGGTAAGAGCTCACTGGTGCCATGAAGGATGAGCAGCAGTGATATCTGGACATTAGGAACATCTTCCTTCGGCAAAGCCGTGGGATTATTGCGGGTAAACCAGGACTCCTGAATGACTGACCGATGTGATCAAGCAGAAGCCGTTTATTGTTTACGTTACGCGCACTTCTATGGATTCTACAAACTACTAAGATCACGCTTCTTGATTGGTACCTTTGTCTTGTTCCCTTGTTCTCTGCCTCCATTTCTCAGCATCCATGATTGGTTACCGTGCAGGTGTTCTACAGTCCTCTGTTATCTAGTTCTTGCCATCCTGGTATGCAGTCTCTCAGCTTCTTCGTTCTTATATTAGCACAGTTTATGTCTTAGTAACCTTGATGAATTTCACGGTGCTTTGAGAAAATTCTGATAAGAACAGTTACAGATTATATGGCTGGTGCACACTGAGATCCAAGTTCAGATACATTGCTACAAGGAATCTTTTCCTTGTTCTGCTGTGTTAGCTGCTCACTTCACTCTGGATTTGGGACTTTTCCTGCTGTCAGAGCTTGTGATGAGCATGGAGAAACTTAAATGAATTCTGATGTCAGAGCAGGTACAAGGTGCTGCACAGCCAGGAACTGGGTCAAGCCCTTGGGCCCCTGCACACAAATGCCATCATTTGATCTCCTCAGCACCAGGATAGGCCATCCTGCCATGCATTTATGAAAAATGCTGTTCTGCCCTACAAAAACTTAGGGCAATATTAATTTTTAATATAGTTGTCTTCATGTCTCTTTTCCAGCTGCTTAATTGATTTCTAGTTTTATGTTTCTTTGATTACTTTTAGGTTGCAAAATAGACAGGTATGAGGAAAAAGACTGAGCCATATTTGTAGAAGAGTTAAAGTTAAGAGCAGAGACGAGAGGATGTTGCATGTTCCTGCGTGGAGAAATGGGAGCAGGAAAGTGATGAAATCTGAGCCACTGCAATGTGATGGGGATTTAGCCCTTGGCTGTAATTAAAAGGGTTCATCAGTAAAGCTTTAGCACAGAGTGCTTCCAGCAAAATCCTATGAGATACAGATTATACCAGGAAAACACTCTCTTGGAATAATTTCCATCAGCCTCTAGATGGAGCAAGTGAAACTGCTCATTGTCAGTGTCCGTTAGGACTTCTTTTCCTGTTTTATTAATTCTGAAATTATATTGTTGTTCTGAAAAAGCATTCAAAAATAAATCCACAAATTTACAAAGCAGGTTGTTTTATAAAGTTCTCAGAATCTATAAAACAGGTTGCTGGCTGAGTGACTAAGGGATTTCAGTGTTTGATATCTCAGGAGGAAACACATTTAAAAATCTAAACCCTTGAACAATCTTAAAATATAATTAATAAGTAAATTTTTAGCCTCTGAGATGACTTCTTTATAACAGAAGAAAGGTGTTGGTATTTTTGCTGTTTCTAGAAAGTTCTGTGCAAAACAGCCATCAGTGGGAAAAACCCCCAAGCACTTATTACAGTAAATTTGGACAAGAAGAGGAATAAAGTTAAAAGCCCAGTTAGAGGTTAAAGGCACTGCAGAACACTGAGTGCAGGGAAGCAAGAAATGGCTAAAGTGTGTTTGATTGTTTCTATAAATACAGATATGTAGGAATGCAAACTGAGTCACTGCTCCAGGAATTTACTGAGCAATTTTAAAAGTTTGCAAGAATCATAAGTAACGTGGCTTTCAGTCATCTGCAGAGAGGATCCAGTTTATAATGATGGTTCCAGTGTCCCTGCTAATAATTCCAGTAAAAGCGGTAGGGAATGGGCAGAGGTTTACCCTGAGAGTGCAGCAGTGCAGACTGGTTCATCTGCAGAATTTAACAAAATAATCTTACTGAGCATTTAAATGTGTTAGTTTCCCTGAGAGTCTTTGCCAAAAAAAGATTCTTACCAGTATCTGTCTCTTTTGAAGTAAAACAAGGCTTTAATTTGTTAAATTGAAATTCTCATGCCTCCGAGTTTGTGAGAGAACCCTTCCCCCATGCAGAGGGCAGAAGGAGAGAGTGGAGAGAGTTTTTCCTCCCCATTATCCATGCTTTTAGACAGAGGAGGTTTCTCCAGCCACTGTGCATGTGCTGGTGAATCTAATGGGCCTGGACCTCAGGAGGATTTGGCAAAAAAAATTTGGAGAGAGAGAGGCAGGGTCAGAAGCAAAGCCTTGTGAGCTCTTCACAGGCTCCTCTTAATTCCTGTGGGCTCCTCTTGGCCCATAAACATTTTTAAGGGTGGATTAAAGCCTGCATGGCTTAATTTCCTTCTCACTGTCATCCTCAGCAGCTCCAGATCCAGGGCTGCTCCAAACTATGCTCATGCAGCTCAGCTAGGTGTTCTAGTTACTAGACTGGGTGGTGCAAATAATGCTGTACTTTTGGCTTTCTGGGTGGAACTATTCAGGAGTAATGCAACAAGACTTGAATTTTTAGGTGTATAAGCCAGGCCAGGATGTGTACTGCAGCTGGTGGGATAGCTTTGCAGTACTGTGGCCCTGTGAGCCTGGTGGTAACATTCAGGCTTGGTTTGCTGGAGAGAGGCATGTATTCTCTGGGCCTTAGAGACTTTCCCAACCATTTGTGTCTGGGATGGTACTAGAAGCAGCTGTTTCTAAACCTCGATGTGTGGGCTATGGGTCATTATTGCATTAGTGTATTCTGCAGAAGACCTCTGATAACCATGTATGACACAAGAACCAGGCTGGTCCTGCAGAGATGTGGAGTTGCATTGACTTCCCAGGGTTCCTGCTTAGTTTAAAAATTTCATGATGCTTTATTTATATGATATGATATACGATACTTTATTATATGATATGATGCTTTATTATATATTATATTATATTATTTAATGGTATTATACGATACTCTGTGATATTTCATTATATGGAGCTCCTGTGGTTCCAGTTCCTACCATGAGTTGTGTAATATCCCACAGTGGAACTGAACAGAATGTTCCACATGTTTTACTCTACTCTTGTGTGCTGGTGTCCACAGCAGGGAGTGACTAAAGCTTGCAGGCAAGAAGTGATAGTTTACAGAAAGAACACCCTGAAATCAGGTATTTTCCTGTTGTGTTTTCGTTGTGAAATGAGTGTATCTCTAAGACTTTTCTTTTGGTCCAGTGTCCTGCGCCGGGGTCACACTGCTGCGTGCAGCTGCCTCTGTGTTGGTGATAATGGGAGTGAGCAGCACCAGAGTTGGAGCTTAGTTTTCCAAAAGACTTGCACATTTCTGCAAGACTTGTCCCCCCACAGGAATTTTGGATGGAGTTCTCTACATTTGCATCATTAAAAGAGTTAGTCTGAAGGTTTCTGACATAGCTATTTTTAAATACATGATTGTAAATAAAATTTTTCTTCTGTGACATCAAATTAACAGGAATTAAAATTCAGCCTGGCACAAAGAAGACCAACATTGCTGAAGATGATAAAGTTGTACTGGTTTACAGAACTTATGTTGGAACATAGTTTCTATGTTTATTATACATCAAAAATAACAATAAGTTTCTAATATAAAATAGATTCTTCACCTTGGTTGTGCTACCTACAGTACTTAAAAATTCTTATTTCTGATTTTGTAGTTTATATTCCCTCACTTTATATTCTCTCAAATTTCGATTTTTTGAGTAGAGGAAGGGTCATGGTAGGGCAAACCCTTTTTGCATGTAATCCTCATCTGTGCCTCCTTCTACACTTCTTCCCTATGCAGAAGTTCATAGAGTTTGAAGATGCACTGGAACAGGAGAAGAAAGAACTACAAATCCAAGTGGAACACCTTGAATTTCAGACTCGACAGCTGGAGCTGAAGACCAAAAACTATGCAGACCAGAGTAAGCAAAGCTGTGCACCAGACACCATTATACACATGCCTTCCACACACATACAATACTACTTTAAAAATAATCTTCATCCTTTTTTTTTTGGTTTAGTGTAATTTGTGCAAAGCCCAAAATATCTGGTTATCACTTACTTTGATGTAAAATTCTGGGCTTTCCCGAGGGTGGGATGTACCCGCACTAATTCAGTAAAGGCTATATTTCTTCTCTTTTGTGGTCTGTCTCTCCAGATGCAATGTGTAAGATTTGGGCCTTTGAAACCTGGTTTCCAGTTTCTCCTTGTAGAATCTTCCATTCTTATAAAAATCATCACACTAATTATTTAGTTAGTTAGTTACTTAGTTTATGTATTTGTTTTACAAATACTTCCTTAATAAGTGCAGGCATTGAAGTTCCCCTCAGAATTTGTTGGTGTTTCGTCCAGTACTCCTGCTCCTCAAGTAGCCAGAAGGGCCAGTCCCAGAGGACAACAAATTGTTGCCAAACTAAGATGCTTACAGGGCACCAGGCTACTGCTGAAAAACTTCTGTGGTTTTATTGCATTTATAGTGCAAAATCACTGGTATTGGGAAGATGCAGGTACCCATGAACTAAGAGTGTAACAAAGACCAAATCCCATAATTCTGTTTGTTTTATTCAGTAGGTGTAAATTAATTTCTAAAAAAATAGGCTTTGTTTCTCAAATAGTTCATTTTGTGTGCCAGGCATGTTAGCTGATAGTTGGGAATCTTCTCTTGGCAGTTTCTCGGCTGGAAGAACGTGAATCGGAAATGAAGAAGGAGTATAATGCTCTGCATCAGCGTCACACAGAGGTAAGATATTATCTTTCTAAATAAATAAGTTCTTTGTCTATATCTACATGACTATATCATGTCAAAGAACTCAGCTTTACAATCCTAGTGATGACTAGTGCTTCTGAAGTTGGGAACATCAGAAGTACCTGACTGGAGGTTGTAAACAGGATGGAGACAGGCTGTGTTCACTGGTACCCAATGGAGCTGGCACAAACTACGACACAGAAAATTCACTCTGAACAAAGTAGTAAAAACTGCTTTCCTGCAAGGGCAATTAGCTCTGGCACAGGTTGTTCAGAGGAGTGTTGGAGTTTCCTTGGAGATATTCATAAGCCACCTGGATGCGGTCCTGTGGCCGTTCTGTGTGACCCTGTTTCAGCAGGGGGTGGACTAACGGACCATCAGACATTCCTTCCAATCTGAGCTGTTCTGTGATGCTGTGCATAGTGCCCTGCTACCTCATCTCCCATTGCCAATGAGCCTCTAGACTTATGTTGTTTTTTCAAGGCTCTTTGGTTGTGAGATTCAGCTGAAGTGATTTCGAACACTATTTGCTGACAAGTTTTCTATCAGATTAGACCATTCACTTACATCATCAGCTTAGAAGGCAACAGTAAAAACAAGGAAGTCTGCAGAAAAACCCAGGGGACTGGAAGTGGATACCACAGAAAATTAAACAAAAACAGAAAATGAGTCTTTCCTTCTCATCTCTTTGCCTCATGGATTTTTCTCTCCTCACAGATGATCCAGACCTATGTGGAACACATTGAGCGATCTAAGATGCAGCAAGTTGGAGGAAATAACCAAACTGAGGGCAGTGTACCTGGGAGAAGGTAGGGCCATGACCTTTCCATGTGACACGTGTCACCTGGGAACTCACACACTGAGTGTGTGCATTTGAGAGAGGAAACAGAGCAGGATCTTTCCCTGGGGACATGGATTGTAGCTGAAGCTCTGTGTTAATGGGTTCTGGGTGAGTTGTGGGTACTTGATGGTGAGGAGCTTTCTCTGTTGTTTTACAAAGGTGAGGCTTTATCATGCTGCTATTGACGGGGCCTCTGGAAAACATGTTCATGTTCTTAAGTAGTGTGTAAAAGTTTATCCATAGAATAGATGGTGTCAAATAAAATGTTTGTGTGCTTGCATGTCTTTGTATGTGGGATAGGCAGCAAAACCGTAGCAATTAAATGCATTAGCCATTACAGGATTTTTTCAAGTTGTTCTTTCAGAGGAAGCTTTCTATCAGTCACCAAAAATCCCACATATGTCCAAGAAAGGGATTTTCCTCCCTTCTTGCAGTGTTTGGGTTCTGAGTAGAAATAAATTGTCTAAAATATAGGAATCAATTGAGAAAAACAACAAAAAAAAAAAGCTAGATGTTAACTTTCCTGGGCAGATAAGCGGTGTAGAGGGCTTGAGAGGACATGGTCTAGAAAGAAGCAGTAGCTTGTAAGTGCTCATCTGTTCATAAAATTTCCCTTACCAGACTGTTTTTCTTCCTTCTTTTCGATCCCTCAGTCTGGAAATCCAGAGTGAGTTCCCAGATCTGATGATCTGATCCTAATCTTAGAGATGGAATGGGATAAGTATGTTAGGCTTGTTTCTCTCCCAGCTTACACTTCTGGAAGTAAGAATATATCTGTGGAAGTGCTTACAGTAAAACCTAAAAGTACCATAGGCAAAAGCAAACTTAGAACATCTCTCTTTTAAAGAGTGAGTCCTGTGTGCACCTGCCAGCTTTGAGTCATAGAATCATAGAATCTCCTGAGTTGAAAGGGAGCCACAAGTCTCATTGAAGTCCAATTCTGAGTTGGACTGCATAGTAGAAATTGGTTTTAATTTCTTCCTTTCTAAAAAGCTTAAAAGCTTTTACTTCCCTAACTCTTGAATAAGCTGATATTAATTGTAGCTTTATGTTAACATTCCATGAAAGAGTGGCCCAGTGAAGTGTTGCTGGTAGTATCTACAACACTGCCAGTCTCAGCTGGTGAAGGGCAAAATTTTCATCAAGAATGACCTTTTCATGTCAGAGAAGTTTGTCTTTTATCCTTTAAGTGTGGCACATTGCTAGTGTCCTTGGAGAGAAACACTGTATGTCTGTGAAAAGCCCATGATGGGACTGTGATCCAAGTCTAGGAGCTACCAGTGGGAAATGGGAGTTTTTAGTTAATTTTTGCGTGTGTGTGTGTGTGTGTGTGTGTGTGTTTTTGGGGGGGTGTGTGTGTAGCTCTGTTTGTTGTGCTTGTGCACAGCACCTGGGCCTGGTGTGTTTTGATGTAATTGCACAGCTGGAGGGAGGAACACCACCAGTGTTTGTGGATCTTAGTGCACTGGGTGGGGGGATAGGCATAATTTCTCATGACCTGCAAAACAAATTTGGGTGCATTTATTTAAAATAAATGGGGCTAGGGAGAAGTTTTTGCTGCAACTTTTGTGGAGGTGGTGTGTATCAATGGCCATCCAAGAGGTGTAATGAGTTTGTACCTGTCACTATTGAGTAAGAAACGACACAGACTCTCCAGAAGGCTGGTTTGCATAAAGCTCACCTCTTTACTTCAGATCCTGTTTTATACATTGTTCTGATACAGATAGACCTGGTTGATCAATTAATCAATACATTTCACCTAATTGGCTAATTAACAAGATGCCCTTCTTATAAGCAATTGTTGAGGAAACAAAGAAAACAGAGAGGAAAACACCACCTACAGGTTGTTTATGAAAATAAGCTATCATTGTTTATCTTCAACTCCCTAAAGTCTGTCAAACCAATTCTGGGAAAACTTATTAAGTTTTCTCATTCTCTGACCAGGCTGTCACATCCACAGTACCTACTTCCATGTGGCATGGGGGTTGCAGTGCACGTGTACCTTGTGTCTGTGTTAGGTTGCATGTTTGCATGACATTTGCTCTCTAATGGTTGTTCTTTTTGTCTTGCTTTTTGTGGAATTGCTGCTGTTTGGCTGTTATGTTTGTCACTGCAGTCATCGCCAGTCCTGGAGGAAAAGGTAAATCCTATTGCTGCATCTGAACTTCATTAATCCAAGTGTTGTAGGTTGCTGTGGAGTGGTGACAGTGTGATGCTGGGAATGTATTGTACTGGCATATTTGCTCTCTGTGTCCACTGGCACCTGTGCTGGACTTGCTGGTTCAGGGGTGCTGAGGGAGCCATGGAGCTGGGATAACACAGCAGGGAGAAGCTTGTGCGTGCAAATGCAGAAGACACGCAAGTTTGTTCCCAAAACAGGATCAGATGTCTGGGATGGGATGTTTACACTTCACATCCCCTAATGTTTTAAAAGTCATAGAATCATAGATCTGTAGAATCGTAGAATATCCTGATTTGGGAGGGGCCCATAAGGATTATCAAATCCAGCTCCTGCCCCTCCACAGACACCCCAACAATCCCATCCTGTGCCTCAGAGCGTTGTCCAAATGCTTCTGGAGCTCTGGCAGCCTTGGGGTTGTGACCATTCCCTGGGGAGCCTGTTCATTCATTGCCCACCACCATCTGGGGGAAGAGCTTTTTCCTGAAATTCAACCTAAAACTCCCCTGGCACAGCTTCATGCAATTCCCTCAGGTTCCAATAAATTTCTTCTCTCTTATTTTACACTAGAGAGCAAGCCATGCCTGATTTTTGAGTGGAAGTAGAACAAATGTCTGTGTCACTAAGTTTCCAATGGCACTTTTGGCTGATGATTGGGCAGGGAGTGCTGTGCACAGAGCCTTCAAAAAAGACTACTTCTCCTCTTTAAATGCTGGCAAACAAACTGTAGTTTTGTTATGTTTTGTAAACTGTAGGATGTTGCTTGTAGAACATCCTAATTCAGGTTTTGGCTACTGCAAGCCTTTATTGGAGAGTGCACTGTTCACCTTGTAACTCAAGGTGGAACTATCAAGTGTTAAGACTTACCCTGGCTGATCCTGGAAAGATTTGGGTATGTGAGAGCAACTGCAGCACTTAAAGTTTAGACCGGGATGAGTCTAAATCAGGATACTTTAAATTTATTTGCATTTAAATTTGGTAGCCAACTTCAGGACTGCAAAACTAGAGCTAGCTCTTCCTTCCCCTTTCCTGGGAGGTTTTAGAGAGGCTTGAAGGTGTTTCCAAAGAAACTCATCAAGGAAATTTCCTAACAGTCTGTGCTAAAATTCTTTCCTGAAGATTCTACAGCTTCTGATGCTATAGAGACCCTGTGCCTCTTTAACAGGGACTGTGAAATTCACACATTTCCTCTCCATTTGGTGGCTCCTGTATTTCCTTGTGTGTTAAGTATGTATGTTTACATATTAACAAAAAAGAAAACATATAATTTAATGTCTGTCAGCCTACTTTGGGGGGAGCTTTTATGTCTCAGTGCTGCCAATGAGTTATGTCAAGTCATTGCAGCGTAGTCACTAGGATATTCTGGCTGCACCACTGGTTTGACAAGGACTGTCCTATGAACGTTATAGGAAACTTTCTTCTGCTCCATAGACCTGTGAAAGCAAGACTCTCTTAAAACTGTAATTTGGTCCTGAAGAAAAGGAAAGATATAAACCTAATGGTTAAAGCATCTCAAAAAATGGCCCAAGTTTTTTGTTTTCTGCATAAAAAGAGAGATTTTTTTGGAAGTAGACTCTTAGAGATCCTTGGGTTATTTCTTAAACTGTATAACTAAGAATTTTCTGATATTGTAGCATAAAGTGGTTCTGATTTCCAGTTTTGAATGCCTTTATGATCTCTTCCACATAATTAACTCTACTTTCTGTGGTGCTTGTATCAGCACCAGGGTGAAGATTTCCTAGGAGGGGAAAAATTTGCCTAGTAAGCTTTTGTAGAAACTTGAAATCCAGCTGTTAGAAGCTTTCAGGTCCTTGGAATGATAGCAGTGGGATAAAGAGAAGTACCTACAGCAGACAGGCAAAGGTAATTGTCCTTTGGCATCCATGACCTAGTAGGAGCAGATGTAAGTGGCAAGTTACAGTCATAAACTGGGACAAACAGCAGTAGAATGTTTTCACTAAACCTTCAGTGGTTATTTAAGTCACAAATAGCGAGATGCCTTTGGTAGTGGAAAGGAGAAGTTACAAGGAAACTGACAATTCCTATCACATAGAAGTCTGGGTTTGAATCTGTGGAGAATGATAGAATCATTATGGTTGGAAAAGACCTCCAAGGTCATCAAATCTGACCTTCAACTGGATGCCCTCGCACCCAGTAAATCATATTGCAAAGTGCCACATCCACACGCCTTTTGAATGCTTCTGGGGATTGTGACTCCATTACTGCCCTGAGCAACAGGTTTCCATGCTTAACCAGTCTTTGAGTGAAAAAAATTTCTGCAATATCCAACCTGAATCTACCCTGGTACAACTTGAGGACATTTTCTCTTGTTCTATTGCTTGTTACCTGTGAGAAGGTTAATGATGTTTTATCAGTGATTTGTGTTCCTCCAAAATCCAGTTACATGCCTCCTCTCTGAGAAGGTTTGTGTGTGAAACTTCCATGTATGAGTCTAGCATCTTCAGGAGAGGATTTTAGTGCAGATTCCTAGGAAAAGTGCATGCGAAGCAGGCCATGCTGGAAATACCTTTCTGCCCCATCTTGCCTATCCAGGACAGGCCACAGGAGGCCTTTTTGCCTATTTGAGGTAGGCACTGATGCAGCAGTGCATCATGCTGTGGTGGCTGGGCAGTGCTTAGAGTGAGAAGGTTGGGCACTGTGGTTTCTCTCAGCAAACATTGTCTCCTCTGCTGGACACTCCATCTCTGTCCTTCCTAAAAGAGCTGGCTGGTCTACCACTCCCTGTGTTAGTGTGTTTGCTCTGTCCCAGGGGCCCTGTAGCAGTTGTTTGCTGTGGTCACAGGTGAGGTGGCTGCCCTTGTTTCCCAGCCTGGGCATGACACCCAATGCTGATGATCATTACAGAAAGGCAGGTGGAGGTCTGCTGTTACTAACAGCGTGCTACAGAAGAGCAGGTGTCATCACACTCCCAAGATTAAGCAGAAGCCCTGTGCAGGAATAGGTGAAATAGGATTGAGTCCAAATATGGATGCACATCACACAGAGAATCATTTTAGTTCAGCTCGGCAGGGGCTGGGTTTGGCAAGCTGGTGCCACAGCCTTTCCACCTCCTCTGCTTTCTCTAAATTTTCTCCCACTGAAGCTTGGTCTCAAAATCTGTGCCAGCTTTTTTGTTCAGAATCAGACCTGCACTAGTGAGTCCCTGCAGTTGCCAGAAAGGAGAGGATGAACAGAACACACTTAGAGACACCTAGCAATATGCATGTTGCATTTATTTATATCTTTGTTTAGTTTTTGAATTGTGAGTGCATTGTAATATGGGTATCAAGGGAGATCAATGAATACAAGTACTCTCTTCCTTGCTTAGAATTGGAAGTGATCCAACCCCTCTGGTTCCTGTTGTTGAAGCTCACCAGATTTGGGGTGGAATGTCATAAGTTTCATGTAGATGACACTTAAAAGCCTTATTCCTCTCCCTGTGGTGACATCTCTAGTAGCTATGGAGCTTTTATTTTCTTGCTGTGAGAGTTGTTTGCCGTGGCTTATTTTCCTCCAGTACTTTTGTTTCTCAGAAGCACTGACTTAAATTGGCTGCACTTTCATGTTTCTCCAAATTTCTCATACTGATTGAGCAGTCAGTTGTACCTGTTAATGGCCACTGACCCCCTCTATCTTAGAGTTTCCCCAGGAGAAGGTATTACTCTAGCAGCAGCACCACGGGACTGAGAGCCACCACCAAGGAAGTGTGGGAGTTCAGAGTTCAGACAGCTGCCATGTGAGGGTAACAGTTGCAGTCCAGTTTCTAGTAACTAGTATTTCATATACTGTGCTGTTTGTTTTCTATCAGAACCATGATGTACCCAGCTAACACATTTTCCTCTCTCTCCCTGTTTGTCTCTTTAGCAGGAAGGAACGTCCCAACTCCCTGAATGTCTTCCCCCTCGCTGATGGCATGGTACGTGGACAGATAGGGGCCAAGATCGTCCCAACACTAGACCACTGGCACCTGAGTGACCTCGGCCAGCTGCAGTCCAACTCCAGCTACAAGGTTTTCTAGACCATCACAGAGCAAGGGTTTCCCACTCCTTCACTGTTGCTAACATCTCACATTTTCATTAAGCTAGAGACAATCTGTGTCCGTAACCCTTTGCAGCCTCTCCCTTTGTGTTTGCTCCCATAGTAGCGCTGCTAGATGTGGGAGGGTATTCTTCTTCAGATCTGGCATATGATGCAGGAAGGATTTGACACAGCTCCTCATGCTGCTTTGTCTCAGGGTTAATCTCCTTTACTTGGCTGGCCCCAAGTTGAGAGGGATGTATGTGGAGGCAGTTAGGGATTGAGTGAAGAGAAATTCTTCACTTCTTAATAGCTTATTTCAGAGAGGACATGGTAGAACCTGTCCCTTCTCTCCACTTTGATAAGAGCAATGGTTCTGCAACTCAGGTGGGGCCAGGCATTGGGTTGCACTTGCCCTTAAAGTGTTTGTCATTTTTTTCTGATCTCCTGGCCTTCCTGTATTCACTAAAAAGGGCTCCTTCTTATCCTCTCTGAATGCCCAATTCTTGCACTGTGCTTAAAGGTCTTATATTCCTCTTATGCCTAGTCACTGCTCTAGACTTGCACTGTCTACCTTCAGTACATCTGTCACCATTACTGCTCTGCCTTCTGCACCAGGTCTTCGAAAATCCTCACAGTGTTGCACCTGCACTGCAGCAGCTCATGGGGCTGCCTGGCGCATCTTGAGCTCTGCTCTGCCATTCAGGGGTCTCCTCTCCGCTATTCAGAGATTGGTCTGACAGATCAGGCTATGCATGGTCCATGCATTTCCCATGAGCCTCTTCTTCAAAGGTCTGATATTTTGCTGACATCACTCACACATGACTCATCTTCCCAGTATGTACCTGACAATTCTCACTATCTTTCGTTCTTCATGAGGCCAGGCTGTACTTACATTTTAAGTGTCCTTGTTTACTTTTTATTACTATATTCTATTTTAGTTGTTGTCATTATTTTATTTTTGCATTCAGCTTTACATTTATTTTATACAGTGTTTTGGAGATTTAAAGTCCTTAATATTTTTGTTTTTATGTACTATGCTTTCAGTGTTATAACCATGTGGCTTCTCATGGTGAGATATGACTGCTATGAATGTTGGGCCTTTACAATGCATTTTGGAGGTCACTACTACACAGTTGATGTTTAGGAGGTTTACAGGTATGGCTGTAGGTAAGTGGTGGCTGTGGAGATTATTCTTTGGGTGAGCTGTGGGTTTTGGAGAATGCCTCCTGTGCTGGAGAGAAGAGCTGTACTCTTAGCACGATATTTAGCATTAACAGAGCACTCAGACAATAGAAGGAAGATACCTGCTTCTGGGCTGTGAAGAGGAGCACGTAGGTAGTACATACATTTGGGAGGAATTTCTCCAATGCAGGTTGGAAGGTTGATAAAGTGTGTTTTCTGGGGAAGTACAAAACTCACATCTGTAACCAAAGAGTAGTGAAAGACTGGGGTAATTACTTATTCAGATGTTCAGGGTAAGGGGCAGGTTATGTCAATAAACAAGAAGTTACAGGATATTGCTGGCACAGATATTACCCTATAGACACTGATGATCCAGGGCTTTTGAATGACATCTGGTTCATAAGAACAAGGAATGACAAGTGGAGTGGACCCACCTAGGTGTCTCTTACACAGCTGAGATGCTTCTGAACTTTGCTTATTCTCATAGACTTAGAGTGGGTCCAAGAACATCCCTGAAATCTTTCATCCAACAGCAGTTTTGTTTGAGGAAAGAGGTTTTATGGTTGCACTTCACACTTGATAATCTTTGTCCCTTTGCACATCTGAAAGCACAGAAGGCAAACTGCAGTTGAGGTAGTCCAAAGCTTACTGGAGCCTATTTATTATCAAAAATCCTTTTTGACTCTTTTTTTTCTTTACATACTGGGAAAGTAGCTCCTAAATCAGGAAATTGAAGTAGAGGTGGGAAGTGTGGTTTTAACATGTAGCAGCCTAAGTGCAAAGTTCTCATCTCAGTCTTGATGCTGAAACCAGGATAATTGAAGGGAGATGGTTTGGATATTCATGTGGGAATGTGTGTGCTATTTAGACTAATAATGCTGAAAATACGCAAAATGTGGATTGCATTTAATGGCAGGGCCATTGTAAAAAACCTGAGTTTCCAGTATAAGTGCGCAGGTGCAGTGTAAACCTTTAGACTTCTGTAGTGCAGTGTGCAGCAGAGCATTTTAAGATAAGCATACAGAGGCCAGTCTAATTAAAGGAAGATCTCAATAAAATTCCAGATTTAACAAAAATAAGGCTGCAAAGGGTTAAATCACCATTTTTTTCAGTCTTCTCACTCATCCCATATTGGATGTTTTTGTCATGTTGTGAAGCTGTTATTAGTACAAGAGAACGAAACTTCCAGATGAGAAAAGTGAAACCCTGTCACAGCTTCGAGGTTTGGGGGCTCAGAGCAGCCTCTGAGCAGAACCAGGATCTCTCTAGTACTTGCACAGGACGAGAGAGGCCAGTGGTGAAGATGAAAGATGGGTCTGGATGTGCAGGTGAATGCCACTGCACCCAGTTGCAACTCACTGTCGCATATAACTCTCAGCATTAACTATGTCACCTCCCTGCAGGCAGTAATTAGAGCATGCTGCCCTTAAGAGTGGGGAAATCTCCTTTGAGTCTGAGAGGTCATGGTGCTAGTCAGGGCATTCCTTGTCTGACTGAAGCATTGTGCTTTAATTTACCAACACAGCTTACAGTGTAAAATCCTGACAAAGCCTTGAAGACTCCCTGTTCCTCAAGAGGTGATGGTACAAGAAGTGGGGCTGTAATGTCTGTTTGCACCAAGAGCTGTTTTGCACTTTCCATACTGAGAATCCATCTCCTGTGTTCATTTCTCACCTTTCTGAATTCTTGGGTATTGTCATCCTGCCATTTGGAAGTGGGAGACCACACCTGTTTATGCTGTGTTCTCAAGCTGGACCCATGCCTGCCGAGCTATGTATAAGGTGGTTTGGGGACATAGGTCTCCTGTGTCAGACAAGCCAGAGTATCCCAGATCAGTGTCCACTCTGCTTCTGCAGTTTAGTGGCAAAACCAGTTTGCTGTTTTCTCATCTAGGTGTATTGGTGGCTTACAGTAATGACATCAGTCAAGACTTCTAAGAGGCCACTTCAGATCCTTCCCGAGCAATATCCATATTGCCTTCCAGCCTTGGGAAACACTGGCCTAGTTTGCTGCAGGTGCCAAAGCCCTTCAGCTTTCACTGTACTCAGTGTGAGCTACAGGTGCTTTTCTCCTGTGATAAGGCCACCTTTCTTGAGATCACATACCAATGTGATTTGTGAAGACCAGTATTCAGTATTGAAGGAGTTATCAGCCTTATTGAAGCCTTATTGAAGAAGGTTATCAGCCCTTTCTACAGGTGGGATTTGCTTGTTGAGCTCAGCACGAGAACTTGCTGCTTCACTGTGGTGGTAGTGCCCTGTGTCACCAGCAAACAATGGGACATGTAACTGGTACAATGAGCAAGAACCATGCTCATAATGCTTTAAGGCAGCCATACACCAGCAAATGGGACTTACTGAAATGTATAATTGTGCTTTTCCCTTTCTGTTCTGCTGCCCTGGAATTGCCACAGTGCCCCCAAGATGAAATGTCTGAATCTGGGCAGTCCTCAGCAGCTGCCACACCGAGCACCACGGGAACCAAGTCCAACACTCCCACATCATCTGTGCCCTCTGCTGCTGTCACCCCTCTGAATGAGAGCATCCAGCCCATCAGCGAGTACACCAATGGCATCACCAAGAGCAATAAGAGGGCACGAGAAAAGCGTAACAGCCGGAACATGGAAGTCCAGGTCACACAGGAGATGAGGAACGTCAGCATAGGTATGGCAGCTGGAGCTCAGGTACTTGGTCACTAACATAATCAACTTAGCAGTGCTTGTGTCACTCTGTTACAGGGAGAGGCTGGGAGATTGCACTGTAAGTATAGAATTTGAGGAAGCCTGACTTCGAAAGGTACATGAATGAGACAGGGTTAATTGGATGTTAGCAGTTTTCTGCATAGTAAATTTTTGAAAACATCAGTTATATGAGTAATTTCACAAATTCATAGAATGGGAACAGGTTACTGAGTTCAGTTCCCTGCAGTGATATGCATTCATGTCTTGGAACCTCTTTCATGAGCACTCAAGTCACGTCTTAGGGTGAGCTTTTGGGAAGCTGTTCCTGGATCTCATCAATATGAAAGTTAAGAGCTTATATTTAGTTTTCTGTCTGTATTTATTTGTAAGTATTTTATATCCAGTTGTTCAAATGCCAAATTTGTCTGTGAGATTAAATAATTATTTTCCCTCTGTGCTCTTATCCCACACTCTGATTTGCTTAAAATAATTGTACCCAGCTGTTTTTCTCAGCTAAATTAGCTGATATTTTTTAGTCTCTTTCTTATACAAAGAACTCCCACACCTGTGGAAGCTACAGTTGTTGTCTCTTAATTTTCCAGAGTACTTTAGTAATTTGAATTAATTATTTTTTGTCAGGAAAGCCATTCTCTAAGCTTTAGCACCAGGCTGTTAAATAAATAAATGATTTAATAACATTATAAAAGCCCTTCAGCTGTGCCCATGTAGTGTCTGAGCAGGTCTGCCCTGGATTGTGAGACTTGCAGTGGCCATCAGAAATGAGAAGTGATCTGTTTTACATGTCATGAACTTAAACTACAAAAGGACTGTAAGATTTATCAAAGGTCATTAGGTTAATATGCAGGAGCACAGGGGTAAACATGGGTCTATGAGGTTGACATCTGAACCAGCTGATAATCTTCTTATCCAAGTTATTCCTTGGGAAGCAGAAGTTATAACTAAGTTATTACTGAAGCAGAAATAACCATTCACAAGCTGGTTCCTAATGAAGTAAGACCATAAACCAACATATAACATCTTTTGCTGTAGCACTGAAGGAGAACTGAGAGAGGAGAGGAGACTGAGTCCCAGTCTGTATTATCCTGAGGGCACCCTCAGGGTCACAGATGTCCATCTGTCAGAGGCTAGGAGAGTTGTCCATGGAAGCATATGGGTTCTGAACAGCCTGCTGTTAGATTGTGGTCTGGCTGTGACCATGAAACACTTGTATCAAGAAAGCTAAGCATGGATGTCAGTAGTTTGAATACCCTATAAATACCCTGATTTTTACAGTTCCTGCTTTACAAGCTCATTTACTATCAACAGTTTTCATGCGTCAAAATAATCTCTTTTTTGTATGTGTGCAATTGTGAAGTGGAACTATTTTTTCCCCCACTTTCTTGGTGGAAGTGTGATATGGCTTCCTTATGTGGTCTTCATATTCAACCTTTCAGCTATTTCTCACCCCTAATAAGAAATCAATTCTCTATTATTAGAAGTGATGCACATACTTGAATTTTAATAATGTATTTTATACATCTGTAATTAAAATGTCTGTCAGTGATGCATGTGCCTTAGAGCTGAACTACCAAAAATGCTACTCAGAGGTATTTGCAGAAAAACTTCCCAGCTTGGTAAAATAAAGCTGAGGAAGGCTGTGCTTGTGTTAGACCCGCTGGGTGTGGATGCCTGCTTTGGCAACAGATCCACATCACACTTTGTCTTCCAGCCTGGGTTTGCTGCCAGTTGGCACAATGCCAGCCTGAAAGAAATTAACACTTCAGTTGTCATGGACTTTGTATATTTGGCTACTGAGATTGTCTGGAAAGGTCAAAAATGTCACATCTAAGTTCATTGAGGGACTAATGTAATTCACAAATTAGGTCATTAATCTTTCAGAAATTCTTTGTGTGAACAGACACAGTGTTCATGTTGCTTGTTCAGAATAGGTTAAAGTCTGGGCTTTTGAAGAGTTTGGTATTCAGTAAACAGGACTTGACAAGAGGAAGGAATTCCTTATTCTTTAAATATTGGCTTCAGGTTGCAGATTACACACAAACCAGATTTCATTTATTGGTTTTGAAGTCAAGTTTCACTGTAATGGGTATCTAAACCAGTGCAGACTTGAAAATTTGTATTGAAAACCTGTTTCTGTTAAAACTAAATAGTGCCAGTTCCTAACAATAGTAATTTTTATGAAGCTGTACAGAAAATCACTGTGTTGCCTTCAAACTCAGCTAATGCTGTCTGGGGATGGAGGAGTTGTTTATTGGCAGATAAAAAAGGAGTTTTAGAATTTACTTCAACGGATAAAATATTTCTGCTGATCCCATTTTAGTGAGTATTCAGGGCAATGAGTTTAGTGATGCTTTGGAATGGGGGTGGGAAGGGGAATGCTTATGGTGTACCTGCTCTGGAATTGAGAGACCACCTTCAACTACTTTCTGTTCTGATTTTAAGACTTTGAACATGGCACCACGAAATTTTCAAATCTCAATATTCAAAGCTGTAAAAGTCCCTTCAAGAAATACCATTCTCTGGAAGTCCTGATCCTGTATGTGATCTGTACTGTCTTACCTAGGGATGGGCAGCAGCGATGAGTGGTCCGATGTCCAGGACATCATTGATTCCACCCCAGAGCTGGATATGTGTCAGGATCCCCGCCTGGAACGCACGGGTAGCAGGTACTGATTGTGACTTTACCCTGTGTGCTCTGTCACTTGGCTTCATGAGTAGTGACAAATGGATGCTCTGGCTCATAGTGAGCTCACAATGCAGCTATTTGAGACAGTCCATATATTCTGCCTAATATCAGAGGTCCTGACCTGCTTTGGGTTCTCCAAAAGGCAGATGCCTGCTGGTGATCTCCAGGAGGATGTGTACAGCTGACCCAGGAGTGGACTCATTTACCTTACTGGTCTGGGGGTTTAGAGAGATGATTGAGCAGCAGAAGTTTTAAGACAAGAAAAGAGAACATGGGCTTAAGCTGTTAGAAATAGGGAAAAGGTGCATTTGTCCAATAAAACCTCAGTTCTGAATTCCATTTTAAAACCTCAAGTTTCTTTCAGTTCTAATTTTGTCAAGTATTTGAGGAGGCAGGGCTGCCCCCCCAAAGGGAGGACAAACAGAGGTAACCTCAGCAATCCGAATCCCACAGGCTTTGAGCAGTGAGGCTCAGATCACTGGTAGTGAGCCCTGTCAGCAGCCCCAGACAAAGCAAGGGTGTGAATTCGGTCCCAGTGCTACCCATGAACAGCAGGAGACAGGACTGAAGACAGGTGCATCTTAGCAAAGAACTGAAGGCATAGGCCTGAGGTCAAAGGGAGCCCTGGGACCAGTGGGTAGGTGCAGTTCCTAGGTGAGGCTGGTCAGAGCATTTATGACCCATCAGTGCACTGAGGAGTGGTTGCGAATCCTCAACACAGTTTTCAGAAGAATCATCAGACTTTTACTAAACGATTCTGCTGCTCTGATCCCTACCCATCACCCATTTTGTTCTAAATAGGAGGCTACCTAAAGGCTATTAATTTTGGCACCACATTGTTGTGAGGTATAGGTACCTTGATTTGTTTTTACTAAAGTTTATCTTTTACCCTTGTCCAGTGGATAATTTGGCACTGTATCGGCAAAAAATTTCCCCCAAATCTTACAGATACGCAGAAAATACAGTACCCTGGCAGAGTGAAAGCAAGAGTATCTAATGGTCCCAA
Organism: Melospiza georgiana; assembly: GCF_028018845.1. Lineage (NCBI taxonomy): Eukaryota > Metazoa > Chordata > Aves > Passeriformes > Passerellidae > Melospiza > Melospiza georgiana. The sequence continues at coordinate 16,535,650 of NC_080445.1, forward strand.
TCTGGACTGGATTTGCCCACCCTGTTGAGCACCCCCATTGAGAAGGGTATGAGCAGCAATAATACCTGCATTTCTCATCTGGGAAGGCACACACAATTAAGCTCCCCTTGGGACATGTAGGATACCTGGACTATTTTTAGGGTCAGGAGGAATCCAGGGAGTTGAAACTGCTCAGTGTGGAGAAGACAAAAGTGACTGATGAGATCAGATAAAAAATTGGTCAAATCCAGGGGAAAGAAGGAAACAGAGGGGATTGATGCACCAGAGCTCTTCAGGCAGGAATCTCTACTCCAGGTGGTAAGACTTGAGAGCTACAGGAGACACCGCCTGACTTGGACTGCTGACAGTGTGTGTGCTGCTCTGAAAGCAGAGTGCTTTCATGATACGTATACCTCTGAAAGCTGAATGTTGAACAGGAAAGTTCAATCTGACTTAAGTCTCCAGGTCAGACTGAGTGCTGGTTTCTCTTTCATTTGTGCTGACTGTTGGATTGTGTGAACTGATTAATTGCAGTGCCATCACAGCACCATTTGTACTTCCTCAGTGCTCTCAGATGTCTGGGTGGCTGGAATTTTTCTTTAATTGAAAAACCCACTTTTTTTTCCTCTTCTTTGCAGTGTGCTGTGGCTGCAATATCAGAAGCAGCTACTACACTCCATTTATAATCACTAGGATTGTTTATGTGATAATGAAGCCATAAAACTTGAGATCATCTGTGTTGGTGCTGACCTTTCTGATAGATTGTTGGAGAAATTGCACAGCTGCTGCTCGTGCTGGTTGATGTTACTCATACAAGGCAAAGCACTGCAAAGTGTTTATAACCCACATTAAGGCAATTTTTTAGAGTAGACAGCCACAATCCCAGAAGTTGCCTCACCTGCACATCCTGTAGCAACTCTTTGCTGCTTTGAGCCATGAGGCTGTCAGGAAATACAAGAAGATTCTTTATGGTATCAAAGACACTGAGAGGTGGAAATGTACTGTCATCTGATAAGACTAAAAACTATTAACTTTGATTTACCTTTAATTAAATACATTTGAGGACATGTGAAGAAATGCTTTTCAATACATAGCCTTACCCAAAAGAAAAATGGACCCTTCAGACTGATTGTACTTATTGGCTGGCCAAGTAAAAAGGCTGTTGGTGTTTTCAGCATTGAATTTCTTATTTGGTCTTACTGCTGTCTGAGGTTTCTATCTAGATTGATCGGAGCATGGGAATCTTTGCAGAATCTGACAGGTCAAAGCTGAGCTCTTCTGCAATGTGAAATTTTTCTGTGAAATACTGAATCAACCTTAACTTGTGTGACTTCAGAGTAAATCATCTGGGTGAGCTTTGAGGTTGTGGATGATAGATGTGTCCTCAGCATAAGAAGGACATGAAGCTGTTGGAGCAAGTCCAGAGGAGGCCATAGACATGCTCCAAGGACTGGAGCCCCTCTGCTCTGGAGCCAGGCTTGGAGAGCTGGGGGGAGTCCACCTGGAGAAGAGAAGGCTCCAGAGAGACCTCAGAGCCCCTTCCAGGGCCTAAAGAGGCTCCAGGACAGCTGGACTTTGGACAAGGGCCTGGAGGAACAGGACAATAGGGAATGGTTTCCCACTGACAGAGGGCAGGGTTAGATGAGATATTGGGAAAAAATTCTTGTCCATGAGGGTGGGGAGGCCCTGACACCAGTTGCCCAGAGCAGCTTTGGCTGGAAGTGTCCAAGGCCAGGTTGGATGGCGCTTGGAGCAACTTGTGATAGTGGAAGGTGTCCCTACCCATGGCAGGGAGTTGAAACCAGGTGGTCTTTAAGGTCCCTTCCAACCCAAATAATTTCATAAGTCTATGATATGGAGAATAACACATGCTATTTTCTTTACTCAGTGTGCTTCCTGATTCGTTCAGTGGGTGAACAGATGGGTTTTGATTGCAGTAGACTGAGATGCTCAGTATTTCAAAAATAAATATTTGAGCTTAAATGTTGCCAAGTAACAAGATTCCTTCTGTTTTTTTTCTTCCAACAACAGCCCAACACAGGGGATTGTGAACAAAGCATTTGGCATCAACACAGACTCTCTGTACCATGAACTTTCCACAGCAGGGTCTGAGGTCATTGGAGATGTTGATGAAGGAGCAGATCTGCTAGGTAAAACCTTGTTATTTTCTCTGGTACAATGACTCCATATTAAGCTTCTAGAAGCATTTAAATTCTCTTTTTCTTTCAGAACTTGGATGTTTCTCTTTTTTAAGAATGCATGGAAATTGAGATACATGTGATAGAAGCATGTACCTTCAGTACAGTCATGATTATTTAGAAAATAATCTCAGCTGTTAGATAACTTTTATTTGGGTTGTCTTTAGTGCATAAGTTATTTTTCTACAGGATTTTCCACACAAATAATTTGAAGACAAAATTTGTTTCTTCTGCTTCTGACTGAAAATTCCTCCCCCAGTAATTTTATACTGAGAGAAACAGTTGTTTGAAATTTGTAAGAAAGTAACTCATTTGGTTAAGTTTTTGATGTTTAAATTATGTGGAAAACTTATGGTGTGTAATGCAGTATTTACTGTTTTGCAGTCAGCCTAAGAGATGTAATAATTAACTTTTTAAGCTGATTTTGAAGATGTTTGTAATGCCTGTAGCCAGGCTGTGTTTTGTGTTCCTGGCTGGGACCCTGCAGCAGTCAGAGAAGCCGCTTTGCCTCAGAGAGCACTCTGAGCCGTCTCTATACTTTTTCTATTGGATTCCTGAGTATCTAGATCTTGTTTTTTGACAGAATTTAAGCATGTTTTTAATTCTTGCTGTTTTCCTGCATCAGTACAAGTGGTCTTTGAATACTCAGGTGACAAGGGTGCCTGATTGAGTTTATAATAGTGTAGCTCATTTTCCATGTTACTGCTTGCTTTAAGGAGCCCTAGGACACATGAGGACTCCAGAAACAAGGCATTATGTGTACTTAGTGGCAGGAGATCTGATCTGAAAGCGAACATTTCCTTTCTGTGATTACTGATATAGATCTGCTTATGGATAATCTTGTAAGTTTAGTTTTGTGTATGTGTCCAGAATAGAATGAGCTAAAATGTGTCATACAGACTTACAGCAGCTCACCTTTGCCCAAATTACAAAGGTACTTGTATCAGCTTTGATATGTGTTGTATCAGGACCTTTAAAAAGCATATGTTTCTGCAGGGGAGATAGATTTTGCCCTATTAAACAAAAACTTAACCTTGAAGATGCGGACTGAAGACTGGAAAGGAGTTAAATTACTTCTTGTTTGATGAAGGACAAGTATCTGAAACCGTACTATTATAGTCAATAGTGTGACTGGAATTAAGAACATGAATCAGACCATCATGAGAATGCTTGCCATAGCCTTTTGATATGAGTAGGTTTGGGTTGGTGTTTTGAAAAAATCATACAGCAGGTATGAGAGCCCTCATGCCATTGCCTAAAGCACAAACCCATTATTGTTTCACCTTCAACTCAAGATTGCCAGAATAAAAAAAAATCTGCAGAAGCCTCAGGATGAGCACACAGGCTTACTCTGCCTGCAGTGGGAGCCAATCTGGACAGATATTTACAAGATTAAGAATTTTGAAGGAAAAGCAAGATTTCCAGGTTTGACAATCCCCTGGATGCTAGTAGCCATTTGCAGAAGGGCTGGGGCTCTTGCTTAAAGGGAAGCTTGATAGTAGGAACTACATGTGATGGTTAAAGCTGTGGAATGAATTAGCCAGCTTCATACATTATCAGCAGCTGTCTTCCTAGCAGAATCAAAGCACTAAAACCATGGATAATCTTGCTGTTGAATATCTGTTTTATCTTGGTCCTCCTGTCCACTCCTTCCTCATCAAGGAGTGTTCAGTTGATTCTGCGGCTCTGTCTGCTAATCACTGTGCCAACTGCTGCTTTCTTTCTCCCCCCAAAATGACTGGGGTATCAGATATTATTGGCTTGGAAGAGTTACTGTTCTGGAAAATTACTTACTCGGTGTATGAGCAGCTTCAGACAATGTGCTTCCCACTTTGGAAGCCTGCCTTCTGGAAATCCACTTCCCCTTGGGATTACCCTGTAGCCTGACCCAGTGATCAGCAAGAAATGCAGACTGTTGTTTTCAAAGGACCAAAGGTTTTTTTTGCCCAAATCTTGCATGGTTGTTCACTGCAGTCTTGGATGAAGTCAAAGGTGCTTCACCTCTGAGATGTCTGTTGCTCGGGAGTTACCACTTGCAATAAAATGTACAAAGACTTTGTTGAACAGTGCCCTTGTAAGCATGGGCCCTGAAGATCACAGTGTGGTTTCTGAAGACTGCAGCATGGCTTACAAGGAGGACATTTCTGTACTGGGACCATTTTCTAGCCTGAGCAGAGATGCAGAACCCTTTCAGGTGATCCCATGGCAGGCCAGCAAAATAGGAAGACTGGTTCCTTTTCAAATCTGGGAGATGGACTGTGCCTTGTTCTGTGATCAACATTGATCTAATTAATAATTTTGCTGAGTTCTGGCCACTGACTTTGGTACGTAAAGATGTTTTTAAAATGAACACAAACATTGCTGGTTGTACAAAGAGAGGAAGCACGGAGAGATCTCAGAGATTGTGTCTCTCAACAACAAATGAGACTGGTACTTTTTTGTCTTTGCACAATAGAAAGCACAAAAGAAAGTCTGGTAAAGATAGAAGCAAAGGGCTAGATCTTAGGGCTGACAAAAATCTGTCAACATAATCCAAAATTTTGCCTTTTTTGTTCAGTAGAATGTTCTCTCTTTGTGCTGCACTTTTGAGTCTGCAGAGACAAAGAGGAAATGGTGCTTTATGAACATGATATAGGGAACAAAATCCACAAGCTGAAAGAGTCCTCTAGGTCATGTTTGGAGCTCGCTTCTTTCTGTAAATCAAATTCATTAATGACTCTAAGCTCACTTAAGTGAAGACTTATTGCTTCCTCCAGTCTCTCAAAACTTGGCAGTCAATCTGTAAAGAATATTCTCTTTTTTTTTTGTCTCAATTCCTTAAAGAAAGAGAAATTTAATTAAAGATGACCTTAAGAACAGGACTTATAGAAATTACCCTTGAGCACTGGCTGGCAGTCAAGTCTGATTCTGAAATGGAAAATCCCCTTTATTCCTGGTACATAATTGGCACTCTTCATGTTTTATTATTTTGAATAAAAACCACAAAACATATGGGTTTCCTCCTGCCTCTAATACTGCTTTACCTACATGGGATATAGGAAGTATTCTGGAGGAAAATGTGGAGTGAGAACAATTATTTACTAATGAGCATTGAGAACCAAATTTCCTTATTTCTCCTACAGACTTGGGAGCCCTAGTTGGCAGTTTTCCTGCATATACACTTGTTAGTCTCAAGTGATCCTGGGTAGGTTCCTGTTCTCCCATCTCCCCTTTTCTCAGCTTCCCCTTCTACCAGATCCTTCTTCCTGCTCTTCTCTATCCCAGGTGTTTCCAGACACAAACGATCACAGCAGCCGTTTGGGTGTGCTCAATGGACAGCCCCTTTTACTGAGGGTGGTGACAGTAGTGAGCTGATTGCCCAGAGAAGCTGTGGCTGCCTCATCCCTGGAAGTATCCAAGGCCAGGTTAGAGGGGGCTTGGAGCACCTGGGATAGTGGAAAGTGTCCCTGCCCATGGCAGGGGGTAGAACTGGATGGTCATTCAAACCCAAACCGTTCTGTGATTCACGTTTAGGATAACCAACTATATTTGCTTTGGAAATTAAAGAGCAGAGGGTCTGTAGTAAAGACAGAAATGCAGTGTTATTAGTGGTTAGTTCATATACAGTGTTGTGTACAGAAGTTGAAATGAGATTATCAAACTAAGTCCCAGTGCTACACTATACAAAAAAAAGGTTTTAAATGCAATCAGTTGTCTTTTGCAAGCTTGAAGTGTCACTGAAGAGCACAGTTATGGTCAGAAGATACAGTTGTTAAAACTGCAGGGTGTGGGGAAGTGAGAGGTAGTGGGAATGAGCTGTTCTGCATTTAGTGGTAGATGACTAAATAAAGACATAATAAAGGTTTACCCAGTCCAGGAAGATCTGATTGCCTCAGATCCAAATCTGGAAATCTGGGAATAGCTGAGGTAGGTGGTTGCAGTTGTACCATGGGTTGCCTTTCCTTGGGGTTTTTTTCTGTCCTATGTGTAGAATCATGCCATCAACCGCTATGGCAGGTCCTGTCCTTACTATTTCATGCCTTTTGACATTGAAATGGCTGAATCATTGTTAATTTTTTTTGGACAAAATTTTGATTTTGTTGGTTTTAGTCACTGATGGATCCTTTTTCACTTCCTTTTTCCCTTGTCTCTCTGTGCTTCGCTGGACATGGCGCATAGGGGAGTTCTCAGGTGTGTATCTCCTGCTCAGTTCTCCTTGTTTCTTTTTTTCTGGTTGAGGTTGGATATTGTGGTATACACGTGTGATACTCCCCTGCTCTTGTCCAAACACGGTTGGCTTTGCAGACTTCTCCCACCTCACTTTGCTTGATTGCCTCACACTGGTGGCTCCCTGCAGCAGGAGGTCCCTGCTCTGCTCACGTTCCTGCCACCTTCAACCCGCTTTCTTTTCTGTGGCTGTGGGCAGGTTTGCTCCACAGTGTTGCACTAGCCTGTCACTCAAGGTCTTGGGGCTCAAAGGGCTTTTTTTCTGCCAAGAAGGGTACTTGTAGCAGAGATCGAGTGGGCACAGACTGAGTGAGGGACCCACTGTAATCTCCATGGCCTGTGCTGTGAGGAGTCCCTCATCTGCCACTGGCTGTGGGGGGTTACCTGGTGCAAAACAACCCCCTTTGGGTATTGTAGTGACATCAAAGACACTTTTGTGATGGGTTAGAATGGCAAAGCCTCTGTCTTTGGTGAAAACTTTGCCTTTCTGTCTCAGGAGATGGGTGATGGCTCTGTCCTTTGCTGGGGGAGGCTGCTCACTGCTCTAGGGCCATACTCTGCCATCAGGTTTGCACCTGCTTGAAAAATACACTTGGGCCCTGATGCAATTTCAGTTGAAGTCAAGGGAATCTCTCTTGATTACAGTGCAAACTGGGTAAAATTTGCCCTGTAGTAAAGGTGGTGACCTGGCAGCTGCGATAGTGTCATGTGCCAACAAGCTCTGCCATGTCCCTGTGCCCAGCACTGCTCAGTGTGGGCTCTGTGATGATACCAGGAAAGGGACGTCATCATCCCTTCTTCTCATTCAAACTGGCTTTACTATAAGCCACATTTTGTGTGAACATTCCTCAGAAAACCTCCCACTGAAGTTGGGTTGGAGTTTGTTGCAGTGTGGAGGTGGATTTGGGCCTTTTTAGGTCAGATGAAAGCTTTGATACTCAGCCTCACTTTTGTGTTTTTCCCCCTGCTACTGTCCTTTCTTCACCCTCTTCACAATGTCTGTTGACCTGCCTTTGTTGTGACGATGGGAAACTCAAGGATATATCATACAGGGAAAATGATGAAGGAAGCAGATGAGGTCATCTCAAGCTTATCCTGACATCTGTTATGATAGGACAAGGGGTGGTGGTTTAAACAAAAGAAGGAAGATTTTGATTAGATATAAGAAAAATTTTTTTCGCAATTGGAATGGTAAGGCCCTGGCCCAGGTTGCCCAGAGAAACTGAGACTGCTTCATCCCTAGGCCAGGTTGGGTGGGGCTTAGAGAAGCATGGTCTAGTGGGAGATGTCCCTGCCCATGGCAGGGGAATGGAAATGGATGTGAATTTTAAAGGTCTCTTTTAACCCAAACCGTTCTGTGACACTCTAAAGTTAAGTCCCTGTTAGGTCAGGCTGCAGGAGAACAAGATAACTTTCTACCAAGCATCATGTGTACTGGCACCACTATACATGTGCTGACAAGCTGCTCTGTTTGCTGTTTACAGACTGGTACTTAATGGCTGCTGTTTTTCTCTTCCTTTCTTCCCCTTTGTCCCCATCTCTTTCTGTTCCCTTTCTCGTATGGGATGGCTCTCATAGTACGGGATGATTTCTTTGGTAAGGCAAAGGCCTTTTTCTTTTCTTTTCTTTTCTTTTCTTTTCTTTTCTTTTCTTTTCTTTTCTTTTCTTTTCTTTTCTTTTCTTTTCTTTTCTTTTCTTTTCTTTTCTTTTCTTTTCTTTTCTTTTCTTTTCTTTTCTTTTCTTTTCTTTTCTTTTCTTTTCTTTTCTTTTCTTTTCTTTTCTTTTCTTTTCTTTTCTTTTCTTTCTTTTCTTTTCTTTTCTTTTCTTTTCTTCTCTTTTCTTCTCTTCTCTTCTCTTCTCTTTTCTTCTCTTTTCTTCTCTTTTCTTTTCTTTTCTTTTCTTTTCTTTTCTTTTCTTTTCTTTTCTTTTCTTTTCTTTTCTTTTCTTTTCTTTTCTTTTCTTTTCTTTTCTTTTCTTTTCTTTTCTTTTCTTTTCTTTTCTTTTCTTTTCTTTTCTTTTCTTTTCTTCTCTTTTCTTCTCTTTTCTTCTCTTTTCTTCTCTTTTCTTCTCTTTTCTTCTCTTTTCTCTTTTCTCTTCTCTTTTTTCTTTTCTTTTCTTTTCTTTTCTTTTCTTTTCTTTTCTTTTCTTTTCTTTTCTTTTCTTTTCTTTTCTTTTCTTTTCTTTTCTTTTCTTTTCTTTTCTTTTCTTTTCTTTTCTTTTCTTCTCTTTTCTTCTCTTTTCTTCTCTTTTCTTCTCTTTTCTTCTCTTTTCTTTTCATCTCTTCTCTTCTCTTCTCTTCTCTTCTCTTCTCTTCTCTTCTCTTCTCTTCTCTTCTCTTCTCTTCTCTTCTCTTCTCTTCTCTTCTCTTCTCTTCTCTTCTCTTCTCTTCTCTTCTCTTCTCTTCTCTTCTCTTTTTTGTGCATTTTTTTCTACATTCCTTTTATCCACTCATCATCCATCCATGTGTCTTGCATCACCTTGGTTTGGTTTTTTGTGGTGGTGGCAGCACCTCTCCAAGAAGCAGGATGCAGCTGCTCTGTAGAGGTGGTTTGGGGATTCTGGTCTGTTTCATTGTAGTTGATTATCCGCTTTGATGCTTCACACTTTGCCTGGCTGTGAGAGGAATGTGGTGTAGGTGCTCTGCTGGACAGGGCTGTGCCCACACCTCACCTCCCTTTGCTCCATGCCCCAAAGGGTTGAAAACTGAAAGTTTTCTTCCCATGAGCAGAGCTGTCCCATTACAGCCTGTGCAAGATGATCTTGTGGGGTGCCATTCCATGGCTCTGGGAGACTTCCTCTTTTTCTTTATTGCCAGAGGAGCCTTTCTGACCTCTAGATGGTTAAGGCATTGGGCTGTCACTGCATCACACACAAGCAGAAGCTGTGGTGAAGGATACTGATGGAATGCTGTGTGGCCTTTAGTTCTGGCATGATAGCTCACCCTCTTCCCCAGAATTTTTCTCTCCCAAAAACAGCTGCAGAGAGGGATGACTCAAGAATATGAAGGAAAAAGATTTAATCCAAAAAAGATGCGGGTGAGCTCTTCCCTTGATGTTCTTCAGTTCCTTTAATGTTCTTGTGCCAATGTAATACCTTACAGGCTAAATATTTAATTGATTATTTGTAAAATCACTAAAAATAAGCAAGAAAAAAATTCAATAAGTTGAAGACTTCTGAGTCTTCTGACTGATATGCGGCATGTCACCAAAAAAAAAAGGGCTATAGATCCTTTACCTTACCAACCTAAAACATGCTGTAGTTTGCATTGATATTAGTGTTTCCCATTGTTGTATGTTGGAATATTCTCTGACACACATTGGCCTGAAACATCAAAGTGATTAATTGTCTGCCACTGATTTTTCAAAGGTTTTTTGAAAATGCTGCTTCTTACTCATTCTTGCTGGGAATTTGCTTTTGTCATCATAAATTCATCCCGTTTAACTGTGGGAAGAGGATCTGTGTGTTGCAGTGTTTTGGTGTGTTCTCACTTTTCATGCCCTGCCATGTTCCTCTAACTTCTGTTTAATTCAAGTTTGTGTTGTTTTTATTTTATGCAAATACTAATTAATCAGCAAATGACGTATCATGAAGACTGTTGATGTCTTTGCTATGAAAGAAGAGAGAGTTCAGAGGGCAGGACAGATACTGATTGTGGGGAGACTTCTTCATGCTCTGGGACCTGTGGTGAGATATGAGCTGCACCCCTTAGCACTGTCCTCCAACAGGGAGAGGCGTCTCTGCCTTCAGCTCTCAGGTGGCCTCTGTTCCTCACTATAAGACAGTGGGAAACAATCCAGATTTTGTATTGTGCTTTTGGTCCCTAAATTTCATTGGTTTTATGAAATACTGAATTCAACCTTCACTCTTAGCCCCAGATGTGTCAGTGTTCTTGTAAACCAGTCTGCAGACTGCAGCTGTACATGGATGCCCAAGTGCAAGTGCAGAGTGTCTGCTGTAATGTTGACTATGAGTCTGAAGTGGTGGAACCGAGACTTCACATTTTAAACATCTGTGAGAAAGCTGTTAGAGCTAGGTGTAGCAAGGGACAATCTGAAGTCCTATTGAAATTGCTCTAGCAGAAGGTCGATAATGGGGAAGCCTTTCATGTTCATGAAACTCATCACAACCATGATCCCAAATCATGCAAACAGAAAATCTGGCTTATACTAAGAAAGGAGGAAAATCACTAGTGTGCAGGACAGCAGTTTGGACAGTGTTCTGCTATCCTCTGTGAAAAACCCATGAACTCTACCTTCATTCTGTGTGAGGAATGATAAAAACTGCTTGCAATAGCTCATGGCTGAACCAGGAGTTACTGCCTTGACTTCCCTGATTGGTATTAGTGAAGCTCTCCCCTCTGTCCCTCCCAAAGAGGTTTGTGTAGACTGGGGTGAGAAGCTAGATCTGAGTTTGGATTCTCTACAGGACACATGGGTGTCTTTGCTGGTGCTGTTTGGTCATTCAGGTAGAGACACTCCACTCTACACACAGGACACAGGAATCTAGGGAAGCCTAACAAAAGTGATTTCTTTTCCTAGGGCATAAGTTAGGCAGTGCCACAAAAGCTGCATGTTTCTAGGAGAGCAGGTGAAAACTGCCTGGCCTTTCTTTTCAGGAATGGGCAAAGAAGTGGGCAATCTGCTGTTGGAGAACTCTCAGCTGCTGGAGACCAAGTAAGGAACTGTCGCATGCTCTGACCTACCTGCCTGGTTATAAACAAGATGTCACCTTGGAGTAGGTCTTAGCCAAAACTCCTTCCTCACTTGCTTATCTAACTGGTTGTCCTGAATACTTGTTCCTTCACTTGTAGAAGAAGAATTGCTCTCCTAAGCTATTTCCTAGCTGTTTCCTTTCTGCAGACACTTGGATAAAGCCTCTAGGCATGTGCTGGTAGGGCCTGATGCCATCTGAGATAAGTTTCAGGCTTTAAATTCAGTGGCAATCCATGTGTTGGTCTGAGTCTCTGTGAGGATGTTGCTGATAGTAAGGTTTCATTTGCAAGGTTTGTCATTAGGAAAAAAAAGAATTGTCATTGTTGAGTTCTTAAATATTTCGTAGTTGATGGAGGAGAAGCAGACAATGTAATGAAGTTGGTTTTTGAGAAAAGCTGGCAAACCAGCTATTAAAATTGAGGAGATGGGAAGAGGAAGGCCAAGTACTCCCAGGGTAGAGCTGGAGAACCTACTGTGATGGGAAGGTACTGATTTTATAAATGTAAGATGTTTTGGAGCTGATTGGAAATGCATATTTCTATAACCATCATCTGCAGTTATCCTCAATTGCAGATGACAGCAATTCTGAAGGGTGTATTTCAGACTTTCATTCTGCCAAAAATAGATAGGTTGCTCTACACATGCCTTCTTCAGTGTTTTGTCATCTTCCAAAGGAGAGGTTGATTTGTTAGTCAGGATACATAATTGTCCTGAACAATTATGGTGACTTTTCTGTTCTTCTGGAGCTCCATCTTCCCGTTTCCCTTGAGACATAGCTGAACTGAATTGTTAAACACACTTGTTTCAACTTTCCTAGTAGCATCTGTGACTTTAGTTGAAGATCTCTTTTATGGACAACTGCTACTTTGGGGCACTTTTGCTTATTGTCCCTTTCACACCTTTAAGAAATGCTTTGAACGTTGTGAAGAATGATTTGATTGCCAAGGTGGACCAGCTGTCTGGTGAGCAGGAGGTGCTGAAGGGAGAACTGGAAGCAACAAAGCAGGCCAAAGCCAAAATAGAAACGAGAGTCAAGGAGCTGGAGGAGGAGCTGAAGAGGTGAGTGATTACTCCCCTGCTCCAAGGAACTGGGAGTAAAGAATGGTAAACCCACCTCCTCTGTTTTACGCTGGCTGTTTCATTCATGGGATTAGCATTGGCATTTAAAGGTACTTTAGGGAGCACAAGAAGGCAGGATTAGGAATTCTGAAGGAGCAGCTTCAAACCTAGGCTCCCTGGAGTGGAGCATTTAGGGTGTGAATTTGCAATTAAAAGCCAACCAATCAGCAACAACCAAAATGACCCAAAGAAGGGGAGTTTCAAGACCAATAATTTTGAAGGAAACTGCCAAGAACTTGGTCCTCCTAGCAGCCAGGTTAGCTGTGAGAGAAGTGAATGCCCATTCATTTACTGAAAGAGCTCATACAGAGTTGCACAAGAAATATTTAAATGCCTATATCAATAATTGTTTCATTGCTCATGTTAAGACTGAGAAGAGGCAGAAGAGATTCTAAATTCTGATACAGGAATGTGTATCAGAATTAAAATATTTTTATCTTCCTTTCAAACTAGAGAAACTAAAGCCCAACTGCCCAGCAAAGCCTGGGATGGTTTCACATCCATACACACAAAGCTGCCTCCTGGAGCTCAGAGCAGAACAGTTCCATTGTGGCTGGCTGTGCATGACTGCAGGTGCTCAGGGCAGAGGACAGGGTTTGTTCTCCAGCTGGAATCTAGAAGGTTCTGTAGTCTGAGCTCAGAATCACTAAGAATAACACAGACTGGTCTCTTTATTGTTCAGAATGCATGAAATGAAAGTAGTCTTGCAAGCAGGGAGATTTTTAAAATGCCTTTTGTAATGCCTCATAAAGTAGGCGTTAAAAGAAACTGAAAGCACTCAAATACTTTCAGTATTTTTTATCAGGGTTTGGTGTTCTTTACCATTTTGGGAAACTGTTCTTCATGTTAGGGGCTTTTTTCACTGTATTGAATCCTAAAGAATCAGAGAATCTACTGAAACCAGAAGCAGTCCAGCAGAAGCATTTAAGCTAGAATTTTCCCTATCGAAAATGGCTCCATACTCATAAAATATTTGAATGTAGATGCTGGTTCAGAAACAGAAACTGGCTGAATTCTTCCAGTGGTCAGTATTTTGGTGCTCACAACAAATCTTTAAAAAAAAAAAGGGGTGAGGTCGGTGAAGCTCTTCAGAGTAATGTACTGGAAGAGGGAGGGAAAATGGCAGAGAAGCATCTCAGAATTTGTACACTTGGTGCACATGGTGATGGATGCAGCCAGACTTCCCATAGCTGGTTCTCTTCCCAGACCCAGCCATGGTGTCACTTGCTGTTTTGATCCCTTTCTTCCTGTTTCCTAGAGTGAAATCTGAAGCAATTGTTGCCCGACGAGAGCCCAAAGAGGAGGTGGAGGATGTAAGCAGCTATCTCTGTACAGAATTGGTATATGACATTACTAAAATGCCTGCGGGGAAAGGGGGTTGATTTACTTACCTGTATTGCGTCATGTATATGAGTCCTGAGATGCAGATTGATAGCAATGAGGGCAAGGGTGGTGAATGGGTTGTGGCTGATGAGCATGAAATCCCTTCATACAACTTTCAAACCAGAATCTGGCACAGAGGAGCAGCCAACCCGGTGGCATTATGACTGTGCAGGATGTAGTTTCTGTGGCTGAGTGCTAGAGCACTGCCCTGCTCAATACCATCCTAATTTAGAATCAAAATCTAGTGTGCAGTGTGGATTCTCTCAGGGCGTTACGACTGTCAGGCTTCTCCAGAAGAGCCTGTCCCCATGTAGGCAGTGAAGATGTAGCTGTGAGCACATCATGCTCTGAAATCCAGCTTACAGGTTCAGTTTTAGCCTAGATCTCTTGACTTATTTGGAGTGAACTTGGTCTGTTGAGAATTTAGGTAGATGGGAACATTTTCACGTTGTGCTCATGAGCTGCTGAAGAGAGTTGGATTTGTTTTCAGTTGAACAGACAGGAGGTCTGGTTCTTTTTATAATTTTAAAAAATAATTGATAAATTCCTTTTTGTTTATACAGTTCTTGTTCTGACTAGTCATACAGATTTGATTCAAAGTCCAGGGAGGCTAGAGAGGGACTTGGTTAATTTGTGCTGTTCCAGCTCTCAGCAGCACTTACCAACCAGGCTGAGCTTAGGAATTGCCACAGTCTAGCACAACCATGTACCACCTCTAGTAATGAGTTCCTGAAACCCTTGCAGTCTTTATTTTGGGCAGATATTTTTTTAGTCATGTTGTTCTCATTTTCCACTTTTCAAAAGAGACAAAACAGACTTTTACTCATTTTGTTCCCAACCCAAAGCTGCCTCTGCCCTCATTGGAAGGTCAATTTGTGTCACCAAAGAGGAAAAGGTGTTTCCTTAGTTTCCTGTATCCTACCTTTATCCATCTGTACTAGCAGAAAACATCCTTGCAGTCCTCCTGAGAGGGCAGGTGGCCTTATGTGGTGCTCCCTGCTGCTTGTGACTGGCTTTGCTATTAATTGAATCTTTGGTTTCCAAATTTTTGGACCAAAAGACCACTGTCAATTCTTACCATTCCTTGCAGACTGTCAAAGCACCTTGCTGGCAATAGTCCCACATTGGGGTCTGTGTATGCGAGGGCTATGTGTTCAAGTTGGTGGTGATTCTCATTCCAGTTTCCATGGGTTTGCTGAACCCACGGAGGTCCATGGCCATAGTTTGGAGCTCACTGTCTGAATTATCTCCTCATATGGGGAAATGGGGGTGAAATCAAACAGGGCAGGAGAAGAACTAACAAATATGTGTCTGTCCCTGACGTGCCTGGTACTAACCTCAATCCCATTCCATCTTTTGTTGGCTGAAGCAGTGCTCCTCCCCTCTGCAGGACAACATTCCCATTGCCCAGCGCCGGCGCTTCACCCGTGTGGAGATGGCCCGGGTCCTGATGGAGCGCAACCAGTACAAGGAGAGGCTGATGGAGCTTCAGGAGGCTGTCAGGTGGACGGAGATGATCAGGTGAGCCTGGGTGTTGGATAACATTCCTGTTTAGGACAGGACCTGTTCATGTTTTACCTTATGGTCAATGCATCCCCTACTGACACACGGTTGAGAAGTACTGGAAGTTTTCCAGACTGTAGATGCTTTTCTCCTAACACCAATTCTTTCTCTCCTGTTCCTGAACCTGGGCTGCAAATCTCATGTTACCACCGTTATTTGGGGACAGTGGATAGTTGTTCGTCTTGCTTGTTTCTTGTGTGCTTATTAATCTGGGAGAAGCTCTAGGGAGGAGTATTGCTTCTGAATGATGAGTTCTAAAGGCTACGGCTTGAAGTGACTCCAATGCTAGGTTCTGTAGTTCCCACACTGTCTGTGGCAGACAGTTTTACAGGGAGTTGATAATCACGTTAAACACATGAGCCTTGTTACTTAAAGTGGTTGGGTGAGCTTGCATTGAAGACCAGGGCATGTCCCATTCCCTGGTGTCTTTTGAAACATGTTAGAATGAATTCTGACTTTCAGCATGGCTTCCTTGATGGAAATGACCTGATGCTTGGCAGAGATGCAGAAATTAACTTGGTTCTGCTGTGTTTGTCCATAGAGCTTCCCGTGAGCACCCATCCGTGCAGGAGAAGAAGAAATCCACCATTTGGCAGTTGTAAGTTCTTCGGTGGTTTGTGCAAGATTAAGAAAAGTGGGGAGTGTTGCCATTTCTACTTCAGACAACAACTTAATAGACTCTGACATTAATGTCAGATAGAAGTTGGCTTAACCCTTTTGCCTTCAAGGGCTTCCTTTTTCCTTAGTGAAGTTAAAATCAGATCTGACCATGCACATTGACTTTGTTTCACAAGCTGAAAAAGTTCATGAGTATCCTGGAATGGAAACTTTCATACTCTGTCCTGGTTTATGAGGACACACTCACAGTCATGTGTAATAAAGGGCTGTTTTTAGAAGGTACCTATTTCTGGAAGCTAAAAACACCTTATGCCAATCAATCCAAGGATGTAGGTCTGAGTTTGAAGTAGAGCAGTTTTTGCGACAGGCTTGCAGCCTTTGATCCCAACCTCTTGCTTCTCTTTTTGTGTATCTATGGTGCTTGTCTCCCCAGGAACCTTTTCTCTTACTTGTTGGCCCTTTTCTGTCACTAGCTTCAGCCGTCTGTTCAGCTCTTCCTCCAGTCCTCCCCCAGCAAAGAGGACCTACCCCTCTGTGAATATCCACTACAAGTCTCCCACCACGGCGGGGTTCAGCCAGCGGCGCAGCCACACCATGTGTCAGATCTCCTCCGGCAGCCGTACCCTCGAGTTCTTCCCTGACGAGTGAGTTACAGGGCTGTGTGCCAAGCCAGGCTCCCCTGCAGCGCTCCCAAAGAACAGCAGTGTTTGAAATAAGCTGTTTTCCACTTTGGAAACAGTCTGTGTGATGTTAGTATGTCTCTGTTCTCTGTGGCTTACCTCCCTGAGCTTTCACTCATCAGGTACTATATGGATGGGTTCAGCAAACCTTGTCCTTCCAAACATACAATATCCATGGCTTTTCAGGCCATGATGGATCATCTCAGCAGGGACCATGGGAGCTCCATGTGGCCCCACTCTAGTTCTGCACTTGTATTTGCAGACTGGGATGGAATGAAGGAGCGTTTTTGTGGTGGAGTGTGATGGCAGCATCAAGACAAAGGGATGAAATGTCTGCACAACCCTTTTGACAAGGGGTTTAAGAAAAGATAAAAGTTCTCTCCACAGCACATTAAAGTTCCAGTAGTTGGTTTTAATTTAAACCATGCTAAAAATGAGCCTCTGGGCATCGCTACTACAGTCTTACCCAAATTCTTTGTGTTGCTCAGATGAAAGGAGAAAACTCTTCAGTGCTTTACATGACTTCACAATGTGTTCTGCCATTGCAAAGGTAGCTTGGTTCCACATGGGGTGTATTTTTATAGAAGGACTTTGGAGAATGTGGTGGTAAAGTAGGATAACTTCTACAATAAAAAGGATTTGTTGAAAAGATACTGCATTTTGTAGAAGGGTAAATTAAAACTTTTTAGATACCCATTGCCCTTATTCCATCTTTTTCTCTTATGACATCTCACAGTCATGCTGTGTCATCCTTCTCTAAAACCTGTTTTTGAAGGGCTCTTGGAACATCATAAGAGGTGATGACAATAACTTGGCTTGCCACATTGCTCAGGTGATGGGTCAGAACTCCCTGTGTCTGTTTCTCAACACTTTTCTGTCTCTGACTCCCTACATCTCTTTTCACAGTTGGATCTGGTTTGCTGTGTGTGCCCTCCCTGGTACTGGCCACACTCCCTTCACCCTCAGTTCCTCTCTTTAACGATCAGCTGGGTGACGCTGTGCTTCTCTCTTCAGCGACTGCACATCTTCAGCACGCCGTGAGCAGAAGCGAGAGCAGTACCGGCAGGTTCGGGAGCACGTGCGGAACGATGATGGGCGGTTGCAGGCCTGTGGCTGGAGCCTCCCAGCCAAGTACAAGCAGGTAGGGACCATGCTCTGGACAGGCTGAGTGGAAGGTGACTTTAGTCATTAACTAGGGACCTTAGTCATTAACTATTTAATTTAGACGTACCATGTGCATGTTTTGTTTGTGTGATAATTGTAGGCCATCATAGACCAAAGTGATGTTCTGTATATCTCCACCAAAGTCAATGGAGGGACTTTGATTCCTCTGCATGAAAGTACTGAAACCGAAAAGTACCCTAAACCAAAAGTGCCCTAAACCAGAATCCAGTTATTTTTAAACTAAATTTCCTTTGTTATAATTGGGCTGGAACATTAGTTATTTCATTTATACTCTGAGAACTTTAACAGTCATTTAGTATGAAAACCAAATGTAGTTTATGCCCACTTTTTCCCATCAGTAACACAAAATCAAATAACATCAGCCTCAATTGTTGACTTGTGACACGTTTAACTGGTCAGAGACCTCCTGAAAGGGAGGAGCCTGGCAGCATGGCTTGGAGGTTTCAGGCCATAGAGGCATTAAGTTTGGAAAAGACTTTTAAGATCAAGTCCAGCTGTCATGATGAAGGGAATGCTAGTTGTCCTGACTCTTTGCAGGGAGCATCCTTTCTCTATCAGCAGGTCAATGTGTAGCCTCTGTGGGCCATCACTGGGGCACTGATGATTGTGAAATGGTATCTTGGGTGTGCTGCTCCTCTCCCCTTAAGGACTCTTGTTTCACACAAGATGTGATAGGAAGCCTCAGCAGCAGCCACCTCTGATTGGTTGTGTTACACTGGTTCCATCTCTCTTGATGTATCCTGGTGTTTGCAGCTTTATACTGTCTTTTTTGTCTTCTCTCCCCCTAGCTGAGCCCCAATGGTGGTCAGGAGGACACTCGCATGAAAAATGTCCCTGTGCCTGTATATTGTCGCCCATTAGTAGAGAAGGACCCAACTATGAAGGTATGTTGTTTCTGCTTACCGTGCAGTCCAGAAAGGGGACATGAAATAAGCAAGGGATTTGGGTCACTAAACCTGCCATTTTTACAACAATCTATTATTTAGACATTATATATTCCAAATTCTATCTTCCACTTCCTTTTTTTGAATGGTGGTTTGTAGTGAATGTAGGAAAAAGTATTTTAGGACAAAATTCTCAGCTGTTCTGGTTGCTAGGTTCCCTGCTGCTCCCTGATATCTTTTGCTTTTTTTGAGACAATTCATCAACAGCAGCAACATTTTATGCTTCTAATGCTTTTGCTAAGACTCCTCAAGGTGTAATGGAAACTAATATAAAAATTCATGAAAATGACCAAGTGAAAGTAAAAACACATTTCATCACTCCTTAGATTTTACTGTTGACCAGAATTCATTGGAACCAGGCAAGTGTTATCTGGAGTAGATTTTTGTGAAGCCATATCTATTAATACTAGAATGTTTTGAGTAGAATTGCAGCTGGGTATAAGCGGTCATCTGTGGCAGACTTACCTGCTGTAGCTGGTTGTTTTGAAATAGTCAGTTTGTCATTACTTCATTCAGAGATGATTTTTAGAAGTCATCCTGATGGTTAAATTGTAAGAAATTTTTTTTGCTATTGTTTCTAGAAGGTTCTAGGTGTGATCTTTAGATAATGTTCTGTGTACCATCTTTTCTTTAAGGTTTTGGGTAAATCTAGTATTTCTGTAGTCCTCTTCCTCTTATAGGTATTCTCTTAAAAAGCTCTCTGGAAATAATTCATAGGAGGTTAGCTGGATTTGATTTCAGAAAACTGCTTTTTTGGGAGCTAAATCAGCAGACTATTTTTCCACACTTCCAGAGATGGGGCAGCCACAGGCTTCTCTCTGGGTAACCTCACACCCTCACAGGGAAGAATCTCTTTCTAATATCTCATTTAACCTGTCTTCTGTCAGTTTGAACACATTAAACATCTGTCATGTCCTGGCTTGCATTGCTGCAGTGACTAAAAAGCAGTGATGTTGCCGGGTAGAGATCCTCTGGCTTACCTCTATCAATCCGGATATCTTCTAGTAGAAATCATCAAGATCTGGTGTTTCCAACTAAATGTTTTAGACGTTTGACATTTGGCAGTTCTCCACAAAGGTGCCTAAATTCAAAGAGACCACGGAGCCTGCAGGATTCTTAGTTCAGATTCCTGCTTCTGTTTCTTAGCTGTGGTGTGCAGCTGGAGTAAATCTCTCAGGATGGAGACCTTTGGAACAGGAGCCTGGAAATGGGCAGAAACTAGATCCTGGGCACGATCCTCTCACCTGTGACAGGGAAGTGGAAGGTGACAACAACAAAAGTAACCATACATCTCCTGAGAAAAAAAAGGTCAGAAAATAAAGTGGATTTTTTTCCCTCCGATGTTTTTTCTCATTTCATCCCTACCATACCCCCTCTCTCAGTATCTTTGTACTATGCCATAAAATGTTCTTGTCCTTGTGGGACTGTGCTGTGGTGTGCTGGCTCTTCTGTAACTTTAGGTGTGATCTGGGACAAATCATCCAGTGTAAAGTTTTCCAACTTTTGCTTTTGAAATGTTTGGAATTTTGAATAAAATCCTAATAATAAGGGCAATGAAATGCTTGACTGAGGTTGCTAGGGAGATTTTATAGCCCTCATCATTGTAAATTAATAAATACATTCAGGGAAAGCTTTGTTAAAAGAACATGGTCTGTGAGTCCATTTGGGCCTCTTGAGATTTAATGCATTCTGGTTTTTGGTAGCCTTAAGTGATTTTTTGGGTTTTTTTCCTCTTTAAAGAACCAAGCTGTAATTTGCAGATAATCATACAATATTTTATGCTGTCTGGTTTGTAGGGTTTTTCTCCACATGTGTCTTATATTGCTGCCTTATACTCTCCCAAGACCAGCTTGCTTAAGCTGATCAGTTGGATGACTGAATATTCAGTGATACATTTGTCAGACATCTCAACAGAAAAATTAGTGGCCACATTGCTCTTGCCTAAGGAGTCAGACAGGCTCTTTGGCCAGTGCTCTGGATACTAGTGCAGTAACATGAATGGAATCAAATTAATAAAAATATAACTGATTAGACAGCAATATAAAAAAGAAAATTTTTTTCTATAGTTCTACTGTAGAATAGAATATATAATTTAAAATAAATTACACCATGTCTAAGTGTTGCCAAGCACTGTTAAGCTCAGGTTGATCCAAGAGAAGTGCTGATCACACCCATGTGTGTCTGCTCTCCCAAAGGCAAAGGAGCTCCATGAGATGGATTCCACATCCAGCCGTGTCTGGATCCTCACTAGCACGCTGTCAACCAGTAAAGTCGTGATAATTGATGCCAACCAGCCTGGCACAGTGGTGGACCAATTCACTGTCTGCAACGCTCACGTACTCTGCATCTCCAGCATCCCCGGTGAGTGAAGCCCAGGCTGTGGTCTTGACAGGGTCCCTGCCCCACTGAGGAGTAATAGACATCCTCACTTGGTAGCTAACCCCTGGGCTGTGTTGTGTTCTGTAATTGTCCCCCAAAATCATAACGCAGATCTTGCCTTCCTGGAGGACCTTTCTGTGGAGATCCCTCCCTGTTCTTCAGTGTTCAGTAAGTCTTTCCTTTGGTATACAGCAGGTGTTTTTTGGAAGCAGGAGCGAGCCTTGTCGGGCATAGAAGGGCTCTGTACCTGTGTTGGATACTCATACTAGGGATGAGGGGATCTGCTGTGGATCAGGCTGCTGATGGATGGTGTGGTGCTTCTCCAAGGTGGTGAACCCTGAAGGATCAGAATCTCCCATCATTAGGGTGACCTCAGGTGTACATTAAATTAGCAGTAATTGCTTGATTTAATGAGAACCTGTTCTTTGCCTTCAGCGGCCAGTGAGAGTGACTATCCCCCAGGCGAGATCTTCCTGGAGGGGGATGTGAATCCCGAAGACTCAGCTGGAGCAGATGGTGTCTTGGCAGGGATCACGCTGGTGGGTTGTGCAACCCGCTGCAATGTGCCACGAAGCAACTGTTCCTCGCGTGGGGACACACCTGTTCTGGACAAGGGACAGAGTAAGTTTTGGGATGTAAAACTTAGTGACATATCAATTACACCTAATCCTGTATGAGCTCATGGTGTTACAGCCATATCCTCTTGTCCCCAAGTTAAGCACTTCAGAGGCCTCCATAATTTTGTTACTGTGATGCAGGACTACCAAAGGCCCTTTTTGTATATTTCTTCTTAGAGCCCTGCTTTCTTCTCTGATTCACATGCTGCAGCCTAGTTGCAGGAGTCATACAGCAGAGTATTTTGGGCATGTGAGATGTTTGCCCTGCTTCAGGTGCTGCTGTTCTGATTGCTTTCTTCCCTGAGTATTGGGAAGCCAATTAAGCTCACATGCAGATCATACTGCTGCCCTTGCTGACTCCATACTGTAGTGACAGCCTTGGAGCCCTTCCAGTGCTGTCCTGTGCTAGTCATAGATTATGTTTCACTTTAAAATAGTGTCTGTTTCCCATCCAGGGAGAAGATACCTGATGAGCTGCTGTGTCTGTGGCACAGGCTCAGGGCTTGACTGAGTTTGGCAAGGAAAGATACATTAAAGAATTGACAGCCTGATATCTATATAGATTCTTCAGCATGTTTCACATTGTTCATTGTTCTCCAGGTGAGGTGGCTCCTGTCTGCAACGGGAAGATCAACCAGTCTCAGTCTACTGAGGAGGCAACAGAGGCTACAGAGGTACCAGAAAGCAGTGCCAGTGAGGCAGAGCTGACACAGGCCCGGCCTGGGCCCCTCACCGAGCATGTGTTCACAGACCCTGTCCCAGCCCAAGCACTCAGGCAGAATGGGTAGGTGAGCTGGGGTCAGAATAGTGGTTCTGTTCTATTACTGATCTGTTTTCATAAGCTTTGTGACAAGAGAAGCAGCCTAAGCTTCTGATAAAGTTCAGACTTCTATCAGTTTTGTGCCCAAGCAATTTTATAGATGGGATAACAGGGAAGGAAAAGAATGTCATGAAAACAGACATGGCTCAGCCTGCAACTGACTGGGTCAGCTGTTAAAATGTAAATATTTGACCTCTCACTATGAACTTAGACTTGTGGTTAAGGCAGATCTCCCAAAGTACATGTACACTTCATGTTCTTACTGATGGAGCTTACTGAAATGTGTGTAGAAATGATGATTGATTTACTTGGTTACTTTTACAGCATATCAAAGTACCTCTGATGTGCTGTAAAAGTAACCAAGAAAATGTATTCACCACTCAAAAAGTTCTTAAGACAAACAATGCTGATGTGATGGCCTTAAGAATAGGGTAGAAGTCTTGGATGCAGATTGTTCCTGAATGCCAGTGTTGTTCTAAGTTGCTTCTATTGAAACTGCAAATGAACAGAGAAAATATTGTTTGTGTAATAGTCTTGCTAAACTCAGTTGGGGTCTGTAGATTTGAAGTACTTGTTGTTTGTAAGGGGAGGAGAAAGGAAATACTGTAAATTGCAGATTTGCAGTTGAAAACTACTAGAGAAGGAAGCAATTTGTGTCTTCAAGGGCCCATACCAGTCTGTGAGTGCCAGGCTGTGGGCCTAGGTGGGCATTCTGTGCACTGCTGCTGCTAAATCTCTAACACCGTTCTTTTGCTTCTTCAGGGAGAATGGGCAGCTGAAGATGGAGCCCAGCACAACACTGCCAGATCAGGAGTCAACCAAGGATGCTGGGACCTGCACCAGTGCTGCCCCCACCATGTGGCTGGGAGCTCAAAATGGCTGGTGTGTTCCCCTTGGGCTGGCAATTCTCTGTGTCACAGCCCTGCTCTGGGCTCTATTTTTCAAGTCCACACACCTTTTGTTCATTGCTTGTTTCTGAAGAAGGTTTCTATTCCTCATTTCATTGCTCAGCTTACCATAGTCTCAGGGATTTAACATCACTTTCTTACCTCACCTCCACCTTTCCTACCAGAAGGGAAAACTCAAACCTGAGCAGGCTGAAGATGTGGGGCTCTGCTGCTAACCCTCCCCAATTTGTCCTCTCTCACAGGCTTTACGTGCACTCGGCTGTGTCCAACTGGAAGAAGTGTCTGCACTCAATAAAGCTGAAGGACTCTGTGCTGAGCCTGGTGTAAGTGTGTGTTGCAAGGGACCCGAAGGAGAAGGTTTTAGGCCTGAGTGATGCTTTAGAGGGTATTATCAGCTCTTGGTTGTAGATTTACAGAATCAGAGAATGGTTTTGGTTGGAACAGACCTTAAAGATTCTCTTGTTTCAACTCCCTGCCATGAGCAAGGATACTTTCCACTAGACCAGGTTGCTCCAAGCCCCATCCACATTCCCAGCCTTGAATACTTCCAAGGGATGCGGCAGCCCCAACTTTTTCTTTGCTTTCGTAAGTGTGTTGTTTTGTGAGAGAAGTTTCCCAAGGTTTTTGTAATGGGAAAGCCTCATATCAACCCATTTTTCTGCTCAGTTGTGGTCCTGACCTGATTCAGTGAATACATGTCTAGCAATATCAAGAGGAAGTAAGTGGGGAGGAGAAAGGCAAAATTTCACTGAGGGTTAAATTAGGGGGAATTTGTTGAAATTGATGGTGTTTGTATTGTGAAGGAGAAGAATTCCCTCAACAGAAAACTCACAGATGTGATGATCTTACTGCACTGAAGGTAAGAGGATGTTCCTGCAATGCTAAAACTGGCTGGGAATTCTGGAGACTATGTAAAGATAGTGTGTATGGATGGCAGGAAGAGTTTTGGAGTCCCTCATTTCTACTGCATTTTTTATGTATTTACTATTCTGTTATTTCAGACATGTGAAAGGGAGGGTCCTGGTTGCTCTGGCAGATGGAACACTAGCCATATTCCATCGAGGAGAAGGTAAGTATCAATGTAATAGAGAAAACAAAGTTTGGCTGAAAGTGTAGCAGTGGATTAAACGCTCTTCCAAGGTGAGAAAGTTGCTGGCTGCTGGGGTACAAACACTGAGTTAAAATGCATGGCTGTTATATACATCATTGATATCCTAAACCATCACTATATTCTAACACCACTTCTTGAGCTTTTCTGAACAAAAATGTGTATGTGTACTGTGTAGTACATGTGGAGTAAATGTGACACTTTCAGGAATACATATGCTGTGCACTGGTTTGAGGTACACTTAGTAAATTCAGTTTCTGGTCATCTTCACTGCTATGGAGTTTGTGTCCCTATGGCTTGAACAGTCTTAGCTATGTTCATATCTGACAGCACATGGGGATTTGCTAACTATGACTAAAGAACTTAGTTATTCATTGAGTAGCAGTTCATTCAGCAAGCAGAAATATAGAGATTTTTGGGCTTGTGCAATTCAAATTTTGATTCAGCCTTTGTCATGAGCTCAAGCCTGACCATTGACACATCAAAATTGTTCCCATCAGAAGTAAGATAAAGCCTCATGACATAGAGGCTTCCTGTCTGTGAAGGACACAATATCTGCCTGGTTATTAAAAATAAGAGTGAAGAAGGGAGATCTGATGACTTTTCCTGGATTTAACCGTTTGGGGGAATTATGTTGAAGGTCTGTGACATGAGGAAGCCCCACCACAAGGACTGTATGGCCCATTTCCTTTTAAGTTTCTGCATAGTCTTGTTCAGCTGTCTTCCCTCTTCTCTCACTGCTTTTGTTGTACTTGTTAGAGAAGTCTGTTCACTTCATTGCAATAAAGGATGTTAATATTGGCCTGATTTGAGTGCTGTCGGACATCAAACTAAACTTTATTGTTACATTTCATAAGTGTAAGGCTGAAACAGGAGTCTCAGGAAGGTAACAGACATAAGCAAACTGTGCATTTGAGTATCAGCTAAGCCTGTATACCAACATATATATAGAAAAGTAGAGGATTCTATTGTATGGAATGTCCTTACATGTCATGGAGGAGATGCATCTTTCTACACTTGTTTTTTTAACTCAGATGGTCAGTGGGATCTCAGTAATTACCACCTGATGGATCTTGGCCACACTCACCACTCCATCCGTTGCATGGCTGTGGTCTACGATAGAGTCTGGTGTGGCTACAAGAACAAAATCCATGTTATCCAGCCAAAGACAATGCAGATTGAGGTAAGAGAGCACAAACGTGTCTATGTGTGCACACACTTGTGTTGTATTTATTCTTAATAGCTCTTGACCAAGATTGTCAGTCTGGGTCATATTATGATCAAATCTGCCAGGGGTTATTTGTTCCTTCCTCCCTTTGCAGAGCAAATTCTATCAGAAAGTATAAACTGACAATTTTCTTTGCCTTTACTAGGGAGTCTGTGGGGCCATGTATTGTCCAAACATAGGTGTTTGTTTTACAGTGTCTCTTCACATATAATCTAAGGCTTCTCCATCTTTAGGCATTATGGCACCAAGGAACAGAACAGTTAGCCCCTGGGATCCCATTAAGAGAAAACAATGTTTAGAGCCTTTTGGGTGAAAATCAGTACAGTGGTCGTGGTACAAATCTGAGAATGCTTGACGTAATTCTGATTGAGGAGAGAAGAAGTGCTGGATCTGAAGTTCACATTAGTGAGCCAAAGCAGTTTGGTCTTTGGAATTTATCCTGGAGTTTTCCTTTTCTGTCAAGTACATTGAAAGCTCTTGGTGTCTAAATGTTCTTCTGAAGTGGTCTGAAAAGACCATCAATTCTAATTGCAAACCTGCCAGACAGCTGCTCAAGCAAAGAATTTTTTGTGTACAGTAATGAACTGCTGGGATCAGCTGGCATTAACACAGCTTCTCCAAGATCTTTGGAACCCAAACAAGTGATCTCAGTTGAAAATTGAGTATGTGTATATGTGGAGTATAGATAATGGCAAAACTTCTGTGAACTCACATTGGTATTTTAGAAATCCTTTGATGCCCATCCTCGTCGGGAGAGCCAGGTACGACAGCTGGCATGGATTGGAGATGGCGTCTGGGTTTCCATCCGCCTGGACTCCACGCTGAGGCTCTACCATGCCCACAGCCATCAACATCTGCAGGATGTCGACATTGAGCCTTATGTCAGCAAGATGCTAGGTGAGGGTCTGTTGCTTACTGAGCTCAAGGCAGAATTTGCCCAAAGCAGACCTTGCCCAAAGTCACCACTGACTACCCAACTCTCATTCGTGCTTCCTAGGCACTGGAAAGCTGGGCTTCTCCTTTGTGCGGATCACAGCCTTGCTCATTGCTGGCAACCGCCTTTGGGTGGGCACCGGGAACGGTGTTGTCATCTCCATTCCCCTGACTGAGAGTAAGTGACATTTATTCAAAGTACTCCTGCATCTCTCCTAAAGAAAAAGCAGCTTTTAGGTGTTATTTGTGCAGCATGGCAGGTGGTTCAGGCAGGCTGATGCTTTCCTGATATTTGACACCCTTTAATCATAGCCATTTCAGGGAGAAGAGCCCAGAGTATGAGCAGCCCTGGACCTTGACAGAGCAGAGTGATGTGAACTGATTCTGTAGCTATTGTGAAACAGGAGAAACAAAGCTTTGGGAATTGTAGTAAGTCACCAAAAGGAGGTCATGGGATGAGAAGGCACCAGGAAGATCTCCTTGGAAATTCCACTTTGGCCTAGTCATCTAAATGTCTCCGTAGCAGTATTTTCCAAAAACTGAGCTTAGAAAAGCTCCATTTACTCAGATTAGGGCTCAGCTTTATCAATCAACTAGAAATAGGTATCCTACACCAAATCCAGTCTGGTGAGGGGACCCAGCAGTAAGAGTAAATAGGTGAATCTCTGGAGCTGGAAGTTTAATTGAAGCTCTTACTAGTCCTGTTCTGAACCTGCCTGTCAGCATCTTATTTTGAAGGTCTTATCCAGATCACCATGGGGAAGTAGGATTTGAGAGTGATGGCAATTGCTCTCAACAGAAAGCAGCCAAATGTGTGTTTTCTCACCAGTGCTCACAGGAAAGCTGAGAAACAAATACCTCTTGTGTAAAAACAGCAAACCTCTTGTAATCCTCCTGGAAGTCAGACTTGGGATGGTCTCCTGAGGGCAATGAAGTTGGATGTGTCTGGGGTCCACACCAGGAGGGCAGTGACACAGTCCTGTTCATGCATTTTGGTCATTGCAATTTTGGTCTTGTTTCTGAGTTCCTCTTGAAGCCCATTCTGTCTTAAGGCTGCTGTCCTTGTTCTGAGTTAAACTTTTTCCCTGCTGTAAACCAATTGCTTTATCTTTGTGTGTTCCTGTAAAAATGTGGTAAGCAAGGAAATCTCACTAAAAATATAGCAGTGGATCCTTGTGACACAGTCCCTCTCCCACCTCAGATACCACGTCTGTCCCTGCATGGTAAGAGCAAAGTGAGCAAGAACAGAGTTAGTATCAACTAATAGGAGCTTCTGTAGTGGTTTCTCTAGGCTTTATACTATTTTTGTTGCCCTCAAATTATCTCCCAGTAACCACCTTTTTCTTCTCTCCCATCCTGCCCATCACCTCCCATGCCCCTCTGTGTTCCCACTCCCTGCCTGTGCCTAGCTGTAGTCCTCCACCGCGGCCAACTCCTTGGGCTCCGGGGTAAGTCCATTGCCTCCCCTCCACAGCTGTCGTTCCTTTGCACCCATCCTCCTATGTAGTCATTCTCCCACCTTCCATTCTGCCATTCAACTTCTCTCCATCCATTTTTCCTCATCACTCTTTTGTTTTAAGTTGCATTAGAGAAAAGCATCCAGAGACAGTCATGTAAATATCCTTATTTCCCACAGCTATAAACAATGTTTTCCATCTCGTTGTTGATCCTTCTGGTTTTTTGTGTTAAGGATAATTATTTTTCAACAGTGGTTCCCTTTCTGTGGTTGACCAGTTTGAGATGGGGACAGGAAAGGTTCATTCAGTCAGAAGCAGGAACCAGGAGTAGAGTGTTCTTCCAAGGTCTCCCTGGGTCATCCGTTATTTTCCAGTGATGCTCCTTCCATCAGTTTCAGGCCAATGGCAGGTGGTGCTATGGCACCTGTCAGCTGTAAGTTATCCAAAAAGAGATTGAACCCAAGGGGACTTGATTAGCATGAAGACTTGTTTAGGTTTGTGCCAGTTAAGGCAGGATCTCAGTTCAAATTCATGCCTTTCCAGGGTCAGAAATTAAAGGCTCTTTTTTCTCACTCAAAGACATTCATGTATCTGTCCAGATGCATTATCAACATGTGTCTCCTCCTTTTAAAGCATCTGATATTAATTGCAGAAAAAAAGCCAGATACTGTACACACATTAACTCTCATTCCTCCATCAAAGTATTTGTATTTGTCTCACTTTCCTGGCTTGAGCCTGATAGGGAAAAGTCTCTTCTGTCCAAGTCACGTAACTGAAATTGACCCAAAGTTAAAACACAGAACTACAGATAATGAATGAATTCACAGAACTACAAATAATGAATGAATTAACTTTTTTAGAGAAAAGTGAAAGCTGCCTAGTTTAATATTGTTCCTGTTGTACTGATGTGGGTGCATGCAGAAGGAAAGCATCTCCCACCCTGAGCTGAGAGCACTGGTCTCTGTTGCTTCATTAGTGGAAACTGTCACATTCTTGGAGCCTGGTCAGGAAGGATACAGGGCCCTGAGCCCTCCTTGGAAGCTGTGGATGGTGAGCATCAGAAAGATGTTCATGGCTGGACTAGCTGACAATCTGGTGTCATGGTTTAATCAAGAAATGAGGAAGGACATCCACTTCTATGATGACTCTGAGAGGCTGAGAGGCTTCACCAGACCCAGAGACTGCTTTCAGCAGCATGTGTGCTCATTACTGGGCATAAGCAAAGGACTTGACTAGGAAGTTGAGCAATGCCACTAATCCAGAGCAGTAATTCTCCTCCAGCTGCCTTCTGGGGACAGTGGACACTTTGGGTATCCTGCCAGCTACAAAAGACCAAGGTTGATCCTAGGACAGTGGGTTATTTCTGGAGGCTGGACAGGATTACTGCTGGTTGGTGACACCAATCTAGCCTCAGGCTAAAAGAGAGGGACTGTGTAATCTGCTGTGGTCTCCTCCATCACATCATTCATAAAAGGCCTTTAAAGAGACCTGCACCTTTAAAGGTTTTTCTTCACAGCTCATGAGTTTTCTCTCTGATTGAGTCCCTTTTGTAAAGGGGACTCATAGCTATCACTGATGGTGTTCTTGCTCTGTCTCCAGCCAACAAGACTTCACCAACCTCTGGAGAGGGCAGTCGCTCTGGTGGGGTCATCCATGTGTATGGTGATGACAACAGTGACAAATCTGCCAGCAGCTTCATTCCCTATTGCTCCATGGCTCAGGCACAGCTCTGCTTCCATGGCCACCGTGATGCTGTCAAGTTCTTTGTCTCTGTGCCAGGTAAGCAGAACTCTCCCTCAGCAAGTGCTTATCCCTCCATCCCTTTTGTAGCAGGGCTGGAGCTGTTTTGCAGCAGATTAGGGTCCAGGCCATGGCTGACACTTCCTGTGGTTCCCACATTTGTATTTATACTGGAGTGACTGCCAGATTTGACTAGCAGAAAGAATTAGTCTGCACAATGTGTTTGTGTGCATGTGAACTGTGTGGGGGCTGAGCAGAGACGTGGACAGCACCTCTGTCCTCTCCTAGGCAATGTCCTTGCGACCCTGAATGGGAGTGTGTTGGACAGCCCTTCGGAGAACCCCAGCACAGCAGCCACTGAGACGGAGGGTCAGAAGCTAAAGAATGTCTTGGTGCTGAGTGGAGGAGAAGGGTATATTGATTTCCGGATTGGTAAGTCCCCTTGGTGGGAGGCATCTGGAAAGGTAGTGGGTGCACAGCGGTGGTTATGGAGTGAGGCATCACTGTTGTGGAGAACCAAAGCAGAAAAGCCCCACACTGCTTCTCCTGCATCTGGCTGTGAGGGCAAATAAGGATGTTCCTTGCACAGCACAAGGCTGTCGACCTGTGCCCTGTGGCTGCAGTGCCACACGGCTGTAGTGATGCCTACAAAATCGAGAACAAAACAACACAGTTTTGAGATGATGTTAATATAGGAAGTAATATAAAAGCAGGTCTTTAACTGGAGGCCTCCAGGTGCAATATACACACATGATACAGGACTTCTACCCTTTTGTAAGTTAAACAAATTAGCATATTTAACATATATTGTCCAATTAGAAGAGCAGTTGGTTAGGTAATTTTCCCCAGGTTCTGCCCCACTGGAGTTGGTCCAAGAGCTTTGCCCCACATTTGTTACGTCTATGATGCATGGTAAAAAGCAAGATGTTCTTGGTTGACTAAAGAAGCAAGACTAAATATAAATAGTATTTCAGGAATATGTTAGAAGGTTAGTTTACTGTTCTAAAATGTAGGGGAAAAGGATAGAAAAAGTGCTGGGAGATACAGCCATGCATTAGCAATCTACAAACCTACAAATATATTAAAACTATCATAAAATAGCATCAGTATGAATCGCTTTGGAAAGAACAAATGCATCTGTGCCACTGGGTCCAAACATTGCTGCCCCACTATGATTACCCTTGCTGCTGAGAGTGCTCTGTGTGTAAAATCAGCTTCCCTGAAGGGTGGAAGGGTGGTTTTTGTTGCTGCTGAAGCTAGTTTGTCCCATCCATGCAGTCTAGCTTCAGAAAAGAATGGGGTTGCTGTAAATGTTCTCCAGGCAGAGAGAAAGATCTCAGTTCACAGTGTCTGTTATCAGACTGCTGGGACTCTAAAAGGGGTATTGGCCTCTTCAGAGTATTCCAGAGCATTTTCTTTCCTGCCGTTTTTACTCTCTGTGTTGTCTCTTCAGGGGATGGAGAAGATGATGAGACAGAAGAGAATGTGGGAGATGCCACCCAGGTGAAGCCAGTACTTTCCAAGGCTGAACGGAGCCACATAATTGTGTGGCAGGTATCATACATCCCTGAGTGAGAATTCCTCTTTTCCCACAATGTGTGTCCCTCCTCCCGCCTGAATGCCACGATGTACATACAAAACGCCTGCATTATAACTCCTGCTGGAAACTGACCCTGGACAACTGCAACGGTTCCTGCCTTGGACTGTGACCCCCTTGAACCTCTGAACTCGCAGCTTTCAACTCGGGCCCGTATGCTTTTGGCGTGGTTAGGTTCTTGTTCTGCTCTGGAGCTGGATCTAAAAGGAGAGACATGGCAGTACACCATGGAGGGAGCTTGGAGCCAGGACTGTGGAAGACCTTTGCCCAGTGTCAGGAGGGGCAGCTGGAGGAGGGGGGTGGCTCAGGTTCTTGGGCAGGTTGCCTCATTCCCACCTGCATGAGAATGAAGTGTGTCTCCAGGCATTCCCTGCCAAAGCAGTGATGGTGAATCACTTTTGCAGCACCCCAGCAGAAATCCTTCTAGTTCACCAGTATCATCATCTTATCCTTATTCACCCTTAAGCACAGAATAACATTCTCTGGACTTAGAGCAACGAAGGGTTCTAAGGAAGCCTCCAAAGAGCATCATAGTTTCAGCAGCACTTCAGCTGTGGGGCTGGAGAAGGCAGCAGCAGTCTTAATGTGGGGATCACATCTTCGTCTCTGCAGGGAGAAAGTCCCTTCCTCTGCTGCTGCTGTTGCTTCATCAGTCATGTGCTGGGTGCCTGCCTTTATGTGTCCCAAGAGAATTGGTTGGTGGGCTCAGATAGAAGATAGGTGTTTGATTGTCAAGGCCAAACAGCTGTAGTAGCAAAAGGGTACCAGAATGCTGCTTTTTTAAGAAAAGGCAAGGGTTTTCTTGCCTCTCCCTTCCAAAACAGCCATACAGAAAAGAATTCCTAAGTTCATTCTGAAAGGTTCATGTGGTGGTTATCTCTGCATTGCATTTGGTGGCTTTTAAAAGACAGGTGGGGGCAGATGGTGTTGATCTGCTGTGTGTTCTGCATTAACACTTTGAGATTGCCTCATCTCAAGGCTGTGTCTCCTTTTTAGGACCTGCTGGAAGGAGATCTTTTTTCACAGAGACTTGGAAAACAGAGACTTGGCAGTTGGTTAGGACAAGTGCAGTCAAGGCTATGTCTCACCTGATGTCACACACAAAAAGAATTGAGGCTAGATTCCTGACATCTTTTACCTAGTATCACAAGTACTAACTATGCTAGTAAGAAGATTGAAAAGCTGGAAATTTCTGACTCCTGGAAAAAATTGAGAGCCCCCAAGAAAAGTGGTGATAGCCCTTTCTGTCTAAGCAATGCTGAATTCTGCTTACAAAAGAAGCAGCAAAAATTGGGGCCAGGGAAAGTGGTTTTGAGCTCAAGATGCAGAATATGAAAGTTCCAAGTGTAGAGACAATGGTGTGTTCTCCCTTTCTTACACTGTCCCAAAATGACAAATTCTACATCCCTTGAAACACTCTTTTCTGGGTGTGCAGAAGTAGGGCAAGTTGCATTTGTTAGTGATGAATTTGGAAGCTCTTGGTGGTCCTCTTGTTTTTTTGCCTGACCTGTACAGCACTCCAGGGTTCACAGAGATATCCTTGTGACAGTATGGGGACAACTGGGCAAGCCTCCATCTCCTAGAAAGCTCCCTGCTGTGTCCTGTGCTTGCTGCCATGGACCAGGCTTGCAGATCCCGGTGTGCTGCAGGGATGCCATATTCCCAGGGGATGCTCTAACATGTGGCATCTCTCCTGACACAGCAGCACCTAAACAATTTTTGTATCCACAGTTCAGGAAAGGTCATGGCTTACATATTCCCTGCATGAAGGCAAGTGACATCTCTGGTGAACAGAGGTCTCATCCAGCCACAGCGGTGCCCATGCTACATGTGAGCAGTGCTGGTGACATGCACCCATCACACCACTCCTCCCCAAGGTAGGAATCCAGCCGGAGGGCATCTTCCAGGCATACACATACTGGACTCTGTGACTGGCACAAGGTTAAGGAATACATGGAGACACCACCTGCATGCTGGGGGACCTTTCACCAGGGCCATTTTGCTGGGCCACTGCTGACCATGCCAGGCTTCTCATTCACTTTTGCCATATGCTTTCTGCTAGGAAGACCTCTTTGGATCCCTCCCAACACAGGGTGAAGTAAACAATATAACATACAGAGCACAGATTCCACTGTCATGTAATAGTTCATCAGTTAGGGCCAGGCAAATTTCAGAATTTGGGCTAGTTGAAGGGAAAAAGAAGCCCTGGTAGGGTTCAGTTCCTTAACTCTGTCAGTTCTTTTATAGGAAAGTTAGAATTGCAACATTTGTACCACCGACTGTTCTGTATCTGGTGGGAGAAGTTGAATGGACAGCACTTGATCTCCTGTCACCCACTGCGCCCTAACAACACACGGGAATCTCCCATCAGATTCCTTTCCAGCTCAATGCCATGTTCTCCTCCAAGAGAAGCACGTGGCTCAGAGGGGCAGCTGTAGGGGGGAGACCCAGCCTCTGCTGATAGCTCCCGTGTCCTTGGATCGCTGCTGGGCATCAAGGTGAGAACTAACTGGCTTCAGTATGCTTCTCTGTCATATCTCCACTGTGATGTATGTAATTTATCTTGTATGTTACAAAATGATTTTTAAAAGTGTCTTAAGGCCTGTAAACTCCGCTGTTTGGTATGAAGATGGCATTCTGTAAAGAGCCTGCTGTATGAATATGTTCCCATGCTTTGTCCCCTATGCTGTCAACAATAAACCGTATCTGTTCTGTATGTAATAAACATGTTAACATCACCTTGGGCACCATGCTGTGTTCCTGTGAAGGCACTGGGACTGCTGCTCAGTCTTTAAAAGGACACTTGCAAGGGTGGGAATGCAGCTCCATTGTTCCCTGTTGAGCATTTCAGTGGCAGGAAATGAAATGTTGCTGGCTCACAGGGTCAGAGCAGAAGGGCTGGTCTACCAAGCAACAGTGCAATCTGTAGCTTGTACCAGCAGCAGAAATAAAAGGTGGAAATATAAGGTGGCACAACTTCAGAAATAGAAGCTGGAGCAGGGAAGCATTCACCTGCTGGCTTGCTGGAACTTTAGTCAGGGTGGCCCTTTCAGGTGAACTGCCAGGGATAGCACATCAGGTCAGTTTTCAACACAGTACAGGGTGGCACTTCACAGTCCCACAGGCACTGGGGAAATCAGCATCATTTCACTGCAGGGAGCCTTTCAGTCCCACCATTTGGACACCTTCATAGTTATTTTGTAGAATGGGATGATTCAAGGGCTACACATGGCAATGAACCATGTCCTTAAGACTGGAGAGGAGCATCAAGGAGGAGCCCCAAGCAGGGAGCCCTAAGGCAAGTCACCTCTGTGACCAACACATGCACTGTGGTGTGCCACAGGCCAGGGTGTAGTACAACTGGCAATGCCTCTGCAGTTAATGGAGGCACCTCAAAAATGAGGTTTGGAAATGTGTGCTGTGATCCATCCTAAATTCCTGAGCCTGCACCCTTCAAAAAAGCCAGAAGCAGTTTGAGCAGGGCCCTGGGTGAAGTACAGTCATGTCTGGTGGCTAAGTAAGCAGATCAGGGCCAACACACTTCAAACAATCCCCCCACGCTGGTAAAAAATCTGTGAGGAAATGTACAAGTTTGGGAGGCTCATCAGAACTCACATTATGTTCTGGGCATGGAATCCAACACATGGCAAACAGGCTGTGCAGCTTCCCAGAAGGGACCTTCACTATCAGGGTAAGGCTCCCAGGCTGTCCAGGGTTCTGTGAGAAGACATCCATTTCATGATCCTGAGCTCACCAGCAGGTCCAAACTGTTGTGATGCCACCTAGACCCCCACCTCTACAGGGGCCTTTTCCTCCTATGGCCCAGGAGCCTCACTGAAGCACAACCTGAGATCTTCAACATGTAACTGTGTCAGTCTCCAGCCACTCCTGGATCGACTCCTTGGACCCAGGGGGCTGGATTTTGCCTACGTCATCTTCAGAGATCCCACCTCACCCAAGCTGCTGGGTGAGTCTGTGCCTTATCAGCTCCATCTGCTTTTGCTGCTGGCTTGGCTCCCTGTTATACTTTGATCATGGGTCATTTCTTGCCTTTCTGGGGCTGCTTTGACCAGCACTTGGGTCTGCCCTCTGTGGTCATTGTGTGTGCCTCCTCAGGGAGACACTTCCTCTGCTGGTGCTACATTTAGATGGAAGCTGTGCAGAACAGAGGACTAGACTGTTCTACTCATCCCATCTGACTCACAACTACACCTCCCTTTAATCTCCCTTGTTCTTGGTTTGTGTTCAGTAGTACCTCAATCATGGTGCAGACAGGAAGGCAACAGCTCAGCTCAGTGTCCAGCAGTGGAGACTAGGAATCAGACAAACTTACCTTCCAGCCACAGCAACTGCCATGGGAAGGCTCACAGCCTCAAACCGTGCCTTTAACATTACTCCTGATTCTCCCTCTCCTGGATTCTCCCATTCCTTCTGAAGCCAGAGAAGTAGATTTGGCACATGCTCTGCAGTGCTCCTGCCACAACAAGGCAGGCTCAGTTCTGTTCCTTGTCACAGAACCAGCTTTTAACTCACAAGATAAGCCTTCCTTCATATCCCATAGCATCTTAACCCTTCAATCATGGTGCGAAGCCTGTGGTGAGGAACCTCTGGTGAGGAACCCTATGGAAATACAGCTAGCGAATGTCAATCTGTGC
Organism: Melospiza georgiana; assembly: GCF_028018845.1. Lineage (NCBI taxonomy): Eukaryota > Metazoa > Chordata > Aves > Passeriformes > Passerellidae > Melospiza > Melospiza georgiana. Next base: position 16,571,679 of record NC_080445.1, read on the forward strand.
GCTCCTGCAGCCATTTCCTGCTGGCTGGGGCCACATGTTCCCAGCTTCATCCAGGCCACACACACTGGGTGGAGCAGAGTCCAGTTGGTGCCCTCCCTCACTAAATCCCTTCAGGCTATTTGTGATTTCATGATGGTGCAGTAAATGGAACACCACCTCCTGACTATCTGCAGACACAGGAACTAAACAGTTGCTTCTGCAGGGAATTGATATATAGGGCTGAACGGCTCTTGTGCTCCCTCCACCCACACCCAGACCAGAGCCTCCAACAGCCGTTGACACAGCAGCAGCATCGGCAGCCACTGCAAGAGAAGATGAAATACCATGAACTGTGCTCAGGAGCTGCATGCTTTAACGTTCGCAACATGCTGCCCTGGAACAGGGGTAATTTACAATTGGCTTCAAATGGTAAAAGCCAATCCCACCTCCTTTGCATCACCAGAACGAAAATAATTTCCTCTATCTCTTGACAGCCATCTTTTGGAGTAAGAGATGGATAGCTTTGGATTATCTTAGTATTGAAGTCAGGTTCCTCACTTCTTGTTCACTGCCTTCATATGCTAGTAACAGATCATTCTGCAGAGAACCAGATGCTGTGCCTGAGCTAATGGCTCTCCATTTGGCTGTCACAATGTCTCGGCATTGAAAAAAACCCATGGGTTTTCTTAGAATTGTGCTGCAGAATTAACATTTATTTCCGTTTGAAGATACATTTTTTCACAGCTCTGTGAAATACTGTGATATTTACAGTCATTTTTCTGTGATTCATGCAGGATTCAAGTTATATAAAAAACGTTATACTCCAAAGAACTGCAGCTGGCTGAAGCTGCAGCTGAAGCTGTGTATTTAGAGACTATCCAGGGAACCAAGAAGACTCCTCTGCTCACTGTAACCAAAGTTATGGAAGAAGAATCTGAGTATATCTGCATCTTCCCTTTCAGATGAGGTTACTGTACAGGGCTGAGGAAAAAGCTGGAAACATCCTAGGACAATGGGCACAGAGGGGGTCTATAAGATCCTTTGTGCACTGAGCTTCTAACAGGTAGTCAGAGCACGTGGGATGCTTAGGACACTGAAGAAGTCTCTATACTGGTGTCCCAGTAGCTTTTTTCTTTGCCCACTCTTGGGGAGAGGCCAGGCCCTCCTCCAGATTAATAACTGGCTCTTCCACGATTGGTTTTCCCTCCTTCTGCCACTGTGCAAGGATCATGGCTCGGAGCAGTGGTGGGTATGGCAGGAACCGAACAGTCACCTCAGGCACTGGGATGAATTTCTTGAAGGCTTCCTCCTCGTGTTTGGGCACTATGCGCCAGTCATGGTACATTGCTTTGTCAATCTCCCTCACTTCCTCTTCAGTTTTGCCTGGGAAAAGATGATGAACACCAGTGGGTAACACCATCACATAAAACTGCCTCCAGACACAGCAAGTGTTGACTCTTTGGCACCAAATATGCTACAAAAGGCAAGAGTCAACAGAGTTTTCAAAGGGCTGGACAAGTTATTCCCTGCTATACTACAGGATCTCACTTCTGTCCTTGAGAATTGAAATAGAAATAGGTTCCAGCTGAGTGGGTCATTCCCTCTCTTAATTTAAAGTTTTGCTTTGTCTCTCTCAAGTTCCATTTCCATGGTTAAGGAACAAGAGTAATTTCTCCCTACACTGATGAAAGCTTCCTGGAAAACTAAGTGTTAGAAGTGGCAACAACTTAAAACCTTCGAATGAGTACTATTTCAGTAATTCCAGTAAGGGAAAATTATATACTTAATATAAAGCAGCTCTAAAAAGGAAAATTCACTCATAGAACTCCAATCATTAAGTTAAAATTCCAGTAACACAACTTCATTGCCATTGCACTTTTTCCTTTTTAGAGACAATTTAAATTGGAATGCCCTCATGCTCATACTGTGTCTTGCTTTGAAAGTCTCAGAACAGTCTGTCAGCTCATCTAATATGCCTTTAGTGCTGCTGTTCCCCAAGGTCATACTGCACTGAGTCTCCCACAGCATTCCTTGGAAAGACATTGTGAAGGGGCTAGATCCCCAGCCTTTGAAATGCAAGGAACTTCTTTTCCCATAAGAAGATGTGAGAAAAACAAATTTCCCAGTCAGGGAGCCTGCGGTTTCTCCGCCACCCTCACGCTCCTGGTGCTCTCTACCTCTGCCCCCATGTGTAGGAAAACGAGCTGGTTTTACCTTTGAAGGTCAGGTAGCCCCAAGCTCTTCCATGGTCCATGTTCTGCAAAGAAAAGAGGAACCTGTTGAGGGTGGGTCGCGGCGGGGTGGAGGGCGGGAGCTCCGCAGGGCGCGGCGGGGCGGCGGGCGGGACGGGGCAGGTACCTCGGCCGTGTAGTCCGCCTTCACCTTGGTGATGACCCAGTAGCAGGGCTCGCGGTGCGCCCACAGCCAGGACTTGCGGGTGACGGTGCGGCCCACGCCGAAGCGCGGCAGGCGGCAGAGCAGCGCCAACAGTCGGTTCTCGTTCCGCACGTCCTCCCAGGCCCGCACGGGCAGCCGTTTCTGCGTCAGCGGCCGCCGCATGGTCTCGTAGTCCACGGCGAAGCGCTGAGAGTCCCGCGGCCGATCCTTCAGCGCCCGGTACTCGCGGATCTTCCTGGCCATGGCGGCGATAGGCCGGTGCAGCTTCTTGCGGGCCATGGCGGCGGCCGAGGGCGCGGAGCAGGCAGAACCGAGAGCCGCGCCTGGCGCCGCTGCTCCCGCCTCTCCCGGAAGCCGTGCCAGGCCCCGCGGAAGTCGCCCCGCCCGTCGCCAGGGTCACCCGCAGCGTTCCGCGCGGCCCGGCCGCCCGCAGCGGGCGCTCTCAGGCCGCGGCCCTTCGCTGTGCTGCGGACCTGCCGGTGCCGGAAGGCCAGGCGCGGCCTGACGGGACTGTGTGCTAGGCGGCTCTCGGGGGAGCCGGGCTTGGTTGAGATTCATCTCAACAGTGTCTGGTTTAGAAAAATCTAAGCAGATTCAGCTATGTCAGGTAACGTTCAAAACCTGAGTAAACCAGGTTTCAGGAAGATTAAAGCAACAGGTCTGGCCTACGTCTTCAATCAGAGGCTGGGCCACGAGCAGCAGCCGGGTCGTGGAACTCTGTACTGGAATGAGACAAGTTTCTCTGAGCTGCTCCAGTCATGGAATGCCAGCACAGTGAGACTACACTTTTAATGAGTAGACTTTAAGTAAAAACTGCATAGATCAGCCCTTGGATTTTGGCTAAATGCTGGTAAATTAAATCTGACAGAAGGGTTTTTTTTTATTGAAATCTGTATCTTAAATTAAAGGAAGAACAGCAATTCCAGCACTGCTGCTAAGTCTTATATTGAAGGCATTCAGGATACTGAGTGGGGTTTTCCAGCAGCCAAGATCAATGTGTGAGGAGAAAGTGGTGTGTTCATGTGTGCTGCACACTAAAAAAAGTAAACCACACATTAAAAAGCCTGACAATGCTCTTAAGACTAATATGGTGCATCTCTTGAAAAAAGATAGGGGCATAGGAGTAAGTAGGAGGTAGCTGATTAAGTTGAGAAACACTGGCTTAGAAAAAAATACTTGATCTCAGTTCAGCTGTTAGAAAAGAGAGGAGACTCCTGGTACTAAAGTGATTTGGGGGAACTAGCAGAGCAATTAAACCACTTATTACAGGGTACAGGGTTGCGAGCTTGTACCCAAGGGCTGTGTACCACAAGGATCAAGCTCGTTTCTGTTTAAGGCCCCCACATATCAGTTTCTGTGAGTCCACAGGGCAGAAGAGGTGACAAGAATGCTTGAAAAATTACGGAATTGGCTTTGTTGGACGGACAGAAATTAAAGACGCCACCACACACAGCAAGTCATCAGGTAAACGACGCAGCTCCGCAATAGCCAACCACATACGGCGTCTCCCTCTGCCTGGGAGAACGAGCGCAAATCATGTTCCAAACCCGCCACTTCCTGGTGGGGCTCCGCGGGGCTAGCGGGGGATACATATACAGTCCGAGGGCAGCGAACAGCGGCAGCAACGGAGCCCTTCGGTTTCTGCTTCTTAAGGGGAATTATATCAAGGGAACCGCTGTTTATTGGGGGGTGCTGCAGCGCCCTTCGCTGCCCCGGCGCAAACACGGGCCCCGCCGGGGGCGGCAGCCACCACCAGAGCGACCCAGCAAAGAGACGCCGCCCCACGGGCCGCCACCTGCACTTCCAACGATGCGCTCGGCACACGGCGCTGCTTCCGACACTTCCGACGATGCGCTCCACACCGAGCTCCCGCGCAACGGCCCCTCCACACCCACGGCGGGGGAGCAGCCCCGGGAGCACCCGGCGGAACGGGCGGCAGCGCTCTGCCCCGCCCCGCCCCGCGCGCCCATGGGAGCTGCTGGCGTCACGGGGGGGGGGGGGGGGGCGGCTGCCGCTGACAGCCCTCCCGTACACGTGACGGACCGCCTGCCCACGTGATGCGCCCGCCCAATGGGCGCGGCCACCGCCCCCCTCCCCCTGGTCGTGCTCCCGGCAGCCCCCGCGCGGCCCGGCCGGTCCGTGTCGGTAAGATGGCGACCGTGAGTCTGAGGCTCGGAGATCTGGTGTGGTGAGTGGCGGTGCAGGCTGGGCGGCGGCCGCGGAGCATGGCGGACTGGGCGCCTTTAGCGGAATCAGGCTGCGGCTGCGGAGACACTGGCGAGGCTGTAGCCGGCCCTGGGAGCGACGCGGCGGGAGCCGAGTCGGTCTGGGCCGCGCTGGGCGCTGTCAGCCCGCGGTGACTTCGGAGAGCGGCTGTGGGCAGGGTGGGGCTCGGCAGGGCAGGGCAGTGGTGGGGCTGCTGCCGGGTTGCGGGTATCGCCGCCGCCGTCCCTTGGGCAGTGTGGGAGGAGCGGCGGGAGGCAGCCCGGAGCCAGGGCACCGGGCGGGCGGGAGGCGGGCTGGGCTGGGAGCCGGGCCGACACTGGGGAGGCTGGCGGGGGCGGCGCATGACAGAAGGATGGAGTCAGATGGAAGGATGAAGGAAGCGGGACGGAAGGACGAGCGCTGCGTGGTTCCCTTGTAAGCCCGGGCTCACCTCCCGAGGGATGCGAGAAGTGTTAGAGATAGAAAGTGTTTATGGAGAGCCACGCACCGTTTCTTGACAGTGCTTTAATGAAGCAACACGACAGTCCAGCGTTTCCTTGCAGGTTGGGGTGTCCCTGTGGAAACCCCCAGAAGCCGTTTCCCCTTGTCACTGCGATCTTACCCTCAGATAGTCAGAGCTGTGATTTCGTGTTTCCTGATGGGGAGAAGTGAGAGCATTCCACCGCGCCCTGTAAGCACCGATTAAGTGCATAGGTTTCATTGTGCTGGATGGGCTAGGCTGTCCTGCCAGAGCTCAAAGAAGTAGCTGATTTCCAACACGTGAATAAATGCATGCATTTATACTGATAACCCAGATAAAAAGAAGGCTGTGCTTCAGACTGTGATAACTGCAGCTCTCATCTGAATAATTTGCAGTGCTGGGAAGTTGTCTAATTTATATAGCAAAGTAAGTAAGGATTAGTTACTTTTAGCATATGTATTTCACATGAGAATTTGGGGAGTGTTACTCTCGGTGCTGGAATGCAGATTATCCTGCTTTAGTTTTGTACATGACAGCCAGGTGCTGTCCCTAGAGCTGTCGCAGGGAACTTTTAACAACGAGACAGCAACAGCAGAAAGGGTTTGCTGAATTTTTTTCTCAGTACAGTAATGGAAGCATTGAATATGAGACATGGTCGTGGTCACAGCTCTTGGCAGTGTTGCTGCCTGCCCTGGCTTCTGAATCCTCTGTGCAGCACTGCCATCTCAGCATGCTACAGTGCCACTTGCTGAGAAGTTTTGTGTCAGGAGCTGTTGGGCCCCACAGGTTCTTTGCCCGTCTCTTGCAAGACACTTGCTAATGGGGTTTTGTGAGTACTGCAGCACAAGTCAGTGACAAGGGTGAAATAAGGATAAAGCTCACCAGGAAAGCTGGTGAGCTGGGGGATAAGACTAATGTCTCTTCCTCCTCTGTGATTATTTCTAGTGCCTAGTTTTCATAATGGAAACATTTGCAAGTCTAGAAAGTAAGCTTTTCTGCCTTTCTTCTATGGGTCTTCATATCTTCAGTTAGTGTGGTGGTGAGCACTTGAAGAAAGTGATAATGGAACACCTGTTGAGGGGATCATGCTATTAATGCCTTTCTGCACAAATCAGAACCGTAGCTTTCTGTGCTGGGAGTTGGTGGCTGCTCTGCTCACCAGCTGCTCTAGACAGGTAGATAGAAGTTCTTAACCTGAACTTTGGTCTCATTGCATTCCTCAGTGTTTTTTTCAGCTCCATGTGAAGAAATCTCCACTCTTATGGTGCTGCAGTGCCTATTACTCTTGTATCTTGCAGACTGTGTTACTGCTACTCTTCTCTTCAGTTCTGGTAGTCCAGCAAGGTCAAACAGACTGTCCAGAGACCTGAGTTAGGTGCAGATGTCAGCCGTGTGTCCCGCCTTGAACAGAAGGTTTTGACTGCAAACTGTAACTCTCTTATTATGAAAAGCGTGACATAATATGAAAAAGCAGGCATTGGGATAGTTAGTTTTTTCTCTAGTTCTAGTGCCTAATAATTTCTTTTTTTTCTCTAGGGGGAAGCTCGGCCGTTACCCTCCATGGCCAGGGAAGGTGAGGTTTGTTTGTGTTTATTGTTGCTTTTTTTAGTTTTTCATGGTTTGTGATTTTTTTTGGTGTGTTTTTTTTTTTTTGTGTTTTCCTTCTGTGTAAGGAAAGCTTTGCTTGAAAGCATTTCAGTTTAGATTAATACTGGTTTTCTTGTTTGTTCTTTTACACATCTACCCCACAAATCTAAAGTGTGAACTAGTTTAGGACTTTATTTGATATATCTCAGTCTGTCAGTAAGAGCTGGTAGTTCATGTGGAATGAAAAGCCAACAGAGAGCCAGCTCTGGAACTGATTGTGTTTCCCAAATTTAGTTGTTTAATCCCTGTCACTTTCTGCAAGACATGTTTCTTTTCTTCTATAGTAAGTTGGCTAACAGTACTGTCTTAAATAATGGAAATAAGGAGTCTGGCTTCTCAAGATACTGTTTTAGAGCTGTCGTTTTTGAGAATTATCTAGGGTGGTTTGATCCTACTTCTGGTTTGGTTGGGGTATTTTCAGATGAAAGATTTTTAAAAAGGAATTTTATATGCCATTTGTATTCCTTCTACTTCTCAGAAAGACCTTTTATCTTATATGTTATATGAGGGCTAAGCATGCTGAGGTAAGTTTGAGTCAGGTAAAAGAGTGGTCAGTGTGGCTGACAACTATAAACATTTGGTTATTGGGTCAGGTTAACACCAGGGTCCTCTACAGGTGTCACCTTGTAACTGAATGATAGCTTTTCTCCTTACCAGCATTTTAAAGTTGATAAGCAATTTATTCTGCGAGTAAAGACAAAGTTTAAATTCTTAAGATTACCTAAGTGGAACAAATTTTTATTAATGCAAGTTATCCTCCTAATCAGATTTAAAAAAAAATCTATAATAGCTGAAGACTGGGTGGTAAAATCACAAAATTTGTCACTATATGCTTTTTAATTATGATTTCTAATCGTCTTTAGATTGTTAACCCACCTAAAGATCTGAAGAAACCTCGAGGAAAAAAGTGCTTCTTTGTGAAGTTTTTTGGAACAGAAGATCAGTATGTACCTCCTTGTTTTCATCTGGGGAAAATACTGTACCACACAACGTGGATCTTTTGTGGAAGAAATATTTACTAATATTACAGTGCAATGTAGCATTGTAAAGGATTCCCTTTGAACCACACAATAAAAGAAATCCAGCTGTTATTGCATGCTATATCTGCTCACTGAGGTGTATGAAGGGTGTAAAAACTTAGCTTTAGGATTTGAGTTGCTGTGATAGCTCACCACTTTTAGGTGTGACATGACTGTGTCAGGTTTTAGCATGTAATGAGAAAGGTACAGAAAGGTACAGCTCAGAGTATTTTTTTTTTTTTGCTGCCAGAGGAATAAAAGTAACTATATAATTGTCATTTGTGAAAGAATATGCTGTCCTACATGCTGATTGAAAACATTCTAGCCGTGCTTTTGTAAGACTTCACAGTATAAGAGAGCCAAAACTGTTTTAGAGTTCCTTTTTGCAAAGCAGAATTTAATGATTTCAAATGTGAGCAAAATCATAGTTGTCTTAGATTTAAATGATTACAAACTAGGTAAAAAAACCCAATGAAAAAGGCCCCTGAGAACTTCGATGTTTTGTGAAACTGAAAATTATTTTGATAACTTTTCAGTTTTCCTCTTTATTTTCTGCTATTAAGTCACGGAATAAAGAAGAAAATTGCCAATATCTGTGGAAGACTAAAAACCCCATTACTTTTAGGAAGAAAGATGACAAGAACTGAGGCCATTTGGTGAATGTCTCTTAAGGAAATTATTTTTCACTGCTAAATTATTTTTGCATAATACTAAAATATTTTTCCATTAAGAAATGAGGTCTAAATTTGATGGAGAAGTAGTGAATGCCACATAGTAATAGGAATGTTTGGATCTCTAGTAATTTGAGGCAGGTGAAGGTTGATTTGAGGCCAGAGAACGTTTTTTGGTGGTGTTATTAAATATGATTATTTGAGCTAATAAATTCAGAGTTGAAGTGGATTATTTCTGTCCTGATTATTTGTTTTCAATTCTTGTATTTCACATTGAATCAAATACAGATTTTTTTGGTATTAAGACAAATGGTCAAATATCTTGGATACTGTAGCTGAGATTAATAACAGAATTGCAAATGAAGAGTTTAGAGTTGCAAAATTATTGGGATTTACTACAAGATTCTAGAGCTCTGCCTCGGGCAGATTTGGTCATCTGGCACAGTGAAGTAATATGGTTGTTGTAGTGTAGCCCCTTCCCCACATTCCCAGCTTGTGAAATTTAATTATATCATGCTAGATAATCAAGAATTAGAAATTTACTTGCTTTGATTGATACCTGAAAATTGAATAGAAATAAAGACTATCACCTTTCTTTCAAATAATGTTGATAGAGACAAGAGACAGAAGCTTGTGTGCCTCTTCTGTCCTAACTTGGAATGTCAGAAGGATGTGCTGGTTATAGTTGTGCTGTTCTAACCAGTGTGTTGCCTGAGAAAGTTCTCATGTGTTTGATTGTGTTTGAGCATAATCAGCCAAATCAGGAAAAATAGAAATTATTTCACTTCAAATGTGAAGATGAAGAGGAAATCTTTTGTACTTCTTTTGTACAAGTAAACGAGTGGGTTTCGCAAATACTTTTTTCAGGTGTGTGTATAAACAGGACTTGGAAGGTAACTGAGAGAATGTCACCACCTTATGAACAGCCTGAGGAGCAGCAGAGTGCAGAGCTGTCACTGTTCAAGGGGAGATGAGGAGTGCACTTACCCATACTGATGGTCTAGTGCATATAGCTTCTTTTTTAACACCTCACTTCTTTGGCCGTATTCACACTGTATGATGGCATTTCTGTACCATGGATCCATTGCTGCAGCTCTTGTATTACTGCCTTACCCTTTGAGGTTGAACAGGAGAGGATCTGGTCATCAGCTGTTCACCTCTTGTCCAGTGCATAGAAGGCAAAGGCGAAGCTGATTTCTGGATACAGTCCCTCCCGTGAACTTCTGAGGGTTGTTGCCAGCCAGTCTGTCAAGAGGTAGGCAGTGTCAGACCCTATTTTAGACTTACTTCCTTCTGAGGATTCTTAGATGCCTTCTGTGGCCAGAAATGCGCCTGTTCCAGGCTGGGTGCAAATTGTTCCCCACTGACTCAGGTGGCTTTGGTTTGTCATACTAAAGTTTAAGGAGAAAGATATTTAGAAGTAAAAATTGATGTGCATGAGCAGAGCAGAAGGGTAAATAAAAACATACTGATGAGTTTGGCAGTGGTTTTGGTGTAGTGTATAAGTTTTGGTTTTTTGTGAAATTATTGCTAGCTCAGGATACAGCACAGGGGAAATGCATTTTCCTTTTTCTGCAAATTGAATATTACCGTGTACTAGGCCTTTGCAATGATGCAGTGACTAAGGAAATAGATTAACTGGAAAGCTGTGAGTACTTTTGGTCCAACATACAAAGGTGAGAGCGTGAGTGCATTCTGACTGCTCTAAATCCTGGCTTTTGATAAATTTTCTACAGAGCACTGTACTCCATGTGTTGTGTTGGTGGTGTTAGTTTCTTCTGCTACTTTTGAAGGAATGGGTTTTCTGAAAGATAAGGATTCTCTACCCATGGAAGCAGATTTTGCTTATGTTTAAACCGTGAAGTACATATATGCTTTCCCACAGTGAAAGCCACCTGATGTTTATAGTAGTGATGAAATACCCATGTCCTGTTCTAAGTGATTGTGTGCAATTAAGACAATCATGTAATGTCTCTTTATTACCTTGTTCTCCAAATTGATAAGGTGTTCTTTCTAGTCTGCCTAGGAGTTGTTTTTCTGAGTGTCTCTTCTTAGAGCAAGTCACATTAAAAGGATTCTCTGTCTAAAATCAAGAACAGTTGATGTTTCCTGCCCATAGACCTGACAAGCATGTAGCAACATCATTACAGGAATCTAAACAAAAATTTTGATTTAGTTTAGAAGTGGAACTTAGACCTCTTATCTGTGCTTCTAACTGTGCTTCTCAGATAGTATTTAAAATCCCCGTTTATTTTTATCTCCTACAGTTTTGTTGTAGGAGATCTTTGTAGATATTTCAGTAGTCAAGTAAGAACTTTTATTTTGCTGTGTATGTACATTTATTGCTTTTAGTAGTTAAAACTAATAGACTGGCTGGCCTGCAAGTCTTTCTTGGTGTGTGTCATGCAGTTAAAAACAGTTTTACATTTTTTAGCCTGCTTAAGAATCATTATGATATTTGTTAAAACTTAAGATATAATTGCTTTGAAGGTGTCTTTCCACTGTGATTCTATAGAAATACTAGTGATGGTCCTGCAGCCCTCAGAGATGTGCGTACAAACACAGCCATTCACCTTTCTTTCTCCTTTGGTATTCCCTGATAGCCAAATGGACTTGCAAGTCATGTATATCACAGTCTTAACAGGAAGCTGTGACAGCCCATTCTTCCTTACAGCCTTTTGTAGCATCAGTGTGAAACTAAATATGGTGGGGTCAAGGGGCACTTCCTGATTTTATATATTAAGGGAAAAAATGGAGGAAGCTTGCAGTCAAATATTAATGTAATAATTTGCAGCCTCTTTCCATCAGGCACAGTAATTTTAACACAGCGCTCATTACCTTTCCATCCCCCATGTCCTGTTGGGATGAAAGCACCTACCTTTTTCTTTTGCCACAGTTTTCCCTGGTTTTCAAGGAGAGAGTAAATTCAGGATGTAGTCTTTCTGAAATGTTCTTTCAGGTCCTGACATGAGAAAACACTTGCTTTAAATTTGCCAACTGTTGGAAATACACCTTAGTAATCTGAGGGTCTGGAGGGATGGGCTGAACTGATGGCGTGGGTGAACTTGTGTTCCTGGTACTTCTCAGTGAGGCCGATTATCCCATGCAGAGCTCTGTGTTGCTGTAGCAGAGCCAGCTGGAGCGTTGTTCAACATCCCTGCAAGCACAGTACCACAGCTGAAAATCACTACAGACAAAACTCTTCTGTCTCGTACTGAGGAGGTATTTTTTTGCACAAATTTGAAAAACCTAATACTTAAATTTCCTTCAGTATTGCCCTGCTTCTGGATTTCTTCTAAATATCCCTTCCTTTATTCTAGTATGATATAGTCATTTTTGTATTTTTTTCCTAGGAGTTTATGTCCTAAGTTGCAGAGCTGAGTTGAGTTACTTAATTTATGAGGGTTGGGATGTTCCCTTTTAACAAAGGAAATCTGTCTTAATGTGTTGTATGCTCACACACACTGGCCTTGTAAATAACTAAGAAATTTTCTTTTGATTTTTAGAACTGGTTGTGTTAGCATTTAGTGTGGGCATCTAAAGTGCTACAGTCTAAAGCAATAAAATTTTTCCCAGACTGCGGTAAAGAGAAATTTGGAGATACAGTGGTACTGTTTTCCATCCTTAGCTATATGGTTTGCAAAAAACGAAGATTGGTGGATATTCTTCCATCTCATTTCTGCAGCTTATCATTAGGAGTTGGTATCTGTAGACAGGAAGAGAATGGCTGGAATGGTGAAGGTTTGAAGATCTCCTTGCCTGTGCCATGGATTTCAGTCTGGTGTCTCTGCATCTATCTGTGCCACTGTTTCCATGTAACTGCAGGTCACTTTCATACTTGTCTCTGCTTATTCTAACTTTTGCTTATTGTTCATGTTAATAATGTGGATTTGACATGGGCAGTGGTTTTCTAAGAGTGGTATTTTGGAGACGATGAGGAACAGTGTGAAGAAATTAAAAGAGAAAGCCATTGCTAATAGGTATTTTTATTACATCTTTTCACTTTGCATGTAGCCTATTCTTTAGAGTTGCTGGGTGACTGTGCAGCAGTATGAATGCAATGTCATCTTAAATATGACATCTTCAGTGTCATCACTAATGTTCTTTTCATGCATTGATTCATTGCTGAATCAGGAGAGAAACAGAAGTTAATTTTATATGTTGTATCCTTGAGGCTGATCTAAATACTGGGCTTCATTGGCCTTGAGGGTATTGAGATCTTGTGTACAAACACGAATAGTTTTGTTTGGTGAAAAGTTCTTTAGTTTTCAAGTGCTTGAAACACTGCATGCAATTGGTTTGTGGACATTGGTCTCAAAAGATACTTCTCTCTTATGGAAGGTTGTCCAAGTAGGTGATGCATAAAAAAACTGGAAAGGAAAAGACCAATTTAATTTTTTCCCTGTTTTTTTAAAGTTTATTTTTAACTGAGGCAGCATTTAAGATTGTTTTTCACTTATTAGTTTGTCTCAGAGATCTCTAGTTCTTTGTCCTGGTGGATCACAAGTGCCAAGATACATCTTTGAAGCTAGGAACCAGAAAAAAGCTTTGTACTTCGGGCTTTTTCCCTACCAAAGGAAAAAGAATGAGAAAGGAAACTAATGAACCTGTGCAGTGAGGAGTGATAGGATGTGCAGAAACCTAAGAGAATGCCTTGAGGGAAAATAATTTATTTTTATTTAGAAATTCAGTCTTGCAACAACATTTAACATGCTTTTTTATATTGTGGTCCAAAGTTTGGTTTCCTTTATACATATAATGAAAGGCTTCTCATGAGCTGGTGCTCTGTGGTACACAGGGATGTTTGTCACTGTTTGTCATACAGGCAGGCTTTACAGTGTAAGATAATTTTAAGGTGTGTTTCACAGTACTGCCTGGGCAGCTGTGAGAGATACCCTGAATATCTGCTGGACTCAGATTCTAGTCTGAATGCAATGATTTGACTTATTATATAAAGTCAGTTCTTAAAAAAACAATGTAAACAAAGTGAAAGGATTCAGCTTTGCATGCCAGAGCACTGGCTTCTTTGGAAAGGATGCTGGCATTTTCCAGTAGCTTCTAGCAGGTATTGTCTCTGCAAGTGAGACCCAAAATGTTTCATTCTACTTTATTAAAGTTGATTCCTGATTACAAGCAATTTACAAACAATTGCTATTGCCAGTGAGGAGAAAGGTCTTAATATTTTTTAGTTTTAGAGTTTATTTTGTGGAGAGAGGAGAAACAATCAAGATTCAACAAAGCATTGCAATTATTTTTTGTTGTTTTAGTCTTCATTTTCAGTTTAACTATACAGTGTCTGAAAATGCAGCCTTTAAATCACTTCATCTGCTTGCAGAAGCTAGACTGCACTGGGGAATATTTAAAACCTGTATACGTGGATAGTCTTATGTAACGTAGGAATACCAGGGGCCGAGAGAAAGTCTGATTGCTCCAGTCAGAGGCAAAGGAAATAGTTATTTTTTCTCATAAACAAAATTATTGTTTTCATACAGAATGCCTGGGTACATCAGAAAACAGTTCAGCAATGAGCTGTTGCTTTTGTATTAACTCTGTGTGGTCATCTCTATAGTGAGAATACATAATTTTGGAGTTTTTTCCCTACAGTTTTTTAGACACCTGTATGCTCAATATATTTGAACCAGGGATTGATAGCTGAGAATTGTTCAGTGAACTTTATTCTCGAGTAGATTAGTGGTATTGCCTACTTTACCTGGAAGTGTGGGTCTGTGGGTGTTCCTCATGGTGAAACGAGTGCAGTCATTGGGCTGCCGTTGTTTTAAATGCGTCTTGTGATCACATCCAAAAGCTGTTTTGTCAGTAGAGAATAATGCTTAAAGGGGGACAGTGCTAGGATGAGAGGACATAAAACTTAAGAAGTAACAAAAGTGCCAGAAGAAAATTCTCACTGAATTCAGTAATAGCAGCCCTTCAGTTTCTAGATAGGAAGTGAGTTTGGGCCGTTGTCATCAGTAGAGCTGGGGGAGAAAATGTAGCTGTGTGTTTCTCAAAGCAGGAGAATTTAGAGGGCTGTGGTTTGGAAAATATAACTAGCTTCTTTTTTTGTTTCAAGTGCTTGGATCAAAGTGGAGCAGCTGAAGCCTTATCACCCTCACAAAGAGGAAATGATAAAGATTAACAAGGGTAAGCGCTTCCAGCAAGCTGTGGATGCTGTAGAGGAGTTTCTTAGAAAAACCAAAGGCAAGGACCAGGTGAGTGGGTTCTTTTTCACTGTGTGCTTTAAAACAGGTTTTGGCATGAATGATGATTAGATGCCTTGTTATGTGAAAGGAGTTTGTTGTCTCTGGCAAGTTGAGGAGGATTGGGTTTTCCTTCCTTTGGTTTTTGGGGTTTATTTCCGATCTTCTATTCTTCCCCGTTAAATCTTGTTTGGTGGGGAAAAGTGATTATTGGATTATTAAATGATGAAGATACTGAAGAGGCTAATTGATCTACTTGTGATGATTTTATAAAACAGTCTTAAGTATTTGGTATCAACTAATCTTGTCTTTAGTATATTGGAAGTGCAAGCAATCCTGGCAAGTCTTCAGGTGGCCTGTTCTGTTACATGCTTACTTAAACTGGTGTGTTTTTGCAGGAGAACTAACCAGGAACTTCATTCACCAACTCCAAAGGTCTAACAGATATGTAGTTTTCAAGTTACAGTGCTGTTGTTTTACTTGATAGTAATCAGCACGGGGTCCTTCACATCCTTGGTTTTGCATGAAAATCATTCCATCTCTTCTCTTCTTTCCTTACCATCTTCTATTCTATAATCTCTCAGGCGTCTTCCCATAACTCCACTGAAGAGAAGAATCGGCGTAATTCCAGTGAAGAAAGAGGCAAGCAATCTGCTGGTGAAGAGAAACGCAAAGCCAGTTTGTCTGAAGGAAAGGTGAAGAAGGGGACAGGGGAAGGAAAAAAGAGGGTTTCTTCTGTCTCGTCAGAGAGAGGATCAAAATCACCCTTGAAAAGAGCCCAGGATCAGAGCCCCCGAAAGCGGGGGCGTCCACCCAAGGATGAGAAGGTTTGTGTTGTGCATGTCCGCCAGTGCCCGTGGACTTGGCAGCTGGACTTGAGGTCTGACTGGCACCTTGACTAACAGGCCAGCAGGAAGAATCAGTTCAGTATCCCTTTTTTTTAAGCTTTTCCATGTTGCTACTTCTAGACCATTTGGCTGCCTGATACCAATTGGCAAGCATATTGTTGATTCTTCCTGTGATTTTTAGCAGTTAGTTGCTGTGAGTGGCTCTGTTTGTATCTTTGAGAGGGCTTTGAAAGCTGTATCAGGAGACTCCATTCTTTCGTCTTGTCATCCCTGGAGTTCAATTTGTGTGGGAAGGATTAGCAAAGAGATATGGGTCTTCATCTGGCTCCTGACTTCTCCCATCTCATCTGCTTCGTATGATCAGGTGATAAGTAGTTGCTCAACTTCAACCTCAGTACTCACAAAGAGTGAGATATCTTTAAGGGCTAGGGCTTAAAGAAGAAATTCATAGCCTGGGGAATCCACCAGAAGAATTGTCTTCATTTCAGCTTCTGTGCTTTAGGATATGTTCCCATCATCCATTCTGAAGGAGGCTTAATATTTTATTCCTACTACTTCCCTGATATTTCTCTATGTTGTGGCAGCACTTTGTCTACCCTCATATAGAGTTCCAGCCTTTTTATTATGGAACTCACTGTTGCGGTCTAGATCTTCCTATTACAAATGGATATTTATTTTGGTGGATTATTACAAGTCATATCCTTCATCAGTGACTAAACCTGAAGACAACTGGGAGACCTCAACTGAAACACCGTATGGCAACGTCCTTGCTCATCTGTGCTTCAAGGGGATCACAGTCTTTTCTTTTAGTCAGGATGCAAGTCAAGATGGTGGTCCTTGCTCTCTGGAATTGTGAACGGATTGGCCTTCGCTGGCTGAACAGCAGACTATCTTGATGTGGTAAAATGAAGCTGATCATCTCAGATATTAGCTGTGGAGGCATCATAGAGTAGAGTCGTAGCATATCCTGATTTGGAAGGGACACACAAGGATCATCAAGTCCAACTCCTAAGCGGTTAAAGAAAATATTGGCTCTTTTTTAGCACCGATGCCTGTGAAATTAGGCTGTGTAACAGATCCCATCAGTTTCTTCTATTGAGGGAAGTTGGAGGAGGGGAGAAATGTATGCATATTTATGAATTAAAACTAATAATTACAGAACTTGTCTTGACTGATGCAGGAAAATGCTTCATTGGCAACATAGTTTTCACTTTTCTAAGTGTCTTCCTATAAGCATGTTGTGTCTCCACATATTTCTGTTTAAATAAGCCATAGGACCTTTTTTTTTCACTTGCAAAATGATTCTGTGTCTTTGAGCTAGGTTCATTCCAAAATTAATCAAAACTAATGGCTGGGAGAATTCTGATTGTGCTGACACATTGCATGCATAGGTTTTACTGTGTTATTTACCTTAGGACATCAGAGTGCTTTGAGTGAGCTAATTGTGGTAGTTGACATTATTTTACTGGCACCTGACAAGCAGACTGGTTTTAAAGTTGCCACACAGTGGTGGCCAGCTGTGTGATAACTTCCTGGCCACAAACCAGGAAATTAAGCAGGATAAGGTAGGAAAGTAAGCCTTATAGCTTCTTGAAAGTGGCATATAAAATAATTGCTATGAAAATATAACAATACTGCCTTAATACTGGTTTTCAACCTATGAAATAATTTTAAAATCTTGTCTTCTTGCCTGGTTCTCATAAATTCCTCAAGTTCTTAGCCCTAGAGTAGAAAACGTTTATGTTGTTGTCCTGAATTAATACGATCCTAGGATTTGTGGGGTTTTTTCCTCTGTTCCAGTCCAAATTCTGGCCTCCAAGTAATAAGAATGCATAAAAATCAAGAATCTGGTTTTTGCTGAGGTGTGCTCTGTTTAGAAAGGCTCTGTGGCCATACATGATCATTTACATACTCTTACGTTTAGGCTTATATGAATATATTTGAAGGAGCAGCAGAGCTTCATAGGTATCAAAGCGGATTTTATCCACACTTCACCAGCTGGAGTATGCAGGAGACTCCCTAGGCACTACAAGGTTGGAGACTGATGTCTGCATTGTCCTGCTAACCCTTGGACAGTTGCATCGTTCTAGGTTACTCCTCCAGGACTCTTACTCTGTCTGTTTTTGCAAACAGTGTTCTTCTCTTGTGCTTCTGTGTGGATGCTAAGGTATATTGTGCATTTTCAGGAAGTAATTTCGGGGGGGAGGTAATGTGACTCCATTTCTGAACCCTCATGTCAGAGGAAGACAGCACGTATTATGTAGAAGTCCTGTGCGTTCTCTTCATGTAGCATAAAAACCTAGATGTCTATAGCATATATTGATGACCTATAGCATAGAGACTTATTTTAACCTATATGTTTTGGGGATATAAAAGATTAAGTTTAATCTGCTCAACGTCAAAAGCCCCAGTACGTTAAGTACTATCATGATACTACAAACTGGGGCCTATGGAGCCGATGGGGCAGCCCACATACCAGTTTGTCTCATGGATTCTGCAAACTTGAGCAGATGTGGCTGTCAATCTTATGCTTTGAAGGTTCTCCTGATAACAGGTAGGCTATTCTATTGTGACAGGGTAGGATTAAAAGGGTTCGGACCTCTCCTTGTAATGGTGTTCTTCACTCATTTGTTAAGTCTTTTGCATCCCCCAGAGGAAAGTACGTGATCAAGCATGTTTGTTTTCTGCTCATTCCGTAAGTGCACAAATGCAGTGATTCCTCTTAGGTATGAAGAATGGACTCTCCAGAAACCATAAATCTGGTTGAAATCCTTAGCTGGCAGTTGATGCTTTTTCTCACCTCACCTGTATTGCTAATACTCCGTGTTTAAATATGAATGTTCATGGAAAGACCTGTGAAATTGAAGGCTTTTGTAGTGCTTTCGGAGCTCTCTCTCTGTGTTCTAATGATCATCATGCTGTGACCTGCTCCTGAGCCAGATTTTAAGCTCTTTGTGATCCTCCTTCTGTCTCCTCAGGACCTCACAATTCCAGAGTCAAGTACAGTGAAGAGAGTGATGACTGGAACAGTGGCTGGATTTAAATGGCCTCCGAGTGTGAGCGAGGTGAGAAGCTTTACAACCTCTATGTTCTGAGTTTGTGGCAGCAAATCTAGAGCCTTTTGTCTGGCTGTAAAACAGCCTGTTCTTACCTTCTTGTGTTCGAACATATTGCAGTATAACAAAGTTGAACAATATCCCAGATAGTTCAGAAGTATGCTGGGAAATGAGTTTTCTGTCTCTGTGGAACTACTTTGCAGATTCACACTAAACTTGCTGTACTAATGTTTACACTTCTTGTTTCAAAAGCATTTCTGTGACTAACTTCCCAGGAGTGGAGGTGATCTGGATAGTCTCTCCCTGTCTGAATGCTATCACATGGGGTGCTTACATTTGATTTCCTTCACAAAGCAGCTTTTGAAAGCCTTTCGATTTTGTTGAGTAAATGAGTGATCAGTAATGCAGAGTAAGAGCAGTGTGATTCCAGGCTAGTATGTGTGATACTCGCTGGGGAGATGAGGGATCTGGGCCTTCAGTCCTTGTTGGTGTTAGGATGGGTTTGCTTGGCATGTGACAATCTTCAGTCAATTCTCAGAATGCTGCCTTATGGAATTACTTAGAACCTGGAAAATAAGTGTTTTCATTTGCTTGGGAGAGGAAGAAGTGCAAGATGAATTTTCTTCCTCCCATGTTAATACTGCTTGTATACTTCTTTCCTACAGATGTCCAAAAATGAGGAATTTGGTTTGAATGGCTTTGGTTTTGAGAATGAAACAAAATGTAAACTACTTAATTGAAACAGATTCCTTGTGACAGCTGATACATTTTATGTTTTCTGCCTTATGCTGTTGCTCTCAGGCAGCTTAGGAGAGCGAGGGAATTGTGCTGTGCTGTGGTAACTCAGTGACTCTCTCGATTTATTTCTGAGGCTGTATTTTCTCTCTTTGTAGCCTGTGAAGGACAGTGATCCACACTTTCATCACTTCCTGCTGAGCCAGACAGAGAAGGTAAGGATTTGGCAGACAGGATCATGTTGCTAGGTAGCTTGGAGTCCTGCCCTTTGCTGGAACTGAATACAAGGAGTATGCATAAAGAGCTCCAGAATTCTCTTCTTTAGGGGGTGGCAGTTAGATTAGTTGAAGTATTCCAAGCCTGAAGATTTAGAGTGATTTAGCATTAAGTACAGTGAATAGTTTTAAGTAATTCAAGATTGTCTACCACTAGTTTTTGACAGATCTGATGTAATAAATTTGTAGAATGAACAGGATGGACAGGAAAAGCTTTTTTTGTGTTCAAAAATCCTGTTGTTTGATTGTTTTTGATGGTTGTCCTGTCAGATTCTCCATCTGGATAGGCTTGCCAGTTCACTGAATGTTGCAAGAGAACTTCCAAGACCAGAAAAGCGCCGTGTAAAATACAGCCTGTTTATCTCCTGAGAGTCAGAAGTCTTGCAGGATTTTATATTCAGCAGTGAACATCAGGAGGAAAAGGAAAGATCAAATTAAGCATAAAAGGATTTATATCTCGCTGAGGATCTGGGCAGAGCCAGAAGGATTAAGAGCTGCTAACAGTTTTATCTATACAAGCTCACAGTAAGCAGCATGGGGAGAAGCAGCCTTTGCCTTAGCATTTGTAGAAAGCCTTCTACATGCCTTCTCATATTAACCAGAAGGTTTTGGTTCCACAACTTGCAGAGACATAGTGAGTGTAGATGTGAGGCTTCATGGCAGGCTTCAGAGAGCTAAATGTTAGGAGTAGGGATGGCCTAGGTTCTGGTGCCTCCAGAAGAGCCTGTTATGGGAACTACAGAAGGGAGTTTGCAGTGCCTTTGTCAGAAGACAGGGTGAATTGCTGGGGCAGGGTGGGAAAGAACGATCTTAATATCTTGCAATATATTTTAGGTTTTATTTTCTCCGCTTGAGGGAAGCCTCAGAGTTGTCCTGGTTTGAAGGTGGTGGTGGTGGGTGGGTGAGCTCCCTGCTTCTGTGGAATAAGGATATGGTCTGTTTGCTCGGCAGAGTAAATCAGCACTGTCCTTCCCCTGAATGCTTTGTCTTCTCCATACAGCCAGCTGTCTGCTATCAAGCCATCACAAAAAAGCTGAAGGTTTGTGAAGAGGTAAAGCATTTTGATGGATGTTTATTGTTATGAGGCATTGCGGTTCTTCCAGAGTTGTGCATTAAATTATTTTTATTATTATTTTTCCCCTCTCTTTTCCCCACCCCCCTGCCCTTGTCCCCCCACCCCACTCCCTCAGGAGACAGGATCTACCTCCATCCAGGCAGCAGACAGCACAGCAGTCAATGGCAGCATCACACCTACAGACAAAAAGTAAGATCTCCAATACACTTCAGCCATTTCCTTCCCAGCTCACACATGCAGCCATTCTCCAGCCTGTCACTGAGAATGAATAAAGCTAACATTTCCCTTTAACTGCACATTGCTTCTTTCCTTGTGTGAAACTGTTTGGGGGACGAAGTGGGAGAGAGGCAGCTAAATTCAAAGGGTGCTGTGCAATACAAAATTCAGAGTAAATTCTGTCCTGGATACATCTGCAATTTGGAGTGTTTCTGCAGTTGTTTTTTTCAGTAGGTCCCACTGCAGGATGTTAGCAGCAGTGTTCCGAAGTGTTGCATGAGATAGGAAGATAAAAGGGGATCTCTCTCCATTAGTTGACTGGGGTCATTTAATAGCTCTCCTGAGCATGCAGAAGACAAAAGAAAGAGGGAGATGTCTTCTCCCATCACAGAAACTTTGCTGTGTGGCACATGAGCTTTCTGGTTTCTCCTAACACACCCATTCTCTTTTATAGAGTGAGAGAAGGCTAGCTTGAGCTTCCTGTAACTTCTGCTCTGTTCACATTGAGTTCAGGCCACTCTTGCTGTTTGATGTTGGGGCAGTTCTCGTGGGATGCCAGTTCTCACTTGTACTGCAGGGGAACAAAAATAACAATGAAGCTATTCAGGGAAAACAGTCTCTCAGGAAAGTGCATCTCAGAGGTGGGTTATGAAGGAAGGAATACCTCTGCTGGTTTCGAGACTTGAAAATAGGTAGATCTTATTTGGGCCATATAAGGAGCCTGTAGTCATTTGCTCTGCCCTGTCTAAGGGCAGAAAGAGAAAAGGCAGCATGGCTAGCTGGGAGAAGACAGGTGCTGCTGTAGTGTGACTATTTCTGCAGAATTAACTACTGGATTTGCCAGGTAGCTTTTGTTGTGGTGTTACCTTGGATATAACTGAATGCTTCAGAATCTCTTTGAAAACTCTGGGTTTTATGGGAAACTGCATGATGGGTAAAATGGTTCTTGCAGCAAATGGTTCTTGCAGCAATATCTGCAAGAGGAATTTTTGTTGTAGGTGATCATAGGGACTTGGTGGCATAGTCTCTCTTTTTTGAATGGAGGGAGCAAAATTCTTTCCGGCTTGTGGGAGGAAGGAAAGGCTGTTCTCTGGGACTGATGGTGACCTGTACTGGCTCAATACTTCCTTTCTTCCTTTGCCTGAAATGGCAGCTGTAGAACAGGGACTAGGTCTTTGGTCTGGCATGATGCTTAGCACAGTAGTCTTAGCTAGACTTTATCAAAACTAGGATACTAATGTATCCTTCAATTATACAAGCAAACATTGTATGTGTGACTTAGTTTTAAAGTCAGAACATTAATAATTAGAGAAGCACCTGCTCATTTCTAAGTGTGCCCTTTAACTTCAGTAAAGCAATGACTGTCAACAGAAAACACACAAACAGCAATTTTTAGAAAGCAAAAAACCACACATAAACCATCCACCCCAAGCTAACAAAAAGAATCCAGATCATCCAGACCTTTAGTATTTAGGTGATCTTCTGAAATAGGCTAAAGACTTTGTTCAGGAAATTGTTAGGGCTGCTTGGTAAGCAAAATAAATTTCAGCTTGCTTTTAAAGCTCAGTATTTGCCCATTGTAGCTGTGGTTGCAGTAGAACATGTTTGTTTGGGTATTTTTTTATGCTGATGATGCTCCAGTTTGCTCTTTGTCATTTCCAGCACCATGAGAAGCTAACACTGATTGCTCTCTCTTGCATTAATGTTTATCTATACCCTTAGGATAGGATTCCTGGGCCTTGGTCTGATGGGAAGTGGCATTGTCTCCAACTTGCTAAAGATGGGTCACACTGTCACTGTCTGGAACAGGACTGCTGAGAAGGTAGGCATGTGATTAAGCCTCTGCTAAACATTCAGTTACCCCCTGTATCTCATGGAATCATCTGTCAATGGTGTCTGGGAGGGGATGCCAAAGAAACACAAGGATATGCTTGCCACCTTGTTTTGTCCTGTTTCCTATGTGCTTGTTGGTGGGCATGACTAGGTGCAGCTGTGGTCTGTTCTAGTGTGGTCACTCTTATGTCAGCAGTCTCACCCCACTGTCTTTTTGTGTAAGAGGAGACAGTTGTCAGAAAAAATACACTTTTGTATATTACACCCATATATGTGTTGAAGAATGAGATGTAACATGCCTCTGAAAATAACTACTGATGTGAATGGCCATGGTCAGTGTATTGTGCATCTGTGAATAGCCATGAAAATACTGCTGATGTGAATTGCCATGCAACGTATTGTGCCAAAAAGGCCAGGTGCAGGGAGTTATCCCAGGAGATTGAGGGTAAGATGCACTGCTCAGCTGCAGGTTAGTCTACATCTATTGTGCTAGTCATGTGGTAACAAGTGTTCTGTTAAAGACCTGCTGTGTCATGAGACCAGGATGGAGAAGGGCTTTATAGGAGTATTCAAACTGAAAATGGAGCTTATATTGCATTGGACTTATATACTAGACAGTGTTACTCTTTGTAGTGGAGTAGGAATATAGGTAGCTGGGGGAGATGTGGTAGTTGTAAGATGCTGTGGAATAGCAGAGCAGGAAGGGCGCTGTGGTTACTTTGTTTAAAGGGGACTAAGATTTATTTTTTTCAAGAGCAAAACATGGCTGATATGAGAGGATAGGGTAAGAAGGAGCTAAGATTTTGAAACAGCAGCCCTCTGAAACACGCTCATCTCAGATGTGGATATTCCTATTACTATCCAGTAACACATGTTGCTATGACCTTTAACCAATTTTTTTCCCTAAATCTTCCTTTTTTTCCCCTAATAATTTCTTGCCAAACCCACAAATTTCTTACTGTTTCACCTTTGAGTTGTATTTCTTTGTGTCTTTCTTTCAAAGTTCTTCACCCCTTCTTCAGAAAAGCTGCAAAAAAGCCCTGCACACACACATACGTGTGTGTGTAGACAAAGCAACAGAAGAAGACAAAGTTGTGTAATTAACATGCCTGTCTCCTTTGGAGTTGTGTCCGGCATGTAGAATTTTTACAGCAAAATGAAAAGAATCCATTTGCTTGGTATTTAATATTTGTCTTACCTTTGGACTTGTGCCTTTTGCAGTGTGATTTGTTCATCCAGGAGGGTGCACGGCTGGGAAGAACCCCTGCTGAAGTAGTCTCCACCTGTGACATCACGTTTGCCTGTGTATCAGATCCAAAAGCAGCAAAGGATGTAAGGATTAGCTCTTATTTTACCCCTGCTGGTTAGACTATGAGATGGCAGTCACTGAATGCCGGTTCTGATTCCTGCTAACCAGAGTAGCCTGGGTCATTGTACATCCTGAGCAGTGCAGCTGTGTAAAAATAAATGTCCTAACAAAAATTAAGCATTTTAAAAATGAAGTCTTTGAGGACTGGTTCTGATAACCCTCTGGGGGTCTGCCACTGTAGCGCCAGACTCAGCTGGACTCCTGCAGAAGTGGGGTTTCTCTGCAGACACCCTATTGCTTTACCGCTCTTCTGTTCTCCACAGCTGGTGCTTGGTCCAAGTGGAGTGTTGCAGGGGATTCGCCCAGGGAAGTGTTATGTGGATATGTCCACAGTGGATGCAGATACAGTCACAGAGCTGGCCCAGGTAATCACCGAACTGAGCCTCTTAACAGCAGCAGGTGTTCATTCAGCAGAAGTTCTTCAGTTTCTGTTGGTAATAAAACTTTTAGAGGTCCTTGGGAGAGTCTCAAGTTCCAGGCAAACAAGACAAGTCTTCTTTGTCAAGTCTTAACCAGCAAACATGTTCCCTGGTGATACCAGCAAAGTTGTAGATTTGGCAGAGCTGTTACCTGACACCATTGCAAACAGGTAGCCAAATTTTGATCCCCTAAGAAATATTTGTAGACAGGTTGATATTCTGTAGCAAACTCGTGAGTAAAACCCTATCTAGATTAATGACTGATAAAATGCAAAATCTGCCTAGTTTAAGTGCTCTGGTTGGGGAAAATTAATGCCTTCACATTTCATTCTATAGAAATATTATTATAGGATTTCTGTAGAAGTGTTCTGATTACTTCTGCTGTGGTATCTGTGATTTCTTTTTTGGCATCTTGCTTATTCCCCACTGCCCTAAGGCAGCATGTGTGGTTTTACAAGGAAGGGGAACTGGTTTTGTCAAGTTCTAAGTAAACATGTTGTTGATGCACTGGTGTGTAACATTAATTGGGAGAATGCAGATCACCCATATTAGTAAACATCTGGCTGAAGAGATCTGCCAAAGGCCTTTCCTCTGTGGGAAAGAGGGGAAAATACAATGATCAATCTTCTGGGGTTCTTATATGACATATACACCTTCAACATTGGTCCCTTGGCCAGTATAGGGTGCCATGACTAAAGCGTGTCAGTTCAGCTGCTTAAAATATACACAGTAGTGATGGGTGCTGAAGGGTCTTGCATGGACCCTTTTGGTCTTAATCACACTTTGCAGGATACATCACAATAGTGCTTTCCTCTCCTGTTGGAGCTATTTGTTCTGCTTTAAATTTCTGTCCTTAGTGGCAGGTATGCCTTAAATTATGTTCCTGCTGCTGTTCATGCACAGCTAACCAGAGATGTTCTTCTCCCAGGTGATAGTGTCCCGAGGTGGTCGCTTTCTGGAAGCACCAGTCTCAGGAAACCAGCAGCTCTCTAATGATGGAATGCTTGTGATCCTGGCAGCTGGTGACAGGGGTTTATATGAGGACTGCAGCAGCTGTTTCCAAGCCATGGGGAAGACCTCTTTTTTCTTAGGTAATTGAAATGTGGAGGGCCTGATAGCAATTTCTTAGTGCAAGGACTGGGAATTTCAGCAAGGAGTCTGAGATGTATATGTCACCTTTTCTCTGTGGGCAGTGTGGGAAATTGGCTTGCTGCTCTGGAACTTGGCCACTTTCAGAGCCTGCAGGCTAAGGTTTTTTTTTTTGAATGC
Organism: Melospiza georgiana; assembly: GCF_028018845.1. Taxonomy (NCBI): domain Eukaryota; kingdom Metazoa; phylum Chordata; class Aves; order Passeriformes; family Passerellidae; genus Melospiza; species Melospiza georgiana. The sequence continues at coordinate 16,597,370 of NC_080445.1, forward strand.
CAGCTTATTTTGGAGGATCTGTGATACTTTTGGTTTTAAATAATATTTTCTTATTATTTCTCCATTCCTTTGAGTGCTTGGAAAATGGAAATATTTTCTGAAGTCTTTCAGGTCAAGGGAGAGATGCCAAGTGCTTGATGACAGGAATCTAACAGTGTCACTGCTGTGTGGGCTAGGGAGGCAGGGCTGCTACTTCTCTTCTGGAGGAATCCCAATGGTGTGTCTCACTCCCAGGTGAAGTAGGCAATGCCGCCAAGATGATGCTGATTGTGAACATGGTCCAAGGCAGCTTCATGGCAACAATAGCAGAAGGACTGACTTTGGCTCAAGTGACTGGCCAGTCCCAGCAGACCCTTCTGGATATCCTCAATCAGGGACAACTTGCCAGCATCTTTCTGGACCAGAAGTGCCAAAGTAAAGTTCTCTTACATTATTTTCTTACAGGTCATTTTTACAATCTAGCAGCTTTTCAGATCGTGGCAGAAGGTAGAAAATAACAACCCGATCTTCAGCAGCCTGGGATAGTGGTTATTTTAAGCATTCTGGAAATTAATGCTTAAAATACAGCTTTTCAGATAGTGGCAGAAGGTAGAACATAACAATCTTATCTTCATCACCTGGGATAATGGTTATTTTGAGCATTCTGTAAATGAAGAACTGAGTTCCCATTCCTTCCCCTTTATAGCTGGGACTTCTGAGAATCTGAGTTAGGACTGCTTAGGACTTAAGTCAGGATTTCATTGCAGCAGGGTAACAAGCTGCTTAGAAATCTTAGCTCACTTTGTCAGTGGGCAGTAGTGATATTAATCTGCTGTGGTCAAATGAAGATGGAGAGTGCAAAAACAGGAGAGTTAAAAGTAGTGATCAGCAATGGAAAGAGAGATTGGTGTTGAATTACAGCCCCCTGCAGCATTGGCTTGGCTTACTTTTGTCATGCTTAATTTTGCATGGGTTCCTCTCTGCAGATATTTTGCAAGGAAACTTCAAACCTGATTTCTACCTGAAGTACATCCAGAAGGATCTTAGATTAGCTATTGCACTGGGCGATTCTGTCAACCACCCAACTCCCATGGCAGCTGCTGCCAACGAGGTAAGAGTTGTTCAGTGTTTAGATGTGTTCTTTAGCATTTATTCAACAGTGCTATTTGTCAATCGGAGACACAGATCAAAGAATTACATCATCTCTAAGACAAGGGAATAGTGATTGAAATATTTTTTGACTAGGGTAGCATTGGATTTGTTTTGATTGTAGAGACGCTTAGAATGTTACCTCAGGAAACACAGAAAGACCTGGAATTTTCTGATCTGCACTTGGATTATTTGACGTCCTGTGCGGTTCTCTGGTTGCAGTGGTCAGCAAAGGAGTTTTTCTTCACACAAGAGCAGGCCCTGATCCTTTTCTGATTTCTCTTTAGGTCTATAAACGAGCAAAAGCCTTGGACCAATCTGACAACGACATGTCCGCAGTGTACAGGGCCTACATCCATTAGGCTGCACCCTTCTTACTGTTCATACGATGATGATTGATTAATATTATTATGATACTGGGTTTTAACTCTGGACCAGTCCATCTCTGTCTTTCCATTTCCTTTTATACACAAACTTTGAGACCTGCTGTGGTGAGCCTTCCACTGTGGCAGGAGGGGGGAGGAGGGGGCTCGGATTGTTGCAGTCTAATTAGAAAAATCCATGCCATGCACTGACAGTCGTGAGATGAAACAGCGGCAATTGTTCAGAAGCTCTGAGGCAACTCTGCCAGAAATCTGCTGCTTGGCTGCTTTAATTTTCCTCTGTTTGCTAGTCCAAGATGCTGTTTCTAACAATCCCTTTTCTTCTTTGCTGTGAAATAATGCAAGTGCTGGACTCTCTGTATCAAGGGGACAGGGTCCTTGGTCCTAAGTAAGGTGAGGAGCATGCCTGCTAATTAGCCACTGTTAGAGAACAAGGCACCTCCCATGGAGGAGAAGGGCAGTTCCAGAGGGTAAGGGGAGTTGAGTGCAACGCTGTCTTGATTCAGTTTCTTTTTAGACTTCCACTTCCCCACCTTGATGGAGGAATTCCTGTACTGTTAAAGATAACACATTGCATCCATGTCTTCCCCTGTACAGACAACTACAGCTTAGGGAATACTAACTGTACTGAAAATAGGAGAATACTTATGTCAGTGAGACTCCTGAAAGGTTTATCATAGCCCATCCAAAACATCATTGGAAAGTAACACCTTTGCATAGAAAACTGCGAGACAAACATAGTGCCTATAAAACTGGGCTAGAGATTTTACTTGTTCCTGGCCTTAGCTTATGTTATGTTAGTACTTGTTTGGTTTTTTTTTTTAACCCTTGTAGTCAATAATTACAAAGGTGTCTTGGATTGCAGCAGTGTCACAAGCAGAGTGGTGAGTCTGAAAAGGGAGAGCAGAATGATCCAAGAGATTGAGATTCCTGAGCTCCTTTCCACGCTCTCTGGCCTTTGCATGGTTGTCACATCTGTTTGCCCATCTATAAAGGTGGGTGATGGTTACCTACCTCACAGGGATACTTTTGTGTACTGCCTAGTGATCTTTATACATGTCAGATTTTCCATACATGTTCTTAGTGTTACTACTTTGGGTACAAGATAGCACAGCATGAGCCTTCTCCCTATATCTGTGAACTCTGCTTATGGCCAGATACCAACTTCTAGAAAGACCAATAACTGAGATTGGGGAGGCTAAGACCACTGCTGAGCTTTAGTCTAGAGATGGGTGACATGAACTGCAGATGCCAAGGCTAGAGAACAGAGATGGTCTCAGTGTAGATAGCAGAGCAACCCAGAGTCCAAAGGATGCCTGTCACAAAAAATGCACGGGGTGTGGCTTGGTTTTTGGTTTGTTTGGGTTTTGTTTTTTTTTTTTTCCAATTCTCAGTATTAGCCTTTTGGGAGTGTTCTTGCATTTTAAATTTGAGTGTTAGAAAAATGCCAGTGAGAAACTTTGGCCAAAATCACTTCTCAAGTGGTACAATCTCCTTCCTCCCTTGAGCTGGGATTCTGAAAGGAAAGAAGACAAATTCAAATTAGGTTGTGTTCCTGACATCTGCCCCTGCGACCTTATTTTTTTTCCTTGGAACTTAATGGCTGTGTAAAGAAATTTTCCCTGGGTTAGGATTTCTTACCAGTCCTGCTTTGTGCAGCATGTGTGTATGGTTCAGGGACACCTTGTTAAGAAAGAAAGAAGGAAAGTGTCACATACTCATTTTGTCACATACTCATTGATTCATAACATCTAATGCCTTATGCTGTAAATGTTACATTGAGTATTTCACCTCCTGTGATGACTGTTCCTTGTGGGCTAATGCTGTATTCTGCATTACTTATATCCTATAGTGAACACCTGGCAACAGGGCTGTCAGACCTCACTGCCTCTTGGCCACTGTGTGTGGGCGATGGTAGTTCTACACCTGTGTTCCTTTGGCAATGCCACTGCCATTCTGTATGTAGGTATTCACGTTAAAGGCATGTAAAATTGCCAGCATAGCTAACCATTGACCTGCTTTGGCACACTGTTCTTCTCCACTCAGAACTCCACAGTTAGCATCTGAAGTCGTTTGTTAACATACTATAGTAAAAAAAAAAATCTCTCATATGAATTGTGCATTGTGGGCATCTGAGGGAAGTTGTGGGTTTGGAGGCAGGAAATGAGACTGAAGGAAAAAAATCTTTTGGGAGGAAGAAGGAGGTACTGTCCCGTGTGCAGAGCCAGTTCAGTGGCGTCCCCCCCCCAGTCCCTGCCGTCTTGCGGCAGAGTGACCGTGAATGGTGTGAGCAATGGTAATGGAGTATCTTTGTTAGTTTGTGGTGCCTCTGGATACAGAGAGAATGCCAAAGGAGCTCTCAAGTCCTGTGACAGGTATTTCATAATGAATTCAAAGGACCAGTCCCAAGGCAGCTCACTGCTGCAGGGTTTGTTTCTAGAAATACTGTAGTTCCCAAGAATGGAGATGGTTATTTCTGTGGGAGTGGCAGATGTGGACTAGTTAACACTGTAATTTATCCTGGAAGGGTCTGACTGCAGCTTTCAGCCATTGTGGGTAGCTGTAGATTGGCTGCAGTGCTGCCTGGACAGCTGTACAGTCACAGGTGTGCCCAGGAGAAGCAGGAGGAGACCAAAGAGCTCTGATGTGGCTCTGAAGAGGAGGGATGGAATTGGGGGAATCCAGACTGTTCCAGATGCCAGTTGAGATTGCTGTCAGTCTCACTCAGATTCTTGTATTTATGTCTGTAGCCTCTGAATGTGGATTTGAGTCTGTTCCTAGGCCTGGGATTTGAGGGAGGGAAGTGGGGGAAGCAATGGATTGAGAGATGCTCTAATAAAACGGGCTAGTTAAATGTTGTCCTAATATTGTTGACAATTCTGTAAAGTTTCTTTTTATGCAGATTTGTTTTAGAAGTTTGCTTTTTTTAACTCCCTCCTTTTTAAAGAGAAAATGTGACACTTGTGAAAGCTTGTAAGAAAAGCAGTTTCCTTTTTCCTCAATGATAGATCACATAGTTCATTAAGGTTGTGAATTTTTATTTTCCTGCCTTGTTTTTAATTAACATCTGTCATTCAGAATAGGATATGTGAAAATGTTTAAATGGCAAAGATTTTTTTTTGTGCAAATAACAAAGCTACTGGCAAAAAGAATAAAACTTTTCTTGGTAACTGAATGTTCTTGTGGCATTTTCTGAAGCCTATCAGAGCTGTCTTGGGGCGTTAAGGAAGTATGTGTTCCTCAGAACACAAGAAACTCAGAGCTGCTGAAAACCAAGTCATCTGAAAACTGAGTAATCCTGAGAGCACTTCAGTCATTGCTCAAGCTTGAAACTCTCAGTGAGGCATTACAGAGGATAAGTTTGGATAAATTCCATGCTCTGTGTGCAGAGGGCTACATGCATCTGGGATGAGAGGAGGATCCTTGGTTTTAATATTCCGGTGTTGATGACAACTTCTGTTAAGTTTTGGGCTGGGATATTAATCCTTCTGGCATTTGGGTTTTTTTTTTAATCCAGTGGAAGATTCATCACAGGAGGGTGGAATGAGATGAGCATTAAAGATCCCGTCAACCCCAGCCATCCCATGATTCTGTGAACAGTAACTCAGCAGTTAATTTGGTATTCTAAGATATGATCCTTAACTGAAATGTTTACAAGCTCTGAATACTGCTCGTGGATAATCAGACACTTGGACACCAGTAGCTGTTCCTGCCCTGAGGTGTGAGGATGAAATGAAGTGTAGATAATAGTGGGTTTCAGGTGCACTGAGTTACAGGTGCCCGAGGAAGCACTCTTTTTGAGCACTGTCATTAAAAGCAACAGATAGGAAGTCGAGAGCTGTGCTTACAGCAGGAACTGGGGCTGTTCCTACCCCTCCCCAGGGGCTGGTGTGGTGAAGATGCTATGCCCTCACCTCTCGTCTCGCTCGCAGTACAACCGTTGTGAAAGGGAACTCACCGACTTCTATACAAAGACCTCACTGCCAGGATAAATGTATTTATTTTAAATGAGTGGAAGTTTCATCACTTCTTGAGTATTCTTACACGCGGTTCGTTTTGATCGTCGCCTATGTGCGCTGGGCTGGGGACGGGCCGCTCTGACCTATCAGGCAGCGGGGACGCGCTCGGGGCGTGTGCGGGCGAAGTCCCGCCCTGCTGTCGTCACGCGCGGGGCCCCGCCCTCGCGGGCGGTGGAGAGGGGCGCTGCCCAATCAAGCGTTGCTGGGCCGTGCGCGTGCGGTGCTGGGGGCGGGGCTGGCGGTGTCGGGATGGCGGCGGCGATGGCGACACAGGGGGAGCGGGCGGTGCTGGTGAGTCGGGCGGGCGCTCGGCGGGGCCGGGGCGAGCGACAGGGGCTTCTCCCTGCGCATGACAGCGCTGCTAGGCCCCCGCACATTCGTTCTGTCTGGCCGGGCTCGGGCGGGGAGCCGCGGAATGGCGGCAAGGCCGTCACCTGCGCCTGGGTCCGGGCCGAGCCCTGTGCAGGGGCTGCTCGGGCCCAGCCCTAGTGCAGTTGCCTTAACTGGAGGCGCTGCCAAAGTTCCGGCATGCTGTCGGGTCAGGCTTTCGGGCCGGTGCCCGAGCGCCGTCGCCGTGTGGCTTGGAGGCCGCGGCCTCCTCCCGCCTCGCCCAGCAGCGGCGCCCATGCTTCTCTGCCACCGACGCTGCTCCTCCGATGGGCCGGGTGGGGTTGGGTGGGGTGGCAGGGCCGGGGTCGCCCTGCTCCCGGCACACCGTGAATGTGCCCTTTGACCTTGGTGTCCCGCTGAAGCGCCCTTCACATGGTGGGTGCCCGAACCGCCCTAGTGAGCTGGTAGCCGCGGGGGCGGCGCAGAGCAGGCGTCGCTGCGGCCTCCCCGGAACAGGATCTCCGAGGAGCAATGACATCTTCGGTATGGAGATAGGGTTTAGAGATACGTCGGTCTGGATGGAAATCCACATGGGAAAACGGGTTTTTCTAATGTCATATGGTTTAGAATCGTATGACCAGCATTCCCCAAAAACACAGCTGTGTAGCACACAGATGTGCACCAACTTGGCTTACTCCAAAATTAATGGGCAGGGGAAAGGCAGTTTCTTGCTGTGACTAAAGGGAAGAAACATACCAATGGGCATTTTGAGTAGAAACACCTGCATAATAGTGGTGGATGTTGGAGGTGCTAAACGTATCTGCTGCACCCATGGGATCACTGTTCCTTTGGGAACCTGGAGGACGCCAAACATTACAGAGTGAGAGTTGCACATCCATCTTCTCTCTGGTGATTAGTGACAGGATCTGAGGGAACAGCATGGAGCTCTGTCAGGGGAGGTTTAGGCTGGATATTTGGAAAAGTTTCTTCATCCAGAGGGTGGTCAGACACTGGAAGAGGCTCCCCAGGGCAGTGGTCATAGCACCCTGACTGACAGATTTCAGGGAGAGTTTTGACAACACTCTCAGGCACGTGGTGGAATTCTTGGGGCTGTCCTGTGTAGAGCCCACACACGGACTTCATGATCCTTGTGGCTGCCTTCCAGTTAAGAATATTCTATGATCAGTATAATTCCCAGAAACCCAAAAGAGGATTAAAGTGTCAAAGTCGGTGGTCCTGCACTCAAACTGCTTTGAAGGATAACAGAGAATCCTGCCTGGCTTTTTTGTGTGCGCCTGCCTTGGATAAATGTTTGCTGAAACAAACCTGATTTTGTCCCACTGGTTGTTGGGATAACTTGCATAATGTGATGACACCTCAGTGGGGGGTTGTGTTCCTCATGGTGAACTGGAACCATCTAGCAGAGAAACTGCAAGCTTAAAAATCTGAGTTGACCATAGCTTGCCTGTTTTTCTGTGGACAAGCTGCTCAGAACTCTCCCCATGGAAAATTTCTCTTTTCTTACAGGATGACAAGTGGCAATCTTTTCTTTATCCCATGCTTGTTTCTGTTCCCCACTTCTTTGATGACTTGCATGGGGACTCATGGTTTAACAGGAACACTAGATGTGCTTTGAGGGTCTGCTTTATACAGGCTTCTCTGTGGCAGCAGCCAATGGAGGCTCAAGGCAGTGAGTCATCAGATCTGAACTTGTTCATTACTGAATTTGCCCCAATGATTGGGAGTCCCCCCCCCCCCCCGGCCCTTTTCATTTTAACTGTTTTGGTTTTAGACTGTTATTGCTTGGGAAATGCTGGGGATGCTCATTTTAGTTTATATCTTTGTTTCTTACCACCTAATTAGCAACAAATTTGTCTGCAAATTGATTCAGTTTTGTCTGTACCAGGAGTTGGTAATGAATCTCTCTAGCTTTACCTTGGCCTATTATCTTATTTCCTTCTGAGGAAGGGGCAGTGAGGGAGGCTGGGTAGTGTCTGGCAGCCAGGTGAGTCCATCTCAAAAGCATAAAAAGATGCCCCAGTGTTTGACACAGTAGTATTTTTACTTTGCTCTGAAAGTTGCATTCAATTCTAGGTTTTTTGTTACAATGATTTGTGTACCAAATTGCTTTCTTAAACAAAGGGCAAAAATGAGGACACTTCATTGGACTGGGATGGAGAAGTGGAGATGTGGAGACTGAGGCGTTTCAACAAATCAGGAAGAAAACTTTTGTTCTCCTTTATTTAAACAGCGCAGAACAGTACACTTAAAACTTAAATAATTTTGGCATATGTCTGAGAGATTTGCTTGCAGTGTTTGATGTCTAATGATTCCACTTCTATTTTTCCATTACATAGGAAGAAGAATTTAAATGGCTTTTACAAGAAGAGGTCCATGCTGTTTTGAGACAGCTGCAGGATATTTTGAAGGTGAGGTTAATTTTGTCTGAGTTTTGTTTGACCTTCTGTGTAAGGAATGGTGATAGGTTTCTGATGCAGGAAAAAGTTCTTGGTAGAGGCTGCACAGAAAGGTCCATTCATGCATGTTCAGTTCTTTCCCTGGTGCTTGCTTGCCCTCTGCTCTTGAGGACTCACAGTAAATCTGATACCCCCAAGATTTCTCTGTTCTTTACCCTCTGCTGAGAGCTGCTTTGAAAAGATACATGGAGCCAGCCAGACCTATCTGCCAGGCATTTGACTGAGATACAAATATTTTCTGGAATAGAGAATCTGAATCTGCTGTAACTCTGATGTGTGCTGGTGGAAGCAAGCAACGTGGCCTTTAGGTGACAGCTGCTACTTGTGCAGTAATTACTGGCATGCGCTCTCCTTGTTCAAAATCATCCTTTCCTCAACCTGCCCACTCCTCTGCTGGTACCTGCCCGTTTCAGAGGCCTGATGTGTTCAGCTGTAGCAGATGGGCAGCCCTTTTCTCACCTTTCTCCAGCCTGAGCATGTGCTGCGGGGCTGACTCTTTCCAAGCAGCCAGTGGGGAACTGGCCAAAGGGACCGCTGTGCACGGTGAGTGCACTGTGTGTCTGCTGGATCAATGTTCAAGAGGCCCAGCCCCTTAACACTCTCAGGCTTTTAGAGGTTATGGAGTGATGGAAGAGCAGGGCCAAAACTGTGGATGTGAGGGGCAAGTGCCAGAGCAGGTGCGAGTGCCATAGTGCTGACTCAAAACCCCAGGACTGGAGTCAATGGCAGGTGACAATAGATTGCAGTACCTTTATATATAGTACCTGTTTTGAAGAATTTATTATAGTTTTGAGGGTGAAGTGTGTAAAGGGCAGTCACCAGCCAGTATAAGCAGATGAAGGGCTGGGGAGGGCTGGTGTTCTCTCTACACTTCCTTCATGTGTAAAGACCAGCTGTGATAAGGGGCAGCACTATGGTGCCTGAGGGTATGCAGAGCTGAGCTGTCAGGTCCTGCTCCTTCTGTGGGCAACTTGGGGATCCTGCTGGCACTGCCCAGATCCAGGGTGTGGGATTTGAAAATGCCTTTCACCATGGGTTGTGTGCGCTGAGCCTCCTCCTGGGCTTCATCAGTCCTGTAGTACGAGGAAATCCAAGTGCTCTGCTTGGTTAGCTTCAGGAGGCTGGCAGAGTTGACTGCTACATATTTAGCCACTTGATGGTGTCCACATTATCTTTGTTCCTGGCTCATGGTGTGCTGGACCCAGGCAGATGCTCCAGCATTCACTGTGTCCTCTCTTGGGCAGGAGGCTTCCCACCGCTTTGCCTTACCCACCAGTGGCTCAGGAGGAGCTGTCAAGCAAGAGAACTTTGTACTAAGCACATCAGGGTAAGTGGTGATGGTCAGCAGGTCACTTCCCTCTGCAGCAAATGGTGCAGCTCCTGGAGGATCTGTGGTGTAGGGCTTTGCAGAAGGCCTGGGTTTTCTTTAATAGGAGATTTTGCCTTAAGGAAAACAAACTTCATGGCAGGTGAAGGTAACAGTCTGTAGCTGTGCTCCAGAGCTGCCTGAGCCAGCCTTGTGCCATTTTGTGCTGACACCTATAATGTAGTCACTGATTCCTGACCACATGCCTGTTTGTTGCCTCAGTGCTGTGGGCAGTTTGCCAAAGGGCATTTTTGTGATTATGACACAGGGAGTTGCAGTTACAAGACCTGAATTCTGCTCTTGGCTCAGTTTCTGACCCTGACTATGGAGAAATCTTAACCTTTCTCCTAATCTCCGTAAAATAGCAATAGTAAATCTCCTTCACACAAAGCAAACTGAGGCTTGTGCAGAAGGTGCTATTGGTGTGCAGTTCTTCTGAAATTGATATCCATTTTTTGATCCTCAGTGGTCTCAGTATTGGTGGAGTTCACAGGCTTTTCACAAAGCAATTAACCTTAGTCATTAGGACTGTCACATCATTGCAAGGAATCACGCAGTAATTCTGTACTAAGTTTGAACATTGTCTTCTGCAGATCTTAGTTAACTTAGTTTTCATTTGTTGTTGTAAGGTGGATCTTGTAGTGTTGATCAAAAGAGTCTCTTATATAGTAAAATATAAGGTAGGGCCCAACTAGATGCTTCAGTCTTCTCCTCAGACTGTTATACATGTGCGTCATCTTGCAGGACCTTTTAAAGAGTTTAGGGTGTAGGGTTTTTATTTTTTGAAGGTTGTGGGGTTTTACTTATTTAGGGTCTTTTCTCTTGGAATGGGGTGTGGGTTGTAGCTTTCAACTCCTATAGGAATCATCTAACTCTTCAATGTCAGTAATTAATTTATTGTCTTGTGCTTGTGCCTGCTGGAGCTGTTTGTAACAGCAGCCAAATTGTTGACAGGTGATAAATGGAATAAGAATGGGATCAGAAATGAAGGTAATGTTTTAGGCAGAGCAGTTAGGATGAGGTGGCCCATAAAGAATATGACTGGAGTTCACCACAGGCCAGGAACTGGGGACTTGAAAGTGTGTGTATGGTTGTTCAGCTACTGGGCAGGAGCAGTGTACAGACCTTGGGCAGGAGGAGCTGTGCTGGCTACATAGGACGAGGAGGGGAGGTTTTAGGCTGGCAATTGATAGGTGCCTCTTGTGACATGTGTTGCCTAGCTGTTTCCTCTCATTCCAGCACAGACCAGGTGAAAGGTGTGATGACGCTGCAGGGAGATGCACTGTGTCAAGCTGTGAGTACTTGCAACGTTTCTTGCTTTGTACGGCAGTGGGTGGGTGTCACCCTTATCAGCCTTTGATCACCTCAGGGAGGGAGGTCACCCTGGCTTTGTGTTACCAGTGATCAGTGTTCTTTGTCAGTTCTCCCTAATTGATATCCCCTTCTACCACCACCACGTGGTGCTGAGTGCTGTAGTCAACTTCCACTGGGATTCCTTGCCTTCACCACCTTTGTTGTGTAATAACAAGTTGGCCTGGGGACCTTCTGGGCTGAGGTCATGTGTCCTGCTAGGATCCTGATTCACTCAGTGCATTTCAACCTATTCTTTGTATTAATATCATCCTGTGGAAGCACTGAGGTTCTGGCTGTGCCAGGATTGCAGAAGGCAGTTTGCTAGGATGGTCTGGAAGAAGGGAATGTGACTGCCAGCCCCCATCTTTTGCATACAGGCATTTCTTGCTCTCATGTGTTTGTTTCTTTTTTCAAGGATGTTAATCTGAAAATGCCCAGAAACAATCAGCTCCTGCATTTTGCATTCCGGGAAGACAAGCAGTGGAAATTGCAGCAGGTACCTGTTGGCTCTAGATGCCCACCCATCCACAGCCTCAGTGCTCTCTGAGCAGTAACTTTAGTCTTTTGAGATTGTTATGTCCATTCCACATGAGCTACAGTGGTAAAAGCTAAAGGAGAAAGCAGGTGTAATTAAATCAGTTAAATTGAGTTGGGGTGCCTGGGTGGGCTCATTCCCTAGACACCAGTTGATCTGAAGGCTGTCTGCATAGCAGTCATGATCCTGTAAAGGAGTGCCTGAGGTGCCTGTGCAGGACTGTCCCATGTTACCACAAGCTAGAAGGGCAAAGAGCAGCTTCAGGGGCTTGGAGTAGCATGTTCTCATTCTCTTACAGATGCATTTGTTTACACTGAGAACAAATTATTGTGTTCAGTAGCATGTCTGAGTTCCCTCAGGTAAGGAGTTGAAATAATGCAGCTGTCCAGAACCAGAATCTCTTTCCCATCATTTTCTGGGACATACCTGATTTCAGGACCTGACCTAGTATCTGAAGACATGGTTTGCCTCAATTTATCACAGCTGAGTAGGTTGGAGGAAGATGGATTCAATGTATTTCCTCGTGCCATAGCTCAGGTTTTTCTACGGGATGAGTGCATTTGGCATTGAGTGCAGTTCCCAACATCTGCTTTAGCAGTGAAAGCTCTACTATCAAATTTGTAGAAATCTAGAAAATTGCGTACTTGGGATGTTAATACCAGACTTGACTGTGTTTGTTTATGCCTTGCAACAAAGCAAGAAAGTTTTTGTGACAGCACTCAGTAGTGCCTCCTCTTTTGTGGCTGTTTTGTACTGCGGCCTGGTTGGAAGACTTCAATCAGCTTTTATGGAAGACAGCTTCCTTTATTTACTTGCATTTTGTGTTCTAACGTTGTTCAGATATGAGTGTGAGTGCCTAAAGGACTGAGTGCAGAAGCATTTAAAGTGGTTATATGGTGATCTTTGGCCTGTCTGAATTAAAAATTAGCATCTCAAAGGAGTGTCTTCCCTTACTGAGTGGTGATAGTTGGAGTTTTATTTCTCTGTACAAAGTGAAGTCATGGGTAAGAAGTTGTAGTGCAGGCACATTTTTGAGGAACACAAGTGCAGGCACATAAATTTTGAGGAAGTTAATTAGAAAAGAAATCAGAGTCAAGGGGGAATATGAATGGAGCATCATAACAGCAGGGTTGGCATTGTTTGGTTGTTAGTGCTACCAGGAGCAGTTTAGCTTGCTCAGAAGCCTCTAGGAGATTTCAAGGCTGGAGATGCTGGTATTTGGAGATGTTCAAGTAGCTGCAGTCTCTCTGCAGTCCGACAGTGGACTTACCATTCTCACTCTTCTCTCTGTGGCCTCCAGTGCAAGAGCTTTCTTAGAGCAGGGCTGTTCTGTATTCTCTGAGCTCTGCATTAGAAGGAACCAGAGCCAGGTCTATGCCAGGGAGGCTTCTACAAGGATGTAGAGCTGGGAGCTGTGACTGCTGGAGGGCATTGTAAATATATCAAACTACAAATACCCCAAGCTGTGTAGCCTGTCTCCCAGCAGACACTTCTTGTACAAGCTTCTCTGCTTAGCACCCTCTAATTTACTCCTTGGGTTTGTTTTTCCATTTTCATGCTGCTCCCTAAAATTGAATGCAGTCAGCTTCTCCCAGGGCCATTGTCTTCCTCTGGTTTGTCGTTGCTCTCATGAAAGCAAGGATACACCTGTCAACCTTGCTTTTGTGACTGTGTTCCTCTTGCTTGAGAGGAACTTGAGCCAGCTGTGTCCTGAGTCTGGTCCGGTCCCACACAATGGCACAGCTTCTTGATGCTGGAGATGACTCTCAATCCCAACAATTTCACTTTAAAGTACTCTTTGATACTGATATTGACAGAGACACTGTATTAGAAATCAGTGCTTGTTGTTCATTGATGTCATTTATTTTAGCTCTGATAGGATGAAATCATTGTTCATGGTGCTGGAACTGACTGCTGTATGCCATTACCAGTGAGAATTCCTACCTAGCAGTCATAGTCAGAGCACTCCCAGGATGAGAATGCCTGATGTCACTTCAGGACAGGAGCAATATTTGTACTGACAATCCAGGTTGTAGCTGTCAGACTGTTCTGTATCTCCAGTCCATGAGTGGAGAACCCAGTAATGCTTCTGGGAACCAGTGGTAGGTTTGTGTTAGACAGTATCTGACATTTAGACATGGCATTACATTTGAGAAGACACCATTCTTAAGATCAGTGAGATAACTGGGGAAACCTTTACTTCCGAGTACATGTTCTTACAGGGTGTTTCTTTCATAGGACTGTATTTGTACCTTTGCAGATCCAGGACGCTAGAAACCATGTGAACCAAGCCATTTATCTGCTTATGAACAGAGATGCGAACTACCAGTTCAAAACAGGCTTGGAGGTGCTCAAGGTGAGGAGAAAGCTCCTGATGCTTGGGTAGGAACATGCATTTTTCTTCCCTCCATTTGTTGTTTTAAACACAGTTAATGCAGATGACTGTCTGAGTCTCTTAGTGGAAACAGACTTAATAGTTGTACCCATGCATACCCATGTCAAGCAGTGTCCACGTGACCTCATATTTTATATGCATCTGTACTAGTTTAGCATTAGTAACAGGGCTGTACATCCTGGTGAACAGTAATCTGAGCAGTCACTGCACCGTTACACACCAGTGATAATGTAGGAGGATATTCCTTGATCTTCTGTGGATGATGTTGTTACATAACTTACTCTCTGTTGATCAGTGCTGCAGGCAAGAGCAGCAGTGAGGCAGCCATCAGTAAACAGAAGATGACAGTACTTGTGATTTACTGAAAATCTGAAAGTGACTTCTCTCTTGCCAGTAGTATTTTCTGGGGTCTAATACAGAGCAGCTGCTGCATGGCAGTGAAGCCCAACCTTCTGCTTGAAAATGCTCTCTGAAGGCAACAGAATTTTGGCTTGCTTATTAGAATTCATCACATCATCAAACATGAGAAAACTCAAGTGGAAGTGAGGGGAGATATTAGTCATTATACAAAATGCCTTCATCTTAGCAGTCATGAGGTCTGTAACAGACATGTTGCTTCCCCTTTTTTTCTGGAAGAGGAAGTCTGCCTGAAGAACCTTTGAACTGTGGTTTCTGGCAGGATTGGCCTCACAACGAGCTGGTTCTTTTTATTTACTGCCTCACTCATAGCTGGTTATGAGCAGAGGGAGCCCATGCAGCAGTTGGACCTGTGATGTGTGAGTGGGGACACCGAGAATACAGCTTGTTTTTACCTTAATGTGTGTTCTTCTGAAGAGCTGATGATGAGTTTGTTGATGCCTTTGTAGCATCAGTAATTGATCTCATGTTGGCTTGGTATTCTTGTCATGAACAGCTGTTCTCTCAGCATTCGCTGGTATTGAACACTCCTGACCTGTCTCATAAGTCTCTGATGGTGGTGAAAGTTAAACTGCATTTATGTGGGAGCCAGCCCTTCCCATTAAGTTCCCGAATTCCTGGAAGGATGGGGGGTAGTGGCAATTGTTGTTTTAACACTTGCAGAAGGCTGTAGGATTCTGCATCACTCTGCCCAGAGCTGTCCAGGAATCACACTCAGCAGTGGTTCTGTACATTACCTTGTAGCTTATGGATGCTGTGATGTTGCAGCTCTCCAGAGCCCGAAATCGACTGACCACTCCTGCCACTCTGACACTACCAGAAATTGCCTCCAGTGGTCTCACAGTAAGTATGTGATGGTCTAGATCTCTATACAGGTCTGGCAGCATTGCAACAGTTTGGATACTGGGCTGCATCTTGGTGGAAGTGGGTTTCTGAAGTGTCTCCTGAGGCAGAACTGAAGCAAGTGCAAATCCTGATCGGTTTTGACTGTTCTTTATCTTCCTGTGGGAATGCAGATGACTTGGGTATGAGGACTCTGGTTCTCTTGAGAATAAGTTCTGTTCTCTGCCCGAGAGTCTTGTCCAGGGATGATTTGCCCTTGTGAACACTGCTCCATCCTCTCTTGTCACTCTCATGCCTGTATCATTTGATAAAGAGCAGTGAGAGCAAGAGTCATTTTCTGCAGCTGCTCAGTCTTTGTTTCTCTCCTAATGTTCTTCTTTTGACATGGGGTAATTGTAGTGTGGCTTGGGAAAAGGGAATGATTTCCCAGCATTAGAAATTATGATCTTTTCACTGACAAACTAATTTTCTTGCCAGAAAATGTTCACTCCTGTGCTGCCTCCAGACATCCTTGTGAATTTCTATATTAATTTGAACAAGCTGTGCCTCACTGTCTACCAGCTCCACGTGATGCAGCCCAGCACAACCAAGGTGATGCCTGCTATCTCATGAGCCTTGTTTAGTTTCCTCTCCTGACGTTCCACTGTGAGGAGGAGATCACACTGCTACCTGGTGCAATGTTATGTTCATAAGATAATGCAGAAATAAGTTTAGCTGGTACTAAGTGTGTTTAGGTCTGCTGCACACAGAACACTGGTTCTAAATCTACTTTGGGGCATGGCTGCTTAGCCCAGAAGAACATACCAGTGCTCTGGAGTAAGGCATTTTTTAGCAAATACTTTAAATACAGTTTGATAATTTTGTGGCATAATTATATTAATCCAGTTTAATCTGAGTAGCACATTGGGTTTCCTCATGGAATTTCGATAGATAGTTTTCTGCTTCACCTGTTGCATGGGTCAACTTGATGTCCTGTAAAAACAGCCTTAAACTCTTAAGCTTTATGAAATGCAGTCCTTCCATAAGAAAGATTTTCCTAAAAATCTAGATTTTGTTTCTCTTCTGGATCTTCTAATCTTATTTCTGTAGTGATAACATTTGTTGCTACATTGAACTCAGCCAATGAAGGAATGAACTCCTTTCATGAAGGAGCAGGAAGGGTTCTAACTAAAGGGATTTCATATTGTTGGAGGGTCCAGGCTAATAGAGCATGGGTGTTTCTTGATGTCAGGCTACTGAAAGTGTGAGCCTTAATTGTCTTTCTTCTAAGTGGTTCATTTACTACATCAAAATCCTAATCACCTTTTCCTTCTCTAGAACTTCAAGCCTGCTGGAGGGTCTGTTTTGCACAATCCTGGGGCCATGTTGTAAGTACAGTCACTACAAGGGTAGTGTACCTGGATAACAGGTGTTGGTATGTCTTGAGGGTGAAATCCGAACACCTACATGCAGTTTCTCTTATAGCATCTCTGAAGTGGAAAACCTCGATTGAGTCACGTGCTGTACCTGTGAATGCTCTGTTGTGTCTTTTGAATGACTTGGTCCTAAAGGCCAGAATATGTGAATTTCCAGGATTCAGCCCATCTAGACAGTACCACTAGTTTATCTAGAGATGAGAGTTTACAACAAAAATGAGTGTTTGGTTATTGGCATTGCCATCTGCATTCCCTGCCTCTGTCCTTGTCTGGAATGAAGGGAAGTTCCTAACTTCACCCTTTAGCTTAACTGTAAATCTGGTCAGAGGTGGACTTGAGTGTTTGCATTCTGTAACTTTGCCAGATGCTGATCATCATAATCTCTCCGATGGGAATGTAGGACAGTTGAGTTCTATGCTGTTGTGTGTGAAGCTGTGCTCTTTTCCCCCCTCTCCAGTGAGTTTGGCAGCCAGCGATATGAAGTCAGCCATGTCCATAAAGTGGAATGTGTTGTCCCATGGTTAAATGATGCCCTTGTCTTCTTCACAGTTTCACTGCAGCTTTGCCAGCAGCTGAAGGATAAGGTAATGGCCTTGAAAAAGGGCCTTTGTTTTTAACTCTGGGTTTTGAGAGGACCTCAGATCTGATGTGATGTTCTGTTCAGCTTGCTGAAAATAAGGGATGAGTGAGTGTTCTGGAGCCAGGGAGCTTGCTGGTGCTACCTAGCAAGCAGCCATAGGATAAGTATAGTGGTGTAGCAGATGTCTGCTGACCTGGTGACTAGATGGAAAGGTGCTAGCAGACACTTCTGTGTTCTCAGTCATGAGGTGGATGAGACAAAACAGGCAACCTAGATTTCAGTAGATCAGTGCTCAGTTCCAGCTCTGCAACTGTCACCTTGAGCAAGTAACTTTGTGCTCCTTGAGTGACAGCAACAGCAAACCTGCTCTTCAGTAGTGCGGTGCTGAAGTGTGTAATGCCGTGAAGCCAAGCCCTCCCTCACACATTATGTGCTCCTTTTTTTGTGGTCCAAGGGGTATAGGAACTTACCTGCTTTTGTTCTTGCTTTCCAGATTTCCGTTTTCTCCAGTTACTGGAATTACAGGCCATATTAATTCTCTGTGGAATGGTCTAAGCCTTTACAGTACTTCGAGTGTCTCTCTCTGTTCTCTCATGCCAGCTGAGTCCAGGTCAGCCTGAGGAGTGCTGGGGTTCACTGCCGTATGCCCTGCACTGGGCAGGGTCAGTGTATCCAGAGACACAGCTTTAGTAGCCTTGTCTGGGATTGCTGCATAAGCAGGGCACCAAGTAGTGCTGTGTGATTGCCAGGAGCTTGCATCAGTCCGTCTTGTGCATTGTGTGGCTGACACTTCCCAGACCCCTGATAAGTTACACAGGTCTGTTAAAAGGGATAGGTGCTCTGGACCACCCTCACTAACTAGATCTGTGCATTGTGCTGTAACTAACTCCTTGACTGTGAGGTGGCTGGAAAGGGGGGAAAACAGACTAACTTAACACACCTCTTAAAAGGTAGGGCATATGGCTCCCTGTAATGAAATATGTTTCTCTTATCTGGTCCAGCTGTGCTTATAACTAACCCTTCCCCTGCCTGTTCTGCCCATCCCTATGTTACTGATTCCCCTTTGGGGATGCTCTTACTTGCTGCTGTTTGAATTCTCTCCCCCCTCATCCAGCATCAATGTGATAATTAATTTTTTCCCTGAGCCCTAGTTGGGCCAATTGGTATTTTCCAGGTTTAGTATCTTGTTTTCTCTACCAGCCTTTGGAGTTCCCTGGTGCAGTCTTTCATCTTGTCATTAAATGCAAAGTGAGTACCTTGTGCAGTCTTTCATCTTGTCATTAAATGCAAAGTGAGTACCATGTTGCTACTATGATTTGCTTCATATGGATGCTACAATGTGTAACTCATACCTTTAGCCATTGCTCACTGTGAAATAAAGACCCTCATACCTGCAGTGCCCATTCAGAACATTCTGGCAGAGTGGGAAGTCTCCAGATCCCTGTTCAGGATTTTCTCAGTGAGCTGCCACCTACCCACATGGCTCTGTTGCCCTTGGAAGTCTTTTGCAACCTTCTCAAACACCTTTTTGTGAACAGGTGTGTGCAAATGTTCCCAAATTTCACTTGGTTCTGAATAGCCTGGAGGAACAGTGAAAGGGACAGCTGCTCTGACAGGAAGGATGATAAAGAGCATGGGCAGCTGGATTCCTCTCCCACATCTGCTACTCAAGAGCTAGCAGGGGCAGAGGCAATGTGATGAAAGAAGTAAAAATTCTCAGGGATGAGATCCCAATCAGTGGCAGAGTTGGGGCTCAGGATACCTGGTTTTGCTAATGAGGGTTCGGTAAAAGAATGGCCGGGAGAGTTGCTCCAAATATGTAGTTGGTGGGGTTAACAAAAAGCCCCAGACAAAGCCTTAGGAGTAGCAGGCAGACTATCATGGATGCCAAGCATACTGCAGGCCAGTACAGCCAACCTCCTGTATTACAGCGCCCTGATGAGGTCTTCAGGGGTGAGAGAAGTGGACGAGAATCTTGTTGATGATCAGAATGCTGTATTTATTGATATATGATATATAATACATTATAACTATACTAAAAAGAGTAAGGAGAGAAGTTGCAGAGGCTACTAAGCTAAGAATAGCATGGAAGAGAATGAATAACAAAGTTCTGTGTCCAGCAGAAAGCAAGGACAAACTCTTTCTGTGAGTGGTCAGCAAATCCAAACACTCACAGAAGCCCAATCACCTGTTACATTCCACACCAGCCAATAACAGTTGTTTACATTCTTCTTCTGGGGCCTCAGCTTCCCAGAAGATGAACAAATCCCAAAGAAAGGATTTCTATGAAAAAATGTCTGCGACATCTCACCTTTCTAAATTGTATAAATTAAAAAGAAAAATGCTGATGTGAAATGAACAGAAAATTTCTTCACCTGTAAAATATACAATACTAACAAATCACTAAAACAATCCTACAATCTAAGAAAATGCAAAAAACAATGCAAAGAGAATTCAAGTCCAAGCAGCTGAGTTTCAGGAACAGTCCATGAGCTGAAGTTGTTTCCCTTGGACAAATCTGAGAGTCCTTTTTGGTCCTGAAACAGACTTCTGCAAAAGTCCCATCAATAGTTATCACAAACCATTGACAGTCTTACAACAATTTCAAACAATTTCAAACAATTTGAACAACTTTTAGAATGTCCTTTTCTGGCCCTTCAATGCTTCAGTGCTTCAGAGCTGCTGCCCGCTATTTTCAATCTTTTTTATTTAATTTTTTTAAATTTTTTTTTTTTAAATCGAAAAGGAAAAGAGCAGCAGCCGAGGAGAGCAGTGCCAGAGAAGGAAAAGCCCTGGGGGCCCTGGCCCATGATGGACCAGGGCCCTCAGGACTGGCCCACAAAGGGGGGGCCAGGACTGGTAGGAGAAACCGCAACCCCCAGAAACATCAGGAGGCCAAGTGATGGCCTTGGCCCAAACCCACGAAACAGGCTCTGCATTCCCACAGGCCTGCACTCTGCTGCCAGTACAATGGCAGCACGGGTAGTGAGATGCTTCCTTTCCCCAAAACCACTGCGGCATGCCAGCAGCAGGGAAATAGAAGCCTTCCCCAGAAATCCCATCTGGGGTCTGGAGATGTTTGTTTCCCACAGCAAACCAGCTATGGTCTCCTCCATCTGTGCCCTCTTCCCCTGCAATGCAAATGCATCAGGTGTATCTTCCATCCGCCCCATGGCACCATCCCCACTGGGCTGGGGACCAAAGGCAGAACTCTCGGGATGCCCCTACCCCCTGCCACTAGGGTGCAAGATGGCAGCCTCCATGGGACAATCCCCGAAAAACCACCCCCCAACCCGCTGAGAATGCTGATCTTGAATGCAGGCAGACGCACTGCCCCCACAGTCAGCTGGCGGGCACTCCCCGCTCCACGGAAGGGGAGGTCAGCCGCCGGGGCCGCTGCAGGGGCAGCCGGTCGGGGATGGTCCGAGCTCGAACAAGCCGCCGGTTCCAGGGCAGTCTCTGACGCCGACACGGAGGACAGAGTCTCCAACAACAGCAGAACCTGCTGGGGCAGCCGGTGCGAGCGGCGGGGGGGCCGGAACCGGGGAGGGAATCACGCTGGATGTAGGAGCGGCCGCGGGCTGCTCTGAGGGTCCCGCAGGTTCGGCACCGTCTTCAACACCATCCTGAACAGGGACCGTCTCGGCTTGAGGCGGCGGGAAGGCCAGTGAAAGCGGTGGGGGGGCCGAAGGGGCTGGTGCCACCCCCATCTCTGAGCGGGACGGGGTCCGAGAGACCGGCGGTGGCAGGCTCGTCCACTCCCATCCCCCCTGCGGGGGAGAAATGGGGGAAAGAGAGCAGTCCATCTGCGCAGGCTCTGGAGAAAGAGTAAAAAAAACTTCTTCTCGTGGCGAAGTTTCAGCCCCCCCCACCGTGAAGCAGGGGGGACTGGGAAGCCCCAACTCATCCCCCACCGGCTCTTCTCCCACTGGGGACGGTGGAAACGGGGCCTGCCCATAGCAGTAAGAAATCCATAGAGAAACAGCTGCTCTCCGTTTCAAAACTGGGAAGAGCTTTTTAAATGCTGGGTAGACAGGAGGAAAAACGCACCCCTGACTCCAGACAAAGTGGAAAATGGAGTCCATGCATTCCCACACAAAAACATCCAAAGCGTATAGGACATCAGTAAAGAACCCAAAAAGCTTTGCCCATCAAAAAAACTCATAGAGATCTGTTTTTAACAAAAAAAATCCGTCCTCTTCACCCCATCTCTGCCAGAGGGCAATAAGCTTCTCCTCTGAAGGAGAGAACTTGAACCTCTTCCTCCAAGGCATGTGTCTTCCATACGAACAGCCACAAGCTACGAAGGGCTGATTCATCAGGAAGGGAAAAGCCAACAATACCTTTTGAAAGAGTCCAGCTTGCTCTGGCCCGCTCCACGGTTCTGCTGCTCTTTCCGAACATCTCCTGGAGGGTTTTCAGGTTCTCTTTGTGGTCAGCCTTGGCTGTGAACTCTGTCCAAATCAGGATCTTCAGTTCTTCAGCTCCTGGCTTGAATCCACTTCTGTGGTCACTTCAAAGCAAACATCAAATGCTACACATACAGGATTTTACCCAGTGCAGCAATTTGCTCCTCTGGTCTTATCAAATTAACTTTTGCTCTGACACGAGGGGTCACCGAATATTACAGCGCCCTGATGAGGTCTTCAGGGGTGAGAGAAGTGGACGAGAATCTTGTTGATGATCAGAATGCTGTATTTATTGATATATGATATATAATACATTATAACTATACAAAAAAGAGTAAGGAGAGAAGTTGCAGAGGCTACTAAGCTAAGAATAGCATGGAAGAGAATGAATAACAAAGTTCTGTGTCCAGCAGAAAGCAAGGACAAACTCTTTCTGTGAGTGGTCAGCAAATCCAAACACTCACAGAAGCCCAATCACCTGTTACATTCCACACCAGCCAATAACAGTTGTTTACATTCTTCTTCTGGGGCCTCAGCTTCCCAGAAGATGAACAAATCCCAAAGAAAGGATTTCTATGAAAAAATGTCTGCGACATCTCACCTTTCTAAATTGTATAAATTAAAAAGAAAAATGCTGATGTGAAATGAACAGAAAATTTCTTCACCTGTAAAATATACAATACTAACAAATCACTAAAACAATCCTACAATCTAAGAAAATGCAAAAAACAATGCAAAGAGAATTCAAGTCCAAGCAGCTGAGTTTCAGGAACAGTCCATGAGCTGAAGTTGTTTCCCTTGGACAAATCTGAGAGTCCTTTTTGGTCCTGAAACAGACTTCTGCAAAAGTCCCGTCAATAGTTATCACAAACCATTGACAGTCTTACAACAATTTCAAACAATTTCAAACAATTTGAACAACTTTTAGAATGTCCTTTTCTGGCCCTTCAATGCTTCAGTGCTTCAGAGCTGCTGCCCACTATTTTCAATCTTTTTTATTTAATTTTTTTAAATTTTTTTTTTTTAAATCGAAAAGGAAAAGAGCAGCAGCCGAGGAGAGCAGTGCCAGAGAAGGAAAAGCCCTGGGGGCCCTGGCCCATGATGGACCAGGGCCCTCAGGACTGGCCCACAAAGGGGGGGCCAGGACTGGTAGGAGAAACCGCAACCCCCAGAAACATCAGGAGGCCAAGTGATGGCCTTGGCCCAAACCCACGAAACAGGCTCTGCATTCCCACAGGCCTGCACTCTGCTGCCAGTACAATGGCAGCACGGGTAGTGAGATGCTTCCTTTCCCCAAAACCACTGCGGCATGCCAGCAGCAGGGAAATAGAAGCCTTCCCCAGAAATCCCATCTGGGGTCTGGAGATGTTTGTTTCCCACAGCAAACCAGCTATGGTCTCCTCCATCTGTGCCCTCTTCCCCTGCAATGCAAATGCATCAGGTGTATCTTCCATCCGCCCCATGGCACCATCCCCACTGGGCTGGGGACCAAAGGCAGAACTCTTGGGATGCCCCTACCCCCTGCCACTAGGGTGCAAGATGGCAGCCTCCATGGGACAATCCCCGAAAAACCACCCCCCAACCCGCTGAGAATGCTGATCTTGAATGCAGGCAGACGCACTGCCCCCACAGTCAGCTGGCGGGCACTCCCCGCTCCACGGAAGGGGAGGTCAGCCGCCGGGGCCGCTGCAGGGGCAGCCGGTCGGGGATGGTCCGAGCTCGAACAAGCCGCCGGTTCCAGGGCAGTCTCTGACGCCGACACGGAGGACAGAGTCTCCAACAACAGCAGAACCTGCTGGGGCAGCCGGTGCGAGTGGCGGGGGGGCCGGAACCGGGGAGGGAATCACGCTGGATGTAGGAGCGGCCGCGGGCTGCTCTGAGGGTCCCGCAGGTTCGGCACCGTCTTCAACACCATCCTGAACAGGGACCGTCTTGGCTTGAGGCGGCGGGAAGGCCAGTGAAAGCGGTGGGGGGGCCGAAGGGGCTGGTGCCACCCCCATCTCTGAGCGGGACGGGGTCCGAGAGACCGGCGGTGGCAGGCTCGTCCACTCCCATCCCCCCTGCGGGGGAGAAATGGGGGAAAGAGAGCAGTCCATCTGCGCAGGCTCTGGAGAAAGAGTAAAAAAAACTTCTTCTCGTGGCGAAGTTTCAGCCCCCCCCACCGTGAAGCAGGGGGGACTGGGAAGCCCCAACTCATCCCCCACCGGCTCTTCTCCCACTGGGGACGGTGGAAACGGGGCCTGCCCATAGCAGTAAGAAATCCATAGAGAAACAGCTGCTCTCCGTTTCAAAACTGGGAAGAGCTTTTTAAATGCTGGGTAGACAGGAGGAAAAACGCACCCCTGACTCCAGACAAAGTGGAAAATGGAGTCCATGCATTCCCACACAAAAACATCCAAAGCGTATAGGACATCAGTAAAGAACCCAAAAAGCTTTGCCCATCAAAAAAAACTCATAGAGAACTGTTTTTAACAAAAAAAAACCCGTCCTCTTCACCCCATCTCTGCCAGAGGGCAATAAGCTTCTCCTCTGAAGGAGAGAACTTGAACCTCTTCCTCCAAGGCATGTGTCTTCCATACGAACAGCCACAAGCTACGAAGGGCTGATTCATCAGGAAGGGAAAAGCCAACAATACCTTTTGAAAGAGTCCAGCTTGCTCTGGCCCGCTCCACGGTTCTGCTGCTCTTTCCGAACATCTCCTGGAGGGTTTTCAGGTTCTCTTTGTGGTCAGCCTTGGCTGTGAACTCTGTCCAAATCAGGATCTTCAGTTCTTCAGCTCCTGGCTTGAATCCACTTCTGTGGTCACTTCAAAGCAAACATCAAATGCTACACATACAGGATTTTACCCAGTGCAGCAATTTGCTCCTCTGGTCTTATCAAATTAACTTTTGCTCTGACACGAGGGGTCACCGAATATTACAGCGCCCTGATGAGGTCTTCAGGGGTGAGAGAAGTGGACGAGAATCTTGTTGATGATCAGAATGCTGTATTTATTGATATATGATATATAATACATTATAACTATACAAAAAAGAGTAAGGAGAGAAGTTGCAGAGGCTACTAAGCTAAGAATAGCATGGAAGAGAATGAATAACAAAGTTCTGTGTCCAGCAGAAAGCAAGGACAAACTCTTTCTGTGAGTGGTCAGCAAATCCAAACACTCACAGAAGCCCAATCACCTGTTACATTCCACACCAGCCAATAACAGTTGTTTACATTCTTCTTCTGGGGCCTCAGCTTCCCAGAAGATGAACAAATCCCAAAGAAAGGATTTCTATGAAAAAATGTCTGCGACATCTCACCTTTCTAAATTGTATAAATTAAAAAGAAAAATGCTGATGTGAAATGAACAGAAAATTTCTTCACCTGTAAAATATACAATACTAACAAATCACTAAAACAATCCTACAATCTAAGAAAATGCAAAAAACAATGCAAAGAGAATTCAAGTCCAAGCAGCTGAGTTTCAGGAACAGTCCATGAGCTGAAGTTGTTTCCCTTGGACAAATCTGAGAGTCCTTTTTGGTCCTGAAACAGACTTCTGCAAAAGTCCCGTCAATAGTTATCACAAACCATTGACAGTCTTACAACAATTTCAAACAATTTCAAACAATTTGAACAACTTTTAGAATGTCCTTTTCTGGCCCTTCAATGCTTCAGTGCTTCAGAGCTGCTGCCCACTATTTTCAATCTTTTTTATTTAATTTTTTTAAATTTTTTTTTTTTAAATCGAAAAGGAAAAGAGCAGCAGCCGAGGAGAGCAGTGCCAGAGAAGGAAAAGCCCTGGGGGCCCTGGCCCATGATGGACCAGGGCCCTCAGGACTGGCCCACAAAGGGGGGGCCAGGACTGGTAGGAGAAACCGCAACCCCCAGAAACATCAGGAGGCCAAGTGATGGCCTTGGCCCAAACCCACGAAACAGGCTCTGCATTCCCACAGGCCTGCACTCTGCTGCCAGTACAATGGCAGCACGGGTAGTGAGATGCTTCCTTTCCCCAAAACCACTGCGGCATGCCAGCAGCAGGGAAATAGAAGCCTTCCCCAGAAATCCCATCTGGGGTCTGGAGATGTTTGTTTCCCACAGCAAACCAGCTATGGTCTCCTCCATCTGTGCCCTCTTCCCCTGCAATGCAAATGCATCAGGTGTATCTTCCATCCGCCCCATGGCACCATCCCCACTGGGCTGGGGACCAAAGGCAGAACTCTTGGGATGCCCCTACCCCCTGCCACTAGGGTGCAAGATGGCAGCCTCCATGGGACAATCCCCGAAAAACCACCCCCCAACCCGCTGAGAATGCTGATCTTGAATGCAGGCAGACGCACTGCCCCCACAGTCAGCTGGCGGGCACTCCCCGCTCCACGGAAGGGGAGGTCAGCCGCCGGGGCCGCTGCAGGGGCAGCCGGTCGGGGATGGTCCGAGCTCGAACAAGCCGCCGGTTCCAGGGCAGTCTCTGACGCCGACACGGAGGACAGAGTCTCCAACAACAGCAGAACCTGCTGGGGCAGCCGGTGCGAGTGGCGGGGGGGGCCGGAACCGGGGAGGGAATCACGCTGGATGTAGGAGCGGCCGCGGGCTGCTCTGAGGGTCCCGCAGGTTCGGCACCGTCTTCAACACCATCCTGAACAGGGACCGTCTTGGCTTGAGGCGGCGGGAAGGCCAGTGAAAGCGGTGGGGGGGCCGAAGGGGCTGGTGCCACCCCCATCTCTGAGCGGGACGGGGTCCGAGAGACCGGCGGTGGCAGGCTCGTCCACTCCCATCCCCCCTGCGGGGGAGAAATGGGGGAAAGAGAGCAGTCCATCTGCGCAGGCTCTGGAGAAAGAGTAAAAAAAACTTCTTCTCGTGGCGAAGTTTCAGCCCCCCCCACCGTGAAGCAGGGGGGACTGGGAAGCCCCAACTCATCCCCCACCGGCTCTTCTCCCACTGGGGACGGTGGAAACGGGGCCTGCCCATAGCAGTAAGAAATCCATAGAGAAACAGCTGCTCTCCGTTTCAAAACTGGGAAGAGCTTTTTAAATGCTGGGTAGACAGGAGGAAAAACGCACCCCTGACTCCAGACAAAGTGGAAAATGGAGTCCATGCATTCCCACACAAAAACATCCAAAGCGTATAGGACATCAGTAAAGAACCCAAAAAGCTTTGCCCATCAAAAAAAACTCATAGAGATCTGTTTTTAACAAAAAAAAACCCGTCCTCTTCACCCCATCTCTGCCAGAGGGCAATAAGCTTCTCCTCTGAAGGAGAGAACTTGAACCTCTTCCTCCAAGGCATGTGTCTTCCATACGAACAGCCACAAGCTACGAAGGGCTGATTCATCAGGAAGGGAAAAGCCAACAATACCTTTTGAAAGAGTCCAGCTTGCTCTGGCCCGCTCCACGGTTCTGCTGCTCTTTCCGAACATCTCCTGGAGGGTTTTCAGGTTCTCTTTGTGGTCAGCCTTGGCTGTGAACTCTGTCCAAATCAGGATCTTCAGTTCTTCAGCTCCTGGCTTGAATCCACTTCTGTGGTCACTTCAAAGCAAACATCAAATGCTACACATACAGGATTTTACCCAGTGCAGCAATTTGCTCCTCTGGTCTTATCAAATTAACTTTTGCTCTGACACGAGGGGTCACCGAATATTACAGCGCCCTGATGAGGTCTTCAGGGGTGAGAGAAGTGGACGAGAATCTTGTTGATGATCAGAATGCTGTATTTATTGATATATGATATATAATACATTATAACTATACTAAAAAGAGTAAGGAGAGAAGTTGCAGAGGCTACTAAGCTAAGAATAGCATGGAAGAGAATGAATAACAAAGTTCTGTGTCCAGCAGAAAGCAAGGACAAACTCTTTCTGTGAGTGGTCAGCAAATCCAAACACTCACAGAAGCCCAATCACCTGTTACATTCCACACCAGCCAATAACAGTTGTTTACATTCTTCTTCTGGGGCCTCAGCTTCCCAGAAGATGAACAAATCCCAAAGAAAGGATTTCTATGAAAAAATGTCTGCGACATCTCACCTTTCTAAATTGTATAAATTAAAAAGAAAAATGCTGATGTGAAATGAACAGAAAATTTCTTCACCTGTAAAATATACAATACTAACAAATCACTAAAACAATCCTACAATCTAAGAAAATGCAAAAAACAATGCAAAGAGAATTCAAGTCCAAGCAGCTGAGTTTCAGGAACAGTCCATGAGCTGAAGTTGTTTCCCTTGGACAAATCTGAGAGTCCTTTTTGGTCCTGAAACAGACTTCTGCAAAAGTCCCGTCAATAGTTATCACAAACCATTGACAGTCTTACAACAATTTCAAACAATTTCAAACAATTTGAACAACTTTTAGAATGTCCTTTTCTGGCCCTTCAATGCTTCAGTGCTTCAGAGCTGCTGCCCGCTATTTTCAATCTTTTTATTTAATTTTTTTAAATTTTTTTTTTTAAATCGAAAAGGAAAAGAGCAGCAGCCGAGGAGAGCAGTGCCAGAGAAGGAAAAGCCCTGGGGGCCCGGGCCCATGATGGACCAGGGCCCTCAGGACTGGCCCACAAAGGGGGGGCCAGACTGGTAGGAGAAACCGCAACCCCCAGAAACATCAGGAGGGCCAAGTGATGGCCTTGGCTCCAAACCCACGAAACAGGCTCTGCATTCCCACAGGCCTGCACTCTGCTGCCAGTACAATGGCAGCACGGGTAGTGAGATGCTTCCTTTCCCCAAAACCACTGCGGCATGCCAGCAGCAGGGAAATAGAAGCCTTCCCCAGAAATCCCATCTGGGGTCTGGAGATGTTTGTTTCCCACAGCAAACCAGCTATGGTCTCCTCCATCTGTGCCCTCTTCCCCTGCAATGCAAATGCATCAGGTGTATCTTCCATCCGCCCCATGCAGCACCATCCCCACTGGGCTGGGGACCAAAGGCAGAACTCTTGGATGCCCCTACCCCCTGCCACTAGGGTGCAAGATGGCAGCCTCCATGGGACAATCCCCGAAAAACCACCCCCCAACCCGCTGAGAATGCTGATCTTGAATGCAGGCAGACGCACTGCCCCCACAGTCAGCTGGCGGGCACTCCCCGCTCCACGGAAGGGGAGGTCAGCCGCCGGGGCCGCTGCAGGGGCAGCCGGTCGGGGATGGTCCGAGCTCGAACAAGCCGCCGGTTCCAGGGCAGTCTCTGACGCCGACACGGAGGACAGAGTCTCCAACAACAGCAGAACCTGCTGGGGCAGCCGGTGCGAGCGGCGGGGGGGGCCGGAACCGGGGGAGGGAATCACGCTGGATGTAGGAGCGGGCCGTGGGCTGCTCTGAGGTCCCGCAGGTTCGGCACCGTCTTCAACACCATCCTGAACAGGGACCGTCTTGGCTTGAGGCGGCGGAAGGCCCAGTGAAAGCGGTGGGGGGGGCCGAAGGGGCTGGTGCCACCCCCATCTCTGAGCGGGACGGGGTCCGAGAGACCGGCGGTGGCAGGCTCGTCCACTCCCATCCCCCCTGCGGGGGAGAAATGGGGGAAAGAGAGCAGTCCATCTGCGCAGGCTCTGGAGAAAGAGTAAAAAAAACTTCTTCTCGTGGCGAAGTTTCAGCCCCCCCCACCGTGAAGCAGGGGAGACTGGGAAGCCCCAACTCATCCCCCACCGGCTCTTCTCCCACCGGGGACGGTGGAAACGGGGCCTGCCCATAGCAGTAAGAAATCCATAGAGAAACAGCTGCTCTCCGTTTCAAAACTGGGAAGAGCTTTTTAAATGCTGGGTAGACAGGAGGAAAAACGCACCCCTGACTCCAGACAAAGTGGAAAATGGAGTCCATGCATTCCCACACAAAAACATCCAAAGCGTATAGGACATCAGTAAAGAACCCAAAAAGCTTTGCCCATCAAAAAAACTCATAGAGATCTGTTTTTAACAAAAAAAATCCGTCCTCTTCACCCCATCTCTGCCAGAGGGCAATAAGCTTCTCCTCTGAAGGAGAGAACTTGAACCTCTTCCTCCAAGGCATGTGTCTTCCATACGAACAGCCACAAGCTACGAAGGGCTGATTCATCAGGAAGGGAAAAGCCAACAATACCTTTTGAAAGAGTCCAGCTTGCTCTGGCCCGCTCCACGGTTCTGCTGCTCTTTCCGAACATCTCCTGGAGGGTTTTCAGGTTCTCTTTGTGGTCAGCCTTGGCTGTGAACTCTGTCCAAATCAGGATCTTCAGTTCTTCAGCTCCTGGCTTGAATCCACTTCTGTGGTCACTTCAAAGCAAACATCAAATGCTACACATACAGGATTTTACCCAGTGCAGCAATTTGCTCCTCTGGTCTTATCAAATTAACTTTTGCTCTGACACGAGGGGTCACCGAATATTACAGCGCCCTGATGAGGTCTTCAGGGGTGAGAGAAGTGGACGAGAATCTTGTTGATGATCAGAATGCTGTATTTATTGATATATGATATATAATACATTATAACTATACAAAAAAGAGTAAGGAGAGAAGTTGCAGAGGCTACTAAGCTAAGAATAGCATGGAAGAGAATGAATAACAAAGTTCTGTGTCCAGCAGAAAGCAAGGACAAACTCTTTCTGTGAGTGGTCAGCAAATCCAAACACTCACAGAAGCCCAATCACCTGTTACATTCCACACCAGCCAATAACAGTTGTTTACATTCTTCTTCTGGGGCCTCAGCTTCCCAGAAGATGAACAAATCCCAAAGAAAGGATTTCTATGAAAAAATGTCTGCGACATCTCACCTTTCTAAATTGTATAAATTAAAAAGAAAAATGCTGATGTGAAATGAACAGAAAATTTCTTCACCTGTAAAATATACAATACTAACAAATCACTAAAACAATCCTACAATCTAAGAAAATGCAAAAAACAATGCAAAGAGAATTCAAGTCCAAGCAGCTGAGTTTCAGGAACAGTCCATGAGCTGAAGTTGTTTCCCTTGGACAAATCTGAGAGTCCTTTTTGGTCCTGAAACAGACTTCTGCAAAAGTCCCATCAATAGTTATCACAAACCATTGACAGTCTTACAACAATTTCAAACAATTTCAAACAATTTGAACAACTTTTAGAATGTCCTTTTCTGGCCCTTCAATGCTTCAGTGCTTCAGAGCTGCTGCCCGCTATTTTCAATCTTTTTTATTTAATTTTTTTAAATTTTTTTTTTTTAAATCGAAAAGGAAAAGAGCAGCAGCCGAGGAGAGCAGTGCCAGAGAAGGAAAAGCCCTGGGGGCCCTGGCCCATGATGGACCAGGGCCCTCAGGACTGGCCCACAAAGGGGGGGCCAGGACTGGTAGGAGAAACCGCAACCCCCAGAAACATCAGGAGGCCAAGTGATGGCCTTGGCCCAAACCCACGAAACAGGCTCTGCATTCCCACAGGCCTGCACTCTGCTGCCAGTACAATGGCAGCACGGGTAGTGAGATGCTTCCTTTCCCCAAAACCACTGCGGCATGCCAGCAGCAGGGAAATAGAAGCCTTCCCCAGAAATCCCATCTGGGGTCTGGAGATGTTTGTTTCCCACAGCAAACCAGCTATGGTCTCCTCCATCTGTGCCCTCTTCCCCTGCAATGCAAATGCATCAGGTGTATCTTCCATCCGCCCCATGGCACCATCCCCACTGGGCTGGGGACCAAAGGCAGAACTCTTGGGATGCCCCTACCCCCTGCCACTAGGGTGCAAGATGGCAGCCTCCATGGGACAATCCCCGAAAAACCACCCCCCAACCCGCTGAGAATGCTGATCTTGAATGCAGGCAGACGCACTGCCCCCACAGTCAGCTGGCGGGCACTCCCCGCTCCACGGAAGGGGAGGTCAGCCGCCGGGGCCGCTGCAGGGGCAGCCGGTCGGGGATGGTCCGAGCTCGAACAAGCCGCCGGTTCCAGGGCAGTCTCTGACGCCGACACGGAGGACAGAGTCTCCAACAACAGCAGAACCTGCTGGGGCAGCCGGTGCGAGCGGCGGGGGGGGCCGGAACCGGGGAGGGAATCACGCTGGATGTAGGAGCGGCCGCGGGCTGCTCTGAGGGTCCCGCAGGTTCGGCACCGTCTTCAACACCATCCTGAACAGGGACCGTCTTGGCTTGAGGCGGCGGGAAGGCCAGTGAAAGCGGTGGGGGGGGCCGAAGGGGCTGGTGCCACCCCCCATCTCTGAGCGGGACGGGGTCCGAGAGACCGGCGGTGGCAGGCTCGTCCACTCCCATCCCCCCTGCGGGGGAGAAATGGGGGAAAGAGAGCAGTCCATCTGCGCAGGCTCTGGAGAAAGAGTAAAAAAAAACTTCTTCTCGTGGCGAAGTTTCAGCCCCCCCCACCGTGAAGCAGGGGAGACTGGGAAGCCCCAACTCATCCCCCACCGGCTCTTCTCCCACCGGGGACGGTGGAAACGGGGCCTGCCCATAGCAGTAAGAAATCCATAGAGAAACAGCTGCTCTCCGTTTCAAAACTGGGAAGAGCTTTTTAAATGCTGGGTAGACAGGAGGAAAAACGCACCCCTGACTCCAGACAAAGTGGAAAATGGAGTCCATGCATTCCCACACAAAAACATCCAAAGCGTATAGGACATCAGTAAAGAACCCAAAAAGCTTTGCCCATCAAAAAAAACTCATAGAGATCTGTTTTTAACAAAAAAATCCGTCCTCTTCACCCCATCTCTGCCAGAGGGCAATAAGCTTCTCCTCTGAAGGAGAGAACTTGAACCTCTTCCTCCAAGGCATGTGTCTTCCATACGAACAGCCACAAGCTACGAAGGGCTGATTCATCAGGAAGGGAAAAGCCAACAATACCTTTTGAAAGAGTCCAGCTTGCTCTGGCCCGCTCCACGGTTCTGCTGCTCTTTCCGAACATCTCCTGGAGGGTTTTCAGGTTCTCTTTGTGGTCAGCCTTGGCTGTGAACTCTGTCCAAATCAGGATCTTCAGTTCTTCAGCTCCTGGCTTGAATCCACTTCTGTGGTCACTTCAAAGCAAACATCAAATGCTACACATACAGGATTTTACCCAGTGCAGCAATTTGCTCCTCTGGTCTTATCAAATTAACTTTTGCTCTGACACGAGGGGTCACCGAATATTACAGCGCCCTGATGAGGTCTTCAGGGGTGAGAGAAGTGGACGAGAATCTTGTTGATGATCAGAATGCTGTATTTATTGATATATGATATATAATACATTATAACTATACTAAAAAGAGTAAGGAGAGAAGCTGCAGAGGCTGCTAAGCTAAGAATAGCATGGAAGAGAATGAATAACAAAGTTCTGTGTCCAGCAGAAAGCAAGGACAAACTCTTTCTGTGAGTGGTCAGCAAATCCAAACACTCACAGAAGCCCAATCACCGCTGCACCTGTTACATTCCACACCAGCTGATAACAATTGTTTACATTCTTCTTCTGGGGCCTCAGCTTCCCAGAAGATGAACAAATCCCAAAGAAAGGATTTCTATGAAAAAATGTCTGCAACACTCCTGTGGCGAGTGAATGTCAAGAAAGATTGTGTAAGGGGAAAGACAGCAGTGCTGGGTGGGCAACAAAGGCCCTGGTGAACAAATCAGAGAGGAGCAGGGAGAAGAGGGGGTGTCAAGGAACAGGCAGGCTGTACTTATTGCTGCTCCCAGGGCTGGATCTGTGCTGGTGGGGTGGAGAGTGCCTCTGATTCGTGCAGAAAAACCAGCTCAGCTGGTCGGCAGGGACACAGGGCAGAGTCCCGAGGCTGCTCTGGGACCTAGATCCTGCCAGGCAGACCTGCACTGTGCTCAGCCTGGGCAACCTGAGCACTGCCTTGTCTTGCAATGGGCACAGATGTTGCGTCCTTCCTTCCTTCCTTCCTTCCTTCCTTCCTTCCTTCCTTCCTTCCTTCCTTCCTTCCTTCCTTCCTTCCTTCCTTCCTTCCTTCCTTCCTTCCTTCCTTCCTTCCTTCCTTCCTTCCTTCCTTCCTTCCTTCCTTCCTTCCTTCCTTCCTTCCTTCCTTCCTTCCTTCCTTCCTTCCTTCCTTCCTTCCTTCCTTCCTTCCTTCCTTCCTTCCTTCCTTCCTTCCTTCCTTCCTTCCTTCCTTCCTTCCTTCCTTCCTTCCTTCCGCCACTTCCTTCCTTCCTTCCTTCCTTCCTTCCTTCCTTCCTTCCTTCCTTCCTTCCTTCCTTCCTTCCTTCCGCCACTTCCTTCCGCCACTTCCTTCCGCCACTTCCTTCCGCCACTTCCTTCCGCCACTTCCTTCCTTCCGCCACTTCCTTCCTTCCGCCACTTCCTTCCGCCACTTCCTTCCTTCCGCCACTTCCTTCCTTCCGCCACTTCCTTCCTTCCGCCACTTCCTTCCTTCCGCCACTTCCTTCCTTCCTTCCTTCCTTCCTTCCGCCACTTCCTTCCTTCCTTCCGCCACTTCCTTCCGCCACTTCCTTCCTTCCGCCACTTCCTTCCTTCCTTCCGCCACTTCCTTCCTTCCTTCCTTCCTTCCTTCCTTCCTTCCTTCCTTCCTTCCTTCCTTCCTTCCTTCCTTCCTTCCTTCCTTCCTTCCTTCCTTCCTTCCTTCCTTCCTTCCTTCCTTCCTTCCTTCCTTCCTTCCTTCCTTCCTTCCTTCCTTCCTTCCTTCCTTCCTTCCTTCCTTCCTTCCTTCCTTCCTTCCGCCACTTCCTTCCTTCCTTCCTTCCTTCCTTCCGCCACTTCCTTCCTTCCGCCACTTCCTTCCTTCCGCCACTTCCTTCCGCCACTTCCTTCCGCCACTTCCTTCCTTCCGCCACTTCCTTCCTTCCTTCCTTCCTTCCTTCCTTCCTTCCTTCCTTCCTTCCTTCCTTCCTTCCTTCCTTCCTTCCTTCCTTCCTTCCTTCCTTCCTTCCTTCCTTCCTTCCTTCCTTCCGCCACTTCCTTCCGCCACTTCCTTCCGCCACTTCCTTCCGCCACTTCCTTCCTTCCGCCACTTCCTTCCGCCACTTCCTTCCGCCACTTCCTTCCTTCCTTCCGCCACTTCCTTCCTTCCTTCCGCCACTTCCTTCCGCCACTTCCTTCCGCCACTTCCTTCCTTCCGCCACTTCCTTCCTTCCGCCACTTCCTTCCTTCCTTCCTTCCGCCACTTCCTTCCTTCCGCCACTTCCTTCCTTCCGCCACTTACTTCCTTCCTTCCTTCCTTCCTTCCTTCCTTCCTTCCTTCCTTCCTTCCTTCCTTCCTTCCTTCCTTCCTTCCTTCCTTCCTTCCTTCCTTCCTTCCTTCCTTCCTTCCTTCCTTCCTTCCTTCCTTCCTTCCTTCCTTCCTTCCTTCCTTCCTTCCTTCCTTCCTTCCTTCCTTCCTTCCTTCCTTCCTTCCGCCACTTCCTTCCGCCACTTCCTTCCGCCACTTCCTTCCGCCACTTCCTTCCTTCCGCCACTTCCTTCCTTCCGCCACTTCCTTCCTTCCTTCCTTCCGCCACTTCCTTCCTTCCTTCCTTCCTTCCGCCACTTCCTTCCTTCCTTCCGCCACTTCCTTCCTTCCTTCCTTCCGCCACTTCCTTCCTTCCGCCACTTCCTTCCTTCCTTCCTTCCGCCACTTCCTTCCTTCCGCCACTTCCTTCCTTCCTTCCGCCACTTCCTTCCTTCCGCCACTTCCTTCCTTCCTTCCTTCCTTCCTTCCTTCCTTCCTTCCTTCCTTCCTTCCTTCCTTCCTTCCTTCCTTCCTTCCTTCCTTCCTTCCTTCCTTCCTTCCTTCCTTCCTTCCTTCCTTCCTTCCTTCCTTCCTTCCTTCCTTCCTTCCTTCCTTCCTTCCTTCCTTCCTTCCTTCCTTCCTTCCTTCCTTCCTTCCTTCCTTCCTTCCTTCCTTCCTTCCTTCCTTCCTTCCTTCCTTCCTTCCTTCCTTCCTTCCTTCCTTCCTTCCTTCCTTCCTTCCTTCCTTCCTTCCTTCCTTCCGCCACTTCCTTCCTTCCTTCCGCCACTTCCTTCCTTCCTTCCTTCCTTCCTTCCGCCACTTCCTTCCTTCCTTCCTTCCGCCACTTCCTTCCTTCCTTCCTTCCTTCCTTCCTTCCTTCCTTCCTTCCTTCCTTCCTTCCTTCCTTCCTTCCTTCCTTCCTTCCTTCCTTCCTTCCTTCCTTCCTTCCTTCCTTCCTTCCTTCCTTCCTTCCTTCCTTCCTTCCTTCCTTCCTTCCTTCCTTCCTTCCTTCCTTCCTTCCTTCCTTCCTTCCTTCCTTCCTTCCTTCCTTCCTTCCTTCCTTCCTTCCTTCCTTCCTTCCTTCCGCCACTTCCTTCCGCCACTTCCTTCCTTCCTTCCTTCCTTCCTTCCTTCCTTCCTTCCTTCCTTCCTTCCTTCCTTCCTTCCTTCCTTCCTTCCGCCACTTCCTTCCTTCCTTCCTTCCTTCCTTCCGCCACTTCCTTCCTTCCTTCCTTCCTTCCTTCCTTCCGCCACTTCCTTCCTTCCTTCCTTCCGCCACTTCCTTCCTTCCTTCCTTCCGCCACTTCCTTCCTTCCTTCCTTCCTTCCTTCCTTCCTTCCTTCCTTCCTTCCTTCCTTCCTTCCTTCCTTCCTTCCTTCCTTCCTTCCTTCCTTCCTTCCTTCCTTCCTTCCTTCCTTCCTTCCTTCCTTCCTTCCTTCCTTCCTTCCTTCCTTCCTTCCTTCCTTCCTTCCTTCCTTCCTTCCTTCCTTCCTTCCTTCCTTCCTTCCTTCCTTCCTTCCGCCACTTCCTTCCTTCCTTCCTTCCTTCCGCCACTTCCTTCCTTCCTTCCTTCCGCCACTTCCTTCCGCCACTTCCTTCCTTCCTTCCTTCCTTCCTTCCTTCCTTCCTTCCGCCACTTCCTTCCTTCCTTCCTTCCGCCACTTCCTTCCTTCCTTCCGCCACTTCCTTCCTTCCTTCCTTCCTTCCGCCACTTCCTTCCTTCCTTCCTTCCGCCACTTCCTTCCTTCCGCCACTTCCTTCCTTCCTTCCGCCACTTCCTTCCTTCCTTCCTTCCGCCACTTCCTTCCTTCCGCCACTTCCTTCCTTCCTTCCTTCCTTCCGCCACTTCCTTCCTTCCTTCCTTCCTTCCTTCCTTCCTTCCTTCCTTCCTTCCTTCCTTCCTTCCTTCCTTCCTTCCTTCCTTCCTTCCTTCCTTCCTTCCTTCCTTCCTTCCTTCCTTCCTTCCTTCCTTCCTTCCGCCACTTCCTTCCTTCCTTCCGCCACTTCCTTCCTTCCTTCCTTCCTTCCTTCCTTCCTTCCTTCCTTCCTTCCTTCCTTCCTTCCTTCCTTCCTTCCTTCCTTCCTTCCTTCCTTCCTTCCTTCCTTCCTTCCTTCCTTCCTTCCTTCCTTCCTTCCTTCCTTCCTTCCTTCCTTCCTTCCTTCCTTCCTTCCTTCCTTCCGCCACTTCCTTCCTTCCTTCCGCCACTTCCTTCCTTCCTTCCTTCCTTCCTTCCTTCCTTCCGCCACTTCCTTCCTTCCTTCCGCCACTTCCTTCCTTCCTTCCTTCCTTCCTTCCTTCCTTCCTTCCTTCCGCCACTTCCTTCCTTCCTTCCTTCCTTCCTTCCTTCCTTCCTTCCTTCCTTCCTTCCTTCCTTCCTTCCTTCCTTCCTTCCTTCCTTCCTTCCTTCCTTCCTTCCTTCCTTCCTTCCTTCCTTCCTTCCTTCCTTCCTTCCTTCCTTCCTTCCTTCCTTCCTTCCTTCCGCCACTTCCTTCCGCCACTTCCTTCCGCCACTTCCTTCCGCCACTTCCTTCCGCCACTTCCTTCCTTCCTTCCTTCCGCCACTTCCTTCCTTCCTTCCGCCACTTCCTTCCTTCCTTCCGCCACTTCCTTCCGCCACTTCCTTCCTTCCTTCCGCCACTTCCTTCCTTCCGCCACTTCCTTCCTTCCTTCCGCCACTTCCTTCCTTCCGCCACTTCCTTCCTTCCTTCCTTCCTTCCTTCCTTCCTTCCTTCCTTCCTTCCTTCCTTCCTTCCTTCCTTCCTTCCTTCCTTCCTTCCTTCCTTCCTTCCTTCCTTCCTTCCTTCCTTCCTTCCTTCCTTCCTTCCTTCCTTCCTTCCGCCACTTCCTTCCTTCCTTCCGCCACTTCCTTCCTTCCTTCCTTCCTTCCGCCACTTCCTTCCTTCCGCCACTTCCTTCCTTCCTTCCGCCACTTCCTTCCTTCCTTCCGCCACTTCCTTCCTTCCGCCACTTCCTTCCTTCCTTCCGCCACTTCCTTCCTTCCGCCACTTCCTTCCTTCCTTCCTTCCTTCCTTCCTTCCTTCCTTCCTTCCTTCCTTCCTTCCTTCCTTCCTTCCTTCCTTCCTTCCTTCCTTCCTTCCTTCCTTCCTTCCTTCCTTCCTTCCTTCCTTCCTTCCTTCCTTCCTTCCTTCCTTCCTTCCTTCCTTCCTTCCTTCCTTCCTTCCTTCCTTCCTTCCTTCCTTCCTTCCTTCCTTCCGCCACTTCCTTCCTTCCGCCACTTCCTTCCTTCCGCCACTTCCTTCCTTCCTTCCGCCACTTCCTTCCTTCCGCCACTTCCTTCCTTCCTTCCGCCACTTACTTCCTTCCTTCCTTCCTTCCGCCACTTCCTTCCTTCCTTCCTTCCTTCCTTCCTTCCTTCCTTCCTTCCTTCCTTCCTTCCTTCCTTCCTTCCTTCCTTCCTTCCTTCCTTCCTTCCTTCCTTCCTTCCTTCCTTCCTTCCTTCCTTCCTTCCTTCCTTCCTTCCTTCCTTCCTTCCTTCCTTCCTTCCTTCCGCCACTTCCTTCCTTCCTTCCTTCCTTCCTTCCTTCCTTCCTTCCTTCCTTCCTTCCTTCCTTCCTTCCTTCCTTCCTTCCTTCCTTCCTTCCTTCCTTCCTTCCTTCCTTCCTTCCTTCCTTCCTTCCTTCCTTCCTTCCTTCCTTCCTTCCTTCCTTCCTTCCTTCCTTCCTTCCGCCACTTCCTTCCTTCCGCCACTTCCTTCCTTCCGCCACTTCCTTCCTTCCTTCCTTCCTTCCTTCCTTCCTTCCTTCCTTCCTTCCTTCCTTCCTTCCTTCCTTCCTTCCTTCCTTCCTTCCTTCCTTCCTTCCTTCCTTCCTTCCTTCCTTCCTTCCTTCCTTCCTTCCTTCCTTCCTTCCTTCCTTCCTTCCTTCCTTCCTTCCTTCCTTCCTTCCTTCCTTCCTTCCTTCCTTCCTTCCTTCCGCCACTTCCTTCCTTCCTTCCTTCCGCCACTTCCTTCCTTCCTTCCTTCCTTCCTTCCTTCCTTCCTTCCTTCCTTCCTTCCTTCCTTCCTTCCTTCCTTCCTTCCTTCCTTCCTTCCTTCCTTCCTTCCTTCCTTCCTTCCTTCCTTCCTTCCTTCCTTCCTTCCTTCCTTCCTTCCTTCCTTCCTTCCTTCCTTCCTTCCTTCCTTCCTTCCTTCCTTCCGCCACTTCCTTCCTTCCGCCACTTCCTTCCGCCACTTCCTTCCTTCCTTCCTTCCGCCACTTCCTTCCTTCCTTCCGCCACTTCCTTCCTTCCTTCCTTCCTTCCGCCACTTCCTTCCTTCCGCCACTTCCTTCCTTCCTTCCGCCACTTCCTTCCTTCCTTCCTTCCTTCCGCCACTTCCTTCCTTCCTTCCGCCACTTCCTTCCTTCCTTCCGCCACTTCCTTCCGCCACTTCCTTCCTTCCTTCCGCCACTTCCTTCCTTCCTTCCTTCCTTCCGCCACTTCCTTCCTTCCTTCCGCCACTTCCTTCCTTCCTTCCGCCACTTCCTTCCTTCCTTCCTTCCTTCCGCCACTTCCTTCCTTCCTTCCTTCCTTCCTTCCTTCCTTCCTTCCTTCCTTCCTTCCTTCCTTCCTTCCTTCCTTCCTTCCTTCCTTCCTTCCTTCCTTCCTTCCTTCCTTCCTTCCTTCCTTCCTTCCTTCCTTCCTTCCTTCCTTCCTTCCTTCCTTCCTTCCTTCCTTCCTTCCTTCCTTCCTTCCTTCCTTCCTTCCTTCCTTCCTTCCTTCCTTCCTTCCTTCCTTCCTTCCTTCCTTCCTTCCTTCCTTCCGCCACTTCCTTCCTTCCGCCACTTCCTTCCTTCCGCCACTTCCTTCCTTCCGCCACCTTCCTTCCTTCCTTCCGCCACTTCCTTCCTTCCTTCCTTCCTTCCTTCCTTCCTTCCTTCCTTCCTTCCTTCCTTCCTTCCTTCCTTCCTTCCTTCCTTCCTTCCTTCCTTCCTTCCTTCCTTCCTTCCTTCCTTCCTTCCTTCCTTCCTTCCTTCCTTCCTTCCTTCCTTCCTTCCGCCACTTCCTTCCTTCCGCCACTTCCTTCCTTCCGCCACTTCCTTCCTTCCGCCACTTCCTTCCTTCCGCCACTTCCTTCCTTCCTTCCTTCCTTCCTTCCTTCCTTCCGCACTTCCTTCCTTCCTTCCGCCACTTCCTTCCTTCCTTCCTTCCGCCACTTCCTTCCTTCCGCCACTTCCTTCCTTCCTTCCTTCCTTCCTTCCTTCCTTCCTTCCTTCCTTCCTTCCTTCCTTCCTTCCTTCCTTCCTTCCTTCCTTCCTTCCTTCCTTCCTTCCTTCCTTCCTTCCTTCCTTCCTTCCTTCCTTCCTTCCTTCCTTCCTTCCTTCCTTCCTTCCTTCCTTCCTTCCTTCCTTCCTTCCTTCCTTCCTTCCTTCCTTCCTTCCTTCCGCCACTTCCTTCCTTCCGCCACTTCCTTCCTTCCGCCACTTCCTTCCGCCACTTCCTTCCGCCACTTCCTTCCGCCACTTCCTTCCGCCACTTCCTTCCTTCCTTCCGCCACTTCCTTCCGCCACTTCCTTCCTTCCTTCCGCCACTTCCTTCCTTCCTTCCTTCCGCCACTTCCTTCCTTCCTTCCGCCACTTCCTTCCTTCCTTCCTTCCTTCCTTCCTTCCTTCCTTCCTTCCTTCCTTCCTTCCTTCCTTCCTTCCTTCCTTCCTTCCTTCCTTCCTTCCTTCCTTCCTTCCTTCCTTCCTTCCTTCCTTCCTTCCTTCCTTCCTTCCTTCCTTCCTTCCTTCCTTCCTTCCTTCCTTCCTTCCTTCCTTCCTTCCTTCCTTCCTTCCGCCACTTCCTTCCGCCACTTCCTTCCTTCCGCCACTTCCTTCCTTCCTTCCTCCTTCCTTCCGCCACTTCCTTCCTTCCTTCCTTCCTTCCTTCTTCCGCCACTTCCTTCCTTCCTTCCTTCCGCCACTTCCTTCCGCCACTTCCTTCCTTCCGCCACTTCCTTCCTTCCGCCACTTCCTTCCTTCGCCACTTCCTTCCTTCCTTCCTTCCTTCCTTCCTTCCCGCCACTTCCTTCCTTCCTTCCGCCACTTCCTTCCTTCCTTCCTTCCGCCACTTCCTTCCTTCCGCCACTTCCTTCCTTCCTTCCTTCCTTCCTTCCTTCCTTCCTTCCTTCCTTCCTTCCTTCCTTCCTTCCTTCCTTCCTTCCTTCCTTCCTTCCTTCCTTCCTTCCTTCCTCCTTCCTTCCTTCCTTCCTTCCTTCCTTCCTTCCTTCCTTCCTTCCTTCCTTCCTTCCTTCCTTCCTTCCTTCCTTCCTTCCTTCCTTCCTTCCTTCCTTCCTTCCTTCCGCCACTTCCTTCCTTCCGCCACTTCCTTCCTTCCGCCACTTCCTTCCGCCACTTCCTTCCGCCACTTCCTTCCGCCACTTCCTTCCGCCACTTCCTTCCTTCCTTCCGCCACTTCCTTCCGCCACTTCCTTCCTTCCTTCCGCCACTTCCTTCCTTCCTTCCTTCCGCCACTTCCTTCCTTCCTTCCGCCACTTCCTTCCTTCCTTCCGCCACTTCCTTCCTTCCTTCCTTCCTTCCTTCCTTCCTTCCTTCCTTCCTTCCTTCCTTCCTTCCTTCCTTCCTTCCTTCCTTCCTTCCTTCCTTCCCTTCCTTCCTTCCTTCCCTTCCTTCCTTCCTTCCTTCCTTCCTTCCTTCCTTCCTTCCTTCCTTCCTTCCTTCCTTCCTTCCGCCACTTCCTTCCGCCACTTCCTTCCTTCCGCCACTTCCTTCCTTCCTTCCTTCCTTCCTTCCGCCACTTCCTTCCTCTTCCTTCCTATTCCTTCCTTCCTTCCGCCACTTCCTTCCTTCCTTCCTTCCGCCACTTCCTTCCTCCACTTCCTTCCTTCCGCGCACTTCCTTCCTTCCTTCCTTCCTTCCGCCACTTCCTTCCTTCCGCCACTTCCTTCCTTCCGCCACTTCCTTCCTTCCGCCACTTCCTTCCTTCCTTCCTTCCTTCCTTCCGCCACTTCCTTCTCTTCCTTCTTCCTTCCTTCCTTCCTTCCTTCCTTCCTTCCTTCCTTCCTTCCTTCCTTCCTTCCTTCCGCCACTTCCTTCCTTCCGCCACTTCCTTCCTTCCTTCCTTCCTTCCTTCCTTCCTTCCTTCCTTCCTTCCTTCCTTCCTTCCTTCCTCCTTCCTTCCTTCCTTCCTTCCTTCCTTCCTTCCTTCCTTCCTTCCTTCCTTCCTTCCTTCCTTCCTTCCTTCCTTCCTTCCTTCCTTCCTTCCTTCCGCCACTTCCTTCCTTCCGCCACTTCCTTCCGCCACTTCCTTCGCCACTTCCTTCCGCCACTTCCTTCCTTCCTTCCGCCACTTCCTTCCGCCACTTCCTTCCGCCACTTCCTTCCTTCCTTCCTTCCTTCCTTCCTTCCGCCACTCCTTCCGCCACTTCCTTCCTTCCTTCCTTCCTTCCTTCCGCCACTTCCTTCCTTCCGCCACTTCCTTCCTTCCTTCCTTCCTTCCTTCCTTCCTTCCTTCCTTCCTTCCTTCCTTCCTTCCTTCCTTCCTTCCTTCCTTCCTTCCTTCCTTCCTTCCTTCCTTCCTTCCTTCCTTCCTTCCTTCCTTCCTTCCTTCCTTCCTTCCTTCCGCCACTTCCTTCTTCCGCCACTTCCTTCCTTCCGCCACTTCCTTCCTTCCGCCACTTCCTTCCTTCCCTTCCTTCCTTCCGCCACTTCCTTCCTTCCGC
Source organism: Melospiza georgiana (assembly GCF_028018845.1). NCBI lineage: Eukaryota > Metazoa > Chordata > Aves > Passeriformes > Passerellidae > Melospiza > Melospiza georgiana. The sequence continues at coordinate 16,639,735 of NC_080445.1, forward strand.
CACTTCCTTCCTTCCGCCACTTCCTTCCTTCCGCCACTTCCTTCCTTCCGCCACTTCCTTCCTTCCTTCCGCCACTTACTTCCTTCCTTCCTTCCTTCCTTCCTTCCTTCCTTCCTTCCTTCCTTCCTTCCTCCTTCCTTCCTTCCTTCCTTCCTTCCTTCCTTCCTTCCTTCCTTCCTTCCTTCCTTCCTCCTTCCTTCTTCCTTCCTTCCTTCCGCCACTTCCTTCCGCCACCGCCACTTCCTTCCTTCCGCCACTTCCTTCCTTCCTTCCGCCACTTCCTTCCTTCCTTCCGCCACTTCCTTCCTTCCTTCCTTCCTTCCTTCCTTCCTTCCTTCCTTCCTTCCTTCCTTCCTTCCTTCCTTCCTTCCTTCCTTCCTTCCTTCCTTCCTTCCTTCCTTCCTTCCTTCCTTCCTTCCTTCCTTCCTTCCTTCCTTCCTTCCTTCCTTCCTTCCTTCCTTCCTTCCTTCCTTCCTTCCTTCCTTCCTTCCTTCCTTCCTTCCGCCACTTCCTTCCTTCCTTCCTTCCGCCACTTCCTTCCTTCCTTCCTTCCGCCACTTCCTTCCTTCCTTCCTTCCGCCACTTCCTTCCTTCCTTCTCTTCCTTCCGCCACTTCCTTCCTTCCGCCACTTCCTTCCGCCACTTCCTTCCGCCACTTCCTTCCGCCACTTCCTTCCTTCCGCCACTTCCTTCCTTCCTTCCTTCCTTCCTTCCTTCCTTCCTTCCTTCCTTCCTTCCTTCCTTCCTTCCTTCCTTCCTTCCTTCCTTCCTTCCTTCCTTCCTTCCTTCCTTCCTTCCTTCCTTCCTTCCTTCCTTCCTTCCTTCCTTCCTTCCTTCCTTCCGCCACTTCCTTCCTTCCGCCACTTCCTTCCTTCCGCCACTTCCTTCCTTCCTTCCTTCCTTCCTTCCTTCCTTCCTTCCTTCCTTCCTTCCTTCCTTCCTTCCTTCCTTCCTTCCTTCCTTCCTTCCTTCCTTCCTTCCTTCCTTCCTTCCTTCCTTCCTTCCTTCCTTCCTTCCTTCCTTCCTTCCTTCCTTCCTTCCTTCCTTCCTTCCTTCCTTCCTTCCTTCCTTCCTTCCGCCACTTCCTTCCGCCACTTCCTTCCGCCACTTCCTTCCGCCACTTCCTTCCTTCCTTCCTTCCGCCACTTCCTTCCTTCCTTCCTTCCTTCCGCCACTTCCTTCCTTCCTTCCTTCCGCCACTTCCTTCCTTCCTTCCTTCCTTCCTTCCTTCCTTCCTTCCTTCCTTCCTTCCTTCCTTCCTTCCTTCCTTCCTTCCTTCCTTCCTTCCTTCCTTCCTTCCTTCCTTCCTTCCTTCCTTCCTTCCTTCCTTCCTTCCTTCCTTCCTTCCTTCCTTCCTTCCTTCCTTCCTTCCTTCCTTCCTTCCTTCCTTCCTTCCTTCCTTCCTTCCTTCCTTCCTTCCTTCCTTCCGCCACTTCCTTCCGCCACTTCCTTCCGCCACTTCCTTCCGCCACTTCCTTCCTTCCTTCCTTCCGCCACTTCCTTCCGCCACTTCCTTCCTTCCTTCCTTCCTTCCTTCCTTCCTTCCTTCCTTCCTTCCTTCCGCCACTTCCTTCCTTCCTTCCTTCCGCCACTTCCTTCCTTCCTTCCGCCACTTCCTTCCTTCCTTCCTTCCTTCCGCCACTTCCTTCCTTCCTTCCTTCCGCCACTTCCTTCCTTCCGCCACTTCCTTCCTTCCTTCCGCCACTTCCTTCCTTCCTTCCTTCCGCCACTTCCTTCCTTCCGCCACTTCCTTCCTTCCTTCCTTCCTTCCTTCCGCCACTTCCTTCCTTCCTTCCTTCCTTCCTTCCTTCCTTCCTTCCTTCCTTCCTTCCTTCCTTCCTTCCTTCCTTCCTTCCTTCCTTCCTTCCTTCCTTCCTTCCTTCCTTCCTTCCTTCCTTCCTTCCTTCCTTCCTTCCTTCCTTCCTTCCTTCCTTCCTTCCTTCCTTCCTTCCTTCCTTCCTTCCTTCCTTCCTTCCTTCCTTCCTTCCTTCCTTCCTTCCTTCCTTCCTTCCTTCCGCCACTTCCTTCCTTCCTTCCGCCACTTCCTTCCTTCCTTCCTTCCTTCCTTCCGCCACTTCCTTCCTTCCTTCCGCCACTTCCTTCCTTCCTTCCTTCCTTCCTTCCTTCCTTCCTTCCTTCCTTCCTTCCTTCCTTCCTTCCTTCCTTCCTTCCTTCCTTCCTTCCTTCCTTCCTTCCTTCCTTCCTTCCTTCCTTCCTTCCTTCCTTCCTTCCTTCCTTCCTTCCGCCACTTCCTTCCGCCACTTCCTTCCGCCACTTCCTTCCTTCCTTCCTTCCGCCACTTCCTTCCTTCCTTCCGCCACTTCCTTCCTTCCTTCCGCCACTTCCTTCCGCCACTTCCTTCCTTCCTTCCGCCACTTCCTTCCTTCCGCCACTTCCTTCCTTCCTTCCGCCACTTCCTTCCTTCCGCCACTTCCTTCCTTCCTTCCTTCCTTCCTTCCTTCCTTCCTTCCTTCCTTCCTTCCTTCCTTCCTTCCTTCCTTCCTTCCTTCCTTCCTTCCTTCCTTCCTTCCTTCCTTCCTTCCTTCCTTCCTTCCTTCCTTCCTTCCTTCCGCCACTTCCTTCCTTCCTTCCGCCACTTCCTTCCTTCCTTCCGCCACTTCCTTCCTTCCTTCCTTCCTTCCGCCACTTCCTTCCTTCCGCCACTTCCTTCCTTCCTTCCGCCACTTCCTTCCTTCCTTCCGCCACTTCCTTCCTTCCGCCACTTCCTTCCTTCCTTCCGCCACTTCCTTCCTTCCTTCCGCCACTTCCTTCCTTCCGCCACTTCCTTCCTTCCTTCCTTCCTTCCTTCCTTCCTTCCTTCCTTCCTTCCTTCCTTCCTTCCTTCCTTCCTTCCTTCCTTCCTTCCTTCCTTCCTTCCTTCCTTCCTTCCTTCCTTCCTTCCTTCCTTCCTTCCTTCCTTCCTTCCTTCCTTCCGCCACTTCCTTCCTTCCGCCACTTCCTTCCTTCCGCCACTTCCTTCCTTCCTTCCTTCCTTCCTTCCGCCACTTACTTCCTTCCTTCCGCCACTTCCTTCCTTCCTTCCTTCCTTCCTTCCTTCCTTCCTTCCTTCCTTCCTTCCTTCCTTCCTTCCTTCCTTCCTTCCTTCCTTCCTTCCTTCCTTCCTTCCTTCCTTCCTTCCTTCCTTCCTTCCTTCCTTCCTTCCTTCCTTCCTTCCTTCCTTCCTTCCTTCCCTTCCTTCCTTCCTTCCTTCCGCCACTTCCTTCCTTCCGCCACTTCCTTCCTTCCGCCACTTCCTTCCGCCACTTCCTTCCTTCCTTCCTTCCTTCCTTCCTTCCTTCCTTCCTTCCTTCCTTCCTTCCTTCCTTCCTTCCTTCCTTCCTTCCTTCCTTCCTTCCTTCCTTCCTTCCTTCCTTCCTTCCTTCCTTCCTTCCTTCCTTCCTTCCTTCCTTCCTTCCTTCCTTCCTTCCGCCACTTCCTTCCTTCCGCCACTTCCTTCCTTCCGCCACTTCCTTCCTTCCTTCCTTCCTTCCTTCCTTCCTTCCTTCCTTCCTTCCTTCCTTCCTTCCTTCCTTCCTTCCTTCCTTCCTTCCGCCACTTCCTTCCGCCACTTCCTTCCTTCCGCCACTTCCTTCCTTCCTTCCTTCCGCCACTTCCTTCCTTCCTTTCCTTCCGCCACTTCCTTCCTTCCTTCCTTCCGCCACTTCCTTCCTTCCTTCCGCCACTTCCTTCCTTCCTTCCTTCCTCCTTCCGCCACTTCCTTCCTTCCGCCACTTCCTTCCTTCCTTCCGCCACTTCCTTCCTTCCTTCCTTCCTTCCGCCACTTCCTTCCTTCCTTCCGCCACTTCCTTCCTTCCTTCCGCCACTTCCTTCCGCCACTTCCTTCCTTCCTTCCGCCACTTCCTTCCTTCCTTCCTTCCTTCCTTCCGCCACTTCCTTCCTTCCTTCCGCCACTTCCTTCCTTCCTTCCGCCACTTCCTTCCTTCCTTCCTTCCTTCCGCCACTTCCTTCCTTCCTTCCGCCACTTCCTTCCTTCCTTCCTTCCTTCCGCCACTTCCTTCCGCCACTTCCTTCCTTCCTTCCTTCCTTCCTTCCTTCCTTCCTTCCTTCCTTCCTTCCTTCCTTCCTTCCTTCCTTCCTTCCTTCCTTCCTTCCTTCCTTCCTTCCTTCCTTCCCTTCCTTCCTTCCTTCCTTCCTTCCTTCCTTCCTTCCTTCCTTCCTTCCTTCCTTCCTTCCTTCCTTCCTTCCTTCCTTCCTTCCTTCCGCCACTTCCTTCCTTCCTTCCGCCACTTCCTTCCTTCCTTCCGCCACTTCCTTCCTTCCGCCACTTCCTTCCTTCCGCCACTTCCTTCCTTCCTTCCGCCACTTCCTTCCTTCCGCCACTTCCTTCCTTCCTTCCTTCCTTCCTTCCTTCCTTCCTTCCTTCCTTCCTTCCTTCCTTCCTTCCTTCCTTCCTTCCTTCCTTCCTTCCTTCCTTCCTTCCTTCCTTCCTTCCTTCCTTCCTTCCTTCCTTCCTTCCTTCCTTCCTTCCTTCCTTCCTTCCTTCCTTCCTTCCTTCCTTCCGCCACTTCCTTCCTTCCTTCCGCCACTTCCTTCCTTCCTTCCGCCACTTCCTTCCTTCCGCCACTTCCTTCCTTCCGCCACTTCCTTCCTTCCTTCCGCCACTTCCTTCCTTCCGCCACTTCCTTCCTTCCGCCACTTCCTTCCTTCCTTCCTTCCTTCCTTCCTTCCTTCCTTCCTTCCTTCCTTCCTTCCTTCCTTCCTTCCTTCCTTCCTTCCTTCCTTCCTTCCTTCCTTCCTTCCTTCCTTCCTTCCTTCCTTCCTTCCTTCCTTCCTTCCCTTCCTTCTCCGCCACTTCCTTCCTTCCTTCCTTCCGCCACTTCCTTCCTTCCGCCACTTCCTTCCTTCCGCCACTTCCTTCCTTCCTTCCTTCCTTCCTTCCTTCCGCCACTTCCTTCCTTCCTTCCGCCACTTCCTTCCTTCCTTCCTTCCGCCACTTCCTTCCTTCCGCCACTTCCTTCCTTCCGCCACTTCCTTCCTTCCGCCACTTCCTTCCTTCCTTCCTTCCTTCCTTCCTTCCTTCCTTCCTTCCTTCCTTCCTTCTTCCTTCCTTCCTTCCTTCCTTCCTTCCTTCCTTCCTTCCTTCCTTCCTTCCTTCCTTCCTTCTCCTTCCTTCTTCTTCCTTCCTTCCTTCCTTCCTTCCTTCCTTCCTTCCTTCCTTCCTTCCTTCCTTCCTTCCTTCCTTCCTTCCTTCCTTCCTTCCTTCCTTCCTTCCTTCCTTCCTTCCTTCCGCCACTTCCTTCCTTCCGCCACTTCCTTCCTTCCGCCACTTCCTTCCGCCACTTCCTTCCGCCACTTCCTTCCGCCACTTCCTTCCGCCACTTCCTTCCTTCCTTCCGCCACTTCCTTCCGCCACTTCCTTCCTTCCTTCCGCCACTTCCTTCCTTCCTTCCTTCCGCCACTTTCCTTCCTTCCTTCCGCCACTTCCTTCCTTCCTTCCTTCCTTCCGCCACTTCCTTCCTTCCTTCCTTCCTTCCTTCCTTCCTTCCTTCCTTCCTTCCTTCCTTCCTTCCTTCCTTCCTTCCTTCCTTCCTTCCTTCCTTCCTTCCTTCCCTTCCTTCCTTCCTTCCTTCCTTCCTTCCTTCCTTCCTTCCTTCCTTCCTTCCTTCCTTCCTTCCTTCCTTCCTTCCTTCCGCCACTTCCTTCCTTCCCTTCCTTCCTTCCTTCCTTCCTTCCTCTCCTTCCGCCACTTCCTTCCCTTCCTTCCTTCCTTCCTTCCTTCCGCCACTTCCTTCCTTCCTTCCTTCCGCCACTTCCTTCCGCCACTTCCTTCCTTTCCGCCACTTCCTTCCTTCCTTCCTTCCTTCCGCCACTTCCTTCCTTCCGCCACTTCCTTCCTTCCGCCACTTCCTTCCTTCCGCCACTTCCTTCCTTCCTTCCTTCCTTCCTTCCGCCACTTCCTTCCTTCCTTCCTTCCTTCCTTCCTTCCTTCCTTCCTTCCTTCCTTCCTTCCTTCCTTCCTTCCTTCCGCCACTTCCTTCCTTCCGCCACTTCCTTCCGCCACTTCCTTCCTTCCTTCCTTCCTTCCTTCCTTCCTTCCTTCCTTCCTTCCTTCCTTCCTTCCTTCCTTCCTTCCTTCCTTCCTTCCTTCCTTCCTTCCTTCCTTCCTTCCTTCCTTCCTTCCTTCCTTCCTTCCTTCCTTCCTTCCTTCCTTCCTTCCTTCCTTCCTTCCTTCTTCCTTCCTTCCTTCCTTCCTTCCGCCACTTCCTTCCTTCCGCCACTTCCTTCCTTCCGCCACTTCCTTCCTTCCGCCACTTCCTTCCGCCACTTCCTTCCGCCACTTCCTTCCGCCACTTCCTTCCTTCCTTCCGCCACTTCCTTCCGCCACTTCCTTCCGCCACTTCCTTCCTTCCTTCCTTCCTTCCTTCCGCCACTTCCTTCCGCCACTTCCTTCCTTCCTTCCTTCCTTCCTTCCGCCACTTCCTTCCTTCCGCCACTTCCTTCCTTCCTTCCGCCACTTCCTTCCTTCCTTCCTTCCTTCCTTCCTTCCTTCCTTCCTTCCTTCCTTCCTTCCTTCCTTCCTTCCTTCCTTCCTTCCTTCCTTCCTTCCTTCCTTCCTTCCTTCCTTCCTCCTTCCTTCCTTCCTTCCTTCCTTCCTTCCTTCCTTCCTTCCTTCCTTCCTTCCTTCCTTCCTTCCGCCACTTCCTTCCTTCCGCCACTTCCTTCCTTCCGCCACTTCCTTCCTTCCGCCACTTCCTTCCTTCCGCCACTTCCTTCCTTCCGCCACTTCCTTCCTTCCTTCCGCCACTTACTTCCTTCCTTCCTTCCTTCCTTCCTTCCTTCCTTCCTTCCTTCCTTCCTTCCTTCCTTCCTTCCTTCCTTCCTTCCTTCCTTCCTTCCTTCCTTCCTTCCTTCCTTCCTTCCTTCCTTCCTTCCTTCCTTCCTTCCTTCCTTCCTTCCTTCCTTCCTTCCTTCCTTCCTTCCGCCACTTCCTTCCGCCACTTCCTTCCGCCACTTCCTTCCTTCCGCCACTTCCTTCCTTCCTTCCGCCACTTCCTTCCTTCCTTCCTTCCCTTCCTTCCTTCCTTCCTTCCTTCCTTCCTTCCTTCCTTCCTTCCTTCCTTCCTTCCTTCCTTCCTTCCTTCCTTCCTTCCTTCCTTCCTTCCTTCCTTCCTTCCTTCCTTCCTTCCTTCCTTCCTCTTCCTTCCTTCCTTCCTTCCTTCCTTCCTTCCTTCCTTCCTTCCTTCCTTCCTTCCCTTCCTTCCTTCCTTCCTTCCTTCCTTCCTTCCTTCCTTCCTTCCTTCCTTCCTTCCTTCCGCCACTTCCTTCCTTCCTTCCTTCCGCCACTTCCTTCCTTCCTCCTTCCTTCCGCCACTTCCTTCCTTCCGCCACTTCCTTCCGCCACTTCCTTCCTTCCGCCACTTCCTTCCGCCACTTCCTTCCGCCACTTCCTTCCGCACTTCCTTCCTTCCGCCACTTCCTTCCTTCCTTCCTTCCTTCCTTCTTCCTTCCTTCCTTCCTTCCTTCCTTCCTTCC